>NC_137902.1:14928284-16339981 GCF_963455335.1 Martes martes
GTTGTGAAGTCACCTGTCAGCACTGGAGCAATTAGACTGGTCTGACCATGAACTTCTCAGAGGTGGGAAGAGAAAGTAGAAATATACAAGTCCTCTAAGTTCTAGGCTTAAAACTTACATACCCTACCTTAGCCTCATTAACTAACAAAAGCAAGACAACTATCTAAACCCAAAGCCAAGGATAAGAAAATACACTCTACAACTTTAATCCAAGAAACTGTAAAATCACACAAAATAAAAAAGAGCGATTACCAACAAAGGTAATCTTGGACAATACTGCAATCTACCACAACTGCATTCTAATTTCTCTCTTCCTCTGGTCTAATCTGTGAAACCCATTCATGGAGAAACTAATTCTGCTGATTTTATTTTTAATCCTTTTATCCATTTGAATATTCTTATTAAAGATTATATTTCTTTAAAGACATTTTCATTTTAGTTAACCTTTTTTCCTGATGATTAATCACAGATATTTTAAAATTGATAAAATCTTGTTTACCATGGGGATCTTTTTCTGTAGTCTTTTCTCTTTCCTCTTGGTTTTGATCTTTTATTCCCATTCCTTCTAATGACTGAGAACTTTTAATTCTTTATGTGACACTATGTATCAAAAATGGCAGATGCAGTAGATTTTAGTTTCTTCCAGAAAGATTATTCTATGTTTCAGAAAAGTAAAGAAGGACTGATCACCTTGATCAAATCAGGGAATGAAATAATTTGAGGCTATCTGCTGTGACCTGACTTAGATAACACAGCACTTAAGGAGACACAATTGAAAGCTTAGAGCATCTGCCAGGGTCTCTTCTCCTTGGCAGGAAGATCGGATTTTCAAGCCAATTTTCATCTCCCTAGCACCTTGAGTAGCAGCTGCTCTTTGGGTATTGCCCACATTCCTTCAGTATTCATATTCCAGTGTACAATAGGATCTTCACACCAGGTAAATGCATTTGTAACAGACCTTTCTCTGGCCATGCAATTATGTTCAGCTCATATATACAAGTGGCAAAAAGGTACAGCAAATTGTGGTGTAAAATACCATTAACTCTTCCTCATAGAAAAGTGGACCAAAATCCTAATAAATATTTACATTTGATTCAGTTTGCCCTTTTTGAAACATCAACTCCTTGACCTTTATGCAGAATAATTTTTAATTGAACATTTTATTGACATAATTTATAGATTCACATGTTATAAGAATACAAAGACAGCCCTTCTACACTTTGCCCAGTTTACCCCAAAAGTAATATTTTCCAAAACTATGATATAACACTCCAGAGATTAATATTCATCTTACCTATATTTCCCTAATTATAGTTGTACTCATTTATGTGTGCATTTTATCTCATGTGTAGGTTCCTATATCCATCACCAGTCAACATACTGAATAGTTCCAATACTAACAAGGATTTTTGGAGATGTCATGTAAAGTTCACATCTACCTCTCTCCTGTCCCTGTTTCACCTCACCCACAATGCTCCCTAATCCTAGGCATCATTAACTTGCTCTCCATTTCTAAAATTATATCGTTTTAAATTATTGACTAAATGGTATCATACAATGTGTTACTTACTGAGACTGGCTTCTTTTTACTCAGTATAATTTCTAAAAGATTCACCTAGAGCATTATATGAGTCAACAGTTTGTTCCTTTTTATTATTGAGAAGTACTACATGGTATGTAGGTACCACAGTTTGTTTGACTATTCCATTGCTAAATGATGACTGCAGTTTTTGGCTATTACAAATGAAGGTGTTGTGAACATTTGTGTACAGGTACATAAACACAAGTTTTCATTTCTCTGGGATAAATGTCCAAGAATAAAATGGCTGCAGTATGATAATTTCATATTAAGTTTTATAAGACACTAATGCATTATCTACCTGAGTAGTTCTACCATCTTACAGTGCTGTAAGAAATGTATGAGTGATATAGTTTCTCCATATCCTTGAATGCATTTAGTACATTATTATTTACCCATTTGATTAAGTGTGTAGTGATATTTAATTATGGTTTTTACTCTTCGTTTCCCTGATAATGATTTTGAACCCCTCTTAATATGCTCACGTGGCAATTTTAGATCACTGCTTCATGTCTTTGTGAATTTTCTAATCACCATATTTGGTTTCTTAAAGGCTGTGTATAAGAGCTCTTCATATATTTTATATACTAGTCTTTTCTTGGAAATGTGATTTATTAATATTTTCTCCCAGTGTATAGCTTATATTCTAATTTGATATGGGCTCTTGAAAGGCAAATTTATAATAGTGATGAAATGCCAGTCGAATATATTTTTGTCGATCTATTTCTGGGTTCTCCATTCTGTTCCACTGAATTATATGTCTGTTTTTCCACCAATCTTACATTCTCCTGATTGCTGTACTTATGTAGTAACACAATATAAAATATACATATATATTTATCAATATTAAAAAGAGTAATTCTTCCTGGTTTAGTTTTCTCTAAAACTAAACTAAACTAAAACTAATATGATTTGATTTCTCTCAAATCATATTAGCTATTCTAGGGCTTGTTCCTTTCCATATAAATTTTAGAAGAAGCTTGCCTATATCTATAAAATATCTTCCTGGGATACTGATAGCAATTGGATTACACCTATAGGTCAATTTGGAAAGAACTGGTGTAGTTCTTTATGATAAGTCTTTCAACCCATAAATATGGTCTGTCTTTCCATTTATTTAGATCTTCCTATATATCTTTCATCATCATTTTATAATTTTCAGCATGCAGATCATGTATATATTTTATTAAATGTATACTTAATTTCATTTTCTTTAGAGCAACTATAAATACTATCATGTTTTTAATTTCAATTTTCACATGTTCACTGATAGTGTATAGAGATATACTACTAAAATGTTCTCTTTATCAAGTTGAGAAAATTCCCCTCTATTCTTAACTTGCTGAGATTTCTTTTTCTTTTCTTCTTTTTTTTTTTCCCCCCAGATTCTTTTCATTAAGAGCAACCTGTTACAACACAGGCCAGCAGGTTCATCAGAGAGAACAAGGGAAAAAGAGATAATGAAAGCTTAGGTGGGGTTGAGGAAAAATAACAACTAGCCCCAAAACTACTCAGACTTTAACTAGATCAGAAATGTGGAGCAATATATGCCCTGGGGCACTGTTGAACACAACACAGCAATCAGTGGCAAATTAGGAGAGACTAGCACGTTGTCATACCATATGTAGGAGAGATCTTAACAGAGAGATCATAGAGTAAGACACTCAAAGAGAAAAATGTAAAAACCACGGTTATCTCATGGTGACTATGCCCATGCAAAGGCAATACCCTTTGGAGAGTAAGGCCACAGGTTTCCCACTGCAGAATAAATAGACTTTACTAAAATAGTCTAGCCAACTCAAATAAACAAGGAAACAACAAAGGAAAATCAATAACCAAGGCTAGCATAATAAATATCCTAACATGTATAGTTTTCAACAAAAACAATAAAATACAAAACATGCAAAGAAACAGAATAGCAAAAACCATCCACAGAATAAAAAAACAGGTGACAAAGACTGTGAGAGGGCTCAGATATTGGATTTAATGAAAACATCAAAGGAGCTATTATAAATATGTTCAAATAGCTAAAGGAAGCCATACTAAAAGAAAAAGAAAAAAAAAGATGTGATAATAATCTTTCATGAAATAAAGACTATCAACAGACAGAAATTTTAAAGAAAGAATCAAATGGAAATTCTAAAGTTAAAAATAATTGAAATGAAAATTTCACTATCAAAACTCAACAGAACTCAAGAAGAGTTCTCAAACATGTAGCTCAATAGATATTGTGCAATCTTAAGTACAAAGAGAAAAAAAATGAAGGAGAATGTACAGAACCTCAGAAAAATGTTGAATATTATTAAGTACACCAACACAAAAATGCTAGAGTTACCAAATAGACAGGAGACAGAAAGTAGCAGAAAAAAAATATTTGAAGAATAATAGTGGAAACTTCCCAAATTTGATGAAATACATTAATCTATATATCTAAGAAGTTCAATAAACTCCACATAGGATAAACACCAAGAGAATCTCAACAGGAAATAACACATTAAAAGTTTTGAAAGACAAAGACAAAAATCTTAAAAGCAGCAAGAGAAAAATGAGTTAGAATATGCAAGCGATATCAATGAGGTTAGTATCTGACTTTATATCCAAAACAATGGAGGCCAGAAGGCAGTGGGATGTCAAGTTCAGAATACTTAAAGGAAAAAAGTTGTGTATCTCGTCAACCATTTTTTTTTTTAAACAAAGGCAAAGTAGACATTCCCATATATTTGAAAACTTGGAGAAGGTGTTGCTAGCAGACTCACCTTACAAGAAATACTAAAATAATGTCTTCGGGTTGAAAGAAATTGACCCCTGCTGGCAATTCAAATGAAAAAAAGAAAAAAAAAAGCACCAGTAAAGGTAATTATGTAAGTAGGTATGTATAAAATATAGATGCATATTTCTTCTTTCTTCTCTTAAATGATTTATAAGACTACGTATATAACTATAATGTTAGGCCTATAACACATAGAAATGTAATTTACTTGAGAATAAAAGCAAATGGAAAAAAATGTGTATTGGAGTAAGAAAAAGATATCAGATCATAACTCGAATCCACAAGAAGAAAAGAAGAAAACCAAATGACAAATAAAAAGATTAATACAAGAATCTCTATAAACATACACTTGTTCTCCTTTCATTCCTCAGCTTAACAGACATAAAAGTATATAAAGTAGTTACTTTAACAGTACATTGGGTTTGTAACATATATGTATGATATAATGTTTAATCATTATAGAACAAAGGAGGGACTATGGACTAGAGCTCTCTAACAGTACAATTTCTATTTCTCCCTGGACTTAGGTTAGTTTGAATCTGAGGTAGATTCTGGTAAGTTAACATATAAATGGTAAGCCCTAAAAAAAAAACACTTGAAAATTAAAAAAATTACTGAAAAACAGTTAAAGGGATTAAAATGCTACACTAAAAAATACTGATGCAAAAGAAAGCAGTAAAGGAACAGGAACAAAAATGATACGAGACATACAAGAAACAATAAATGAAATGGTAGACATAAATTCAACTATATCAGAGTCTTAAATATCAGAGAACTAAAAATCCAATTGAAAGGCAGAGATTGTGAGACTGGATTTAAAAAAAAACAAAAACAAAACAAACCCAGACTCCAAATACATGCTGTCTACATGAAACACAGCCTATATCAGAAAATACAAAAGGCTGAAAGTAAAAAAAAAAAAAAAAAAAAAATTTAAAAATTTAAAAAATAACATTACCAAATAAAAAAATTTTTTTAAAAATTTTTTAAATAAGAAAAGATATATCATGCAAAAAGCAATCACAAGGAAGCTGAATAGATATACTAAATAACAGACAAACAGCAAAGAAATATCCTATTATATGGCTTATGAAAGACAGAAACTTCTGTGTAGGAAAAATATTCCAAGAGTTATTTTACATACCACACACAATGCATTCTAAATCACTATAGCACATCTCTTCTGACACTGGTCTCCATTATAATCAAATACTATTATATGAAATACAGAAGAACAAATATTCCCCAAATTTCAATTTGATAGAGACTTTCATAATGGTATTCTGAAAATCAGAACAAAGGTGAAAGTATACCAGAGACTTCATAATGTTCAACGTTCTAGTTTAAAGGAAAGGACTGCCAAAGAATCCTTCATTAAATATTTAATAAAAATAGGCTACAGTAAGTGTGATGGCTTGAATTAGTATTCAGCAAATATGTATTCCCTTTTCCCTTGAGTGCAATATATTTTCCCACTCATGTATATCAGGCATAACCATCTGACTTGCTTTGGCCAATGTAGTATATGGATGGAGATTCAAATGTTTTCGCACCGTTTGTCTTATCTTTTGTGATCCACTAGTAGGAGACCATTTCCTGGGTAACCACTACCTCTTTGGGCACCAGAATGATCGTACATGGAGCAGACACAAACCCAACCATAGGGCTAAACTAACCCTGGCTGACCTGCACCTTGAATCAGAGCCATCCAGTGGAGCTACACCTAAATCAAATGAACTGCAGTGGACCTGCAGACTCAGAAGCATAAGACAAAACGGATATTACAAGATCAAAAAGAAAGAGCAGTAAAAATTAAGTGAAAAGGAGAAAAGCATAAGAAAGAGCACAGGTGAAAGCCTAGCAGAAAGCAAAGGCAGTAATACTTTGAAAGAATTGAAGGAAATGTAGTATTACTAGATTGTGGAGCTCAGAGGAAAGTGTGCTAAGAAATGTGACTAAACAAATCTAGGTAACTAGATTCTGTAGCACCATACAGGCCATTTTAGGCAGTTTGAGCTTGATCGTAGGGTTAAGAGATGTTTTGGAAGGTTTAAAGAATAGGTGTAAACTAATTTAGTTTGCATATTAGAAACACAACACTGTTTACAGTGTGAAGAAACCATTGAAAAGCAGTATTTAGGACAAGAGAAATAGGTGCTGCTGCAGGAGCCTAGGAAGAATAGGGCAGTGATCTGAACTAGCTTGACAGCAGGTGCTTGAAAAAAAAAAAAAAAAAAAGAATGGATTAACGAGACATTTAAAAGAAAAAGGTGGAATACTATTGGTGCAATTAGTTGAATGTGTGGTCTGTGACTGTTGACTAAAGAACAGATTGAGGCCAACCGTCAAAACCCAAGTCTGTGGTTCAAGCAAAAATGTGTGGGTGTTTGCGACAAGTAGCAATGGATAAGAGGACATATGAGATACACTGGAACATATCAGCAAGGCCTCAACTAGTAATACTGATTTATAAATAATCTGCACATAAGTGACTATTGAAGCCATATAGTAAATGAAACCAAAACAGAAAGTTTGTTGTCTAAGGACAGAATATCTAAAATGTAGACCCAAGGAATACAGGAATTTAAATAATGACAGAAGGAAAATATTTAAAAGTAAATAAAACTTGGTTTAGAAAGGAGGAAGGAAAAGTAGGAAAATGTGGTGGCATGGAAACCAGGAGGAAAGAGTGTTTAAAAACAGGATCTAATAATGCTGTTGATAGGTCAAGTAAGACTAAAGCAAGAAACTGGAAGTCAGTGTCTGTAAGTTGTCTATGGCCTATGTCTTAATAGCTTCAAAGGAGCAATATGGGGGCGCCTGGGTGGCTCAGTGGGTTAAAGCCTCTGCCTTCGGCTCAGGTCATGATCCCAGGGTCCTGGGATCTAGTCCCGCATTTGGCTCTCTGCTCCACAGGGATCCTGCTTCCTCCTCTCTCTCTCTGACTACTTGTGATCTCTCTCTGTCAAATAAATAAAATCTTAAAAAAAAAAAAAGCAATATGGGTAGAAATAGGACTGAGGTAGAAGAAGAAATAAATTGTAAATTACAAACTGACAATGTGGATAACAATAATATGTAGTATAGTTATATACTATATGTATACTACTAATATGTAGTATAGTGCCTCACCATACTAAGCATGCAATTAACATCTATTGACTTGAATAAAGTAAAGAAAGAAAAAGAGACATTTTGATTTTTTTCTTTAAATTTTATTTGAACTCCAGTTAGTTAACTTACCATGTTAATATTAGTTTTAGGTGTATAATTTAGCGATTCAACACTTCCATACAATGCCTGGTGCTCATCACAAAAAGTGCCCTCCTTAATCCCCATCACCTATTTCACCCACCTCCCTGCCCCACCTCCCCTCTGATAACCATCAGTTTGTTCTCTATAGTTAAGAGTCTGTTTCTTGGTTTTCCTCTCTTTTGAAAAACAGATATTTTAACTCAGAAATACTCCTAGAAAAAAATTTCCTCTCTTTGCGTAGACATTTTGAAATGCTTTTGATTATTTAGACAGATCTATCAACTAGTGTGCAAAATAACAGGACTTTTTTTTTTTTTAAGATTTTATCTATTTATTTGACAGACACAAATAGGCAGAGAAGCAGGCAAAGAGAGAGGAGGAAGCAGGCTCCCCGCTGAGCAGAGAGCCCAATGCGGGGCTCGATTCCAGGACCCTGGGATCATGACCTGAGTTGAAGGCAGAGGCTTTAACCCACTAAGCCACCCAGGCACCCCAGGACATTTCTTAAGTAGGAACATCCTCTTTTGGGATATGTCAATATTGGTTTTGAAAATGGTAGTCTTATTATTTTGGTTGTCAATTCAGAATACAGAAAATTCTTTATATAAATGTCAAATTTTAAAAAATAAACACAACTTGGATTTAATTTTCAGAAAAATTCTCTCTAGTCCAACCCTTCAGCCACATGGTTGTCTGAATTCTCTTTCTAAAATGCACATTTCTGGGAAACCTGGGTGGCTCAGTCAGTTAAGCATCTCGCTCTTGGTTTCAGGGTTTCAGTTCAGGTCATAATCTCAAGAGTGGTGACATCAAGCCCTGCATCAGGATCTGCGCTTAGTGTGGAGTCTGTTTGAGATTCTCTCTCTCCCTCTGCCCCTCCCCCCACTTGTGGGTGCTTTCTCTCTCTCTCTCTCTCTCTCTCTAATAAATAAATAAATCTTTTAAAAAAATAAAATGCACATTTCATTATTAACTCTATAAATACTTTATCATTTTGTTTCAGGAAAATGTTCCAGCCACATTTCGTCTCTACTTGCAGCCAAATGCAAATACTCCCGCACCACCACCCTGATCACCTTATGCTTTTCTATCATACTACCTATTTTCTGGCTATTAGAAATCAATTTCCTCCCTGATTAAAATTATTTAATCCACTCTTCTTATCTAGAATTCACTCTTACCTATCATGTCCCTTTTCTGAACTTCTACGTATCCTTCAAAATCTTGCTTTAGTATAACTCTTTCTAAGAAGCTCCCCTGCATCAATATCACCTCTGTAACAACCACAAAGATGGACATATAATCTAGAACTTTCCAAGTCATAAATAACTTTCACATCATATCAGTGACAGCAAATGCCTCAGAGAATATCTTATGACCTAAACAAAATCAAAGTATGTCTCTGAGACTCTATATAAAGACATTAAGAGGGAGTCTTTTCCCTTTACTCTCTGGGATTGCTAAATTTGGATGCTAGAAGTACAACTAAAATAGAATACAATATAGTCAACGTACATTGTGAAATCCAGTTAATTCAATAATTATTTATATAGCACAGTATAAAGAACGTGAAGGGATAAAGTTTTATATAGTATCATGTGGTTTGCAAATAGTTAAAATTACACTTCTTCTTTGCCAATTTGGATGCCTTTTGTTTCTTTTTGCTGTCTAATTGCTATGGTTAGGACTTCCAGTACTATGTTGAATAAAAGTGATGAGAGTGGACATTCTTGCTTGTTCCTGAACTTAGGCGGAAAGCTCTCAGTTCTTCCCCATTAAGGATGATGTAAGTTGTGAGTTTTTCATATGTGGCCTTTATTATGTTGAGGTATGTTCCTTCAAAAACTTTGTTGAGAGTTTTTATCATGAGTGGATTTTAAGGGATGCAGTTTTAGGTAAGATGGTCCAAGGAAGTATAAATGCATTCTTGAAGTCCCCAAAGGCATTTCCTCTGGATGTCCCATTTTCTAAGTCTACCTATTTAAAGTTAGATATCTTTATTTATAACAAAGAATGCTTACTAACATTTTGTGAGCTACCTGAGGGTAGAGACTACTTTGTATTATTTTATATGCTAGCAAAATTTCTTGCATAAGATTGAAACATTAATTGCTTGAAAGTATAGACAAAATTTTCTTAAAATATTCGATATCTGTCATTTCTGTAAGAACCACTCCTTTATATTAGTCTTTGACTGACAAAATACAGAGGATCCTAAGTAAGCAACAATCATTACACTGTCTTCTTATTTTGTTCATCATTTGTAGAAATACACAAAGTCCTATTACCATGCTAGTAAGTTTCATCTTATTAATAACAAGATTAGACCCATGTTGGATCAAGCCAAATTAAATATTTTTCTACTTTCCTGCACATCAGTAAAAACTTCTCCTTATTCAAGTAATACCTTTTAAATTGATCAGTTCAATCTATTCAAATATATACGGAAACATTAGAACTGAAAGTGCTCAAAAGAACTGTGATGGAAAAAATGAAGTACCACATAAAATTATAAAAATACTATTGATAGTAATTTACATAAAATTTATGTGAAATGTTTGACTTACCAAAAGGATATGTGATAAAAAGGCATTTTGTTATGCAAACAGAAAATAATTAAATATTAAATTCTTCATACATCTTTTATGCTATAGCATGTAAGAATACAAAGAATTAAATTACAAATAGAAGGGCTAAAGTAACCTGAAGCACTTTCTTTCAACCATACTCGGAATGTTCTCTCCTTGTGTAGCAACTCTACTGAAACAAATGTTAAAATAAATTAAGTAAAAATGATCATAAAAGTTACATGCTAATTTATCTCAAAAACAACAGAAATACACTGGATAAAATTTTGTGAAAATAAAAGCGATATTTATTTTTGAATGTTTCTTGGTATCTCCTGGTCTGATGGATATTTTCAATAGGAATTAGGTTTTTTGTACTTTTTAATTTCAGTCACTTTTTTCAAAATAACTGCTTCCATAGAGTGTAGTTTGTAAATATTTATGAACAATTCCATCTATGGACTATAACTTCTCTCATAAATTGCAGCTTGGAATCCACAACAGTATGTGCCTATGAAATCTAAAATACATAGACATATGTCTACAACCTGACTACCATTTATCTACAAATTACTTGGAAGCTCAAGTTTAAGTTATAAATAAAACATATTACAAGTAAAAACATAAAACCACATTTATAGTAAGTATATATGTGGTTAACTCATTTAGTGAACAAACCTATGGCTAGCATATTTATTCTATTTACTCGTTAGATTCAAAATTACATGTAGGATCTTTCCTTCCTCCCCATATGGAGGAAATGAATTTATTCTCCAGCCAAACCAACTAGTAAAATAGATAAAATATATAAAGCACTTGTTTTCAGAAATTGGCTATCAACCAATGTAGGACAAATGTTCCTGGGTGCAGAAAAAAATGAGATGAGCACTTAAATGTCAGAGATTACTGTGATTTTAAGGCTATATCAAAAGGAGAGTGAACATATGTATATTCCAGAAATTTTCTTTAGTTGGGGAATGAAAATGACACCTGAAGAGGCCAAGGTGGCTAGAGTTTATCGGACAGTATACTGGAGAAGAGACGACTTCCCAGATTGCTACAGAGATTTGCTCAGGGTCCCCATGAGTCGTCCAGTGAATACTACTTACTGGTAAAACAAACAAACAAACAAACAAACAAAAAACTATCCAAGTTTGGGGTGGGGGGAAGCCAGTTGAAAGGAGCAGAGAAAAAGATTCTCGAAACTCACATAAAGTTGGGAATATGTCATAGTCCCAAAAGTCAAAGTAGAAAACCTTATAATTCATGCATCATAGAGTACAGTACCCAGAAGAACAGTGCCTCAGTAATGAAAAGATTAACTCCAGACTAAATGCTACTTTGTTCCTGCCTAGCAAAATACAAAACACAAAGCCTTGAAAAGATCAATTTTTTTCCAAGAAAAACTCCATACCAGAACAAAGCTTAAACTTATTTATCAAAATTAATAAATACCTGGCATTCCAAAATATAAAATCCAGAATGTTTGCTATCTAATCAAAATATGACCCACAAGGAGCAGCAAAATAAAATAAGAAAAAAAAAAAAACCTCAGAAATGACACAAATGATAGAATTTGTAGGCAATTTATAGAAGAGTTATAATAACTGTATTCCATATATTAAGTAAGGCAGAAAAAAATAGACAATGTTAAGTGGAGACAGAAGATATTTTCTAGAAAAAAATAGAGCATGTTAAGTAGAGACAGAAGATATTTTCTTAAAAAATCTTATCAAAATTCTAGATACAAAAAATATAATGTCTGCAATGAAATATACACTGGATGGGATTAACATCAAACTGGACACTACAGAAAAAAAGGTTAATGAATTTAAAAATACAGGAAAAGAAAATACCCAAAATGAAACACAAAGGGAAAAAAAGACTGAATAAAAAATAAAAACAAAGCATTAGAGAGCCAAGGAACGATTTCAGGCAGTCTAATATACGTACAATTGCAATTCCCAAAGGTAAAGAAAGGTGTAGAGGAAAAAAATTGAGAAAGCTTTCCAAATCTGGTGAAAACTATAATTTTACAAATCAGTAAAACCCATGCACAAGAAACTGGAAGAAAACCAAACCTACATACATCGTAATCAAATTGGCCAAAATCAGTGACAAAGTTAAAAATTTTAAATTGCAGAAAGAGGAATAAGACCTATTACATACAAAGAATAAGATTAAAAGCAGATTTCTCACTAAGAATACTGCAAACCAAAACACAGTGGAGAAACACTTTTAACTAAAGAAAGAAAAATCTACAATTTAGAATTCTTCAACCTCTGAAAAAGTAAAATAAAGATGTCTTCAGATTACAGACTGATACACTTCATTCCCAGCAGATCTACAGTAGAGTGTTAAATGTCTATGTCCTTACACAGTTA
Organism: Martes martes; assembly: GCF_963455335.1. NCBI lineage: Eukaryota > Metazoa > Chordata > Mammalia > Carnivora > Mustelidae > Martes > Martes martes. The sequence continues at coordinate 14,940,840 of NC_137902.1, forward strand.
GAAAATGATACCAGATAGAAATATGGATCTACAAAAAGGAAAAAAAGGAAAGATGAATACTGAAAAGAGTTAATACACTGGTAAAGTAGAAGATTATTTCTTATTTTTAATATATCTTAATATAACTGACTATATAAAAAATAGTAACAGTGTAGTGTGGATTTTCTAATATAAGAAGCTGTAAAACATATTCAGCAATGGCTCAAATCCCAGCAAGATGAAAATGAAAGTATAATGTTTTAGAATTAAGATACAAAAAAAATGTGTGATGTAATATTACCTGTAATTAGTCAATGAAAAGTATAAGAGAAATATGATAAACTATAAAATGACTAAAATAGCAAAAAAGGAATTGTAGCTAAGAAACCAAAAGAGAGCATAAAATGAAATCATAAAAAAATAATTAAAAAAAGACAAAAGGAAGAACAGAAGAATGAAGAACAAAAGAAAAATAGTAAACAAATAATAATAATAATAATAATAAGATTAAATATAATCTTATTATTATATCAAATAATAATATCAAATTATTTATCAAATAATAATATCAAATTATAATTATCAAATAATAATAAGATTAAAACCCAAAGATATAACTATATGTGTATCATCTGTACATGGTTTAAGATTGGATAAACAACATGCTGCCTAAAAGAAACCCACTTTAAATATAAAATAAAAAATAGACTAAAGTAAAAGGATGAAAAATGATATAGCATTCTAGAGTTTTCTACAGAAGCAGCCATGATGGTGGAGTGGTAGGACAGCCCTATGCTTGCCTTGTCCCTAGAACACAGCTAGATAAATATCTAATCAGTTTAAACACCCAAGAAATTGATCTGAGGACTGAGAAAACACATTGCACAAGTAGAGGGAGAAAAGAGGCCACATCATGGAAGGTATGCAGACACAAGATTTGGGGAAAAAAGTATCGGGATTGCTGTAGAGGAGAAGGAGCCTTGATCACAGAGAGAGTAGAGAGAGGGAAAGAGAGCAGCTCACAGGGGATTGCAAAGAAAAACAATTTCCCAAAACCACTGACTGAGAAAATGAGAAGAGTTGATTATCATGAGTTTTTACAACCAGCAGAGCTGAAAGACTGTAGTTACAGAAGTTTGCATTGTAGGAGGTGTTGAGCCCATTGGGCATAGTGGTGCCACAGTAGAAAAGAAGGGGAGAAACCTGGGAGCAGACAGCATGGTCTGAAGATAGCTTGTATCAGATTGGGAGAGAAGGTTCCAGTTCTTGGAGTACATTTGGGAGAGGTGGCAGTGCCTCTCAGGAGATAAAAGAGACAGGGGCACCATTACCCTGTCCCATTCATTAGCATTGGAGCAGAGACACCTGCTGAGGGCAGCTAACCTGGTTGTGGCTTTTTGCTGTTCTTTACTTTAAAACTTCTACTTCCTGTGCATTTGTCTGACCATCCTTCTGAGACAAGAAAGCACTGGTCCCAGTGCAGTGAGACTCCCCAAGAGGATCAGCAAGGGTCTGCACATGCCAGGCCCCTAAAATTTGGAGTTTTGAAACTCAGCTGGCATGCCTGAGATAGAACACAAGTGAACTGTGCTGCCAGGTGGGCAGATAGCTGGGACACAGACAGGGTGAAGGCACAGATCTGAAGGACACCTAGGACACATGAGGGGAGACTGCTTATTCTTCTCTGAGGGCTTGCTGGACAGTGGCAAGCACAAACTCTACTCTTTAGAGCTGAACTTTAGAGCACCAATTTCTTCTCCACCCATGAGCACAGATGGACTTCAGTGAGCAGCACAATGCTCACAGTGGAGGCTTGACATGCTTACAGCAACCCCACTACCCTGCACTATGCAGGTGCTTCTGTACTAGGGCAAGGGTGCCTGAGAGCCAGAGCAACAGGCCCCTCCCCCAGAAGACCAGCACAAACTCCCACATACACCAAGTCTACTCACCAGAGAGTGCTACAAAGCTTCAGATCTAATGGAAAAAAGATCAGGCCCTTTTTAACAAGCAGACCAGAGTACACCTCCTTAAAACTCACCACACACTGGATAAGCTGCAAACACTCCCCACCAAGGTAAAGGAGAAACTCTGCAGAGGACTGACCTGAGGGAAAGAACAGCCATAACATAGCAGCACAGTGCACAGTGCATATACCAATAATACTTCTTGAAACACTAGGCCCTGGACATCATATGACCTCTTCTTAATAAGGGCATTACTCTCTGGAGCAGGAAATAAAATAGGTTTTCCTAACAAAAAGACAGAAATCTAGACAAATGCCAAGATGGAGGAATTCATCCCAAAAGAAAAACAAAAAATGGTCACAGTGAGAAATCTAATTGAAAGACATGTAAGTAATATGCCTGATCCAGAATTTTAAACAACAATTGGGATAGTAGCTGGGCTTGAGAAATGCTTGGAAGACACCATGAAGCCTCTTACCACAGAGATAAAAGACCTAAAAACTACTAAGGCTTGAATAAAAAATGCTATAACAGAGATGCAAAAATGGCTGGATGTAACAACCACAAAGATGGAAAAGGAGATAAACAAATAAGTGATATAGAAGATTAAAATGGAACATAATGAAGCTGAAAAAAAGAGGCAAAGAAAAATATTGGATCACAAATGTAGACTTAGGGAACTCAGAGACTCCATAAAGTGTAATAACATTGCATCACAGGAGTACCAGAAGAAGAAAGGGAAAGGGAGGCAGAAGGTTTATTTGAGCAAATTATAGAGGAAAATATCCCTAATCAGGGTGGGGGGGGAGGAGGACATCCAAATCCAGGAGGCACAGACAATGTCCATCAAACTCAACAAAAGCAGGCCAACAGCAAGACACATCATAATAAAATTTGCAAAATAGAGATAAGGAAAAAATTCCAAAAGCAGCAAGGGAAAAAAAAATCCCTCACTTACATGGGAAGACAAATCAAGTTAGCAACAGATCTCTCTGCAGAAGCTTGGGAGGTCAGACAAGAGTGACATGATATATGCAATGTGCTGAATGGGAAAAATATGCAACCAAGAATACTTTATCCAGCAAAGCTGTCTTTCAGAATAGAAGAAAAGATAAAGAATTTACCAGACAGAACAAACAAACAAACAAAAACAAAAACAAAAAAACTAACAGAGTTCATGACCATTAAACCAGCCCTGAAAGAAGTATTACAGGGGACTCTTTGAGTGGGAAAGAAAGGCCAAAATCAACAAAGACTTGAAGAGAGAAAATCTCCAGAAAAGACAACTTAACAGGTAATATAAGTGCACTAAATTTATATCTATCAATAATCACTCTGAATGAAAATGAACTAAATACTCCAATCAAAAGACATAAGATATTAGAATGGAAAAAACAAGACCCAGCTATATGCTGCCTAGAAGAGACTCGTTTTAAACCTAAAGACACCTGCATATTGAAAGAGAAAGGATGGCGAACCATTTATCATGCTAATGGACATAAAAAAAAAAAAGTCAGAGTAGCAATACTTATATCAGACAAATTAGATTTTAAAACAAAGACTGTAACAAGAGATGAAGAAGAGTAATATATCACAATAAAGAAGTCTATCCAACAAGAAGATCTAACAGTTGTAAATATTTATGCCCCACTTGGGAGCACTCAAATATATAAATCAATTAATAACAAACATAAAAAAAGACCTCAATGATCATAATACAATAATAGTAGGGGTCTTTAACACCCCACTTAGAGCAATGGGCAGATCATTTAAGCAAAAATCAACAAGGAAACAAGGGCCTTGAATGATGCACTGGATCAGACAGCCTTAACAGAAATATTCAGAACATTTCATCCTAAAGCAGCAGAATACACATTCTTTTTGAGTACACATGGACAGTCTCCAGAATACATCACATACTGGGTGACAAATTAGGCCTTAACTAATACAAAAAGACAGAGATCATACCATACATATTTTTTGACCACAATGTTTTGAAACTTGAAAGTCGGCCACAAGAAAAAATTTGGAAAGACCACAAATACATGGAAGTTTAAAAACGTCCTACTAAACAATGAATGGGTTAACCAGGAAATTAAAGAAGAAATTTTAAAAATGCATGGAAACAAGTGCAAATGAAAACATGACAGTCTAAAACATTTGAGATGTAGCAAAAGCAGTCCTCAAAGGGAAAAATATAGCAATACCAGCCTACTTCAAGAAGCAAGAAAAATCTCAAATACATAACTTAACCTTACACCTAAAGAAGCTAAACAAGGAACAGCAAATGAGGCCTAAATCTAGCAGAGGAAGGGAAATAATAAAGATTAGAGCAGAAATAAAAAATATGGAAACAATAAAAAACAGTGAATAGATCAATGAAACTAGGAGTTTATTCTCTGAAAGAACTGCTAAAATTGATAAACTCCTAGCCAGACTTTTCAAAAAGAGACAGAAAGCAGCCAAATAAGTAAAATCATGAAGGAGAGATCATAACCAACACCACAGAAATGCAAACAATATTAAGAGTATATTATGAAAAAATGTACGCCAGCAAACTGGGCAATCTGGATTACATAAATTCCTAGAGAGGTATAAACTAACAAAACTGAAACAGGAAGAAGAGAAAATTTGAACAGATAACCAGCAATGAAATTGAATCAATAATCAAAAAACACTCAGGCCTAGAATGCTTTCCAAGGGAATTCTACCAAACATCTAAATAGAATTGATACCTATTCTTCTCAAACTGCTCCACAAAATAGAAATGAAAGAAAAACTTCCAAATTCATTCTATGAGGCCACCATTACTTGGATTCCAAAACAAAAGACCCCACACTTAAAAAGAAGGATTACAGGCCAATATCCCTGATGAACATGGTTGCAGAAACTCTTTTTTTTTTTTTTTTAAGATTTTATTTATTTATTTGACAGAGAGACACACAGAGAGAGAGGAAACACAAGCAGGGGGAATGAGAGAGGGAGAAGCAGGCTTCCCACTGAGCAGGAAGCCCAATGTGGCCTCGATCCCAGGACCCTGGGATCATGACCTGAGCCAAAGGCAGCTGCTTAACGACTGAGCCACCCAGGTGCCCCGGATGCAGAAACTCTTAACAAATACTAGCGAAACAATTCCAACAGCAGGTTCAAAGAATCATTCAACACGATCAAGAGGGATTTATTCCTGGGCTGCAAGAGTGGTTCAATGTCTGTAAATCAATCAATGTGATACACATTAATAAAAGAAAGGACAAAAACCATATAATCCTCTCGATAGATGCAGAGAAAGTATTTGACAAAGTACAACATCAATTCTTGATAAAAACCATCAACAAAGTAGGGATAAAGGGAACATACCTCAACATCATAGAGGCTATATATGACAGACCTACAGGTAATATCCTCAATGGGGAATAATTGAGAGCTTTTCCTCTATAGTTCAGAACAAGACAGGTTTATTGTCCACTCTCATTTTTTGTCTCACTCTTATTTTTTTAATTTAAATTCAATTAATTAACATATAATGTATTATTTGTTTCCAGGGTACAGGTCTGTGATTCATCAGTCTTATATAATTTGCCATTGTTACTTAACATAGTACTGTAAGTCTTAACCTCAGCAATTAGGCAACAAAAAGAAATAAGAGACATCCAAATAAGCAAGGAAGAAGTCAAACTTTCACTATTCACAGATGACGTATAGAAATTCTATTCTATGTAGAAAACCCAAAAGACTCCACCAAAAAATTGCTAAAACAGAGACACAAATTTAGTAAAGTATCGGGATACAAAACGAACATACAGAAATCTGTTGTATTTCTACACACCAATAATGAAAACCAGAAAAAGAAATCAAGGAATCAATCCCATTGACTTTTGCACCACAAAAAAACACAAGATACCTAGGGATAAACTTAACCAAAGAGGTAAAACGTCTATACTCTGAAAACTAGAGAACACTTACGAAAGAAATTGAAGAGGACAAAAAGAAATAGAAAAACATTCCACGCTAATGGGTTAGAAAAACAAATATTGTTAAAATGTCTGTAGTACCCAAAGCATCTACACATTTAATGCAATTCCTATCAAAATACAAACAGCATGGGTGCCTGGATGGCTCAGTCAGTTAAGCATCTGCCTTTGGCTCAGGTCAGGATCCCAGGATCCTGGGATTGAGCCCTGCGTCAGGCTCCCTCCTCCATGGGGAGACTGCTTCTCCCTCTCCCTCTGCCTGCTGCTCCCTCTGCTTGTGCTCACTCTCTTTCTCTCTCTGTCAAAAAAATAAATAAAAAAATCTTAAAAACAAACCAAAAGAAACCCACAAAAACACAAAATATGAACAACATTTTTCACAGATCTACAACAAACAATCCTAAAATTTGTACAGAACCACAAAAGACCCTCAAATAGCCAAAGCAATCTTGAAAAAGAAAAGCAAACCTGGAGGCACCACACTTCCAGACTTCAAGCTATACTAAAAAGCTGTAGTGGTCAAGACAGTATGGCACTGGCACAAAAATGCACACACAGATCACTGGAACATAAGAGAAAACTCAGAAATGAACCCACAACACTATATACACTAATATACACTAACACTATACACTAGTATTCAACAAAGCAGGAAAGAAAATCTATGGATAAAAGATGGTCTCTTCAACAAATGATGTTGGGGAAACTGGATAGCAGCATGCAGAAAAATGAAATTGGACCACTTTCTCATACCACACACAAAAATAAATTCAAAATGGATGAAAGACCTAAATATGAGACAGAAATCCATCAGAATCCTAAAAGAGCACAAGCAGTAACCTCCTTGACATCGGCCACAGCAACTTCTTACTAGTTATCTCTCTGGAGGCAAGGGAAACAAAAGCAAAAAGAAACTACCAGGACTTCATCAAGATAAAAAGCTTCTGCACGGCAAAGGAAACAATCAACAAAACCAAAAGGCAACCTACTGCATGGGAGAAGATATTTGCAAATGACATCTCTGATAAAGGATTAGTATCCAAAATCCATAAAGAACTTATCAAACTCAACACCCCCAAAACCAAATAATCCAGTTAAGAAATGAGCAGAAGACATGAATAGACATTTCTCCAAAAAAGACATACAGATGGCTAACAGACGCATCAAAAGATGCTCAATATCACTCATCATCAGTGAAATACAAATCAAAACTACAATGAGATATCACCTCACACCTGTCAGAATAGCTAAAATTAGCAATACAGGAAACAACAGGTGTTGGCGAGAATGTGGAAAAAGGGGAACCCGTTTACACTGTTGGTGGTAATGCAAACTGGTCCAACCACTCTGAAAAATTGTAGGGATACTTCTCAAAAAGTTGAAAATAGAGCTACCTGATGACCCAGAAATTGCACTAGCAGGTATTTACCCAAAGGATACAAAAATACTGATTCAAAGGGGCACATAAACCCACATGTTTACAACAGCATTATCAACAATAGCCAGCCAAATAATGGAAAGAGCCCAAATGTCCACTGACTGATGATGAATGGATAAAGAAGATGTGGTATGTGTATATATATGCAATGGAATATCACTCAGCCTTTAAAAAGAATGAAATCTCACCATTTGCAATGATGTGGATGGAGCTAGAGATTATATTAAGCAAAATAAGTCAGTCAGAGAAAGACCAACAGCATATGATTTTACTCATATGTGGAATTTAAAAGAGAAAACTGATTATCATATGGGAAAGGGGAAAAAAAGAAAGGGAGGCAAACCATAAAGAGTCTCTTAACTATAGAGAACAAACAGACTTGATGGACAGGTGGTGACTAGGGAGATGGGCTAAATGGGTAATGGGTATTGAGGAGGGCATTTGTTGTGATAAGCACCGTGTGATAATATAAGTGATGAATCATTATATTCTACTCCTGAAACCAATATTACACTATATATTACTAGCTAGAATTTAAATAAAAACAAAACATAAAAAAATTTATGGCATTCTAGCTATAATCAACACTAAGCTAGAGCGGCTATAATAATATCTGGAAAAGTAAATTTTAGAGCAAATATTACCAGGAATACAGAAAGTGATTTCCTAACGATGAAGTCAAGTCATCAATTCATCAAAAAGACATAAAAACCGTAAACATTTATGTATCAAAGTAAAAACGAGTTTCAAAATACATGAAGTAAAAATTGATAGAATTGCAAGAACAAATAAACTAATCCACAATTACAGTCACAGATTTCAACATTCATTTCTCAAATTGACAGAACATCAATGAGAACATTAGAAGACTTAACAAAACCATCAACCAACTTGACCTAATTCACATTTGTAGAACACTCCATCCAATGACAGCAAAATGTAATTTTTTTGCAAGTGTCCAAGGAACAATAGATCATATACTGGATGCTATGATCTGAATGTTTATGCCACTGCCCCAAGATTCATCCACTGAAATGCTAACTCTTAAAGGCAATGGTATTAATAGGCAAGAACTTTGGAAGGTGAATAGATCACAAGCGTGGATCCCTCATGAAAGGGATTAGTGCTCCAACAAAAGAGGTCCCACAGAGTTCCCTATCCTCTTCCACCATGTGAGGATACAGTGAGAAGGTGCTACTTTATGAATGAGAAAGAGGATACCTGACTACGCTGGTGCCTTGATACTGATTTTCCAGCCTCCAGAATGGTGAGCAAAAAATTTCTATTGTTTATAAACTACCCAGTCAGTGTTATTTTGTTATGGCAGTCCAATGTACTAAGACACCAGATTTATTCATTTTCTATTGCTGTGGCAAGGAATTACCATGAACTTAGTAGCTTAAATAACAATACACATTTACTAACACAATTCTGTATGTTAGAAATCAGACATATTTATTCCTACAGCTCTCTTGTGAGCAGTCTGATAGAGGTTTCAATGGACTAACGTCAAGGTATTGGCAGGGCTGTGTTTCCTTTTAGGTATTCTAAAGAAGAACCTGTTTCCTCCACTTTTCCAGTTTCTAGATTCCCCTTTCCCCCATATTCAAAGTTAGTAATCCTGCTTCTCTCTAATTCTTCTTCTGTATGCACATCCCTCTCTAACCCTGATTTCAGGCAGCAAACATTACTTTGAGACCCAGCTAATTAGGTTGGGTCTACCTAGCAATCCTGGGTAAGCATCTTAACGCCCTAACCTTAATCACATGTTCAGACTCCCCTTTTTTATGTAGGATAACAGATCCATGGGTACCAGGGATTAGGACGTGGTTACCTCTGTGGAGCCATTATTCTGCCAAACACATTGGATCATAAAATAAGTCTCACTTAAGAAATTTAAATCATTCAAAATATGTTCTGTGACAATGCGGTTAAATTAGGAATACATGACAGAAACATTTTTAGACATTTTCCAAATGGCTGCAAATAAAATATCCCACTTCTAAAGACTCCACTGACAAAGAAAGAAATCAAAAAGGAAATTGGAAAGTATTCATCTTAAAAAAACAGAAAAAGGAGAGCAAATTAATGTCATAGTAAGCAAAAGAAAGGGAATAAAGAGAAGAAATGGAAGAAATAGAAAAAATAGAGAAAACAAATGAAACCATTTGTTTCCTTAAGAAAAATTAGTGAAACTGATAACTCTCTGATTGATCAAGGAAAAAAAAAGAGAAAGAGAGAAAGAAGAAACAAATTATGAATACCAGAAATGAAAGTGATAATATCCACTGGATAACATGTAAATATTATTAATAATCTTACCAATAAGTTCTACAAGTTAAATCAAAAGGGAGAAATATAACTGAAACTGAAATATAACTGAAATATAACACACAAACTGATAGAACTTATTCAAGAAGAAACAGAAAACAAAAAAAGCTCTAAATCTACTAAAGAAATTGAATTTTTAGCTAAAACCTTCCCACAAAGAAAACTGCAAGTCCAAATACACTAAATGTTGAATTCTACCACAAATTTAAGAAAAACAGTAATATCAATTCCACACAAGTCTTTCAAAAAATTAAGGGGAAATATTTCCTAATTCATTTTATAAGGCCAGCAGTACCATGATACAAAGTCAAACAAGATTACAACAATAGAAGACTATAGACTAATACCCTTCATAATCATAGGTATAAGAGTTCTTAATAAAATTTTAACAAATCAAATCCAACAATAAATTAAAAAAAAATACAAAATGACCACCTGGAGTTTACCCCTGTATAACAAGGTTGATCGAGCATTCAAAAGCCTTTAAAAATGGGTATTTCAATTCTACTGCAAATAAAGCTCAATTGAAATAACTTTACTGTTTTATGTTTAATAATTGAAAGTTTTTTATCATCCTATAAACAAACACATGTACTCATATGCTTTAATATGACATATTCCTCAGAACTAATATAATGATTTTTTAAACGATTTTACTTATTTATTTGACAGAGAGAGAGAGATCACAAGTAGATAGAGAGGCAGGCAGAGAGAGGGGGGAGCGGGGTCCCTACTGAGCAGAGAGCCCGATGTGGAGCTCGATCCCAGGACCCTGAGATCATGACCTGAGCCAAAAACAGAGGCTTAATCCACTGAGCCACCCAGGCGCCCTAATATAATGATTATAATCAAGGAGTAGGAATTAGGCTGTAACTATGTTAACCATCAGTTACTTTCTTTCTAAATTTTATTATTTAGGGAGAGTAGAATATTCCAACTTTATTATACAAATTCTGGTGTGGTTTCTAGAACTAGTATATTCTCAAAAGAAAATTCAATTTAAAAATTTAATTTTAACCATTAAATATTCATTAACATTCAATAATAATAATTTGCTTAAAAATAAAATAATTAGATAACCAAGACATGAAGTACATGAAACTATTTAAGATATAACAGCTATATCTAATTTAATTACTACTTAATAAGCTCAATAGATGAGCCCTTTGGTTGCCTTTAATCATAATTTGAATATACCAAGTGAAATCTGATTCATATTTATGTAAAAATTCTAGAAAATAAAATGATGCATCCAACATCCTCAAGGTCAAAATATTTCCAGCATTTTCTGACCGTATTAGCATCTAAATCAATCACCCAGGCACCCCTTAAGGATTTTAAAACATAATGACCTAGCACAGGGCTTGGTACATAGGAACTATTCCATATACTAATTTGAATTCAATCTAATCAAATAATCAGTCATAAAAGAATGAAATATGAACAAATCCAACGTTACAACATATAGGCTTTCTTTCATAAAAGCATAAACAAAGAACACAAACCCTGACTAATTCAAGATAGAAAGAACATCCTAAATGTTTCCTAGCCGTAAATCTAAGCCTTTAGCAGCCTATCACTAAACACAATAAAAAATGAAATATACAACTTTAATTTTAAAAAAAGGAAAGACATATCCAACATCTATATGTAGCATAAAGAAATCAACAATGAGAGGTAGTGGATCTTAAAGAACTGTTAAGTACTGCTTACCCTAAATTTTTAATGAAGTTTAAATTATGTTCAGTATATAATAAAGCAAAAATGAGATTCTAAACAAAGCAAATAATTTCAAGTAGAGCTGTAAGAACAGAGTATCTAACCCTCAGATGAAGTACACAATTTATCACAAAACCCAATCTAGTTATCTGAAGTTTTGATGCATTTCTTAGAATACAATTTCATTGAAAAATTAGTACTTTTTTTTACTGAGTCAGTATCATTAGCATGAACATTTGTTCATTATCACAGCTGCTCGTGATCTGGGGACCATACTTTGAGAACCAGTAAACTAGAAATGTAAGGCAATCGAGTTTCACAATCTGAAGGTAGGACAGATAATCTGTCGACTGCATACCTGACAGTTTTCATTGCTGGGCCACAGGGAAACGAAGTGTTAAAGCAGCAAAGATTTTGCCCTTCACTAGATTTTGCCCCTCAAAAAAAGGAAAAATAAAGGAGAAAGGGAGAAACATGCTGCCTAGGCCAGGGGGCAGCTGTGATATTCTAAACCCAGAATCTGGTTCTGTCTTCCTTTGGAGCCCCTGAGGAATACTCGAGCACATTTTTCCATGGCTCTCATAACTGTGAGAGACGTCAAAAGCATGGACACAAGAGACTGAGCAGATCTGTTGTCTGTTGCAAAGTCCAGTCCCAAGAAATAGCCAGCTTTTCGCTCCTTTCCTGGACACCAGCCCTCAGACTTACCACCTGTACTTTAATTAGGCCAAAACCTTCCCTTTGAGCTAATATAAAGAAGGAGAAAACCATCTACTCTTGACCTATCTTCTACCTGTGCTGGGTCTTAAACTTCGACACCATGTAGATAAACTTTCTGTACTTGGATTCTGTTTTCCTACCCTTTCAGTGAGAGTATAAACTAGGCGAAATAATACTGCCTCACTGGCACTCCATTGTTACCAGAAAATAAAACTGTAATTAACATTAAACCAATAGATCTCGAACAGTCAAAAAATAAATAAACACATTCATCATCAGACATTCAAAGTACCCTTTTTTATCAAGGGTCAATACATGTTTCATGTTGTTCAAAACACAGAAATCTTATCCATATCATTACTTTGAACAATAACAGCATTGTTTTTGTGAAGAAAATATTCAATGGGCATTATGTTAAATACTATTAACACTTACCTGTATTTTAATAGGCCAGGAAAAGTTGCTGACGTACACATAGAAAGTAATGTTAGGATTGCTTCTAAAGTTAAATTTTTCATAGGAAAAGCTATCTCTGTATTCCTTTATATTAGTTTTGGAAACTATAGGAGTCTCCTCTCCGGATATTGTTCCAGCTAAAATGTAAATAATAATAACAAAATTTTAAAAGTCATACTAGGAAAAAAGGATCTTTATGAACTTAAAAATATAAGTTATATTTACTTAATTTTTAGAACTGTACATATAAAAACATAATTATCAAAATAACCTTGTTCACTATTTAGAGTGACAAAGGAGAAATAAAATAAGATTAATCATAAATGTAATGGAAATAGTATAAAAAATCATTTTTAAAAACGATACCACTGATTAAGTGCTATGTACTAGGCGGTGATGTAGAGATTTTACATTCTTTTCAAGTTAACAGTTTTATCCCAGAGGTATTCCATCTCTATTTTTCAAATTGAAACCTGGCCCTCAGAAAGTTAAGTTTATAGCTACTGAATGGTAAATTCCTCTTTGGAACTCAGATATATATTAGCTCCAGATACTGAGTTCCTTCCATTTACTACTCTACAGAGCCTCTCAAAACAAATCAGGACATATTTCACATGTCTCAATCCAATTAAAAAATGGAAAAGAAATGAATTTATTTGTCTTACTCACAAACTGAACCATCATTACTTTGAATAAATTGAAAGGAGGCTACAATTTAAAACATGAGCTAAATGTTCAATTAGTTAAACACATATTACATACTCAATAAGTATTTACTGAAATTAACCAAATGGAACAAAACATTTCCAACAATCTTACCAAGACTTCCACCTTACTTACTAAGTTACTTACTTACTTACTTAACTAAGTAAAAATATTTAGAATTAGTATACTGAGCAGCTGAATTAAATTTCATCACCTATTCCAAAATTATGTGGGATGCTGTTATGAAAGGCAGATTTCCTGACCCCATCTCCTAACCCCAAAAATAAAAATTTCTGAGATTTAGTTCTAGGAATCTAAAAGTTACAACTTCTTCCATTAAAAAAAAAAAAAAATGACCGTTCTAAACTAATTACAAAGGTTTTATATATTTTTGTTAACAAATTTTAAAAATCTTCTAGAGTCAGTTTATTGTGCCAAAGTAAATTTCAAATTAATAGCACAAGCTTTCATGAATTACTTTTTAAAAAATGATTCCATTTTTAAGTAATCTCTACACCCAACATGAGACTTGAACTTACAACCCTAAGATCAAGAGATACATGTTCTACTGAGCAAGCCCAGTGTTCCATCATGAATTTTTAATTAGTGAAGCTCAATATACCAAGATTTTACTATATCTTTGGTATCACAGTAACAAAACGTCTATATAGTTGCCCAAACTTCTCATTTTTAACACGTGTAATGTAGGTTCTAGAATTGCAAAGACCTCATCATTCTTGAAATCTACATCTCCATGATCCTACATATTAAAATAGCATAATGACTTGATTTTCAGAAATCAAATATGGATAACTGAGAATCCACATATTTTCTTTAAATAAGACTCCAACACTTTGATGTAAGAGTATATCTTTGATATAGAAAATAAAAACGAACAGAATTTCCTAAGATGTAAACACACACACAAAAAAAGTGAGCATACTTTTTTATAATCCAACATAGTTTATATTTCAACTTGGTTACATTTTTTAAAAGCCAAAAAACTTCAACTAATAAACCTTATTATGGAAGACATATTAAGTATAGGGTTTTTTTTAACCTTCTCTCAGCACTGAAGCTGACAAAGGGAATAGTATATTTCTAAGCTTGAAAGTAATAGAAATCAACATGCACAGAACGTCATTGTTTCGTATCAATATTAAGATTAATAGTTAAATTTATAGCTTCAATAGTGAATCAAATAATTGAAATCTCAGTCCCTAGTCATTAAAGAAGTAATCTATCTTAAATAAAATCATAGCAATTCATAAAACTGCCATTTTAAGTGGTGTACAATATTTGTTACCCATCTAATTTTAATTGAATAAGGGACAAAGTTAACAAAGGAATGAAACTTTATTAATAATACTACTTATTATTTTTACCTGAATCAGCACAATGACATACATTTTTTTATTTCAATTATTTGAATTAAGAATAAAAGGCCATGTTAGAACACCTTCCATAAACAGATGTGAAAGACATGTGACAACAAAATCCTCTTACCTGTTGAACCAACTGACCATGTAATGTTGAGATTAAAGTTGTTTGATGCATTAATTGAAATATCCAAATTTTTGTTTGACTACCAAGAAAGAAAATACTAGGGTTAAAAAATCAAATTACACTAAATAATATTTTATGTTTTAATTATGCCCATGCACTATTTCACAGACTTTATACATTTTGTCGTTATTCAACTAAGTATAGATGTCAGTTATACTTTTTAATGAAAATATATAGGTGATAAATTCAAAGGTAGTTTAAATTTCCCATTTATCCTCCCTACTATAATCCAGCCTTCTGTATGTAAACCAGAGGCTGCTGAAATTCATTGTTTGTATTTTGATTTTCTTTGTTGACCTGTAGATAATAGCTAAATGATACAGATTTGGGTTAGTCCAAAGTAATTTTACAGCAATGTAATATTATTGTTTTGTTGAAAGATTTCTTCTTAGGTGCATACCGTATTATTACACACACATTTTTGTAGTGAAAAAATATATATAAAATACATAAACCAGAACTTCAAGGTAAAAAATGGGTTAGAATTAAATCTATTGTCAAAATGTAAGAAATGCATAAATAATTAAGGTACCTATTTATTACTATTTTTTTATGCAGGATAAGTAGGAAGCCCTGACCACTAATCTGTATTAACTTCAGTAACTGTTAAAAGGTTGAGTATCATTTTAGGTATAAGTTATATTTATATAATTAGATATAATGATGTCATAAGCATTCTTTTTTTATATATATTTAAAGATCTTATTTATTTGACAGACAGAGATCACAAGTAGACAGAGAGGCAGGCAGAAAGAGAGGGGGGGAAGCAGGCTTCCTGCTGAGCAGAGAGCCTGATGTGGGGCTCAATCCCAGGACCCTGGGATCATGACCTGAGCCAAAGGCAGAGGCTTAACCCACTGAGCCACCCAGGTGCCCCTGATGTCATAAGCATTCTTAATGGCCCCTCTCATGATAGTTCAGCATCCTATCATTTCAAAAAAAAATGTGTCTGGGCTCTTGGTTTCAATTGTGACAAGATAGTAGAAAGTAAAACAGAAAGCTATGACATTTGGAAGCAGTCAAGAATTTCAGGAAGTTGAAAAAGGAAAAGACGGTCAAGAGAGAAGCAAACTAGAATTACAGCTAATCTGGACCTACGTGTGTGACACTATGGATAATATTGTGGAGAAATATTATTCACACCCATATTTACTGTAAAGATTTTATTTATTTATTTGAGAAAGAGAGAGAGAGAGAACAAGGGGAGAGGGGCAGAGGGAGAGGGAGAAGCAGACTCCCTGCTGAGCAGGGAGCTCCATCCCAGGACCCTGACATCATGACCAGAGCCAAAGGCAGATATTTAACTCACCTAGTGACCCAGATACCACTAAACCCATATTTTGAGTCAGATATTCCAAATTATATTAATGTCTTATATTTTCAAAGTCTGTAAGTTTGGAATTACACTCCAATTACTTGGTATTAAACATTCAAGAGGCCAATGTTAAAGAATGCAATTCTGGGGGCGCGTGGGTGGCTCAGTGGGTTAAAGCCTCTGCCTTCGGCTTAGGTCATGATCTCAAGGTCCTGGGATTGAGCCCCGCATCGGGCTCTCTGCTCAGTGGAGAGCCTGCTTCTCCCCCTCCTCTCTCTTTGCCTGCCTCTCTGCCTACTTGTGATCTCTGTCTGTCAAATAAATAAATTTTTTAAAAAAAGAATGAAATTCTGATAACAATCTATAACATAGATAAGTCTTGGAAATGTTAGGCTAAATGAAGTAAGCCAAACAAAAAAGAACAAATATTGTATAGTTACAATATTGTATGGTAAGAGATACCTAGAATATACAAATTCATAAAGACAGAAAGTAAAATAACAGGGTTACAGGGAGAAGAAATGAGGAATTATTGCTTAATGGATTTAGAAATTCTGTTTGGAATGATAAAAAAAATTTTGCTGATGGATAGTGGTGATGACTGTACAACACTGTAAATGTAATAATGCCACTGAATTGTCCATCTAAAAATGGTTAAAATGGTAAGTTTTATGTATATTTACAATAAAAAAGAAGTCAGTGGTGGTTATAAAGCTTTCTTATCACACTGAAGAATGTAGTTTCTGATATATTCCCAAGAAGATAGACATTTCCTTAAAATCTAAGGAATAAAGAGTAACATAAAATGAACATAAAAGGGATCCTATTTTACTGTAAAAGAAAATTTAAGAAATTATGTTATTTATTGGCAAATCAAAGAAAATACTTTAGAGGAAAGAAGCTAGCAAATGGCAGGATATATTCTGAAGTTTCATCTATTTGATAAACTATTAAAATATATGATAATGGAGGGGCACCTGGGAGGCTCAGTCGTTAAGTGTCTTGATCCCAGGATCCTGGGATGGAGCCCTGCATCAGACTCTCTGCTCAGCAGGAAGCCCGTTTCTCCCTCTCCCACTCCCTCCTGCTTGTGTTCCCTCTCTCGCTGTTTCTCTCAAAAAAAAATTAATTAAATTTAGTTTAATTTTAAAAATATGATATGGATTAAAAGATAAATTAATATATAATAAAAAACACAGCAATAGAGAGTGACATCAGCAAGATGGTGAAAGAGTAAGTACCAACACTTACCCTTCATAAAAACACTGATTTAACAATGTTATATGAACCAAAATACCTTTATGAGAGAACCAAAATCCAGCTTAAAAGTTGCAGAACCAAAGATTAATACAAAACTAACCATAGCCACATTATAATGGATAAGAAGAACAATTTCACTTTACCCACTTCAGCCCCTGCCACAGGGCAGCACTCAGAATTAGAGAAATCATCTCAGCTTATGACTTCTCCCTCAGGGAAAAGGGAGAGTGTAGCATATATCCAACATCCCTGGCCTTTCATTGCAGTGCACAAAAGGTCTGTTTCTGTTTTACCTCATCCAGAGCACTAAGAGAACAAGCATAGTTCAGCCGTCTGACAGCAGCTAAAAATAAAGAATGTAAGTGGGTGGCTTACTGCTGCTGTCATGGCTCTGCAACAGTGGGAGAAGGTGCATAACCCTGAGTCTTCTCCTTCAGAAGGGAAAATGAATGGGGTGTGCATTCAACACCCTGAATTTTCTGTGCACTTTCCAAGGGGAAAAGGTAGACAGCTCACTATAGCCAGAATGGCTCTCTGAAATTGAGGGAAGACATGCAAACTAAGACTTATCTCCTACGAGGAAGGAAGAGTTGAACATGATCATTCATAGAAAAGTTTTCAGATGCTCCCAGTATCTCTAACTAGGCTGAATGATGAAGGTTTTTCCCTTTAAAGTTGGTCTATAAAGACTAGGAGAAGCAATTGTTTCTTCAAATGCACAGACACCAATGCAAAGCTACAAGGTAAATGAAGGATTAGAGAAATATGACACAACCATAGCAACAAAATAAATTTCTAGTAAGTAACCCTAAATAAACAGAGCTCTAGAATTGCCTGGCAAGTAATTCAAAAATAATTATATTAAAGAAGTAAGGGAGTAATAAGAGACCACAGAAAGATAATTAAATGAAATCAAGAAAATATATGAACAAAATGTCAATATCTCAACAGAGATAGAACTAAAAAAAGAACCACAGAAGAATACAGTAAAAAGTTAAAAAAGAAAAATCAATATAGAGGCTCAACAACAAACTTGACTGAGCAGAAGATAGACTCAGTGAACTCAAAGGCAAATCATCTGAAGTTACATAGTAAGAGGAGCAAAAAGAAAAGAGAAAGAAAAGAAGTGAAGAAAGCCTAGTGGACTTATGTAATACTTCAATAAAAACCAATATATATATTATGAAAGTCCAAGAAAAAGAAGAGAAAGAAAGGGACAGAAATCTTATTTAAGAATATAATGGCCTAAAATCCAAGAAGTATAGGCATCTAGATTCATGAACCTGAAAAAACAGAAGGAAGATGAACCCAAAGAAATCAAATCAAATTGTTAAAAGTCAAAGACAAAATTTGGAAAAAACCAATAGCAAAGTGACTGATCACATACAAGTGAGCCCCATAAGGTTATGAGTGGATTTCTCAGCAGAAATTTTGCAGACCATAAAGGATTGAGATAACAAATTAAAAGTTTTCAAAGGAAAAATATACCGACCAGGAATACAATTTCTGGTAAAACTGTTCTTAGAAAAGTTGAGAGATAGGGGCGCCTGGGTGGCTCAGTGGGTTAAAGCCTCTGCCTTCGGCTCAGGTCATGATCTCAGGGTCCTGGGATCCAGCCCCGCATAGGGCTCTCTGCTCAGCAGCCTGCTTCCATTTTGCATTCCTCTCTCTCTGCCTGCCTCTCCACCTACTTGTGATCTCTGTCTGTTAAATGAATAAATAAAATCTTAAAAAAAAAAAAAAAGAAAAGAAAAGTTGAGAGATAAAGACTTTCCCAGACAAACAGAAGCTGAGGTAGCTTATCACTACTAGCTCTGCTTTACCAAAAAAAAAAAAAAAAAAAAAAAAAAATCAATGATAGTGAGAGGGGAGACAAACGTAAATGTATAGACTTTTGGTATGTGATTGAAATTATGTTTTAACAGCTTAAAAAATACTGCTATAACTACAATGTATTGTAAATAAATCTCATGATAACTACAAAGAAGATACATATAGAAGATAAAAAGAAAAAGAGCAAGAAATCAAAGCATATCATTACAAAAAAATCAATAAAGCACAATAAAAGACAGCAAAGGAAAAAAGAGGAACAAAAAATATATAAGACAGATAACAATTAACATAATGGCAATAGTAAGTCCTATCCTATCAATAATTACTTTAAACATAAATCCATTAACACCCCCCTCAATCAAAAGACATAGAGTGGACAATTGAATTTCAAAAAAAAAAAAAAAAACCAACAATATGCTATTTAAAAGAGACTTATTTCAGATTTAAGGACACTTATAAACTAAAAGAGAAGGGATTGGAAAAGATATTCTATGAAAATAAGAAACAAAAGAAGGAAGAAGTAGTATACTTATATGAAACAAAAACAGACTTTAAGTCAAAATCTTTAACAAGAGACAAACAAGGACATTATATAATGATAAATGGATCAATCAAGAAGATATAAGTATGATAAATGTATATGTATATACTATGAGAGCATCTAAATATAGAAACAAACATTGACACTACTGAAGGGAATAATAAAAAAAGTAGAATAATAGTAAGGGACTTCAGTACCCTATTTTCAACAATGGATAGAATATTCAAAGAGAAAATCCATAAGGAAAAAGTGGACTTGAACAACACTAGAAAACACAAGTGCTTAACAGACACAGAAACAAAATTCCACATAACAGCGTCAGAATCCACATTCTGTTCATATGCATGCGAGATAGTCTCCAAAATATAGCACATGTTAGGTCACAAAACAAGTCTTAATAAATTTAAGAAGAACAAATTTAAGAAGACTGAAAACATATCAGTTATCTTTTCTGACTACAACGGAATGAAACTAGGAATCAATAGCAGGAGAAAATTTTAAAAGTTAAAAATATGTAGAATTTTAATAACATATTTCTGAAATAATGGATCAAAAAGGAAATCAAAAGGGAAATCAGAAAATATGTTGAGACAAAATAAAATAAAATAATTATATACCAAAACTAATGGTATGCAACAAAACTAGTTCAAAGAGAAAACTAAAAGTAACAAATGCTTACATTAAAAAAGAAGAGCGCTTTCAGGGATTCCTGGGTGGCTCAGTCAGTTAAACATCTGTCTTCCATTCAGGTCATGATCCCAGGGTCTGGGATAGAGCCCCATGTCAAGCTCCCTTCTTGGTGGGGAGTATCTTTCCTCTCTATCTACTCCTGCACCCACCCCACTCCCCCGCTCATTCTCTCTCTCTCTTGCTCTCTGTCTGAAACAAATAAAATCTTTAAAAAAAAGACTTCTCATACAACCTCACTTTACACCTCAATTCAAAAGACAACAAACTATATTTAAAGCTAACAAAAGAAGTAAATATTAAAGACTAATACAGAGATAAATAAAGAATAGAAAACAAGAAAATCAACAAAATATGAGTTGCTTTTTTTTAAAAAGTTATCAAAATCAACACAATCTAAGACGAGAAGACTTAAAATGTAAAGTCATAAATGAAACATTACATCCTATGCTACAGAAATAAAAAGGATTCAGAGACTAATATGACTAATTTTATATCAACAAACTAGACAACCTAAAAGAAATCAATAATTCTTAAAATCATATAAACTACCAAGACAGAATCATGAAGAAATAGAAAATATGAACAGACCAATAACATGCATGGAAATTTAGTAATCAGAAAACTCCCAACAAAGAAAAACTCAGGAACAAATGGTTTCACTGGTTAACTCTAGCAAAAATTTAAAGAATTACTACCAGCCCTTCTCAAATTCTAAAAACTACAGAGAAGGGAATACTTCCCAACTCATTTTATGAGGCCAGATATAATCTGATACCAAAGCCAGACAATGACAGTACAAGAAATAAAAACTCTAGGCCAATAATACTGATAAACACAGTTGCAAAAATCCTCAACAAATACTAGCAACCTGAATTCAACAGCATGTTAAAAGGATCATTCACCACGATAAAGAGAGATTTATCCTTGGGATAAAAACATAGGTCAACATACATAAATCAACTAACGTGATGAGCTATAAAAGGAATGTACCCCAATATAATAAGGGCCAAAACTGACAAGCCCAAGTAAACATCATACTCAACACAGAAAAATTGAAAGTTTTCCCTCTATGATCACGAATAAGATAATGGGTGCCACCTAACATTACTTCTATTTAACAAAGTATTAGACGTCCTAGCAAAAGCAATTAAGTAAGAGAAATAAATAGAAGGCTCCCATGTCAAAAACGAAGAAGTAAAATATTATCTATTTGCAGATGACATAATCTTATATGTAGAAAAACCTGACACTGTACACACACACACACACACACAAGCCTGTTAGAACTAATAAGTTCAGTGAAGTTTCAGGATACAAAATGAACATTTAAAAAAGTCAGTTTTATTTCTATACGCTAACAGTAAATTATGTTAAAAGGAAGTTAAGAAAATAATCCCATTTATAATAGTATCAAAAAGAAGAACATACTTAAGAATAAACTTAACCCAGGGGATGAAAGATATACATTGAAAATTATATACTGATGAAAGAAAGAAGACACAAATAATGAAAAGATAGCCTGTGTTCTCAGATTGGGAATTTTAATATTGTTTAAATGTCCATGTTACTAAAAGAAATCTATAGGGGCACCTGGGTGGCTCAGTGGGTTAATCCTCTGCCTTCGGCTCAGGTCATGATCTCAGTGTCCTGGGATCGAGCCCCGCATAGGGCTTACTGCTCAGCGGGGAGCCTGCTCCGCCCTCTCTCTCTCTGCCTGCCTCTCTGCCTACTTGTGATCTCTCTCTCTCTGTTAAATAAACAAATAAAATCTTTAAAAAAATAAAAAATTAAATAAATCTATAAATTCAATATTATCTCATCAAATCCCTAGTGGCATCTTCACAGAAATAGAAAAAAACTATCTTAAAATTCATATAGAATCATAAAAGACCTCAAATAGCCAAAACAATCCTGAGAAAGAAGAACAAAGCTGGAGGTATTACACTGTCTGATTTCAAAATATATTACAAAGCTATAGCAATTAAAAATACAGTATTTGCATAAAGATAGACGTATGGTCCAGCATAATAGAGAGCCCAGAAATAAACCCACACATATATGGTTAAGTAATCTTCAATGAGGATGCCAAGAGTACACAATAGGGAAAGGATAGTGTCTTCAACAAATGTTAGGAAAACTGATAACTGCATTAAAGGAATGAAATTGGATCTTTATTTTCTTAGTCCACTAGGACTGCTATAAAAAGAATACCATACACTAGGGCAGGGGGAGTGGCTATAAAGAGGAGAATTGTACTTCTCACACATTTGGAGGCTGGAAACTCCAAGATAAAGGTGCTCGAAAAGTTGGTATCTGTTGAGGTCAACTTCCTACTTAATGGACAAGCCTCTTCTTGCTGTGTCCTCATATGGCAAAAGGTGAGGGTGCTCTCAAGGTCCTCTTTTAATCCCATTAATGAGGGCTCCACCCTCATGACCTAATTAACTCGCAAATGTCCCATCTCTAAACACCTTCACATTGAGCATTAGGATTTAACACATGATTCTGGGGTGGGGGGGGGGGCACAGACATATATAAAGAACACAAAGTGAATTAAAGAGACTGTGTAGAAGATGTGTCGAGCAAGAAGCTACTGTGGCTGAGGTCACAGAGGTTATTGCCTGTGTTGTCCTTTAAGATTTTGATGGATTCCTGTCCCACATTTAGGTCTTTCATTCATTTTGAGTCTATTTCTGTGTATGGTGTAAGAAAATGGTCCAGTTTCATTCTTCTGCTTGTGGCTGTCCAATTTTCCCAACACCATTTGTCAAAGAGACTGTCTTTTTCCCACTGGACATTCTTTCCTGCTTTGGTGAAGATTAGTTGACCATAGAATTGAGGGCCCATTTCTGGGATCTCTATTCCATTCCATTGATCTAAGGGTCTGTTTTTGTGGCAGTACCATACTGTCTTGATGATTACAGTTTTGTAATAGAGCTTGAAGTCTGGAATTGTGATGCTACCAGCTTTCTTTTTCAACATTCCTACAGCTATTTGGGGTCTTTTCTGGCTTCATACAAATTTTAAGATTATTTTTTTCTAACTATGTGAAAAAAGTTGATGGTATTTTGATAGGGATTGCATTGAAATGTATAGATTTCTCTAGGTAGCATAGACGTTTTAACACTATTTGTTCCTCCAATCCATGAGCATGGATGTTTTTCACTTCTTTGTGTCTTCCTCAATTTCCTTCATGAGCGTTCTATTGTTTTCAGAGTATAGATCCTTTGCCTCTTTAGTTAGGTTTATTCCTAGGTATCTTATGGTTTGGGGTGCAATTGTAAATGGGATCGACTCCTTAATTTTCCTTTCTTCTGTCTCATTGTTAGTAGAAATGCAACTGATTTTTCTGCAGTGATTTTTTATCCTGCCACTTTGCTGAATTCCTGTATGAGTTCTAGCAATTTGGATGTGGAGTCATTTGGGTTTTCCCCATAAAGTGCCACATCAGCTGCAAAGAATGAGAGTTTGACTTCTTTGCCAATTTTCAGATGTCTTTAATTTCTTTTTGTTGTCTGATTGTTGAGGCTAGGACTTCTAGTACTATGTTGAAAAACACGACATCCCTGCCATGTTTCTGACCTCAGGGGAAAAGCTCTCAGTTTTTCCCCATTGAGAATGATATTCACTGTGAGCCTTTTGTATATGGCTTTTATGGTATTGAGGTATGTTCCCTCTATCCCTACACTGTGAAGAATTTTAATCAAGAAAGGATGTTGTACATTGCCAAATGCTGTTTCTGCATCTATTGAGAGGATCATATGGTTCTTGGCCTTTCTTTTATTAATGTAGAGTATCATACTGATTAATATGAGGCCGTTGAAATCACCCTGGCAACCCGGGAATAAATCCTACTCAATTATGGTAAATAATACTTTTAATGTACTCTTAGATCTTATTAGCTAATATCTTGATGAGAATGAACTATTGGGACTTCATCAAGATAAAACCTTTTGCACAGCAACAAAATAGTCCACAAATCCAAAAGACAAACAATAGAATAGGAGAAGATATTTGCAAATGACATATCAGATAATGGGCTGGTATCTAAAATCTATGAAGAATTTATCAAACTCAACACCCAAAGAACGAATAATCCAATCAAGAAATGGGCAGAAAACATGAATAGACATTTCTCCAAAGAAGACATACAAATGGCCAACACACACATGAAAAAATGCTCAGCATCACTCAGCATCAGTAAAATACAAATCAAAACCACAATGAGATACCACCTCACACCAGTCAGAATGGCTAAAATAAACACGTCAGTAAACGACAGCTGTTGGCAAGGATGTGCAGAAAGAGAGACACTCTTAAACTGTTGGTGGGAATGTAAACTGGTGCAGCCACTCTGGAAAACAGTATGGAGGTTCCTCAAAAAGTTGAAAATAGAGCTACCCTAAGACCCAGCAATTGTCCTCCTAAGTATTTACCCTAAAATAAAAATGTTGTGATCAAAAGGAACACTTGTACCCCAACGTTTATACCAGCAATGTCCACAATAGCCAAATGATGGAAAGATCCCAGATGTCCATCAACAGATGAAAGGATAAAGAAGATGACATATATATACATACATATATATGTATGTATGCATACACACACACACACACACACACACACACAAAATGGAATACTTCTCAGCCAAAAAAAAAAAAAAAATCTTGCCATTTGCAACAATGTAGATGGAACTAGAGGCTCTTATGCTAAGTGAAATAAGTCAATCAGAGAAAGATAATTATATTATCTCACTCATAAATGTAATTTAAGAAACAAAACAGGGGATCATGGGGGAGAATAAAACAAGATGAAAGCAGACAGGGAGACAAACCAAGAAACTCTTAATCATGGGAAAAAAACTGAGGTGGCTGGAGGGGTGGGGGTGTAGGATGGAGTAACTGGGTGATGGGCATTAAGAAGAGCATGTAATGTAATGAGCACTGGGTATTATATAAGATTGATGAATCACTGAACTTTACCATCTGAAACTAATAATACAGTATATATTAATTAATTGAATTTAAATTTTAAAAAGTAAAAAATAAATACACATAATAAAATAAAAAATACAAACAAAATGCAATAAATAAAAAAGAAAAAGAAAATACAAATAAAAAATTAAATTAAATTAAAAGAATAAAGACACAGGTTGAAAAAGAGTCCATAGTGGAAACTTAAGGGGAGTAGGACAGATAGAGACAAATACTTTTCAGTTAGCCTTTTACTGAATGATTTATAAATTTAGAAAAAGTTAGAAAAAAAAGTGAGAAAGAGAAAGACTGTGTAGGAAGATAGTGTCAGAGTAGGAGGACCCTAGGCTCATCTCTTCCCATGAACACTAGATAACTATTGAATCATCCTAAATACCCCATGAATTGACCTGAAGACTGACAGAACAAAACTCCAGAACTAAAAGGAGAGAAGAGGCCACATCAAAGAAGGTAGGAAGTATGGAGATATGGTTTAGGGGAGAAATGGTTTGTGGGTGCTGTGGAAGGGAGGGAGCTGTTGTCATGGAGAAGGGCAAGAGAAAGAGCGGAGCACACAGGGAAATACAAAAGAACATTTCCCCAAAGCCACTGCCCTGGAAAATGAGAGGGGCTGAATTTCATGAGTTCTTGCAACCAGCAGGTCTTAAAGTCTGGAGTTTTAAAAGTCAGTAGCTTGACTGGTAAAGGGCCTGAAGGTCACTGTGCTCCTCCTGGAGAGAAAGCAGGCAAATATCACAGGGCAGACAGTGTGGAAACAGCAATCTGAAAAACATCTGGGGAACACAGGGTAGATTATTCTCTCCCCTGGAATCACATCCCTGAGAGGCAGCATTTATAGATATGCATCTGCAGGAAAAAATGATCTGGCCATTTCCCTCCCCTGCCCCTCAGCATAAACACAGAGCCACATACAAGGTGACGCATCCATCACTGGCTGCCTAACTTGCTTATATCAAGCCCAAACCCCTGCACGCTGGTGGGACTGCCTTCCTCGGTCAAGCTTGCCTCAGTCACACATACCAGAAATACTACAGAAAGCTCAGGCCATGGACTCTACATGATCTCTTCTTCATAAGGCCATTACTTTAAGAAAAGGAGGAGACATAACTGCCTTTTTTAACACACAGAAGATGTCATAGACTAAGACAAAATGCCAAGATACAAGAATTCATTCCAAAAGAAAGAACAAGAAAAGGTCATGGCCAGAGATCAAAGCAAAACCGATAAAAGTAACATGCCAGATGGAGAATTTAAAGCAATAACCATAAGGACACTCACTGGACTTGGGAAAGAATAGAAGACATCAGTGACACCATCAAATATAATAACATTCATATATACGAGTCCCAAAAGAAGAAGAGAGAAAAAAGGGGGCAGAAAATTGATTTGAAGAAATAATAGCTGAATACTTCCCTAATATGGGGAAGGAAACAGACAACCAGAGCCAGGAGGCAGAGAACTCCCACCAAAACCAACAAAAGCAGGCCAACACCAAGATTGTAAGTAACAAAATATAGTGTTAAATAAAAAATCATAAAAGTGGGGCACCTGGGCTCAGATAATGATCTCAGTGTCCTAGGATTTGGCCCTGAGGTGGGCTCCCTGCTCAGGAGGGAGTCTACTTCTCGCTCTCCTTCTGCACCTCCCCAACTCATATTTTCTCTCTCTAAAATAAAGAAATAAATTTTTTTTTAAAAAATCATAAAAGCAGTAAGACAAAAGATGTCCTTAACTTACAAGGGAAGACCCATAAGGCTAGCTAGAGATTTCTCAACAGAAACTTGGCAAGCCAAAAGGAGTGGCATGCTATATTAGAAGTGCAGAATGGGAAAAATCTGCAGCCAAAAATATTCTACCCAGAAAGGTTATCATTCAGAATAGAAGGAGAAATAAAGAGTTACCAAGACAAACAAAAACTAAAAGAGTTCGTGAACACTAACTCAGCCCTGCAAGATATAGTAAAGGGGCCTCTTCTAATGCAAAGGAGAGACCGAAAGTGACAAACACAAGAAAGGATGAGAGAAAATCCCCAGAAACAAGAAAAAACAAATAATAAAATAGCAATAAATACATATCTGTTAATAAGTACTTTAAATGTAAATGGATAAATGCTCCAGTCAAAAGACAGAGGATGCCAGATGGATTAAAAATAAGACCAATATGGGCGCCTGGGTGGCTCAGTGGGTTAAAGCCTCTGCCTTTGGCTCAGGTCATGATCCCAGGGTCCTGGGATCGAGCCCCGCATTGGGCTCTGTGCTCCATGGGGAGCCTGCTTCCCCCTCTCTCTCTGCCTGCCTCTCGGCCTATTTGTGATCTTTGTCTGTGAAATAAATAAATAAAATCTTCAAAAAAAAAATAAGACTAATATGCCATATGCTGCCAACAAGAGACCCATTTTAGACCTGAAGACACTTGCAGATTGAAAGTGAGGGGATGGGGGAGGAGTCAAGATGGCAGAGAAGTAGCAGACTGAGATGAAATCAGGTAGCAGGAGATCAGCTAGATAGCTTATCAAACCATTCCGAACACCTATAAATCCAACAGGAGATCAAAGAGAAGAAGAGCAACAATTCTAGAAACAGAAAATCGACCACTTTCTGAAAGGCAGGAACAGCGGAGAACTGAATCCAAAGGGACAGGAAGATAGACTGTGGGGGGAGGGGCCAGCGAGTGGCAGAGCAATGGAGCACAAAATCAGAACTTTTAAAAGTCTGCTCCACTGAGGGACATCACTCCAGAGCTAAACCAGGGTGAAGCCCATGCAGGGACAGTGAAGCCTCATGTCCTGCAGGGTCACAGAAGGATCAGGGGTGTCTGAGTGTCAGAGAGCTCACAGGTATTAGAGCAGGGAAGCAGGCTACAGAGACGGAGCCAAGGTGTGAGGTCTCAACTCACGGTTACCTTGAACTGTAATCCGTGGCACAGGTCACTGCTCTGTGAGTGGGGACCCCACAAGATCCGAGGAGACCCCCTGGAAGAGCTCAGGGATCTGCTGGGTTCAGAGACTCCAGGCAGAGCTGTGTGCCAGAGACAGAGATGATTGGTAACAGGCTGGGTGAGCTCAGAGTGCAACCAGAGGCCAGGGAGACGGGAGTGAATGAGTGCTTTTCTCCAAGGGCGCACTGAGGAGTGGGGCCCTGAGCACTTGGCTCCTCCGGGCTGGAGATTGGGAGGCCACCATTTTTATCCCCATCCTCCGGAACTCTATAGAAAGTGTTGAGGGAACAAAAGCTCCCAAAAGCGAACCCGAGTGGATTACTTAGCATGGCCCCTGGTAAGGCTGGTGCAATTCTGCCTCGGGCAAAGACACTTGAGAATCACTACAACAGGCTGCTCACCCAGAAGATCAACAAGAAATCCAGCCAAGACCAAGTTCACTTACTAAGGAGAACAGCGGAATTCCAGAGAAGGAGAAAGCAAAGCATGGAATTCATAGCTTTCTCCCCATGATTCTTTAGTCTTGCAGAGTTAATTAATTTTTTTAATTTTATTTTTTTTCTTCTGCTAAATTTTTTTTAACTTTTATCCTTTCCTCTTTTAACGTTTTTTAACCAGGTTATCTTAACAAAGGTATATTAGAGAGAATTATTGTAGAGAATTTCCCTAATATAGCAAAGGGAACAAGCATCAAAATTCAGGAGGTGCAGAGAACCCCCCTCAAAATCAATAAGAATAGGTCCACATCCCATCATCTAATAGTAAAATTTACAAGTCTTAGCAACAAAGAGAAAATCCTGAAATCCTGAAAGCAGCCTGGGACAAGAAGTCTGTAATATACAATGATGAAAGTGAGGAGATGGAAAAACATTTATCATGCAAATGAATGTCAAAGGAAAGCTGGAGTAGCAATATTTATATCAGACAAACTAGATATTAAAACAAAGACTGTAATAAGAGACAACGAAGGGCACTACAAAATCATAAAGAGGAAAATCCAACAAGAACATAACAATTGCAAACATTTTTGTACCTAACAGGGACACTCAAATATATAAAACAATTAATAACAACTATAAAGGAAATAATAGATAGTAATGCAATAATAGTGGGGAACTTTAACACCCCACTGAAGTCAAAGGACAGATTTTCTAAATAAAAAGACAAGGGAAAAATGGCTTTGAATGACATATTGGACCACATGGAAATAACATATATTCAGAACATTCTATCCTAAAAACAGCAGAATACACATTCTTTTCAAGTGCACGAGGAACATTCGCCACAATAGAACATATATTAGGCCACAAAACAGGCCTCAACATATACAAAAAAACTAAAATCATACCACGTATCTTTCCTGACCATAATGCGATAAAACTAGAAGCCAACCGTAAGGAAATATATGAAAATACTACAAATACATGGAGGTTAAACAACCTGTTACTAAACAATCAAAGGGTCAAAGAGGAAACCAAAGAAGAAATAAAATAAAAATACATGGAAACAAATGAAAATGTAAATACAATAGTCCAAAACATTTGTGATGTAGCAAAAGCAGTCCTAAGAGGGAAGAATATAGCAATACAGGCCTACCTCAAGAAGCAAGAAAAATCTCAACTATACAACCTAACCTTACACCTAAAGGAATTAAAAAAGTAACAGCAAATTAAGTGTGAAGACAGCAGAAGAAGGGAAATAATAAAAATGAGAGCAGAAATAAATAATATAGAAACTAAAAACCGAATTAATCTATGAAACTAGGAGCTGGTTCATTAAAAAAAATTAAGAAAATTGAAAAACTCCAGTGAGACTTATCAAAAAGAAAAAGGGCTCAAATAAATAAAATCAAAAATTAAAGAGGAGAAAGAAAAACCAACACCACAGAAATACAATTATAAGAGAATATTATGATAAAATATATGCCAACAAATGGGAAAACCTAGAAGAAAAGGATAAATTCCTAGAAACATAATAACAATCAAAACAGAAACAGGAAGAAACAGAAAATATGAACAGACTGATAACCAGCAAAGAAATCGAATCAGTAATCAAATAACTTTCAACAAACAAAAATCCAGGACCAGAGAGGTTTACAGATAAATTCTAACAAACATGTAAAAAAGAGTTAATACTCATTCTTCTTGAACTATTCTAAATAACAGAAAAGGAAGGAACACTTCCAAATTCATTCTATGAGGCCACCAACCCAGACACTGAAACCAGATAAAGATTCCACAAAAAAAGAAGGCTACATGGTGAATATCTCTAATGAAAATAGCTGCAAAAATTCTCAATAAAATGCTAGCAAACCAAATCTAATAATACATTAAAAAAATTATTCACCATGATCAGTGGGATTTATTTCTGGGCTACAAGTGTGGCTCAATATTCACAACTTAATCAATATGATCCAACATATTAATTAAACAAAGGATAAAAACCATAGGATCATTTCAATAGATGCAGGAAAAGCATTTAACAAAATAAAACATTCATTCATGATAAAAGCCCTCAACAAAGTAGGTTTAAAGGGAACATACCTCAACATAACAAAGGCTATATATGAAAAACCTATAGTTAATATCATCCTCAATGGAGAAAAACTGGCAGTTCTTCCTCTATAGTCAGGAACAAGAGAGATGTCCACTCTCACCACTGTTATTTAACATAGTATGGAAAGTCTTGGGCCACCAATAAGACAACAAAGAAATAAAAGGCAGCCAAATCAGCAAGGAAGAAATCAAACTTTCACTATTTACAGATGACATGATACTATATATAGAAAAACTGAAAGAGTCCACCAAAAAATTGCTAAAACTGATACATGAATTCAGTCAAGTTGCAAAATATAAAATGAACATACAGAAATCTGTTTTATTTCTATACACTAATAATGAAAAGCAGAAAGAGAAATCAAGGAATCAATCCCACTGACTATTACACCACAAAAACCATAGGATACCTAGGAATAAACCTAACCAAAGAGGTAAAAGATCTGTACTCTGAAAACAGAGAACATTTATGAAAGAAATTGAAGATGACAGAAAGAAATGGAAACACTTCCCATGCTCATTGATTATAACAAATATTTTTAAAATACCCAAAGCAATCTACACATTTAATGCAATCCCTATCAAAATACAAATAGCATTTTTCACAGAGCTACAACAAACAATCTTAAAATTTGTACAGAACTACAAAAGACCCCAAATAGCCAAAGCAATCTTGGGGGGGAGGGGAGGAAACCTGGAGGCATCACACTTCTGGACTTCAAGCTATACTAAAAAGCTGTAGTGATCAAGACAGCATGGTACTGGCACAAAAACAGACACACAGAATAGAAAACCCAGAAATGAACCCACAACACTATGGTCAACTAATATTCAACAAAGCAGGAAAGAATATCCATGGACAAAAGATGGTCTCTTCAACAAATGATGCTGGGGAAACTGGATAGCAACATGCAGAAGAATGAAATTGGACCACTTTCTCATACCACACACAAAAATAAATTCAAAATGGATGAAAGACCTAAACATGAGACAGAAATCCATCAGAATCCTAAAAGAGAGCACAAGCAGTAACTTCCTTGACATCGGCCACAGCAACTTCTTGCTAGTTATCTCTCTGGAGGCAAGGGAAACAAAAGCAAAAAGAAACTACCAGGACTTCATCAAGATAAAAAGCTTCTGCACGGCAAAGGAAACAATCAACAAAACCAAAAGGCAACCTACTGCATGGGAGAAGATATTTGCAAATGACATCTCTGATAAAGGATTAGTATCCAAAATCCATAAAGAACTTATCAAACTCAACACCCCCAAAACCAAATAATCCAGTTAAGAAATGAGCAGAAGACATGAATAGACATTTCTCCAAAAAAGACATACAGATGGCTAACAGACGCATCAAAAGATGCTCAATATCACTCATCATCAGTGAAATACAAATCAAAACTACAATGAGATATCACCTCACACCTGTCAGAATAGCTAAAATTAGCAATACAGGAAACAACAGGTGTTGGCGAGAATGTGGAGAAAGGGGAACCCGTTTACACTGTTGGTGGTAATGCAAACTGGTCCAACCACTCTGAAAAATTGTAGGGATACTTCTCAAAAAGTTGAAAATAGAGCTACCCGATGACCCAGAAATTGCACTAGCAGGTATTTACCCAAAGGATACAAAAATACTGATTCAAAGGGGCACATAAACCCACATGTTTACAACAGCATTATCAACAATAGCCAGCCAAATAATGGAAAGAGCCCAAATGTCCACTGACTGATGAATGGAGAAAGCAGCTGTGGTACAAATATATACAATGGAATTATTACTCAGTAATAAAAGAGAATGAAACCTTGCCATTTGCAATGATGTAGATAGAGCTAGATATCATTATATAAGCAAAATAAGTCAGAGAAAGAAAAATACCATATGATTTCACTCACATATGAAATTCAAGAAACAAAACAGACGAACAAGGGGTGGGGAGGGAGCAGGGAGAGATGGCAAACCAGAAAACAGACTCTTAACTACCAAGAACAAACAGGTTTATTACAGGGGAGGTGGGCTGAGGGATGGAATAAATAGGTGATTGGTATTAGGAGGGAACTTATGATAAGCACTAGGTGTTGTATGTAAGTGATGAATCACTAAATTCTACACCTGAAGCTAACATTACACTGTATGTTAACCAATCAGAATTTAAATTAAAACTTGAAAAAAATTAAAAAATAAAAATATAAAGTGGACAAAGGATCTGAATAGGCTTTTAAAAACTTGTTTTGAGGGGCGCCTGGGTGGCTCAGTGGGTTAAGGCCTCTGCCTTCGGCTCGGGTCACGGTCCCAGGGTCCTGGGATCGAGCCTCGCATTGGGCTCTCTGCTCAGCAGGGAGCCTGCTTCCTCCTCTCTCTCTCTCTCTGCCTGCCTCTCTGCCTACTTGTGATCTCCATCTGTCAAATAAATAAATAAAATCTTTAAAAAAAAAAAAAAACTTGTTTTGAGTCCAGTTTGACAAACAATGTTACATTAGTTTCAGGTGTATAACATACTGATTCAACATCTGTATATGCTATGTTCACCACAAGTGCAGCTACCTTCTGTCACCATATGATGCTATTACAAGATCATTGACTATGTACCCTTATTGTATCTTTTATTCCTGTGACTTATTCTAATGAAAACACACTGATGCCCAAGAAAAGGTACTCAACATTACTATTTATCAGGGAAATGCAAATCAAAACCACAATGAGATATCCCCTCACACAGGTTAGAACAGTTATTACAAAAAAAAAAAAAAAACAAGAAATAATAATTGTTGGTGAGGATGTGAAAAAGAGAAGACCCTTATGTACTATTGGTGGAAATGTAAATTAGTGCAGATGCTATGGAAAAGAATATGGAAATCTATGAAAAATTTAAAGATAAAACTACCATATGATTCAGCAATTATACTTTTGGATGTTTGCCCAATGAAAATGAAAATACTGCCTCAAAGAGATATATGTGCTCCATGTTCATTGCAATATACAACACCCAAGATATGGAAGCAATGTAAGTGTCCATCACTGGATGAAAACACAAAGAAATTGTGGTATGCATATACAATGGAATAATTTTCTGCCATAAAAAAGAAGAAAATCTTGCTATTTGCAACAACATGAAGAGACCGTGAGGGCACTAGACCAAGTGAAATAGGCCAGACAGAAAAAGACAAATATTGTATGATCTCACTTATATGTGTAATTTAAACCAAACCAAACCCAGATCTCATAGATAAAGAGAAAAGACTGGTAATTGCCAGAGATGGGGGTGGGGGTGGAAGTGGGATAATGAGGAGTTACTCCTCATTATATACAGATATATGTGTGTGTGTGTGTATATATATAAACAGATAAAAAATTTCAGCTATGCAAGAATCAGGTCTACTCCGTATAATATAGTGTCTATGGTTCACAATACTGTACTGTACTTTTAAAAACATTTTAGGAGACTAGATCTCATGTTAACGGTTCTAACCACAGTAAACAAAAAAGAATAATTCAAATATTTCATTACCATCTTCATGTTTTAACATCTTCATTTTGAAAGAGTTATTTTCAGTTTCAAAAGAACTAAAAGTCTACCCAAATAAACTGTATGATTGATACTTCTACTCCCTTGACTTTTTAACTTTATACAGTCTCAGATGGATAGGAATAGATGTGTGTTACTTCCAAACTTTGAGCCTTTTTCTGTGATGACTTACAATTAATCTTTCATACATTTAAACTTCACAAACTTTTATAATTATATCACTGATGCAGTAAATTGTTTAAAGAAACAAGTATTCCATGATGCTAAATGAGCTAAGTCAAAGAAAGACAAATACTTGTAATGGTATCATTTATATGTAGAATCTAGAAAAGCCAAACTCATAAAAACTCTTGGAGCTGAGGGTTGGGCA
Organism: Martes martes; assembly: GCF_963455335.1. NCBI lineage: Eukaryota > Metazoa > Chordata > Mammalia > Carnivora > Mustelidae > Martes > Martes martes. Next base: position 14,975,717 of record NC_137902.1, read on the forward strand.
GGATTGGGAACATGCTGTTTAAGGAAAAAAACTTGCAAACAGTAAATAAATAAGTTCCAGAGATCAAATGCACAGCATAGTTAACATAGACAATAATTCTGTATTATATACTTCAAAGTCGCTAGGAGACTAGATTTTAATTATTCCCACCACAAAAAAGAAATGATAATCATGTGATATAATAGAGGTGTTAGTTGATGCTACCATGGTAATAATATTGCAATACATATAAATGTATCAAAGCAACCTGTTATATATACTTTAAACTTATATAATGTAATATGTCAATTATATCTCAATAAAAATGATTAAAAAAGAATCCAGGAGGCATCTAACTTAGATAAACCAGTGGATTTAAGAAAAGACAGTGGAAAATCTACTACTGTGCAACAATGTATAAGAAAAATAACATATTTAATATAGCATGTTTTGAATTTACAGCTTTTATTTTCAGATAAGGTTACCCCCAGTTTAAGAGCATAATTATAAGCACAAACACTGTCATGAGACTGAAAAAAAAACTAAAACATATAATTTAAGTTGTATGGCTGTTGGCAGATCTGAAATATCAAACACACAAACTCCCTCAATCACAAAGATACATAAATTTTACAAAAAAAAAATTAACATGATTAGTCTTTCTTCAAAAGCCCTGCAATGAAGTAATTCTGAGAAGAGGTTAAAATTACAATAGAAAAATAACAAAAAATTTGTATCCCATGATATTAATATAATTATATTATAAAAGTTAAATTATCTTCTCACCTGTTCTGGGTTCGCTATGAAGTTTATGGCAGTATGGTGGCGATCATCTTCCTGTAATAAGCTGAAGGTAAACTGATAGTCAATCAAAAGGCTGTCTGTGGGGGAAAAAAAAATACAATCCTGGTGTATGCACTTTCACAAACTGATAAAGAAAAGTTAGGTGGAAACATATTGTTTATGAGTATTAAAAATAATTATTATTAATTATTAGTGGCCCATTCAAGACTACCAATATATACATCTTTGTTATCAAACAACAAAAAGCAAAATACAGTTATGGAAGAAATTCTAATTCTTTAAAAATTGTACTTATTACTTCTCTTGTCATTACAAAAGTTCTACAAACAGAATACATATTCTGGAAAGTACACAAATGTGAAAAGAAATGAAAAAGTCAACCATAACCTTAAAACTAGAGAAAAATACAGGCAACATTTTGGTGCATTTGATTCCAGTTAAAATTTTGTAGATAGAAAAATAGACAGGCAGACATTTTGGTACTCTAATTTCAAAAAATCAAAATTCTTTGAAAACATGAGCATTAATATATAAATAATATTTCATCACATATTCTAATGAATTTATTTTTTCCTTTATTATTGCAGTAATTTTTACCTTTAGCAATTTAAAAATGACTCTGTGATAAACATCATTCTACAGAAGTAATTTATTAATAATTGACAAAAGGAAATCCAGGTAAACAATTTTAATTTGTTCATGTATAATGTTGAAACCAAGGTGAAACATGTGAGGGTTATATATCATGAGTAGCTTCATATGTTATACAAGAGTGAAGAATTATTCATTAATGTTAAACTGCCACCTTTACAAAAAACATTTCAAATTATTTTAAATAGAGATGACTTCTGTTTTTTGGATACATACCTTTCATGATATGCCCTCAGCCTTTAAACACTATTAAAATAAAAAGTAAAGATAGGAATAATATCACTGAAATTATTGTTAAAATTATCAAGGTATCATTCTTTATATGTTGCTTACTACATATATTTCATAAGATCCACCTTATACATTTCTCTTATAATTTAGTATAAGACAACATTTCATCTTTCTCAGAATTTATATGAGATAATGAGAATTGTGCAATAGGTAATATTTCCAGTTTTCATCTGACTGCCAGAAACTGCAAAGGTAAAATCAATAGGCCAGTATGTTCTAGGCACTGGAGACACAGTAATAAATGATTAAAATTTCTCTCCTCATGTCTCTTATATCCTATTGGATGGACATTAGAAATAAATAAATAACTTAAGTATATAGTACAACAGAAGACAGTAAGTGTTTTTGGAGAATAATAAATGAATGAAAAGGAGAGAAACTGCTGTAAGGGTAGGAGTTTGGTTGAAATTTTGAGAAGGAACATTTAAAGATGAAAGACATTAGTAATATAAGCTGCAGAGTTTACTTACTACAGAGTTTACTGAAGAAAATGCAATCCAGGCAGAAGAAACAAGTACAAAACTCTCATTTAAAAAAAAAAAAAAAGTAAGTCTTAACTATGAATCTCATAAAAAGCGATGTTGCAAGAAATAGGCCACAGGTGATCATGGCGAGGGTACTAGCAGGGGAGGTTACAAGAAAAGGCCAGACATTCAGAATGTGTTTGGTAGCATTCAACACAAGGATTAGCTGAATGATGGGATGTAGCATTTGAAAGAAAGAAAGGTAAAGCTTTTTTGACCCACGACCACACAAAATGTCGGCATTAACTGAGATGATTAAGAAGACTAGGTTTTATTTTGGGGGAGTTGGAGGAAACTTTAGGAGCCTAGTTTTGAAGATGTGAAGGTTGAGCCACTTATTGAATTTCCAAGCAATATGTTAAATCGCGCTTAGGACCTTGTTTAGTAGATAACAATTTGCAAATTATCAACATTTTAGATGAGATATGAAACCCTGAAGCCAGGAAATCACCAACTACAAATAGAGAAGAGGTGCAAGAAATAAGCCCTAAGGCATACCGATGTAAATAATCGATCCTCAGGAGACAGAGATAGGAACCTATGAGATAGGAACAAAACCAGAATTTAGTGTCATGGGAGTCAAGTAAATATGTTGTTTAAAAAAGAGAATAGTGATCAGCCTGGTCAGTTCCAGCTGGCAGGGGTTCAGAGCTAAGATTGCAATACTGTGGAAAGGTAATATCTATTCAAAATGAAGGAAAAATATGACTGAGGAAATGTAAGCACTGCAAAATTAGTTTCAAGAATCTGCATAATTCTATTTACTTTTTTCTAGCATGAAAGTTAAGTATTAAGAAGTCAGGAGTAGACTGCTCTGGGAGGTAAGGACTGGTAACAAGGGACACCTCCTAGCCATGAGCAGTGGCTGCAGTGCCCCCATTCTTCTGCCTTTACGGACCCTAGGTCTGTGGCACAATCTTATCCCATCAAATTCTTGGCCAGGCATTCAACTTTGATTTTACTATTCTTTCTTATTCATTCGATTTGGAAGAACAGGATCAGTACAACATATATACGCTAATGATCAATCCTAATGTGACTTGAGCTAAAAAAAAAAAAGTCTGAATCCTGGAACAAAATTACTAGGAGTATTACTCAATTCACGTGACTAATAAGAGTACCTGTCAGTGAATGTTAATTACTTTATATAAACTGAATAAAATTTGTGGTCCTAACAAAATGGTTTGTTTTAAAGATGCTTAGAATCAAATTCCTCCAGAAGCTAACTGTGCAATTTTCCACTTAACCAGGAGATGATCTATTTCTCCCCCTACCACTTTTAAATATCATGTTGGTGTGTTTTTAGGGGAGTCTCAATGAATAATTACCTGGCACTAAAAACATGTATCTCAATACCGAAATTCACTCTGAACTTCTTAGCCAAATACAGTATGTAACAAAAAACATTAAAATGTAAAATAAGTATCAAGTTTATACAACTGTACATAATTTGAAAATAAGTTTTTATACTACTTTAATGAACTACTTCATCATGGTAGAAAATAGGAAGTCCTGTTTGACTACAACCAATTTATTATGTTATCATAATTAATGAGTAATGACAAAGTAGCAGGAGGAATAAGTATGATCAAGAGAGGTAAGAAAACTTCTTTCAAATTCCAGTATACTTAACATACAGTTTTAGTTTCAGGTGTACAATATAGTAATTCAACAGTACTATACATTACTCAGTGCTCATCAAGCTGCATGCACTCTTAATCCATTACATTTATTCCACCCTCCCCCACCTTCCCACTGGTAAAGATCAGTTTGTTCATTCTCCATAGTTGAGTCTGTTTTTATTTGTCTTCTTTTAGTTTGCCTCTTTTTATTTTTCCTTTGTTCATTGTTTTATTTCTCAAATTCCACATATGAGTGAAATCATGTGGTATTTGTCTTTCTCTGGCTGACTTATTTCACTTAGCATTATACTCTCCAGATCCATCCATGTTGTTGCAAATGACAAGATTTCACTCCTTTTTATGGCTGAATAATATACAACTGTACAAACACACCACATCTTTATCCATTCTTCTATCAATGGAACCCTTGGGCTGCTTCCATACTTTGGCTATTGTAAATAATGCTGTAATAAATGTAGGGATACATATATCTTTTTGAATTAGTATTTTCATATTATTTGGGTAAAAACCCAGAAGTGGAATTACTAGATCATATGGTAATTCAATTTCTAAATTTTTGAGGAACCTCCATACTGTTTTTCACATTGGCTACATCAGTTTGCATTCACACCAACAGTGCACAAGGGCTTCTTTTTCTCCACATCCACGCCAACACCTATTGTTTCTTGTGATGTTGATTTTAGCCATTCTGACAGGTATGAGGTGATATCTCAATGTGGCTCTGATTTGCATTTCCCTGATGATCAGTGATGCTGATATCTTTTCATGTGTCTGTGGGCCATCATATGTCTTCCTTGTAGAAATGTCTATTCATGTGTTCTGCCCATGTTTTAATTGGATTATTTGTTTTTCAGGTGTTGAGTTGTATAAGTTCTTTTATATTTTGGATACTAATCTTTTATCAGATATGTCATTTGTAAATATCTTCTCCCATTCATTAGGTTGTTTTTTAGGGTGAACTACTTTTTAAATGGAGAGAAGTAGCATGTTTTTATACTGATTGGCATAAATATAAATTTAGTAGAAAGGGAAAAATTGATGCGAGAGGAGAAATTTTAGAACAATGTCCTGCAGGTAAAAAGCAATGAGTTCGGAACTCAAGGGATGGCCCCGTAGTGCATTCCCTAGATTTCTGAAGTTTTTGTTTGTCATTTCTCCTTCCAGATCCCCACCTCAGTGCTAGAGCAGCTACAATCTGGAAGCAAGAGCAAGTTCATACAGAAAAAAAAAAAAAAGAAGTCCTAGGAAAATCCTGCTGTTGGGACTAAATGTAGGGTGGAACCCTGTAAACCATGTTCATCTTACACTGAGGTGAGCAGAGCTGGAGCTTCTACTGCTGCAGGAAATAGAGCAAAGTGTTTTACTAAAGGTTTTACTAAACTTCAGTAACATACACAACTTTCAAATGATATTATATATACTACAGAGGATATGTAACATATATATAAAAGTATGTGCACTACACTTTTCAGTGTATTTTCAGTGTATTTTAAATTTTCATGATTTACAAAATACAAACTGTATACTGCATGTTTAAACATATTACTGGCTAGAAACAATCATTTGAAAACTTTGTGAATAGAAAAATACCCAAGGGATATATGTCACAACTTGAAGAAATGATAAACACTATATAAATGAATCCTCTGATTTTACAGCCTGGGGCCTGGAGTTTGGAACAACTGTAAATGATAGGCCCAACTCTTAAATATTTTGGTTAACAATGAGCAATCTCTAATAATTTTGGGAAAATTAGAATTTCGCAATTAATTTCCCAATTGTATCTAAAAATGAAGCCTACAAATAAAGGTAAAATAGACATAAAAAATAGCCACTCTTTTTATACAGCTCTTTCACTTTTTGTATGAACTTGGCAGAACTTAAGGAGAATATGCAGCTGTTCGTAATTCTGGCTGCAAATTCTACTTGCATAGACTGAAAAAGTAAAAACAAAAAAGTTGACTATTTTGTTAAATTAGTTTGACTTGGACAGTGAGAAAGAAAAATATTTGTGAATGTTATATATATAATTACATGTAATTATATATATACATAATTATATATATATAATATATACATAGTGTGTATATATATATATACATAGTATATATTATATATATATATAATAATTTAACATGAGTAAACTGTCTAGTCATTTAAAATATCTATTTGGTATGCATCAAAGAAAAAGGGAAATCTAAAAAACTCCACAAAATTAAAGATGAAAAACGAGATAATAACATTGAAGACTACAATAAAAAGGAGCTAAATAAACTAAAACTGTAAAAACATACAGAAACAAAAAAGTAATAAAACAATGTAAAGTAATAAAGTAATAAAAAATGGAAAAATTAAACATAATAACAGAATCAGAAAAGAGAATAATTAAAACAACATTAAGACTGAATCACTGCTATGTAGGTCAAATCTGAAAAAGCCTCCCAGGGTGCCTGGGTGGCTCAGTGGGTTAAGCCTCTGCCTTCGGCTCAGGTCATGATCCCAGGATTCTGGGATCGAGTCCCGCATCGGGCTCTCTGCTCAGCAGGGAGCCTGCTTCCTCCTCTCTCTCTCTCTAACTGCCTCTCTGCCTATTTGTGATCTCTGTCTGTCAAATAAATAAATAATAAAAATCTCAAAAAAAAAAAAAATTAAAAAAAAAAAAAAAAAAAAGCCTCCCAGAACAGAACAAAGATGAAAATCATTCAAGAGGTAGGCATAGAAATTTTCAATATGTGCATGACTAATGTTGTTAAAGCAGACATCATAACAAATTGAAAAATTATATATTATATATACGTATCATACATATAATATGTTATATGATAGAAAAGATCTGTTGAAGACTAAAACTTAAATACTGAAACACCTCGTATAAAAATAAAAAGAATCCAGCACTATTCATAATAGCCCAAAAGTAAAAACAACCCAATTTCCATCAGTTGGAAAACAGTAAAAAAAAAAAAAAAAAAAAAGGGCAATGTGTCCACACAGTAGAATATTATTTTGCCATAAAAAGGAATGAAGTAAAAAAAAAAAAAAAAAAAAAAAAAAAGAATGAAGTACTGATACTTAATATAACATGAGTCTTGAATCATGATAAATAAAAGAAGTCAGTTACAAAAGGCCACATATTTCACATTTTCATTTCTATATATGTCAGAGTAATAAATCCATAGAGACAGAAAGAAGACTGTTGGGGTGTATGGGAAGGAAAAATGAGGAGTGACAGCTTCTATGCACTGGTTTCTCTTAGGAGTGATGAAATGTTCTAAAATTTGACTATGGTAATGGTCATACAGCTTTCCAAATATACTAAAAGACACTGAATTGTACACTTTAAAAAGAGTAAGATTTGGAGCATATGAATTATATCTCAATAAAGCTGTTATTTTAAAAAAATATTCCTGACATCTGAGCATGTCTCTGTATACAAGCATGTGCACACATGCACACAGACACACATTCACACAAATAAGTTATTTACAAAGGAAGATGACACAAGATGACAAGTGTTCTTAGGTAACAGTATAAATCAAAAGAAAAGAAACTGGAGCGATATTTATGGAATATGTATACTCAGCCATGCTGGCTACATAGAAAATAACATAGTGATAAATTTCAGGTAAAAAATGTCCTAAAAAGACATGATCTATATATTCTTCTAAAAAAAAAATTATTCATCACATTCTACAACTAAGAGACAAATACAAATAAGGAAACAGCATAACGAAAAGGCCTGGCAGTGAATAGATGACAGATTTCAAGTTGGAATAAAAGAAGAAAACAAAATTATCTATGTCTAAAATCAGATTGCTTACAAAGAAATATAAAACATCTAAAATAATAAACAAGTTAAGTATATAGTCAGATAATATAAAAATACAAGCACCAGGGCGCCTGGCTGGCTCAGTCAGTGCCACATGCAACTCTTGATCTCAGGGTTGTGAGTTCAAACCCCACACTGGATATAGAAATTACTTAAAAGTAAAATCTTAAAAAAATATATATAAGCACCTACAACTCTGATTTGAGGCTATTTGACTACAATGGTTACATTGGTGATTATGCTTCTCTCTCCACAAAAAGAAAAAAAAAAAAACACCACACATTGAATTAATAACAAGTACACAGTTAGCCCTAATATCTTAGATCTCCATACTTTCTTAAGAATTTTTTAAAAGAATTTTATTTCTTTATTTGTCAGAGAGAAAGGGAGACAGAGCACAAGGAGGGAGAGCAGCAGGCAGAGGAAGAGGGAGAAGGAGGCTCCCCACAGAACAGGGAACTCCATATGGGGCTCAATCTCAGGACCCTGGGATGATGACCTGAGCCAAAGGTAGACACTTAACTGTTGAGCCACCTAGGTGCCCCTCTAGACTCTTTTAAATCCATACATTTTGCTTATAATAAAGCTGCCCTGGGAGTATAGAGAGTTTGAGTCCTATAAGTCCTTTTAAAAGTTGAACATAAAAAAATTAATGCATAATTAAAATATATAAGGAAATTGAAACTAAGATCCATGCCAAGACAGATAATAACAGAAAGTGAGGCAGGTGAAAAAGTAGATAAAATATTAAATGGAGGGCACAGGATTTCCACGAAAAGCAGGAACAAGGGAGGAATAATGCTTCAGAGGAGATGAAATTTTTGAACAGATATAGAAAGGCAATTACCTGTCAATGTCAAAGAGACCAAGGCAGATGCTATTCCCATGTCTAGATTCTAAGGTATCAACATTAGGAAAGAAGAAACAGTCAACTCTTCTTTAAGGGACAGCTAGGTTTCAGGATACAGTAAGTTTCAGTTACAACAAGATAGTGGAATTCCATAGTACTCTCTAGAGTATTACACTAAGCTAAATAAGTCAGTCAGAGAAAGACAAATACCATATGATTTCACTCATATGTGGAATTCAAGAGACAAAACAAATAACCAAAGGGGTTAAAAAAGAGAGGCAAACCAAAAAACAGACTCTTAACTACAGAGAAAAAACTGATGGTTACCAGGGGGGAGAGAGTGGGGGGATGGGTTACATAGGTGATGGAGATTACGGACTGCATTTGTTGGGATGAACAGCAGATGTTCTACGAAGTGTTGAATCACTATATTGTACACCTGAAACTAATATTACACTGTATGTTAACTAACTGGAATGTAAATAAAAGCATTTTAAAAAGATAGTAGAGTTGAAGAAGAGGAAAGAGGAGGTGATGGAGGAGGAGGAGAAGGAATATACTTGGTGATTTAATTTTAAAAAATAAAATTTTTAAATAAAGGAAAAAAAGAACAACACTCCAGAACCAAATGAGCATACTTAGCTCCCATATGTTGGTTTCTAAATACCATTCTCCAATTATAAGAAACCATGCCTTCCTGGAACAACGGATGATTCCAGAGCAAGGGCAGGAAATGTACAAGGTAAGTCTGAAATATCTTTAAGTGCAAGAAAATAAGAAAATACACAGAAAATGATGGAGTCGTGCTCAAAGGAAGCAGGAGCTGATTTGAAGGTTTTCCAAATAGCCAAATTAAGAGCAGTTGAAGTTATAAATAATGATGGTAATTTATTATAAGCCATAAATACATACCCATGAGGCAATACTGATATAAACAAATAAGTGAATAAACAAACAAATAAGAGAAAATGAGCAGCTCTTCTTTATAGTTAATAAATGCAGAAGAAATAGAGGAATAGAAAATCACCATTTGGCAAGTACATTAAAAACTTTTTCAGGTAAGTATTGTATGGTAAAATACATGTATAGTAAAAATAATGGGTGATAGTATGATGATAAATAGGATATTTACACAATCTCAAAGAATTTCCTCATAAAATACTCATTAGATAAAAAAAGAAATTAACTTTAGAGTGAAAAAAGCGGCACCCACCACACAATAACATCCGATCAAAGATAACAGCATCAATGGTGGAAAAAATTGATACCATATGCATCCCTATAGGATACATTGAGAAAGACACACATCGCTTCTGCATTATCCTTACTAAAAATGCACAACCTGAATTTAGCCATAAAAAAAACACTAGGCAAATCCAAAGTGGGGGATATACTGTAAATACCCAACACTTCAAGAGTCAAGGTCATAAAGAAATATTTGTAAATATATGTAAATCTGTAATTATTTCACACTGAAAATTTTAAAAGAACTTTTTTAAAAACTGCAGATATGTCCTCCAGTTTCATCCATGATACATATTGCAGGATTTCCACTCATCAGTCAATGGACATTTAAGCTGTTTTTACATAATGGCTATTTTGAATAGTGTTGCAATAAACATTTGAGGGCTAATATCTCTTTGAGATCTTGATTTTTATTCTTTTGGATAAATACTCAGAAGTAAAACCGCTGGACTTAAGTGAAATAAACCAGTCACAGAAGGACATATACTCCATGAGTCTATTTGTGTAAGGTCTCTAAAATAGTTAAACTTTTAACCCAGAGAGTAGCATGGTGGTTGCCAGGGAGCAGGGAGGTAGGTATGAGAGGATAAATAAATAAGAGACATAAAGTGTCAATTATGCAAGATAAATAAGTTCTGGAGATTTCTGCTACAGCTGTATACCTAAAATATTTTTAAGAGGGTAGATTTCATGTTAAAATGAGATAAATTTAAATTTAATTTTTAAAAACTGCCACTATGAAAAAATGATGACTAAAAATATCTTAAAACTATAGTACACTGATAGTTACAAGAGAACAAAATAACAGCATACATAAAGATATTAAGGATAAATTTAAAGAATAATAAATAATAATAATTACTAGAGAGTAATTTTGAGAAGTATTCCCTTTGTGAGGTATTAATTTCTTACTGCTGCTGTAAAAATTGACCACAAACTCAGTGGCTTAAAACAATGTGAATTTATTCTCCCAGTTCTAGAAGTCCTAACGAAGTCCAAATGAACCTTACAAAGTAAAAGGAATGTGTTAGGTGAGGTTTCTTCTGGGGGCATTCAAAGAGAATTCATTTCCTTGCCTTTTCCAGCTTCTAAAGATTGCTCACTCCTTGGCTCATGGCCCTGTCCCCTTCCTGGCTTCCTGTTTCCATGATCACATCTCCCACAGCTGTAGTCAAATCTCCCTCACCCCTCTTTCTTAAGAAATCTTGGTATTACACTGGATCTACAAGGACAATCTCCCTATCTCAAAATGGTCAATTTAATCATATCTGCAAATTCTCTTTTTCTCATTTAAGGTAATATATTCACAACTTTTAGGGATTAGGATGTGTACATCTTTGGGAGAAAGAGGGATTATTCAGCCTACCAGTATCAGTTTATAAGTAAATGACTGGGGAAATATCTAATATGGTGTTAGAAACAGTTTTCTCTAGGTAGAATTATCAGCAATTTTAATTTGTCTTTTTCCTATCTCTTTTCTAGAATGAACGTGCATTATTACTTCCATAATTGGGCCAAAAAAGATTTTTAAATGGGATGCTCAGAGGATTTTTCTCTTTTGATCCTTGATCTTTAACACATTTCTCAAATGATTTAAACTATGCATTAAGTAATTAGATTTACATAGTTATATATCTGTTCAAAAAATGGCATATCTCTGGGGCGCCTGGGTGGCTCAGTGGGTTAAACCACTGCCTTCAGCTCAGGTCATGATCTCAGGGTCCTGGGATCGAGTCACGCATCGGGCTCTCTGCTCAGCAGGGAGCCTGCTTCCCTCTCTCTCTGCCTGCCTCTCTGTCCACTTGTAATCTCTGTCTGTCAAATAAGTAAATAAAATCTTAAAAAAAAAATGGCATATCTCATTTCTAATTCACTTACTTCTTAGGTATACACCAAAAAAACATGTAAAATACTCAGTCTCTTTTGTTAGTCTTCTATGACTAGAGCAAACCAAGATTTGAGTTCCAACATGCAGCAGCAGATTTTTGGAGGGGTAATTCATTCAGTACTGGACTAGCAGTCATGGAACAAAAAAGTGACTGCTATTTACTGCAAAGAATAACATGTTACATACAAAATTAAGTTCATGAATAAACGAAGCACCATAAAAGAAGCTTTTGCAAACAAAATATCAAGTGAAAAGACTTTAACATGTATAAAATATTTAAAGAGGCCAAACTAGAGATTAATGGGAAAGATGACTAAAAATTTAAATGCTACAGCAAAAGGCTCTTTGAAACAGAACTTGGACTATAAAGAAAGTTTCTGAGAACATTATATATCTGAGGTGATGAAAAGCAAATAATGAGTATTTGTTGTGGTCTTTCAACAAAAGCTACATGTGATAATGTAGTTTCTAAGAAAATAATAATCAGTGATAAAAATCATCAAAATATATGTTGGAAATATCTATATATTTGAGATGCAAGAAGGCAAACATCAGGATCAGAAATGAAATTGATCTTGACTTGTATATATCAATGATACTGTTCATTCAAATTTCAGCTCATTTGAGAACCAGAATAATTATTATATAAATTTTGAATTGTTACAGAAATTTTTAATTTGGATATTTTGAGAAAGGAACTGAGGCTTTATGATTTGCTTTTTCACCATTAATGCTCTATTTCACTTTTAATTGATCATTAACCACAGTATTTAAGGAGATCTCAATCTTAGTCTCCCCTTTACTGAAAAGGTTATGTTATACAGGTTAATTAACCTCAGTGAGATTCGATGCCACAATGGGGATAAAACCACTTATCTCAGAGGATTATTCTATGGGTTAAATATAATTGTCCAGTGTGTACGTGGCTTAGAGAAGACTGTTACAAAATAAAGGCATTCAATAAATGTTATTTCACTTTTCTTATTTACTCTATTGGCTCTGAATGAATTCTAAAAAATTTCAAAAGTCAATCAGATTCTCATATGTGTATTTATATATAATTACATATTTGTTAATAAATATGAGTTCATGATCACATATATTTGGTTCTATGTAGTTTCACTGTAATCCCTTTGCCACAAGCATGTTTGTTGTACAAATAATTGGCCATAAGGCAGTTTTGCCATAAAAGATAAAAAATAACTGGTGACAGTTTGGCTTGACAGATTTTTGGCTTCAACACCTGTTTGGTTTCATTTCTCCAATGATGCAGTGCTCCCATTTTTATACTATATAAATCTTAGACCTCATAATGGTCCATACAGCAGCACATAGTTCTGAACCCACATTTCCTGCAGAACTTTGGAAAGTCTATCAGTGGACTTGTGATAAGATGGAAAGAATAAATAAGAGTGTAGAATGCTTTCACAGTGCAATACAAAGCCCAGATACCAATACGCATACTACTATTTGGAAACTGATATCCCTCCTAAAGAAGGAAAAATTTTTTGCAGAAAAGGAAAAAAAAAGGAAACAAATCAACAAGCAAGAAAAAAAATGTATAACAGTATGAATAAAATAATTTAAAAACAAGTTCTTAGGGACGACCAGCAAAATAAAATCACTTATTTGCAAAGTATTGCCATGAATCCACACACATTTTAAAGATATTCAAATATATTGTATTTTACAATAGAGTTTTAAATTTTGTTACATTTTCATGTTTATGTCCTTTTTAATGCATGCCCCTCTTTTATTTATTGTGATTTTATCTTTTATGGCAGAACTGACTTATACTCAATTAGTTTATGTGATGAAAATGCTTGGAAAAAAGATGTTTAGGAGAAAAATATCAGACACATATATTTAGTCATCCTGGGGTCAGGAAAGAATGCATATAGATGGACAAAATTATTAAGGATCCAAATTTGTTTTAAACAATAGCATTTGTTTAAATACATATGTTTGCCAACATAGAAAAAGGTTTAGTAAATGATAGAATTTGTGTGAATTTAAGTCTTACTGTTTCACATTTTTACATGTAGATCCAGAAATATGCCTCAGAAAATGAACTAAAATGCGTTCTTTCATGTTCTATTGCTCTCACCAAGCTGTCTGACACATTGCAAACAGACTATTTTAAAATTAAAATTTAACATTTTAGTCTCCTCATAACACTTTTCAATGGCTCCCATTTTTGTTTCAAGGCCAAAACCCTCTATGTTTTATAAAGCACTGCATGTTTTGGATCCTGCAAATCTCATGCACCTCATCTCTTGCCTCCCTACACCTGATTCTGTGTTTCTCATGTGCCATGTTCTTTCCAGCCAGATGACCTTCGTACATGCTGTCCCCCTGACTGCCCTCCATTCTCACATGTACACCACTCCATTATCAAGTTATCTGCACATCAAAGCTCCCTCATTCTCTTGCCTGACCCATTCCTATTCCCTGCCTCACAAATTAGGTCAGGTTCTCTTATAATATATTCCCAAGGCATCTATATTTCTCATTCAGAGTTCTTATGACAATTATATATCTAGGCAATTGTATAACAGGTATAATATCTATTTCCCTACTAGTTAAGAAGCATCAGTGGAGCAGAACCCATTTTGTTCTCTGTTATATCCCCAGAGTCCAACAAAGTAGTTAGTCAATAAATACATGTTCAGTGAATAAATAAAAGTGAGTCAATTCCAATAAGTGACAACCTCGCGAAGCTCTAACAGTGTAACTCTTCAGTAAGTAAATTAAGGAGAAAAAAAATGTCATTCTTGTGAGTATTAAATGAAATTATTAATATTAAATTGTTTTCTACATAATAAATATTCAATAGATACAATTTTTCTTTGCTTGCTGAACAGTAATATCCATGTTAAAAATTATTAATTTAAAATTTCTATTGAGGAGTCAAGATGGTGGAGGACTAGCAGGCTGAGATGACATCAGGTAGCAGGAGATCAGCTACGTAGTTTATCAAACCATTCCGAACACCTACAAATCCAACAAGAGATCGAAGAGAAGAAGAGCAGTAATTCTAGAAACAGAAAATCACCACTTTCTGAAAGGTGGGACCTGCGGAGAAGTGAATCTGAAGTGACGGGAAGATAGACCTGAGGGTGGGGGGAAGAGCTGGCTCTCGGCAAGCCGCAGAGCAACGAAGCACAAAATAAGAACTTTTAAAAGTCTGCTGCACTGAGGGTCATCACTCCAGAGGCTAAGCGAGGGTGGAGCCCTCAAGGGGACAGCGTGGTCTCAGGGTCACAGAAGGATCGGGAGTGTCTGAGTGTTGCAGACCTCCCAGATATCGGAGTGGGGAAGCCGGCCACAGAGACAGAGCCAAGGAGTGACATCTCACCTTTGGGTTACCTTAAACTGTGACCCGCGGCACAGTCAGACCACTGCTCTTTGAGCAGGGACACCACAAGTGGCAGATCTGGGGAGACGGGCCCAGAAGAGTGGCAGGGATCTACTGGGTTTGAAGACTACAGGTGGGGCTGTGTGCCAGAGACAGAGATGTTCAGTCACAGGCCGGGTGAGCTCAGAGCACGGCTGGAGACCAGGGAGACAGGAGTGATTGAGCACTTTTCTCTGAGGGCGCACGGAGGAGTGGGACCCCAAGCACTTGGCGCCTCCAGGCCAGAGATTGGGAGGACGCCATTTTCATTCCGGCCCACCAGAGCTCTACGGAAAGCAGTAAGAGAACAAAAACTCCCAAGAACGAATTAGCAGATTACTTAGCCCGGCCCCTGGCAAGTGCAGTGCAATTCTGCCTCGGGCAAAAACACTTGAGAATCACTAAAATAGGCCCCTCCCCCCAAGTAGATCAGAAAGATTTTCCAGTCAAGACTAAGCTCACTGATCAAGGAGAACAGCGGAATTCCAGAGGAGGGGAAAGCAAACCATGGAATTCACGGCTTTCTCCCCATGTTCTTTAGTCTTACAAAGTTTATTAATTATTTTAAATTTTTTTTTATTTTTTCTTATTCTAATTTTAACTTTTACTCTCTCCTCTTTAAACATCTTTTTAACTGGTTTATCTTAACAATACTTTTCTTAAAAAAAATCATTTTGAACCTTCATTATTACACTCATATTTTATCCTTCATTATATCTAACTTTATTTTTTGTATACACATACGGTTTTTTCTTCTAAAAAATTTAGGGATACAATGTCTTCAAATAGATCTAAATATACCCTAAATCTAGCACAGGGCTTTGTTATAGTCTCCAGCCTGAGCAAATTCTCTCAACTTTCTTTTTCGTTATTTTCCCAACCAACTTCTCTATTCAACACTTTTTTTAGAATTTTCTTAAAAATTTCATCTTTACATTCATATTACATCCCTTCATCATGTTTACCCTGTGTGTGTGTGTGTGTGTGTGTGTATGTATGTATATGTATGTATATATATAATTTTTTCTTTCCTTAAAATTTTTGGAGGCCGTTTCTTGTAAGAGACCTAAATACTCCCAAAATTAAGTGGGTGGCTCTGTTCTATTCATCAGTCTAATACATATATTTCCTTTTTCCTTTTTTTTTTCTTTTGTTTTCTTTTTTCTTTTTAATCCTATGCCCTTTCTTCCCCCCATGATTTGGAGTCTCTTCTAATTTGGTTAACACACATTTTTCTGGGGTTTTGCCACCCTTTTACCTGGATAAAATGAAAGGCAGGAAAACTCACCACCAAAAAAGGAACAAGAGGCAGTACCAAAGGCTAGGACCTAATCAACATAGACATTGGTAATACATCAGATCTAGAATTCAGAATGACGATTCTCAAGGTGCTAGCTGGGCTCAAAAAAGGCATGGAAGATATTAGAGAAACAATGTCTGGAGAAATAAAAGAACTAAAATCTAACCAAGTTGAAATCAAAAAAGCTACTAATGAGGTACAATAAAAAATGGAGGCTCTTACTGTTAGGATAAATAGGGCAGAAGAGAGAATTAGTGATATAGAAGACCAAAAGACAGAGAATAAAGAAGCTGAGCAAAAGAGAGACAAACAAATACTGGACCACAAAGGGAGAATTCGAGAGATAAGTGATACCATAAGACGAAACCACATTAGAATAATTGGGATTCCAGAACAAGAAGAAAGAGAGATGGGGCAGAAGGTATATTGGAGCGAATTATTGTAGAGAATTTCCCTAATATGGCAAAGGGAACAAGCATCAAAATCCAGGAGGTGCAGAGAACCACCCTCAAAATCAAATAAGAATAGGTACACACCCTTTCATCTAACACTAAAACTTAAAAATCATAGTGACAAAGAAAAAATCCTGAAAGCAGCCCGGGAAAGAAGTCTGTAAAATACAACAGATAAAATATTAGATTGGCAGCAGACTTATCCACAGAGACCTGGCAGGCCAGAAAGAACTGGCATGATATATTCAGAGCACTAAATGAGAAAAACATGCAGCCAAGAATACTATATCCAGCTAGGCTATCTTGAAAATAGAAGGAGAGATAAAAAGCTTCCAGGACAAACAAAAACTGAAAGAATTTATAAACACCAAACCAGCTCTACAGGAAATATTGAAAGAGGTCCTCTAAGCAAAGAGAGAGCCTAAAAGTAGTAGACGAGAAAGGAACACAGACAATATACAGTGACAGTCACCTTAAAGGCAATACAATGGCACTAAATTCATATCTCTCAATAGTTACCCTGAATGTAAATGGACTAAACGCCCCAATCAAAAGACAGAGGGTATCAGAACAGATTAAAAAAAAAACAAAAACACACCTATCAATATGCTGTCTATAAGAAACTCATTTTAGACCCAAAGACACCTCCAGATTTAAAGTGAGGGGGTGGAAAACAATTTACCATGCTAATGGACATCAAAAGAAAGTTGGGGTGGCAATCCGTATATCAGATAAATTAGATTTTAAGCCAAAGACTATAATAACAGATGACAAAGGACACTATATCATACTCAAAGGGTCTGTCCAACAAGAAGATGTAACGATTTTAAATATCTATGCCCCTAACATGGGAGCAGCCAACTATATAAACCAATCAAAAACAAAATCAAAGAAACACATCAAAATAATACAATAATAATAGGGGACTTTAACACCCTCCTCACTGAAATGGACACATCATCCAAGCAAAAGATCAACAAGGAAATAAAGGCCTTAAATGACACATTGGACCAGATGGACATCACAGATATATACAGAATACTCCATACCAAAAAAACAGAATACACATTCTTCTCTAGTGCACATGGAACATTCTCCAGAATAGATCACATCCTGGGTCACAAATCAGGTCTCAACTGGTACCAAAAGATTGGGATGATTCCCTGTGTATTTTCAGACCACAATGCTCTGAAGCTAGAACTCAAACACAAGAGGAAAGTTGGAAAGAACCCAAATACATGGAGACTAAACAACATCCTTCTAAAGAATGAACGGGTCAACCAAGAAATTGTAGAAGAATTGAAAAAATTCATGGAAACAAATGATAATGAAAACACAACGGTTCAAAATCTGTGGGACACAGCAAAGGCAGTCCTGAGAGGAAAATATATAGCAATATAAGCCTTTCTCAAGAAACAAGAAAGGTCTCAAATACAACCTAAACCTACACTTAAAGGAGCTGAAGAAAGAACAACAAAGAAACCCTAATCCCAGCAGGAGAAGAGAAATCATAAAGATCAGAGCAGAAACCAATGAAACAGAAACCAAAAAAACAATAGAACAAATCAACAAAACTAAGAGCTGGCTCTTTGAAAGAATTAATAAGATTGATAAATCCCTGGCCAGACCTATTGAAAACAAAAGAGAAAGGACCCAAATAAAGAAAATCATGAATGAAAGAGGAGAGATCACAACCAACACCAAAGAAATACAAACAATTATAAGAACATACTATGAGCAACTCTATGCCAACAAATTTGACAATCTGGAAGAAATGGATGCATTCCTAGAGACATATAAACTACCACAACTGAACTAGGAAGAAATAGAAAACCTGAACAGACCCATAACCAGTAAGGAGATTGAAGCAATCATCAAAAATCTCCAAACAAACAAAAGCCCAGGGCCAGACGGCTTCCCAGGGGAATTCTACCAAACATTTAAAGAAGAATTAATTCCTATTCTCTTGAAACTGTTCCAAAAAATAGAAAGGGAACGAAAACTTCCAAACTCATTTTATGAGGCCAGCATCACCTTGATCCCAAAACCAGACAAGGACCCCATCAAAAAAGAGAATTACAGACCAGTATCCTTGATGAACACAGACGTGAAAATTCTCAACAAAATACTGGCCAATAGGATCCAACAGTACATTAAAAAGGAATGCTAACCACGACCAAGTGTGATTTATTCCTGGGCTACACGGTTGGTTCAACATTCGCAAATCAATCAAGGTGATACAATACATTAATAAAAGAAAGAACAAGAATCATATGATACTCTGAATAGATGCTGAAAAAGCATTTGACAAAGTACAGCATCCTTTCCTGATCAAAACTCTTTAAAGTGTAGAGTACACACCTCAATATCTTAAAAGCCATCTATGGAAAACCCACAGTGAATATCATTCTCAATGGAGAAAAACTGAGAACTTTTCTGCTAAGGTCAGGAACGTGGCAGGGATGTCCATTATCACCACTGCTATTCAACATAGTACTAGAAGTCCTAGCCTCAGCAATCAGACAACAAAAAGAAATTAAAGGCATCCAAATTGGCAAAGAGGAAGTCAAACTATTACTCTTTGCAGACAATATGATACTTTATGTGGAAAACCCAAAAGATTCCACTCCAAAACTGCTAGAACTCATACAGGAATTCAGTAAAGTGTCAGGATATAAAATGAATGCATAGAAATCAGTTGCATTCCTATACACCAACAACAAGACAGAAGAAAGAGAAATTAAGGAGTCAATCCCATTTATAATTGCACCCAACACCATAAGATACCTAGGAATAAACCTAACCAAAGAGGCAAAGGATCTATACTCACAAAACTATAAAGTACTCATGAACAAAACTGAGGAAGACGCAAAGAAATGGAAAAATGTCCATGTTCATGGATTGGAAGAACAAATATTGTGAAAACGTCTATCCTACCTAAAGCAATCTACATGTTTAATGCAATCCCTATCAAAATCCCATCCATTTTTTTCAAAGAAATGGAAGAAATAATCCTAAAATTTATATGGAACCAGAAAACCTCGAATAGCCAGAGGAATATGAAAAAGAAAGCCAAAGTTGGTGGCATCACAATTCCAGACTTCAAGCTCTATTACAAAGCTGTCATCATCAAGACAGTATGGTACTGGCACAAAAACAGACACGTAGATCAATGGAACAGAATAGAAAGCCCAGAAATAGACCCTCAACTCTGTGAGCAACTAATCTTTGGCAAAGCAGGAAAGAATTTCCAATGGAAAAAAGACAGTATCTTCAACAGATGGTGTTGGGAAAATTGGACAGCCACATGCAGAAAAATGAAATTGGACTATTTCCTTACAACACAGACGAAAACAGACTCAAAATGGATGAAGGACCTCAATGTGAGAACGGAATCCATCAAAATCCTTGAGAAGAACATAGGCAGCAACCTCTTCGACCTCAGCCACAGCAACTTCTTCCTAGGAACATCGCAAAGGCAATGGAAGCAAGGGCAAAAATGAACTATTGGGATTTCATCAAGATCAAAGCTTTTGCACAGCAATGGAAACAGTTAACAAAACCAAAAGACAATTGACAGAATGGGAGAAGATATTTACAAACGACAAATCAGATAAAGGACTAGTATTCAAAATCGATAAAGAACTTATCAAACTCAACACCCAAAGAACAAATAATCCAATCAAGAAATGGGCAGAGGACATGAACAGACATTTCTGCAAAGAAGACATCCAGATGGCCAACAGACACATGAAAAAGTGCTCCACATCACTCGGCCTCAGGGAAATACAAATCAAAACCACAATGAGATAGCACCTCACGCCAGTCAGAATGGCTAAAATTAGTAAGTCAGGAAATGACAGATGCTGGCGAGGATGTGGAGAAAGGGGAACCCTCCTACACTGTTGGTGGGAATGCAAGCTGGTGCAACCACTCTGGAAAACAGCATGGAGGTTCCTCAAAAAGTTGAAAATAGAGCTACCTTACGACCCAGCAATCACACTACTGGGTATTTACCCTAAAGATACAAATGTAGTGATCTGAAGGGGTACATACACCCGAATGTTTATAGCAGCATTTTCCACAATAGCCAAACTATGGAAAGAACCTCCATGTCCATCGACAGGTGAATGGATAAAGAAGATAAAGAAGATATATAATGGAATACCAGCAGCAATCAAAATCTTGCAGCGATCAAAATCAAAATGAAATCTTGCTATTTGCAACGATGTGGATGGAACTAGAGGGCAATATGCTGTGCGAAATAAGTCAATCAGAGAAAGACAATTATCATGTTATCTCCCTGATATGAAGCAGGAGAGAGGCAACATGACGGGTTTGGGGGGTAGGAAAGGAATAAATGAAATAAGATGGGATTGGGAGGGAGACAAACCATAAGAGACTCTTAATCTCACAAAACAAACTGAGGGTTGCTGGGGGGAGGGGGATCGGGAGAGCGTAGTTGGGTTATGAACATTGGGGAAGGTATGTGCTATGGTGAATGCTGTGAAGTGTATAAACCTGGTGATTCACAGACCTTTACCCCTGGGGCTAATAATACATTATATGTTAATAAAAAAAAATCAAAAATAAATTTCTATTGAGCTTGGAACATTTAGAATAATTCCAAAGGTAAAATTTGAAAGTTGAACATTTGCTAGATATAGTTTCAGAGGAAAAAAACAAAGATATTTTGTTATTACTCACTCTGAAAATGACTGAATCTATGGCCTCCTAGGATATACAAACTCATTGGTTCTTACTTTTCTCACCAGGGAATAAAAGAAGATTGATGATGATTACCAATGCATATATATCACTGATTCTAATTTAGGGTTCTTCATATAATGTGTCATGACTTCTTCAGATGCCACTTTCCTTACTTCATAGTATCTCAAAGTAGCTAAACTATGTTATTACTCTGCAGTGATATATGGAAATCTATGCAGATTTTATGTGAAGCAAATGTTCAATAGACTAAGTAAAAACACAGTCTTGAGACATTTTTAAAAATGAATGACTGATGCTTAAAGTTGTTCAATGGTGGATTTTACTACTTTATGAAAATAAATTTAAAAATAAATGTAAAGCAACTTTTATTTGATTACCTATAACATGATCTCTAAACATTTTTGGTCAAACACCCACCAATAAAAATACTTCCTCATATAGCTACAATATATGCATATTCACTTATTTGTTGATAATTTATATGTGTACTACTATTATGTATTATTTAAAGCCTGCCTAAAAGACACACACTTTTCTAAGTATGGATTCCAAAAAGAGAAGTTCCTGGGCTCATAGACTTCCACTCTAGTGAATAAAGAAAACCCACATTTATATAAACAAATAAACCAAGTGAGATAAGTTCATACAGTGTAAGTATTAGGATGGGGGAAAAAAGTTATTGTGATACCTGAAAGAGTCCATTTTAGGTGGGATGGAATATTAGCTAAAGACAAAGTACTTAAGGCAGAAAAACATTAAGTGCAAAAGCCATGATCTAAGGCAAAGTTTAAGATACTTAAAAAGAAACAGATTAAGGGGCACCTGGGTGGCTCAGTGGGTTAAAGCCTCTGCCTTCAGCTCAGGTCATGATCCCAGGGTCCTGGGATCAAGCCCCGCATCGGGCTCCTTGCTCAGCGGGAAGCCTGCTTCCTCCTCTTTCTCTGCCCGCCTCTCTGCCTGCTTGTGATCTCTGTCAAATAAATAAAATCTTAAAAAAAAAAAAAAAAACAACAGATTAAGTCATTAAGAACTTTTATAAAAATAAAATAACTGCCATATAAATTGCCAAATATTGAGAAATCTAATCTTGGCCTCTACTTTGTTCATCGATTCCTACGTCAATATGGGAATCAGTATAGTTAAAGTTACACTATGTCTGGATACCTATCAGGTGGGAGTTTCTCACTATTTTTTCCCTTTCACAATTTTACTGAATATTCTAAAAGTATATTATTAAAATAATATTATTATTAAAATAAATTTTACAGTAATTTATTCTAATGTATATACTTCAAAAAACTGAACTGAATGAAATTCTAATTTGAATTCCATAAAATTTATGTATCAGTTTTGGTTAAATATGATATTTTCATATGAAGACTTCTTATTTAAGAAAACAGTTTGTATTTTTAAAAGTTTAGACCCTCTTTTTATTTCTTTCAACATGATGTTTCTATTTTATTCATATAAAAACATGTGAGGTAACTATATTATTAATTTTTTTTTGCCCTAGTTTTATTACCCATAGTTAAGAGTATGGGTTATAGACCCAGAATGCTGAATGGAAACTGGCTTTGTCATTTCCTAGATGTGTGATTTCATAAAAATTAACTAAACTCTCCTTGCCTCTGTTGCCTCAAACAAAAAATGTTGATAATTAGTATATCCTTCTCATTTCAGGATTAAATAAGCTAATAAATATAAAAAAGCTTAGACTAGCTTGGAACAGTAAATGCTCAATAAATGTTAACTAGTATCATTATTTTAAAGTCAGGTAATTGTTTTCCAGGTTGGACCAAAACTATGTTTTATTTAATAAATGACGCTAAATAATGAGCTAGATATCAGTGAGGAAAAAGTTGTTCACAGTGAGAATATACTATATGTTATAAGTTTTTATGTAAAATCGCTCTCAGGGCATGATTTATTTAGAAAAGCATTCTGGGCCTTCATTTGCCCGTTCAGCATCTTTATACAAATAAGGAACTATTACCCATTGCTCACGACAGATACACAACACAACAGGTTACACGGCTTAGTAAGAGACGTAAGCACAAGATATCAGTGCCCATTCTCTCCTGCAGCTTGGAAACTTTGCAGAGGGCACAGACTGCACAACTCCATTTGGGAGCCCTGATGGGATGTTTTCAGACATTTTTATTTCTTCCTTAAACTTTACCTTATTTATTTTTACAATGAGTCTATTATTTACATAACCAGAATAATTTTTTTCTTTATAAAATATTTTGCCAAAGAAATTTTTCATCTCACTTCTAGATTAATTCAATAGTAATTTTTTAATTTTTTAAAAGATTTTATTTACTTATTTGTCAGAGAGAAAGGGAGAAAGAGAGCACAAGCAGGGGGAGCAGCAGGCACAGGGAGAAGCAGGCTTCCCACTGAGCAAGGAGCCTGACGTGGGACTCCATCCTAGGACCCTGGGATCATGACCCGAGGCCAAAGGCAGACACTTAGCCAACTGAGCCAACCAGGTGTTCCCAACAGCAATTTTTATCAGCTATTTTTAACTTTTTCATAATTGTGTTATATTGCCCTTCATTTTAAAGTATGCTAAAATGTTAATAATTCCAAAATAAAAATCTAAAATCACTCGTTTATAAGCTTAAGGAAATTTAACAAAAACATTGATGAATCAAAGAATAAAGTTAAAATGCCAACCATGTGGTTAATTTATGTTTTGTCAGATCATCCTCAATCCAACATGTCTTCAATCTTGGAAACAAAAGAATTTAGATTCTCTGAGTTCATCAGGGTCACTTCTCTATTTACAGATGGACCAGCCAGATTCTGTTCAAATAGCTACTTATACTCAAGGATTAAAAAGTCATAGAAAACAGGGGCGCCTAGGTGGCTCAGTGGGTTAAAGCCTCTGCCTTTGGCTCAGGTCATGATCCCAGGGTCCTGGGATGGAGCCCTGCATCAGGCTCTCTGCTCAGCAGGGAGCCTGCTTCCCTTCCTCTCTCTCTGCCTGCCTCTCTGCCTCCTTGTGATCTCTGTCTGTCAAATAAATTTTTTTTAAAAAGCCATAGAAAACATTAACTAACAAAATACAGTATATTTAGCTTAAAATGGGAAAAATCTTTTATTCCCATTTTAGAACAAAATATAGGATAATTACACTAAGTATAAGGTTAATTTAAATTTTAATTTCTTTTATTGCTTTGTAAAACATAGAATTTTAAGTAGTTAAATTGAGATGATTTTCATTAGTTATAGCTATAACACTTATTAGAAATATCATCTCCTATACCAAACAAAAGAAAAATTCAAATCCTTAAATAATATGCTTAAAAAAATCTTTCAGCCCAAAACATAAACATAATAAACATTAACTATATCAATAATAACTAAAGAGTTTACAGTGGGATGAGTGAATATTTATTATTTTAGTAAATATACTAATGTAAGATATGATGACTGGTAAAAGTGAGCACTGAATATAAAAGTAGTAATTTTTTAAAAAGTAGTAATTAAATTCCTTACTCTTAAAAGAGACAGTGTATTATTATCATCACAAAATTGTATCCTGAAATCTAAATAGCAATAGAAGAAATTCAAAATAAAACAGTAATTTTCAAAAATAAAAAGCTAAATAAGTCAAAATATGTTTGGAAATATACTAAAACAATAATAATTAGTAGTTTGGACATTACATGTCCTTAAGTAAGTAATGTAGTAGTAGCATAAAGTAGAGGATTTTAGACAGTGACTTTCTATACTGTGAAACATATCATCTATATAACATTTTCCAGTCCAGTCTTCATTTTGTTTAAGATTTCTTTGCTATAACTGTTACAATTAAAAAGAAAGCATTTAAGAAAAAAAGAAACTACACTGCAGTAACTACTATTTTTCATATTTGCCCAGATAAATCGAGAAATTCAATGTTTACAAGGACCAATCAAAGGACAAATCACTGCTAGGAACTTGAATTTTGTTCCATGTAAGGAATGACCACTTTCTAATACATTCAGTTTTTGATTTTAAACTGAACTTTAAAAAACTACAAAGACTGTCTACAGGATACAACTGCTGGTATATTACTTTCAATTAAGTTAACACCACATTGCACTCAATTGCTTTAAGCTACATTATGCGCTTGCATTTTAAATTTCACTGGAATCTTTAAGACCAGAATAGTTTCCATTAACACTATTACAAGAACTACTGACCTTTTGTTTTTTAAAACACCATTTCTTTCCAACGTTATTGGGATTTAAAGGTCTCATAACAAATGACAAGGCTGCCATCTAGTGCTTTATGACTATTCCTTTAACATTTTTAAGAGAGTGAGAGTCCTATGTAATCTAGAGGTGAGCTATCCAGTATGGCGGCCACTATACACCAGTGGCTACTGAGTAACTGAAATGTGACTGATTTGAATTGAGATTACTATAAGGATAGAATACAAATTGTATTTCAGACTCAGTTTGAAAAAAAAAAATTAAAAAAGATATCTCACTGATGATTTTTATACCGTTACATGTTAAACTGAGATTTCAGCTATGTTGAGTAAAATAAAATAGATTATCAAACTTAATTTTACCTGTTTCCTTTAACTTTTTTAATGTAGCTAGTAGAAAATTTAAAACTACATATGTGATTCACATTATATTTATATTGGATAGCATTGATCTGTAAGAAAAGTTATCTTAGTCTTAAACATAAAAGATTTATTAAATATTAGTATATTTCTTATTTTTTAAAAAAAGTATAATATAACTCACATATGTCCATAAGTGTAACTAGTTACTCCTTTGGGACACAATAAAAGCTAAAGATTAAAAAAGGACCAAAGGGGAATTTCTAATTAAAAAAAAAAAAAATCACACAAAAATATGGCCCCCCCCCACCAAAATCGAGAATGTTTGAAAAAGAAAAGCAAAACTAATGTGGACAAATTAGAGAATAAAGATAATTTATGAGACATAAAAAACAATTTGAGCATCATAAGGTTAATAATTGCAAATGGATTTAAACATAATAAATATATATGAGTCCATAAGTTTATGATAAAAAGAAAACTTGTCATGTTTGAGAGATATTGAGCAAATAATTCTTTACTTTGAAAACTGGTAAATAAAAACAACTAATATCACATTTATCATGCCTTTCCTATATAAACTGTAGCAATGAGTAACCAAATATTTGATGAGAGGAAATTTATTTTTACAGAAGTTTTCTAATCAAGAAATAAATAAGGAATTAAAGTTATCACAGTTTTACAACCCCTAATCAATTACAATCTAAACACTGAGCTTCAGTGTCTGCTAAGAACTACGTAGAAAATAATGTTAATAAGAAACAATAACAATTAAAAAGTAAATAAGAGAAGGAAATTACTAGACAAACCGTAAAGCTGATGAACTAGAAAACAAAATCAACGGAAAGGATGTATAAACCCAAAGGCCATGTTATAATATGGCAGAGAGAGAGAGAGAAAGAAAACACTACCAATAAAATAGCACAAGACTCCAAAATTTTGTTTGTATTTAGCTAGTCTTTGAAGTTCACTTAATATTTTTTAATTATTTCTACTTTAAAAGAGATCTTCAATCTTCTCAAATTTATTTTTAAAAGCTATCACCCTTGGTTACCCAGCATGAAAATAGAAAAGAAAAACTAAAACATTACAGTCAGAGGTCATTTCATTAGAAAAAAATGTAAAAGTATAGTTTGCATTCATTCATATTGAAAATAATCCTAAATATAATATAAACAAGCACCATTTAGTAGTGTCCCAAATAATAAAGTGTCATGTCCAGGTTTGGTTTACCCCATGATTAAAAGATACTTAACATCAGAAAACCTATTAATACAACTTCACACTAAACAAGGTAAAGGAAGAATTCATTCATGATGAAATTTTGTAGCAGACTAATAGATAATAATTTTTTAGCTTGATAAAGGAAATATTCCATAAGTTACAGCAAAATCTTTACTTGATGGTGGTATCTACTACCATCATTTTGATTCAGTGCTTAAACAGAGATCCCAACCATCCCAGTATGGGATTAAAAAAACTGGAAAGATGTAAGTATTATTACCCCAGAATTCTTTTTGCTTACATTTTGATAGTAAATGTTTTTCCATCCCTTCACCTTCAACCTTCATGTATCTTTAGGTCTGAAGTGAGTCTCTTACAAGCAACACATAGATGGACCTGGCTTTTTTACCCACTTAGTCACCCTATGTCTTGATTGGAACATTTAGTCCATTTCCATTTAAAGTAATTATTGATAGGTAAGGTACTTACTGCCAATTTGTTACTTGTTTTATAATTGTTTTTGTGTTCTCTATTCCTTTCTTCTCTTGCTCTTCCCTTGTGATTTGATAGTGTTCTTTAGTGTAATGCTTAGATTCTTCTCTCTTTATTTTATGCATATCAGTGATAGGTTTTTGATTTGTGATTATCATTAAGTTCATATATAACATCTTATGCATATAGCAATCTATAGTAAATTGGTGGTCACTTAAGTTTGAACCCATTCTAAAAATGCTATATTTTTACTCCCTTCCCCATGTTTTATGTATATAGTGTCATACTTTACATTTTTTTTATTTTATGAATTCCTTTACAGATTCTTGTAAACTTACTTGATTTTTCAGTTTCTGTGATTTAACATCCATACTGGTATTGTAAGTGATGGATCTACCACTTCTATTATATGTTTATGTTTACCTGTGAAATTTTTTCTTTCATAATTTTTTTTAAGTTTTTTATTTATTTATTTGACAGAGAGATCACAAGTAGGCAGAGAGGCAGGCAGAGAGAGGAGGAAGCAGGCTCCCCGCTGAGGAGAGAGTCCAATGTGGGGCTCGATCCCAGGACCGTGGGATCATGACCCGAGCCGAAGGGAGAGGCTTTAACCCACTGAGCCACCCAGGCGCCCCATCTTTCATAATTTTCTTACTTCAAATTATGGCCTTTTCTTTACATTCAAAGAATTTCCATTAATCTTTCTTGTAAGGCTACTTTACTGGTGATGAGCATCTTTAGCTTTTATTTGAGAAACTCTTTTTTGGTTTTTTGTTTTTGTTTTTTGCTCGGGAAACTCTATCTCTCCTTCTATTCTGAGTGATAGCCTTGATAGGTAGAACATTCTACCTATTCTTGGTTGCAGCTTTTTTTCCTTTCAACATTTAGAATATATCATGCCACTCCCTTCTGGCCTTTTAAAGCTACTGCTGAAAAATCAGCTGGTAGCCTTATAGGTTCTTCTTTGTATGTAGCTGTTTTTCCCTGTTGCTTTTAAATCGTTTTGTCATTTTACTTATTATGTATCTTGGTGTGGACCTCCTTGGGTTAATCTTGGTGGTGGGGAAGTAACAACACTTATATTGAACAAAATAGACTTTAAAACAAAGACTCTAACAAGAGACAAAGAGGGACACTACACAATCATAAATAAAACAATCCAAAAAGAGTATATATCAATTGTAAATATCTATGTACCCAAAATGGGAGGATTTAAATACATAAAACAACTATTAACATATTTAAGGGAAAAAATTAACAGTAATACTATAGTAGTATAGGACTGTAACACCCCACTTACATCAATGGATGGAACATCCAGACAAAAAAAAAAAAATCAATAAGAAAACAGTGGCTTTGAATGATTTGTTAGACCAGATCAACCTAGCAGATACATTCAGAACATTCCATCTTACAACAGTAGACTACACATTATTTTCAAGTGTACATGGAATATTATCCAGAATAGATCACGTTAGACCACAAAACAAGTCTCAATAAATTCAAAAAGACTGAAATAATATCATGCATCTTTCCAAACACAAGGGTATGAAACTCACAATTAATTACAAGAAAAATTCTGGAAAGAACAGAAATACATGGAGACCAAACAAACATGCTACTAAACAATGAAGGGATCAAGCAAGAAATCAACAAGTAAATAAAAAAATACATGGAGACAAATGAAAATGAAAACACAATGGTCCAAAACCTTGGGATGCAACAAAAGCAGTTCTAAGAGGGAAGTTTACAGAAATACAAGCCTACCTCAAGAAGCAAGAAAAATCTTAGATAAGCAATGTAACCTTACACCAAAGGAGCTAGAAAAAGAACAAACAAAGCTAAAGCCAGAAGAAGGAAGGAAATAAAAAGATTAGACCAGAAAAAAATGAAATAAAGACTAAAAGAAAAACAGAAAAGATGAGTGAAATCATGAGATAGTTCTCTGAATGGATAAACAAAATGAATAAACCTTTAGCAAGATTCATCAAGAAAAAGACGGCTCATAAATAAAGTCAGAAATGAAAGAGGAGAAATAATAACCAATGCCACAGAAATACAAAGAATTATGAATATTATGAAAAATTATATACCAACAAATTGGACAACCTAGAAGACATAAATTACTAACCTTCCAAAACTGAATCAGGGAGAAATAAGAAATTTGAGCAGAGTGATTACTAGGAAAAAAAAAATTGAATCTGCAATCAAAAAAACTACCAACAAAAGAACTGGATAGAAGAGAATAAAACTGTTTTATATATGTGTAATATAATTAATTGTATTTAAAAACCAAATATATAAATAAATAATTAGAACTAATAAGAGAATCCATTAAGGCATATAAATATCAGATTAATGTACTAAAATGAATTTAATTTTTATATATGAAATGTAAGTAAAAAATGTAATTTTAAAAGACATTATTTTTTTTCTTTTTTTAAAGATTTTATTTATTTATTTGAGAGAGAGACAGTGAGAGAGAGCACGAGAGAGGAGAAAGTCAGAGGGAGAAGCAGACTCCCCGTGGAGCAGGGAGCCCGATGTGGGACTCGATCCCAGGACTCTGGGATCATGACCTGAGCTGAAGGCAGTCGCCTAACCAACTGAGCCACCCAGGCGCCCCTTAAAAGACATTATTTAAATAGCAACAAAGGTATCCAGAAATTTTGTATTTTACATATCTAACAAAACATGTGCAGGACATGGACACATGAAATCGAGCTCAACATTATCAGTCATAAGAAAAACATAAATTAAAACCACAAACTACTACTACAAATACTCTAGAATAGCTATAATCAAAAAGACAGACAATATTAAGTTTTGGTGAGGATGTAGAATTACTGAAGCATCTATAAATTTCTAGTAGGAATGTAAAATGGTGCAAACATATTGTAAAATCTTTTGGCAGTTACTTAAAAAGTTAAAAATAAGTTTATCATATGACCCAGTAATTCCACTTCTAGGAATCTACCCAAGAGAAATGGAATTACATGTCTATACAAAGTCCATATGAATGTTCATATCAGCATTTTTTCATAACAGCCAAAGGCTAGAAATACTCTCAGTGTTCATCTACTGATAAACAACAAAAAAGTGGTATATCCATATGTTGTAGCATTCATTACTTTTAAAAACTAAAATTGCTATACTAGCAAAGTAAAATAGAAACAACTTGTGATCATCGCAATTGATCCAGAAAAACTATATGACATATACAAACACCCATTCTAGAAGGACTAGAAGAGAATTTCTTCAACCTGATAAAGGCATCTAGGAAAAACCTACATCATACTTAATAGTGAAAGACTGAATGTTTTCCATCCAAAATCAACAACACTAGAATGTTGCCATGCTCATCACAGCTTTTCACATGGCACCAGAGGTAGTAGCCAATGCAATAAGGCAAGAAAAAGAAATAAAAGGCATCCTTAGAAGAAAGGAAAAAAAAACAATTCCATTAATTGCAAAACACATTGTTGTCCACATCAAAAATATAATGGAATCTACAAAAAAAAAAAACAATGTACTACAATAACTAAGCTCAACAAGGCTTAAAGATAAAAAAACAACATAAAAATCAATTGTATTTTTACTATCCAGACACAATTAAAAATTAAATATTAAAAAATACTCTTTACAACAGCATCAGAAATATAAAATACATAGTGATAAAGCTGAAAAAAACTGTGAAAGACCCGCATAGCGAAAAATACCAAATATTGTTGAGAATAAATTTTAAAATAATTAAGATCAAAAAAGAGATATATGTTCATGGGTCAGAAGACTCACTATGGTTAAACTATCAATTCCCCCCAAATTGATCTGTAAATTAAACACAATCTCAATCCAAATCCAAGCATGTGTTTTGGTAAAAACTGACATGTGTATTCTAAAATTCATATGCAAACATAAAAGAAATGGAACTCAAAGCCAAAAGATTGAAAAAGAATGAAATTGGAGAATAAGTGCTACATGATTTCAATATTTATTATGAAACTATAGTAGTTGTAACAGTGCTATTTTGGTATAAAAGTAGGCAAATTAATTAATAAAACACAACAGGGATTCCAGAAATAGCCTTTACACTTTTTTTTTTTTAAGATTTTGTTTATTTATTTGAGAGAGAGAAAAACAGGTAGAGGATGGTGGGGGAGGGACAAGCAGACTCCACACTGAGCAAAGAGCTTGTTACAGGCTCATGACCATGAGATCATGACCTAAGCCTAAACCAAGAATTAGGCACTTAGCTGACTGAGCCACCCAGGTGCCCCCAGCCTTTACACCCTTATACTCATACACAGGCAACAGACTTTCCACAAAGGTCCAAAAGCATTTCATTGTTTAAAAGAAAGTCTTTGGGTGCCTGTGTGGTTCAGTTGGTTAAGCAACTGCTTTTGGCTCATGTCATGATCCTGGAATCCTGGGATAGAGTCCTGCATCAGGCTCCCAGCTCCATGGAAAGTCTGCTTCTTCCTCTGACGTTCTCTCCTCTCATGCTCTCTCTCACTCTCTCTCTCTCAAATAAATAAAATCTTTAAAAAAATAATAATAAAAGAAAGTCTTTGAACAAACTGTGCTAGAACAGTTGGATATCCATATGGAGAAAAAAATTGATCCATCTCTTGAAATATATACAAATATTAACTCAAAATGTACAGTATTCTTAAACAGAAAACATAAAAATAGAAAACTTCTAAAAGAAAATGGGAATTTTTGTGATCTTAGGTTAGGATAAGATTTCTCAGAAGAACAAATTGATAAGTTGAACTTCATTTTAATTAAAATTCCTCTTCCAAAAAAAAAAAAAATACTCCTACTAGGGTGAAAAGACAAGCCACAAAAAAAAAAAAAAATTGCAAATTATATGTCACATAAAATATTCGTATCTGGAATACATAAAGTACTCTAAAAATTCAATAATGAAAACAATTCAATTTTTAAAAGTGGAAAATAGATTTAAACACACTTCATTAAATTATATATATCAAATAATCACAATTATCACAAATAATCACAACAAATGTTTAACATCATTACTCATTAGAAAAATATAAATGAGAATTAGATACCATTACACACCTACTAGAACAGCTAAAATTAAAAAGACTAACCATATGAAATATTTAGAGACTTGAGGAACTGAAACTCATATACTCCTGTTGGGAATGTAAAACGGTATAACCATTTGAAAAATTCTTTCTTAAAAGGTTTATCATACATCTCACATATGATCACTACCCAGTGAAAGTATCTTATAGTAAAAATTCAACACTGCTTTTTAGTGATGACCAAAACTGCCCCCTGCAAAAATCTATCACAAAATTCTGTTCGTTCAAAATTTAATCAAAATGAAAAGACCACATTAAATTCAGTTGAGATTACTCAAATCCCATTTTTGTTTCCATGTCCAGAATAAGATCTACTGCTATGTCACTCTTCAAGAGTAGAAAAAAATGCACCAAATATAATCTTTAAAATATAGCAAAAAGACTGCCTTTCTTAGCAACATATATGGAATTGTATTATAAGATTTAAGAAATAGAAATGGTAACATACTAATGACAACATCAGCATGCAAGATGAATTTTATAATCTGCAAAATCACCTAAAACTAAAAATACTAATTATTTAAAGTGAAAAAGTAAAAGTACTTACAATAACATGTTCCTCTAAGTGGATTACCAACATAGCGATTTTCAGAGTCACATCTGTAGAAATAAAAACACAAACAATGAATCATGGAACACTACGTCAAAAACTAATGATGTACTGTATGGTGACTAACATAACACAATAAAAAATTAAAAATAAATTAAAATGACAGAATTAAAGGGAATAATAAACCTATAACTAGGGAAAAAACCTCATTTACTACTGAGCAACAAAATTCAAAACTCCATATTTTTCTTCAAGAAAAACAGTAAACTCTACATTAAAACATCTTAAAAACTATATCATTAATCAAAGTTTTAAAAGCAAAACTTTAAAATAATTAACAAAGAAAGCCAATATTTGAGCATGAGTAGAGAAAAGAAACAGGGAAGACAAATAGTCACGCACACACAAGATGATAAAAGGGAATGTCACAAAGCAGATGGGATAAGACTAGGAGTCTGGGGATACATATTCTTCCTAAATAATAGGAGAAGAAATTGAAAGTCTTGATAAAGATATAGAGACACTTTAAGGAGAAGGAAGAAAGTTTGTGGAATTTACAAATCTACATCATTTTCTTACTTCTGGTATTCTTTGAAATCAATATATTTTTCCCAGTTTCTACACATGAATCTATATTTTCAAAAAGATCTCCCCAATTATGTAATAAAGAAAAGTTTTTTTCTGAATTGTCCAACTCTAAATTCAGTAGCTCAAACTCTGAATTTATGTAAGATTATAAAAAAACAGAACATAAGAGCATTCCAAATCATGAATTCTAAATTAAATTAAATTCTTCAAAATTATGCTTAATTATAGCAGTGGGAGAAGATCATAAATGTTCTAAAAATTTCTAAAGTTCACATTTTTATATCTGCTTCCAGAAGTCAATTAAAATGAGAGTTAGCACCTAACACTGATACAGCTTGATTTCACATAATGTTTTTTCACTGGAACACCCTCCAAAATAAATTATTATACAATAAAACACACCAGGCTAACTGAATAAAGTGACTTAATATTTAAAGTATATTTAAAAATTTAAAAGATGAGTAAGATCTTCCAAAATGTCTTTAGTTTTAATAGAGTTAACCAGAACACAGGAATAATTTTAATATATATTTTTTAATAAAAGGTCAAAGAGTTGAGACTAATAGGCTAAATAATCAGGTTACATTCTGAATGCATTTACCAGCCATGAGTTGCTAGTTTTTTTTATTAGATGCTGAAAAAGCATTTGACAAAGTAGCATCCCTTCCTGATCAAAACTCTTCAAAGTGTAGCGATAGAGGGCACATACCTCAATATTATCAAAGCCATCTATGAAAAACCCACCGCAAATATCATTCTCAATGGAGAAAAACTGAAAGCTTTTCCGCTAAGGTCAGGAACACAGCAGGGATGTCCATTATCACCACTGCTATTCAACATAGTACTAGAAGTCCTAGCCTCAGCAATCAGACAACAAAAAGAAATTAAAGGCATCCAAATCAGAAAAGAAAAAGTCAAACTAGCACTCTTCGCAGATGATATGATACTCTATGTGGAAAACCCAAAAGACTCCACTCCAAAACTGCTAGAACTTGTACAGGAATTTAGTAAAGTGTCAGGATATAAAATCAATGCATAGAAATCAGTTGCATTTCTCTACACCAACAACAAGACAGAAGAAAGAGAAATTAAGGAGTCAATCCCATTTACAATTGCACCCAAAACTATAAGATACCTAGGAATAAACCTAACCAAAGAAGCTAACAATCTATACTCAGAAAACTATAAAGTACTCCTGAAAGAAATGGAGGAAGACACGAAGAAATGGAAAAATGTCCCAGGCTCCTGGATTGGAAGAACAAATATTGTGAAAATGTCTATGCTACCTAAAGCAATCTACACATTTAATGCAATCCCTATCAAAATCCCACCCATTTTTCAAAGAAATGGAAGAAATAATCCTAAAATTTATATGGAACCAGAAAAGACCTCGAATAGCCAAAGGAATATTGAAAAAGAAAGCCAAAGCTGGTGGCATCACAATTCCAGACTTCAAGCTCTATTACAAAGCTGTCATCATCAAGACAGCATGGTACTGGCACAAAAACAGACACATAGATCAATGGAACAGAATAGAGAGCCCAGAAGTAGACCCTCAACTCTACGGTCAACTAATTTTCGAAAAAGCAGGAAAGAATGTCCAATGGAAAAAAGACAGCCTCTTCAATAAATGGTGTTGGGAAAATTGGACAGCCACATGCAGAAAAATGAAATTGTACTATTTCCTTACACCACACACGAAAATAGACTCAAAATGGATGAAGGACCTCAATGTGAGAAAGGAATCCATCAAAATCCTTGAGGAGAACATAGGCAGCAACCTCTTCGACCTCAGCTGCAGCAACTTCTTCCTAGGAACATCGCCAAAGGCAACGGAAGCAAGGGCAAAATGAACTATTGGGATTTCATCAAGATCAAATCTTTTGCACAGCAAAGGAAACAGTTAACAAAACCAAAAGACAATTGACAGAATGGGAGAAGATATTTGCAAACGACATATCAGATAAAGGGCTAGTATCCAAAATCTATGAAGAACTTAGCAAACTCAACACCCAAAGAACAAATAATCCAATCAAGAAATGGGCAGAAGACATAAACAGACATTTCTGCAAAGAAGACATCCAGATGGCCAACAGACACATGAAAAAGTGCTCCACATCACTCGGCATCAGGGAAATACAAATCAAAACCACAATGAGATATCACCTCACACCAGTCAGAATGGCTAAAATTAACAAGTCAGGAAATGACAGATGCTGGCGAGGATGTGGAAAAAGGGGAACCCTCCTACACTGTTGGTGGGAATGCAAGCTGGTGCAACCACTCTGGAAAACAGCATGGATGTTCCTCAAAAAGTTGAAAACAGAGCTACCCTATGACCCACCAATTGCACTACTAGGTATTTACCCTAAAGATACAAACATAGTAATCCAAAGGGGTACGTGCACCCGAATGTTTATAGTAGCAATGTCTACATAGCCAAACTATGGAAAGAACCTAGATGTCCATCAACAGATGAATGGATAAAGAAGATGTGGTATATATACACAATGGAATACTATGCAGCCATCAAAAGAAATGAAATCTTGCCATTTGCGGACGACGTGGATGGAACTAGAGGGTATCATGCTTAGTGAAATAAGTCAATCAGAGAAAGACAACTATCATATGATCTCCCTGATATGAGGAAGTGGAGATGCAACATGGGGGGTTGGTGGTAGGAGAAGAATAAATGAAACAAGATGGGATCGGGAGGGAGACAAACCATAAGTGACTCTTAATCTCACAAAACAAACTGAGGGTTGCTGGGGGGAGGGGGGTCAGGAGAGGGCGGTGGGGTTATGGACATTGGGGAGGGTATGTGCTATGGTGAGTGCTGTGAAGTGTGTAAACCTGCCAATTCACAGACCTGTACCCCTGGGGATAAAAATACATTATATGTTTATAAAAAATAATAATAATAAATAAATTTTTTTAAAAACATGAATATCCTATAAGACAAATTTTTTCTCATGTCTAATTCATTCAAAAAAGACAAAAGAAAAAGAAATCAGGTCTACTTGTCATATCTCTCATCAAAATCCAAGATTTTGCATTCTAATAGCAGAGTTACCACTCATGGAAAAATATATTCATTATAAGGGATGAAATGAAAAACAAACAAACAAACAAAAAAACAAGGGATGAAATGAATGAAATCTCAAATAAACATATGAATGTATATGTGTAAAAATTTTAAAAATATATATAAATGTATCACTTACACCTAGTGTTGTGCTATCCTCCCATCTCATTTCCCACATGTCAAAATTAATTAATATAACCATTTATGCAAATCTGTTACAAATATAATCAGCTGTTATATTGAAATGTTTAGCACAGCCATTATAGATTTTCATGTAACCTACATAATAATGTGAATGGAAATCAAGATTATTAAAACCTGTCAATTTCATTATAGACTTTATACATAAATGAAATTAAAATATCAGAATGGAGTACCTCACAATTATTTTCAACAAAAGGAGAGCAATATTAAGAAGAAAATTCTAAATTCTTTCTTACTAAAATTTTACATACATGAATGTGAAGTATTCTGATTAAGAAAAAATGTTTTAAGATACATTTCACTTTTTTTTAAGGATTTTATTTATTTATTTATTTATTTTAAATTTATTTTGAGAGAGAGAAAGAGAAAGAGCACAAGCAAGAGAAGGAGCAGAGGGAGAGAGACAAGCAGTCTCTCTGCTGAGCATGTAGCCCAACACAGGGCTTGATTCCATCACCCTGAGGTCATGACTTGAGCTGAAATCAATAGTGGGACGCTTAACCAACTCAGCCACCCTCAGGTGCCCCTAAGTTATGTTTTGTTCTGTAACAAACCATTGTGTTAAGTAATACAAAAGTAAAATTTCTTTTTAAATAGTCTGTTTTTAGAAAAGCCTTAATTGCATTGTTAAAATTATTTTGCCCATTCAGGAAAGTATATTTTTTCTATGAAAGATTGAGATGCCCTTCTTGGTTTGAAAACCCTAAAAGCACATAAGGTGTGTATTGTATATTTAATACACAAATATATAATTCAAGTAAATAAAAGATTAATTGGATATATTTGCAGTAGTTCTCTATTGCTAAGTAACAAATCACAAAAGCTTAGTAACTTTAATCAACAAATATTTATTATCTCACAGTTTTTTTGTGGGTCTGGAGTCTGCACATAGAGCAAAGTTGGGTTCTCAGATTCTGAGATGAGTTAGGATACAATCAAGGCACTGGCTGGAGGTGGGATCTGCTACATAGTTGCAATCAAGGTGTCAGCTGGGGTTGGGCTGCCCTTAGAGGTTAGATGGGGTGGGCTGCTTCTAAGCGCCCTCAGATTGCTGGCAGAATTTATTTTTTATGGCTACAGAACTAAAGACCTTGGTTTCTCATTTATTATGGCTAAAGTCTGCTCTCACTTCCCAGAAGATGCCTTCAGCTCCATTTACTTCTTCAAAGTGAGAGAGAAAGGGAGAAACTCTCTAGAGCAAAACTTCCAGCCTGACACAGACTTAAAGGGGTGCCTGGTGGCTCAGTTGGTTAAGAGCCTGCCTTTGGTTCAGGTCATGATCTCAGCATCCTGGGACAGAGCCCCACATTGGGCTGTCTGTTCTGCAGGAAGTCGGCTTCTCCCTCTCACTTTCCCTCTAGGTGCTCTCTTTCTCTCAAATAAACAAATAAAATCTTCTTTAAAAAAAGGACATACTTAAAGCATATGTATGGAAGTGACATGCCATAATTATAGAAGTGATATACCATTATCCTTGCCATATATTCTGGTTTAGAAGTCAAAAATCCTGCCCACACTATATAATAGTGTGAATTCCAGGAGGCAGAGATAATTGATAGTCATCTTAAGTCTGTCCACCATAATATTTTGTTATACATAAAATTTCTTACCATAAAATATTTCAATATGTTTATTTGAGATATGAACATATACTAATATAATTCACATAATAAACAATTTGAAAAATTAAATTATTTGATGAAGTTCAAACTCAGATTATAGAAGGTCAAATAATGTGAAGGGAAAGTATGGATATAAATAATTCTTTAAACATATTAATACTGAATATAAATTACACTAATATTTCTAATATGTAGGTTAAGTAATATTTTTAACTTCAGAATATTTCTGTATAAGGATTAGATACAAACATTAAAAGTCTTCAGAAACCTTCTGAATGGTTTAATTAAAAACATAACATCAAAGTATTCTGTGTCTAAAGCAAAGGGATAATCATCCTCTTGTTCCAATAAGCAAACTAAGCAAATAGCCATACCTTTTAAGAAAACAGATTTAGATTGAAATATTTATTAGGGACTTTGAAAGGGCAAATATCACCTAAATAATGACTATCACTTTTGTGAATTATCACATTGCATTAAAAATATAACTGTAAAAAGCAAAATGTAAAATAATTCCACATTCTAAGAGCTAAAATATAGCATTTTGTCTTGTCCCTATTAATTAAATATTTAAATATACATACATATACATCTTATCATGAGATATACTTTTTCTACTCAGAAACAAAAAAAAGGGGGCTGGACATCTAATTGCTTTAATTTTGAAATATCATGACAGACAATTTAAAACAGCTGGGAATCTGATAATAAATTTGCATTTTCACAAGAAATTATAAAAAGTACACACAAGATAAAACACACTTGTTTTTGTATTGTTTTTTCCTCTAAAAATACCCATTAAAATGTTATATAATATGAGGAAAAATAGGATATTAGGGAGTAGCACAGTATCAATATTAATAACATATTTCTAAGGCAATTTAACTTAAAAAAATCAGAAACAAAGGTAAGGTAAACCCTCAAACAGTACAGGAGGTAGGCACAGGTTTTAAAATTATAAGCCTGTTTATGGATTTCAGAGACTACTAATGATAAGCAGAACTAACCAGGTAAGTTACAGACAACTAAAAAAGGCAGAGTTTACTTTTCAGCTTAAAAGGCTGAAGATTAAGAGTGAAAAATTACCAGGCCCAGATGCAGAAAAGGATGGACCCCCCGGATCATCTTAGG
This sequence comes from Martes martes, assembly GCF_963455335.1. Classification (NCBI taxonomy): domain Eukaryota; kingdom Metazoa; phylum Chordata; class Mammalia; order Carnivora; family Mustelidae; genus Martes; species Martes martes. Next base: position 15,015,872 of record NC_137902.1, read on the forward strand.
GATTCTCTTGTCTCTAATTATGGATGAGGACAATATGTCACAAGAAAATGGATTAGAGTCCAGGCCCACCAAAGTTTGGTGAGCTAAATCCTAAAGAGTAATCTTGGTAATTAGAGCCTAGTGAAGCCTTCCAGAGCCTGCAGATCTACTTTGAAGGACACTTATCTCAAAAACTGATTAAGGTTCTACTGTTCTCGTGCACACCGCAGGATTACATTCTCTTTGGAAAAGATTTCATACAAGGTCTCAATCTATAATTAGATTTTATAAATATGGTATTGAGGACAAAATGAAAAATAACCAGACATGGAAATAGGTAAGAAAACAAGAACAGGAGCTACCAGAAACAGGGCTATGGCAATCCAGATATTATCAGGGAAAAGACACAGGTCTTAAAATAATGATCTTTATTATAATGTAAGAGAAATTTGCCTTAAAAAATAGAAACAATAAAAGACAATTAGAAACTGCAATAGATAAGAAGAATTAATAATAATAATAATAATTATTATTATAATAATAATAAGAATAATAATAAGAATAAATAAGAATTTAATCTGAAAAAGTGGGAACTATAAAAACAATGAAATGAAAATGCAGTGACCAAAATTACAAACTGAATGAATGAGATTAATAACAAATTGGACACAGTAGAAAAGTGAACTGAAAAATGGGTCAGGAGACAGGGGAAAAATATGAAAGAGACATAAAAGATATGGTGTTACTAGAGTCCCAAAGCAGAAGACAGAGGAAACAGAGAACAAGAAACATTTGAAGAGCACTGGCTGAACTTTCTAAAATTCCTGACATGATAAATGAGAAGAATAATTATAAGAAGAATTAAGCGTACCAACAATTTTTGTTTAAAAACCAAAGAATAAAATAAACATAAGAAAAATTAAAAATCTGAATAGTTTATATTCTTTTAAAGAATTGAATAGTTTATATCTTATTGTAAAGAAATAATTAAGACGTTTCCACATAATCTAGGGCCATTTGGCCACAATCGGGATATTACCTAATAATGGAGAAGACAGGGAAGTTTTAAACAGAATCCCCCCAAAAATCACTAACCATATGGAAAAGATTGATGTTTCAGATTATATTAAAATTAAGAATGTGTCTTCATGAAAGACACAGAAAACAATGAAAATCCAAACCACATAGTGGTATTTACCACACATATCACCAACAAAAGACATGCACCCAGAATGTATAAAAATTATTAAATATGATTAAGAATCCAGGAGGAAAAAAAAAACACAAGACATTTGAAAGAGGACAATTTCATAAAAGAGAAAAATTGGTCTCTTAAAGATTAAACACATAAATCTTCGAGAACTTAAATTCTTTTTTTTTTAAGATTTTATTCTTTTTTTTTTAAAGATTTTATTCATTTGAGAGAGATCAGAAGTAGGTAGGCAGAGGTAGGCAGAGAGAGAGGAAGTGAAGCAGGCTCTCTGCCAAGCAGAGAGCCCTATGTGTGGCTCGATCCCAGGACCCTGGGATCACAACCTGAGCTGAAGGCAGAGGCTTTAACCCACTGAGCCACCCAGGCGCCCAAGAACTTTAATTCTTAAGAAAATCCAAATACAACATGCAATATCAGAATCCTTAAAACTAAAATATCTTTTAATACCAAGTATTGTCAAGTGCATAGACATTAAGAAAACTTATACAGCCCCATAAAGGATATAATTTGATGTAATAATTTTACAAAACAGTTAATCCTCTGAAATTGAAAATATGGATACCAAATACATGCCTGGCAAAAATGCACACAGTTGTGAACCAGGAGATATACATGTGAAGAATAATAAGCACATTAGTTTTCATGAAAAACAAAACCAAAACTAAGATTATCAAATAAGACACAGGAGAATGAATAAATGAAGTGTGGTATAATTGTGCAACGAAATACTCTACATCATTGAAAGGATCCAATTACAGCTACCTGGAAGCAACAGCTTAGATGAATATCAAAAGTTGTTGCGTGAGAAACACAACACAACACAATATAGCCTCAGACTAGAAGAAAATATTTGCAAAAGATTTATCTGATAAAGGACTTTATCTAAAATACATGAAGAACTGTTAAAATTCAATAATAAGAAAACAAACAACCTAATTAAAACATGAGCCAAAGACCCCACACCAAAGAATATACACAATATACACAAGTAAGACATAGCAAATAAGCACACAAAAAGATGCTGTATGTCATATGTCATAGGGACACTCAAAGTAAAACAACAAGATACACACACTGTGTGTATCGACTTGTGTGTGTAATGACTACACACAATTTTGAACAGGCAAAATCCAGAATGCTAACACCAGATGCTCATAAGTAGTGGAATGTGGAGCAACAGGAACCCTCAGTCATTGCTGATGGGAATGCAAAGTGGTACAGCCACATTCAAAGACATTCTCGCAGTTTCTTACAAAATTAAACATACTGACAACATTTGATCCAGCACTTGTTCTCCTTAGTATTGACCCAAAGAAGGTTAACATTTATGTCCACAGAGAAAAGTGAAAATAAATAATTACCATGACTTTATTCATATCTGCTAAAATTTGGAAGCAATCAAGATGTCCTTCAGTAGATGAGTGAACAAATAAACTATGGCACATCCTGACAATGAAACACTATTCAGCATTAAAAAGAAATGAGCTATTAAGCCATGAAAATACATGGAGGAAACTTTAATGTCTATTATTAAGTGAAAGAAACCAATCTGAGAAGTCTACATATTGTATGAGTTCAACCACATAACATTCTGTAAAAAGCAAAACCATGGAAACGATAAAAGATTAGTGCTTGCAAGGAGTTAGGGGAGACAAATGAATAGTAGAGGCACAGGGAATTTTCAGGGCATTGAAACTACTCTGTTTGATACTATACTGGTGGGTACAAGTCATTTATACATTTGCCAAACCCTACAGGATATACAAGACCAAGAGTGAACCCTAATGTCAACTTGGATTTGGGTCATTTTATTTTGTTTTATTTGAGAGAAAGTGTATGTGGGAGGTGGGGAGGAGCAGAAGGGGAGGGACAAGCAGACTCCAAACTGAGCAGAGACCAATGCGGGGCTTGATCCCAAGACCTGAGACCATAGCCTGAGCCAAGAGCAAGAGTCAGATGCTCAAAGGACTGAGCCACCCAGGCACTCTGGGACTTTGGGTTTTAATGATGTGTCAACGTACATTCATAAATTATAATAAACGTACCAGCCTGGTAAAAGGTATTGATAATGGAGAAAGCTATGCGTTACGTAAGGGGTATATGGGAAATGTTTGTACCTCTGTTCAATACTGTTGTGAACCAAAACCTGCCCTAAAAACTAAAATTCATTACGGACGCCTGGGTGGCTCAGTCAGTTAAGTGCCTGCCTTTCGCTCAGGTCATGATCCCAGGGTCCTGGGATCAAGCCCTGCATCAGGCTCCTTGCTCAACAGGGAGCCTGCTAACTCCCTCTGCCTGCCATTCCCCTGCTTGTGTGTGCTCTCTCTCTCTGTCTCTGACAAATAAATAGAATAGGTAGATAGGTAGCTAGCTAGCTAGCTAGCTAGATAAAATAAGATCTTTAAAAAAAAAACTAAAGTCCATCAAAAAATATCCACATTGACAAAATAAGTCAATGAAAAGATTAAAAAAATACCAATTCAATGTCTTTAAAATTAAGGGGAAAAAAGAGCTAAAAATAATGGATTAAATAAAAATTGAAATTACTGATAAATTAGAAAGTATTTCACATTAAAAAATGTAAACTGAAGAGTGATTAATCTGAAACTTAGTATAGTTAGAGCACAAGTCTCTGAAGAATAAAATCAATCTCTACATTATATAATTCTTTCCCTAGGGAAAAAACAGTATTAATAATTTGGTTATCTAAACAATACTTAATTTTAATTAATTACTAAATATTTTATATTAAAACTGTGATTTAATAGCTCACAAATACTATTCATATATTTTTCAACAAATCCAGAAATAGTGCCTCAATTCTCTTTTGCCAATTAACCTTAATAAGGAAATGATGGGGGGGTGCCAGGGTGGCTCAGTGAATTAAGCAACCAACTCTTGATTTCCGCTCAGGTCGTGATCTCAGGGTCATGGGATCAAGACCCAGGCCAGGCTCCAGGCTCAGCAGGGCATCTGCTTGAGATACTCTCCCTCTGCACCTGCTCCCAGATCCTGTGTGCATGCATATCCATGCTTTCTCACTCAAAAATAAATAATTAAATCTTTTAAAAATTTTTAAAAATGATGGGTATACACTAAGTAAAGAACACTGTTATTTTAGTTAGAGAAACCTAGATGGAAGTTCTACTCTAACAGTAATTAAATTGGGACCTTGGACAAATTAACTTTTTTAAGTTACCATGCCCTTAAGAGTAAAACAGGGATAATAATACTACCTACTTTACAAAATTATTGTAGGAATTAAATACAAAGTACGTGGCCCAGAGATGGGCATTTGGCGGAGTTCAATATATGTTAAGTATGACGACAGTAATGACACAGATGAAGAAGAGTAAAAACATAAAAAATAGAGGACATTATATTTGTACCTGCAAATGTCAAAGCAAGACCAAAAGACAATTATTTGAGAAACAGATTACACTGGAATATTTTCAATCATCTATCTTTTTTCCTAGAAGTACGAGTGCTGCACTGAGGCCACCAGAAATGAATCAAACTGGCACAGCAGTATATAGCGGTAATTCATCTTAAAATGCACATGATTTGAAATGCATCCATATTTTGATAAAACACCTACACATACACCAGATATATGTTCTACATTAAAATGTTGAAAGTTACTGTACTTTATTTCTTCACAGAGGGTTATGTTGGAATATACTAGGAGACTATTTATTTCATCCTCTGATATGTTAAGATAATTTTTAATAATAAATATAGAATGACCAAAACAAATTGAAAGTTTAAGGTACATTTTATTCCTTTGGTATTTAAGTCTGTTTCTTTCTGTAATTGTTTCCAATTCCAATTACTTACAATTAGTATAACCTACACACCATCTAGAATTATTCTGACCATCTAGAATTAAAACCACTTAACTCTGCTATGTCTTATATCAATGTAATAATCAAACTGGAGATCAAGGACTATGCTAGTCTCCTAAGAGACAGACTCCAATGAGAATAGCTCTAATAAAAGAAATGAAAAGTATGCAAAGGCTATAAGAGATGAATGTGGATAAAAGAACAAATTGACCCAAACACCCCACAGACAATTCACTAAACTAATACCAGAAGACACACTTAATCAATACCTTTCATTTAAGGTAATTCAAATGAAACTGCTTTAATTAAGGATGCCAAGCAAAGTGCCAAAGGAACAGTAATTACTCATGGAAGGGTATGCTAACTACTATTTTAAAAAAAAACCTGAAATCTCAGTACTTCTACACAATAAATGTCTGATTGTAACTTAAAACACAGTCCAGTATAGAGAGGAGGAGTTGGGGAAGACATCTTGCTTCATGCAGTCTTCCGGAACTGAGATATTCTTGAGCTCCATAGTCGTTCAGGTCCTCATCCTCCTCTTCACTGTACTACTGAATGGGGGCAAAGAGGATGTGTGGCATATAGCTTTTTAGGGACCAGGCCTGGAATGATGGACATTATTTAATGTTTATTGGTCAGAACCCAATTACATGACCTCCAACCTAACTAACAGTAACTAGAAAACAGCCTAGCTGTGTTCAGAAAGTTTTCACAATTGATAACTAAATGAAATACTATCTAGTGCAGTTCTGGGGCTTAGAAAGACTAATTGCAAAGCTAACAGATTTGGAAGTGTGTTCCTAAAAATCCAAAAGTTTTAGATGCAGGAAGACATATTCCAAAAGAACCCAAATTATTCTTGACACCGGGAGTATTTTTTACTTAACCTGGACTTCTTACCAGGAGAGCACCTTCCTGGAGAATCGGAGGTAGATAGTATTAAATCTGTTTTCACATGGGGCAAGATTAAACTGAATTAGCAACCTGTTTGCTCAACTGATATGCTGAGATTTATGGCTTTATGGTATCTCACTGACAAAATGTTTCTGAAATAAAGTAAGCATAGGTGTTCCTCAAATATCTTATTTCATAGGTATTAAGGCTGCTTGGCTCATCCACAAATAAACCATTAGGTCTATCTGTACTTGTGACTACAGTGGGCAAAAATGAGGTAGAAAACATAAGCAATATTTAGCATTAGTATGTGAAGACTGTATTCACCAGCTGTTTATCCAATCTTGTTTATGAAGCTGATAATCGATATGCAAATTGATACAGTATAAAAAGGCAGGTTGTACAGCAAATGATTCCTTTGTATTTTTTGTGTAATAGCTTAATGTAGATGAGGGTGCAGTGATGAAATAGGTACTGTATTTCCTCATTCCCAATACAGAAGACTTTTAAAAGTGACAAGAGAAATCAGGAAAAACAAAAATCCTAAGATATTTATTTTACAAAGTCCCTGTTATGTGCCAGAAACTAGTCTAGAAAAGAAGGCACAAGTTTGATCTTCTTGAAATGGAAACGGCATTGATATCTTCCTCCTCCTCTTTCCCATTTAAAAAAAAAAAAAGAGTAGATATAACAAAATAGGAAAAAAATGGAAAAATGGGTAATAATCTTAGACATTGCTGGCCTAAAGGTAAACTGGGGAGGAAAAAGTACTCAGAAGACTATCCTCCTATGGGAATATTTCCCAAAGTACATCAAGGACTATTATTTCACAGTCACCTAGAATACTTGTAATAAAGCAAAATTCGGGTCCCCAAGCTAGAATTCAAGTCACTATATTTCTAAAGATTTCTTTTTCACACTAATTTTGAGAACTAGTATCTTGAGCCTAACATAAGTAGCTATGAAAAAGCCATGATCAGTGAAAAGGTTATAAGGTAGAGAAAAGGATATTCAATTATGAATTAATTTACTAAATTAAAAGATCCTGCTTATTAATAGTGACCCATATCTTATATAACTATTTTGTAATTTCAAATGTTTTTGAGAAATTTAGTCTTCATTTTATTGTGGGAAAAAATAAAATATGATTCTGGACCAACCCATCAATTTTCATTAATCTACCAACATAATACCTAACAATACTATCAATATATACAACCTTCTCAAGTAGTCAGTAAATTGCTCTAAGATCTGATGTGCAACAAATGAAATAACAAAGTTCTTTGGCTAAAAAAAAACACAAACTGATGAGGTAACTGGTTCTCAGTGGAGATAAATCTTAGTGTAACAATTAGTTATCTCCATAATTATGGAGTTCTCTTTTTTTTAAAGATTTTTTTGATTTATTTGACAGAGAGAGTGGGCTCAAGCACTGGGAGTGGCAGACAGAGGGAGAAGCAGACTCCCTGCTGAGCAGTGAGCCTGATATGGGACTCGAACCCAGGACCCCGGGATCATGACCTGGGCCAAAGACAGATGCTTAACTGACTGAGCCACCAAGGTGCCCCAATAATTATGTATTTCTAACAGAACTTACTAAAAGGGCTAAAAAGGATGCCAAGGATAGTAGACATCCTGAGTGCACAAGGCAACTCCACAAAACAACAAAAAATAATTGATCCAAAACCCACGTAACTTTTGAACAACATGGCTTTTTGAACCATGAACAGGTTTTTTTGTTCATAATTATTTGAATCTAGAACTTACCTCCATTTTATGTATAAATGCAGAGTACGTTTGCATGTTTACAACATACACTGAATTTTCTAGAAATGCAATCATGTGACTTGAAAATATACCATATACAATTCTGATTAGAACTTAACAAAAATGTGTTCATCATTTCAGAAAATTGCATCACAGCTATGTACAATACACATCCTTGAGTACACCATGTGTCTAGAAAATATCTGAGACTCCTTTTAGTAGACTAAGAACCAAATATTATTAGTAGTATCAACTTATTAGCAGCATTGGATTTCATTAATAAAGTGATTAAAGTTATATTATTTCTATCCTACATATTTTTTAAATTTGTAGCACTACAGTACAAAATCTTTGTGGTAGAAATCACACATTAAAATGATTTACTTGAGGGCTGCCAATTGTTTTTCAACATGGGACTCTTAAAATGCTCCCAGAAGCCTACAGTCCAACTCTTTTGGCTCTAATATTACTGTATCTTTTTCCAATCTGTCATCTATTTCCTAAAAGCAATGAAATGATATAGTTTCCAAAGTCTTTTTAAATATCAAAAACTGAATGAATGCCTTGACATGTGATGGGCTTCAAGATGGAAAATATATTTTCTGTGGCATTTCATCATAATCTTGTCCATATTTTAACCATGCAAAGATCAAGCTCATACTTGAAATATAGTATTTCCTCATTTTCTCCATTTCAACAGCCTGTTATCTATCTTAGCATGAGATATCCAGTTTCTGATTTACTATCTTGATTGGGTTCAGAGTGAATGAAAGGAGTTTCAGAGACTTCTTCCACTTGGCCCTTTCTACCTTAAGAGCTCATTTCTCACAGGTCAAAAAGCTAATATGCAGTTCCACAAGAGGCGACATATACCCATTCCAATTATGCACTTAGAGACAGGGAAAATTACTACAGAGTGAGTCTGCAGACCCAATATAATCAATTAAATAGATTTATACCAAAATTCAATTTATTACCTACTCCCCATAAGTTCCCATTTTTACAAAGGGGCTATGACTCTTCATCTCTAAATGCCAGGAGCACCCCTTAATTTTCAAGATTATTAATTATGAAAATCCATAAAGTTCTAGAGAACATTATTCCATCCCCATTGAGAATCGTTGACCTAATAATGTTTTCCTCTGCCCAACCAAAATACTTTGACCTTCACATTTACTGTGTACAAGACATAAGAACACTTTACTGACTTGTTGGAATTCAGATATTTTCTGGTAATCGGAAGTAGATTAGTTTTTGATGTGGTGTTCCATGATTCATTGTTTGTGTATAACACCCAGTGCTGCATGCACAAAAACTAATGATGCACCGTATGGGGACTAACATAACAGAATAAAAAAAAATAGTAGTAGATTAGAAAAGGTCTAATGTAGGGCCAATCCAGAAACATGTTTTTGTTTTTTTTTCTTCACTTGATAAAAATTGTCAATGGTGTCTTAAGAAGAACTAACACAACTTCCTAAGATACATGGTAGCAATATTGAAAAGATTTTTTAAGCAAATAAATTAATGATATTTTGGTGCTTGATAACAATTCATATACCTTATCCAAAGCCCCTCAGAAGTATCTTTGTTCCTTTGAGGTCCCATTAGAGAAACAGGGGAGAAGTATTTCTTGTGTATATCAACGAGATGGTACAGATGCTTCTTTAACTTTATTTGATGCGTGCTGGGAACCAGAGTTTCAGATTGGAATCCTAAGAGGGAAGATTCACAATTTTCCACTGGGACAGCTGACATCAACCTTCTGCTTACTGGTTCATGATTTTTTTTTCCCCTGGTAATTTAAGTCAAACAATAATCTACTTGGCTGCCAAATTAGTTCATCCCTCAGAACTCACTTAGGCATTACCACAAATTCCTGCCAACTAACACATCCTGTTAGCCATCTGGTCTTGCTAACGGTTAAGGTAATTTAGAGTTAGGTACAACCACCATCCTTTACGATTCTGGCATCCTAACATAACTACTCTGACACTAGGGAACTCAGCTAACAGGCAATATTTTCTCTTGTCTACCATGACCTACAGACAACAGCCACCACTGAGTTTCAAAGACTCCAGAGTTCCCCTTACAACTGTACTCTTTATTGTCTTAATGAAGAAAGTGCTCTGGAAAACCTCCAAGAAAACAGAATCAATTAATGGTCTATCTGATATTATGTAATATGTGTATTCCAACATATCCAGGTTCCTGAGTTTTCTGACTCCAGTGCTCAAAATTTCCTCGACAGTTCCAGCATCTCCCCACCTATATACTACAGGCAATCAGCGTGCTCACGTTTTAAAAAACCATCAGCAACTACAGGTGTATCACTAAGACATGAAATCCTGGATCATAGGAGAGTGATATGATATCATCAATAAATTCTCCCTTCTCCAGCCTTAGTTTTCACAGTCCCTGATCCCAAACCCTCAAGGTAACTCTCATATATCCACGGCTGGTTCCTGCCTCGGCAAATTGCTCAGGCCCTGCAACTTTTTCAGTGACAAGCTATCTCTTACCTATCTACAGCAGAGACTGTGTCTTCCCAATCATGCTACACTGAGACCTGACACTTGTTACTGATCTGGAGACAATAAATGGAGGCAGGGTGCACTCTGGAGAAGGACAAACATCTTCTTATGAAACATAAACATCAGGTGAAATCTTTGCATTGTTGCCAGGGAAAGGGAAGTAACCTTACTCTATTAAATGACAAAAGATTACTACTTCTACCCAGGAGTTTTCCAGGGAATGAATCTAGGATTCAAGACTCTGAGGTCATACTTAGAAGTGTCCCCACTGTATGCCTCAAACTCCCACTCATTCTCACCAGGCAGTGACTCTAGCATGGGTGACCTGTCACGGCTCATCTTTCAGTTTCATTTGCAGCCAGCCGAACTAGTGATTAAATCCCAGGCATAAATTCAATATACACTGCTCTCTAGCTGTCGAAGGTAAGGTTCATCAAATGCTGTCATGAAGACCATGTGATATCATAGGATGCCCTGAGTTGATGGAAGTCTCTTTCTTTAAGGCTTTATGGCAGTTAACAAAAGCCGGCCAAGTCCACGGTCATAGTTATGATCCCCCCTGCCAAGACTTTCAAGTGCTAAAGTTGCTACACAAACCAGCACTTCTCCTCCAGCCTATATTTCAGTCTATCAAACACAGTTATATTCTCAATAATTATACTATAGCACACCAGGATAACCACTATTGCACTTACCGTTAGCATTACATGTGCTTACTGCCCCTGGCAAGTCTTCTAACCATAAGATCCCCTGATGAAGGTCTGTTACCAAGAGCCACTTTCAGGAGCAACTGCCTTAGCTGGAATTACCTCAGTAGCAGATGCCCAGGTAGGATGGGGGTGCTTGCCGAGGGCAGTCATCTCAGGAAGCACTGGGACACAATGGGAAATGTAGGATCAACTCTCACCCTTCATTGGTTGAGGATGACCCATTTTGGCATAAACTATCTTATATTTCCTGGTTGCACTGGGCAGAAATAAGTATCTCTGGAACTGAAAGAAGAACAAATATTCTCCTACTTTATGTGGAACACTGGAAAGGACAGGAAACTGTCCTTCAGCTTTGGTAAAAGTATGACAGCCAAGGGAGTTATTAGCAAGATACATCATAAGTATCTGCCACAACATTTTATCAAAACTTCTTTGGGGCGCCTGGGTGGCTCAGTGGGTTAAAGCCTCTGCCTTTGGCTCAGGTCATGATCTCAGGGTCCTGGGATCGAGCCCCGCATCGGGCTCTCTGCCCAGTAGGGAGCCTGCTTCCTCCCCACCCCTCTCTGCCTACTTGTGATCTCTCTCTCTCTGTCAAATAAATAAATAAAATCTTTAAAGGAAAAAAAAAACTTCTTTCACTATTTTTATTTTATTAAAATAAATTATCTCCCACTGAAGAACACCAGTTTCTATCACAATGGTTGTTTTAAGGCTGAAGAAAAAAAAAAAATTAACTACTGACCTTCCTTACACTACTACATTGAAAAAGAATTTGAGTGAGAGACACTGCATTTCACGGAATGCAAATATGCATTACCTTCACACTGTAAAACTGATACATGTTACAAAAATAATATATTGTGTTTTCTTTGAAGTCAGCATGTTACTCCTCAAAAGTAAACAAGTGTCGTAGAGAATTATCACCTCACTCATTACATATTTATCTTACAGTTCATATCTCCATTAAATAATGTTTTAAGTGACCATTTCTGAGTTCCACTGTGGTTTAGGTCAGAGCCAGAACCCTGGCAAGGCAAATAATGCAGTGCCCCTTTGAATGAACATTTTGGCCCCATGACTGAAGCCCTGTTCACTGTGTCTGCTATTCCCCTTTCCCCAGCTTACATCACAGGAAACGCATTCTTAAAATGTTCTCCATTTTCTTCCTTGAGGAACTGGTGGGGTGCATGGGGAAAAAACTCTAGAAAGAGCCCTTGGGGGACCCCAATCCCTGTGACCCCCCTCCCCTAAGAGCTCTGCACTCTACTGCCCGTCCAAACTAGAGCAGCAGTCCATCAACTACCTCAGCTCAAGTCTTCTACGTTTCCAGTTCGTTTTGCTGCAGGTAAGCCAGTGTTCCTGTCTCATGTCTCCCGGAAAGCTCTTGTTTCCCTTCAGACTTTTGGCTATTTGTTTACCCTGTAGTCTCAATTCTGCAATGATTTCCAGAAAAGTCATGGATTTGCAGTTTTCCCAGCTCTTGTTTCTTTCATTGTAGAGGTCGGAGCAATGCTCTTACCAGCTCTCTGTGTCCTTGAGCAAAAGCTTGAAATGCTATAACCTTCTTCATTTTCACTCCCTTGTTTTACTGATATAGTTTCTCCTTCTGTTTACTATATTCTCCACCCAGAATATTTCACCTCCTCCTTCAAGTTCCAGCTCAAGTATCCTCTTCTCAAACTTTCCTGATCCTTCCAAGGTAAATTAATTCCGCCTTTTCAGTACTCCAGCAAAATGTTCTTCAATCCATTCCATTACTGAACACTTACACTGTGGTACAGATGACACGGTCCCCAGAGAATTTCATTCTAGCAAAGGTTACAGGCGAGTGCACAGATAATGCAAGGAACACATTAACATATAGGAAGAGAATGAATTTTAGTTTGAAGAGGTTATAAAAGTTTAGTTTGAGAAGGTATAAATACACAAGATGTGATGTCCAACTATAAATTTAAAGCCAAACAAAAATTGTCCTGTGAAAAGGGAAAGGTTGCCAAGCATTTCAAATCACTGAAACAGCAAATTAGTACATTACATTTTGCCTGGTGTCTCCACTGTTAGCCTGAAAGATACTTTCAGCAAAAACTATGTGATATTCATCTTCATTAATAGTATAAGCACTCACTTAATAATTATTTGGCGATTTGAATGACTAGCTTTGCTTCCTAATAAGAATGTTTTTTTTTTTAGTATAAGCACACTGTAGAAAATAATTGCTTTAAGAATGATGATCCTATTTTCAGTGCCCTGCACTCAAAAGCCAAATAAATAAAACAAAGAAAAAATAATGAATATAATTCTATCTAGAAAGGTTATCTACAAAATACTGTACAAATTAGTATTCCAATTTTTCCCTTGCTTACAAAAATCATAAATAAGAACTAGGGCAAAATGTACTTTCATCATTCAGAACTATATAATTTGTTTTTCTACTATTTCATACATATGACAAATCCTGTTACTTTGTATTGTGATAATCCCATGATTTCAATGAATTAAAATACTGCTCTCACTAATCTGGAAACAAAAGTATCTTACTAAAATACCACATCACAAATTATCATAGATGGTTATATCATTTAAGTAAAAATATGGTACAAATTAAAGATGTCAGTTTTAATTGATGGAATAATGAAATCTTAGAACAAAAATAGAATATTTCTTCTCTATGTCCAGGACCTGATACATAATTTGTGGCAGAGGGAGGCAAGAAGCAGTATAAAATAAAAATGTAAGGCTCTTGCTAAAAATTTATTAAGAATTTCAAGATGGTGATAGCAGTACGTTAAACCAAGCACGATGCCCTTCTAGGCACACACCCAAGAAGGTGGCCCTACTTATGAATTTTGTATTCAGTGAAATATTAGAATTATCTTCTGTCTTAGAACACAGAACTCTGATTTAAATCCATTGGTATTGAGACCAAAACAGCCTTCCTTAATAGGAATTTCCCTAAGATCTTATGATTTCCCTTCCTTTTTTTTAAAGTTTAGAGACTATAGAGAAGAAATAAAAACTGGTCTGTTCACCTTCTCTGAACTTGAAAACCTATGACACCTCAGTGGCTAGCCAAAGATATGTTCTTCTAATTTGAAATGCTTAAAATAATTCTACAGCAAATAATATATTTGTTTTAAACAAAAAGAAATAAAATGATCATTTTCCATGGTTAACAGACTTCTTTGGATATAAAAGTTTTATTTTTTTTCCCATGGAAAATGTTCTTTATTTTGATATTAAAGTGAAAAAAAATAAATGAATAAAATACTTTATAAATGCATGTGGAAAGTGCTAATGTGGCTAATGCTTTATAATACATATGGTCCAGACAAAAATTAAGGGAAATACCTGCTATTTTACTTATTTATGTATTTATTTGCCACCATACAGTACACCATTAGTTTTTGATGTAGTGTTCCATGATTCATTGTTTGTGTATAACACCCAGTGCTCCATGCAGTTCATGCCCTCCCTAATACGCATCACCAGGCTCACTCATAACCCCCAAAACCCTCAGTTTGTTTCCCGGAGTCCATAGCCTCTCATGGTTCTCCTCCCTGCTTAATTGCCCCCCTCCTTCATTTTTTCCCCTTCCTTTTCCTAATGTCCTCCATGCTATTCCTTATGTTCCACAAATAAGTGAAACCATATCATAATTGACTCTCTCTGCTTGACTTATTTCACTCAGCATAATCTCCTCCAGTTCCAATCGTGTTGATGCAAAAGTTGGGTATTCATCTTTTTTTACTTTTTCATAATTTCATAGTTATTATAGTTAGAGTTGATGATTTGTGTCAAATACAGTACATTTATACCTAATATAAGTGCACATATACAACTCGGAAACAAAAATTATTTTAATATTATATGGCATATATAAATTAGAAAAAAAGAATGTTTAGATACCACGAGACAACTGTTATTTTCTTGAGGGGGAGAATAAATATTGAGAATAACAATTTAATTATAGTAAGACAAAACTCATTCATAAAACTACTGAAAGCAGGGCACCTGGGTGGCTCATTCATTAAGCATTTGCCTTGGGGTCAGGATCAAGCCCCACATCGGGCTCCCTGCTCAGCGAGAAGCCTGATTCTCCCTCTCCCTCTGCCTGCCTGCCACTGCCCTTGCTTGTACTCTTTCTCTCTCTCACTATCTCTCTCTGTGTGCCAAATAAATAAATAAAATATTTTAAACAAATATTGAAAGCGAGTAAAAAGAGTAGGTTCATGTCTAGTGAAAGAGTGAAAAAGAAGTATAAGGAACCACTTAAAAAGCTTAAATAACTACAATTATAATTAATAATGACAGATTCAAAAGAAAGGCAAGAAATATGATTTTTTTACTTAACAGGCAATAGAGGAAAATCATAAAAATAAAATGAAAATTTAATGTATGCATTTTTCAAAAAAATTAAGAATGTTTCTTTTTTTAGGGAGATACCAAAGACAAAGATATTCTATGGGTTCTTTTAAAGCCCCCACAAAACTACCATTTTTAAAAGGCTTAGGGTTTTTATGAGAATTGATAAAATACTAGTAAACCTAGTTTACAATAATATGGGTTGCTTAACGAGCACAACACTAAACTTAAAAAAGGAAAGCCTGTAACAATTAGTTTATAGCAAAAGTTCAATCTACGAAAGTTCTAAAAAGTCATTTTTACTTACAGTTGGCATTGATCACCTTTGATTCCTTTCGTTGTGCAGAAACATTTTCCTGTGTGCATGTGACAAATATTTGCATGGCCACTGCATGTACAAGCTGTAAGTCAAAACGAAAATAACACTGAATATTCTCCATCACAAACATGCATCACATTTCATTAGGGGCTTTATTTTTAGACCATGTATTTTCCCCTGGCCATCCAAAAACTAGAGTTACCTCATAAGTTATTTTTTTATTAAAGGGAAGTAAATTCACTTATTGAAGAATTTTGTGAAACTCTTTAAAGACTCTGGGGTATCCTAAAGTTAAGTATGGATCCAAGTATTATTGCATTCTTCTTTGGGCTCCTCTCCATTTCTAGTTAAGCAAATGAATTTCAAAGAGCTTAAGAATTTTGGAATCAAAGGCTTAGATTCAAAATGTACTTCTGTAATCACCAGCTACCTTGGGCAATTTATTTAACTTCTCTGTCTTAGTTTATTCATCTGCAAAAGATAATAATAATAATAATAATGATGATGATGTTTCGCTCTAAGTACTAATGTGAAGATTAAATGAGATCGCACATTTTTAAACATCTAACACATATCGAGCACTTAATAAATAAAGCTATTACTTCTACTACTATTACATTGACAAAAATAATAAAAATATAGCTATATATCATGTAAATAAAGCATGCCTCTTTATTGCCCCAAATAATCTTATTTTGCTTCTGAGATCACTCTCAGTTTTAATATTCCACAATATTAACTGAAACATAACAGGGGACTCATTTCATTTTATTATTTTGCATTCCTTGTTAAAGAGTAGCATTCCAATTATTTGGGACACAAACTCCATACTTATTGTGTCCACCATCCAAACAACTGGTAAGTTCTATTTCAGCATGCACAATCTCTCTTATATCGTAATAACCACTGTACTCGGTGGAACAGCATATGTCATTGACATATGTCAGTGTCACACACTGACACTGTATTGTGTCATTCACAGTCATATGTGACTGAGACAATACAGTCACATATCTGATCTACCATCAGTTATTTCTAGGCTACAATGCATTTGCCAATCCTGAGACAGCCTAAAGAGACCAGGCCAACCATGCTACTAGCTCTTTCAAAACTTCAGTGAGAACTACTGTGTCCTGCACACCTCCAGCTAGTTAAACCACTCTCTGATATAAATGAAACAATGTGGTTTTTCCCTGGTTCACATACACATGTAAAAACAAGTGAGTTTTGATCAAAATATAAAATACTCTAGAACAGGGGCACCTGAGTGGCTCAATGGGTTAAGCTTCTGCTTTTGGTTCAGGTCATGATCTCAAGGTCCTGGGATTGAGCCCCGCATTGGGCTTCCTGCTCAACAGGAAGTCTGCTTGTCCCTCTCCCTCTGCCTGCCTCTCTGCCTTCTTGTGATCTCTCTCTGTCAAATAAATAAATAAAATTTTAAAAAAATACTCTAGAAACTAAGCATCTTGCTAATTGTTTATGATTATTTGCTTTGAAAAATATAGACGATTAATATAAAGTAAATACACACACATATAAAGTAAGTTTTGGTACTAGATAGATTCTTAAGAACGTGGTTTTCTGGCTAGAAGAAATTTCTCCATAAAAGTATTATTTTTTTCTTCCTAAAGAATATTTAAATAAATAGCATAATTCTCCTTTAAGTTTATAGAATTAACTATGGAAACACACAGTGTGAGAATTACAGAAATGAATTTACGGGACTCTAAGATATATTGATAACATGTAATTTCATAAATAGTAAATGAATATACCATGATATCTTAATATTAACTTGCAGAGGTTCATATTAATATTGTCTTATAGTCAGAACTTCATTATTAAAAATAATGATGCATATTAATATTTTAAAACTTAGATAAACATTTTATTTACCCCAATGGCAGAACTAAATAAGAGTTATGTTTGCAGAGTTCCTTTGAAGAATTATCATTGCATAGTAGCTTTAATAATTCCTGAGACCAAAAAAAATTGTGTTAAAATGCCTTTTAATGTAAGCCAATTTTGAGAGAATTCCCTTGTGGTTCTGTACATCAGGTTAAAATGGCACAAATGTATTTCAAATTCAATTGTTTAAAATTTATACTTCATGAAAGTGTTGAAATTATTCTGTTGTCAGCATCTGAGGTTATCTTTTTATGCTGAATAAGCATCTATGAAATCATCATACAGTGGCCTCTTGTTTGGCAAATTTTATATGATGATGATTTTATAGCCTAGACATACACTGAAGGGACATTCTGTGGTCACATGTTATTTCTGTTTCCCTACAGTATAAAGTTGCAATATTAACTTATAACCAAGACTGAACAATAAGGATAGGAAAAATAAAGATGCTCTAAGGGTTATTCTAACAAGTTGTACATGAAGAATATGTAGAAACATGAAACCAAAAAAGGTAGTCAGCATTGGCAGGACTTGTTTCTAAGTCAGCTTATGTGTCAAAGTCCCTTCCATTGCTAGATCCTTACTATCTGTTGAATACCTATAACAATAATTTCTGGAAATTAGGAAATCATGTCCATTTAATATGCACTGTATACATCTAGCATATTATACTTGATATTTACTAGATCTGCTATACATTATATTTCAAGGGAGTAAGAATTCTGACAAAGGCAAACGTTCAAAGAGCTGATCTAAAATTCTATTCAAACTTACATTTTTACTTACAACTCTAAGCCCAAATTTTCACTGATGTATGGTTTATGAAAGAGGGGAAACAGAATATAGCTCCTTCTTTTTTATATAAATAAACATGAAATGCTGATACCAACATTATCTTAGCAATCTGAATTTTCTCATTAAAAATGCTAGAATTAGGGGCACCTGGGTGGCTCAGTGGGTTAAAGCCCCTGCCTTCAGCTCACATCATGATCCCAGGGTCCTAGGCCAGACTCTCTGCTCAGAAGGGAACCTGCTTCCTCCTCTCTCTCTGCCTACCTGTGATCTCTGTCTGTCAAATAAATAAATAAAATCTTTTTTTAAAAAATGCCAGAATTACAACTATTGCCATGTACCTGTTGTTGAGAGAGTATGATTTTTTTCCTACTGAAAAAGTGACAGTTCGCATAATTAAAAATGGGCCATCAATCGGACTTACAGAGATTACTTTTAGTCAGGATATTTGACACCTGTACTTGCCTAAATAAAAAGTAAGTAGTAAAACTCAGTTATTCAGCCCTAGATCCAGTATTCACTGAATGGGATGGGGGTATAAGGCACTGCTTTAGAACTGTAATTAAGATGGCAAAGAAGGAACGCCTGGATGGCCCAGTCAGTTGAGCACCCAACTCTTGATTTCAACTCAGGTCATGATCTCAGGGTGCTGGGATAGAACCCCTCAACAGACTCTGTGCTCACCAGGGAGCCTGCTTGAGAATTCTCTCTTCATCTCCCTCTGCCCCTCCAGGCCTCCCTCTGCTTGTGTGCTCTCTCTCTCAAATAAATAAATAAATCTTAAAAAAAAAAAAAAAAGTGACAATAAGAATCCAGAACTTAAGTAACTGGAACCTTCAAGCAAATGGCACTGTTTCAAGGATTTCAGTGATAGGTTAAGATAGTCATAAAGTGCCAACAGGACTTTAAGATTTATATTTTATATTCCAAAGCTGTCCAAGATATTCAAAAATGGAGAGAAGAAACTCTAACCATCTATTCTAACTATATCCCTAGGGCCAAATCTGGCGCAATTCCTATTATTGTACAGTCCATAAGCTAAGAATGGTTTTTACATTTAAAGAATTGTGAAGAAAGAGAAGGAGGTGAAGGTGGAGATAAAGGAGAGGAGAAGGAAGCAGAAGGGGCAGAGACAGCAACAGCAGCAACCATAAGTAGCCCACAAAAAACAAAATTTACTATTTAACTCTTTAGAAGAAAAAAAGCATGCCAGTCCCTGATCTATAGTCACCAAGCCTGCAATCACATAATTTGTCAACTTTCCATTCTGGTTTAATTTTAAAAACTGAAATCATATTAAAACAATTAGTTTTTTTCCTAATAGAAGAAAGTTAAGCAAAAACATTAAATATTAAAAATATTAAAATATTAAAAATGTCACCAAAATAAATTTTAACTCAAGTTCTAAAAATTGAATTCTTAATAACCTGTGTTTACTTTTATAAAAGAGTAACTTTAATCTTGCTTCAATATCTTTGATAAAAGAATAAGCCTTTAGTCATATTTTATTTTCTTACTCTAACCGGCTAGATTTCTTGACTGCTGCTAATGACTACCATTAAAGTATTTAAATCCTTTAAAATTGACTTCTTAAACTTTATTTAATCCATTTTTCATTCATCTAAAAAAACAACAAAATACCAATATCCTGGGCTATAAATGAGACTTTTAAGAATGACACATTATTAAAAGCTATTCACAAATATTATTACTTGCCTCAAGTTCAAATTCTTAAATTCCAAGCGACTGAATCTTTATTGTGTCTATTTTGAATCTGATTGTTTTCAATGAGATTACTTTATAAACTTGCCTTGAATAGATATTAGATGATGAATCAAAGAATCTGAAAAAATGTTGAGTATTACATTACAAAATATGTTTTATATTTTGTAACATAATAATAACAATATTTTGAATCTATATATGACTGTACTATTTCTGATGTATTTTCATACACATTACTTCTTTCATCTTTTGCCTCACATATTATACCCATTTGACAGAGGAACAGCTTCAAAGAAATGAAAAAAAATACCAAGTTTTTTATGGGAATAGATAAATTGATAACAGTCATCATATAAAAAAATAAACAGGCAAGAAGAGCCAGGAAAACACTAAAAAAAGAAAAGCTTAAAAACAAAGAACCAGCCTACTAGACATTAAAACATTTATAAGCCCTCTATAATAAAAACATTATAATACTGGCACATCAAGAGACAAACAGATCAGCAGAGTAGACTAGAAAATCCATAATACATTTGAAACTTTAGAATATAAAAAGCTTGTATATTAAATCATGGATCAAAGGAATTTTTTAAAATAAATGTCAATTGGACAACTGATGGAAAAGGTAAATTTAGATCTATACCTCACACCATACACAAAATTAAACTCGAACCCGTTAGTGATCTAAATGTAAAAAAGCAAAAGGACACAAGTAACAGAATGCGTAGGTAACTTGGATAAGTTGGATATAAGAAAAAGTATTCTAACTCTAACTCAAGAGTGATTATTTTGATGAGATTAAAATATAAAGACTTCACAGCCAAAACAAACAAACAAACAAAAAACCACCATGAGCAATGTCAAAGGACAGATACATATTTGGAGAAAACTGTTCAACAGATAGATAATGGTCCTAATAAGTAAAGAACTCTTACCAAATTAAGAGGATAAAAATATCTCAACAGAAAATTGAGCAAAAAATACAGACAATTCACATAAATATAAAAATGGTCCTTAAATGTATCAAGATAATATTAATTTCACACATGATAAGAGAACTAAAAATTAAAATTTTCATCCATCAGACAAAAGTTAAAAAGTATAAAAATATCTTCTGTTCACAAAGCTATATGGAAACAGGTACTCTCATAAACTACTAGTGGGAGTACAGACTGGTAGAACCATGACTAGCATACAATGTATGTGTTTGTCTCTTAACCTCACATGCTCCCTTCTAGGAATTTATCCTGAAGATACACTTCTTAGTGTACAGAAATATATACGCATACAAAAGTTTCCACTGCACTATTACTGATATTTGAAATTACTGGTATTCACCTAAATATTCATAGTTGTAGTATAACTTCAAAATGTAGTACTAGGTAGTTATAAAAACAATGAGGAAGATCTCTGTAATATGGAATGATTTCCAAGTTACATTATTAAATGACAAAAGTTACGCTTTGTATAAAAAAACTAAGAAAATAAGCATGTTTCTACATATTTAATTTTAAAAATAACATAGGGAGGAGAAACCAGAGATGGGTTTGAGGTAGGTTACTTACAGGGCATGAGTGAGAATGTCATGAAAAGATGGGGGGAAGGACAAGGAGGAAACTGGCTTTTTGTACATTCGTGACTTTGAGGACCATGTTAATATTTCACGTACTCAAAAAAAAAAAAAATTACATCAACAACACTGGTGGGGCACAGGTGGCCCTAAAGCTGACTAAACACAGAAATAAATGAATGGCCCCAACTGAAATGACTAACAACCACACTGAAGGAGGGAAAAAGAGTGAACACAAGTACTTTTTAAACGGTTACAGACTATATGTCCTCATACTGAAGACCAAAATAAGTGTATAAATGCTAAATTCTAATTAGTAGACTTCCTTTTCATGGAGGTATGGTTTAGCAGTTCCAAAACTACTTTCTGTACATTTTAAGATTGAGGAAATTTAAAAATATATACTGTGGATAATGAAAGTCGGCTTAAAAATTTAGACAGTAGAAAAAATAAAAATGAACCCTGTAGTGAGGGACAGAAAATGAGGTGTTAGTGTAAACTCATTGGTTTTTTTTTTAAAGACTTTATTTATTTTATTTTAGAGAAAGAGTGCAAACGAGGAGAAGAGTAGAGGGGGAAAGTGAGGGAGGTGGAAAGAATCCCAAGCGGATTCTAGTTCAGCACAGAGCCCAAGGTGCGGCTCAATCTTACTACCCTGAGATCATGACCTGCACCAAAGCCTAAAGTTGGACCCTTAACTGACTGAGCCACCCAGGTGCCCCTAAACTTACGGATTTTAGTATAAAATATGGGTGGATATAAAACTATATATCAATGTGTGAAGTTATGTACATGTTTAAGAGTATATATGCATCTATGTGTAGACACGTAAGCATGTGTGTACACAGGTATTTATTTATTTATTCTCCGGTTCTGTCTGTTGAGGTGATCTAGAAATAAAATTGTCTTTGTAGCAAAGGGCCCACTAAAGGAACCAAGGCTGCTTAAGAAATGCCAGCTTCCAGTTAGAGCAGGAAAAGTACAAGATGGTGGCAAAAATACAAGAAAATGCTCAAAGAATATAAAGAGTACATGAAAAATGGATGAATATGATACAAAGAGATGATAGATAGATAGATATACAGATACATAAATACATAAATAAAATACACAGATGAACTACAGAAGAGAAAGCTTTTCATTGTAAAAGAAAGCCTAATAATTAGTATAGAAAGAATGATAGAAAATCACCATTTGGTAAAAATCATAAAACTAGTAGGAAGGTTTAAGAACTAACATAACACTCACAGAGTCTCAAAATATCTCCTAAAAGATATTTTTTTTCATTGAAGAATAATATAGTAACTTTAGAGTAAAGAAATCTGGCAGACACCACTTTATCCAAATGTCCCTACTGAACATTACCATTACTGGAATGATGATAGCATGTAGCTCATGATAGCTCATGAGAAGAATTTAGCATAACTTCAGTGGTATTCCCACCAAAAGTATGTAATCAGAATATAACCATGAAGAAATGACAAACAAAGCCATATTCCATACAAAGCACATGCTATATACACACACAAGAAAATGGGCTAAAATCCTAAACAATGTCAATGTCACATAATAAAAAGAAAGACTCAAGAAATGTTCCAGATTCAAGAAGTCTCAAGAGATACACAAATGAATAAAACCAGTCACCTTGGATTTTCCTTTTCTCTAAAGATCCAACAGCACATTAAAAAGATTATCCACCATGACCAGGTAGGATTCATCCCTGGGTTACAAGGATGGTTCAACATTCGCAAATCAATCAATGTGATAGAACAAATCAATAAGAGAAGAGAGAAGAACCACATGATCCTCTCCATTGATGCAGAAAAAGCTTTTGACAAAATCCAGCATCCGTTCCTGATTAAAACACTTCAAAGTATAGGGATAGAGGGAACATTCCTGAACTTCATCAAATCTATCTATGAAAAACCCACAGCAAATATCATCCTCAATGGGAAAAAGCTTGCAGCCTTCCCATTGAGATCAGGAACACGACAAGGATGCCCACTCTCACCACTCTTGTTCAACATAGTATTAGAAGTCCTAGCAACAGCAATCAGACAACAAAGAGAAATAAAAGGTATCCAAATTGGCAAGGAAGAAGTCAAACTCTCTCTCTTCGCAGATGACATGATTCTTTATATGGAAAACCCGAAAGACTCCACCTCCAAACTACTAGAACTCATACAGCAATTCAGTAATGTAGCAGGATACAAAGTCAATGTCCAGAAATCAGTGGCTTTCTTATACACTAACAATGAAAATACAGAAAGGCAAATTAGAGAATCGATTCCATTTACTATAGCACCAAAAACCATAAGATACCTCGGAATAAACCTAACCAAAGAGGTTAAAGATCTGTACTCGAGGAACTACAGAACACTCCTAAAAGAAATTGAAGAAGACACAAGAAGATGGAAGACCATTCCATGCTCTTGGATGGGAAGAATAAACATCGTTAAAATGTCTATACTGCCCAGAGCAATCTATACTTTTAATGCCATTCCAATCAAAATTCCACCAGTATTTTTCAAAGAGCTGGAGCAAATAATACTAAAATTTGTATGGAATCAGAAGAGACCCCGAATTGCTAAGGAAATGTTGAAAAACAAAAATAAAACTGGTGGCATCACGTTACCTGATTTCAAGCTTTACTACAAAGCTGTGATCACCAAGACAGCATGGTACTGGCATAAAAACAGACACATGGACCAGTGGAACAGAGTAGAGAGCCCAGATATGGACCCTCAACTCTATGGTCAAATAATCTTTGACAAAACAGGAAAAAATATCCAGTGGAAAAAAGACAGTCTCTTCAATAAATGGTGCTGGGAAAACTGGACAGCTATATGTAGAAGAATGAAACTTGACCATTCTCTTACACCGTACACAAAGATAAACTCGAAATGGATAAAAGACCTCAACGTGAGACAGGAATCCATCAGAATCCTCGAGGAGAACATAGGGAGTAACCTCTTTGATATCAGCCACAGCAACTTCTTTCAAGATATGTCTCCAAAGGCAAAGGAAACAAAGGCAAAGATGAACTTCTGGGACTTCATCAAGATAAAAAGCTTCTGCACAGCAAAAGAAACAGTCATCAAAACAAAGAGGCAACCCACGGAATGGGAGAAGATATTTGCAAATGACAGTACAGATAAAAGGTTGATATCCAGGATCTATAAAGAACTCCTCAAACTCAACACACACAAAACAGATAATCATATTAAAAAATGGGCAGAAGATATGAACAGACACTTCTCCAATGAAGACATACAAATGGCTACCAGACACATGAAAAAATGTTCATCATCACTAGCCATCAGGGAGATTCAAATCAAAACCACATTGAGATACCACCTTACACCAGTTAGAATGGCCAAAATTAGCAAGACAGGAAACAACGTGTGTTGGAGAGGATGTGGAGAAAGGGGAACCCTCTTACACTGTTGGTGGGAATGCAAACTGGTGCAGCCACTTTGGAGAACAGTGTGGAGATTCCTCAGGAAATTAAAAATAGATCTTCCCTATGACCCTGCAATTGCACTGCTGGGTATTTACCCCAAAGATACAGATGTAGTGAAAAGAAGGGCCATCTGTACCCCAATGTTTATAGCAGCAATGGCCACGGTCGCCAAACTGTGGAAAGAACCAAGATGCCCTTCAATGGATGAATGGATAAGGAAGATGTGGTCCATATACACTATGGAGTATTATGCCTCCATCAGAAAGGACGAATACCCAACTTTTGTAGCAACATGGACAGGACTGGAAGAGATTATGCTGAGTGAAATAAGTCAAACAGAGAAAGTCAAGTATCATATGGTTTCACTTATTGGTGGAGCATAACAAATAATATAGAGGACAAGGGTAGATGCAGAGGAGAAGGGAGTTGAGGGAAATTGGAAGGGGAGGTGAACCATGAGAGACTATGGACTCTGAAAAACAACCTGAGGGTTTTGAAGGGGTGGGGTGGGAGGGTGGGGGAACCAGGTGGTGGGTATTAGGGAGGGCACAGATTGCATGGAGCACTGGGTGTGGTGAAAAAACAATGAATACTGTTACGCTGAAAATAAATAAAAAATTAAAAAAAAAAAAAAAGATCTTGAAAAGGGGTAGGTATAATAAAGGTGCGGAAGCAAGCCAAGCGAAGTTCCCCAACACTCAAAAGTTTACCAAGGGTGTGTCTAGCAGTTTCATGAGGCTCAGCCCACAGACATCTCTCTGAAAAGGCATCTAACACAAGAAAGTAGTAAAAACTGCACCTTCTACTAACCATAATCAAGGTCATTCTGAAATTACCTGACTTAATGTCAGGTCCAAATACTTTTCATAATCTCAGTTCTTCTTGTCCTTTTGATTCCTTTTATGAGAATAAAAGAGATAAAGAGAGCTCAGAAAGATGGAATAGATAAAGAAAGCTTAGGGCTCTAAGTATTTGAAGTTAGAGGAACACATCCCTCAGAAAAACAAAATGTTTCAAAATAATTAGTACAGAGAGAAGATAAATTAGCTACAAATATCATAGAAGCTATAAAATAAAGATTTTTTTTAATCATTCAGTTTAAACAGGCAGCTCTGCATGATTTAAAAAGCCTTTTTGGGGGGCGCCTGGGTGGCTCAGTGGGTTAAAGCCTCTGCCTTCAGCTCAGGTCATGATCTCAGTGTTCTGAGATCTCAGGGTTCAGAGAGTCCGCATCGGACTCTCTGCTCAGAGGGACCCTGCTTCCCCCTTCTCTCGCTCTGCCTGCCAAATAAATAAATAAAATCTTTTAAAAAATTTATTTAAAAAGGCTTTTTGGTTTTCTTAATGTATTTAAATGTTTTTGAAAAATGTTATTCTGAAGCAAGTCTTTAATCAAAGTATAACTTCATGCCCATACCATATGCTAAATATCTACATATAATTATATAATTATTCATGTAATGAGCTCTTTTTGGGATATTTGAAGTCTCAGGTTGGCCCTTCCTTGCCACACAGGAAAATCATGTATACTAAGAAAATACAAACTTTTTAACTTTGTTGTGTCAAAATAATTAACAGAAATAAGATTTCCATGTCAAGTGATATTCATCCATTGGCAGCTTTAAATCATTCAGGTCAATGCTCCCAGTTTGAGAGATTTAAATTACTTATGCTTATTTCAAGGAATACTCAAGGTCATTTGATTATAAACTTTCAGCTTCTATAAACACCTCTGATACGTGAGAAAGGTTTAAAATGAAAAAAATTCCCATCCTAGTAGAGAAAAAGAAGAGTTCAATCATGTTCCTTTTACTACCCTTTTGTCTCTGAGGATAGTTGTGTCATAGCCCAATGTATTTATTAAAGTATTAAACAAGGGCGCCTGGGAGGCTCCGTCGTTGGGCATCTGCCTTTGGCTCAGGACGTGATCCAGGGTCCTGGGATCAAGCCCCATGTTGGCTCCCTGCTCAGCAGGAAGCCTGCTTCTCCCTCTCCCACTCCCCCTGCTTGTGTTCCCTCTCTTACTGTGTTTCTCTCTGTGAAATAAAGAAATAAAATCTTAAAAAAAAAAAAAAAGTATTAAATACTTCTGTAAAAGTCTGCTATGGGTAGATATCCACAATATACCAAAAAATTTTAAAAATAAATGTTTTGCTTATACAAAACAAGGTAAAAATAGAACTGTCACTGTGTTGAAAGAATTTTCCCCGAACTAGAAAAGAGTAAGTTTCTTTATCACTATTAAATGTAAAAACCTAAAATAAAATTTTAAAAAGTATGTAGAAAGAAAAAAATCAGATGAGTATAGTATTCAAACTCCTAGAAAAAGAACAACAAAATGAACTAAAAGACATAACAAAATTAGACTATGTTAAAACCAATTATGAATGCAGTGTAAAAGAAAAAAATCTTATTGATAATGCCAACTAACCCATTAAACATCTTGCAATAAAATAACCAAAAAGAGTTAAGACCTAGATGAAAAAACTACTGGTCACACATGTCTACAATTTTTAAAATGCCTATATTTCACGATTTGGAGAGGTGGGTTTATTTGTCGTTGTTCTTATTGTGCATCTTTTTATGAATAATCAAATAAAACAAATACATACAAATATTTTTAAACATTTTGGTGATTAATAGCATTATAGCTTAGTTGTCTCACACTTAGAAAAAGGTATAATGAAAAGCATGGAATTAATGATAATGGTATAAAAGTGAAACTTATAAATTGAACTCAACTCCAAAGGGCCCACCCAGATCCTTCCATCAGAATTAAACTCTTTGGGCGCCTGGGTGGCTGGCTCAGTGGGTTAAGCCTCTTTACAAAAAAAAAAAAAAAGAATTAAACTCTTTGTCCCTGGTTCTATCATTCAACCTCTTCATAACACCATTATATCACCCTTACAATGTATAGAAATTCAAGCCCTAGTACAGTGTTTTGCATATAGTTAAGTACTCAATAATTGTTTGTGAATTGAGGATAATCCTTCATTGCAAAGTAATACAGTACACAGTGTTGAGCCATTAAAGTATAGCAAGCCATTCTAGTCAATGAAACTTTCACTTATGTTCTTTTACTGACATTTATAAGTCAAGTTGAAGATAATATGACAAAAATAATACTGTTACAAGTATAAAATCATATTTTTATTAACATACTTAAGTTTACTGATGTAACAAATTTTTGTAATAAAACTAATAGTAATAATGGCAATGACAGCATTCTAGAATAAACATTTGCCAGAAGCACAAATTATTTCTTATGTAAAGTACCTCATTTATGCCTCACAATAAATTAAATTAGTCACATAATTTTTAACTGAGGAAACTGAGACAATAAGAGGTTAAATAATTACCCAAGGTGACAGTGGCATTGCCTGGATATGTACACAAGCAGTATGATTCTAAAGCCCAAGCTGTTGACAACGTTATATTCTTCTATAGCTATGAAGATTGATAGATGGATGATAGACAGATAGAGAGACAGACAGCAACTCCAGAGCAAATATGTATCAAAGAATCTTCTTGGACATCAATGAGAAATAAAATAATTTTAATAATAAACCACTTTTTAAAAAAGTTTTTTGTTTCAAGTTCTTATTTAAACTCCAGTTAGTTAATATACAGTATAATATTAGTTTCAGGAGTAGAATTTAATGATTCATCACTCAAATATAATACCCAATGCTCATCCCAAGTTGCCCTTCTTAATACCCATTCACCTATATAACCTATCTCCCCACCCACCACACTTTCAGCAACCCTCAGTTTGTTCTCTATAGTTAACTCTTTTTTCTTTTTCTTTTTTTAAATCATTCAGGTCAGTGCTCTCTCTTTTCTTTTTTTCCTATGTACATCTGTTTCATTTCTTAAATTCCACATATGAGTGAAATCTCTAACTTATTTCACTTAGCATTATACACTCTAGCTCCATCCACATCCTTGCAAATGGCCAGACTTCATTCTTTTTTGATGGCTGAGTAATATTCCACTGAGTAATAATACACACTCTGTGTGTGTGTGTGTGTGTGTGTGTGTGTCCCATATCTTCTTTATCCCCTCATCAGCTGAAGACATTTGAGCTTTTTTTTACAATTTAGCTATTGTTGATAACATTGCTATAAACATTGGGGTGCATGTGTCCCTTCAATTCAGTGTTTTTGTATCATTTAGGTAAATACGCAGTAGAGCAATTGCTGGATCATAGGGTAGTTCCATTTTTAACTTTCTGAGGAACCTCCGTACTGTTTTTCAGAGTGGCTGCACCAGTTTGTGTACTCACCAACAATGTAAGAGGGTTCCCCTTTCTCGGCATCCTTGTCAACATCTGTGATTACCCCTGTTGTTAATTTTAGCTATTCTGACAAGTATTTTTTTTTTTTAAGATTTATTTATTTATTTGAGAGAGAGAGAAAGCAGGGGAAGGGGCAGAGGGAGAAAAAGAATCTCAAGCAGACTCTGTGATGAGAGCTTGACACAGGGCTCAATCCCACCACTCCAAGATCATGACCTGAGCCAAAATCAAGAGTCAGACGCTTAACTGACTGAGCAACCCAGGCACCCTCTGACAGTTACTAATAAACCACTTTTAATAGTTACTTATAATAAAAGAATAGCTATGAACATGCCATAGTCTAAAAACAATCTGAGAAATATCTACAAGTACATTCATTAATATCGGCAACAATATTAAATTGACTTTAGTCGACTGAATTTAAAAAGTAATCTCTGAATCTTCAGTACCTCTAAAGCTTCACCATTCAAATATAAATCGACTTCCTTCTTTCCCTTAATATCAATGGACTTTGAATCTTAATAAATGCATCTACTAATGAAAAATGAACTTTTCTCAAAAAGGTGAACTAAAAATAAAGAAATATCAGTAAATTTATACTTCTTATTTTTTATAAATTTATTTTAGCCACAGCTGCATTAAAAATAATTCGCCAGATGTGACATACTGTTGATTTAGTTAGATAGGTAATGTGGCCCTAAGAAATAAAAATGACTTTCATATATTACATCACCATAGAGAAGTCACAGACAGCGAAATAATATCTTGCCAACTTTAGGAAACAATGAAACTATAAGGAATTATTTAAAGCTCCATAAACTACCAGAGAATGTGCAGTACTGAATAAGATAGGCATTTATCTTTCATCCCCTTTAATTTTCCATTGCATTATGCCTCAGCTTGCCAGATGTGTAATGTCAGCAATAAAAATGAATATGGAATAACTGAACTTAGTCTTAAACCTAGAAGAGACGTATCATCCCCAAAGGGGAACATATTTCTAAAAGCACGTATGTCTATTGGAGTGATAAAACTTATATTCTAATTTAAAACATTTTATAGCTAATATAGTTATTCAAATGTTCCTTTTGCCTATGTTGGCAAAAAATTAATACTTTGGTAATCTTCACGACATTGCATTTTGGCAGTGGATCCTTAGATATGCACCAAAAACACAAGCAACAAATAAATAAATAAGTAAACTGGACTTCATCAAAATTGGAAACTTTTGTGTTTCAAAGGACACTATAAAGAAAATTAAAAGGCAACCTACAGAATGGGAAAAAATATTTGCAAATTATGTATCTGGTAAGGGCTTAATATCTAGAATATATTAAAAAAAAACCTTATAATTCAACGACAATATCAAACAACCCAAATAAAAAATGGGCAAAGGGCTTAACAGACACTTCTCCACAGATCTACAAATGGCCAATAACTACATGAAAAGACACAGGAACCTAAACAAGTATCTGCAGGCCCATGTTCATCGCAGCATTACTCACTATACCAACAGGTGGAAGCAACTCAGGTTCCATAAATGGATGAATGGATAAACAGAATGTATATACTCATACAAGAGAATAGCATTTGGCCTTTAAAAGCAAGGAAAATCTGACACATGCTAGAACATGAAAGAAAATTAAAGACAATTGTGCTAAGAGAAATAAGCCAGTCACTAAAGGACAAATACTGTACAATTTCACATATTTCAGGCTATCTAGAGAAGTCATGTTCATAATAAGAGAAAATAAAATGGTGGTTGCCAGTAGCTTGTGTAAGGGTAATAAAGAATTATTATTTAATAGGTACGGAGTTTCAGTTTTGCAAGATGAAAAAAGTTCTGGAGATGGATGGTGATGATAGTTTCACAACAATGTAAATGTACTCAAAGCCTTTGTGCTACACATATAAATATGGTAAAATGGTAAATTTTATGTTATGTATATTTCACCACAATTAAAAGAAAATAAATTCTTCTAAAATGGGCAAAGGACTTCTAAAGACATTTTCCAAAGAATATATACAATGGCCAACAACCACCTGAAAAGATAAAGATAGTTAACATCACTAGTCATTAGGGAAATGCAAATCAAAACCACAATGGGATATCATTTCACATCCACTAAGATGATTAACATTTTTAAAAAATGGAATATAACTAGTGTTGGCAAGGATGTGGAGAAACTGGAATCCTCTACATTTCTGGCAGGAATGTAGGATGAAGCAGCACTATGGAAAACTTGAACAATGGGGCAATTCCTCAAAAAGTTAAACACAGAACTGTCACAATGCCTCTTCTAGTTTATGCACAAGAGAACTAAAAACCAATATTCAAACAAAGACGTATGCAGTAAGGTTCACAGCAGCATTATACACAGCACGCAAACAGTGTGAACATTCTTATCTAGGTCAGGTCCTGGGCCCGCTCCCTGTTTAACGGTCTTCATCTTTGCATAGACAACAATGGAGGCTGGTCTGTGGGTGCTATATGGGCAACCTCCATGTAGAAACAGAAAATTTAAAACATAAGCGACAAGGACCAACCTAGAGATAAAAAAAGATTACTATAAAATCACAGCTTAGAAGGAAATTTTTAAAAGGAAATCTAAAAATTCCCTAAAAAGTAAGGGGAAAAAGCAGGAAGAGAGAGAGGAAGATAGAGAAAAGCAGAGTTTAGTGAACAAAAAAACATGCGATGAGAAGAGCACTTTAAATGCTCTTTTACCGGGGTGCCTGGGTGGCTCAGTGGGTTAAGCCTCTGCCTTTGGCTTGGGTCATGATCTCGGGACCCTGAGATCGAGCCCCGCATCAGGCTCTCCGCTCGGCAGGGAGCCTGCTTCCCCCTCTCTCTCTCTGCCTGCCTCTCTGCCTACTTGTGATCTCTGTCAAATAAATAAATAAAATCTTTAAAAAAAAAAATGCTCTTTTACTGTGCTTCAATTTCCTTATGTGTGCCTCTATTATATATGATCTCATTCGAACTTCATCATCTCCTTTTTACATATGAGTACAAGGAGGACTGACAGGTTGAGTGGTTATGGCCATACACGTGAACAGTGGCAGTGAGGGAGGATATCAGCCCAGGATTGATTCCAAACCCAAAAAAGCTTATCTGATATAAGGCATACACAATACCTTTAATTATTTCCTATATCTAGAGTCAAAACAATGACTTACTGTTATTAAAAAATAATCAGTAGTGATTATTTTTGAATAGGGAGACTACAGGTAATTTTTAATGAGCCTGCATTTGCTAAATTTCCTATAATAAACATGTATTAATTTTGCAATAAGAACTTTTAAAAAAAAGTGTTTCACAGAATTGTTATAATTCACATCACCCCTACTGAATAAATACTACCTTCTAAAAATACTGGAATTTAATGGAAAAATTTTGCTTTTATAAAATATATTTTCCACAAGATATGTATCTTCCTCAATTTTCTTTTCTGTAATAAAAATATACTGAAGTAAAAGAAAATATACTTACCTGTGCACTGTCCTCCATTAGTCGGATCCCCATAATAACCTGGCATACAGTCCTGACACTGCTTTCCTGTGGTAAGATTTTTACACTGTTCACACACATTGTTATTGATGCACGTGCTATGTCCATTACACTGGCAAGCTAAAGAAAAGAGTAAAAAATATTATAAATATCTACAAAACCACAGCAAGTATAATACTTACCAAGACAAATAACTTATTTTACAAATTTAAACGGTAGCAAAATCCAAAGGAAATTTCCCAAGTTTTATTTTTTTATGTAAAACATATGTGGTTCAAAATATAAATGCAGGACAATACATACAATAAATTGTGTTGAAATTTTGTTGTATGTTCTATAAAATATAGGGGAAAGAGATAAAGTAAAACATAACATAGCTATGAGAGAGAGCACGTGCATGAGCAGGGGTGAGGGGCAGAGGGAGAGGGGGAGAATCTTAAGCAGGCTCCATGCCCAGCACAGAGCCCAATACAGGGCCTGATCTCACGACCCTGATATCATGACCTGAGACAAAATCAAGAGTCAGACACTTAAGTGACTGAACCACCCAGGGGCCCCAAAAATGAATACTTTTTTTAACACATTACTTAAAGATTCACATGAATATTTATCTATTAAGTTATATAAACACAAGAATGAATAATATAGCTTTAATAAAGGATGTTGAATTGCATCTTAATTATATTTACACATAATAACAAATGATCAATAAATATAAAAAATTGTGCAGCTATAGGCCCTTCAAAAAACTCTGTGTATAATTAATAAAAATAGCACTTCTAAATTAATTTGCATAAAAACAAATTATCTTCTTATCTTCTTTGGATAAGAAAAGCTTCAAAGCTTAGTCAAAATTCTATTTGAATGTGAACTAAACAGAATCACATTTAAAGCATAAGACTTTTTTATGTGTTCATAACATAAGATTTAAAAAGTTCTGGTATTAATTTTACAACAGAATTTCAGATGAGAGATAAAGTTCATATATGAAAGCTCATGCCTTTTGTGCCTATTTGGAACATAATGACTTAATTTTGTAACTGCTTGTCCAAACACCATCATCATTGCCACCCTCATAATCATTTTCATCATTATTACAACTAAGATAGCACTTAATTGAGCTTCCTCGTACTGTAGCCAGGGAAGCCAATATTCCATCAATCCCAGTTGTTGTGGCCAGCATCTATTCTGATTGGTCAGTGTACATATTGCATTGCTTTTAAAATATATAAATACTACTCAATTGCCAGGTAGTATACCAGGTGGTAGACCTAAATTATATCATTTAATCCTCACAGTAATTCTATATGAGAGGTATTACATTGGGGCCATTTCTAAGACTTTTTTTTTTCCCCAGTATTCCAAGATTCATTGTTTATGCACCACACGAAGGAAGCCTGGGTTAAGCAACCATCCAAAATCACACAGCTAATCAACAGCAGAAACAAACACATAAACAGAAAGTTTGAATCAAAAGACCAGACATTAAATACCATACTATTGTATGTATTGTATGTATGAAAATTTGAAAGTGAGAGAGGGAGATCCTGAGAGAGTAACATAGGGTCATCCACAAGAGCTAACATCAAAAGGGAAAGAAAGACACAGGCAAGAACAGTAAAAACTGAACACCTATACTTTATAGAAATTTTCAGAGCCATAACTCTACTATAAGACAGTATAGAAATAACATAAAGTCATCATGGGGAAATGCTAAACAATCTTCATCATTCTCTATAAAACTGAGGAAAATTATAGTTTTCATATTTTATATTACATTATGAAACAATGAGGAAGAAATTTAGAACAAGGAAAAATGTTCATGATAATTTAAGTGAAATCAAGATACAAAACATGATATTTAGAATGACAATAATTTTGTTTTAAAATGTATCAGTATGGGATGCCTGCGTGGCTCAGTTGGGTAAGCATCTGACTGACTCTTAATTTCAGCTCAGGTCATGATCTCAAAGTCGGGAGATCTAGCCCCGCCTCAGGCTCCACACTCAGCGGGAGTCTCCTTCTCTCCCTCTTCCTCCCTCCCCTTCTGGCCCTCCCCCTAGTCACTCTCTTGAGAGCTCTCTCTCTAAAATAAATAAATAATTTTTTAAAGAAATGAAAATAGGGAGACAAACCATAAAAGACTCTTAATCTTAGGAAACAAACTGAGATTTGCTGGAGGGGAGGGAGTAGGGGGATGGGGTAACTAGGTAATCACTGCGGAGGGTATATGTTATAATGAGCACTGGGTATTATATAAGACTGATGAATCACAGACCTGTATTCCTGAAACAAATAATATATTGTATGTTAATTAATTGAATTTAAATAAAAAAAATAAAAAATAAAAGTAAAAACAAAGTTTAAAAAATAAAATAAAATGTATAAGTATGCCTATCGAAAGTTAATATAGGTTATCTACTTTAGTAAGTTTTTTTTGCATCATCAATTCTCTATAACAAATTCATATTAGTTCTATAATAAATAATAATGTTAAGAACTTTGATTTTTTAAATATTTGTTTAAAAGTGTAAGTTGTTGTTTCATAGAAACTTTATTATTGATACTACTAATTAATTCAGTCAGGTAAAAACAAATTTATTGAGTGCCCACTACATGCAAAGCATTACCTGAAAAAGTTAAAGTAAGAAATGGGTTACTATATATGTATTTTATGAATCTCCTGGTGACATATTTCTACCAGAAAAACAAATTCTTTAACTTCTGAATAAGGTGTCTAAATTCAGCAATCACATCTAATATCCTCCTGTTAGCTCACCACTAAAATAAGAAGGAAACTTACCAGCAACTACAGGAATTTGGGTATGGTGACAATGACACAAATTAAACTAGAAGGTAGTAAACTACAATACCTCTGGAAATTAAAAGAGGATCCCTGGTGTAATGCCACTCACTGTCTCTTCCTGAAAATGAGAAGTTCAGAAGGCATTTCTGAACCATGGGGCAATCACAAAGCATATTATTGGCTTGATGCCATAAAGCTCTTGGAAAGTGTGATACAGGTAAGTGTAATGTTTAAGGTAATGAATATACCACACGAAAAGTTGGTACAATTTAGATCTGACTGCAGACAAAATTTCCAAGGGGTGGGGGGGAAGGCAGGGGGGTGGGGGTGGTCACTGTCCTAGCCTGTAACTAGCATGGCAACAATGGCAAAAGAGAAAGCATGCTACACAAAGTGGAACCCAGACATAATGGCTGTAGCAAACACAGACAAGAAAAAGATACACTATAAGCCTATGCTTATGTTTTATTCCCACTAGCATTGGGGTGCTGAAGCAAAGAGTAAAAGAAGCTTGTATCTAATAGTTCTTCCAGGATACATTGTTACTAGAAAGGTTCTAATAACAACCTGGCTGAGGAACATGAATAAAGCTAAAGAGAAGCCATCCATACCATTTTGTCTAAATTTTAAAACCAGCCCAGATGGTTGCTTATCTATATATACAAACAGGTAAAAAGGAAAGAAAGAAAAAAAATGTTATGTTGCTTATCTATATATACAAACAGGTAAAAAGGAAAGAAAGAAAAAAAATGTTATGGAAAACTCAGCATTTGATATGCAAATAAGGTATATAGTTTTGAAAATTATGTGCTCTCTAAAACAGATGTAAAACACTTAAAAATATCTGCTTGACATTCTCAATAAAATTCAAAAAATGTATACACAGAAAATTTACTCAAAACATTTTTTAACACATACCCTATCTTAAAACAAAAGGGATTATCAGATGCTAGAAATCAGAGCTGGGATTTAGAACAAGAATGTTAAAGAGAATCTTGAGCTAGTAACAGAATTTCGCTATATATAGGATGGACAAGCAAGAATAAGGAGACATGGGTTTGAAAACCCAACATGGCCAGGTGATATGATCTCTGGCATCCTCAAGGAAGACAGCAAAACTAAACCATACTTATAAGGCTTGAAGCCTCCAGTTGCAGCCCCCATCTGTCGGGGAGAAAGCACATCACAAGTCCTCTTGAAAGCCTATACCAGACATATCTACTGAAAGAAATTCATATTGTCCACATGGTAGAGAAACTCCAACATCAAACATTAATGTAAAATCTGTTCTGTAATCAAGAAAAGCCTCATACACTTTGCAAAATCAGGTGTAAATGGCCCCTAGAAATACTTCTAAAAACTCAAACAAATACAACACAGAATACATACTGAGAAAATCTGTTTTTCTGTAAAGGGCTAGATGGTAAGTATTTTAGGCTTTGCTGATGATATAATTTCTATCACAGTTCCTCACCTCTGCCATTATAGAGCATTATAGTTCAAAAGCAACCATACACAATATATAACAGTTGAGCATATCTGCATTCCAGTAAAACTCCACTTATAAAAATAGGCAAGGGACCTTGCTTTGCAAACCTCTGACTTAGGGGAGAGTGGGGGACAAGCAAATAAACAAAAACACAGGGTTAAACCTCAAAGAGAAAACTTACAAAGCATCAAAAAGAAGACTCAGAAGAAAGAAAAGAAGAGATAATAAAAATGAGAATTGATAGCCCAAGAACTGGACTCACAGAACAATTAGAAGACATGAAAATACTCAAAAGAATTAAAGACAAAGAATAAAAGAAGTAAAAGTAGGTATGATGACAATATCTGATCAAATAGAGAACAGTAAAAAAAAATGTTTTAAGTGAATGAAAAATGAATTAGAATAGTTTAATAACTAAAATAAAAAATACACTAGAGGGACTCAACAGTAGATTAATAATGACAGAAGAAAGAATTAATAGGTCAATAGAAACTATGTATGTACAGAGAAAAAAGAATGGAGAAAAGTGAACAAAATCTCAGATAAATGTGGGAAACCATCAAGTACTCAGGCCTACGTGTAATGGGAGTGTTGAAAGAATGAGAGAGAGTAGGGGAGGCTAAAATTTACTTGAAATTCTGAAAACTCCCCTAATTTGATAAAAAAATGTTATCAACACATTGAAGAAGCATAATTCTAAGTACAAAAAACATGAAGAGATAGACTGGATTAAAATTAAGATCTAATTGTGTACTGTGTATAGGAGACACACCTAAAGATGCAAATATATTGAAAGTGAGTGAATGAAAAAATATATTAACATACAAACAGCGACCATTAAGAAAGTTGCAGTAGCTCTACAAATTTCAGATAGACTTTTAAAAATTTTCCTAGAGATAAAGAGGGACACTGTATAACAATAAAGGTCAATTCATGAAGAACATATTAAAAGTATAAATACACATGTACCTACTAACAGATCCTCAAAATGCATCAAGAAACACAGAAATTAAAATATAAATACACAATTCAGCAAAATAGTTGGAGGCATTAATACTTTCAACAAGATTTAACAACTAGACATTAGATCAGCAGGGGAGAGAAGACTTGAACACTATAAACCAACTAGACCAAACAAACACAAAGAGAAGAATCCACATAACAGCAGCAGAATATACATTTTTTTAAAGTACACCTAAAACATTCTCCATCGATACACTACATACTGGGTCATAAAACGGACCTCAAAAAATTTAAAAGAACTGAAGTCAGGGCACCAGGGTGGCTCAGATGAAACTCTCGGTTTCAGCTTAGGTCATGATCTCAGGGTCATGGGATCAAGACCCCAGTCAGGTTCCACACTCAGCGTGGAGTCTGCTTGGGATTCCCTCTTTCCCTCTGCCCCTGCCCACTCCTCTCTCTAATATGAATAAGGACTTTTTTTTCTGTTATAATACAGTTTTATTTTTTAATTTTTTTACAAGTCTTTTGTCTCATTGACTAAGTTTACTTCTATGTAGTTTATAATTTTTGATGCTGGGATTGTCTTTTATTTATTTTTTATTTAAATTCAATTAGCCAACACGTAGTGTATTATTAGTTTCAGAGGCAGAGTTCAGTGATTCTTCTGTTGCACATAATACCCAGTGCTCATTGCCGCATGTGCCCTCCTTAATGCCTGTCACCCAGCTACCCCATCCCCACAGCCACCTCCCTCCAGCAAGCCTCAGTTTATTTCTTGGAGTCAAGAGTTTCTTGTGGTTTGTCTCCTTCTCTGATTTCTTCCCATTCAGTTTTCCCTCCCCTCCCCTATGATCCTCTATGCTATTTCTTACATAATTTTACAATAATTCTCAAAAGACCACATTAAATATCAAGGGAATATTCTAAAAACAGTACATTTAAACCATATTTAAATGTCCAGAAAAAACAAATTCATAAGTGAAGTATATCAGTAGTTTTTCAGTTCCAAGAGAAAGAAGACTAGGAAATGACTATTAAAGGGTATGGGGTTTTATTTTGGGGTACCTAAATTTACTGGAACTATATTCTGGTGATAGTTACAAACCTACCAATTCTGCAAACCACTGAATTATATACTTTAACATGGAGGATTTTACACCATATGAGTTATAAATCAATCAACAAACATACAAAAAAATTAGAGCTAAGTAGATGAGCTGAAAAATAATTGACACAAATTCTTCCTATATCTGGGTTGAACTAGTTGAATTCTTCCCATTATGAATGTTGAACATAACATTATTTTATCCTTGCTCTCACCAAAAAAGTGGGATTTTCTTTCCCATTCTTTGAACATGGATTGGCATCAAGACTTCTCAAAAAATAGAATGAAGAAGTGATGGTATACAAATTCTAAGCTTAGGCCTCAAGAGGCATACATACTCTGCTCTCTCCTTAGAATGCTAAAAATAACATAGAGCACAGTCTATAAACTGGAGGATGATAGGAGAGCAGAAAAAAGTCATCCATAGCAGAGGACCCCTAGACCAACAAGCCAGCTCAAAGTACTAGACATGTGAGGGAAACATTTTGAGACCAGTCAAAGCAAATCAGAAAGCCAGATAACTGCAGTCACATTAAAAAATCAATTAATCAATCAACCAATTAATCAATTTAAGGGAGACTAACAGAAGAACTGCCTAGCAGAATTCAACAAGAAAGGAGATGGTGCAAAATCATGAATAAAACTGCTTTAGTACTGTGAGCTTGGGGTACTATGTTAAAGAGTAAAACTGAAACACAAGTTTAACAGAAAACTAGAAACATGTACAGGAAGAATCAATGAATTGAGACACAGATCAAAGGAGATGCAAGACTATAAAATACAAAGAACAGTAAGAAAAATTATGGACATAATGAAAAAACCTAACACAAGTAAAGCAAAGTCCTAGAAATAGAAGACAGAATGACATGATGGGACAGATGCAATATTTGAAGAGATAATGGTAGGAAATTGTACAAAAATGATGAAAAAAATCAAGCTACAGGGTAAATAAACCATATAATTCACAATCACAATAACAAATAAAACTGATCCTTAGTTACATCATATTAAAACTGCTGATATTCAAAAACAA
The DNA here is from genome assembly GCF_963455335.1 of Martes martes. NCBI lineage: Eukaryota > Metazoa > Chordata > Mammalia > Carnivora > Mustelidae > Martes > Martes martes. The sequence goes on from NC_137902.1 coordinate 15,056,160, forward strand.
AAAATCTATTTTAAAAAGCCAGCCGGAGATTTAAAAAAAATACTACTTTCAAAAAGTAAACAATAAAACTGATAAAGGAATTCTTAAGAGAAGCAGTAGGAGCCAGAAGAAAAAGAAATTACGTCTTCAAATTATTGGAGGGAAAAAATTTATCTGTCAACTTAGAATGCTATTTCCAATAAAAATATCCTTCAAATATAAAGACATGCAAGTATACAATAAAAACATTTCTCAGGTATATGAAAGCAAACATCATTTATAGCTACAATTGAGAAACAGTATTTTTATAAATGTTAAGTAAAATTCATCAAGCTAAAGAAATATAGCAGAAGTAAATTCAGATCTATAGGAAAAAATGAAGATCACAGAAAATGAACACTACATGGCTTAGTAAAAGGATTTTTTTCTTGTCATGATTTCTTTATAAGAAAATAATCTGTTTAAAGCAAAAACTAATAATGCATTGTGTGGTTAATAACATATACAGAAGTAAAATATACAGTAATAATTACACAAAGGACAGAAAAAGAGCAAATGGAATTACACTATTATAATATTCTTACCTTATACATGAAGTAGTATAATATTGATTCAAGGTAGACTGTGATAAGATAAAGATGACTATTACAATCACTACAGCAGTCACTAAAAAAAACACAAAAGAAGTATAGCTAAAAATCCAATAAAAGTGATAAAAATGGACTTTAAAAACACTCAATTAATCCAAAAAAGGCAAAAGGAAGAATCAACAACAGAAGAAAAAATAAAAGAAATTTAAAAACAAATACCATGATGGTAGAACTAAAACTCAATTATACCAGTATTATATTAAATCTAAATTGACTAAACACTCTGATAAAAGGCAGAGATTGTCAGACTAGATTTAAAAAACAAACAAACAAAAAAGGCAAGACCTATATGTTGTTTACAAGAGATTCATTATTGTAGATAAAAACAGACAGAAGACTTCCACTTCTGCCAATAAGGCATTAACCACTCTAAGAATTGACCTCCACTTGTAAACAACAAACATGAAACAGAATATATGAAACAACTACTTTCAAATAACAGGCAGCTCAAGAATGGCATCTGAGAAAAATGGAAACATGGGCCTATGACTCCTCTGACTTGTTACCTGGAGACAGATTTAAGGAAGCAGCCCAGGGAGGCAAACCCAAACAAAGGCCAGAGAGTCATTTAGCTGAGAAAGCAAAGATCAAAGACTGGGGAGGCCACAGTGGCTAGAATTTGGGGATAAAACATGAGAGTAAAGAGAGCTATACATATCAATCTACTGAGGAGTTTTCTTAAATCTTTGGCTGCACAATGACTGAACACAGAGTGTGAAACTCCATGAAGTCAGAGAAAGTACCACCAGAAAACAGTAAGTCAAACAATGCCAGTAGCTCACAAAAGACTGGAATACTTTGTATTCCAACTAGAGTGGAGACCCCTTAATACAAAGAGCACTCTATAGAGATCACAGAAATACACCGACTTAGCAGTTGAAATAAATTAACCCTGAACTTAGGACTGCTATGTACAGGACCTTTAAAAAAAAAAAAAAAAAAGAGAAACTTAAAAACAATTCTTGAAATGATCATACAGATTCTAAATAATGTAACTGCATGCCAGAATAAAGTACAACACACTAAAAGAAATAGAACAAAACTATATAATAAAACTCCAAAAATTCACAATGTCTAGAATACCACAAAAAAATAACTAAGTTGGAACATCTGCTCCTTCATCAGTAAAACAAACAAAAAAAAATCAGTAGAACAAACAAACAAGAAAACATCACACACGATGGAATGAGCACAGAATGATTCTTAAAACAAGTATGCTTTATTGGGGTGCCTGAGTAGCTGGGTCAGATAAGTGTCTACTCCTGATTTCAGCTCAGGTCATGCTCTCAGGGTCTTCAAATCAAGCCCCACATCAGCTCTGCACCAGGCATGGAGTCTCCTTAAGATTCTCTCTCCCTCTCCTTTTGTCCTTACTCCCAGTCTCTTGCTCTTTCTATAAATAAATAAATAAATACGCTTTATATGTTCAAGAATATAGAATAAAACATGAACATAAAAAGGAGAGAAATGGAAAATACAGAAGTGACTAAAACACCATTTTAAAAGATGAAAAATAAAACAAAATAAAAAATAAATTCAATGGGGAAAAAAGTAGTCTTTCAACAAATGGTGCTTGGACACCTGGATAAACAAATGTTCAAGAATTAAGTTGGATCCATATCTCATATCACACACAAAAATTAACTGAAAATAGATTAAAAAACCTAAATGTAATAGCTAAAACTATTAAATTCTTAGAAAAAAACATAGGAGTAAATCTTTGGTATCTTATATTATGCATGGTTTTCCACATAAGACACCAAATGAAAAAAAAAAAAAAAAAAAAGAACCAGAGAGGCCATCATCAAAATTTAAAATTTTTGTGCAACAGGGGTGCCTGGGTGGCTCAGTCAGTTAACTGTCTGCCTTCGGCTTAGGTCATGATCCCCGGGGTCTTGGGATCAAGCCCTGCATCAGGCTCCTTGCTCCACAGGAAGCCTGCTTCTCCCTCTCCCTTTTGCGCCACTCCCCCTGCTTGTGCTCACTCTCTCTTTTTCTGTCAAATACATAAATAAAATCTTTAAAAACAATTTTTTGTGTGTGTGCAACAGAGTATATTATCAAGAAAATGACAGGACAATCCATAGAGCAGAAAATATATTTGCAGATCAATCTTTGATAAAGGATTTATATCTACAGTATATAAAGAACTCTTACAGTTCAATAAGAAGACAAATACCCCAATTAAATGATGGGCAAAGAATATTATGGACATTTCTCTGAAAGAGTGGAAAAAGCAAATAGACACATGAAAAGATGCTCAACATCATATCCACTTAGAAACTGTATTTCAAAACTGCAATGAGATACCACCTCACACAAACCAGGATAACTATAATCAAAATGACATGAAATAACCAGTGTTGGTAAAGATCTAGAGTAATCAGAACCCCTTGTGAACTGTCAGTGGGAATATAAAATAACACAGCAGCAGCTGAAACAGTTTGGTAGTTCCTCAAAAAGTTTGATGTAGTCGCTGTTTGACCCAAAGTAATTGTATCTAGTAAAGATACACCATTTCAAAAGTGATGAAAATAGATCCACACATAAATTCTTACAAGAATGTTTATAGAAGCATTATCCAAAAGGCCTCAAATTGTAAAGACCCAAATGTCCGTCATGTGATAATTGAATAAATAAATTGTGGTATATTCATAAAATTGAACATTATTTGGTAATATAAAGAAATAAAGTACTGCTATATGCTGCAACATGGATCAAATTTGAAAACATTATGGAATGGGAAAGAAACTAGTCTCAACAGACTACCACTATGATTCAATTTACTTAAAATATCCAAAATACATAAATCCATAGAGATATAAAGATTAGAGATACATAATGGATACATAAATCCATTAAAGATATAAAGATTGCCTATAGCTGACAAGGGTAAGTGGGGGCTTAATAGTCAGTGACTGCCGATAAGTATAAGTTTTCTTCTGGGGATGGTAAAATTTCTTTTAAATTGAAGGTGGTGATAGCTGCATAATTCTGATTATACTAAAAACTCATTGAGTTATATACTTTTAAACGGGTAAATTGTATGGTATGGTGGTTAATCTTTGGTGTCAATAAAACTAGGTTACAGTACTCAGTTTTTTAATCAAACACTAATGGCCTCCTCTTCAGTGTGGTAGGACCTGTATATGTGATAGAAGGGTCATCAGCTTAATCTAGTGATTCAGTTATATTACATGGCATAGCTGACTTTAAGAAAGGAAACTCATTCTGATTAAACCCAACCAAAAGATCCTTTAAAAGGAATTGGTCTCTACTGGAATTAAGAGATTCAAAGTGAGAGATTCCATGTGAGTTTTTGAGATGATGTTGCTAGTTTTAGTGATGGAGGGGGATATGTGGGAAAGAATGTGAGCATACTTCAGGAGCTAAAGTGGTTTACTATTGACAGCCAGTGAAAAAACAGGCACTTAGTTATACAACTGCAAGAACTGAATTTTGACAAAAATCTGGATAAGTTTGGAAGCACATTCTTCTCCAGAGCTTCCAAAGACTCAGCCTGACACCTTGATTTCAGCCTCAGAGACCTTGAGCAGAGAAGCCAACCAGGCCACATCCAAGACCTATAATTCCAAGCTATAATTGTGTATTGTTTAGGCCTCTAAGTCTGTGGTAATTTGTCATGCTGCAAAAGAAAATGAATACATTCTCGAAAAATAGAGCAGTGGAGAAAAACGAACAAACTGATGTGATGGCAGCTACTTATCTCTAAGTAGAAAGTGGTAACCTACAATATCTCTGGAAATCAAAAGAGAAGCCTTATCATACACTGTTGAATCTTCACCTATTTTGAATGTTTACTGTTAGGTAGAAATGTTTAGGAATGTTATGTCCTCTTGATGAATTCACCTATTTATCTTTCTGAAGTGATCCTCTTTATTCTAGGTAATATTTTTTCTCTAAAATCTGTATCTCTTATATCAATGTCACCAATTCAGCTTTCTCTTGACTTGTGTTAGCATAGTTTATCTATTTCCATGCTTTCACTTTTAAAATGTATCCTTGTATTTTAAATGGGTTTCTTAGAGGTAGGGTATTGGGTCTTGCTTTTAGCTAATATGAAAATCTCAGCCTTTTTATTATGGTGAGTACATCATTTACATTTAACATCATTATTGAAATAGCTGAGGTTAAATCTCATTTGCCATTAGTGAACTATTTGTCCCATCTGTTCTACATGGCTCTTTTTCCCTTATCTTGCCTTCATTTGGATTATTTTATCTACTTCCTTGGCTATGACTCTGTGTTATTATAGTAGTTGTTTGAGGGTTTAGCATATACATCTACAAATTAAGTTCAAGATTTATCACTTCACGTTACTGTTTAAAAAAAAAAATCTTACAACAGTAGACTTCCAATATTCTTTCCTTGGCCTTTGAGGTATTGTTGGTATATTTCCACATAAAAATTAAACTCCGAATACACTCTTGTCATTTTTGCCTTAAAACACTAATTGCCTTTTTTAAATATGGAAGTTTTAGGGGAAAAAGTCTTTACTCACGGTGCTACCACGTCTTTTGTTCTTCATTCCTTTGTGTAGATCAGATTTATATATGGAAATTATTCTTCTGAATGAAGGACTTAAGATTTCTTAACACTTCTTATACAGCAGATACACTGGTAATGAATTTTAGAGTTTTTAGAACTTTGAAAGAGTCTTTATTTGACCCTTTTTTTTTTTTAATATATCATTAAGTAAAGAATTTCAAGTTTTTTTCTTTTGCTATTTTAAAGATGCTGCATTTCTGTTGCTCCACTGTTTTCTGGCTTTTAATTTTTCTGCTAAGAAATGTGGTTCAAACTTATCTTTGTTTCTCTGTTCATACTGAGCCTTATTTCTCTCTGGGCTGTTTTTATCTTTTTATCACTGGCTTTAAGCAATTTAATTATTATGGGCATTGATATAGATATCCTCACGTTTCTTGTGCTTAACATTTATTGACATTCCTGCCTCTTTGGATTTTCGGGTTTCATCCAATTTAGAAAAATTTTGCCTTTTTTTTTTTTTTTTTCTGATTTTTCTAAGCCCTTTCTCTCTCCCCTCATTCAGAGCATCCAATTACAAAAATACAAGGCCTCATGCCCCACAGCTCATTGATGTGCTTTTCATTTTGCTTCAGTTATTCTTCCTTCTGTGCTTCATTTGAGTACTTCCTATTATTTGTCTTTGAGAGTATGCCAATCTTTACTTTTATAGTGTCTAATCTGATATTAAGCCCATTCATTTTTCATCTTAGAATATATTTCATCTCGGGGCGCCTGGGTGGCCCAGTGGGTTGAACCTCTGCCTTCGGCTCAGGTCATGATCCCAGGGTCCTGGGATCGAGCCCCACATCGGGCTCTCCGCTCAGCGGGAAGCCTGCTTCCCTCTCTCTCTGCCTGCCTCTCTGCCTACTTGTGATCTCTGTCTGTCAAATGAATAAATAAAAATCTTTAAAAAAATAAAATTAAAAAAAAAAGAATATATTTCATCTCTATAAATTCTGCTTGGTTTTTTTGTTTTCTCTTATTTCTGTGACTCTACTTAACATGCTCAAAAGTTTAATTTTTAATATATGAAATACCTTCATAATCATTGTTTCAATAGCCTTGTCTACTCTTCACATCTATTTAATTTCTTAGTTGGTTTCTACTGATTGTTTTTTCTTTTTCAGTAGGGGTCAAGGTTTTCCTATTCTTTGCATACATGTTAATTTTTTTATTAGAAGCCAGACATAGTAAATTTTAAATATTACATTTTGGATGCTGGAAACTTTTTGTATTCCTATATTGTTTAGCTTTTTTCTGGAATTTGGCTATGTTAATTGAAGACAGTTTGATCCTCTGTCCATGTTACACAGGACAATTGCAACATCTAGTGATAACTTTGCGATATTAAGGAAAGCAAATTCTTCCAAAGTACTCTAAAAGATGTCCAATGAATAATGCCCAGGCAATTCCCAGTCCTGTGTGCTGTTTGGTGACTATTCCTTTTATTCCCCTCAAGTAATTCTTCCTGCAGAACTCAAGAAGTTTTCTACAATATTGTACTTATTTTTTAGCTGAATATTCAGAGGATACCCTTCTGCAGTTTTCCACAATTATCTCTCTCTACTCAACTCTCTTCTTTGAACAGACACCTTGTCCTCCGCTCCCCAGATTCCCAGTTCCATTTTTCCAACACAGGATCACCAGACTCTGCTTGTGTCCCCTGACTGTAGCACCTCATGCAAACTTTCTTCCAGCACTAACTGGGGATAGTGGTAAGGTTCACCTGATTCCTTTCCTGTTTCTGAGGGATCATTAACTTTGGCTGCCTATCCAATGTCTCAAGAAGTGTTTTTCATTTTGTCCCATTTCTTAGCTGTTTCAAGTAGGGGCAATTAAATTGGGTCATTTTTAGAGTAACCAGTCATCCCAGTTTTCCCAGGACTATACCGGTGTTTGTACTGGAAGTCCCACATATCAAGGAAGCCCTCAGTCCTGAACACATTCCAGGATAGCTGGTTACCCTACTCACTGTTACTCCATTTCTGCTCGATGATAAAGTTTCTTTTTTTATTTAAAAAAAATGTAAAAGATAACTTGCCATTAAAGCAAAATTAATAAAAGTACACTATGTGATTTATAACATATCTAAAAGTAATAAGGCTCTTACACTACTATGAAGTTATAATATCACTTAAATATAGACTGTGACAAGTTAAAGATGAATAGAAATCCAAGAGCAAGCAAAAGAAGGTAATATAGTCAATAGGCCAATAAAATGAAGCATAAAATATGTTCAATTAATTCAAAGGAAGGCAAAAAAAGGAGGTAAACAGATACAAAGAACAGATGGGAAAAAGAGAAAATAAGTAACCAGATGGAAATTTAAGTCAACCATATTGATAATACATTTACTTTAAAAGACCCAAACACATTAATTTAATGGCATACACTATCAAATTATATTAAAAAGAAAGAGCCTACCAATGTGTTATCTATTAAAAAGCATACTAAAAATACAACACAGGTAGCTTAAAGTAAAAATATGGAAAGAGTGTATCATAAAACCACTACTGAAATGTAGTTTCTAGAGGAACATTTATAACATCAAAGGCTTATATTAGAAAAAAATTATCAACTTATTTATTTAAGTTTCAACCTTATGTAACTAGAAGAAAAGCAAATTAAACTATAAGCAAGCAAAATGAAGGAAAAATTAAGAGCAGAAATTAACGAAATATCAAATGGACAATAGAGGAAAATCAATACAATGAAAAGCTATTTCTAGGATCAATGAAAACTGACAAACCTCCAGACAGACTGCTCAAGAGAAAAAACACAAATTATCAATATCTAGAATTAAAGAGAGGTTATCACTAAAGATCCTTTATAGAAAAGGATAATAGCAATTATTATGAATATCTGTCAGTAACATCTTAAATGAAATAAATTCCTCGAAAGACACAAACTACTAAACTCCTTCAAGAAAAGTTAGTGAACCTGAATAGCTTCATACCTACTTTAAAAAAAAAAAAAAAAAGAATTTGTAGTTAAAATCTCTCTCCAAAAAAACTCCAGGCCAGATGTCTTCATAGGTAAATTCCACCAAATATTTAAGAAATAATGCCAATTTTACATAAACTCTTCCAGGAAATGGAAAAGGAAAAAGTATTTCCCAATCTTGAGAATGATACCAAACCAGACTCTAAGATAACTACAGGCAAATATTCTCAACAATATAAATCCAAAAATACTTAGCAAGATTTAAACAAATTGAACCCAGCAATATACTAAAAGGATACTACATTGTAAGTGGAATTTATCCCAAAATGCAAGATCAGTTTGGCATTTGAAAACCAACCAATATGAATTAATGATATTAACTAAGACAAAAAATAATTATATGATCAGCTCAATAGATGCATGTCTTTAGAAGAATTACACATCTGGTCATGATTTAAAACAAACAAATAAATAAACAAAATAAAACAAAACAAACAAATAAACAAAACAAAACAAAACCTCAACTAACTAGGAACAGAAGGGAAGTTCTTCAATCTGTAAGGACATTTATGAAAAACCAATAGTTAACATTTTACTTAAAGGTTAAAGGCTAAATACTTTCCATTTAAGACTAATGTACACTCTCACTAATTCAATACCATGTTGCACAGTGGGTCTTGACAGAGCAATAGGGAAAGAACAAAAATAACATGCATGATTCAGAAAGGAAAAATAAGTGTTTATTGAAAAACAACGTTAAAAAAAACCCTAAGGAATCTATAAGAAATGTACCAGGATGAACAGAAGAAATCACCAAGGTCACTTAGTACAGGGATACTATATAGTAAAATAAAATATATTTCTATAAAATAGCAAATTAGGGACACCTGGGAGGTGCAGTCAGTTAAGCATCCAATTCTTGGTTTCGGCTCAGATCATGATCTTGGGGTTGTGGGATTGAGCCCCATGTCAGGCTCTGCGCTGAGCATAGAGTCTGTTTAAGATTCTCTCTTCCTCTTATTTAACCCCTCCTCCCACTCTGTGCATGCATGCTCTCGCTCTCTCTCTCTCTCATAAATAAACATTTTTAAAATAACAATAATAAAATAAAATAGCAAATCATTAGAAAATTTTGTCTTTAAAATCCCATTTGTTCCAGCATGAGGAAACACTGTAGAACTTTTCGATAACTGAAAACAATGAAGGCTCCCTAGGACTATGTTTCCCAAGAAACAAAGAAGATGACTTAGAAGTGTGGATAATTTGAAGAACTGCTCTTGATTATGGAGAAAAAATGTGGGAAGTAAGAAAGGCGCCTTTTACGACCAGGTGGCTAAGGGATAAAGAAATTAATTGGAAAATTAAATTCCTGCAAGACAAAAAAGAAAGCCACAAATTCAGAGGCCACACAATCCTTATCTTGGCCACCACAACTTTGTTGTTCTCACAAAAGAGAGACCATAAAACCAGAAATCTTACAAACTACACCAATGTCAGAAATAGGAAGAAAAAAAAATGACACTACACAGTTATTCCTAAAAAATCAGAAAAATAACAACAAAATCAGGAAACCAGATAGAACATAGCTTAACTGATGAAAATTCCCCTGAAAAATATAACCATGGAGCAGGAAATTATGACAAATTTCTAAACAATAAATATAGTTAAACCAACATTTGAAGAGTTTTTAAAAACTACCTTAAATCAGAAATTCAATTAAGGACAGAAATGGACATAAAAGAGGAAGAAATGAAAAAAGAGTTGACTGAACTATGGAAGGAAATGAAAACAAGCCCTGAAATGGGACACTGAATTATAAGACATCCAAAATAGAAAAATAGATAACCTTCACAATTTAATGAGGCATTAAAGCAAGGCAGAAAAACAACCAAGAAAGCAATAAGGTGATTCAGAGAGAAATAAAGAGGGTCAGAAATGGAGAATCTATTTAAAAATATAACCCAAGAAAACTTCTTAGAAATAAAATAATACCTTTGTACCCCCTTCCATTCACTAGTTGCTGTGCCCCAAAAGTAACCACTTTCCTGACCTATATAATACCATAAAACAGCTTTGCCTGTTTTTGAACATTAGGTAAACTGAGTCAGTGCCTTGTTTATGTCTGGTTTCCTTCTCTCCACACTGTGTATGGGAGAACCACCATATTGTTCCATACAATTATAGGTTAATCATTCTCATGCTATATGTTCTGTTGTGCATAATATCAACTTCTTTAATCATCCAACTGTTGATGAACATTTGGATGAGTTCTAGGTTGGAGATATTAAAATAGTGCTGCTATGAACATCCCTATGCATGTCCTGTAAATGAACATAACTATGCTTCCTATCGGGTTATTGAGCCTAAACCAGGAATCAGCAAACATTTTCTGTAAAGGACCAAATAGTAAGTGTTTTTAGACACAGTGGGCACATATAGACTGTCAAAGATTCTTCCCTTCTTTAATTTCCTTCCCTCCTACACTCCTCCCTTCCCCACTCTTCCTCCTCCTCCTTTTCATTTTTAAAAATGTGAAATCATTCTTGTTCACAAGCTATGTAGAAACAAGTCACAGGCTAAATCTGGCAGCAGACTTCACTTTACCAGCCACAGCTTAGACATACAATTCTCGAATCATCGTGTATACATTTGTTCAGCTTTAACAGATATTTCCAAAATGTTTTTAAAGTGTTTATACCTTTTAGGCTCTCAAAAACCAATATATGAGATTTCCACTCGCTCTACATATTTGTTAACATTTAAAATTATCTTTTTTTCATTTTAGACATGCTCATGGGGGATTAGTGGTGTCATTCTGCAGTTTTCATTTGCATTTCCCTCAAGACCAAAGAGATTAAACAACCTTTCAGATGTTTATTGGTCTTTTAAATATTCATTTTTGTGATGTTCAACTATCTTGGCCATTTTTTGTTTGTGTAGTCTTTTTTTACTGGTGTATAATAAATATCAATTCTGGATAAAGGGCTTTATTAGGTAGTATTGTAAGTATCTTCAATTCTGTAACTTTCCTTGCTCATGTTTTCAATGTTTTTTATGAAAAGAATTCTTAGATCTTAATATAGTACAATTTATCATATTTTCCCATATGGTTAATCTTTTGAGTCCTGTTTAAGGAGTGACTGTTAGGTAGGAGTTAAGATGGTGGATTAGTAGGAGGAACTTATGATTGCCTCGTCCCTCAAACACACCTAGATAAATACTAAATCATTCTGAACATCCAAGAAATCGATCTGAGGACTGGGAGAACAAACTGCACAACTAGAGGGAGAAAAGAGGCCACATCGTGGAAAATAAGAGGTGTAAAGAAGTGATTTGGGAGAAGAAAAGAATCATGGGCTACAGAGGAGAGGGAGCCCTGACCATGGAGAGAAGAAAGGGAAAGAGAGAGACAGACAGACAAAGAGCAGCACACAAAGGATCACACAAGAAAAACACTTATCAAAACCACTGACGGAAAACAAGAGGGGCTGATTATTCTGCATTTTTATAACCAGCGGAGTTCAAAGACTGAAGTTTTAGAAGTCCACACTTGGGATTCACAGTGCCTGGATAGATAAAACCTGACTTGTATATGTTCCCTGGATGAAAGTAATTGAAAGGCAAAGGAGGAGTGCCCAGAACTCTAGGCCTCCTTTGAAGTGCCATGGCTGAAAACAGACAGATTCTTACTGCAGCTCAAGGTTCTCTTCCCAGGAGTAGATGTTTAAAATACAGGCACCTGTAGTGGTCATGTGCTTCAAGAACTCCTTGCCTTGCACGTGTGTATTAATTAAATTCATAATGAAAGCCCAGACAGAGCTTGGCTCAAGGACTTTCACCAATAGAGTGCCTGACCCCGAGGCCTTTCCTTTCTCCTACTAAGGTGTTGGAAGTAATCGGTTCTTTCATTCGCCATCTCAAGGTTTGCTGACCAAAACTAACACACACTGTGGACGGAGTGGAGCCTGGTGGGTACAGCAGTTCTCATATGAAGAAGAAGGGCAGAGGCCAGGAAGAAGTTTCATGATCAGAGGATGTACTGGGAGAGCTGTTTCCCCACTCTTGGAGTGCATCTGGGAGAGGTTGCTCTGCATTTTGGGGAACAAAAGAGCCAACAGTTCCCATACTGTGTTGCCCCATTCCATAGCATAAGGGTAGAGACACTTACTGAGGACAGCTAACCTGGATGATAAATTTTGATGAGCGTTACCATAAACTTCAAGCTGTTGTGCATTCCTATGACTACCCTTCTGGGGCAAACCAGCACCAGCCAAAGTATGATGAGAACCTCCCCCAGAGGACCAGCGTGGATCCACAACACATTGGGTCCCTAAAGTTTGGAGATTTGAAACTCAGCCAGCAACCCTGAGATAAAACACAGGTGCTCTGTGCTGACAGATGGGCAGATGGCTGGGACACAGGGTAAAGGCTGAGGAATGCCTGGAACCCATGAGGGGAGATATTATTCATATCATAGGAATCCCAGAAGAAGAGAGGGAAACGGGGAAAGGTTTATCTGAACAAATTATAGTTGAAAACTTCCCTGATCTGGGGGGAAAAAAAAACAGACATCCAAATCCCGGAAGCACAGACAATATCCATCAAATTCAACAAAAGCAGGACAACGCGAAGACATATCACAGTAAAATTTGCAAAATACTATTAAGAAAAAAAGTCCTAAAAGCAGCAAGGGAAAAGAAATACCTCATGTACAAGGGAAGACAAATCAGGTTAGCAACAGATCTATCCACAGAAACTTGACAGGACAGACAGAAGTGGCATGATATATGCAATATGCTGAATGGGAAAATATGCAACCAAGAATACTTTATCCAGCAAAGCTGTCATTCAGAATAGAAGAAACGATAAAGAGTTTCCCAGAAAACAAAAAGTAACAGAATGCATGACACTAAACTGGCCAGGAAAGAAATATTAGGGGACTCTCGGAGTGGGAAAAAGGACTAAAATCAGCAAAGACTTCTAGGAACAGAAAAATGTCTCCAGAAATGATGACTTAACAGGTAATACAATGGCACTAAATTTATATCAATAATCACTCTGATGTAAATACCTATCAGTTATCACTCTGATGTAAATGATGTAAATGCTCTAATCAAAAGACATAGGTATCAGACTGGATAAAACAACAAAAAAACAAAAACAAGACCCATCTATATGCTGCCTACAGAAGACACATTTTAAACCTAAAGACACCTGCAGGTTGAAAGAGAGAGGATGGAGAACTATTTATCATGCTAATGGACATCAAAAGAAAGCCAGAGTAGCCATACTTATAACAGATGAACTTGACTTTAAAACAAAGAATATAACAAGAGATGAAGAAGAGCAAATATCTTAGTAATGGAGTCTATCCAACAAGAAGATCTAACAGTTGTAAATATTTATGCCTCCACTTGGGAGCATCCAAATATATAAATCAATTAATAACAAACATTAAAAAACTCATTGATCATAATACAATAATAGTAGGGGACTTTAACATCCCACTTAGCAATGGACAGGTCATTTAAGCAGAAAAGCAACAAGGAAATAAGGCCTTTGAATGACACACTGGACCATATGGACTTATCAGATATATTCAGAACATTTCATCCTAAAGCAGCAGAATACACATTCTTTTCGAGTACACATGGACATTCTCCAGAATACATCACATACTGGGTCACAAATCAGGCCTTAATAAGTACAAAAAGACTGAGATCATACCATGACATATTTTCTGACCACAATGTTATGAAACTTGAAGTCAACCACACAAAAAAACTTGGAAAGACCACAAATACATAGAGGTTAAAGAACATCCTACTAAATAAAGAATGGGTTAACCAGGAAATTAAGAAGAAATTTTTTTTAAAGAATTTATTTATTTATTTGTCAGACAGAGATCACAAGTAGGCAGAGAGAGAGGAGGAAGCAGGCTCCCTGCCGAGCAGAGGACCCGATGCGGGACCCGATCCCAGGACCCTGAGATCACGACCCGAGCTGAAGGCAGAGGCCCAACCCACTGAGCCACCCAGGTACCCCAAGAAGAAATTTTTAAAAATGCATGGAAACAAATGCAAATAAAAACATGACAGTACAAAACCTCTGGGATGCAGCAAAAGCAGTCCTAAAGGGAAGAATAAAGCAACACAGGCCTACCTCAAGAAGCAAGAAAAATCTCAAATATATAACCTAATCTTACACCTAAAGAAGCTAAAAAAGGAACATCAAATGAATCCTAAAGCCAGCATAAGAAGGGAAATAATAAAGATTAGAGCAGAAATAACCAATATATAAACAATTAAAAAGAGTAGAACAGATCAATGAAACTAGGAGCTGGTTCTTTGAAAGAACTACTAAAATTGATAAACCCCTTATAAGCCAGACTTATCAAAAAGAAAACAGAAAGGAAACAAAGTCACAAAAGAGAGAGGAGATATCACAACCAACACCGCAGAAACACAATTATAAAGGAATATTGTGAAAAATTATATGACAACACTAGAAACATATAAACTACCAAAACTAAAACAGGAAAAAAATAGAAAATTTGAACAGACTGATAACCAGCAAAGAAACTGAATCAGTAATGAAAAAACTCCCAAAAAACAAAAGTCCAGGGCCAGATGTCTTCACAGGGGAACTCTACCAAACACTTATACCCAACTTTTGTAACAACGTGGACGGACTGGAAGAGATTATGCTGAGTGAAATAAATCAAGCAGACAGAGTCAATTATCATATGGTTTCACTTATTTGTAGAGCATAAAGAATAACACAGAGGACATGAGGAGATGGAGAGGAGAAAGGAGTTGGGGGAAATTGGAGGGGGAGATGAACCATGAATTACTGTGGACTCTGAGAAACAAACTGAAGGTTTTGGAGGGGAGGGGGTGGGAGGTTGGGTGGGCCTGGTGGTGGGTATTGTGGAAGGCACGTATTGCATGGAGCACTGGGTGTGGTACATAAACAGTGAATTCTGGAACACTGAAAAGAAATTTAAAAAATAAATAAATAAATTTTTAAAAAGAAGCATTAATACCTATTCTCCTCAAACTGTTCTAAAAAACAGAAATGAAAGGAAAACTTAAAAATTCATTCTATGAGGCCAGCATTACCTTGATTACAAAACCAGAAGAAGACCCCCTAAAAAAGGAGAATTACAGGCAAATAACCCTGATGAACATGGATGCAGAAATTCTCAACAAAATACTAGCAATTTGGGGCACCTGGGTGACTCAGTGGGTTAAAGCCGCTGCCTTCGGCTCGGGTCATGGTCCCGGCGTCCTGGGATCGAGCCCCGCGTCGGGCTCTCTGCTCAGCGGGGAGCCTGCTTCCTCCCTTCTCTCTCTGTCTGCCTCTCTGCCTACTTGTGATCTGTCTGTCAAATAAATAAATAAAATCTTTAAAAAAAAAACCAAAAAACTAGCAATTTGAATCCAATAGTACATTAAAAGCATCATTCCCCACAACCAAGTGGGATTTATTCCTAGGCTATAAAGGTGGTTCAATATTCACAAATTAATCAATGGGATTCAACACATTAATAAAAGAAAGGCTAAGAACCATATGATCCTCTGAATACATGCACTAAAAGCATTTGACAAAATACAGCATCCATTTTTTATAAAAACCCTCAATATAGTAGAAGGATAGAGGAAGTGTAAGTCAACATCACAAAGGCCATATAAAAAAGACCCACAGCTAATATCATTCCAAATGGGGAACAACTGAGAGCTTTTCCTCCACAGTCAGGAACAAGACAGGGACATCCACTCTCACCATTGTTGGTACTGGAAGTCTTAGCCTTAGCAATCAGACAACAAAGAAGTAAAAGGCATCCAGATTGGCAAGGAAGTCAAAATTGCACTACTCACAGACAACTTGATATCATATGTAGAAAACCCAAGACTCCATCAAAAATATTTGCTAGAACTGATACATGAATTCAATAAAATCATAGGATACAAAATGAATGTACAGAAATCTGCTGCATTTTTATACACCAATAATGAAACAGCAGAAAGAGAAATCAAGGAATCAATCCTATTTACAATTACATCAAAAACCGTAAGATATCCAGGAATAAATTTAATCAAAGAGGTAAAAGATCTGTGTTTTGAAAACTACAGAACACTTATGAAAGAAATTGAAGAGGAAACAAAGAAATGGAAAAACATCGATGGTCAAGGATTAGAAGAAAAAATATTATTAAAATTTCTAAACTTCCCAAAGCAATCTACACATTTAATGCAATCCATACCAAAATATCAAGAGCATTTTTCACAGAACTACAACAAACAATCCTAAAATGTGTATGGAACCACAAAAGACCCCAAATAGCCAAAGCAATATTGAAAAAGAAAACCAAAGCTGGAGGCATCATAGTTTCAGACTTCAAGGTACATTACAAAGCTATAGTGATAAAGACAGTATGGTACTGGCACAGAAATAGACAATTAGATCAATGAAACAGACTAGAAAACCCAGAAATGGACCCACAAGTATATGGTCAACTAATTTTCAACAAAGCTAGGAAGAATATCCAATAGAAAAAGAGAAAGCCTCTTCAAAAAATGGTGTGGGAAAACTGGACAGCAACATTCAGAAAAATGAAACTAGACCACTTTCTCTTGGCACACACAAAAATAAATTCAAAATGGATGACAGACCTAAATGTGAGACAGGAAACCATCAGAATTATAGAGGAGAACACAGACAGTAATCTATTTGACATCAGCTATAGCAACTTCTTACTAGACACGTCTCCACAGGCAAGGGAAACAAAAGCAAAATGAACTATTGGGACTTCAAGATAAAAGCTTCTGCACAGCAAAAGAAACAATCAACAAAACTAAAAGGCAACCTTTGGAATGGAGAAAGATATTTCCAAATGACATTTGATAAAGTGTTAGTATCCAAAATTTATAAAGAACTTATCAAACTTAAAAGCAGAAAGAAAAAAAAACCCACACAAATAATCCAGTTAAGAAATGGGCAGAAGATATGAATAGGTATTTTTCCAAAGACATATGAAAAGATGCTCAACATCACTCATCATCAGGGAAACATAAATCAAAACCACAATGAGATACCACTTCATACCAGTCAGAATGGCTAAAATTAACAAAACAGGAAACGTTTTTGGCAAGGTTTTTTCGTCGAGGATGAAGAGAAAGGGGAACCCTCTTACACTGTTGGTGGGAATGTAAACTAGTACAGCCACTCTGGAAAACAGTTTGGAGGTTCTTCAAAAAGTTGCTACGAACTAGCAATTGCACTACTAGATATTTATCCAAAGGATACAAAAATAGTGATTTGAAGGGGCACATGCACCCTGATGTTTATAGCAGTGTTATCAGCAATAGCCAAACCGTGGAAAGAGACCAAATGTCCATCAACTGAAGAATGGCTAAAGAAGATGCAGTATACACACACACACACACACACAACACACACACACACAGAAATATTACTCAGCCAACAAAAAGAATGAAATCTTGCCATTTGCAACAATGTGGATGGATCCAAAGTGTATTAAGCTAAGGGAAATAAGTCAGCCAGAGAAAGACAAATACCATATGACTTCACCCATATGTGGAATTTAAGAAACAAAACAGATAAACATATGGGAAGGAAAAAAGGGTGGGGGGGGGGGCAAACCATAAAAGAAACTCTTAACTATAGAAAACAAACTGGGGGTTGCTGGAGAGAAGTGGGCAGGGGAAATGGGCTAAATGGGTGATGGGTATAAAGGAGGGTATTTGTGATGAGCACTGGGTGTTGTGTGTTGGTAAAGAATCACTAAATTCTGTTCCCAAAATAAGTATTACAATTTATGTTAGATAACTAGAATTTAAATAAAAACTTGAAACATTGAAAAAAAAGAAAAGAAGTGATTACTGACCAGAAGCCTTAAAGCTACACAAACACCCTGTTTCTCCTTAAAATTTCATTCCTCAATTTCAATATTAAGTGGATTATTCTTATAGTAATTAATACTGTGGAGTTCTAAGAGTGATTTTTTTTATTTCCCTCAGTCCTTCTACATTTATTATCTAGAATTTTTCTGTATGGAATTCTTGTTCATTCACACCATTTGTTTATTTATTAAATCATTAAATCAATACAGAATCAGGATTTAGGTTTTTGAGTTATAATGCAATACGATCATTATCTTTTGCTCATATTTCATCCATGGAGAACTCATTTAGGCTGGTGTTGTGTTCCTTTGGCATAATCATGATCCCATCCTCTATTTTTTTTTTTAAGTTCTTTTTTCACTTTCTGTCACTAAACAATGCTCCAGGCTCATCGTGTTTTCTCCCTGTCCCAGTGCTAGAATTAGCCATTTCTCTATGGTACCATGGTTCCTTTCACTGGAAAACAGTATTTAGAAACCAAGATGCAGGCACTAGATATGTTCATTGCTACTAGGATGTCATGGCTTCTAGACCCTCTTGACAAACAGAACTAGGAAATAACATTGCATACATACTAACCTATGTATACATACATGTCTATATTTACTTTTTGGTGCATATATGTTAGAATAAACATGAATTCACATTATTATCTCAGACCCTAATCCAACACCACAAGGTTCTTTGTAGTCTTCAGTCCTTGCTTATTTTTAACTTCTTTCTCTGACAGGGGAAAACTTAGCTTAAATTAAACACAATTTATTTGTCCAAACCTAGTAAACACATAAAGTATTGTTAGAAATGTTAACTTATACCATGTGATACACAAATTTACTAACCAGAATACAATCTGATATATAGCTTTCTTTTTCCTTAGCTTGACAGTATCCAATCAAACTGTTTTCCAAAGTTACTTAGGTCAGCTCTTCTTTGTCTTTTCTTTTTCTTACATTTATTTCTTACATATATTACATTATGGCATTTGTAATATAGTTAAATTTACTTGTCACAGTTTACTTTACATCCTGGGATCCCCTGGTATTCTAGTTGACTTTTCCTTTTAATTTGCATTCAGGAAAGTTGGTTCTTTGTGGTAAACAACATGGGTTTTGACAAATGTATGGAGTCATGTATCAATCTAACACAGTATCATAAAGAACAGTTCCATAACACAAAAAATTCCCTTGTGAGGCCCCCTTGAAATAAATCCCTACCTTTGCTACTCCTGGCAAATAACCGATCTGTTTTCCATCCCCACAGTTCTGCCTGTTCCAGATCATTTTATAAATGAAATAATACTACATGTAGCCTTTGGGCCTGGTTTCTTTCACTAAGCAAAAAAAATTTTAAATTCAATCATCTTGTACAAACCAATAGTTTTTTCATTTTTGCATTTCATATACTTCAAAATTTATGTAGCAGGTTTCATTGCACTCTGTGCCACATTCCCACAATCCATCCGGTTTCAGGACAGCACACTGTTGGTGACTCACCTAATGAAAGTTCTGCACTGTCTCTCTACTTTTCAACCTCAGAATTTTCACTAGTGCCAGGGCAAACTATTGATCAGACATGCTGGCACAGCTCAGAAGTACAATACCTCCAAAGATATCACTCAACCAATCAGAATCCATAGATAAGTGCCCTACCCTCCCATTTCATCAGTGGTTTAACTCTGAGAAGCACTCTACATGGTTCTTCTAGGTCCCTAGTGGGTGTGAAGCCACATTTCTAAGTACAGCAGCCAGCTTAATATTTTTGGTTTTTCTCCCTTCTCCAAAACTCTGTTTCCTCAATTGTGCCTCCTGGGTTCACCTCCTAAATAAAGTCTTTCATCCAAGTCCTTGTGTCAGACTGTTACCTGTTCGAGAACACTTTCCCAGATATCCCTATGACTCACTCCCTCATCTACATGAATTGTTTATTGCTATTTCTCAGTGAGCTCTTATCTCACTACCATTTTTAAACCGCAGGCCTTATCCCCCTTCCTTACTTCATTTATTTAACAGCAATTTAACAACATGTAACTTCATATGTGTATAATTAATTTTGTTAATTTCAGTTAGAATACGGGCTTCATGAGTGCAGTGATTTTACTCTCATTTGTTAATTTTTGTGTCTCTAGCACTTCAAACACTCTTTGGCACATAGTAGGCACTCAATAAAAATATACTGAGTAAGTTAATTTTTCTAGGAGATTGGCTTTATTCAGTATAAGAACAGACTTCCTATTAAAAAAAAAACCTGAAAACCAATGACTTTCAAAATTGAATGGTATTCAAAATGAGGCCTATTGATTCCATCACAAATATCATTTAAAACATTCCCACGCTTAGCATGAAGTTTGACTGGATCTTCTGAATTGACTTGAATTTTAAGTTATTATTATACTGTGCACATAAAAGACTATAGTACAAGGTAGAAAATTGGCATGAACCCATTATTTTTCCTCTTAGCAATTCATTTGAAGCCAAATATAATAACTGTATACCATGCATTTGGTAAGCCTATTTAATGAATCCAAACAGAATGCCATCTGCACAAGAGAGATGAATATAGGGAAGAATATTTTTTCATCTGTGAAATTTGAGTCTCATTGTTTTCCTGAATATTTATTATAAGAAAGAACAACTCATTCTTGGTTTCCAAACTGAAATTAATTTCATCACATTTTTATTACCTGGACACTGGATAAACGACCACTCATAGTTCTTTTCTTTAGGACAAAGACTGGTGTCAAGAATCATCTCATTATTGTGCATCCCAACAAGCTTCATTGGTCCCCGTGAAGATCCTTCAATGCAGTGTCCTCTTCCTGTATTACTAGGATCATTGCACCAGCCACACCCAGGCTGTTCCAAACAATGCCCACAGGTTCTCAATCCAGAACAATTTTGAGCTGCATGAAAGGAACATTAACAAAATATGTTATATGATTTTATATTCAAATGGAATTATAAGGTAATGGAAAAATAAATACGGTCTAAAAAAAGACTGGAAAAGTTGTCTATAGTTGATGTAAACATTTTTTTGTAATAATATCTAAGAGACAGCAATTACTTAAATTGCCAAATAAAATATACATCATGAGCAAAGAGGAGATAAATGGACTGACTTAAAGGTGAAAAGAGGTGTGATAACTATGACATAGAGAAAAATGAAGTCAGCACTTAAAGGTTGCTGAGAATTTTTTACCTGTTTTTAGGACCTTTTGGAAGCTGTTCCAGGGGCCTACAGATCACATTTACCCTTGTCCATGTGTAGAGCTGTGTTAGCTGGTCTTGGGCCTAGTGAGGGCCTCCAAAGAAAAACTCTGCACCTGCCTGTGGATGTCCAGTATAACTGCTGCCTGCCCATCCTGAGAGAGCTAAGCCCCATGTGTACTGTGCGATGATTTAAAGTAGATTTTTACTAGGCCTCCCCCAGATTAAATCTAGTTTTATATTTAGAGTCTATGAACATCTCCTAGGAAAGTAAATTTTATTTTAGGACTATCTTTTTAAGGAAATATAATTTAAAAAAAAAAGTCTTGAACAAGCATTACATGCAAAGTATATCTAAACTATTCTCAAGTATAGAATTCCTACTAATACTTTCCAAATAACTAGGGAAATCTTAGATGAAAGAGTGCTGGGTTTCTTGCACTGCTGAATGACAAACTGTTAATCTTCTAGTTCTATTTATCTATTTGATTTTAGGCTTTAATAACAAGTTGCAAAATGTCATGTTCAGAGCAACATTTTATTCTCAGATTTACATATGAAACTATTACATAAGGTAATGTTGGTTTCCCTTTTGCTCAAGAGTAAAAGGCAACAGGCACTGCTGAAAGATTAACAGAAATTTCATTCTTCAGTATTTAATACTGATTCAAAACCTGACAGATTCTAATGTTTTTTAGACAATAATACAGGAAAGCTTTGGTAGCCTAGGCTGTTTTTCCTAAGTTATGAATAGCAGAGAGACTATGTATAAACTATAAGTAATTAGAGCAATCATTTTTATTTTATTTATTTTTGGCTTTTTGAAAAATTAAGTTGTTAAACATCCAATACAGTTTTTGAAATGTGTAAGAAGTTGAGAAACCAATCTGTAAGAAATTCTGTCGTCAGATGATTACTGGAGACTTCTGGTTTCTGATCCAGCATGTTAGGCATTCAGAAGTTACCACTCCATCCTAACAAAAAGTAAGAAGCAGCACAAAATGAAAAATCAACAACTCTTCTTAGATCTGTCAGAGAAGTGAGGTCACAGAGCAAATCACTGCCTGCAAGACTGGAGAGACAGACAGGAGTATGCAGAGAATCGCAGTATACCACATTTGAAACCTCTGCAGGAGCCAGTAAGTGGGGAAGAAACCCTGATCCAGGGGCCTCCTACAGCTGATCGATTGCTGGAAGCTCAGTGTGGAGTTAAACTTCCCAGAAGGACCCAGTCACAGAGGCACTCCCACATTCTTTTTTTTTCTTTTTTTTTAAACCTCCAGGAGCTCTACAAAGTCTTCACAGTGAACATCAAAGAAAAATCTTCTCGTGCTTCCAGCACGGGAAGACAAAAAGGAACCATTCTGAAACATGTCAGAGCATTCCGTTCTTTTTGACAAGGCCTGGAAAAACTATTGAACAGAGCCCAAACTGCTGGGGTTTTGTTGGAGCCCACCTGACCTGTTGGGAAATACCCAACTCCAGCCTGCTCGGGCCTTCCACGTGGGGGAAGAAAGGCACAAATCCAGCCAGCCATCCTGTGCAACCCAAGAGAGGGGAAAGAAACTGAGAAGCACTAGGGAAGTTCACAGCATGAAGCACAAGCTCACGGAAAAACTTACTCAGTTACAGAAGGCTTCTCCTCCTTCCACACCCTACCACCACATTACTAAAAGCCCATTTACAGCAGTCTCTTTTACCTATAAATCATATCTGGCTATCAAGAAAAAAATTACAAGGCATACCAAAAGGCAAAAAACACAACGTGAAAAGATAGAGCAAGCATCAGACCAGACATCGCAGGAAAGTCAGAATTATCAGACCAGAATTTAAAACAACTATGATTAATATGCTAAAAGTTCTAATGGTAACATGCGTGAACAGATGAGCATTGTAAGCAAAACTATAAAACTCCCAGAAGATAGCATATTAGATCTAGATGACCTTGAGTTTGGTGATGGTGTTTTAGTTATGACACCAAAGGCACAATCCATGAAAGACAAAAATTGATAAACTAAACTTCATTAAAATTTAAATTCAAATTTAAAATTTCTGCTCTGTAAAGACACTGTAAAGAGAATGAAAATACAAGCCATACGCTGTAAGGAAATATTTCAAAAAGACATACCTGATAAAGGACTCTTATCTAAAATACATGAAGAACTCTTAAAACTCAATAATAAGAAAACAAACAACTCAATTTTTAAAATGGGCAAAAGACCTAAGCAGATACCTCACCAAAGAAGGTATACAGAGGCAAGTATGAAAAGATTCTCCACATCATATGTCACTAGAGAACTTCAAACTAAAAACAATAATATACCCCTATTAAAATGGTCCAAATCCAAAACACTGACAACACCAAATGCTGGTGAGTATGTAGAATGCAAAGTAATAAAAAATTCATTGCTGGTGGAATGCAAAATACAGCCACTCTGAAAGACAGTTTAGTGGTTTCTTACAAAACTAAACATACTTTTACCATACATTCTAGCAAAAACACTCCATGATATTTATACAAATGAACTGAAAATTTCTGTCCATACAGAGACCTGGAGCGCCTGGGTGGCTCAGTTAGTTAAGCAACTGCCTTCGGCTCAGGTTATGATCCTGGAGTCCCTGGACCTAGTCCTGCATTGAGCTCCCTGCTTGGCAGGGAGTCTGCTTCTCCCTCTGGCCCTCCCCCTTCACATACTCTCTCTCACTTTCTCTCTCTCTCAAATAAATAAAAATCTTAAAAAAAAAAAAAAAGAAAGAAAGAAAAGAAAAGAAACCTGCACATAGATGTTTACTGCAGATTTATTCATAATTGTCAAAACTTGCCAAAAGCAACAAGACTTTAATAGCTGAACAGATAAATTATAGTTAAAGACAATGGAATATTATTCAGCTCTAAAAATAAATTAAGCTATCAAGCCAGAAAAGACATGGAGACTTAAATGCACATTACTAAGTGAAAGAAACCAATCTGAGAAGCTACATACAAATGATATGACATTCTGGAAAAGGCAAAACTACACAGACAGTAAAAATATTAGTGATTTCCAGGAGTTAGGAGAGAAAGAGGGATGAACAAGTGGAGATCAGAGGATTTTGGACGAGAGACTTTGGGCAATACTGATGTGTCAGTGTAGGTTCATCAGCTGTAGCAAATGAACCATTCTGGTGCGGGATGTTGACCGTGGGGGGAGTTGTGCATGTGTGGGGGCAAAGGACATAAAGGAACTCTCTGCACCTTCCTGTCAAAATTGCCATGAACCTAAAACTACTCTAAAAAATAAATTTTAATCAATTTTTAAAAGATTACCTTCCCTAACTGCCGAGAAAAAAATGTTTAAATTGAGCATGTACATAAACTTGTAAAATACCAAAAGAAATACAGATTTGTGAGAGTGTACTATATTCTCATGTTTCCTATTTTTCCATTTTCACTGTATCAATTTAATTACATTTTTATTTGAACTTTTACATATTAAGAACTAAACCTATTACTGCATTAAATTATCCTTTTGAAGATCATTTTCACAAAGAGAATAACCAATATTTTAAGTAAAATATCTCAATTATTAATAATTGCAGTTATTAACAAAGCTTTCTCAGAAAACATTAGGCAAAACTTGTCTTAAGATATATTTCTTTTCTTCAATTTGTAAATTTTAAGTACTAATATCACAATAGCACAATGAAAAAAACACTGGCAAATATTATAAAATCCATATTTGTTTCTCATTAGCAAAAAAAAATTTCCTTCAAGTTCCATTTACCAGGAAACCTCAAATGATCCCTGAAACAACTTTCTAAAAGCAACATAAAATGTATACCATTTCTTTTTTTTTTTAGTGTATACCATTTCTAACACAGTTTTATTTATAACTCTAAGAATGTTTTTAAAGACTTACTACTGTTAAATGTTTAGTGAAAGACCAGACATGTGTAGTAGAAATGATCATGTAAATCCACTGTGTATAATTAATGTTAACAAGATAACAAGATATAAAGTTAAAAGCAAAAGTACAATTAAAAACATTGTCCAAAAGCTGATGTCTTTGAAACAATAATATTCAGCTACTTTTTGCACTCGGGTTTTTTTTTTTTTAAAAGATTTTATTTATTTGACAAAGAGAGAGACAGCAAGAGAGGGAACACAAGCAGGGGGAGTGGGAGAGGGACAAGCAAGCTTCCCGCCGAGCAGGGAGACCGATGGGGGCTTGATCCCAGGACTTTGGGATCATGACCTTGGCCGAAGGCTGACACCCAACACTTAAGCCACCCAGGCACCCCTGCACTCGGATTTTGATAAAGGATGCCACCTTTGTTCCTACTCCTTATTTTATTTCCTGGCATTTCCTTATTGCTCATTAAAAGCCTTTTGGTTAAAAGCAGGGAAGAATGACATAATAGAGGAGTTTATTTCTCACAAGGAGTAGATCACCACCATGTTTACTTGTATTTACTTCCAGAAAATACAAGATCTCCTTGAAGAGAAGTTCAGTAGCCCTCTTCCCTACAAAGATGTAAAGGGAAGGGCATATAATTTAAAAGGATGTGGAACAAAAATAATTGGACATCATCAGCACAACTGAAGTGTAGATAGCCACCAAGAAGGTAAATATGACAACAGACACAAACAGTGAAAGAAAAGACCCACAGAAAAGAAAAATGCAGCAGACTAACTGCCCAAGAAAAAATGGTTGAAGTAGAACACAAAACTCTCAAGAAATCAAAATCAAGAAAACAAAAAAAGAAGAGAGTCAAAAACAGAAGACATAAAGGCAGAACTTAACAACTGATGTACACACCTCTAGCGGACAGCCCTCCCAGCAGTATGTGTCATAATTTAGTTCATCAGTGATGAAGATACACTTCATACTGGTGTTTAATCATGTTTCATATACCTTCTCAAAAAATTCAGTTAGACTTTTTATGGTGGAAATACAAGGTTCTCAAAAACATTGTTTTAAAACAGATAAAAATCCCCAAATAAACAACCATAAAGAAGAAAAAACATCTGAATTATAACTAAGAGATGGAAAATTCAAGTGAATTCAAGACATATTGATATTTATTAAGGAGGGCATAGATTGCATGGAGCACTGGATGTTATATGCAAACAATGAATCATGGAACACTACATCAAAAATTAATGCTGTACTATATGGTGACTAAAATAATAATAATAATAATAATAATTTTTAAAAAAGAAATTCCAATCACTATTTTAAGATTTCTAAGGAAGAATAAATAGAAGATTTCTAAAAAAGAATAAATAGAAGAAAACAATGTAAGTATTAAAGATCATTTTTAGCGGTAAAGAAAGACACCACTCTTCAGATTCAAAGAGTGAATGAGAATCCATTTTTAAAATCTAACTCGATTACTGGAAATTGAAATGAATTACAGAATTTGAATCCCAAGGATTAAGAGAAAAAAAATTACAATCTTTTATTTCTTGAAGAATTTTTTTAAAAAGATGCCCCACAAAGGAATGAAAATCAAATTCACAGGAAAATTCTCACTCACAACACCAAACACTACAAGGTCTAAGGAAAGAATAACCTAGAACTCCCATATCCAGCCACTTAATCATTCAAGTGAACATAAAAAAAAAATACACTTTAGACATATAAAAACTCAAAAAGATTACTATCCATGAATTTATTTGAATGAATTACTGAAGACTATTCTCCAAAAGGTTAATAAATGAGACGGAAGATATGGAATACAAGAAAGATTTGTGTAGTGAAGACGACTTAGATTTAACTCTAAACAATTTTTAGGAAGTTCTTAAGCATGTAATACCTTGGAAAGTTTACAAGCTCCTTTTTCACTACCCTTTACCCTTTTATTCTATAACACACACAGAGAAGTCCATAGAGAAACGTGAGATTAATAAATTATTGTACAGAAATGCTATGTGCCTGCACTCAGCCTGGAGGTGGAGCACTGACTCCCTTGCACCCCTGTCCTAGCCAGCTCCCCAGTCTTCTCCCAGCAGCATCCACTATCTGTCATTTACATTAATTTTTGCACCCCTGTCCTAGCCAGCTCCCCAGTCTTCTCCCAGCAGCATCCACTATCTGTCATTTACATTAATTTTTTTTACTCTACAGTTTTACCACCTAAATATTCATTCCTGAACAAGAGAGCTTAGTTTTGCCTGTTTTTGAACTTTATCTAAATGGAGCCATACTGTATATAATCTTTTGTGTCTGGTTTCTTTCATCAAACATTAATGTTTGTGGAAAGACAAACATGATTATGAAGGCAAGAGAGCCTGGGTACTATCAGTTCCCCCTAAGACTACATCACTGGATGCAGCTCCCCTGGGCAACTGACTCCTAATAAGATGTTTTCTGTGGGAGTAAGACCCTTTTATGCCTGCAACTACCCCAGTGCCATGCACTGAATGAGGCCCATCCTCATTCCCTATTAAAAAAAAGGGAGATGGAGAGGAGAAGGGAGATGAGGGAAATTGGAAGGGGAGATGAACCATGAGAGACTATGGACTCTGAAAAACAATCTGAGGGTTTTGAAGGGACGGGGGGTGGAAGGGTGGGGGAGCCAGGTGGTGGGTATTATGGAGGGCACGTATGGCATGAAGCACTGGGCGTGGTGCATAAACAATAAATTCTGTTACTCTGAAAAGAAATTTATTTTAAAAATAAATAAATAAATAACGTTCCTAAAAAAGGATAGCAACGAGGAGCTCAACACCTAATATGCCCAGCCATGCCCATGCCAGGAACACCTCTCCACGTGATGCCAAGAGCCTGGAAAAACAAATATACCCAACAACCACAGCCTAGAAGTTCTGGCCTACATTGTGGCACTTACTGTTCTGTCTCAGCTCTTCATGCACCAGTGGTGCCTATATGGAACAAATACAGGTTTGGCTGGTTGGTAGACTATGGGGGTATCTTTGGGAATGATGTAAACTCTGGAAAGGCCAGTGAGTCTCCATCTGCACTGTCTTAAGCAGCTGGTTACCTCAAAATGACAAGGTCACTCATCTGAGCAAGAAGAGCTTATAACTGGGTGGCCATGTTGTCTGTGGGCTACCAGATCCCAGGGGCAAGCTTCAAAAGAGTAGATTCACTACCAAAGGGTATCTCAGACTTAGGAAGCTCCTCTTAAAAGAAGCAGCTCTTCCTTCCTCTTACAGTATAAGCAAGAGAGCTCAAGGAAGGATGGAAGGAAGAATGCATGGTTGGACAATGCATGCTGCTGCTAGGATATTTATTCATACATCATCACGGTTACATCAGCAGCAGCTGTTCCTATGGAAGGAATGTAGGGAAGTCAACGGGCTGATAAGAAAGTCCAGACAAAACTTTAAAAAGTTGCAGGAACAAGCTGTGCCATGGCCCAAACTTCTTGGAAACCTACAAATGCCTGCTTGCAGGAGGGAAGAACAGAGGGAAGCCAGTGGACTGATGCAAAGACCCGAACTGGACCTACCAGAGCTGCAAAGATCGGGTGAGAGAAGGCATAACGGTGTGTAACAACTATCAGAGCAATTGTTAAGTGGAAAAAACTAGTCGTGGGTTGACAAGATTCCCTGAGGAGTATTCCCTTAGAAAGATTAAAACTGTCCCTTCCCTATCCCGTTGAACACTTCAACTACAATATCTTCCTGAGTTTAACCCATATGGGGCTTCAAGTGGCTACTATTTTGTCTCCCTTCACTGCACTGTAATTGCAGTTCCTTTGGGACCCGGCACCCATTAACTGGATTCATTCATTGCAAATCGAGCTTATTGCAAGTAAAAGTATTGGGAAGAAAACTAAAATAAAACAAACCTAAGGACTCCTGGTCCTTCTGCCCTAGTGACCTTCCTAGACATTCAGGCACTGGGAAGTGGGGAACTGACAAGGAACAAAATATTCCTCTCATTCATCTGTGTCTGCTTGAATGTAGCAAGTGAATAGATGTTTTGCTTTGTTTAAATAAAGGATTTCTGGTTGAATATACACTTGAACTCCAAGTTCATCTGAGGTGATTCCAGAGCTAACTGTGGTTGTGGAATGGTGGCCCTGGGCACCAGCAGAGTATGTTCTCCAAAAAGGACACAAAGTCTGGATCAGTCACAGAAAGGACAGACCCCAATTAGTGTGGCATGAATGAATCAATTCAACATTGAAAAGCAGGTGAGGGAGCACTGGAAATAAATAATCGTTCCTACCTTCTTATTATAAATCTGAACAGACCAATTACTTCATGTCCCTGTTGGAAAGGCATTTTTTGATAAGCCCCAGGGTCAGAGGGTAGATTGTAGAAAGATAAACCATATTTTCTGCTCACACAAAGCTCGCTGAGACCAGCAGCTTCTACATTTTCCCAAAGGAAAAAAAAAACAAAAAGCTGCATGTGGTTTCAAATTCCTACAAGGACACCAGGTGCTCTCAGTAGTGCTATGCAATTCCCTTGGCAATAGCATCCTGATGCAATCTGCCTTTACAAGAAAGGCCACTCTCATAACCACACAGTGGTATGATACATAAACTCGGTCAAGTCCTTACAAAATTTGAGACCAGGAAGGGGTAAGATCTTGTCCTGAAGTACAACCCATAGCAAGTGCAGTACCGACCTGCTGCCATAACTCCCCATGTGATTCCAAGACCACATCCTGCCTTCGTGGTAGATGCACCACCACTGATAGGATTGATATTCTTGCCAACAAATGCTTAACTTGAATCCAATCATGAGGAAAGAATTAGATAAATCCAAATTGGGACACTTAAAAAACAAATGGTGTAGATTCTTTAAAAATATCAGTTGTGTAAGACATGGGAACTCTGCTAGATTAGAGGACACTAAAGGAGCATGACAAAGCAGTATGCGATCTTTGCAACAATAAGCACTTTCGTGAAGTGTTAAACTCTCTGCCACGTACACTCAGAGTTGGGGAGAGCACAAATGTGGCAAAATGTGTGTGTGTGTGCCTATGTAGGATAAAATAATTAGTAGAATTCAAAATGATGGTATAGTATAATCTGGGGCTTATACCATTAATAGGTTTTAAAACAACAGTTTTTTGCTGCAACAAAAGCAAACACTTTTTCCCATCTTTTAAAAACTTCTTCAGATGTTTAATTCCTCCTTCCATCACAGAAAATTGATTTGTGTTGCCTTTACATGAAAAATCACTCTAGATAAATACTTACGAGAGCAGGTGGCCGTTTGCCACTCCAGACACTGTCCGTATGGAAAAGAGATTATGTAGGCATTGGAGTCAACGCAGCGCCTCGTGCTACTGCACCACATACACTCCATGCCATTGCTGGTGCAGTTGGAGCAGGATGTCCGTAGAGAGCACGGCTTTTTGCAGGGCCTTGCATTTTGATTTGGACTGACTGGAATAAATCAACAAATACAATTATTTTATTTGTTAACTATATTTTAGCACAGATATATGGGTTTCATTTCTTTTGAGGTTTGGGGGATATTTCAAGTAAGCCAAGTGTGGAATAAAAATTATAGCAAAACTACGTGATACGATAAATGAAAATGAAGATGAGGTGTTAATACTTCTTAAATTTATTATCAAATTTGAAAATCATACTTCTTTTGAAAATTTTAATCCTTTACAAAGTACATAAGGTTACATAATTTAAAAACTTATAAATAGAGATGTAGCCCATAACCTAGTTTTCTGTCTTTGGCTAAATACTACACACACTCTCATTATTTACTTTCCCACTAAAATTTTTTCCATAAACATTCCACACCTTATCAAAACAAATGCCTATCAGTGAACATGTCCCTGAAAAACAAACAATAAAAATAAAACAATATACTATAAAATCTTTACATGAAATAGAATATCATTACCTTTAGATAATTTTTTTTTTAATGCTAGCAAGGATGTGAAGAAATTGGAACGTTTGTTCATTGCTGGTAGGGATGTAAAATGGTACAACTTCTATGGCAAACAGTATGGCAATTCCTCAAAACATGAACATAGAATTGCCATATGATACAGCAATTCCATTTCTGCCTATATACCCAAAAGATACGAACCAGAACTGGAAAAGATATCTGTAAACCCATGTTCATAGCATCATTATTCACAACAGCCAATAAGTAAAAGCAACTCAGATGTACATTGATGGATGAATGGATAAACAAAATGTTGGATGTACATACAATGGACAATTATTCATGTTAAAAATGGAAGGATATTCTAACATATGTTACAATACGAATGAATCTTGAAGACATTATGTTAAGGGAAATAAGCCAGGCATAAAAGTTCATGCACTTTATGATTCCATCTATATGAGGTAAATAAATTAGTCAAACTCACAGACACAGAAAGTAGAAGGTGCTGGTCAGGGTCTGGGGGAGTTATTGTTTAATGAGTACAGAGTTTGGGAAGATGAGGAAGTTCTGGAGATATATGCTGTTGATTAATGCACAATAATGTCGATGCACGCAATAACACTGAACTTTGCATTTAAAAATGGTTAAAATGGTAAATTTTATATTATGTATATTTTTTTAAAAAGTGTTTAAAAAGAGGAAATAATTCAATATTCCTTTATCACTTAATGAAAATCCATTTCAAGACACACATGTGATTTCACTCATATGTGGAATTTAGGAAACAAAACAAATGAGCTAAGGGAAAAAAGAGAGACAAACGAAAAAACAGACGTTCAACTATAGAGAACAAATTGATGGTGACCAGGGAGGAGGGTGGCAGAGGTGGGGGGAGGTGGGTGGTTGAAATGGATGATAGGGAGTAAGGAGGGCACTTGTCATGATGAGCACCGGGTGTCATATGGAAGTGTTGAGTAACTATCCTGCACACCAGAAACTAATATTACACTACATGTTAACTAACTGGAATAAAAATAAAAACTTTAAAAAAATGTCTATGTCTAATATTGTATACTGACTAATAAAACCAAATAAAAAATTACAACACAATTAGTACAGGTTTGGGGTTTGAATGTCATGGCCAATATAAAAAATAATAGTCAATCACCACAAAATGACATATTAGGGAAAAAAAAGAACAGAAATGTTTCTTCTTACTTGCCAAATGAAAGAGATCTATAAAATGAAAATGATTCAAAATTAGTTGTTAATCTTAAAAACAAATCTTCCTTCTAAACACTGTAATTATAAAAGTAAAAGTTGTTAACAAAATTAAGAATAGACTCAATCAAAAAATAAAGATTGCGGGACGCCTGGGTGGCTCAGTTGGTTAAGCTGCTGCCTTCTGCTCAGGTCATGATCCCAGGGTCCTGGGATCAGGTCCCACATCGGGCTCCTTGCTCGGCAGGGAGCCTGTTTCTCTCACTGCCTCTGTCTGCCTCTCTGCCTGCTTGTGTGTTCTCTCTCTCTCTCTCTCTCTCTGGCAAATAAATAAATCTTTAAAAAAAAAAAAAAAGAAATCTTTCCCCACTTTAAAAAAAAAAATAAAGATTGCCTAAAACCATAAAATTTTGGTATTTTCACAAGTTAACACTGAGGTCACTAATAGTAAGTGGGGCATGTAGATAAGGATAAAATTTACCAAAATTATCAGGGAATCAACATCACGAAAAGATGGTGAAATTTACCTTAGGCACACAGACTATCTCAAGCGGAAAGGCATGGTAATAATTTTAAAGAAATACTAGTTTACTGCTTACCAACAGGTTTTTCACAGACCAGGCCATCCGCCATCGATGTACAAGGATTCGCTTTCAGGCCTGCCACCGCAGCCTTTTCCAGATACGCACAGAACCCAGAATCATTCGGTTCACCAGGAAGCCACTGCAGCGTCGTGTTTGTAAAAGGAGACATGTCTTCCCATCCCCAGTAGGATATATTGATCTTGCGCAAGCCTACCCATGGTGATACTTTCTGTAAACAATAGCAAAAGGAGTATTAAAGAAAGTTAGATATAAAAAGTCATATTCCTTAGCAAATACCTCATTATCATTAAAAATTACATTTAAGGGAAGCCTCGGTGGCTCAGTTGGTTAAGTAACTGCCTTCAGCTCAGGTCATGATCCTGGAGTCCCAGGATCAAGTCCCACATCGGGCTCCCTGCTCAGCAGGGAGTCTGCTTCTCCCAATGACCTCTCTCCTCTAATGCTCTCTCTCTCTCCCATTCTCTCTCTCTCTCTCAAATAAATAAATAAAATCTTTAAAAAAACAAAAAACAAAAAAATTTTAAAAATAAAAATTACATTTAAAAACATATAGAGCTGCCTTTCTAATGACTTCCTGTACCAAGGATCATTAACAATTCCAGCATATTTTAGAGAATGATGTAGAAAAGAACACTATTTTTCAAAAATAGATTTTGCACTCATGCTACATAATTGGGGCCAGTTGTTAAGCCCTTGTGAACCTCAGTTGCCTCTTCTACAAAATGAGGTTATAAATGTCTGATATAAATACCTACCTTATGAAACAAGATCACTTAAATTTTAACATATTGCTGCTGCTGCTCTGTTACTGCTCTACTTTAACAATTTAATCAGTTCTAGAGGTAAGAATCTACAGCTAAGTCGCCATTACACGCACTGAGAGAGAACAGGAAACAAAATCAACAAACTGTATACAGAGGTGAGTGAAAACTTAACATGTTCACAAAAGGACTAAGAAGAATAACTGCCTCTGTCCTAGTTCAGACTTCTACTAGTACCTCAGGACTTTTACTCAATTTTAGATAAAGTTATGTCATCTACTTTCATTATGAAAGAGATCAAGAAAATTGATAAAATCTGACTCCTTTGCCTAAAATTTGACAGATTGCCAAATGCCACAAAACTAAATACTCCTAACGCTCTCATTAATACTTCAAAAGGGGCTTGAAAAGAAATTTATTCTGTATACACAGATCTTATTTTAATCATTAATCAATTTTAAAATGTGTTTATTAAAATTCATTTTAAAAATGATATATTTTTGCTACTCTATAAAATTTATTAGATTATAAACAACTCTTTTTATTTTCTTGTTTCTGAATTATGTGGGGTTTCATAGATTTTTTTATTTTTGTCTAACTTTCTTGGGGTATAATTGAAAAATTAAAAAATATCTATCTAAAACATGTACAATTTGATGTTTTGGTACATGCAGTCAACATGAAATGATTACCACAATCAAGCTAATTAACATTCCCATCACCTCATAGAGTTACCTTTATATTTGTGGTGAGAACATTTAACACTAGTATCTTCAATTCCAAGTATACAATACAGTATTATTAACTAGTAACCAAGCTATACATTAGATGTCCAGAGCTTATTTATCCTGTATAACTGACACTTTGTACCTTTTGACATATACCTCTACATTTCCCTCATCCTCTGCCCCTGGCAACTACCATTCTACTAACTGCTTTTATGAGTTTGACTTTTTTAGATTTCACATATAAATACAATTGGGCAGTATTTGTCTTTCTGTATCTAGCTTATTTCACCTAGTGTAATGTCCTCCAGATTTATACATGTTGTAGCAAATGGCAAGATGTCCTGCTTTTGTAAGGCTATATAATATGACATTATCTATCTATCTCACATACCTCACACACACACACACACACACACACACACAATATCACATAACACATTTCATTTTCTTTATCCATTTATCCATAGATGAACACAGGCTGTTTCCATACCTTGGCTATTGTGAATAATGCTGCAATGAACATGGGAATGCAGATGCCTCACTGATAATCCCGTTTACATTCCCTTTGAATATATACCCAGACAGGGGATTGCTGGATCACATGGTAGTTCCATTTTTAATTTTTTGAGGAACCTCCATACTGTTTTCCAAATTGACTTTACCAATTTGCATTCCCACCAACAGCATACAAGGGTTCCTTTTTCTCCACATCTTTGCCAACTTGTTATCTCTTTTTGTTTGTTTGTTTTTTGTTAACAGCCATTCTAACAGGATCACTTTGATTTTGATTTGTATTTCCCTGATGATTAGTGATACCCCGCTTTTATCATATACCTGTTGGCGATCTGTATATTCTCTTTAGAAAAATGGCTATTCGTATCCTTTGTCCATTTCTTCACTGGGTTCTTTTCTTTGCTATTGAGTTATTTGCCTTCTTATATATTGTGGACTTTAACTCCTTATCAGATGTATGGTTTACAAATATTTTCTCCCACTCCACAGGTTGTCTCTTTCCTGTGCTGATTGCTTCCTTTGCTGTGAAGACGCTGATTAGTTTGATGCAATGCCATTTGTCTATTTTTGCTCATTGCCTATACTCTTGGGGTCATTTCTTTTTTTTTTTTTTTTTAAGATTTTATTTATTTGACAGACAGAGATCACAAGTAGGCAGAGAAGCAGGCAGAGAGAAAGCAGGAAGCAGGCTCTCCACCGGGCAGAGAGCCCAAGGCAGGGCTCGATCCCAGGACCTTGGGATCATGACCCGAGCCGAAGGCAGAGGCTTTAACCCACTGAGCCACCCAGGTGCCCCTCTTGGGGTCATTTCTAAAAAATCATTGCCCTGACTAATGTCAAGAAGCCTATTCTCCAAGTTTTGTTCTAGAATTTTTACAGTTTCAGGGCTTCCATTTGTGTCTTTAATCCATTTTCAGATTTTTGTATATGGTGTGAGATAAGGGTCCACATTCATTCTTCTGCACGAGGATATCCAGTTTTCCCAGCATCATTTATTGAGTTGTCCTTTCCCCAATGTGTGTTCTTGGTACCTCTGTTGAAGATCAGTTGATCATAAATGCATGGATTTGTTTCTGGTCTCTCTTATAATGTGTCCTGGTGAAGGTCTCTTTATGTTTTTAATCTATTTGGGGTCTCATGGATCTGTATATTCATTTGGGGAGTTTCAGATTCGAGAAGTTTCCTGTTATTATTTCTTTAAAGGAAATTTCTGCCTCTTTTTTCTTTCTCTATGACTTCTGGCACTCCCAAAAACCATGTATGGATGCATTTGACGGTCTGTCATAGGTCCCAGAGGCTCTCTTCATGTTTCTGTCCATTCTTTTTTTTTCTTTTGCTACCTCTGACTAGATGATTTCAAATGACTTGACTTTGAGCTCAATGATTCTTTTCTTCTGACTAACAGTGTCTGCTATTAAAGTGCTATATTAATTTTATTTCAATCACTGTGCTCTTTAGCTCTATAATTCCTGTTTTTTATGATATCCATGTCTTTGTTAAACTTCTCATTTTGTTCACATATCATTTTCTTAATATAATTTAGTTGTTTATCTTTATCTCTTTTAGCTCACTAAGCTTCTTTTAGATGATTATCTTGAATTGTCACTTTTTAGTTCTCCATTATTTAGGGTCAGTTACTGGTACTTTATTCTGTTGCTATGGTAGTGTCATATTTCCCTGATTTTTTGTGATTCCTATTGCCTCACATCAGTGTTTCATCTGAAGAAGCAACTACTTCTTTTAATCTTTGTAGACAGACTTCAGTAAGGAAAGCCTTTCGTCATTCAGCCTATCCAGAAATTCCAGAAATTCTAGAGGGCCATAAAGTAGAATCCATAGGCGGGTTTACTGCTGGATTACTCAGCTAGGCTAGCCTGGTGGCTAGGTCAGTGAGTGATCAGGTCTAGAGTCTGGGTCTACAGGGGGCTTCCTGGCACCTGGATTCAGAGAGGCAAGCCTGGGACCATTGCCATAGGTCTGGAGTTTGTGTCCACATGAGGAGGCCAATGCCTGGGTTCATGGGAGTGGGCCTAGAATCTGTGTCTGTAGGTACAGGCCTGGATACTGGGTGCATAGGGGCCACCTGGTACAAGGGTCCATTGAAGTAGTCATGGTAACTAGGTTTATGAGGGTATGCCTAGAACCACAGTCCATGGTGGCAGGCCTGTAGCTGGGTCCAAAAGGGCCAATCTGGAGCTTGAATCACTTGGGACAGACTGAAGGAAACATGGCGATTAACCTGGCACTGGGATAATTTTCAATTCTGAATCCATGGATGCCAGCTTAGTCCTGGGGTGAGCCTGGCACCTGGACTCATGGGTATGGACCTGGTCGTGAGTCTGTAGGGGCTAGCCTGGTGCCAGGGTCCCCTAGGGTAAGGCTAGTGACCAAATCCATGGAAGCAGGCCAGATTCTGAGTCCACAAAGGATGGGCTTGGTACCTGGGAGCACAGGGGCAAGCCTGAGGGTTGGGTACATAGGGAAGGGTCTGAAGCTTGACTTTCCAGGGGTGAGCCTGGCCTTGGGTACACAGGAACCAGCCTAGTACTAGAGTATACTGGGCAGGTCCTGAAATTTAGGTCTCCTGGAGCCTAGGGCCACAGGAAGCCAGCCTGTACTGTGAAGCCATGGGGATCAGTCTGGAGCATGCCTGGTGCCTGGGTCAGTAGGAACCAATCAGGCATCAGGGTTCACCAGAGAAAACCTGAAGCTGGGGTCAGCAGCAAAGTCAGGTGCTCACTTCACTTTTCTTCCCCTTTGTAGAAGGTATCTCTCACCATGCTTCACTGCCCTGCACGGGCTTGGGGGCGGGATGATGCAGGTAATATAAAAGTGTCCCTTCTTATTTCTGCACTTTTCCCAAGTGCGATAATCTCTCACTGAGATTACCTAGCTCTTGCAAATGTGTTTTTGTATATGAATGGTTGTCCAAACCAATGTTTCTGTGAGGGGACAAAAGCTGGAAGGCAGCTTTGCTCACCACTATACCACCAACACAGGACAAAAGCTGGAAATTTCCATTCTATCATCTTGCTGACATTATTCGTAAACACCTCTACCTTAATACACATAATATATTTATTTTTTCAGTTACTAAGTTATTAATATTATAATGTGAGGTGACTTCAAAACTCATGTCACCTTTTTACATTGTGGACTGTGAGGATAGAGAAAAAATACGTCTCTCTATTTGAATGTTTAACATACAGAAATAAGATAGATATATCCAGTGTTTATTCTAAATATGTTATACAAATGGTCCTATAGAGCTTCTAAAGATAGCTATAGACCTAGAAATTTGCAAGGTGTATAAATACAATAAATTTCATAGTTAACACTCAACAAATATCTCCTAGCTACAATTAAAATATCCTATGAATATTCATTATGATAGATCTCATATCACTTAGTAGAACGCTGTACAGATAGTAGGTAGTCAATAAATTTTGTGAACCAAAGTACATTAGAACAGATATGGTTACTTTCTACCATCCAATTCCTGAGATAGAGCTAGTACTTAATAAATGTTTCTAATTATAAAACTACACATGCTGTTTTTTCTTGCAATCACCATATATTTCATACATTATTCTGAAAGATATTTTGAAAACAAAAAAACTATAACATTTTTATAGTTCTTGATAATAACAGCAGGAGTCAATCCAACATAGATATTTCAGATTAATGACTGTGCTTCACATTACAGTGACTCTGCCTACATTTCCAACTATCTATAGTAAAGACAAGTCATTTAAAATGAAATATTACTCCCTAACTCATCATGGTAAGGATCTGCAAAGAAGAGGAGAGAAACAGAAAAATGAAGCCACTGATAAAACATTTAAAGTAACTATTACCCAGTAAATGAACTGGACTGGAGTTGAAAATCAAAGACAAATTACTATATTATGAAAATTTACTGCAGCACACCATAAATCATTACAACATTTCATTAGCCATGTCTGATAAGTAAATGATTATTTGATGCAGAATATCTTTTTAAATTGCCTGAATTTGTCTGTCTTTATTTGCCAAGGAAGTGTTATCTTAAGTGTATACAACTGGAATGACTCAGGATATAATTCATTTTACATAAATGTATGCTTAATGCAATGTCACCTTGCAGAAGCTTCCACCTTTGAAATTTTGCTACAGCTCAGCTTTCTAATGAAACAAAACATTTTTCTTTCCTAGGACATGCTAGTCCACAAACTCTCAAATCTAAGTTCCTTACACATCCAAAATAACTGTTAGTCCAATGTTATGATCTATAAAAACAAGCAAGAAAAAATGAGGAACTAACACAAGAAACCTTGAAATATGCAACTTCTAAAATAGCACATTTCATATAAACCAATTAACAACAAAATCAAAGAAACACATCGACAATAATGCAATAGTAGTACAGGACCTTAACACCCCCTTCACTGAAATGGACAGATCATCCAAGCAAA
Source organism: Martes martes (assembly GCF_963455335.1). NCBI lineage: Eukaryota > Metazoa > Chordata > Mammalia > Carnivora > Mustelidae > Martes > Martes martes. The sequence goes on from NC_137902.1 coordinate 15,095,514, forward strand.
AGATAACAAGAAAATAAAGGCCTTAAATGACACACTGGACCAGATGGACATCACAGATATATTCAGAACATTCCATCCCAAAGCATCAGAATACACATTCTAGTGCACATGGAACATTCTCCAGAATAGATCACAATCTGGGTCACAAATCAGGTCTCAACCAGTACCAAAAGACTGGGATCATTCCCTGCATATTTTCAGACCACAATTCTCTGAAACTAGATCTCAATCACAAGAGGAAAATTGGAAAGAACCCAAATACATGGAGGCTAAAGAGCATCCTACTGAAGAATGAATGTGTCAACTAGGAAATTAAAGAAGAATTGAAAAAATTCATGGAAACAAATGAAAATGAAAACACAACTGTTCAAAATCTGTGGGATGCAGCAAAGGCAGTCCTGAGAGAAAAGTATATCGCAATACAAGCCTTTCTCAAGAAACAAGAAAGGTCTCAAGCACACAACTTAACACTACACCTAAAGGAGCTGGAGAAAGAACAGCAAAGAAAGCCTAAACCCAACAGGAGAAGAGAAGTAAGAAAGATCAAGAGCAGAAATCAATAAATTGAAACCAAAAAAGGAATAGAACAAATCAACGAAACTAGGAGCTGATTCTTTGAAATTAATAAAATTGATAAACCCCTGGCCAAACATACCAAAAAGAAAAGAAAAAGGACCCAAATAAAGAAAATCATGAATGAAAGAGGAAAGATAACAAACAACACCAAAAAAAAAAAAACCAAACAATTATAATAACATATTATAAACAACTATGCGCCAGCAAATCTGACAATCTGATAAAAATGGATGCATTCCTAGAGACATATGAACTACCAAAACTGAACCAGGAAGAAAAAGAAAACCTGAACAGACCCATAACCAGTAAGGAGATTGAAACAGTCATCAAAAATCTCCCAACAAACAAGAGCCCAGGGCCAGACAGCTTCCCAGGGGAATTCTACCAAACATTTAAGAAGAATTAATACCTATTCTCCTGAAACTGTTCCAAAAAATAGAAATGGAGGGAAAACTTCCAAACTCATTTTATGAGGCCAGCATTACCTTGATTCCAAAACCAGACAAAGACCCCATCAAAAAGGAGAATTACAGACCAATATCCTTAATGAACACATATGTGAAAATTCTCACCAAAATACTAGCCAATAGGATCCAACAGTACCTTAAAAGGATTAGTCACCATGACCAAGTGGGATTCATTCCTGGGCTGCAAGGTTAGTTCAACATCCGCAAATCAATCAGTGTGATACAATACATTAATAAAAGAAAGAACAAGAACCATATGATACTCTCAAAAGATGCTGAAAAGGCATTTGACAAAGTACAGCATCCTTTCTTGATCAAAACTCCTCACAGTGTAGCCATAGAGGGTACATACCTCAATATCATAAAAGCCATCTATGGGGCACCTGGGTGGCTCACTGGATTAAAGCCTCTGCCTTCGGCTCAGGTCATGATCCCAGGGTCCTGGGATCAAGCCCCACAACAGGCTCCCTGCTTCCCTTCCTCTCTCTCTGCCTGCCTCTTGGCCTACCTATGATCTCTGTCTGTCAAATAAATAAATAAAATCTTAAAAAAAAAAAAAGCCATCTATGAAAAACCCACTGCAAATATCATTCTCAATGGAGAAAAACTGAAAGCTTTTCCCCTAAGGTCAGGAACACAGAAGGGATGTCCACTATCACCACTGCTATTCAACATAGCACTAGAAGTCCTACCCTCAGCAATTACACAACAAAAAGAAATAAAAGGCATCTGAATCGGCAAGAAGACAAACTCTCACTCTTTGCAGACAATATGATATTGTATGTGGAAAACCCAAAAGACTCCACTTCAAAACTGCTAGAATTCATACAGGAATTCAGTAAAGTGTCAGGATATAAAATCAATGCACAGAAATCAGTTGCATTTCTTTATACCAACAAGACAGAAGAAAGAGAAATTAAGGAGTCAATCCCATTTACCATTGCACCCAAAACCATATGATACCTAGGAATAAACCTAACCAAAGAGGCAAAGAATCTGTACTCAGAAAACTATAAAATACTCATGAGAGAAATGGAGGAAGGCACAAAGAAATGGAAAAACTATCCATGTTCACGGATTGGAAGAACAAATACTGTGAAAATGTCTATGCTACCTAAAGCAATCTACACGTTTAATGCAATTCCTATCAAAATCTCATCTATTTTTTTCAAAGAAATGGAACAAATAATCCTAAAATGTATATAGAACCAGAAAAGACCCCAAGTAAGCAGAGGAATGTTGAAAAAGAAAGCCAAAGTTGGTGGCATCACAATTCCAGACTTCAAGCTCTATTACAAAGCTGTCATCATCAAGACAGTATGGTATTCGCTCCCGGGTTTCGGCACCAAAAAAAAAAGACAGTATGGTACTGGTACAAAAACAGACACACAGAACAATGGAACAGAATACAGAGCCCAAAAATAGGCCCTCAACTCTACAGGCAACTAACATTCGACAAAGCAGGAAAGAATGTCTAATGAAATAAAGACAGTCTCTTCAACAAGTGGTGTTGGGAAAATTGGACAGCCACATGCAGAAAAATGAAACTGGACCATTTCCTTACACCACACATGAAAATAGACTCAAAATGGATGAAGGACCTCAATGTGAGAATGGAATCCAGGGGCGCCTGGGTGGCTCAGTGGGTTAAGCCTCTGTCTTCGGCTCAGGTCAAGATCTCAGGGTCCTGGGATAGAGCCCTGCATTAGGCTCTCTGCTCAGCAGGGAGCCTCCTTCCCTTCCCCTCTCTCTCTCTCTGACTGCCTCTCCGCCTACTTGTGATCTCTCCCACTCTCTGTCAAATAAATAAATAAAATCTTTAAAAAACAAAAAAAGAAATAAAGAAATTAAAAAAAGAAAGAAAGAAAGAAAGGAATCCATCAAAATCCTTGAGGAGAACACAGGCAGCAACCTCTTCGACCTCAGCCACAGCAACTTCTTCCTAGGAACATTTCCAAAGGCAAGGGAAGCAAGGGCAACAATGAACATTGGGACTTCATCAAGAACAAATGCTTTTTTTTTTTTTTAAGATGTTATTTATTTATTTGACAGATGGAGATCACAAGCAGGCAGAGAAGCAGGCAGAGAGAGGAAAAAGCAGGCTCCCTGCTGAGCAGAGAGCCCGATGCAGGGCTCGATCCCAGGACCCCGGGATCATGACCCGAGCTGAAGGCAGAGGCTTTAACCCACTGAACCACCCAGGTGCCCCAAGAACAAAAGCTTTTTGCACAGCAAAGGAAAGAGTTAACAAAACCAAAAGACAACTGACAGAATGGGAAAAGATATTTGCAAACAACATATCAGATAAAGGGCTAGTATCCAAAATCTATAAAGAGCTTAGCAAACGCAACACCCAAAGAACAAATAATCCAATCGAGAAATGGGCAGAGGACATGAACAGACATTTCTGCAAAGAAGACATCCAGGTGGCCAACAGACACATGAAAAAGTGCTCTATATCACTCTGCATCAGGGAAATACAAATCAAAAGCACAATGAGATACCACCTCACGCCAGTCAGAATGGCTAAAATTAACAAGTCAGGAAATGACAGATGCTGGTGAGGACGCGGAGAAAGGGGAACCCTCCTACACTGTTGGTGGGAATGCAAGCTGGTGCAACCACTCTGGAAAAAAGCATGGAGATTCCTCAAAAAGTTGAAAATAGAGCTACCCTATGACCCAGCAATTGCACTACTGGGTATTTAACCTAAAGATACAAACGTAGTGAACCAAAGAGGCACGTGCACCCGAATGTTTATAGCAGCAATGTCCACAATAGCCAAACTATGGAAAGAACCTAGATGTCCATCAACAGATGGATAGATAAAGAAGATGTGGTATATATATACAATGGAATACTATGCAGCCATCAAAAGAAATGAAATCTTGCCATTTGTGACGACGTGGATGGAACTGGAGGGTATTATGCTTAGCGAAATAAGTCAATCGGAGAAAGACAACTATCATATGATCTCCCTGATATGAGGAAGCGGAGCTGCAACGTTGGGGGTTTGGGGGGTAGGAAAAGAATAAATGAAACAAGATGGGATCAGGAGGGAGACAAACCATGAGAGAATCAATCTCACAAAACAAACTGAGGGTTGCCAGGGGGAGTGGGGTAGGGAGAGGGTAGTTGCGTTATGGACATTGGGGAGGGTATGTTCTACGGTGAGTGCTGTGAAGTGTGTAAACCTGGCGATTCACAGGCCCGTACCCCTGGGGCTAATAATACATTATATGTTAATAAAAAACAAAACAAACAAAACAAAACAAAACAAACAGATGTTTCTATTGCCTCCCTGCAAATATCTTCATCTGCTGGCCAACTCAATGTCCTACAAAAGTTAGCTAGGAAACTCCTTAAGTGCACATTAAGATTTCCACCTTCTTTCCTCATATATTCCATGTCCATTTATTACTGCAATTATCACACTACAGTATAATTGTGTTTGTCTTCCTCACCATTAATCTCTTTGAAAATAGTGATTGTCTTTTCTTTAAATTTTTTTATTTAATTTCTTTTCAGTGTAACAGAATTCATTGTTTATGCACCACGCCCAGTGCTCCATGCAATACGTGCCCTCCATAATACCCTCCAACAGGCTCCCCCACCCTCCCATCCCTCGCCCCTTCAAACCCTTAGATTGTTTTTCAGAGTCCATAGTCTCTCATGGTTCATCTCCCTCTCCGATTTCCCTCAACTCCCTTCTCCTCTCCATCTTCCCATGATCCTATTATCAGAAAGAGGTAGATTCCCAAGTACACTGAAGGTGCCCAAAAAATGTTTACCAACTGAATAAATACTGGCTCATTCTTCACAGAAAAATAGTTACAGTTCACACAAAAATGATTTCACAGATTAGTTTTTCACATGAATTTAATTATAATAGTTTTTCTTTATTCTATTAATATCAGGCATACAATAAATATTTGACATTCAACAAGTATATTGTAATAACCACTTCAAAATTTTGAATTTTTTTTTAAGATTTTATTTATTTATTTGACAGACAGAGATCACAAGTAGGCAGAGAGGCAGGCAGAGAGAGAGGAAAGGAGGCAGGCTCCCTGCTAAGCAGAGAGCCCAATGCGAGGCTCGATCCCAGGACCCTGGGATCATGACCTGAGCCGAAGGCAGAGGCTTTAACCCACTGAGCCACCCAAGTGCCCCAAAATTTTGAGTATTTATAAAAGCCTAGGACATAATTAATTTAAACATTTTATTAATGTGTGGGGTAGGGCTCTACAATTAGAAACTGTAATTATAAGTTAAATCATCTCATATTGATACTCATAAGAAATACACATGCTGGGGCCCAGGTGGCTCAACTGGTTAAGTGGCTGCCTTTGGCTCAGGTCATGATCCTAGGGTCCTGGGATTGAGCCCCGCATCAGACTCGTGCTCAGTGGAGAGCCTGCTTCTCCCTCTCCCTGCTTTCTGCTCTGCCTGCTTGTGTTCTCTCTCTCTCTAACAAATAAATAAAATCTTTAAAAAAAACAGAAATATACATGCTAATATCACCAAAAATGTGAGGGTAAGCAGTAACTGTGAAGTGAATGTCCATATGAAAATTTCAAAAGGGAGTGTGTGCACCAGTCCCCCCAATCTTTTTTTTAACATTTACAAAAACTGTTCTTATGTCACTTTTTAAACACAAGATGCATATTCCTCTGTTACTAGTAAAGGCGAAATCAGCAACCTATTCTTCATCAAAAATCAGGAATGATCTTAAGAGATAAAAAGTCCTGTGTAAGTACTCAGGGCAGTCAGTGGGGGTGGGGGAGTAGCAGGGAGGATTTCTCATTCACTATGGAAAAATTATAATAGTAATCTGGGGCAAATATTTTTCCACAATTAATATCAGTAGTAATTATTCATCAAATAAATTCATTTAGTTACCTAAGAATTCTAAATAATGACTCCTGGACATAGTAGTAATAGCAGCAGTGAGAAAGCGATACAAAAATAACAACCCTCGGGGCACCTGGGTAGTTCAGTCGTTGGGCATCTGCCTTTGGCTCGGGTCATGATCCCAGGGTCCTGGGATCAAGCCCCGCATGGGCTCCCTGCTCAGTGGGGAGCCTGCTTCTCCCTCCCCCACTCCCTCTGCTTGTATTCCCTTTCTTGTTGTGTCTCTATCAGATAAATAAATAAAATCTTTAAAAAAATATAACAACCCTTAAAATGCAAACAATATTAATTACTATACACCCTCAAAAACAAAATATATGTTCTTTATATGTATTATCTTATTTTTTCTGACAATAAACCTACAAGGTAGCTATGATTACTATCCCTGTTACAGATGAAGAATATAGAGCTGGAGAGATTAACTTGCTAGTAAGTTTTAAAGGTAAGTGGTATGTCCAATTACATGCTCTCCATCACTTTGATGATGGTGCTCAACGCTTCTTTAAAATCAGCTATACCAAGAAAACATTACTTAAGTATTTCTATAGCAAGTAATTGGTAATATTTGCTCTAAAATATTTTCAAGCCAAAATTGTCTCTTCTGTCCTATACAGAGTGGAGTTTTGAAGTACCAAAAGACTATTTGTCCAAATAAAAATCATAACTGAAAGTCAAAATAAAGTTGTTGAGATCTGGCCTAATAGAGTTTTCTAAGTAACAGGCGAATTATAGACACACCTACATTATTTGTATAGAAATTATTCTACTTTGTACATTATTGACCATAGGGTGTCTCTGCGTGTCTTGTGTTTTTATCTTAAATGTGAGGCCAAATCTAGTACAAACTACAGATTTAAGGCATTTATTATTTATTATTATATTTATAATTAAAATAATACATTTTATTCATAAATAAATAAAATTTATTTTATTATTGTTTAGTCTTATCACTCACCTGATCTGTTTTGAGTTCTAATTTTATTTTTGAAACAAAATACAAAAATCTGCTATGATGCTATGACGGTTTGTATTAGTACACTTCAAGTAATTACATGAACTAAGTATTTCAAAACTAGGTTTAGTAAATTATTTCCAAATTTCCTTATATAATCTACTCTTAAGAGTTGACTATATTGGGGCGCCTGGGTGGCTCAGTGGGTTAAGCCTCCGCATGAGGGGGGTCTCTGCTCAGCAGGGAGCCTGCTTCCTCCTCTCCCTCTCTGTCTGCCTCTCTCCCTACTTGTGATCTCTGTCAAATAAATAAATAAAATCTTTAAAAAAAAAAAAAAGAGTTGACTATATTTTAAAGATCCAAGAGTAGGAAATACTGTAAATTCCTCTTAGAAATATCTTATAAACTAATATTTTAATACAGTTTTCATTTTTAAATTTTTATTATGTTCAATTAACCAACATATAGTACATCATTAGTTTTTGATGTAGTGTTCAGTGATTCATTAGTTGCATATAACACCCAGGGCTCATCACCACACATGCCCTCCTTAATACCCATCACCTGGTTTTCAAAGAAATATTCCATTTTTTTATTGAAATATTTTCCATAAAACCCCCTGAAATATTGAAACAGTTTCTAAGTGCTGTGTGTTCCAACAGCTTCTACATACTTTAAAAATTGGTTTTATTTTGGCTAACCCTTAATATATTATTTTAAGCAAATCTACACCTAAAAAAATAGCATAATTCAAAAACACACACACTCACAAAAAATACATATATGCAAATGTAACCAATGTGTTGGTCTAGTGTTTTAATTATTTTTATTATTTCTTTATTTGAGAGAGAGAAAGAGAGAGGCTGAGTCAGAGGAGAAACAGAGGGAAAGGGAGAGAATCCCAAGCCGACTCTGCCCTCAGCAGAGAGGCTCAATCCCAGGACCTATGAGATCATGACCTGAGCCAAAACCAAGAGTCAGACATCCAACTGACTGAGCCAACCATCTGTCCCTCTAGTGTTTTAATTATAAGGGACATCTCAAGTTACGAAGACATTACACTTCAAAACAAATTCTTGGGATACCTGAATGGCTCAGGCAGTTAAGCAGCTGCCTTTGGCTCAAGTGATGATTCCAGGCTCCTGGGGTCCTGCACCCGGATCCTTGCTCAGCAGGAAGTCTGCTTCTGCCTCTGACTGCTCTGCCTGCTGCTCCCCCTACTTGTGCTCTCTCTCTGACAAATAAATAAATATAATCTTTTAAAAAAAAATCTTAATTTTATACACATGTATTTTAAGGCGTATTTATTCATATGAAATGATTTCTTGGTAAGAAATGTAGTGGTTTACTATGCAAAACATAAGATGAGTAATTTAGAAAATCTTATTCCCAAATACATATACAGATGAAGTCCAGTGCCAATTGACTTTTGAAGTCATGTCCACTTTACTTCCAAGATTTAGTAAAAATAATTTATTTAAAAACAAAAAGAATGAACCATTGCTAGTGATTTTAGGACTTCCTGTGTATTTCCACAATATAAACAAGTAGAGCTGTTACCTGTTGCGTATACTTTTGTATTTCATCCAGAACAAATTCTACTTCTTTAGATGTTGTTAATGAAGCAAGATTTCCGCTGAGATTATAACAATAAAGTTTTGCATTGTCATAGCTTTCTCTACTGGAATTGATTCTAAGACAAGCATCACCGATATGATTCCATCCTTCTCCACAAAGATGAGCTAGTCAAAAAAAAAAAAAATTATATCTTATTTTTAGATTACCAAAAGGCATGTATATTCTTCAGTTATTTTAGAATTCTAAATATAACTTCTTTATTTGTTTAAATAACTTTCAATGATAAAAATTCTAAGAATATCAATATGATTTACTAAACAAAACTTATCTAATAGTTTGGTGAAGAATAAAAACAGAAGATATTAATTTTTTTTCTTTAATTCTTAAGCATAATATAAGCTATGGCTATAAAATCTGTTAAAATGTGTTGATTGCCTGCTAGGTTTCTTAGTGTATTGGCATATGGTACCTCAGTTTAATAAAATCACTACTATATTTACATCTTCAGATCCAATTTATATAATACAAGATCACTTTAAAGAAAAACACCACATAACAAAAGCAATTTCAAAGTTATTCCTCCTTTCCATATCTAATTTCCATAGCCCTGGTGCACTATTTTGATATAAGCTGGGTTCTTTGATTCTTTAATTATAACTGTAGGGAGAGAGGTCTTATTTCTTTTAGTTCAATAAAGAAGCTATAATCTTTGCTTTCTAATGTTTATTTTTATACTGATATTCAGGTTTAACATTTAAACATACTGTACAATAACAGTGGTTTATCCTTAGAATACAAGCTGATCTTAAAACAGTGCTATTTTCTAAAACACACATTTATAAGTACATTATAAAGTTATGCTCTAGTGTGTACTAGCTAATAATACAGTGGTTCATTAATACACTGTTCTATAAAGTTTGACTACATTTTCATTTCCATACCACATTAAATGCTTCAGTGCCCTTTGACCTTTTGGCTTTAGATGCAGTAGTGCATATTTTCTGGAACTGTTCTAAAGCTGTAATTCTCAAACATTTTGGTCTCGAGACCCCTTTATTTCTTAAAGATTATTGAGGACTTCACAGATCTTTATGTATTTTTTTATCTATTGGCTTTGACCATATTAAAAATTAAAAATGACCATTTAAAAATACATTTATTTGTTCACTTAAAATTGTAATTTAAAAATTCACTACAGACACACTTTTACAGCTTTTTGGGGTGTCTTGCCCCTTTATACAGGCCAAAGGAGATGTGTCATCAAATTCTCTCCCTGAGAAAGAGCTGACAATTCAAATCAGGCCACAGGCATCAAAAAATTAAGAAAGAACAATGAACAAATAGAGGGTCAGATAGACAGATCAAGGATAAAGCAGAGCAAAACGTTCATTGCAGAATCTGGGTGAGGGTATTGGGTGGGTGTCCTCTCTGATTCTTTCCAGTTTTCTGTACGTGTAAATTTTTCAAGAGAGGGGTGCCTGGGTGGCACAGTCAGTTAAGCGTCTGCCTTCAGCTGAGGTCATGAGGATCGAGCCCCATGTTGGACTCCCTGCTCAGCAGAGAGCCTGCTTCTCCCTCTCCCTCTGCCTGCCTCTCTGCCTACTTGTGCTCTCTCTATCTCTCTGTCAAATAAATAAATAAAATCTTTTAAAAAAATGTTTTTCGTAATAAAGCATTGGGGGAAAACATTACAACTTAAAATCAAAAGTAGATTTTATTTTAAGAGAAATATAGTCTTCAAAACAGAAAAAAGGGGGCGCCTGGGTGGCTCAGTGGGTTAAGTCTCTGCCTTCAGTTCAGGTCATGGTCTCAGGGTTCTAGGATCGAGCCCCACATCGAGCTCTCTGCTCAGCAGGAAACCTGCTTCCCCCCTTCTCTTTCTGCCTGCCTCTCTGCCTACTTGTGATCTCTGTCAAGTAAATAAAATTGTTAAAAAAAAAAAAAAGAAAAAATAGCAAAAAGTATAGCACTCCTTTGCATTTTTGCACATCTCTTTAATGTTGGTTTAATATAAGACAATTCTAGTCTCCTATCTACTCCAAACTACTGGAATCATATATTACATAGCCTTTGGAAAACTCCATAATAAACCCATGACAGAATCAGAATTTAAAAAGTAAGTAATCATATGAGTATTACTAGTTTTGACCTCATGGACCCTCTGAGAGAGTCCATGAGCACGGGACTCCTGTTCTTTAATAACTGCAGTCCTACCAAATTGGGAACTATGAATAGTACCTAGAACACAGCAATACCTCAATAAAGTGTAATTATCATTTAATATGATTGTTTAAAACACCTTTATTTTCTTTTTCAGGCTACAGCTATAGCAATCTTCCTTGTCTTCTGGAATCCAAAGTACCTAATCAACTTAAGGAAACAGTATCAAAGTTTTGCCTAATTATGGCTTTTGTTACCTTAACTTAATCAAGGAAGGATTTCGATTACTTTCGCCCTGCCTCATTTTTTTATGAGACGAAAACACTTATTTGACAAATCATACAAATGAAAAGAAACATATGGGTCTTTGCGGCTAAACTAAAATATACCACTGACCCAGATATTTTGAGGGTTTAGAGTTTGTAATATTGAGCATCAACTCAGCTTCAGAGTTAAATGGGGAGCGGTAAATTTTTAAAATGAGTTTAGTGAGATAAATTCAAATTGCCAAGTTTATGTGAGATCAATTGAAAAATACAATTCACAAATGTTCAAGGGAGAGCACAACTCTGGATAGATGGGGTCCTCCATCTGGAGCATTCACTTCCTCAAGACAAGCTGAGTGGAAAACACACTATATATATCCAAATTGTTACTTGGTAAATATGAACCTAGAACAAGGGGAGTTAATTTATAATGTTAAATATAATGTTAAATATAAGTTAATTTATAATGTAATTTTGATTACATTTACTGTATGTTATTTATCATTTTCCAAAATAGCCTGGCCAAGTAGAGCCCTTATACCAAACTAATATTCTTTCCTAGGCAATGAGAAGATGGGTGCCACCAAACACGACTTTGCTTATTTTTCCAAACTTTCGCTGGCACTCAAATTCCCTTCTCATAGCAATCTTCCTTTAAATATATATATAGATATATATATATTCCTCAGTCAAATCTTATTTTGGTCCAAGATTTTTTTAAAACATTTATTCATTTGAGAGAGGGTGCATACACACGGGGTAAGACGGGCAGAGGGAGAGGGAGAGAAAATCCTAAGCAGGCTCCATGCCCAGCACAGAGCCGAGGTGGGGCTCCATCTCGCGACCCTGAGACCATGACGCTTAACCAGCTGCACCAACAGATGCCCCTTGCTCCAAGATTTTTAAAACAACTTTGTAAGTATTTTTATTGATCTATATGTTGATTTTAGAATTTAACACTTAGATACCAATATTACTTTCAAGTTTAGTGTCATCTCACTATTGCTTTTCAAAATCTGGAACTGCATTAATATTCTCTAATTTTTTCAAAGTGAACACACATGCACATATCACTGTTTAAAAATTTTAAAGGTCAGTATATAAACAAAACCCAAAATTTGAATATTCTAAAATCTGAATGGTACTTGTAAAGGTATTCCAATTTTTATTTTATTGCATGAACTTCTAAGCATGACACAGATCCTTTGATGGGGTTTCCAAGGACTTCTTAAAGTTACATATGCACAGAAATTTTTCTTTGAAAAAATATAACATGCAAACAAAAACCACTGGATAGACAAAGGCAAGAACTAACCGCCCAGTTAATAGTTATATTTTCCATTTACAAGCCATGCAGCTTTAAGCAAGTCGCTTAACCAGTGTATGTCTCAGTTTACCTGTATAACAGGAAGAATGAATCAGTTAAATACCTATACTTCTCTTCTAGTTTCTGATTTTACCTTTATATTTAAAAGGAAGAGTACTTAGAGTCTACTAAGAAGAGTGTTATATGTAAAAAAAACTTGAAATTGCTTTTTAAAAAGGGCTTTTCTTTGGTTTACATAACTTGAGTCTCATTAAATCATATAAAACTTATTATAAAAATTGTTATTTATAATAAAAAAGTAGTCAGTAAAAAAGTTCCCAGAATTTCAAAGATAAAGGGCACTTAAAAAACAAATCAAATAGGTTGAAATGTTAACATTCATTAAATCTGGATATTAGTCTCAGTGCGTATTATTTTGTTTTTAAGATATGATTTAAGATATAATCATTAGTATAATAAATATAAGAAATCCTGAACATCTTAAAAGAACTGGAAGCAAACATACAAAATTTTCTTATAGAAATTTTTATAAGAAATTTTCTTATAGAAAATTTTCTTTCTTTCTTATTACCCCAATATTGTTGTTTATTTGCTATTAATTTAATTTTAGAAACTGGAATGTTCTTACTACATGCTCTTTACTATAATGGCATTCATCTGTGGACTAGAAATTCATTTACCAAATTGAAATCTTTACCTGGTAAAGCCTGGCATTCTTGTTGTCGCTGATCCCACTGGCAATTCAAGTTTAGTGAACAGCTTTTACAGCTGGTAAGTTTATTACAAATCTGCTCATTTCTCACATGACATTTGGTGTAGTTTTTCACAGACTAGAAAGTTTAAAGATAAAGCATGTTATTTTTCATCTTTGTATAGCAATAATTCTTAAACTACATCGTAAATATAAATCACAAGTAAATTTTAAAATTCAGATTTTTATTTTTTTTTAAGATTTTATTTGACAGAGAGAGAGAGAGAGAGAGATCACAAGTAGGCAGAGAGGTGGGCAGAAAGAGAGGGGGAAGGAGGCTCCCTGCTGAGCAGAGAGCCCAATGCAGGGCTCGATTCCAAGACCCTGAGATCATGACCTGAGCCGAAGGCAGAGGTTTTAACCCGCTGAACCACCCCAGATCCAGTTCTACTGAATCAGAATCTCTTTTACTCATTTCTTTAAACTATAGTTTTTGGAACTACAACATACACTTATTGGAAAAAATGTGCAAATTTTGTAATTTGAACCAGAAACCATCTAATGAAAACCTTTTCTATTAAATCTGATAATAGGCTTCCATTCAATAAATAAAGCCAATGCAGAGTCACTGCTCTTCATGACCACATGAAAGAATTCTAGTCATAATAAAACTATCATACAAACCTCTAGAAATGAAGTAGAAATGATAAGTAGTAAAAAGTAGAGAGATACTTTATCAAAATCAATCTAAAAAGATAAATTATTTTCACAATAACTCAAACTAATTTTATTTCCACAGACGTGAAATAATCATTTTGGTTAATTGACACTTCTGTATTTGTCACATTTCCTTTATGGTGGCTGCAAAGAAGCCGCAGAAGTCAAACTTTGACCGATCCTACCATAAAACATAATCATATGTCAACTAAACTCCAGCATTAAGAGATTAAAGTTAAAAAGGTCAAAAAAAAAAAAAAAGGAAAGAAAAGAAAATTTAGGCACCACAGGAACTTTGGTGGGAGTTCCCTACAAACATCAAAGTTCAGATATTTTACATGATGTCATCAATATCTATGATTAAAATTTTTGGTTCAATTCTTTCCATGACTCTTGAGAAGAAAACATAAAGGACTTAATGCTGAACACTGAGCTTTTCTTCAATCTTTTTATTTCCTCTATAGATACAAATACTTAACTCAGGCTTTAACTAAGGGAGCTAAATATTTCTTTTTAGTAAATAAAGTTAACAGTTAAAATTTAATTATACCTATCCCACATATAAAAGTGGTTGAGGGGCGCCTGGGTGGCTCAGTGGGTAAAGCCTCTGCCTTCGGCTCAGGTCATGATCTCAGGGTCCTGGGATTGAGCCCTGCATCAGACTCTCTGCTGAGCAGGGAGCCTGCTTCCTCCTCTCTTTCTGCCCACCTCTCTGCCTACTTGTGATCTCTCTCTCTCTGTCAAATAAATAAATAAAATCTTTTAAAAAAAATGGTTGAAGCAACTTTTATCCTCTTGGGTAATTTAAATGTCACCCATCAAATATTTTTCTATAAACTACTATACTTTCCTACTCAAAACACACTGCAGTCACCTCAATTCCAAAGATGTTCATTTCTTTAGAGCAAATTACATGTGCTGTAAGGTAACAGATAAAAAGTACATAGATACTAATGTTTGTCATTATTCATCCTAAAAAAACCAGAGAAGATACATTTTTAAAATCTCAAATTACTTTGTGACTCTTATTCAACCACATTTTCATTCAGAACATATATATTTTTTCATTGTTACTTTTTCTAATTTGTAGTTTTGTCTTCATATAGAATATAATTTAAATCTTAGCATTATTCTATGTAATAATTAGAATATAGCTCCAAACATTTGTCAGCTAATGTAAAAGAATAAATTTACTCGAACCATCTGATAAATAGAATAACCTGTAAAAATGACAGGAGGATGGCTGAACAACTTGTTAGGATAAAAGAAAGAACAGTTTTAATGCCAGTCTTTAGACTAACAATGGTGTCATTAGAGTCACCATCCAAATAACTCCACTGCTCTTCATTACAAACAGGAGAGTCATTTATTGACGCTGTACTAATACAATAGATGAAATTATATTTTAATCACACACAGGGGACAATTTAACCAATGATGAAAGAAAGATGACTGTTATTCTGAAACACGGTTCGTACTTTTTGGCCTAATGAACCAAATAAGTAAGCAGGTTATTTGAGGTTTAAGAGCACAAAATATGCAACTTCGAGTAAATATGACCAAATAACAAAATAGGGTATCAAAGGGCATCATTCATACTAAAATCTCAGACCTTTCTGTAACCATTAGCATTTGGTTTAGTTTAATCACCATTCTGATCAAACCATCTAAAAGACATTACATCAAAATCTAAATTGTAAGTGAGTACCATCTGCTCACTTATACTATCTCACCCAGTGCCTTCCTTGTTAACACATCATTTTAAAAAATAAAATATAGGGCGCCTGGGCGGCTCAGTTGGTTAAGCGACTGCCTTGGGCTCAGGTCATGATCCTCGCTCTAGGGATGGAGTCCCACATCGGGTTCCCTGCTCAGTGGGGAGTCTGCTTCTCCCGCTGACCTCTCTCCTCTCATGCTCTCTCTTCTCATTCTCTCTCACTCTCAAATAAATAAATAAAATCTTTAAAAAATAAAATAAAATATAAATAAGGTCACTTTATAAAATGAGTACTCGATAGTAATTTACATAACACAATTTTTGAGGTACGCATGTTTTCATTTAGTTTATTTTGTTTTAAGATTTTATTTATTTATTTGGCAGACAGAGACCACAAGTAGGCAGAGAGCCAGGCAGAGAGAGAAAGGGGAAAGCAGGCTCCCTGCCGAGCAGAGAGCCCGATGCGGGGCTTGATCCCAGAGCCCTGGGATCATGACCTGAGCTGAAGGCAGAGGCTTTAACCCACTGAGCCATCCAGGCACCCCTATTTTCATTTAGTTTAAATGTCTAAACACAATACCTAAACTCATGGTTATCCAACAAAGCTTTAAACACAATCTGTTTACAATTTTTATTTAATAACATTCTTCGTTTTACTCTTATTCCCATGCTTTATTTTACTCACTAAAATAACCCCCATTAGATAAATATTAATGCAAATATAAAAAAGTATTTCAAATTTTCAAAGCAGAATCATGTCCTATTAATGTTAAAATTCATATTAAATTGAGGGGCGCCTGGATGGCTCAGTGGGTTAAAGCCTCTGCCTTCAGCTCAGGTCATGATCCCAGGGTCTTGGGATCGAGCCCCATGTCAGGCTCTCTGCTCAGCAGGGAGCCTGCTTCCTCCTCTCTCTCTCTGCCTGCTTCTCTGCCTACTTGTGATTTCTGACTGTCAAATAAATAAATAAAATCTTAAAAAAAAAAAAAAAAATTCATATTAAATTGAAGTATATCGGTTACTAAAGCAACTTATATCACGGGAAAGTATATACCAACACAATATGTATGAAAGCAAAGGTTTCAACCTGATGAGTTAATTTTCAGTTAATAACTGAAAAATTTCCACCATTTTAAGTTCTGAATATTATTATAGTATAGAACCATAAAACAAATATTTTAAAATATGACTGTTTATTGAAAAATTTTTGATGATAAATAAAGATTTTTTAATTTTCAAACTCCCTTTTCTTTACCTTTTATCTCCACATAGTATTCTGAAAAAACTAGTGAATACTTTTGGTGATTAATAAAAATTCAAAAAAAGAAATAATGTATGTTACATTTAGTTGAAAATATGTAAGGACATCATTTAGTGGTTTAAGCTATAGCCCAGGAAGAGAATTCTTGGTCCTACTACAGTTTTTAATCCTTTTAATGTTATACTTATTAATACTTTTTGAAATTTTTCTTTCTAATTGTTGACATCTTAAAAACATGGGATATTTTGATACTACCTGCTTAAAGGATTAATTTTTGCTGCTCTTAATCCATTTCCATCTACCATAAATATTAATTTCATAATTTTTTTTCAATTGTCTACTTAAAGTAAGGTTTCTCAAACTTAACCCTATCAACATTTTGAGCCAGATACTTGTGTTTTGTGGGGGAGTTCATGCATCATGGAATTTTAACAGCATCCCTGGCCTCTTCTAGATGCCAGGAGCAGCCCCACAGTTGTGACAACCAAAAATGTTGACACACGTTGCCAAATATCCCTTAAGGCACAAAACTGCCTGTGGTTGAGAACCACTGACCTAAAGAGACAAAGGGAAACTGCCACTGTCAACCTCTGAGTAAACTTACACACAAAGGCTGTGAACAAAACATAAGACCACACTACTACCATGCATGTGTATGTCTGCCCAGAATCCCATGGAAATCATTCCAATACTTACCCATATAATGTGTCTATCAGCACAGAAGACTACATTTATAGTTCTAGTCTTTTTTTAAAGGGCATGGGAAGAAGCAAAAGTTATTGGAATCTAGACTAACAAATTTGAGCAAGAAGCTGGAGTGACTTCACCACACAGTGAGGGACTCCTTCCATATTTTTTAAGTGTCTTGATGTGTGAGGTGTGACCTGCACCAGGCTACTAAATGGGAAGCTAGTGACTGGAAGCAGCCACACTAACCACATCACCGTTCACCCATAAATACTAACCACACTGCAGTTGCTGTTTGCAGAAAGGCATTTCTTGTCATCACACCACTGGCACCCGTTGGTATTGGCAGCACAGCTGGCACAGTCTGCGTATCTGTAGCATCTGTCGTCAGGAGCAGCTGCGGGACAAACGGGAGACAAGTGCGTCAGGGTGAGAAAAAAAATGTCACACTTATTCATTCACACATTTTTAACATCTGCCTAAGAATCACTAAGACATTTTACACCATAAATATAGCCAGAAATATCAAAATAACATCTTCAATATGAACTTAACTTCATATTGAATTTGAACTGTGTTTGCAGGTTTTGAGATTCCCCCTACCCTCATTTTAATTATTCAGTCTACCAGGATCCTACTGCCATTTAACATTTATCCGGTATGGAGGGGGGAAAGACTTACAGGTTTTTTATTTAAAAAACCATTACTGCACATCTAAAAGAAACATTATAACAAATACTCATTGGTTATCATTCTTCATAAAGATATGCAGAGACATCACAGTTATCACAGACTCACTGAAAATACATCACTAATTGTAGCATTAAAAAATGCATAAAAGTCCCACCCATTTAAAGGAAATTGAACAATTTTTATCCAAATCATTCACTCATAAATATTTATTAGCAATTTTTCATGTTTGATTTACTTATTCAGTATTTTATAATAAGTATTAAACTAAAACATTAGTCATCAAAATTCTAGAAAATCTTTTAACTCTGTGGTTGGCTTGGCAATATTAAAGAATGGAAAAAACTACCAAGTGCAGAATAAATTATTTCATTGTATTTCTTAGAAACACAGTAGTTCTTAGAGTATACTTTAAAGCATTTTTTACTTATATAGGAAAATAGTTCATATATATATGTACATGACCATGTTATACATAAAATATTGGTATATATAATATTACATATAGAATTAAAAGAGAAAACTAAAAATAGCTAATAAAAATTGTTAATCACTGCTAAGTTCAAACTTTAAAATTCCTAACTAAAGGATTATGAATTTTTAATTTCTAAAAGCTATAGCAAGGTAACTCTTATAAGCAAAATGTATTACTGCTTCTAGCCAAGTAGAGAAGATTTATGCCAGCGAGGAAGAAAAAAAGAAAAACTACCTGTTTTAGGAGGGCATTTTGCCCTAAGGATATTATTACTATTTCCAGATTCCCAAGATTCACAGTGATTTTTATTCCAAATACATTTTATTCCGGGACCAGCATTCTTACAAAGTTCTTCATCTCTGAAAGCCTTGCAATTTGGAGGCTTGTAAACAAGGATATCATTAAGGAGCACACTAGAAAATCCTCCAAATATATACATGGACCTATTGAAAAAAAAAAAAAAAAAAAGAATCACAAAGAAACAATATTAAGAAAAGTCTAACCTACTAGTTTGAAAAATAAATTTAAATACATTTATCAAGGTAGTAAATAATTTTTTTTAGAAATAGAAAATGCCTCTACATGGATAATAAGATACACTTTAGAACTGCTATCTAGAATTATAATTTTTTAATACTGACAGAATTTAGATACAGAATCTGTGTTTCAGTGTTTTACTATCCTCTTATGAAATAAACCAAAGGTAAAATATCAAAAAGATATTCAAAACTTCAATTCAGGAAAAGAAGTCCAGACACCTGCAAAATTAATTCAACCACCAGTGCCAAAGAATTCTATACCCTAAAAAAAGCGTAATTTTTATTTCCAACGTTGTTAATAAGTAGAAAAGATCAGAAAATGCTTCAATATTATCTTTTATTATTTAAAAAGAGTAAAATAAAAGTCAACCAACACAGTATTGCAACAAAGAAGTCTAGAGGTTTTAGGTATAAACTCTGAATATCATTTATTACTGTTTTGAAAGCTAACTGATATCAATTACAGAGTTTCATTGTGGTTAACTTCTACGTGCTTTTAGTACCATCCTGAAGAATTTTTACATAAATAGAATAAGGTGGTGATAAAATAAACCTATAAAAATGTCATTATAAATTACAAATTTTAAGCTAATGAATGACCTACTGTTTCCTGCCACATTACCAAATTTTTGCTGTAGAAATAGAAAAATGAGGGCACCTGGGTGGCTCAGTTGGTTAAGCATCGGCCTTTGGCTCAGGTCATGATGCCAGAGTCCTGGTCTTGAGTCCCACATCAGGCTCCCTGCTCAGCAGGGAGTCTGCTTCTCCCTCTATCTCTACCCCCTGCTCACAATCTCTCTCCCTCTTTCTCTCTCTCTCATACACTTTCTAATAGATAAATTAAATCTTTTTTTAAAAAATAAAGAAAAATGCTACTAACTTAAAAGAAGGTAACTTAATGATCATCCTATCCAAAATC
Organism: Martes martes; assembly: GCF_963455335.1. Taxonomy (NCBI): domain Eukaryota; kingdom Metazoa; phylum Chordata; class Mammalia; order Carnivora; family Mustelidae; genus Martes; species Martes martes. The sequence goes on from NC_137902.1 coordinate 15,115,450, forward strand.
CCAAGGGATATAACAATATTAAAGTTTAGAGACATTAAGGGATTTGTCAAAAATCACAGGGTTAATGACAGAACTAAAATGAGAATCTAATTCTTCTCACTTTCCTTGTTCTCCTTGATAGAAATCAGCAGCTAGCCTTTTTATCATTTCAGTTTGACCTTTTTTAAAGAAGACATTCATTGTCTGATCTCTACAAAAAGAAAAGAAGGCAGGATGATTTTTTTTTTAAGTATCTTTGGTTTTATCTCAGTTTTAACTGTCTGACTGCTCCCCTTTCTCTTAAATATATTTGAACACAAAAGAATGAAGGATACGGTTAACGAACCAAAATGTAGTCCACAGTAAACTAGGGATACCCAATTCCATTAAGTACAAACGATAATTTTTAAAAAGAGTAACAGAATATGTGGATAGTATGACTGACAAATGTATGTTATTTACCCATTAATAACAACTGCAGAGTGTCCGAATCTGTTGACATCTCTATGAAGATTTGGTTTTGGTAATATTTTCCATTCATCACAAGCTAGAAAAAAGAGAACAGCAAAACAAAAAAATGAAATAAAACAATAAATCAAGACAAATACTATAAAACCATCTTTGGTCAAATTGAAGATACAATAATTAAAATTAGGAAGACTTTCATTAATTTGCCATGACCTACAATTTAATAACACTACTCAACTGGCATCATTCCTTAAATAAAAACAACTTCTGCATAAAATTCCCACAAACAAATTTAAGTGTATGAGAATGATGAAAATGAAAAAAAATTAGGTGTATAGTTTTTATTGGAGGATAATTCCAAAGACATATCTTTATTAAATAAATCAAGGCTCATATAGTAAACTGCATGAATACCAATACTGGGCAAACCTATTAGAAAATTAAATTACTAAACCAAATTTTACATTCATGCTTATGAAATTAAATGGAATATAAATAATATTCAGTGAAATAATGCCTAAAAATCGAATCATCAAAATAAAATCATTAAATCATTTTAATGATTTGGTATTTCAATAGAGTTCATTTTATATAAAACAGAATGACTTCAGTTGCAAAAATCTAGGAAAAAATTAAAAAACCTAAAAAATTCATGAGCTATATAAAAATATGAAAAGAAAAATGATAATAGAAAACTGTGTATCATTTCAATATAACCTAGCTTCAAAATTGACACATACACTAACATAGCTTTTGAAATGTCAAATACTCAGTTTTCAGTTACTAGGGACATCCTCAGGACAGTGTTTTAGATTTCATCTTCTTAGACATGCCATATCTAAAGGCAGGCAGTAGTATTTAATAAAAACACATAGATGTAACAAATTTTTAAAAACAAATTTTATCTTTAGGTAGTTTAGAAGCCCTCTGGGAACAAGAGAATAATCTAAAATACAGTTAGTTGTAGAAGTTAAAGTTATAATAAATTACTTGTTTTCCTATTCATGTGATTACCTCTATAACACTACTAATAAAATAATAATTGGGTTTTAATTCAATATCACTACTAATGAAGATCAAAGAAATTATAAAAACCAAAATCATGGTTTAAAAAATGAAACCAGAAAACAGACAGCAATAAAACACACCTTGAATTACATCTCCTGAAGTCTATTCCAAAGAACACAAATCCCCCCCAAGAGAAGTTATTCCTTAGTTTATATAATCTCTCTCTTTAGTTCACAAAATACATCTGCCTATTAAATACTCTCAAAAGAGAGTACAGACGTATAGAAGCCTAACTATACCTAATACAATGTTCCCAATATTTTATCCACAGAAGCACTTTTCATGTCACACTTTTCACATTAACATTTCTAAGAGCCAATGCTCTGAATATCACATTTTGGGAAATACTATGAAGGAGGCCTATACATACAACTAACATTCTGGTCAATTTTATATGTTACAGTTCATGTAAGAAGCATGCTTACATGTGTATAGTATTATAAAGCTTCCAAAGTGCATTCATCTACATAATTTAAAACGGTTTAAGAATCCAATGAAATTGATTCAGCAGGTATTATCATATGCTGAAAAATGAAAAATTAGGGGAACTTGGGTGGCTCAGTCGATTAAGCGTCTGCCTTCAGCTCAGGTCATGTCCCCAGGGTCCTAGATTCTAGCCCCGTGGGCTCCCTGCTCAGCAGAGAGCCTGCTTCTCTCTCTCCCTCTGCTGCTCCCCCTGCTTCTACGCTCTCTCCTTCTCTCTCTCCCTCCCTCTGTCAAATAAATAAAATCTTTAAAAAAGAAAATTAAAAAATTAGATCTAGGAGAAGTTAGGCAATTTGCTTAAAGCCCATTTTTTTACCTTTGTTTTTCTATAAATTATTATAAAAATATTTGACATTTAAAAGTATATTTGTAGCAGATTCTGAAAGATTACTCCCATTTGGAAAGGGTGACCTGTAAAAGGCATAGGCTTTGAAAAAGAAGAGATGGAAATGTTAGAGACAGTAATAAGTTAGGGCAAATAGATTTCAATCATTCCACCCAATACACACACACACACACACACACACACACAGGGCCAGTGATTAACAAATTGTGTTGTTTGTAGTATTCCAACAGAATTAGAAACCTGAATATGCTTCAAAAAATAAAACAGAAAAGAGTCAGATGAAAGAGTAAGACTGCCAGATACCAGTTTGTTACAAAAATCTCCAAAGAAGAATCTTTAAGATCATTTGAGGGCAATCTGAGTCCAGAAGAGAAAGTGATCCAACCATCTGAGCTAACCTAGGACTAAAAGGTAAGCAACTTGGCCCAGAATCCAACACAAACCAGGCAAGAAGGAAAGCAGATTTTCCAGACGAGAACCACAGAAATGCTCAGAAAAACTAAGGCATTAGGGGAAAAAGAGCTAAGAATAAAGACAAGCATTAACTAAAAATCTGGCGTCCTGAGGATTTCTTCTAATTTCATAAGCCAATTTCTTTTGGTAGAAGATGAATTTTTTTTTTCAGCGCACAGAACAGCCTGAAAAATGGCATTACAAACACCTATCTACCACTAACCAGATTTGTCAAACATAGTATTTGACCATATTTACTTTAGATTTTTTTTAAAAGGTTTTATTTATTTATTGGACAGACAGAGATCACAAGTAGGCAGAGAGGCAGGCAGAGAGAGAGGGGAAGGGAAGCAGGCTCCCTGCCGAGCAGAGAGCCCAATGCGGGGCTCGATCCCAGGACCCTGGGATCATGACCTGAGCTGAAGGCAGAGGCTTTAACCCACTGAGCCACCCAGGCGCTCCTACTTTAGATTTTTTAAAGAAATAAATTCTTACAGATATGACAGGCTCCCTGTGTACGCTCATTCCAATTCAAGCTCCATTAGGTCTTCCTTCTTAGGATGCAGCTACTATTCTGTATTTGCTTATCAGTGTTTCTATATATATGGTACATATATAGTAATTTTTGTACATGGGAAAGCTTTGTATTAATACAAATGTATATTATAGTATAGAATATCAATTCTACGACTTATTTTCAACACATTAAGTTTTGCTTTATATTCTCTTCACATTTTAGCCATTTTTATGTGTGCAGTTCAGTGACATTAAGTACATTTATATTTTCGAAACAACACAACCATCCATCTCAGCACTTTTTTATTTTGCAAAACTGAAACTCTGTACCTCTTAAACAGTAATTCCCCATTCCTTTCGCTTCCAGCCCCTGCCAATCACCTTTTTGCTTTTTTGTCCATAAATTTAACTACTTTAGTACCTCAGATGAATGAAATCATACACTATTAGACCTTTAGTCTTTGACTTACTTCCTTTACCAGGTTTTTAAGGTTCATCCATGTTGCCGCGTGTCAGAATTCTATCCTTTTTAAGCCTGAATGATATCCCATTGTACATATATACCACATTCTGTTTATCCATTCATCCATCAATGGACACCTGGGTTGCTTCTAATCTTGGCTATTGTGAATGATGCTGCTATGAACACGGATGAACAAATTATCTGCTCTTGTACCTGCTTTCAATTCTTTTGGGTAAATACCTGAAGTGGAATTGCTGGATTATGTGGTTAAGTCTTATTTACATTTTTGAAGACCATCCATCCTCTTTTCCACACCAGCTGCAACAAGGAGTGCATAAGGGTTCCAGTTTCTCCATATCCTTACTTACACTTATTTTTCTATTTCTTGAAAATAGCCATCCTAATGGATATGAAGTGGTATCTCAGTATGGTTTTGATCTGTGTTTTCCAAATCATTTTTCATGTGTTCTTATTGGCCATTTATGTATCTTCTTTGGAGAAATGTCTATTAAACAACCCATTTAGACGTATGCACATATGTGGTGCTATGTTCTCATTTTAATCATGTTATAACATTCCATATTATGACTATACGAAAACATATTAACCTTTTAAAGATGAATTAGACTTTTTTCAGATTTTTTCTACTACAAGTCATATGTTGGTTTGTTCACTGTTACACACACCTTCTTTTGCAAGTTTTGAGAGGTTTTCCAGGTAGATTTCTTTTTTTTTTTTAAGATTTTATTTATTTATTTGACAGAGAGAGAACGGTCACAAGTAGGCAGAGAGACAGGCAGAGAGAGAGGAGGAGGCAGGCTCCCCACTAGGCAGAGAGCCCGACATGGGGCTCGATCCCAGGACCCCGAGACCATGACCTGAGCTAAAGGAGGCAGAGGCCCAACCCACTGAGCCACCCAGGCACCCCTCTCCACGTAGATTTCTAAACAGAAAATTACTAGGTTTAAGGAAAGACATAAGTTCAATTTTACTAGATTTCTCCGATACCCATTTGCTCCCCAAAGTGTTGCACTGACATAAATTCACACTAGCCGTGCATGATGGCTCTTATTTCACACCCACTCCATTATGTAGCTTTCTCAGACTTTTACATTTTTACCAATCTGATGAATTTTTTTTTCCCTAGTTACTGGTAAGATCAAGCATTTTTTTCACAGTAATATTTCACCCTTCTGTAAAATCACTGTTCAAGTCTTTGACCATTTTTCTATTTGATTTTTGCTTTTTATTTTTTTTAACAAAGATTTTAAGTAATAACTACACCCAATTGGGGCTTGAACTTATAACCCCGAATTCAAGAGTCATGTGCTCTTCTGACAGGTGCCCCCAGAATTTTGGTTTTTCGATAATTTTACAAATTCTTTATTAAGTATTCTAAATATCAATTCTTTGCTAATTATATGCATTAACATATATTCTCCTATGCTGTGATGTGCATTTTCATGTAGTTTATGGAGTCTTATTTTACCAAAGTTTGTACATAAACCTGATCAAACTTTTCATTTTCTTCATGATTTATTCTTTTTCACTCTTAACTCAAGATTTTAAAGATAATCTCCAAATTCTTCTAAAGGATGTACAGTTTGGCTTTAACCATTTTGATCTTCAATCCATTTGGAACTCAGTTTTGCATCTTCTCCAGGAATCTAATTTAATTTTTCCCATATATCATATTTCCTACACCTTTCTGTGTATTACCATATACCAATCTTCCTAGAACCATTATCCTAATATTTGCCCTGACCCACTAATTTGTGCTTCACTCTGTTTCTGTACTGGTTTGGTATATTCTTATTTTGCTTGTTTTCAAATATATGTATGGGCAAAGTTTAAAAGTCAAATAATCTCACAAGGTTTATCACAAAAAATTCTCCTGCTCCCTTTCTTCTCAATGCTTACTCCTGAATCACAGAGGTAAGCACTTTGAATTCTAAGTAAAAAACTAGAAGAAGCTTGTTTTTGTATTTATTTCCTTATTCTAAATGGCCTACTTTGTTCTTAGTTTCAGATGGTATCTCTAACTTTCTCTTTAAAAGATGAAGATTTAACTCTTATGCAGACATATACACACATACTTCCCTTCCCTCCATCTTCCTCATGTACTTATAATCTTGTTTAGACCAATATTCAGTATTTACTATATATTATTCTATATACAGATAAGCCATGTAGCAGATTATAATTCATTTTATCCTTGAATAACTTTTTATTTTCCCTGCAAATCATTTTTTTTTGTTTAGGTTTCTATAGATCTGCTACTTCATCCCTCTTTACCAAATGTGTACAGCTTTTCACAATATTTTCTAATATATCAAGCTCTCTAGCCATTTCATTTACTTCTTGAAGACATCCCTACTAAAACTCCATCTCTCTTCTACAATTCAAACTTGTCTCTGGACCTGCTGCAGCATAGGAAGGATTCTCTGCACATCTCTCTATTATTTACTCTATTCCTTGGATTTAAATTTTTATCAATTTATATTTGTTTATTTAGTCAAATACGTTAGTAGGAGACATACTTCTGAGGCTTCCAGAGAAAGTGTACATTGGAAGTAAATTTTTGAGAGGTCGCAATTCTGAAAGCGAACATACCATCGTACTACTTAAATGATTATTTGATCGGACTTAGAACTCTAACTTGGAAAGCATTTTCAGATATTAAAGGTATTATTCTCCAGTCTTCCGGCTTCTGATTTTGCTTTTGCAAGGCCCTGTCCTATTTCTTTGCTCTATGTATGAGCTCTTAGGGTCTTCTTTCTCACCACTTTTTATGATCGATTTTGTTGCAACTCTCTTCTGGGGCTTAGTGATATCTTTTATTCTGAAAATTCATGTACTTCAAGCCCAAAAATTTTTCTTGAATTATTCATTTGATAATTTCCTCATTTAAAATTTTCTGTTCTTCATTTTGGCTACTCCTATTACTCAGCAAATTTTCTGGAATAATCATTTACATCTGTCCTTTGTTCATACTACTTTGGAACATAATCTTCATTTTATCTTAAAATCCATTTATTTGTTATCCTAATTTTAATTTCAAAAGCCCCATTTTTTGTTTTCTCAATGATCTATTTTTAAAAGTCACATTTTTACTTCATAAATGTAACATCTTCTGTCCCTAAAGATTGAAGTTATTATCTCCTTCCAGGATTACTTCAATTTCTTGTTTTTTTTCCTATTTATTTGATATTTTCATCAGATTTAGCAGTTTTTTGCAAATGTCTATGATAACTAGCTGCCCTTTCAAGTTGAAGAATGCAGCACAAAAAGACTGTTTGGAAACTCTGTGCTTGCCCAAGACATGCTGTTGACTGTTGGAATACTTTTTTTTGTTTGTATTTTGAAATATAACTGATATGCAACACTGTATAAGTTTAAGGTGTACAACATGACTTGACGTGTGTGTGTGTGTGTGTGTGTGTGTGTGTGTAGTGAAATGACTAAACATGGTTTACTTCACACCAAAAAAAAAAAAAAAATAGAAAAAGAAAAAAATATTTTCCTCCTTGTTATAACCACTCTTAAGATTTATTCTCTTAATAACTTTCATATATACTATACAGCAGTATGGGGTTTCGATAGGTTTTGATAGGACCAATTTAGTTGAAGACCTCCAAATGTTAGTTTTTGCACATGCCTTCTCTTGGGCTGGTCAGATTCTTTGAGGTAAATCCTCCAATCTCCTGCCTAGAAGCTATACACCTGGGTAACAGTATTCTGGACCTAAGTAAAGAAAAAAGCTAGCAGTTCCATTCATAAGTATGGACACTTTCATCAATTCCACTGTTTCCAAAATCGTACTGACACCCTCAACCATGTTCTGGTACCTGGGTCAACATCCCCAGAGAAGAAACTTCTGTCTTCCAGCAGAGTAGAGGCAGGACAGATACTCATCTGCACAAGCTGAAGAAGGGAATTTGGGGATTTAACAGCTAATTGTATAGGTTTTTAATCAAACTTTCTGTTTCAGGTCCACAGCACATCCCATTTTCAGAAATACTTAAAAACTCTAAATAAATAAAATAAGATAAAATACAAAATAAAATAAAAGCACATGAGAGATAGACAACTCCAACTCAACTCCCAACTAAATGGTAAGAATAGTGGGAGTGTGTCCAAGACAGTGAAATAGTGGGATCTAAGTGATCAAACAACATATCTACTGATCAAATCACACAGCTAACAAAAGTGAGCAAGGCCCATAAAGTCAAAAGCATGGGGTTCTGAAATTTATCCATTGAGTTTCTTCCTATTTAGGTAATAGTTGTTTGCACAATTAAAAACTGAACACCTCAAGAGCGCCTGGGTGGCTCAGTTGGTTAAGCATCTGCCTTCGGCTCAGATCATGATCCCAGGTTCCTGGGATCCATCCTGCTCACCAGGGAGCTTGCTTCTCCCTCTCCTTCTGCAACCCCCCCTGCTTGTGCTCTCACACTCTCTCTCTCAAATAAAGAAAGAAAATCTTAAAAAAAAAATAAAAACTGAACATCTCAATTTAGTAACAATGCTAAAAGATCAGGGAGTTATAATTCACTATTCATAATAGTGAATCTTGAAAACAGAAACAAGACTAAAACATTAATTAACTTGGGTGTTTCAATCTAAAGAAAGAAAGACTGAGAATTCATCAACTGCTCTTAACTAAGAACAGGGAAAAAATAAGTGAAATTTGGGTTAATAGATTTAGATAAGACTGAGGAAAAAGGACGATCACTAAGTAATTCAACTTAGATGTAATGCAGATCCAATGACACAACATTATGGATATAAAACTGAATGAGACTGAATTCCTGCCCTGAAGGATAAACAATAGAATGTGACAAGTATTAAGAGAGAGATATAAAGAGTGCAATTGGAGTCTCCCTCCAAAAACAGGAAAGCACATAGTTGCTTCTAAAAGTTAATTTTTTTAATTACTATAATAATATTATATAAAATTAACTGAAGAATACATAAAACCCCCGTAGTCTTGGGGCACCTGGGTGGCTCAGTGGGTTAGGCCTCTGCCTTCGGCTCGGGTCGTGATCCCGGGGTCCTAGGATCGAGCCCCACGTCGGGCTCTCTGCTCAGCGGGGAGCCTGCTTCTCCCTTCCTATCTGTCTGCCTCTCTGCCTACTTGTGATTTCTCTCTCTGTCAAATAAAAAATTAAATAATTAAAAAAAAAACCCTCATAGTCTTTTTAAATGGGTAAAACTTTCTGAGATAAGTAGTCATGACTTTTTACCTGATAAAAACAATATACTAACTGCTTATCAATGCTATGTAGTATTTAATTCTGAAAACAACTTGGAGGAGTAAATATTTTTGTTGCCATGTTATAGGCAAGGAAACAGTCTTTAGAGTTTTGGTAACTTCCTTAAAGTCATTTAATGGTGAAGTCCATATTCAAAACAAGTTCTTAATTACTATTATACTCTCTCACTATATCATCAAAATACCCTTTCTGACATAAACATTAATGTCATGAAAGTAGTATTATTTTTAAAGTATGCAAGTCCCTACAGAGAAATAGTACAGTACACTATTAATTTTTAATTACAGATGAGAACAGTTAATTCAGACCAATAATAATACAACACAATTCTACTTGTAGAAGTTGGTTTCCTTTTAACATATGTGGTGGTAGGAGATGAAGGCTTTATTACTATCTGCAAGACATCACCTTCAATTATACTAAAAGTTTACTAAGAATTACAAACAATATTTGCTATATATATTGATGTTATTTAACAGATATTCATGTTCTCTTCCTTCAGGCCCACGGTAAAATTAAACTCCCACACTTCCTAGAAGTTGGATGTGATAATATGACTTGTTTCTGCCAACAAAATGCAAGTTAAAGTGACACTTGTATTTCTAGATGGAACCACTGAATTACCAAAGAAAGACAATGCAATTTCATCCAGGGTCCTACGTGATGACAATAAGCTAATCAGCCCTGCCTCCAACATTAGACATGTGGTATGAGTGAGAAATTAACTTTTATTGGTCTTAATCCTCTGAAACTTAGAGATTCATGGTGGACATGGATATGTGCTGCCCAGACCTCATTCAAGGAAGGAACTGTTGTCCCTGTTGCTGGGAGAGCTGTCGGTGAGCAGTCATCAGCTGCAAACTACTCCAGCAAGTGCCTCAGTATCTTTGGGCCACCTCACGTAAGGCCACATCTTTTTAAGAATGATCCACATGCAATTGCTGATCAACATGAGGTTTTAAAGGTCCTGTCACTTCATCCCAACATACCACCCATTTTACCTCCAGAGTTTCTTGTGAGTTGAGTTGACTAAGGTTGTCTGTCCAGCATCACAACTCAACTTTTCCTTTTGTCAAATCCTGCTTTCTCCCCTACCTCTCCCAAAGGCACTGATTTTAAGGGCTCTCAACAAACATCATAAACATGAAACTCTGTCTCAGAGTCTGCTTCCCAGAGAACCCAACTATGATAGCTGGTACCAGGAGTGACACAAGAAAAGCAGGAAGTAAGATGGAGGTTGTGAGCTGCATCACATACCACCAGGCTAGCAGTAAAGAACCTATCACTGCTGTAGGCATAACAGAGAAAGCCTCTGGCACAAGATGTCATCAACTATTAACTTATACCAGTGGTAAATTAGGAAGGTATGCCAAAGGAAGGGAATATTCTAGCAGGTGTGAAGTATCAGATGTCTGTTAACAGTTAACTACTAATATACTAAAACCACACGTCTACAGCTTAGCCCCACTGAGCTCTAGAAAAAAGATAATGAGGGGCACCTGGGTGGCTCAGTAGACTAAGTGTCCAACTCTTGATCTTGGCTCAGGTCGTGACCTTGGGATTGTGGGATTGTGCCCCACTTTTGGGTTCGGTGAAGAGTCTTCTTGTGATTCTCTCCCTCTACCTCTCCCCCCCGCAACTCTTTCTCTGTCTCTCAAATAAATAAAAGCTTTAAAAAATAATAAGATAAATAGGTGGCTTATCTTATTGGTGATAAGCCAATCACCTGGGTGGCTCAGTCAGTTAAGTGTCATGATCCCAGGGTCCTGGGATTGAGTCCCACATCAAGCTCCTTGCTCAGCAGGGAGCCTGTTTTTCCCTCTGCCTGCCACTCCCCTGCTACTGCTCTCTCTCTCTCTCGCTCTCTCTCTTTCTCTCTGATAAATAAATTACATCTTTAAAAAATAATAAATAAATAAAAATATAAGAAAGGCCAAGAAAGCCAGAGGCCCTCCTTAGTCCCATATATAGAGGGTGCCAAGTATAGGAAGTCTGCAAATTAAAGAATGTCTGCTATTCCAAAGTCAAGGCCCAGCTAGGAAAAGAAAAAGACCATGACACATGGGTAGGGGACATCTGAGTTGACACCTCTGATAATCTACCCAAATTTTCCAGAATCATCTGAGACTGCAGAACGTGTCCACCCTACCGTGAATAAATAGTACTAGTCCTTGCTTGAACACAATGCAGGCTTCTCTCCAGCAAGACTTGTGCCCCGGCTCAGAATCTGTTCACTCCTTCCCTGTTGGCCATGGAGTCAATAATCTTGGCTCAGCATAATTCAGCCAGGGACATGCTGTGACTGCTAAGGAAGGAAAGGGATGATGCCCCCAAAGTATCTGGAAGACCTAGAAAGCAAATATTGGCAGAAACTGGGGAAGTACACATTGTACTAGATAAGGGGAAAGTGACCCAAGGGGCCTTATATTGGATTAGGGAGAGTTTACAGATTTAAAAGCACTCTCCCAAGACACAGGATTTATGCCCTGAAAAGGACCCCAGGAGATGGTGTAAGCTCACTATCAAAATGACTCCTATTTACAGCAAAGGAAGCAATCAACAAAATGAAAAGGCAACCTACAGAATGGTAGAAAATATCTGTAAATCATATATCTGTTAAAGGTTTAATACACAAAGATATACAAAGAACTGACACAACTCAGCAACAAAAAGAAAAGAAAAATCCAATTAAAAAATGGATAGAGATGTTCATCATCACTAGCCATCAGGGAGATTCAAATCAAAACCACATTGAGATACCACATTACACCAGTTAGAATGGCCAAAATTAACACAACAGTAAACAACGTGTGTTGGAGAGGATGTGGAGAAAGGGGAACCCTCTTACACTGTTGGTGGGAATGCAAGTTGGTGCAGTCAATTTGGAAAACAGTGTGGAGATTCCTTAAGAAATTAAATATAGAGCTACCTTATGACCCTGCAATTGCACTACTGGGTATTTACCCCAAAGACACAGATGTAGTGAAAAGAAGAGCCATCTGTACCCCAATGTTCATAGCAGCAATGGCCACAGTCGCCACTGTGGAAAGAACCAAGATGCCCTTCAATGGACGAATGGATAAGGAAGATATGGTCCATATATACTATGCAGTATTATGCCTCCATCAGAAAGGATGAATACCCAACTTTTGTATCAACATGGATGGGACTGGAAGAGATTATGCTGAGTGAAATAAGTCAAGCAGAGACAGTCAAGTATCATATGGTTTCACTTATTTGTGGAGCATAAGGATAACACAGAGGACATGGGAAGATGGAGAGGAGAAATGAGTTGGGGGAAATTTGGGGGGGAGACGAACCATGAGAGACTGTGGACTCTGAGAAACAAACTGAGGGTTTGGAGGTGAGGGTGGTGGGAGGTTGGGTCAGCCTGGTGGTGGGTATTATGAAGGGCACGTATTGCATGGAGCACCGGGTGTGGTGCATAAACAATGAATTCTGGAACACTAAAAATAAATTTAGAAAAATAAATTAAAATTTTTTAAAAAATGGAAAGAGGAAATGAACAGATATTTTTCCAAAGAAGACATCCAAATGACCAATAGGTACAAGAAAAGGTATTCAGAAGTGCCTGGGTGGCTCAGTTGGTAAAGTGTCTGCCTTAAGCTCAGGTCATGACCTCGGGTCCTAGGATCAAGCCCCACATCAGGCTCTCTGCTAAGCAAGAAGGGCTTCTCCCTCTCCCTAGTTGTGTGCGCGCTCTCTCTCGCTCTCTCTCTCTGTCAAATAAATAAATAAATAACAAAAAGGTGTTTGATATCGCTAGTTATCAGGGAAAAGAAAATCAAAACCACAATAAGCTATCGCTTCACACATATTAGAATGGCAATCCTCAAAAAGAGAAGAGATATCATGTGTTGATAAGGACACGAAGGAAAGGGAACCCTGTGCACTGTTGGTGGGATGTAAACTGGTTCAGTCACTGTCCCTCAAACAGGAAGTTTCCTCAAAATATTAAATAAAACTACCATATATGATCCAGCAATCCCACATCTGGGTATATATCCAAAGGAAATGAAAACAGGATATCAAAGAGATTTCTGCACTCCCATGTTCACTGCAGCATTATTCACAGAAGCCAAGGTATAGAAACAACCAAAGTATTCATCAATGGCTGAATGGATAAAGAAGATGTGACATATCTATATATATATATGTGTGTGTATGCATTATATATATATATATATATGCATACATACATGTGTGTATACATATACATACACAATAGAAAGAAATAGAAAGAAATCCTGCCATTTAAGAAAACAAGGATGGACATTGGAGGTATCACACTAAACAAAATAAGTCAGAGAAAAAAAGATAAATACTACACAGTATTTGTCTTTATTTGTGGAATCTAAAGGGGGAAAAAAAAGTCAAGCTCATAGAAACAGTTAAAAACTGTTTGCCAGGGACTGAGGAATAGGGGCAATAAGGAGAGGCTCATAAAAAGGATACAAACTTTCCGTTATAAAATGAGCCAGGTGTGAGGATTTAATATACAACATGGTTACTATAGTTGACAACAGAGTATTTTATCATTGAAATTTGCTGAAAGAGTAGAACTTACTCTACAAAGAACATCAAATTAAAAAAAGGAGAAAAGGGGCGCCTGGGTGGCTCGGTGGGTTAAAGCCTCTGCCTTCAGCTCAGGTCATGATCCCAGAGTCCTGGGATTGAGCCTCACAGTGGGTTCTCTGCTCCTCGGCGAGACTCCTTGCCCCCCTCTCTCTCTGCCTGCCTCTCTGCCTACTTGTGATCTCTGTCTGTCAAACAAATAAATAAATAATCTTAAAAAAAAAAAAAGGAAAAAAATGTGAACTTATGGATGCATTAACTATACTGAGTGATTCCTATCACAATGTATACATATAACCATTACAATGTACATGTTTTTATATCTTATAATTTTATTTGCCAGTTATATCTCAATAAAGCTAAAAAAGAAAAAGAAGACACCTAAAGACACAAAAAATACAGCCTTTGCTTAGTAAGGTCAAAATGCTAGAATTGCCATAACAAAGAGCAAAGACAGGATAAAAAGTCTAGAAATATGGGCATTCTGAAGTGGATATACTAAAGTAACACCAGAAAATCTACCAGGTCTTATATCTATGGAAAGGGCCAGAGGGTATGCCATTTATCAAAGTCATGAAGAATAGGATAGAGAAAGTGGTACTGGAATCAATAAGAATGTGCTGGCTCTTCTCCACAGACCAAAGCTGATGGTAGGAGAAACCACAACAAAACTGAGCTCAATGATGGAGACAAGAGGATAATCCAGCCCAACTGGTGACATTAAACCATCAGAATCCAATCCAAGTAGAGGGCAAGATTTATAATAAGAAGCAAGGTTGGAGCGTCAGTCAAGGAGACTAACACATTAAAAATTATAGAGATGTTTAACAGACCACAGCATCCCGAGAAGCAAAACAGGCAGCCAGCAAGGGCACTACCACCTAACTTAAATCATCAGAAGAAATCAAGGATGGATGATCAGGAGGCTGATGGTAGATGCTGCAATAAAAAGTCACAATTTATTGCTCAGTTTCTGAAATTGAGCCATTTATGAAGTCCAGATTTGATATATTTAAAATTCTGATGCCTACAGGGAATGACCATGCAATACCACAGTAAGTGTACATGGTAATAATTCCCCTATTTCTTTATCAAAGTCACCCATGATCATTTAATTGCATAACTAGGGGGAAAAGCAGCACAAACATTTCAAATACAGTTGGACACAGGTCTGAGTTAGCACTGACACCCTGGATACAAAGTGTCATCATGGCCTCTCTTTACAGGAGGGATATATGGCAATGAGGTAATTAATGACATCCTGGCCAAGGTCCTGTTCAAAATGAGTCACTAGGTCTGCAGACCTATGAAGTAGTCATGTTCTGGATGTTTCTGGCAAATGGCACAACACTGACATTGGGTCCTTGGCTTTCACAGTGGAAAAGATCAAGTGGAAACTTCTGAAACAACCACCCCCCCGGATAATGTATTACATTTTAAACAAATGTTGCATTCCAGGGGGTGTGGGTGTCAAGAATTAGTATTGCCCTGAAGAATTAAAGAATGCAAGGATGATAGACCCCATCAAATCTCCTTTTAAATCACCGATCTGGGCCCTGCAAACCAAACAAAGCCTGGAGGATGACAAGAGCCTACTACCAGGTAGTAGCCCAAATAGTAGTCACTATGCAAAACTCATATTGTTGTTAAAGCAGATTAACATGACCATTTTTTGCAAATATGTTCTTTGCTGATCCTTTCAAAAAAGAGGATCAAAAACAGTTTGCTTTCATATGGAATAGGAAATAGTATACATTCACAATTTTCCCTCAGGATCATACTAACTCTCCCTCCTTTCGTCATAACATATAACACATTTGGTCCAATTGGACATCTTGCAGAACATTACATTGTTCCATTACATTAATGACATCATTCTAACTCTGCCAGATGAGTAAGAAAGGCTTATGCAGTGGAGGCCTCGTTAAGACATACAGGCTTCAAAGGGTGAAAGATAAAACCTACAAAGATTCAGATTTCATATTAGTAAAATATTTAGGGAACCAATGTCAAGAACATTTTCAGACAGCTCATCTGAATTGAAAGACCAATTATTGGGGCGCCTGGGTGGCTCAGTGGGTTAAGCCTCTGCCTTCAGCCCAGGTCATGATCTCAGGGTCCTAGGATCAAGCCCCACATCGGGCTCTCTGCTCAGCAGGGTGCCTCCCCTTCTCTCTCTGCCTGCCTCTCTGCCTACTTGTGATCTCTCTCCTGTGTCAAATAAATAAATAAAATCTTAAAAAAAAAAAAAGAAAGAAAGACCAATTATTACATCTTGCAATGCCCATGAAAAGCAGAAAGCAAACCATCCAGTAGGTCTCTTTGGGTTCTGAAGGTAGTTTATTTCAGTCCTGGGAACACTGCCCTAGCCCACATACTGAACAACATGAAAGGCTGTCAGCTCTGAGTTCATGCCAGGGTAGGGAATAGCTCTGCTACAGGTTCAGGCTACACTTTGTAAGCAGACTTGCAGTTAGGGCTGCATGACCCAGAAGAATTATAGCTATTGGTGGTGGCACTGTTGGGAAAAGTAGCACATGAAATATACAGGAAGTAGAATCCCAGCAGAATCCCAATGCAGACCCCATACACATGTCAAAGGCCATATCATCGGCAGTGGAAAATTTTATTCTCTATGCCTGCCATGTTATTGGACCCTGCCAGAGATAGAGACCCTGTGTTATCAACTGACCATGTGTTCAGAGTTTTATATTATGAGCTGACTCTGTTATCAAGAATCATAAGAACATAAAATGAAAGTGGCACCCAAGATCAAGCGTGAGCCAGATCACATAATGCACAAGCACTCTGCACGAACAGGTAGTTCAGGCCCCATGTTAAATAACACTGTTGCACCAGCACCTGTCATCTTACAGCTATGGTCATATGAAGAATTCTCTATGCCTGGATACCAAGAAGAGAAAAGTACAAATATTTCAGCTTGATATGTGGGCACAAGTCAAAAGTGGACATCACCTAAAGAACCTCACTCAGGAGTGACCTCAAGGAACAATGGAAAAGGAAAAAGCCTCTCAGTGGGGCAGCCTTTGGGCAGTGTGTCATCCACAATGTATGCAAAGAGAAATGGCCCAAGAGCAGTAATTAGTGGTCTAGCTCACTGATCAGTAGCGTAGAGAAAGAAATACTGGAAGATCAGAAACAAAGAGGCCCTGAGGTAGAGGCACGTGGATGGATATATTTGAACGAGTACAAAATATAAAGATCTTTGTAACACAATTTAAAGGCATCAGAGAGCATCTGACATGGAAGCGACAGTAAACAACAAGCAAACAAATGACTAAAACAGCTAGCATCAATTAGGCTCCACTATAGGATACGTAAGTGCTGGCACAATGAGAACATGAACAAACTAGCCATGATAGAGAGATGGAAGTCATCTAGGGATGCAATAACATGGGCTCTTCTGAACAAAGCTGATGGAGCTACTGTTACTGGCAATTGGTCAGCCTGCCAGCAAGATATCAACTCTGGTTCCTTGATGAAACCATTCCCCAAGGCCACCAAATAAACACTTAGTGGCAAGCTGACTACAAATGGGCCCCTTCCACCCTAATCTGATCAACAATTTATTAGGACAAGAATAGATACATACTTGGAGTATCAGTTTGATTTTCCCAACCACAGAGTCTTAACAAGTATGACTGCCTTAGAAATTATGAAGTAATAGATCAAGCAGCAGAGGATCCTATGTAATCAAAAGACACACTACAGCAAAGGAAGTGTAGGAATGAGCCCATAACCATGGGATCCACTGGATCCCATAACACACAGTCTGATAGACCTTTGGATAGGCACAAATGAAACACCACCATGCAGGATACACCCTGGAATTTAGCAACTTTAAATGGTAATCTGTTCCCAGTAGGAAGAATATAAAAGTCCAGGAACCAAGGAGTAAAAGCCACTCTTAGTAGTCTCACTTTCAGTGATACAGTTGAGTAATGTGTGCTTCTTATCCCAGAAATCTGGGCTCTGCAGGATTAGAGATCTTATTCCCCAAAGGGGAAATACTCCGGCAGAGGCCAAAGCAATGAACTATAAGCCATAGTGTCCCTTAGGCACTTAAGGCTCCTTCTGCCAAGGTACCAGCAAGCAGGCAAAAAAGGAGTCACCATCTTGGCAGGGTTAATTGGCCCTGACCGTCAAAGGAAGAAGGTAGGACCACTGTTACAAAATAAGGGGAGGGGAATATGTTTGGTACACAGATGATCCCTTGGGTGTCCCTTGGTATCCTCTTGCCAAGAGTGATGGTAAATGGGCAACTTCAATACCCAGAGCAGGAGGTACATAATGACCAGGGCTCAAATACCTAAGGGTAAGGGTCTACATCATACCACCAGGTAAGTCACAAAGATTGTAAGAGGTTCCAACTGAAAGTAAGGAAATTTTACTAAAAATAATAAAAGGGCACAGGCTGAATATCAGTTATAGCCCTGAAACCAGCTACAGGAGCCAAAGCAATAACCCAGGTTTCCCCCAGGAAAAATGGGTCACTGGAATCCTAGAGGAGCTCTTGATAAATGTACTTGAAGTAGACTGAGTAGCTCAAAGAACAAATTGTGATGAACATGGACATGATCTGCCTAAATACACCTTCAGAAAGAACCTCTAGTCCCTGCTGCTAGGACTGGTGTCAAGCAACATCATTCAGCTACCAGCCCCCATGGAGACTGCTTTAGCTCCACACACAGAGCTTCCTCACCCAAGTTCCTACACTCCTAGGAGTGACTCTCATACAATGACTGATCAAGGCTTGGCTATTCCATCCTAACAAAGGACAACTCTGATGAACATTTCAACTCCAGAGTTCCCCTGGGATTGACTGCAGCTGTTAAAGTCTACTTGAATTTTTCCTCTGCCCAATCCTGCTTCTTCCATGTCCTTTTCACAGCTGTTTATCCCAATGACTCAGTAAGTACCCCCAAACACTCAACTCTGTCTTAGAATTTGCTTTCCAGAGAACCCAGACTATGGCAGGATTGTTTGTTGCCACAGTATAACCTAACCTGTACTGACTAATACAATACAATAAATGTGTGTTTCCTCTGCAGTTTCTTAGAATTGCTGGCAAATTGTTTTCATTCATAAAACTGTTTAGAAAATGGGATGCCTGGATGGCTCATTTGGTTAAGCATCTGCCTTCGGCTCAGGTCATGAACCCAGGGCCTGGTGATCAAGCCCCGTGCTGGGCTCTCCACTCAGCGGGGAGTCTGCTTCTCCTTCTCCCTCTGCCCTTCCCCACTCTTGTGCTCTTTCTCTCTCAAATAAATCAATAAAATTAAAAAAAAAAAAAACCCACACAGTTTAGGAAGAACAGAATTTAAGTCGCAAGCTTAGGAAAGCTTGTTGAGGTAAGCAACTTTTGCGGATATAGACACTTTTTGATCCTTGCTGATATTTGCCCAACATGCCAGGATTTTTCAACAGAATAAGAAAAGAAAAGGATAAGAGCAGTTGTTACAAATAGGCTTTCTACTTATCCCTTCCTGTTTCTTCAATAGCTACAAAATAGAAGGTTGAACTAGATAAATTCTGTTGGTGAATTTTCACATTCTTGACCAGGATTCATTATAAAACACAGATTGGTTTTCCAATAACATGTAGAAGTTATCAAATGCCTTAAACCTCAATATTAAACTAATATAATTTGTTTACATATAGTATATTCCCATTATTATATTGAAAAGTCTGTTTATTATTAATCTAACTACAATCTATAATTGTATTTCTTGCCAAGAAGACAATGTATTTCCAGAGCACTCAGGTCATTATCACCTAACAAACATTTCAAGGCTACATAAATGAGAGCAAAACCCCACAGCCTACTGAAGCCACGAAAACTGACAAAAACACCATTCCATGACAACAGAAAAACCACACAGGATTAACAACCAAACTAAAATATACTCTCTGAAATACAGATTTTAAAAAACACTTATACTGCAAGGTACTAAATATTAATTTACAAATTTTATTCAATACACATAAGATCAAGAAATTAGGGGCGCCTGGGTGGCTCAGTGGGTTAAAGCCTCTACCTCTGGCTTAGGTCATGATCTCAGGGTCCTGGGATTAAGCCCCATATCGGGCTCTCCGCTCAGCGGGAAGCCTGCTTCCTCCTCTCTCTGCCTGTCTCTCTGCCTACTTGTGATCTCTGTCTGTCAAATAAATAAATAAAATCTTTAAAAAAAAAATCAAGAAATTAGAGGTAGCATTCTCTCAAACCCAAATTATCTCTTTATGAAGGGCCACACAATTACATTAAGAACTTATGCTGAAATTAGAGACTGGTTTATTTTATCAATGATGCAAAAAATAGTGCAGGTAGAAAATGCATAGTCATTGGTTAATTTTTCTAAAAATATTCATATTTTTCATGAAAATATGTATCTATACTACTTTAAGGACATATGTTAAAGATCCTTTTAATAACCCACTTGAAATGCCAGTTCAAAAGTCAGTCAGTATTCATATTACTAAAAACAATACACATATTATATATGTAAGACTCAAAACTAGATGGATATAAAGAAAAACTTCTATTATTGATTTGTATATTTTGTAATAGAAAACCAAACTTATGGATGTTGCCAAAATGTTTTTCCACCTGCCCCTTAAGTGACGGTGCTTCACTGGGTTTTTTGTCCACTAGGCCAAGTCTCCTAATAGGTAAACGGTGCACACTCTTCCTAGGTTATCTCACCACAGCTCCACTCAGGATTCTGTCCCCTGTGATTCACTCAATGAGTATTTATATTTATTTAGTTTCTTACTCTCTGCCAGGAAAAAAGTGTATCACTATTCGACTCTCAATCTTAATTGAAATGATTTTATAGTTTTAACATACAATGATATTTCCTGTTGGCGTCTGTACAGTCTTGATGTAAAAATATTTATAGGTTCCTTGATGATGAATCATACATGAGTTCCTAGAATAACTCCTATTTGGTCAGAGTTTATTATACTTTTGAAACACTGTCAAGTTCTATTTGCTAATAATTTATTTTAAATTTTTTATTCTATATTCATGACTGCTTCCCCCTGCCTTCTTCCCCTGGGGTTTTGTTAAGACATTTGAAAACTTTTCTTTCAGTTTTATATTTTATTACAAGAATCTGTATTCAGCAATTTTTGCATTCAAAACAATCTCTCAAAATGCTAGTAGATCTGTTAAGAGAAAGAGAGATTTATTGTTCATTTTTCTTTTTCCTTGATTTTCTATCTTGAGATCAGTATTTTCTGATTAATTTGTGGGAGAGGGGAGGCACAATAAAATTCAAACATACCTTAAATATCTGATTAAATCTACTAATTAAACTAATTTTCTTGAGTGACTTGCCACATTAGCAAATATTATATGCCCTTTCCCCAGCTAAAGATCACTCAAATATTTTCCTGTTAAATCAGAGAAAAAATCATTATCATAGCATAGCAGTAGAATCAAAAGAAATTTGAACTTAGGCTTGGGTTCAAATTCTAAATAGACCATCTTATGACCTATATGACTTTGGGTTTAACCATGCTAAGTGAGTTTCTTCCCCTATAAATAATATAACCATACATATTACATAGGTGTTATTAGAGGTTATGATGCATTATATCATAAAGCACGTGTTAAGTGCCAAGCACCACAGGAAACATTTGACAAACACTAGTTCTCTCTTTTCTCAAAATGAAAGGTCACTTTTTCCTTTAATTATTGGCCTCTTTTTAAAAAAGAAGAAGATACTATTTCTTCTATATAATAGTATATTATAGAAAGGACCCCTTGAGCAAAAAATACAATAAAGCTAAAAATAGTAGTTGGCTAAATGCAGTGAAAAAAATGTGTGAATAATTTTAAGAGTTTTTCTGATGACAAAGACAAAGGGAAACAAACAGGTTCTTTCAGGTGACCAGGCAAGGGGTGCTGATTTCACCGAAGAAGAACCCTAACAACTTAACAAAGGGTATAGAGAAATATTAATTAACAAATAAAGGAACTAAAAAAATTACCTCCAGAAAATGAAAATAATTATAAAGAGCAAGTAGGTTGGGATTTTTATAATTTTGCTGGTGTGTTCAAAAAATTAAATAATTAGATGTTTTAACTTAAATACGATTTTTAATGAAATTATATATCTTATAAAATTGTATCCATTGTACATACACAAACACACATTCTACAGGAGTGTACAAAAACATGCGTGCTAAGCTTCATAAACTAGTCAAGTGATTTTTAATGGTATGGTGAACTACAACTTCACTGTGTTTTAACTGTGTGGTTAACTGTATATATTACTACACATTGCCAATTAAAATAATACTGCTTCTGAAAATATGAAATTACTTTTAAGTTCTCTTTACTGAATTTGCTTTCAAATAATCACCTACCAAGAAATTAATGTCATAAGTAAAACTGTCATGTTCAAGAAATTTAGTTTAAAACCTCTTACTATTAGAGCACCTGGCTTGCTCACTTCGTAGAGCACACAACTCTTGATCTCAGGGTTCTGAGTTCAAACTCCAGATTGAATGTAGAGCTCACTTTAAAAAATAAAATAAAATAGGGGTGCCTTGCTGGCTCAGTTAAGTGTCCAACTCTTGACTGTGGCTCAGGTCATGATCTCAGAGTCCTGGGTTGAGCCTCATGTGGGGCTCTGCACTTGGAGACGGGGGATCTGCTCAAGATTCTCTTCCCTCTGGTCCTCCTCCTGAGTGCTCTCTCTCTTTCTCTCTCTCAAATGAATAAATAAATCTTGAAAAAAATTTTAAAATTTTTATTTATTTATTTATTTGACTGAGAGAGATCACAATTAGGCAGAGAGGCAGGCAGAGAGAGGGAGAGGAGGAAGCAGGCTCTCTGCCAAGCAGAGAGCCCAATGCGGGACTTGATCCCAGGACCCTAAGATCATGACTTGAGCCAAAGGCAGAGGCTTAACCCACTAAGCCACCCAGGCGCCCAGAAATAAAAAAATTTTTAGAACTCTTATTATTTTGATCTGATTTGAGTTTCCGCTTCAGTTTCAATATATCTGCTTTCTGCAAGATATATTTCTAATACAAATCCTACTCTAATCTAATTCAGGAAATCACACTTTGGTGTTTCTACTATCTTTTTGAAGAAAAAAATATATGATCCCTGTATCTCTGAGTTGTCCTTCATCTTGTTCAGAATTCTATACATCCTCTTAACCACTGGGTAAATTTTCAAATAATGACTACCATTTTTATTTAAAGGGTCATAATTCTACGTTAGGCCTACCAAACATTCTTGTAATAGCTCTTCATTTGATGATTCTGAAATAATGTCTCAAAATTCAGTTCATTCTTAATGTCTGTTTCAATTCAGGACAATTTCTCATTTGTAAATGCTGAAATCCTCAAACTACTTAGAGACACTTTAGAGATGTGAAAAAAAAACTAACAACCTGATACCTTTTTTCCTTCTAACCCTAGAAAACTAACTTTTATGACAATGCACACTTCACACAGCCAAATAATTTCAGAGTACAAATGTCTAATAACAGGAGATGAACATGAGGCATGTTTTTCCATTCTTTAGCTGAAGGTTATCTTTACCACAAAGATCATTTTCATCTTGAGTAAGGTGTCATGGTGGCTTTCTGAAAGCAGTAATACTACCACTAACAATAACAAAAAAATAACAAAGTTATCTGATTTGAAGCTAGATTTATAAACAAGAATGTTAAGTAATATATCATTCTATATTGGAGTTGATTCAGTCTCATTCACCAGCCCTGGGTCTATTACCAATTACACTGGAGTTACTTTTTTAAAATACAGATGCTCAGTGCCTAATCTAAGAGAATCAGTTTATACAGATCTAAGTTTTTCCCTACAATCTTCAAGGGGGATGCCAAGGTACAGCCATGTTAAAAAATCATTGCCGTGTGCCTTCCACATCTATCATCTATATTGTAACAATGAGAACTGTGAAGTCAAGGTTATGTCCTCAAAGATTAACAATATTCACTATGTAAAATTTACTATGGCAATTAAGGTTGAATAGTACTTTTTAGAGCAATGTATTGGCACAAATATTCCTATTTATTTAAACATCATAAAACACAATACAATCAGCTAACTCCTCGGGTGCACTCCAGTTAAATATGCCATAAAAGTCCAAGGGTAATGTACTAAAGAGAAAAATTAGCAAGATGACCTTTTTTTCAAAACAGATCTATTTTCCAGTTGGTTCATTATGCAATGGTTGTATTTTATTCCCATAAAATATACTCCATAAGGAAAACAACTATTTTGGAAAACATTTTCTGAAATATAAAAAATACTTTTCCCAGGAAAATATTCCAACATTTGATGCCACAAATTCAAGAGAATAAAAACAGATTTGGGGGGACAGCTTTATTAGGAACTGCACAAAAATAATCAAATGAAATAAAACAGAACATTTTTATCCTATGTTGAATTATATGGCTGTTTTAGGTTTTGTTAATATTGTTAATATTTTGTTGTTAATTGTTAATGTTATGTTTAAGTGTAAAAACTGCTTAAAATGTTATTCTTTCTCCCATCTTAACAATTTGGTTAACAAAACTGGTACTTGCTTCTATCTTTCCGAGCATTAAAAAACATTATTAAACAAAGTGTCTGATAATCTGTTATAAAATTAGAACATAAAATGGATCCAACCAAACAGCAGCATGAGGTACTCAAGTAGAAAGACTACACAAGTTTTAGGAGTTACAAAAACTGGATGTACCACTTACCACCTGCATGGTTTTGGGCTTAATATTCCAGAAATGAGTTTATTAACACCTTGTTACAAAATTATTAGAGAGGTTAAGATACTGTATATAAAGTCCTTAGCATACTATCTAATCCTTAGAAACACTTAACAAATAGTAATTAGAATAAAGATAATCTGATCTCTCTCAAACTAATACCTCTATTATTTTTCACATGGATAAGCTTTTTTGATACATAACCCTAAGATATAATAATCTTGAACAATATGGAAGGAATAAAATTAATTTCCCAATATGTTAGCTACAAAATACCTCAACATAAACTCCTTCATTAAAGTATACAAAGTAGGTGGTAACTCCTTGAAGAATCTTCTGAAAAAGTCCAAAATCTCACTTCATAGGTGTTTAACAATAAAAACAAATTCTACACTTTTCTAAGTTTTTATTCATAAAAGAAAAACAAAATGAAATGAAACAAAATCCCTTCATCTACCTCCAGAGGAATAAGCTTACTGTCTCATCACAGCCAAAAAAGTATGTTGGCAGCCCCAGCCTGGCAATGACAGATCATAAAAAGGAGCCTAGTTTCAGAACATCATTTAATCCATTTTTCAGGATCTCAGCACTAATTTGTAAACCAAGACAATCCAATTTTGATAACGAATTATCACTTCAAATTATTAGTCCAAAAAGGTAAAGATTTAATTATTTAGTATCTAAAAATCCTAAAGGCAGTGGATTCTTTATAATGATTAATCACAGACAGATACTCACAGTTTAGAGTCAAAAAGTATGCTTAATTTTATCACTAAGAATTTCCTTCCAAATGTATAACAGTATAAAAACCAAAGTCCTTACTAATAGGCATAATTTTTTTTATATGCCACCATTTGAAATAATTTTTCAAAGACTATGTGCCTTTATGATGTTTAAGAGCAAAACTATATCTCTTAAATTCATTAAGTGTGTTATTCTTTAGTTTATTTTTTATTTTTATTTATCAGGAAGTTTCATAATAGCTTAAAATTGGCATACTACTTTACACCATCAATTAAAACTGCTCTGAACTACTGTTAAATATATTTTAAATATCAAGTAGTCTTCATTTATAAAATGACACAAAGAGAAGAAATATTTTCACTATACTGGTCTACTGGGTAGCTAAATTTAGTACCTCAAAAATTATATTCATTTAATGTTTAGAAATTAAAGGACTATAGATAGCATAATTAAAATTAAGAAAAATATATAAATGCACTGTACTTCTGGCTCTCTGAAAAATATTCTTATTTGGTTACTTCCATTCCCAGATATGTTCTGGGTTTCCATTTTGTCCCCAAATCTTATTTCCTTAGCTCTACTGTCTCTATACTCCTCTCTTTTCTTCTATCTTCCTACACAAAGTAACTATAACTCTGTGTTTAATTTAAATGCATCTTTGCAAAAAATAAATAAATAAATAAATAAATAAAATGCATCTTTGCTCATACACACTAACCCTAAAATGTTTACATTCCTACTACTTGTAATTTACATAATTTGACAGAGCCCCATATCTACCTGTTATCAAAACTAATATGGCAACACAATAGACTGATAAAGGGCTCACATAAGGATACAATATACAAAAGCCCTCAAAAAGGATGCTTAAACCTAGAGTGTCTGTTCTCTTGGCCCTATACTACTATTGTGCTGAAATTAGAGAGAATTCCATTCATAATCTGTCACTGAACTTATCTCTAAAATGACATATACACATGCTGTCAATTAATGTATTTGAGAATCTCTATATGACAAATTTCTGGTATTTCCTACTTTGTACAATCCTAACAGATACATACCTATGTCATATGCCAGGAAATCGGCAGAAAAACATTTTGCACCGTTACTCAAGGAAGTGTCATTATGGGTATTTCCTCCAAAAATAAGCATAGCTCCATTGATAAGAACAGCTGAATGAAGGTATCTGGCAAACCCACTTTCTTTCAAAATAGTCCTACAGGATAAAATTTGAAAATGTATTACAAAGGATAAAAAGACCTCCCTGATTTTATATATATTATATAAAGGGTCTAACTTGCATATAGAATTTTCCTTCAAATTATGAAAATAACATGCTTTATTTTTTAACAATTCATAAATGTCTTCTAAATTTCAATATTTTTAAAATATTTTGAGATTCACAGTTCCTTAAAATGTTCTGAGGAAACACAATATTAAACATAATTGTTCATGATTTTATAATTTATATTTTGAACTTTTATTTCATTTATAAAAGTAGGAAACAAGTGTCCTTAAAACTAGAGGACCAAAGTACCATCAGTTTTAAATACAAAAGTAAATAGAAAGTTTAATATAATAAATTTACTCTGAACTGTATTCAGTTAAAAGTAATAATTCACATGGATCCCATAATACACTATTTAAGTTTTTATTTAAATATAACATACATAAAAATGCACATGTCTAAAATTCAATGAAATGTCACAAGATGAACATAACTGCGTAAAGAGTACTGAGATATTTTTTTAAAAGATTACCACTGTTCTTATTCTTTTGTGGTTCCATACCAATCTTAGGATTGTTTGTTCTATTTGTATTGTTGCTGTACTTTATAAAATAGAATCATATAGCTTGTATCCATTTGTATACACATTATTTTGCTCAAGATTATTTTTGAGATAGATCCATATTGCGTAAAATCACAATGCATTTTTAAGAAACATCAAATTAATATGAATGTTTTTAATTAATTGAAGTTTAACTGAAAGTGCTATAAATATATGCTCATAATTATATTCGACCTTAATGTACTGAAATCTAATAAACTGTATGACTCCATATGAATCAATATTTCATAAGTATTCTAAATAAAGCAGTGCTACTAAAGAAGAATCAGAAGGTAAACCCAGTACATACAGTATAATGAGTAAGGTATGTATAGTATATATCTCAAAAACCTATAGTAATTAATGCTTAAAGAATACGGAGTTGACTTCCATAACGGCAAGATAAGGAGTCCCACAAACTCTATAGGGAGAGAACTATAATTGGTAAAAATTACAAAAAATGGCATTTAATTTCTCAGAAAAATTTAGTAAGAGCAACAACAAATAAATATTTACTCAAGAATGTCTACGAAATTTCAGTAAGAACAGCAGGAGTCCATAATACTTAACCCACTATCTACTCCCATCCTTCCCCATATCAGCATCCTCCTCCACCACACGCACACAACTAGTTCAGCAACGAGGAAGTTCAACTCCAGGTGGGTAAAGCTGAGAGCAGACAGCTCCTTCATTCCTCACCTCCCAGTCAGGCCACTGATATGTAGCCAGGAACAGCAGACAGCCAGTACTTCTCATGGCCCAGTTCTGGGTAACAAAATCTCTACTCCAGAAACACATGAGAGGTCTGAATGTTCATCCCCGACCTAGTCCCCATGCATATGCTGTGAGCTATACACTCAGGCCTAGCAGGCTAAGAGCGCCAACAAATCCTCACCCCACATCAGTCATAGGCAGAAGTTCTATGCAAGCTGAGAAGAGCAAAGGCCAGTGTCCTCCATCTACTTCCTGCACAGAACACAGTGGAATCACTCCAGGAGGAACAGACTACTAACCCCACCTAATACAATTTCAAAGTAGTGGCACAGAGTCTTACCCCACCCGACACCAGGGAGACGCAGGCTACAAAAAAGAGCGTGCCACAGATGTCCCAAGGGAATTGAGTTTATTTGTAACAAAAGGTGGGAAACTTCAAGCTCTAAGGGCACTCTCAAAAACAATGGAGGTTTCTACTGTAAGCAATTAAGAGACAGTTGGCAACTCCCAGAGAACAATCAGCTAAAACCCAGAATAGAGAGGAGTTCACCAGAGAAAAGCAGGGGGAAAGACAGCTAGTAAGAGCCATACTAGAGTCAGAATCTCTTAAGACTGGTCTCAAAGACTACACCTGAAAAAGGGCTGAAATTGAATTCAGACTAAGGAGCAATTTACGTCCCCAGAGTATTGCTGAGAATAATTCACCCACAGTCAGCAACTAGTGGTGGCTAGCATGTGGTTGTAATGCAGTCAGATAGCTTACCACAGAAGTCAGAGGGAAAAGTCAGAGAGCCCCGCGAACACTACTGTCATCCAGGGGGGATTTTGCGCATCCTGATGCTGCTTCCTCTAAGGAGCAACATCAGAGGATCCGCTGGAGGAAGAAAATGACTTCACTAAAACAGTTCAGCAAAGTCACTACATAAGTAAAATTACAACAGTTCCAGAAAAGGAGGAAAAACCAGGATCCAGAGTTGCTACAATATGTTACCTAAAATGTTCAGTGTTCAGGGGAAATTATGGCATGCAATGAAATAGGAAAGAGTAACCTATACACAGGGAAAAAAGCAGGCAACAGAATTGCCTTTGAGAGAACCCAGATGTCAGATGAAGCAAAAAAAAGTCAAAGCAGCTATTATAAATGTTCAATCTTAGAGAAAACAGGTTTAAAGAAGTAAAGGAAAATAAAACAATGTCATATCAAATATAAAACAAAAGATACAGAAATTACCCAAAAAAAAGAAAATCTAGAATTCAAAAGTATCAGAATTGAAATTTTCACGTTTATGACAGAAATCTAATAGTAAATTTCAGCAAGAAGAAAAAAAATCAATGACGGAGAAGACAGAAAAACAGAGATTCTGCTATCTGAAGAATAAGAAAAGAAAATGAACAAAGCCTGTAAGAAATGTAGAACACCATTAACAGCAACAACACACATTTACTGAGAATACTAGCGCAGAGGATAAAGTGGTAAAAAATTTTCAAGAAATAATGTGTGACAACTTCCTAAATTTGATGAAAAACATTAACATACACATTCAAGTAGCTCAATGAACTACAAGGAGGAAAAAAACACAGAAAGAACCACATTCAGACATAAAATAGTTAAAACGTTGAAGACCACAGAAAAAGAGAAAATATTAAAAGCAGCAATGAAGAGGATTTTTTTGCATACAAGAGAACACCAATAGAACAAACAGCTGACTTTACACTAGAAATAATAAAGGTCAAAATGCAGTGAAATGACATATGCAAAGTGCTGAATGAAAAAAAAATCAAAATACAGAGAGGGACATATGATGATGGAATAAGAGTTTTCTGACCTCGTCCTCCCATAGAAACAGATTTTATCAACTATGGAGAGATAAGAGTACCTTTACGGGAGCCCAGAAGTCCCAGGACCACTTGGAGCAAAAATTCCAAGAACAGGAGTGTCAAAGAGGGTAGGAAGAACATTACCACATCACCTCTCCCCAAGACAACACTGCTCACTCCCAAGAGAAACCCCTTCAACCTACAATTACTCCCATGGGGGAAGTGAGAATACAGTATGTATCTGGCTTCCACAGCCAAGAAGGATTTTGTCCAAGAGGACCACTTCTTTCTTATCCCATCCAGAAAGATAAGAAGATTGGCAGAGTAAGAAAAAGGGTGCTCACAGCAACTGGGGCACAGAACTCAACAAAGACTCAACATTTCTACTAACCTCATGAACTCTTACAAGAGGCCCACCCACGAACTTCATAGGATACATCACCTGCAAACTTACCCCAAATAGCACAAATATGCCCCCAGCAACCCATAAATCCCTCCTCATGTAGCACACTTGTGCTCTGGCAGATGGTTCATGAGTATACACAGACAGCTGGGTCAGCTCTGTTGCACTGGTAGAAGATGCATAACCCTGAACACTTCAGGCACTGCCCAAGTGAAAAAAATGGGAGGCCCTCAGCACTGAACCTAGCTTTGCAGAATGGAGAATATAATATCCAAAATATTAAAAAACTCACAAAAATCAATAAAAAAGAACAATCCAATTAAACAATTCACAGATGATGTGAACAAATACTTTTCCAAAGAAGACATATAGATTGTCATCAGGTAAATGAAAAAGTGCTTAACATCCCTAATCATCAGGGAATGCAAATAAAAACAAAATGAAATATGACCTCATACCTGTTAAAATGGCTATAATTGAAAAGATAAGAAATAACAAGTGTTGATGAGGATGTGGAGTAAAAGGAAAGTTTGTACACTGTTGGTGAGAAAGTAAAATGGTACAATCAATTTGGAAAACATTATAGACTCTACTCAAAAAATTAAAAATAGAACTACCAAGAGCTATTGTACTATTCAGCAATCCCACTTCTAGGTATATGCCCAAAGGAAATGAAATCAGTACCTTAAAAATATCTCTTCACTCTCATGTTCACTGAGGTATTATTCATAGTAGCCAAGATACAGAAACAACTTAAGTGTCCATCAACAAATGAATCAATAAAGAAAATGCAATATAAATATAAGTATGTGTAGTATTATTCAGTTTTTTAAAAGGAAGAAATCCTGACATTTACAACAACATAGATGAATCTGGACAATACTATGCTAAGTGAGGTAAGTCAGACACAGAAAGACAAATATTACATGATCTCACTTATGTATGGAATCTAAAAGAGTCAAACTCAAAAGCAGAGAGTAAAATGGTGGTTTGCAAGGCCTGAGAATGGGGGAAAAGGAGAGGCATAGGTCAATGCAAAGGAGAGGCACAGGTCAATGCACACAAAGTTTCAATTATGCAGGATACATAATCTCTGGAAATCTAATGTACAGCATGGTTACTACAGTTAATAAGACTGCCTTGTATACTTGAAATTTGCTGACAGAGCATCATAAGTATTCTCACCATACACAGCAAAAAAAAAGGGGGGGGAGGGACGGGGGAACTATGTAAGATAATGAGTATGTTAATTAGTTTGACTATGGTAATCATTTCCCACTGTGTATGTGTATCAAACATCACATATATACCTTAAATATATACAATTCTTATCTGTCAATTAAAGTTCAAGGAAGCTGGAAAAAAAATAACCAAGATAAACACATTACCAGATGAATAAAAATTATAAATTTATTGGTAGAATATCTGCTTTATAAGATATTAAAGGAAGTTCTCCAGTCTTAGATCAGTCATTTCAATCCAGAGTTCTAAAAAAGGCAATTATGTAATTATAAAACAAAGTATAAATGTATATTTCTTCTTTCTTTTCCTAATAAATTTGATAAACAATTATTATAAAACAACACATTTATTGTTGGATCTGTAACATAAAAAAATACAATATATTTGACAATAACACACAAAGTGACAGATGAAAGCAAAATTCTGTTGAAGATGCCAAATAGTAATACAAATCAACAGGAACAAATGAAAAAGCAGCATGCAAAAATATCCAAAACAAATTTATATTTCCTCTTCTTTCTACTCTCTCTTTGAGAGACAAAAATTTCATAAAATTGGCATAGTAACAATATATTTTTGAGCTTACAACAAATATAGATGTTATATATAATTATAATAGTGCAAAAGAAGATGAAAAAGGGAATAGAGATCTATAAGAGCAACATTTTTATATTTCACTGGAGTTAAGTTAGGGTAAGTTGGAAGTATATTCTGGTAAGTTAAGATATATATGATAAGCCCTAGAACCAACAGTAAGAAGTAACTAAAATGACTGTATTAAAAAAAAAAAGCATTAAACTGTTACACTGGAAAATATTTACTTAATACAAAAAGAGCAATAAAAAAGAGTAACAAGAAGCATTATCTATAATAACAAATGAGATTTAAAAAAGTAAAATGACAAATTCAACTATATCAAAAATAACATTAAATTAAAGTTATTAAATATACAAATAAAAAACAGAGACTGTGAGTGAGACAGGATTTTAAAAAAACTGGTACCAACTATGTACTCTCTCTAGGAGACATATTTTAGATTGAGGGGTACAAATATATTAAGAAAGGGGATTTTAAAAAGATACTATGCAGACAATAAACATAAAGCTGGAGTAATGTATAGTATAATGGAGTAATATATAGTATAATAACATCAAGCAGAATAGACATTAAAAAAAAAGTTCCAAGACTTCAATAGTAGTATTTCACAGTGCTAAAAGGATTAGTCCATCAAGAAGATACAGCAATTATAAACGTATATGACGTTACAACAGAACCCCCCCCAAATGAGGCAAAATGCACAGAAAAGAGAAATAGATAAATCAGTAATAGTAACAAACTTCAAAATTCACTTTCAAAAATGGAATGAACTCTATGATAAACACGGAAACAGAATACCTGAATAATGCCACAAACAAACTAGCCCTTACAGACATATGGAGAACACTGTAGCCAACACCACCAATATACACATTCTTTGCAAGCATACATGTAACATTTCTCTAGGACTGACCAAATGCTAGGTCATAAAATAAGCCTAAATAAATTAAAAAGTGTTATAATCATACAAAGTATGCTCTCTGACCACGATGGAAGTATATTAAAAACAAATAACAGAAATCGTTTAGGATACAATAGCCAAATTATGCAAGCCGCCCAAGTGTCTATTAACGGATGAATAGATAAGGATATGATTTATATATATACATAATATATATATAGTGACTATTATACAGCCATAAAAAAGAATAAAATCTTGCCATTTGCAATGACATTGATAGAGCTACAAGAGTATAGTGCTAAATGAAATATCAGTCAGAGAAAGACAAATACCATATGATTCCACTCATATGTGGAATTTAAGAAACAAAACAAGCAAAGGAAAAAGAGGGAGAGAGAAAGAGACAAACCAAGAAACATACCCTTAACTATAGAGAACAAACTGCTGGTTACCACGGGGGAAGATGTGAAGGGATGGATTAAATAGATGATGGGAATGAAGGAGTGCACTTGTAGTGATGAGCACTAGATGATGTAAGAAATTGCTGAATCACTATATTGTACACCTGAAACTAATATAACACTGAATGTTAACTACACTGAAATTAAAATAATTAAAAGAAAAAGAAAGTTATTTGGGAAAACCACAAATATGTGGAAATGAAATAAAAACTCTAAAATAACAAATGGATCAAAGGAAAAAAGTCAAAAGCATTTTAAAAAATACTTCAAGATGAATGAAAATGAAACAAAGACAAACATGGAATACACCAAAAGCAATACTTTAGAGGGAAATCTGTATTTGCAGAAATACATATTTAAAGAAAAAATGAGAATTCCATACCATAACTTAAACTTCAACCATAAGAGACTGGACAAAAGGGCAAACCAAGCCTACACCAAAAGAATTTTAAAATAATAAAGATTAGAACAGGAAATAATATAAAATAGATGAAAAACAATAGAATCAATGAAGCCAAAAGTTCTTTCTTTTTAGACAAAAAAAAAAAAAAAAAAATTGACGAACTCTTAGGTATACTGAACAAGAATAAAAGGAGACAGAAAACTCAAATTATTAAAATCAAGAATGAGGGCACCTGGGTGGTTCAGTTGGCTAAGCATCTGCCTTTGGCTCAGGTCATGATCTTGGATCCTGGAATTGAGCCCAGGTCAGACTCTCTGCTCATCAGGGAGTCTGCTTTACCCTCTCCCTCTGCCCCTCTCCCCAGCTCACACTCACTTTCTTTTGCTTTCTCTATCTCAAATAAATTAATAAAATATTTTTTAAAATAAAATAAAATAAAATCAAGAATGAAAGAAAGCATATGACTACCACCCTAACAGAAATAAGTCAAATTATAATATAATACTAAACAACTGTATACAAACAATATGAGATAAACAAAGTCCTCAAAAGAGAGAAACTACCAAAATTGAGACAAGAAGAAATAGAAAATCTGAATAGACCTATAACAAATAAAGAGAGTGAATTAAGAATTTTAAAATTTCCTTAAAAAAAGAAAAAAAAAGAAGAAGAAGGCCAGATGACTTCACTGGTTAATTCTAACAAATATTTAAAGAAGAGTAACGTAAATTCTTCACCAACTCTTCAAAAATATAAAATAGGATGGTATAGTATTCACCTCATTGTATGAGAAAGTATGAATCTGATACTGATACCAACAAATCATGAGAAAATTACAGACTACTATTCTTTTAGAAGAAAGACACAAAAATCCTGCATAAAATACTAAAAAATCAAAACCAATAATACATAAAAAGGATTATACACCATGACCAAGTGGAGTTTATCCCAAGAATTCATAATTGGCTTAACATCTGAAAATCAATGTTACATGCCATATTAATAAGGAAAAAACAATAATCTCAATAGATACAGGAGAAGTTTTTGACAAAATCTAATACCCTTTCATGACAACAACATTCCAAAAAATAGGAACAGAAAGGAACTTCCTGATAAAGGCTGAATGGTACTCCAACCCAAAAGATAAATGCATGTTTTAATCCCTAGAACCTGTGAATGTTAACTTATTTGGAGAAAGTGTCTTTGCAAATGTAATTAAATTAAGGATCTTGAGATGAGATCATTCTGGACTATGCAGCTAACCTTACTCCAATGACGTGTCCTTATAAAAGACACACACAGAAAAGAGGATCAGGTAATATAATGTGGAGGCAGACAACAGAACAATTCATCCACAACTCCAGGAATACTGACAGGCACCAAAGGCTGAAAAAGGAAAGGAAAGGAATTTCCCTAGCACCTCTGGAGGTGGCATGGCCCTGTTCACAATTTGATTTTAGACTTCTGGCCTCCAGATCTGTGAGAGAATACATTTCTATTCCTTTAAGCGACACAGTGTGTGGTAACTTGTTATAGCAGCCATAGAAATCTAATATAAAAGACATCTATTAAAAAAAGAGAAGCCGACATGATACTTAATGGTGAAAAACCAAATATTTTCCCCCAAGACCAGAAACAAGACACAGATGTCTGTTCTTGTCAATTCTATTCAACATTGTACTACAGGTTATATAAAGGGAAAGAAGCAAGGAAATGAAATAAAAGGCATCCAGACTAGAAAGGAAGAAGTAAAACTCTCACTATTTGCAGATGACATGATCTTATATATAAAAATTTTAATGAACCCACAAAAAATTATTAGAAATAATAAATGGGTTTGGCAAGTCTATGGGATAAGAGAGCAATATACAAATATCAGTTGAACATCTAAACCCACCAACTTGTATACCTACCAATGCAAAATCCTAAGATAAAAATAATTTTAAAAATCAACTGACAATAGTATCAAAAAGAATAAAATATTTTGGAATAAATTTAGCAAAGCAAGTATAAAAACTGTACTGTAAAAACTAAAAAAAATATTAAGGAAAGAAATTAAAGATGGCCTAAATGAATGGAAGGATAGCCCATTTTCATGGATTGGAAAACAAAATACTGTTAAGATGGCCATACTCTACAATTTGATCTATAAATTCAACTCATTCCCCATAAAAGTCCCAGCTGGAGTTTTGTTTTGTTTTGAAATCGACAGGCTGATCTTAAAATTCATGTAGAAATTCAAGAAACCATAATAGTCAATTCAAAGAATTGTAAATTCAAATAAAGGAAAAAGTACTCTAACAAATGTTAGAAAGGACAAGTGGGTATCTACATGAAAAAAGAAAAAAGAACTCCTCTCTCACAATACAGACAATATTAACTCAGAATGGATAAAAGGCTTAAATATAAGAACTAAAAGTATAAAACTCATAGAAGAAAATACAGAAATAAATATTCCTGGCACTGGGTTGAGCAACGGATTCATAGATATGACACCAAAAGCATAAGTGACAAAATATATAACAAATTGGACATCACCAAATTTTAAAAGTTTTAGCTTCAGAGGACACTGTAAACTAAGTGAAAAATAATACACAAAATGGGAGAAATATTTGCAACTCATATAATTAACAAAGGACTTACACTTAGAATATGTAAAGACCTCATAACTCAATAATAAACAGACATAAATCAAATTAAATAATTGGCAAAGGATCCTAATAGACATTTCTCCAAGGGAGTGGCCAACAAACACTTGAAAAGATGCTTAATATGAATAACAATTATAACAATACAAATCAAAACTATAATGAGATACCACTTCATACCCACTAGGGTCACTGTAATCAAAATGTTTGACAATAACAAGTGTTGGCAAGCATATGGAGAAATTAAAATCCTCATACACTGCTGGTGGAAATATAAAATGGTGTGGCCACTTTGTAAAACAGTCTGGCTATTCCTTAAAAATTTTAATGTAGAGTAACTGTAGAGCTGGCAAATCCATTCCTAGATATATACCCAAGAGCAATGAAAACAAACCTCTACACAAAAACATGTACACAGATTTTCATAGAAGTATTATTAGCCATAGCTAAAAAGTAGAAACAACCCCAACTTCTATCAACTGACAAGTGGATAAGTAAAATGTGGTCTATCCATACAGTGGAATATATTTTAACAAAAAAAGAAATTAAGTGCTGATACACACTACAATATGAAATCACGCTCTCACTTAGGCTTAAAGAAGCATATTAAAAAAAAAAATATTGTATCATCCATTTATAACTCCAGAAGAAAAATCTATAGAAAGTAAACAGTGCTTACCTAGAGCTGAAGGTCTAAGGGGAAATAAAGAATGACTACTAATAAGTATAGGGTTTCCTTTTACGGGAATAAAATGGTTCTAAGTTTGTGGTGATGACTGGACAACTCAGTGAATTACACTAAAAACCACTGAAGATCATACTTTAAGTGAGTGGATTTTATGGCATATGAACGACATCTTAATAAGTGTGTAAAAGAAAGAATATTGGGCTTTCATAATAAACTACTATAGATGGCTTCATCTGGAAATTTGTCTCCCATTCTCTCCTAAGCCTTTCTGGTTACAAAAGAAATCTATAGATTCAAAATTATACCACTATCATGCACACTTCAGTTGCACATATACAAAATTATACCACTGTCAAATAGAGAGCATGTTCAAGTTGAATGTTTTTAAACAAAATACAGTGCATTTTCCTTTTAAAATCTACTGGCCTGGAGCACCTGGGTGGCTCAGTGGGTTAAAGCCTCTGCATTCAGCTCAGGTCATGATCCCAGAGTCCTGGGATCGAGCCCCACATCGGGCTCTCTGCTCGGCGGGGGGGCCTGCTCCCTCCTCTCTCTTTGCCTGCCTCTCTGCCTACTTGTGATCTCTGTCTGTCAAATAAATAAATAAAATCTTAAAAAAAAAATCTCCTGGCCTATGATCTCTTTTTACAAAATAAACACTATCTAGATAGTAAATAGCAAAGGAAATATATGAATCAAGGAAAAAATACTCAGTTACTAGAGAGAATTTTAAGTTGAAAATGTTTTAATCTAATGATTAAGCAGATAGGATTTATCCAGGTATGCAAGGCTTATTAAACATCTGAAGGTCAAATAATGTAATCTATCACATCAATAGGATAAAGAACAATAATCCTATGATCATATCAACAGATACAGAAAAAAATCACTAAACAAAATACAGCATCTATTCATGACAAAAACTTTCAGCAAACTAGGAATTGAGGGGAAGTTCCTCAGCTTGATAAAGAAAATTTACAAAAAAAAAAAAAAATCAGGCTTAACAGTGAGAAACTAGATGTTTTCCTTCTAAGAGAAAAACAAGGCAAAAAGTATTCTCTAACAACTTCTATTCAACATTGTACTGGTAGTTCTAACTAATGCAATCAGATAAGAAAAGGAAATAAAAGATAAACAAATTTGGAAAGGAATAAATAAAACTGTATTTGTTCACACATGACATGATTGTCTATAGAGGAAATCCCTTGAACTAAGTGATTATAGGAAGGGTGAGGAATACAAGGCTAATAAACTAAAGTCAATTGCTTTCTTATATACCAGCATAATGAATACTTGAAATTAAAGATACACACCATTTATATTAGCACCAAAAAATAAAATAAAATAGTTATAAATCTAACAAAATATATATACAGTACCTATGTAACAAAAAGTACAAAACTCCAATGAAAGAAATCAAGATATCTTTTGATTCAGGTTTCTCACTGTCAGAAGGGATTTACAAATGTGGAAGAGGGGAAGGCTAGAATAAATACTGTGATGGTGTACTGCATCATTATGCAGTTTAGACAGGAAAGGGTTTAGGCAGACAGACAGACAAATATATAGAGGCAGAGATATATGCCTTTTTCTAAAAATAGATATAGATATGTGTGTTTGCGTATTTTCTGGCTCTATCTTCTGAGAGGATCTGTAAACACATCAAAAAAGCAATAAACAAACCTAGTGCCCTAATCTCAGTTATTTAAAGATTTTATATATTTATTTGACAGAGATCACAAGTAGGCAGAGAGGCAGACAGAGAGAGAGGAGGAAGCAGGCTCCCCACGGAGCAGAGAGCCCGATGTGGGGCTCGATCCCAGGACCCTGGGATCATGACCTGAGCTGAAGGCAGTGGCTTTAACCCACTGAGCCACCCAGGCGCCCCCTAATCTCAGTTTTTAAACGCTATTCTCCACTAAAGGAATGTGGGTTCCTAGAGGAAATTACTTATTCCAGCAGGAAAAGAAAAAAATGTGAAGGAATTTTTTTTTGTATGTGTGCCAGAAAGTAGAGTAGTGTAAAAGACAGTGAGGACACATCTAAAGAACATAGCAGCCTGGCTGAAAGGACCTCACAGTGGCCAAATGTGGGACACTTTGAGCAGCAAAA
Organism: Martes martes; assembly: GCF_963455335.1. Taxonomy (NCBI): domain Eukaryota; kingdom Metazoa; phylum Chordata; class Mammalia; order Carnivora; family Mustelidae; genus Martes; species Martes martes. The sequence goes on from NC_137902.1 coordinate 15,154,427, forward strand.
TAAAGAAAAACAGTAATTCATCATAAAACCTTTAACAAAATAAAGAAAAATTCAGGGCGATTTAGAAGGAATAATAAAATTAGATATCACTATTCAATAACCAACGTGGTAATAACTTTCTCATAAGAATGATCAGTGGATACTAAAACTATTAGGTAAAAGTTTAATAAGAAACAGAATACTTACATAGTCTATAAGTATCTCTCCACAGATGTTTAATAATTTAAAAAGGAAAAAGTGTGTCTTTACAGTTGAGAAAACTGGAACCATTTTAACCACCACTTTAACCAATATATAAAGTTAACCTCTACAGGAAAGTTCACAGCAGCCTCATTCATGATATCCTAAAGTGAAAACAACCCAAATGTCCATCAACTCGTGAATGGATAAACAATATGTGGAATATTCATACAATGAAATATTATTCAGCTATAAAAAAGAATAAAGTAGTAAAACATATCACAGTGTGGATGAAGTCTGAAAATATTATGCTAAGTGAAATAAGCCAGACACAGAAGGTCACATATTGTATATTCCCTTTATATGAATATCAAAAATAGGCAAATCTAGAGACAGAAAGTAGATTAATGGTTTGTAGGAGACAGAGGAAGAGTGCTTAGGGAGGTATATGATTTCTTTTGGGGGGGATAGAAATATTCTGGAATTAGTCATGATGGCTGCAAAACATTATAAATATACTAAAAACCACTGAATTGTACACTTTAAAAATGGTCAAAATGGAGAATATTGTTACATGAAGTTTGTCAACAAAAATTATTTTAAAAAATCATGCAAGGAATTATTCTGGTATTCTACCAAAAATTTAAAAAGTGAATCTAATCATGAAGAAACATTCCAGATTGGGTAAATTCTTCAAGAGAAAGACTGAAATCGTCTCAGATTAAAAAAGACTAAAAAGGCATGACCACTAAACACATGGTGATCTTAGATATAATCCTAGATCAGGAAAGGACATCAAAACCTGGCAAGGAAAAAAATATCAAAACCTAAGTAGGATAGTATAAGAAGGGAAAACCACAGGCAATTTCACCTGTGAACATACATGCAAAATTTATTAAGAAATCAAATTCAGCCATAAAAAAGTGTTACCCTTTTTATAAAAGATAATAGGGTCATTAGGAAAGATGAATAAAATGTACAGGCTGGACTAGTAAATTTTATTAATGTTATTCCCTAAATTTGATACCTATATTGTGATTATGGGAGAGAATGTCCTTGTTTTTTAGTAAATAAGTATAAAAATATTTAGGTTTAAAGTGACATCATGTCAACAACTCACTATTAATTGAGAAAAAAATAATAAATGATAGATAATAGATGGTTAAGTAGATAATTAGATAGTGCTTAAAAATAATTAAAAGGGAACATAACTACAAATGTTGCTAATATTGAAGATTCTAAGTGAACATAATGAACACACCTCTATAACAATTTAACAGAACATTGATTTCCTCAATAAATTCCCAAAAATAGGTCTCATCAAAACTTAAGAACTAATTATAGCATCTAAATAGGTTTATAGCCATTATATATGTTGGACATAGTACCTAAATACTACACATAAAGTTGTTTTCTAACACCTGACTTGAAGGTTATCATCATAAAATATTCAGAAAAAAATACTCCCAGTCTTATACATACTGTTCCAAAGTATAAAAAGGAGTAGTCCCCAACCCATTTGATAAGGCCCACATAATCTTACCACCAAAGAACTGACAAGAATATGCAAGAAAACCACATGCAAATCTGTTGACATCAGTGCAAAAATGTTTATCAAAATGTTAGCAAGCCAAAAAACAAGTAATATTTATTGACTCAATTTGACTTAACCCAAATTAGGTTAATAATAACATAATTAAAGAAATTACCCATAGTAAATTATTAACTAGAAAAATCAGATAAATATTCCCCAAAATATCTTTGATAGAATCCATCCATTCATGATATAAGCCTTTAGGAAACCAGGAAAAAAAGGCTCTTTCTTAACATCTACAAAACCCATAGTGAACATCATTCTTACTGGACAACACCAAAAGCATTTCGTTAAAGCTCAGAACTAATAAAGGATGCCTGTTAATTTCTATTCAACATTGAACTGGAGATGGTTGCTGAAATGATAAGGTAAGAAAAATAAAAAGTTGTAAGACCCAAAAAGAAAGAAACAAAGCTATCATTATTTGCATATAATCTGATCATCTATTATAAAAAATGAGAAATATCTACACATAAGTTACTAAAATACAGCAAGTTGTTAGACACAAAAGTAATATAAAAAACTGCCTCTCCATATATCAGCCCAAAAAGAAATAAAAAGATAATGTATGGTTGAATAGAATCCCTCAAAACTCAAGTCTACCTTGAATCTCTGAACAAGACCTTATTTGGAAATAATCTTTGCAGACTTAATTAGTTAAGTAAAATAAGGTCTTACTAGATTAGGGTGACCCCTAAGTCCCATAATTGGTGTCTTTATAAGAAGGCCACGTGAAAACACATATACGAACACACAGAAAGAAGGCAATGGAAAGACAGAGGCAGAGACTAGAGTGATGAATGGAGTTACAACCAAAGAACACCCAGGACTTCTCAGAGTTAACCAGATGCTGGAAAAGGTAAGAAAGGACTTCCCCAGAGCCATTAGAGAAAGTGTAGCCCAGCTGACACCTTGATTTCCATTCTGGTGTCTAGCTTACGGAATTGTGAGAGTATAAATTGTGCTAATTTTTCATCTCAGCCTTCAAAAGCTAACAGAGATATCGTTTAAAAAATATCAAAAATATCAAACACCTAGCAATAATTCTAACAAAAATTTATTAGAATTACAGACCATTAAAGGAATGGTCTGGGACAAATGGATATCCACATTTAAAAAAAAAAAAAAAAAAGATCCCTATCCAGTTGGATTCAAACTAAATGTGAGGGGCAAAACTATAAAATGATATAAAATGGTAGGAAAATAGAAAATATCAAGGTAAGGAAGTATTATTTATGCACAACACAAAATACAACCCACAAAAGAAAATATTTATCATTTCTATATTTAAATTAAGAAGTTCCATTCATTAAACACTATACAAAGAGAAGAATGAAAATCCATGATCCAAGAGAAAGCAGGTTTGCAAAGTAGAAGACTAACAAAGGATTAATATCAAAAAGAAGGATACACAAAATAACCAGTATGACAAAACAAGAAGAAGAAATATATGGACGATAAACATGAAAAGATGTTTCACCTCTTTAGTAATCAGGGAAAATCAAATGAAAACCAAATGGGAACATCATTTCACACCCATCATGTTGACAAAATTTATTTTAAAACTCAAACATCACATTTTGGAGAAATTGTAGAGAACTGGAAACTCCCGTTCATGACTGGTAAGTGTATAAATTAGTGAAATGATGTTGAAGTATAGTTGGGTAAAACTGAGCATGACATTGCCTATGATCAAGCATTTATAATACTAAGGAAATAGCTTAGAGAAACCTATATATAAAACAAGAGAAGACTAAATAAGAACATATATACTATAACTGTTCATAATACAAAACTTTGCACATTCCAAATACCATCCATGGCAGAAAATACAAAAAGGATCTATTTTCACACTTTAAGTATCTCTCACATAAGACTACAATTGCAGTCTGCCAGCAATTCTACCATACTTTCATACTCTCCTCCTAAACGAACATTTCATACTGCAACTTCTCTCTTCAAACCTCAAATCTCTAATAAATATCCCCAATTCTTTTTTTAAATACAATTAACATAAAACATTGGATTAGTTTCAGGTGTATAAGAGAGTGATTCAACAGCTCTATACCTTATGCTATGCTCACCACAAGTGTAGCTACCATTTGTCACTGAACAGTCACTGAACAATTGTCACTGAACAATACCATTGACTATATTCCCTATGCTGTACCTCATTTACTTAGATTATATACTCCATAACTGAAAGCCTATATCCCCCAATTCCCTTCACCCATTCTGCCCATCCCTCCACCTTCCTAAATATCCCCCATTCTCTCCCAATTGATAACTTCACTTTCTACTTCATTAAGAATAGAAAAGAATCAAATCTTCCCAAGTTCTCATCACTCTACCCATTTTCTTGCACCATATTCATGTAACCTGCCTTTTCTACTATTCCTATGAATAAAATCTCTATGCTCCTAAAACCTATCCTCACTATTTGTGTACACTAGACCCCATGGCTACTTGTTCTAAGTACTTCCTTCTATCAAATTCTTCCCTCTGGCATAATTGTTTTTTTTTTTTTTCTTTTACATACAGTTGATCTTCCCTTTAAGCCAAAAAACAATCATTTCTCCAAACTTAAAAAAAAAAAAGACCTCTTTTGTCCCCACCTCCTTTACCCCCCCACCATTACCCTATTTTTCTCTTTCCCTTAAAACTAAACTCCTAAGAAAATTTACCAGTACTTTTCTCCAAATCCTCTTTCATCCTGATCAGAATCCATGCTGATCAGAGTTTCATTCTATCACTCCACTGGAACTTACTTATATCACCAAAAAACTCCAGCTTGCCAGATCCCATGAATATCTTCCAATTCTCATATTACTTCACCCATTAGCAGCTGCTGATGGGTGACAGATTTTCTCCCTCCTTTGAAACACATTCCTGGCTTCTAGAACATATATTTCCCTGGTTTTCCTGCTCATCTAACTACTCATTCTCAGTCGCCTTTTCTGATTATTTAACCTTACTTCTCTGACCGGAAAATTAGTGTCCAGATGCCCAAACTCCTGTATCTATCCACCTATTAAACAGATCCACTAGGATGTGTAATCTATATCTCAAATTAAATATATCTAACACTGAGCTTCTCATTTTCCTCTACACCAAACCTACTCCTCTCAAAAAATTCACCATCTCCATTAATACCAACTCCATGCTTTCAGGTCTTCAGGCAAAAAGTCTAATTCCTCTTTCAGTTGTTCTCTCTACCACTCTATTTCCAATCCCTTAGTCTATGCAATCTCTCTTGGCTCTACCTTGAAACTATATTCAGAATCTAACCAATCCTCATCACTTGCACATTGCCTCATTGGTCCCAGATGCTATCATCTGTTTCTTAGATTACTACAATAACCTAAATTGTTCTTGCTTCTACTCTTGCATCATAATCACAACACAACAGCCAGAGTGATCCCCTAAAAACCTAAGGCAGAACATCTCACTTCTCTATTCAAAACCCTCCAATGGCTTCCCATATTGCTATAAAAGTCAAAATCCTTATACTGAGCTCGTTGACAGTGTTCCCAATTACTACTTTAAGATCATTTTCTACCATTACATCCAATCAACTCTAAGACCCTCTACTCCAGCTATACTGGCCACCTTGCTATTCCAAATGATAAGCATATTACCATTTCAAGATTTTTGCACTACCTTTCTACTTGCCCCTCAGATTCTGGCATGGCTCCCTCTCCAACCTCTTTCAGGTCTTTCCTCACATATGGCCTTGGTTATGTCTTCTCTCACTACCCTATTTAAATGCAACAACCTAAAACTCATCCTCTTTCCATGCTTTCTCTTTCCTCCATAGCGATTATTATCATTTAAGTATGTTTTATTTACTTCCATTTTTATTATCTACCTCCCTCCATTAAAATATATCTCTAACACATAGATTTGATTTTTATTTATTTTTTTTTTTTAAAGATTTTATTTATTTATTTGAGAGAGAGACAGTGAGAGAGAGCATGAGCGAGGAGAAGGTCAGAGGGAGAAGCAGACTCCCCGTGGAGCTGGGAGCCCGATGCGGGACTCGATCCCGGAACTCCAGGATCATGACCTGAGCCGAAGGCAGTCGTCCAACCAACTGAGCCACCCAGGCGTCCCCATAGATTTGATTTTTAAAAAGATCTCTAAGGAAAGCATAAAAAGTTTAACAATAGAAGCAAAATTCAAAAGAGACAAACTAAGTGAGTGGTTTGTTTGCAAATACATATAAAAAATGGAAAGCAAGGAAATAATTACACAGTATTAAGCATAATGGTTATCTCTTTCAGGGATAATGAAGGGAATGCCATCATGAAGTCACACATGATGGGGGTATTGTAATGTCCTCTTACATAGCTCGGGAAGATAAGGTGTTCACTTCATTATTATTCAAAAACTGTAAATGTATGCTTTCAGATACCATATGCAAGATTCCCTAGTTTATAAAAGAGCACTAGGAAAAAAGTAAGTACTACACATCTCAAAATTACCTTAAAGAGATAAGTATTTCTTCAAATTATCAGTGTGTGATTTTAACCATACTTTCCAAAATTCTAAATCCCATAACATACCATGATGTTTATAAAGACAATAATATTTTTTGCCTATATATTTTGTTCATTTTAATAAGTCTGCTATGCCACTTCTTTATACATATGTATGTGTGTAAATTTCTATTATTTCCCAAATATACATGAACCATAAAATTTCTATCTTCCTTACTGAGGATATCATAAAATTATTCCCAACACAGTACTTGATAGAGTCAACAAGTTTATTGAAAAGATTTCAGACACTCATCATGAAGAGAAATGAGCAAGGATGAACACCATGCTCATCAGTATTTACTAAAAGGTAAGTTAATAACATTTATAAAATTGTCTTATATCACTTTCCAAAGTCTGACAGCTGAAATTTTTGAGAAATCACAAAAACTCAGTAATTTAATAAAATAATTTTGAATCCTTCAATGTAAAAATAACTCCCATTATATCAAATTTAAGAATGTAAAAGAACTCATTTTATGTAATCAGACATAGTATCATTATAAAAACACATTTTAGGTAAATGTGATTCCAAAATTTTTTCAAGTACAGAATTAATATAGTACCACAAAAGTATTATCATTAGACTTGTACTTAACTTTTTAATATTTTTAGAAGTAAAGCTAAAACATATTTTTTCCACTTAAAAAAAATGAAAAAAGATTTCTTAGTTGAACATTGTGGCTGTGAGTTATAAATGATAATATTTAATATGTTCCTTATGTGTTAAAACTTACTGGTCTTTTTCACAGGTTAAAAGAAGACAGCAGTAGAGGAAAGGACCTCAAAGAAGGTCTAGAAAATCCAAGATTTCCACTATCACAGAAAAGCCTCCTACTGTAAGTTCTACAAACGTGTATGTACAAAGAATATTATGTCTTATCTAACAAGGCTAAGAAATCATGACCACAATGGCCTTAGTAACCAAAATCATTACAGCAAAGTTTTAAATCTCTTAAATGATGAAATCAATGAATAGTACATTCCAACAATATATAAGGAATCATTTTTGAGAAATGGGAATTCCTAAAAATACAGGATATTTGATCTCTTTTATTCCTTAAATGTAAAGAAACCAGACTCAACTAGGTCTGAAGTAGTGGAATAGCAGCAATGGCTTTTGGTGTATCAGAACTTTTACATTTCAATCCTTTTCTAACAATGGCGCCAAAAAAAATGTATTTTGGTAACTATATATTAAAAATTGAACCTCTTGGGACACCTGGGTGGCTCAGTCCGTTAAGTGTATGTCTTTGGCTCAGGTCATGATCTCAGGGTCCTGGGATCAAGTTCAACATCAGGCTCCCTGCTCAGTGGGGAGCCTGCTTCTTCTTCTCCCTATGCCCCTCCCCCTGCTTGAGCTTGCTCTCTTTCTCTCACAAATACATAAAGAAATTTTTTAAAACCTTGACCCACTTTCATTATTCCAATTATTATAAACCATAAGCATATACTATTAAGCCTACAAAGTCAAATCAAATACAGATTTCTGTTTTTAAATAAACTTTAATAACATGTAAGATACATACCAAAAAGTATACATATTTTAAGGGTATAGTTCAATGAGTTATCACAAAGTGAACACATATGTGTAACCACTCCCGAAGCTTCTCTGTTGCTCATCCCAATCACTACTCAGTTCTTCCTAGCCTAAAATAATCCCTGTTATAACTTCTAAGACCACGGATTAATTTTTCTTGGTGTTAAACTTCATTTAAGTGGAATCATATTATATTCTCCTGTGTCTGACTTCTTTGGTCAACACTATTTTGGTGAGATACAACTGAATGAATGTATACAGAGATGATTCTTTCATTTTCATTATTATATAGCATTCCATTGTAAGAATATATAACTCATCCATTTAAATCAATGATAGATATTTCACCTGTTTTTGATTATTGTTATAAATAAGTTGTCATGAATATTATTCTATATGACTACAGTGCACACATATATGCATTTGTTGGATATAGAACTACAATAGCTACTTCATACATTAAGAGTGTGAGTGTATTCATATTTAGCAGAAAAGATTTTTCCAGAGTACTTCAAACCAATTTATACATATTTGATACTAACAGTCAGGTAAATTTTAGCCATTTAAGTGGATGTGTGGTGATATGTCAATGTTGTCTTAATTTAAATTGTCCTAGTGACAAATAAAGTTGAGCACCTTTTAATATGTATTTTAGCCATCCAAATATCTTTTTTGTGAAATACCTGTTCAAGATTCTTACATATTTTCTATTGAGTTATCTGATATTTTCTTACTGATTGTTAGTGCTTCCTTATATTTTCAGGAAGAGACAGTCTTTTGCTGACTTCCTGTGTTGCAAATACTTTCCGCAGTGCAGATTCCCTTTTCACTTTATTTTTTTATATTTTTAAACATACGTATTTCAGTTTATCACTTTTTGCTTACTAGTAGGATTTAAATAATAAGTATTTAAGGGGTGCCTGGGTGGCTCAGTCAGTTAAGCATCTGACTTTGCCCAGGTCATGATCCCAGGTCCTGGGATCGAGCCCTACATTGGGCTCCTTCTCCTTGCTCAGAAGGGAGCCTTCTACTCCCTCTCCCTCTGCTTGCTGCTCCCCTGCTTGTGCTGACTCTCTCTCTCTGTCAAATAAATAAAATCTTTAAAAAAAAAAAAAGGGAAATTATTTAAATCTACCTTAAAAGTCTTTCTTTACCAATGATATAAAAATATTTGCCTATGTCATCTTGTACAACACTTATTATTTTGCCTTCCATATTTGGATCCACAATCGATCTGAAACTGATTTTTGTGTATGGTATGAAGTAGGGCCCAATATTCATTTTTTTCAATTGTATATTTTACTGGTCCACAACAATTTATCACAAAAACAGCTCTGTAGTTCACCTTTGTCACAACTTAGATGTCCACAAATATGTAAGTCTGCCTATGGAACTCCTATTTGCCACATTGGTCTACTTCATTATCTTTGCAACAACACTTAACTACCATCTCAAAATCATGAGATCTGGTAGAGAAGTCCTCTAGCTTTGTTCTTCTTAAACTTTGTTTCAGCTATAGTTGGTCATTTACATTTTCATATAAATTTTAGAATATGCACATCAACTTCTAAAAAAATACTTGCTATGATTTTGTTTGGGATTACACTAAATTTACAGGATCAATCTGAGCAAAAGAGAGATCTCTACAGGGGTGCCTGGGTGGCTGACACAGTTAAGTATCTGTCTTTGGTTCACAAGGTCATGATCTCGGAGTCCTGGGATCAAGCCCTGTATCCAGCTCCCCGTTCAGCAGGGAGTCTGCTTGTCTATCTCCCTCTCTTTTTGCCTCTACCCCCAACACGCTCATGCACACACTTGTACTCTCTCTCTCAAACAGATAAAAATCCTAAAAAAAACAACAACAAAAAAAAGACATCTCTACACTATTCCGTTCTCCTAACAATTATCATAAAGTAACCTCCATTTATTTGGCTCTTATTTATTTCTCACTTAAATAAGGTTTTTAATTTTCTGTGTAAAGTTCCTACATACATGTCATTGCATTTACTCCATAGTTGTTAATGTTCTTATGGTAGCATAAATTGTATTGCTTTTAAGTAACTGTTTCCCAATCAATTTTATTGATTTGGGGTAACTATATGGATCATCTTTATCATGTTTCTTTTCTATTTCATTAATTTTGTTATCTCATATTCTTTTTCTTATCTTTATTTATATTATTCTTCTTTTGGGACTAATCTATCATTTTTTCTAACTTCTTGAGATTATGTTTATAACACTGATTCTCGGGCTTTTTAAAAATCTTTTCTAGGGGCGCCTGGGTGGCTCAGTGGTTTAATCCTCTGCCTTCGGCTCAGGTCATGATCTCGGGGTCCTGGGATCGAGCCCCGCATCAGGCTCTCTGCTCAGCGGGAGCCTGCTTCCCCTTCTCTCTGTCTGCCTCTCTGCCTAGCTCTGATTTCTCTCTGTCAAATAAATAAAAAAAAATTTAAAAAAAAATTAAAAAAAAATCTTTTCTAATAAATGCATTTAAAGTTATAAATGTCCTTCTTTGTGGCATCATACACATTTTGATCTGTCATCATTCCATACAAAATATTTTCTAATTTTAGTATAATTCCTTTGACCAGTTAGTTTTAAGAAATTTATTAATTCCAGACATCTTAGGGATTTTCTAGTTCTGTGTTTATTTCATTGTGATCAATTACTTTGTATAATTTGAATCTTTTTAAATTTGTTGAGACTTGCATTAAAACGCTTATGGTAAATTTTGGAAAATGTTCCATATGTACTTGAAAACAGGACATATTCTGCAATTATAAGATAATATGCTCTCAAATACTGAAGAACACAAAATTATTAGACTGCTGAAATCATTCATATCTTTTCTGTTTTTTGTTTTTTGTCTCGTTGTGCTATCAGTCCCCAAGATAACTGGATTAAAAACATCCCGATATAATCTGTCCTCATTTGTTCCGTCATTTTTTTGCTTTATTTGACACATGTTATAAGGTACATATAAATTCACTGTTCTATCTTCCAGGTAGATGCCTGACTTAAATTCTTATCTGTCTAGTATTAGTAAAGTTATACCAACTTTCTTTTGTTTAGCAATTGTGTATCTTTTTTCAATTCTTTTCAATTTTTCCAAATATTTTTAGATTTTTGTATCTCTTCTAAGCAGCATATGGCTAGGTTTTGCTTTATACAAAGTCCAAAAAATCCTTAGCTTTTCATTGAAATATTTAGCCTCTTACATTTACTGTGATTTGGAATATTTATTCCCTTACATTTAGTGTAATTATTGACATATCTGGAGTTAAATACACTTCCTACTTCCTTTACAAGTATCCCAACTAGACTTTGTCCTATTCCATTCCTTTCTTGTCTTCCTCCAAATCCATTAAGTAGTATTCTTATTTTCCTTCCTATTAGCTTGTTAGATATGAAGTTCTACTTTTATTTTTGTTGCTTAATAATTACAATATGAATCCTTAGTTATTTAAGTACTATAAACTACTTCTCTTACCAATTCCCACATGTAACAAAAACCCTAGTATTTTGAACATCATTTACCCTTCTTCCTGACTTATGAGATGTTATTATCATGCATTCAAATTATATATCCATTTAAGCCTCTATTATTTTTATAGTTTAATATAACAAATAATTATTTCAATTTACTCTTAAGTTCTCTATTCATTCCAGTATCTGGGAACATTTTTCTTTTACTTCAATAGCATTTTCTTTTAGTATCTCCTTTATTGGAGGTCTGTTCTTGTCAGATTCCTTTAACTCTTGTTTTTCTGAAAAATATCTTTATTTTGCTTTCATTTCTTAAAGATATTTCACTAGTTGCAAAATTTTAGGTTGATGATTCTTTCCTTTCAGCAATTTGAAGACCACGTTTTCTAGATTTCATTTTTTCAGTTAAGAAATCAATTGTCAGTCTATGGGCACCTCGGTGGTTCAGTCAGTAAAGCATCTGCCTTGGGCTCAGGTCACAATCCCAAGGTCCTGGGACTGAGCCCTGCATGAGGCTCCTTGCTCAGCAGGGAAGTCTGCTTCTCCCACTCTCTCTCTGTTCCTTCCCCAGCTCATGCTCTCTCTCATTCTCTCTCAACTAAATAAATAAAAGCTTTATAGGAGGGGAGGGAGGGAGGAAGGGAGGGAGAGAGAGAGAGGAAGGAAGAAAGGAAGGAAGAGAGGAAGGAACAGAGAAATGAAGGGAGGAAGGAATCAGTTGTCAGTCTTAATATAGTTCCTTTAAAGAGTATGACTTTTTTTCCATTGGCTGCTTTAAAATTTTTCCCTTCATGTTTGGATTTTCATCACATGATATTTCTAAGTATACGTCTCTTTTTATTGTGTTGCGCATAGAATTTTTCCAATTTGTAGCTTGATGTTTTTTGTCACTTTTGAAAATACTCAGTCATTAAGACTTCAAATAGTGCTCTACATTATTTTCTAACTTTTCTTCCTCTGGACTCCAATTACATGCATGTTAGACCATTTCTACAGGTCCTTAATATTTCCTTCACTATTTTATTTTTCATTCTTCTCTTTCTTTATTTCAGTACGGGTATTTCATTCTGATCTTCCATTTCATTAATTCCCTCCTCAGCTGTATCTAACCTGTTGTTAAACCCATCTAAGGAATTCTTAATTCATTTAATGTATTCTTCATTTCTAAAATTTCCATTTGATTCTTTAGTAAAAGTTTCCCCTTGTTTCCTAATACTTTCTACCTTTTATGTTAAAGTTTCTGTCTGAAAACACCATTATCCTATAGCTATGCTTCTAAAGGCTGTTTTCTTCCTATCTTGTCTTTTTCTAAGACTTATTATTGTTTCATTTTGTATCAGATTTTGCATATGTTTTTTGAAGAAATAATTTGAGGCTCTGTGTGATATTATCTTCCTCAAGAGAGGATTTACTTTTGTTCTGCCAGCTACTTAGTTTATGAGCAGATCACCATAATCCAATGATTCAAAGTGGACTTATCCACACTATTAGGCCTAGAACTTCAGGGAGTAAACCAAATCCTTAAGTGTATAGCTAAGTCCATCTTCATTAGCACACTTGGAAATCCAATTTTATTCCTCCATATTAATTGACAAAACTTCTGCTCAGTTTCTTAGACAGCTTTCAGGATTTATTATCATCTAAAGGGAAAATAGTTTCACAAAATGCCAATTTTACCTCCCTTGACATTCCACCTCTCCTAAATCTTGACCCACAGATTCTCACTGCCTTGATAGCTCTTAGGTGCCTAAAAAGTTGTAATTCCTAATTCTTCTCAGTGGAAAAAATATTCCAAAATAATCCATTACACAAATGAAAAAGAATTCCTCCAAACACCCATTTACTAATACTTCAACAAAGTAGCCTATCTATTAAACTATATCTACTAAAAAATAAAACTAGTTCTGAGGTGATAAAAACTTAAAAATCAATCTGTACAACAGATATAGATTAGTGACATTTTTTAATTATATCACATTTGACAAATAAACCTATACATACTAATTTGCTATATGATAGCAAACTTTAAAGTTAAGCTAAGAAGTATCAAAACTTTAAGAATAATAGAAAAATACTTTAGTACTCACTAATAATTTTATGATGTTTTTTAAAAACACAGAAACCAGTAAAATATTAAAGTATCATATGTATCTATAATATATATCTAATAAGGTACTAAAAATAATTTGCAAATTATTTCAATAAATTCTCCTAAGGAATAAGTATCCAAAGGTATTTGTACATATACTAAAATTGCCAAGATTGATAATTACATTCTTCTACATAAAAGTTTACTATGGGAAACTTTCAGGAAGGGAATCATGTTAAAATCTGAGCAAATCCCATTCAAGTGGTGAGCAACAAATAACTCTCATTTTGACTTCATTCAAATAATACCCATAGTTCTCTTATCCATTCACATCACAAAAATATGTTTAAGCAGATTGATAGTGCCTTAATCACTAAGTCACACTTCCTCTTGCTATCTGAACAAAAAGCCAAAGTTAGAAAGGTTAAAATAGAAAATAAAATGCAATGCAAAAATTATATAAAAGAAAAAAGTGATTTACTAGTTTTACTATTTATAAAAATATAAAGAAAAATAATGTATTGATTAGACAAAAAGTAATAAAAATTACCAAATCATGCAAAGGAAATGTCTCTTTTTTTAATTCCATCTTTCTTTTTCAAAAAAAATAAAATTTAGAATGTATGTTTGAAAGTGAAGGGGACAGAACAAATCAAAATTTGATGAAAAACTCTATTTCATTCAATGCATAAAGTAATTTCATAAGAGTTTAAAGGAATATACAATGTCTTAAAACAACAACAGAATCATTTCCCAGGCTTTACAAAGGTAAATATTTGAGCACAACAAATATTCTATTTTTAAAAAATTCTATTTTCGGGGCACCTGGGTGGCTCAGTGGGTTAAGCCTCTGTCTTCGGCTCAGGTCATGATCTCAGTGTCCTGGGATCGAGCCCCACATCAGGCTCTGTGATCAGCAGGGAGCCTGCTTCCCCCTCTCTCTCTGCCTGCCTCTCTGCCTACTTGTGATCCTCTCTCTATCGAATAAATAAATAGAATCTTTAAAAAAAAAAAAAGAAAACTAAAAAAAAATTCTATTTTAAAACTCATATATATAGAAAAAATAATAATTGAATAGTTAATAATATTTCAAACATAAAAAAGAACATTATGGTTATAAACAGGCAATTCACTAAATAGGAAATACAAGTAGCAAATGAACACTTTTTTACAAAAAGATGCCTAGTCACAACAATAATCTGGGTATGCACAATAAATATCATTAGATACCATGCAAATCCACCTCAACTGCAAAAGGAAAAGAGCCTCACAATTACAAATGTTGGTGGTAATATGAAGAAATAGGGGTATTTACATCTGGCTGGTGAAAGTATACATTACCACAGTGACTTGGGAGTGCAGTTGGGCAACATGTAGTAAAGTTGAGGATGTAAATATCCTCAGACACAACAATTCCACTTTTAAGTATATGTCCTACAAAAACTCTCCCGTATCTGCATGAGGAAACCAGTACAAGATGTACAATGTAACACTGTTTATAACAATAAAAAATGCAAAAGCTTTGCATTTCAAAGGAAATTAGATGATGAAACTGAAGAAATGCTTTTAAAATTACAAATGATATTAAAATATGAATGCAAAGAAAAAATCACAGAGCAAAAAATATCAAAGCTCAAAGTTACATTGGTAAGCAAATTTGCTCATCTGAATTGAACATGAGATCAGCACTTATAAGTAATATATACAGAATAAGCATATCAGAAAATCAGAAAAGATTTTAAAGTCAATCACTTAAAGTGATAATGAATACATAGAAAACGTGTTATTTTGTGCCTTTGCTGTACAAGAGAATTTCATGAGTTGAAATAAACAGGAAAAAAGGACAAAAATGTTTCCCTGAAAATATTTAATAAACACCACTATTATACAAATATAAAATAAAATAGTGACAAAGTTTCTCATCATACTTTTACCCAATCTACTCACCAAGTCTTAGTGTTAACTTCATACTTATAAAGATCATCTACCAATCCATATTTATTGCCTGGTAATGCTTTATAGCCTCCATGAACATAAATGGACTTTGTTATTTCATCATACACACTGGTATGGCCATATCCACCTTGAACAATAGCTCCTTTAGTTTCTGGAACAAGCCAAGTGTTTGATGCTGTAAATGAAAGAAGATAAACCATGAACTTCGAGGAGTATTTAAAAATATAACTAATATATCACCAAACTACCAATAAGTAAATTCCAATAGCACATTTTACGAATAAATTAAGTATAATTAATATTCATTTAATCAAAGAACAATTATTAAATAGATGTTAGTTACTATGTTAGATGCTAGAGATTAAAGTTGAGTAAGACTGGTTTTTCTGTGGATTAAATTCTGAAATATTAAAAATGCCAAATTTTTAGATGTGCAACAGGAAAAGGAAAACTTTATTCTCACATACATTTCTGTATTTCTAAACAGCCCTGAGAGAAAGACTAAGAAATAGCTTGAAGAAAGCCACCAAAAGTTTAAAAGTTGGTAAGTGGAACAAAATGATATAGACTCTTTTCTTCCTCTCCCCCCAATTAAGTACAACAACAGACACTGGAAACAGTGCAAGAGACAAATCTGAAAAGTGTAAAGGCAGACTGGTTACAGACTCCAGGACTAGATCAATGAAATACAAGCAAGAAAAAAGAAAGAAAGAAATAAAGAAACCCACACCAAGGAATAGCATTAAGTAATAAAGATGTATAACCTGAAAAACAAAAATAAGAATTACAACTAATTTCTTATCAGAAAGAATGTAAGTCAGAAGATAATAAAGTCTAACATTTTTAAACTACTTAGAAGGTGTAAAAAAATCTGTCAACCTAGAATTCTCTACCAAAAAAAAAAAAAAAAGTAACTATCAAGATAGAATTCTATATGCAACAAAGTATTTTCCAAAGATGAAACAAAACTTTCTCAGACAAAAAAAAAAAAAGAGAGAGAGAGAGAGATAATGTACTACTCCAGACTTGCCCTACAAGAGATGACAAAAGAATTTCTTTAAGCTGAATGAAAATAACAGTCGATACCAGACAGAACTTAGATTTATATATATGAATGAAGACTACAAGAAAGGTCGCTAGGTGGGTAAATATAAAAGACATAATTTCTCCTTTTTTTGTCTCCCTAAAATGATAAATTATTTTCTAAAACAAAAAGCATAACAATTTATGATGATGTTCATATCATATGAGACATAATATTAGCACAAAGGAAAAGAGAAGAAATATAGGAAATTCAGAGGTTCTAACACTATATGTGAAGTGGTAGAACATTATTTAAAGGTAGAATCTGATACATTGAAAACGTATATTTTAATCCCTAGAGCAACCTCAAAAAAATAAATAAATAAAACAAAAAGGTATAGTTAATAAATTAATGGTCCTACAGATTCAAGAAGCTGAAAAAATCACAAACAGGTCAAACTGAAAGAAATCTAGACCTAAACACATCACAATCAAGCTGCTAAACACTCAAAATGAACAAAACATCTCAGAAGCAGTTATAGAAAAACAACAAATTACATTTTGAATGACTGTGATTTTCATCCTAAGAAACCATAGAGGCCAGAAGAAGTACCAGCACTTTTTAAAGTGCCAAAAAATAACTGTAACTCAGAACTCCATGATAAGCAAAACCATCCTTCAGGGATGATTGTGAAATAAAAAGATCCTCAGATATAAAAAAATAAGATAATCTATATCCAGCAGATCTACTCTAAAAGACATGCTAAAGAAGCTGTTCAAACAGATGATAACAGAAATGATAACAGAAGATAACTTGGAATGAAGGCAGACAATTTACTTCAGGGACCTGAAAATTCTAATTATATAAATACCTAATAACAAAACACCTAAATGTATGAAGCAAAAACTGATAGAACCAAAAAATTCAATACTTATATCCACAACCATAAATGGAGGTTTCTATATTAGTCTTTCAGTAACTAAGGAAAACACTAAACAAAATACCTATATTGAACAATCATCATCATGCATTTGGCATTCATAGAACACCCCAACCAACAGCAGCGGAAGACACACCCTTTTTAATTGACACTTAACATTCACCAAGATAGATCATATTCTCAGAAGACTCACAAAAATTTTAATAGCAAAATATAGTCTCTGACAACAGCTAAATGAAATAAGAAATAATGACAAGAAAGAGACCTGAAAAATCTTCATCTATTTGGATAAAACTCAGTACTACTAAACAACCTAGGAGCCAGCAAAAAGAAAAAAAAAAAAAACTCACGAAGAAAATTAGAAAATATTTTGAATTAAATGGAAACAAAAATACATTTCACTATGCAGGAGACAGCTTAAGCAATCACTCTCAAAGATGGTTCCTTGACAGCAGCAAATGACATTACATAGAAACTTTTTAAAAATGAAAGTTTCTTGGCATCAATACTCACATACTAAGAAAATCAGGGGTTAGAACACAGCAATCCATTTTAACAACCATCCAGGTGATTCATAATTATGTATATTAAAGTTTGAGAACCATTAGCTTAGAAAGAAATTTATAGCAATAAACACATATTTTTAAAAAGAAGGAAAATGTCTCAACCAATTCAATGATCTATTCTTCCACAGAGTGAATAAAACCCAAATAAGGAAAGAATATGATAAATAGAGCATTAATCAATAAAAATAGAAAAAAGGAAACAAAAGCAAGTTATTTGAAAATATAAATAAATTTGTTTAACCCATTAATCTCTAGTCAAACTGACAAGAGAGGACACAAATAATTCATATCAGATATCAGATATCATTATACATTTTATAACATTAAAAAGAAGAAGAGAAAAATAAGAGAATAAGAAAAGAATTCATGCCAATAAATTTAACACAAACTACCAAAGCTCACCCACAAAGAAATGGGTAATTTAAATATCTCTAACATTTGTTAAAGAAAATAAATGCAATAGTCAAAATCTTTCTGACAAAGAAAGCTCATGAACCAGACAGTTTCACTGGTGACCGCCTTCAAAAATTTAAGAAAGAAAAAAAAAAAAAAAAAAAATTTAAGAAAGAAATAATACCAATTCTACACAAACTCTTACAGAAAATAGCATAGAGCAAAACACACCCCAAATCACTTTATCATTATCCAGATTGCAAAACCAGACAAAGACTGTAAAAACAGAAAACTATAGTCCAGTATCTCTTCTGAACATAAATAAAAAAATCCTTAACATTTTAGCAAATCAATTCCAGCAATATATGAAAAAGATAATACATTATGGCCAATGGGATTTACCCAAAAATGCAAACATTATTTAATGTCTGAAAATCAATGCCATTCACCATATTAAGAAATGAGAAAAAAAAAAAAAGAACAAATGATCTTCTTGATAGATGCATAAAAATTCTTTGACAAAATTTATCATCATTGATGAAAAAGACTCTTGGTGAACTAAGAATAAAAGTGGATTTCCTTCACCACATAAAAAGCATCTAGAAAACATTCTACTAATGTAATAATTAAAAGACTGGAACTTTCCCTCTTAACAGGAAAAAAGGCAGAAATAGATGCTTTCACTACTCCTACTCAGTACTGTACCAGAGATACTGCCACAGCAACAATACAAAGAAAACAAGGCAAAGGTATGCAGACTGAAAAGGAAAAATAAACAAAATTTATTATCATGGTTTTAACACATGATCATCTATCTATGTAGAAAATAAGGACTCTACCAAAAATCTGTAAGTATTAGTAAGTATGTTTACCAAAGCTGCAGGATACCAGTTCAATATGAAAAATCAACTTCTTTCCTATTTACTAGCAATCAACAATTGTAAATTGAAATTTTAAGTGCCATTAACAGGCAAACATGACAATCATTACACTACACAAATACCTGCAAAACATCATTTACAATAACACAAAAATTTTAAATATTTAGGTATAAATTTAGCAAGCTACGTGCAATACCAGTACACTAAAAACTAAACAACATTGCTGAAAATTTTAAAGAAGACCGAAGTAAATGCTGAAATAGACCATGCCCATGAGTTAGGAGAATTAATATTACTAAAGACTTGATTTTCCTCTCTGTACACATAATTCAACCTCAATTAAAATTCCTACAAGCTTTTTTTTTTTAAGAAATCGACAAGCTGATTCTAAATTTTATATGGTAATGTTAAGTACATAGAATAGTACAAAATTTTTTGGAAATAGAAAAAAAAAACAAAAAACCACAGGACTTACACCACCTCAATTATAAAGCCACAGTAGTCAATGAAGTATGGCTGGATACCTTAATGGATCAAAAGAGAGTCCAAACATTAACTCATATGGTCAACTAACTTTCCAACACATCCATCAACGGGGAAAGGAAAATCTTTTCAACAGATGTTACTGGAAAATTTTTATATTTATTAAACAAACAAACAAAAAACCCTCACCCCTTACTTCATACCATTTGTGAAAACCAACTCAAATAGATGATAGATCTGAGGATAAGAGCCAAAACTCTAAAACAGCTAGGAGAAAATTTAAGAGAAAAACCTTTGTGACCTTGACAAAGATCTCTCAGAATAGAAAACCCAGACACCATAAAAACTTATACAAATTTTATATTTGTACAAAGTTTATACAAATTTAAAATATCTGCTTTTTAAAAGACACTGTAAAGAAGAAATGCATATTTTTAAAAACATTTTTAAAAAACTGAAAACAATGAATATCAGTATAAAGAAAGGGGGAAAGCTAAACAAATCAAAATATATTAAAAGGAGGGAATAATAAAAGTAAGAAATAAATAGACAAAAAAAATAGACAAAAAAATCAGTAACTCCCAAAGTTAGTACTTTGAAAAGTATTAATACTTATAACCTTCTGGAGAATCTGCACAAGACAATAAGGTACAAATAAGCCATTATTATGGACCTAAAGGGAGCACAGCTATAAAATCTTCTAAACCTCACTAACAGCATATTATGAAGACCTTTAGGTCAATATACTTGAAAATTTAAATAAAATAGACAAATCCTGAAAAAATAATCAAATGCTAACTCTGACAAGAAGAGAGAAAAAACTTGAGTAGCTTTATAACTATTAGATTAATTGAACCTGTAATTTTAAAGCCTTGCCACAAAGAAAATTCCAAACTCAGATGACTTTGCCAATTTCTACCAAACAGCTTTGGGAAAAGTATTAACAACTGAAAGTCATCCAGACAAGGGAAAAAATAATACATAATAGGCAGCAAGACTAGCAAAAGAGAAACTGTTTCTCAAAAAGTGATCTATAGAAGAGATTATAGCTTTGTTCCAAAACCCTAGAGGTCCGCACGGTAATTCTCAAAAAACAACAACAACAAAAACAAAAACAAAAACAAAAACCCAGACAATTAATAATTATCTAAATCAGGAAGTTTCCAGTCAGTGTTCGAATTTCTAATTATTTTATAAGATTTTTTTAAGTTTGTTGGAATCAGGATCTAAATGAGATCCACAAATTACAGTTGTCTGATATTCTGATATGTCTATTAAATCTCTTTTTATCTATACATTCTCCAACTCTTTTTTTAATTGCCAATGGTCTACTCTTTAACATTTTTTGTCAATTCCTAGGATGAAGGCAAAGTTGTACTTATTAAATGACCACTGACCCAATAAAAGGACAAGGTAACTAAGTCCTTAGATACCAGAATTATAAACCTTATACCAATAATGGGCTGAAACTCTTTTAAAAATAAATTATAAACCTTATACCAATAATTGTCTGAAACTCTTTTAATAAGCCCCTCACTGAGTTTCTAAAATTAAACAAATATAGGACAGAGTATATATCTCCCTTCACAGCAATTATATAAAAACAAAAACTAAAGAACTAAATAAGTTTTGCTTTCTTTAGGCTAACTATAGGTCAACACAGTAATACCAGTATGCAAGAAAATATCGTATCTAGAATAAGGGAAAGTAATGGTCTCACATTAGATAACACACCACACTCTGTTAAACGCTGTTAAGTCTGAAAGGGTTGTTACAAAGTATGGTTTGTCCAGAGAGGGTGATAAAGAGAACAAAAGGTCAACGAAGATAATGTGTATCTTATATTTATATAATCCTGATCTTACCATTTGCTAGCTGGGTGGCCATGGCTACTTGTGTGACACATTTGTGTGTCAGTTTCCTTGCCTATAAAATGGGGTAAGAATAGCTTATATTTATATGTTCACTTTGAGTTAACATGCATGAGGTACTTATCATACCACCTACCACAGACTAAGTCCCCAGCAAATAAATGTTAGCTGCTATTATCATTGTTACAAAATATTCTTTAAATCATTAACATTTGTTTTAATGTAAGGCATTAACAAAAAGCTATGAATGTAAGCCCGGTCGAGTGAAGACTAAAGGCGCTAGAGTTGCTTGTCTAAAGAAAAGTCTGAAGAATGGAAGGCAAGTGGAAAATAAGATATCTCAGAATTTTTGTAGAGCCGATATGTGGAAGCATGAGGGACTTTGCACTATAGAACTTATACAGTTCTATATACTCATGAAAAACTAAGTACAAATTTACAAGAAGTGCATTTTTCTTCTAAATATAAATAGAATTTTTTAAATATATACAACAATGCAGTGGCTGCCTTTAAGGGACTAAGATCTCCATCAATGAAAGAATGTTAAACAGAGAAAGACCAGAATTTTCTGAATCCTGAACACATACATAGGGAAATTTTTTTGATATAACTAATGTGTATTTTTAAATATATAATATTCATATAGCTTATAAACAGTTTTAACAACATGATATAATAAAGTCACTTACCAAAACTGGTCTTTTTTATTGTGATATTCTTAGAAAATATGAAAACATATATATTCTGAACAGCAGACTTTGTCACACAGACTGAACACTTTATTAAAGCAATATTATACTTATTACACTGAAACTGTTTTACTTTACCTATTTAGTCCTCAAAAGTTCTTCACAAATGAAATTCCATATCAAATGCCAACCCTAATTTAAGACAATAAAAATATGCATCTTATGATTCCTATGACTGAATTATTTTTAAAGGGGGAGATTTCCTCTATTAAAAATTCCTAACTTCTACCACCTAATACATCTGTTCTATAGAATTATATTTTCAGACACTAGTTTTCTGAAAAGCAATGTCCAATTCACACTTGAAATCCACCACCAAATTTTGAAAAACATGTGATGTTACAAGCTGAAGAGAAAGTCACATACCACTACACTTACAGAGGGGAAAAAAAAGTCCCTAAAAATACCATATCTAACAGTTTTTAAATCAAAAGGGAAAAAGTGAAGATAAAATGGTATTAATACTGGCTTCCCAACTACACCTTCCAAATTCTAAAAGCATGAAAAATACTAAAGCAAAACATTAATATTATACTAACCTTGAGATTCACATTGAGATTCTTAGAAAGTTTATGAGGTATTGCTAACCTAAAGTGAAATAAATTTCCCTCAGGACAAACCCAGAATAGCTTTATGGTCCAAGTTAGTAAAACCATCCATATAAGTCCCCTCTGAGATTTACAGATTCCCTAAAAGCTGTAATTCTAAGTATAGCAGAAAGGACAAACTGACATTTCCTTCATCACCAGAGGAAGTTTACAGGAATTCTCTATAACAATCAGTTCAAATATATGGTCCTACATAAACAAATATTTTTTTAAAAAAATACATATACTTCTTGTAATCTACTTCTAGCATTTTATTTGGAAATTATTTCAAAGGTACAAATGAGTTGCAAGAGAAATCCAAGAATTCCCATACACCCATTTCTCAGATTCATTGTTAATACCTTGTTTCATTTTATTATTTCTCCTTCTTCTCTCTCCCTCCCTTTCCTTCCCCACCTCAGTCAATCTCCTCTCTCTTTCTCTCTCTCTCTCTCTCACAGACACACACATGCATGCACACACATGGACACACAAGCACAATAACTGTGTATACATCATTTCTCTTATCCCTACATATTATGGTATATATTTTAAGAACAGACTTTCTTTTTATACAACCATATTATAGCTATTAATGTCAAGAAATTTAACATTTATAGAATGTTTTAATCCACAAATATTTTAGTTTGTAAATTGGGCCAGTAATGTCCTTCACAGCATTTTTTCATCCAGTATAGAAATACAGTCAGGGATCACCTACTATATTCAGTTGTTATGTTTCATAAACCTCCTCTAATCTGGAACAATTTTTCAGTCTTTGTTTCCTATGACATTGACATTTTTTAAAAATTTATTTATTTTAGAGAGGGAGAGAGAGCACAGGGGTGGGGGAAAGGCAGATGGAGAGGGAGAGAGAATCTCCAGCAACTTCCCGCTGAGTGAGGAGCCCCGCACGGGGCTCAATCCCAGGACCCTGAGATTATGACCTGGGCCAAAATCAAGAGTCAGACGCTTAACTGACTGAGCCACACAGGTGCCTCAACATTGACATTTTTGAAGAATAAAGCTCTTTGCCTTTTTAAACAAAAAGTTCCTTATTTGAGGTTTGTATGATACTGCTTAATGATTAGATTTAAGTTTGCAGTCCCACTCAAAATACTGGGTAGGAAACCTGTGTCTCATAGGCTAAATCTAGCCAGTGGCTCATTTTTTTAAATAAATATTTCTTGGCACACAGGTATATTTACTCATTTACATATTATCTATGGCGCGCTTTCAAATTTCAACAGCAGGACTGAGTAGATGAAACAGAGACTGTATAATCCACAAAGCCCACAATATTTACTGTCTTAACCTGTACAAATAGTTTGCCAAACTCTGTTTTAAGTGATATTTCTCTCAGCAGCTATCATATCCAGAGGCACAAAATGTATAATTTCTCATGGTTTTTGATATGAATTTTGATTACTCAGACAAGGTACTATTTTTCTCTGCACCTTATAAACAATCTGTGAGAAAGACATTTAAATACCATGCACATCTCATCAAAAATTTATCCCCACCCCTGTGGATTTAAAACCTATTGATGATTCTTTCCCAAACCAATTGTTTACTACAATTATTATTAAACAATGATTTTTTTTCCCAACTCCAGTCAGCATTCCCAATGCCAGTCAGCATTCTGTGTATCCCTCTCCTCTATTTGTCAGTCTGTCCATTATCAGTATAAGCTCACGGATTCCTGTTTCAATTTTATAATTTATTATTTGCCTAAATTATTTTGATGCTCAAAGTATCCCAGATTTTACCAAAGGACACCCCCTTCAAGCCGATTCTTCTGTGCCTTTTTTTTTTTAAGATTTTATTTATTTACTTGACAGAGATCACAAGTAGGCAGAGAGGCAGGCAGAGAGAGAGAGGAGGAAGCAGGCTCTCCGTGGAACAGAGAGCCCGATGCGGGACTCGATCCCAGGACCCCTGGGATCATGACCTGAGCTGAAGGCAGAGGCTTTAACCCACTGAGCCACCCAGGCACCCTCCTCTGTGCTTTTGACAGGACCCATCATTTTCCTGAACACTTCCTTAATTTGATATAACAAGATATACCAGGTTCATCCTTACTTTTCCTGCCATAGCCCTAGAATCAGCCACTTCTCCAAAGAGCCTTGCTTTCTTTTCTTGGGAATATTTTTAGAAACTAGATCTGGGAATATGGGTGATCATTGTGCTATTACTGGGGTGACTTAGCTTCTAGGCCCTTTCAGAAGAATCTAAACTTGTAACTGTGGGCCGCCTGCCTATTTATCTGTCTACCTACTACCTGCCTACCAAACCACAAGCTCACAATGATACCTAGAAGTTGAGTCCATCAGGCAGGATTCTTCTTGCCTTCCCCATTTCATATTTGTATCTCCTGTCTTCCATGTTGAGAATTTAAGCTCCCAACAACACATTTACTGATTTTTTAATCTGTCAAATACACCCAAAGTAATGTAGAATTACTTCACCAAAACCTTCAAAAAACAAACTTAAAAAATTTGTTAGCAGCTCTTCCCCACATATCCACACCTAGCCTGAGGACACGTAACCAAACACTGTGTTAAAAAGGCATGTGGGTTATTTTCTCCCTCTTCAGTGTGGTTTGTGTTATCCCTTTGAGATGTGAGTGAGTTCATTAGTTTCTGTTTGCATTGTTCTAGAGTTTTATTGCTTTCCTTGTTGATGATTTTGTATGTAGATCAATCTGCTTCTAAAAGTCAAAACTATTTAAGGGAAATATACTTTCATTTTCTGTCCTTCCCACACCATTCTCTACTATCTTTTGTAAGTAGCCAACATCACCATCTTCTAGTTTATCCTTCCAGTGTTCATTTTTGCTTAAAAAAAACAGGCGCAACAGTATTTTCTGATTTCCCCTACTTTCTTACACAAAAAGTAATATGCTACATATGCTATTTTGCACTTGTCACTTGATATATCCTGTAAATCATAAGATTTCAAACAGTTCTTCCTTTTCTACAACCACACAGTACTTCACTAATACGGCTGTACCATGCTTTATCTACCAGTAGTTTCTAAATAATGTTATAATGAATAACTCTGTTCATCCACCCCCCCCCCCAAAAAAAGTGTTTCTGTATTTTGGAGATAAAACTGAAGCATAAATTCCTTGAAATGGAATTGATATGTATTTTTGTTATATATTTTGTTGGGTTTTTTCCCCCTACATTTGTGACTTTCAGGAATGGTTTATAGTTTTCTTTAAAAAGATTTGAACATTTCTTTTTCTTTCTTCCTTTTTTTTTTTAAGATTTTATTTATTTGATAGAGATCACAAGTACACAGAGAGGCAGGCAGAGAGAGAGGAAGGGAAGCAAGCTCCCCGCTGAGCAGAGAGCCCGATGTGGGGCTCAATCCCAGGACGCTGGGATCTTGACCTGAGCCGAAGGCAGAGGCTTCAACCCACTGAGCCACCCAGGCGCCCCATGATTTGAACATTTCTTGTTCAATTTATACCTAAATGATTTAGCTTCACTGTAGTTTTCTAAATGTGTTTTTCTCCTTCTTATGTCTTCTAATTGCCTACTATATACAGGAAGGATATTGATTTTTACATACTAATTTTTAAAGATTTATTGGGGGCCAGAGAGAGTCCCACTGAGCAGAGACTCCCACTGAGCAGAGCCCAACATGGGGCTCGATCTCACCACTCTGAGATCACAACTTGAACCAAAACCAAGAGTTAGACGTTGAACTGACTGCACCACCCAGGGACACTTTTTGCATATTAATTTTATAACCTGTTAACTTGCTGAGTTCTTTTATTGTTTTATTGTTTCAGTTAGTACTATTATTGTGTAAGTTTTCCAGAAATTCTATATCACTTGCAAATAGTTTATATTCTCCTTATCAAAGTCCTATTCCTCTAATTGTTTCCTCTACTACTTTCAGAAAAATGTCTAGTAGTAATGGAGATTGTGGGCATCTTTATTTTGATCCTAACCTTCACACAAATGCCTGATTCCCCATATAAGACGCTGGATTTGGATTGACATAGATACATTTATTGTGTTCAAACATCCATTCCAATTTTTGAAGATTTTAATTAGGAAAGGGCTTTTTTAGCATGGTCTCCCTAGACCTATAAACATAGTGAATTTTATTAATGTATTTCTTAATATTGAATCATCCCTGGATTCCTAGTTATATATCCTACTTGATCATGGTATCTTATTGGTGTGTGTTAAAGTTTGTTCATTTTATTTAAGATTTTTTGGTGATTTTTAAAGGAAAACATGTTAACTCATTTTCAATCACCAGGTCTATAATCTCCTATTTCTGAGATAACTGTAGGTAGCAATGTTATACTTGTTTTCTAAAGTAAATTTGTAAGTTTTCCTTCCATTTTTATTCTCTAAAAGAATTTACAAGCATTGCTAAAGTTAACCTATAACATCACCTAGGCTTGGTGTTTTATCTATTTTGTTCTATGGAAATTCATCTATATAAACTTTCTATCTCTACTGGGTTTAATTTTAGAAAACCGTTATTTTCTAAGAAATTATCTATTTTTTCTATATTTTTATATATATTTGCATAGATGTACAAAGTAGTCTCATTTTTAAACAATTTCCTCTTTACCAGTACTATTCTCCCCTTACCATTTCTTATTTTATATATTTGAGGTTTCTTCCTTATTTCTTGATTAAATGAGCTAGCTAGAGGCTTATCTATTTTAAAATTTTTAATAAACAAATATAATCTATTAAATTGATTTATTGCCTTTTTGTTCTTACATCAATAATTTCAGATGTCATTTTTACTATTTGAATCCTATCACTTCTAGGTCTATATGTACTTTGTTCTATTTCTTGCTTTTTGAGTTGAGAATGTGGTTCACCTATTTTCATTCATATTAATACAGTTGTCTAATGCTATAAATAATCCTCTGATAACTGCTTTAAACTTATCTGATAGATTCTTATATGTATTGCTTTTACTGCCAATATTTTTCAGCAATTTTGTAACTTAAGCTTATATTTATCTTAAAGGTTTTATTTAGTATCTCCATTTTGGGGGGACCTACTGATATTTTCTTTATACCCTAAGATACAATCTACTTACTTTTTATGAGTTTTCCATGCATACTTAAGAAGTCCACAAGTACTTTGTCCATAATCAGGTTGTGCTGATATATATTCTTAACATTGCTTGATTATATTGGTTACATCGTTCTACCTTCTCTTACTTTGTCTTGTCGTGTACAGAGTAATGCTTGAATTGTTTTGTAAAGAAATTGCTGCTATCTATTTCTCTGCATTGCCTATAGTTTCTGTTTTAAATGGCCGGTTGCTGGGTTATTTGGTACATAGATATTCTTCTATTGTATATTACATCTTCTGGTGAATTGTGGTTTTAATACAATAAGGTATTCTTGACTCATACAATGTTTTGGTGGCCTGAATTCTACTTTCTCTGGCATTAGGATCACAACCCATGCTATCTCATTGAATCTAATTACTGTGTTCAATAAAAGCTAAGAGCAGGCTACAATGATGGTGCCTTCAGTCCTTTTACGCCTTCTTTAAATGTAATAAAATACTTTGGGCACTGCAATAAGAAAACTGAAAGTGACCATATATTTCATTCATGTATCACCCTCCTAAGTAAGTTGTTTTCTTGTTAATTTTTTTTAGCATTGGTTGGTAATAACTGATGAGCAATAAATTAATTTCTAGGAAAATGAAATAGCAAAGTGTTTTAAAACATAATAAAAATAAGCACTAAGATCCTACAGTATATCTTAGATTTGTAAAAACATCCAACAGATCCATCTGTAATTGCAGATAGAATATTTTATACTATATTTTTAAGTAAGTAAGTATTCTCTTTGTTCTTTAAAGACTTCTAAGAAAGAATGAGATTTATGAAATAACAGCCTTCACAGAATGTTAGGTAGGCTTGCTCAAACAACTAAAATTGGGACCGACTAACATTTATGGTATTAAGAGTTAAATGGCATTCTTGACTCCTACCAATTTCCTATGCAAGAATCCAGGCTCTTTTTCTGCTTTCCTCTTTCTCTCACCCTTCTCCCATTTTCAGTTGCATTCTTTCTACTTAGAAGGAACACATAATATCTGCATTCTAGTTGTCTACTGACATCTCTACCCTTGTTTTAGTCTTAGCTCTAAAATTAAATACACGTCCTCTAACCAGTCTTTTACCTGAAGTGTTCCCATTCATCTCTTTGTTAGATGATGCTTATTCTCTAGGACAGGGTTTGACAAATTACAGTCCACAGGCCAAAAAGCCCACCAACTGTTTCTGTAAATCAAGTTTTACTGGAACACAGCCATACTCATTCACTTATGTATTTTATACCAGTGCATGTGTACAGACTCAACAGCAGAACTGAGTAACGACCATGTGGCCTACAAAGCCAAAGTAATTTACTATCTAGACCTCTACGAAAAAGTCTGCACATTTCTGATTTACTAGATTTCTCAGGAAAGGGCACATATAAATGAAATTACCTAAGTTTTTCCATGTTCAAACTGTTTTTTCTATAACCTTGACACTTGAAGGACAGTTTGGCAAGATATAAAAACCTTAAACCATACTCCTTTCCTTACGTTTCTTGAAAAATTTGCTCCTTGGTTGCCTCGATTTGTATGTTACTTTTGAGAAATCTGATAGAAGCTAATCTCTTGCCCTTGTAAGATATTTTATCTCTCTGCCTGAAAATCCTAAGTTTTCTTTATCTTTTAAAATACAGTATTTTTATCAAGATGTCTCAAAATTGCTGCTGTGGTTGAATTTAACCAAGCACCCAACCCAAAACCTCATGAACAGGAGAATGGATGAAGGAATTGTGGTAGAGTCATATAATGAAACACAGTAATGTAAAGGAGTTAATACAGTAATACATAACATAGATGAACCTTAGCAATATAGTAGGTGAATGAAATAGAAGCAAGCCTCAGAAAACTGTATAAAATATTATTTCCTTTTTGTAAAACTCAAAACCAAATAAACAAAACAATATGCAATATAAGCATACACATATAAAAAGCTATTTTTAAAAACAAATCCATAAGAAATTCTAGATTTTAGAATAGAAGAGAGACAGAAAACTTTTTTGTAAAATCCAACAATTTTTTAATGACTACAATTATAAAGAGAAAACTTAAAAGACTACAATAAATGGTTACATTTTTTCATAAATATCCTCTTATCAAATATACTTTTGGGGTGCTTTTGCTAGTAAGACATGGTCACTTCTACACTGATGACTTAATAACAAAATAAAGTTGAGTTGAGTAAACATAATAAGAAACCAGTAAGTGGTTGTTTTGTTTTTGTTTTTGTTTTTGTTTTTATTTTTTAAAGATTTTATTTACTTGACAGAGATGACAAGTAGGCAGAGAGGCAGGCAGAGAGAGGAGGAAGCAGGCTCCCTGCCGAGCAGAGAGCCCGATGCGGGGCTCAATCCCAGGACCCTGAGATCATGACCTGAGCTGAAGGCAGAGACTTTAACCCACTGAGCCACCCACACGCCCCTAAGTGGTTGTTTTTTAAAAATAAATTGAAAGCTGGGGCACTGGGTAGCTCAATCGGTTGAGCATTCAACTCTTGGTTTCAGCTCAGATCATGATCTCAGGATCCTGGGATTGAGCTCCTCATCAGGCTCTGCACTCAGTACAGAGTCTGCTTGTCCTTCTCCCTCTGCTCTTCTCTCCCCCTACTCACACACTCGTGCTCACTCTCTCTCTCCTATATAATCTTTTAAAAATAAATAAATAAATAGAAAACAATATGTAGGCACATAAGAGTGCTGCTTACTGAAAAAAACTAGAATAGCTAATGCTCTTAAAAATGTTAAATAAAAAAATGTTAAATAAATATAACAATCTTTAACATTAAGAAAAAATAAAATGCTACAAAGGACCACATAGTATTAAAAATTGTAACTCAATTATAACAGTAGTAGAAATGGACCAAAGGACCCATGCTATTCCAAAAGGTTTATATTTCTGCTGACATTTTTCCCATCTAATAAAGGATGAAGTCCTCTTATAAAACACTTCTTTCTCCCACCTTCCAGGATCCTAATACCTAAATACATGTAAAGGATCAGTTAGATAAACAGTTATATTTTATTCTCTAAGGAATCAACAGTTGCTACAATCTCCAGGGTCTTGAGAGAAAACAGATGATATACTAAAAATGAGTAATTATAAGGAGTCTAATAGAAAGACTATTTTTAAAACTATGGTCAAGGTAATATCTTGGAAATAACACAGCAGGAAGTCTTTAGTATCTGCTAGCCTGAAAAAAGCAAGAGGAGGGAATGGTTTCCAGAACTCTTAGAGAATAGCTGTATGGATAAAGACAACTGACAGTCCAGCCTTCAGTAGGGCAACCCCCTAACCCAAGATGACCCAGCAGGGAGGGAGTGGGACAAATAAAACACCTCAGCCTCACTTATCTCCCAACCTCTGATCTACTGTGGGTGCCCCCAGTGAAAGCTAGAAGGCACGGGAGGAGGGCAGAAATGGTGAAGGGTGGTTCTGGAGAGACACATGGAGAATATCAAGCATAACACTTTTTGAGTCCCCACTAGAAAGACAATAATAAGTACAGTGTACAATTTTTTAAATTTGGCTAATGTATTTTAAACAACACTAAAGAAATCTACAGATTCAACTTTTAAAGAGTATGTGCTCAAAATCCTATGCATTCATTCAGATATTTGCCAAGCATTTAATACACAGCTCTTTACTAGAAAGTACACTTTCAGAGAGGCATATTGCAGGATTCCTGCTCTAAAATAAACTTCTTGGGGCACCTGGGTGGCTCGGTGGGTTAAGCCTCTGCTTTCGGCTCAGGTCATGATCTCAGGGTCCTGGGATCGAGCCCCACATCAGGCTCTCTGCTCAGCAGGGGGCCTGCTTCCCCTCTCTCTGCCTGCCTCTCTACTTGTGATCTCTCTCTCTCTGTCAAATAAATAAATAAAATCTTTAAAAAATTAAAAATAAAATAAAATAAACTTCTTAGAAGAAGAATGTAAGTACAAGAAGAATACCTATATAAAGCCATATTCACTTATGAACAAAGAGATACAGGAATTTGGAGGAAAATTAAACCACTTCCAAAAAAAGGAAAAATTCCACAAATATAGCTCTGGATTAACAAGAGTCTTTTCACCATTATACAATTAAGAAGGTCACCTTTACTTTGTTAATTAAACAAAAGTTTAGGGAAACTTTACTGCAAGCTGATCTCTTCATTATGCATTTTCCTGATTGTTCCAATAATTCTGCACACGAAGCTCACTGGATTACTGTCACTCCTAAGCACCTGACAGCCATACAGCACTTTTAGCGGTTGTAGTCTAGGGCGCCGCCATGGAAAATTCCCTGCCAGACCAACTTGTGTGTGTCCCACATAAGCTATTTTGTCAAGTATTCTGTTCTTATACATCTATACACATTTTCGTATAAATCACGCCACAATGAATGATACGTCTTCGGCTAAAGAACAGATTGATTTTAGAGACACAGCTGGCAGGATTCATCAACTCACAAGAAGTTTAAAAGTTGAAGAAGGACATTTCAAAGATGAAGTGTTAATTCGAAGCCTGGTCATTAAGCTCTGTAACTTCCGTATTGTTGGCTTTATTAGTGGATCCTTTCATGTCCGCCTTCTCATGCTGGCATTACTTCTCAACTCCTCGAATAGCGAGTAGCGTTACCTGCATTTTCCCAAATAAAATTCTCTCACCTGAATCCTTGCTTAATGGTCTGCTTCTGGGAAAACCCAAATTTAAAAAGATCCTGTATTTCCTGCCAGCTGCTGCTACCTTCTTTGCTCCCCTTTACAAGCAAATTTCTTGAAAAAATTGATCTTGACTAATGTTTCCAATTCTGCTCTCCCTCCCTTCTAAATCCAATCCAGTCAGGCTTTTACCACCCTTCCCCGTTACACAAAAAGTGTTCTTGCCAAGATCACCAATTGTCTGCACTGCACTAAATTCAATGGCCAATCCTTAGAAATCATTTTCCTTGAGGGGTACCTGGGTGGCTCAGTCAGTTAAGCGTCTTGATTTCAGCTCAGGTCATGATACCAGGCCGTGAGACTGAGCCCCAAAACAGGCTCATCCTTGGTATGGGGCCTGCTTAAGATTCTCACTCCCTCTCCCTCTGCTCGTCCCCCTACTCACAGGCATGTGTGTGCGTGCATGGGTGCCTCTCTCTCTCTTTTTAAATTGTTTTCCTTGAGCCATTAGCAGAGCAGCATCTGGTACAATTAATCACTTTTCTTTTAATCATCTTTCTTTACTTGGCTTCCGTTCACAACACTACTCTTCCTTGCTTATCTTCTTCTCCTTCTTATGGAACATCATGGGGCCCAATCCTTTTCTTCTGTTCATCTACACCCATTTCCTTAGTGATCTGATCCAGTCTCATGGCTTTCACTGCTTTCCACATCCTAAGAGGCCCCAAATTTACATCTCCAGCCCAGATCTCTCTCTAGTCTAATGCCTAATGGATATCTCACATATAACATATCCAAACTAACTCCTGACCTTCAAACCACCTTCACCTCAAACCTGCTTCAGAATCTTCTGTGTTCAGTATGGCAATTTCATCTCTCCAACTGCTCCAACCAAAAACCTTGAAATCATCCTTGACTCATCTATCTCAGACTCTACATCCAAAACCTTCAGCAAGTAATATTGGTTCTACTTTAAAAACATATAGATGTTGATGAGAAATGGACTAATTCTCATCATCTCCAAAATTACCACCGTCACTGTCCAGATTATTTTAATAACTCCCTAACTGGCCTCCTTGCTCCTGTTCTTTCCTTCCTAGAGCTTATTTCCAACACACACAAAATGATGCATTTAAAAATTATGTCATTCCTCTGCTCAAAATCTTGCAAGGTCTCTCCATTTAACTCAGTAAAAAAAACAAAAGCAATGCAAGAACCCAATAATCTTGCTTCCTTATTACTCCTCTAACCTCATCTTTCACTTTTACTTTCCATCCTTTCTTCTCCAGACTCCTTACTGTTCCTTGAACATGCCCAGCATGCTCTTGCCTTGACACAGCTGCTCCCACTTCCAGGAAACACTCTTCCCCCAGATACTCACATGGTAAATTCCTTCACATCCTTCAACTCTTTGCTCAAAACTCACCTTTGCAGTGACATCTACCGTCTCCTTCCTATTTTGTAACTACCTCCCCTTACTTTCAATCTCTCTCTCAATCCCCTTACCTTGTTCTGATTTTATAAAACTTACTGTCTTCTAACACATCATATAGCATACATCCGTATTATATTTATTTTTTATTGTCTGTATCACCCTACTCGAAATAAGCTCTGCAAAGCTAAGGGAAAATACCTGATTCATCATTTGTTGGTATGCATTACTGCATATGTCTGAAACCAAGTAGAACCAAAATGTGTTCATATAAGCTACAAAGTCAACCCAATGTTTAGGAAGTACTCCCTAGATCAACAAAACTCTAAAACTCATAAAATAGCAAGGATGATACCTACAATCTCAGCAGTTAAAAAATATTCTCTAGTATCTTAGATTTTTTTAGTGCTAATCTATAATTCTCCAATTAAGATAACTGAAGATAATTTAACCAAATGGTCATTTTGTTCTAAATTATATTACAAAAATCTCAAATAAGAATCATTGTACTAAATCCAGAAACAGAAATACCTTAGAATGATTTGCAATATTATTAAAAGTTGAATAAGGGTCATTTGTTAACTGGGAGTTTTTTCTCTGTTTTTAAAATTTCTACATAACCATGAGATCAATATCCTTAGCATATGCTTCTGAGTAAATTTTTATCTAGCAAAATAACCTGTTTTCATGAATTACTCTTTCTTTCCAGTTACCTCATCATGATGCTGGTTAAAGAGATAGCCCCTTCTTTAATACAAAAACACTTTTTTTCCTTAGTTGTCTAGGAGCTTTAATATGTGAGGATGGTCAAAATAAAACCAACCTACATTTGGGTACCTGATGTCATTAAAATCGGTCAGGAAAAAAGAGGCGAAACTGCCAACACAGTGTAGTAATTCCCACTAAGAACAGGACTAAATAAATAAATGAATATATACTCTCTCTATGGCAGCAAGTATTCATTTATAACTAAGATGATAAATTATCCTATTACTTATGTTCAAAGTAGCCCTACTTAATATCATTCCCTAAAGAAGCACTTTTCTATGATATATAGAACTTAATTTTTTTAACATCTTTAAACTATATTTACTCATTGTTTTTGTATCCTTTTATTTGTAAGTACTTTCCAAAGTGAAAGTACTTCAATTATTCTTTGATATCAAATACTTTCAATAAGCAGTGAATTCAAAATGCACAGGAGTAAATAAAGTAATGTTAATTTTATTATTATTATTAAGATATAATTTTACAGAAAAGTTGATGAGCTCTACTTTGTACTTAATTCACAGAATTTGAAAATGCCCACAATTCATCTATTACTCTTACAAAACTCATAAACTATGCATTCCTCCCATTTCTATCTTATACTACATTCATAAGTATGCCTGAAAGTAGTGCAATTAATAAGACAAAAGTAAAACCAAAAATACCCTGTGGATAAATTTATTTATAAATAGTATTGTTGTTATAGAATAAACCAAAAGAACTCTAAGAAATAGTTAAAATTTTACCAAAACTACAATTAAAACTACATAATCAAATTATTCCAAATAAAAACAAAAACCTACCAGCCTTGGGGTGCCTGGGTGGCTCAGTGGGTTGGGGCCTCTGCCTTTGGCTCAGGTCATGATCCCAGGGTACTGGGATCGAGCCCCACGTCAGGCTCTCTGCTCCGTGGAGAGCCTGCTTCCTCCTCTCTCTCTGCCTGCCTCTCTGCCTACTTGTGATCTCTGTCTGTCAAATAAATAAATAAAATCTTTAAAAAAAAAAAAAAAAAAAAACCTACCAGCCAATGAATTTATCAATTAACAACCTACATCAACATTTACCATTCATAGATTAGAAAAAATCTGACATGCCTTCCTAGCTATCCCTGGAAAATATAACCACCACCATGTCTCATAACTGAATGATACTACTGTTCAATAAAGGGAAATATGAAAAGAGTAACGTGGGGCGCCTGGGTGGCTCAGTGGGTTAAAGCCTCTGCCTGCGGCTCAGGTCATGATCCCAGGGTCCTGGGATCGAGCCTCGCATCAGGCTCTCTGCTCAGCAGGGAGCCTGCTTCCTTCTCTCTCTCTCTCTCTGCCTGCTTCTCTGCCTACTCGTGATCTCTGTCTGTGAAATAAATAAAAAATAAAATCTTTAAAAAAAAAAAAAAAGAAAAGAGTAACGTATTCTGTGAACTATAAACTATATTGTTGGGAGGCAGAGTAGAGAAGACATGTACTAATCAGGTAACTTAGAAATTCAGTTTTCATGGCCAATACTGCATGTGAGCCCATGTAAATACTGAATCAGAGAGCTTCTACATAAAGTCAGGGTTATACCCTCAATGAAAAATGGTTTTGTTTTGTTTTGTTTTGTTTTAATCTGCTCTGCAGACCAGACAGAAAATGTCTATTTTAGCCTTGGCCCTATGTGGAAGGAGAAAAGGCTTTCCTTAAAAACTTTCCATCATAGACTAGACATCATGTCACTGTGGGCATGAATTTACCCTACATATAAATAAGGTCCCAAAAAACCACATGCTGGAATTTTAATTTAATTTAGACCAAGGTTGCTAGGCCCCCAGAAATACACATTCTCTCTAGAGCAGGCGATCTAACACCCAAGGGGGCCCAATCTGGAACAAAGCCATGCTTGTTTGTGGTATGTATTATATGTGGCTGCTTTTATGCAAACCAGCAGAGCTGACTAGTTATGATAAAAACCACGTGGCCCACAAAACCTAAAATATTTACTCTCTGGCCCTTTACAGAAAAGACTGTGATCCTTAGTTTAAAATATTGATAATATGGTCAAATGTACTTAAAACAAAACAAGACGAATTAAAGCAACAGAAATAGTAGCCTATAAATTGGAGGTTGACCAAAGAGTGAAAGTACTAGTTAACTTTAGACTTCATTTTTTTTGAAACTTCAAGTCAAAACCTCTGGTTCAATCATAAGCTTCATGATAGTTTAATTCTGAATCTTCCCATTTTCCTCAGAGAAGACGTGGAAAACATGAAGGTAACGTGAAAGAAAAAGAAAATTAAATATCCAGAGAAACTAGGAACTTTTAAAAAACTACAAACTCCAAATAAGGTGTGAATATGCAAAAAAGTAAGTAAAACCAAGAGAGTCACATAGAAGAAGCCACAAGAATGCAGAAAAGATGAGAAACAGGAGTGTGGAAGAAGCCTAGTGGTAGCAGATCTCAAAAATTACCACGCTCCTTCCCACAAAAGGCTTTCTCTCCCTAAATGTAAGAAGAGCCATAATTAAAAACAAGAAGGCAACAAAGTAACACAAAGTGTACAAAAACCAGATGGAATCATGAAGCAAAATCCAATCCCCTCTTATACACAAGAGACACATTTAAAACAAAGTGATTCTGAACGATTAACAATGAAGGAAAGGGCAAAAGTATACCAGGAAAATACTGAACCCCTTCCCACAGAAAGCAAGAGCTGTAATATTAAATATCAGACAAAGTAGAAATCAAGTCAAGTCAAATCAAGTCAACATTAAGCAAGCAAAGCAATTTATAATATTAAAAAACACAATCTGCAATAAAGATGTAACAGTTATGAATATCCATAATATCAACTTTCATAAAGTATAAATTCCAGAATATACAAGGAAAAATAGGCAAAAATAAACTAACATTTTTAGACTTTAATTCAATTTTCAGAGCATAGTAGATAAAGTACAAAAAAAAAAAGTAAGGAAAGAATAGAATACCTAAACAGATTAATGAAGTAGATTTGATATGTGTGTGTATCAAATGTCATACCTTGATATTATAAGATTTACCTCCTTTTCAAGTGTCTATAAAATATGAAAACTGGCCCACAAAGAGAATCTCAATAAATTACAAAAAGTAGAAATAATACCAACAACATTCCCTAAACAACATAATAAAACCAAAAATTAATAACAAAATCAAAAAACAAACACCTTTCTACATAGAAAATTTCTAACTGCTGCTTAAACAACTCTTGGGCCCATCTAAGAAATGCAATGACAGCCACATGTGCTTCAATGCCACCATGAGTCTGTTACAACAATAATGTATGTACATAATAGCAGTCTATCCAATACAGCATTGCTAATTAACCATTACACTCCAAAGTGTTCCTATCAGCAGGAATTCTCTTTAGATCTGTTCTATTTTCCCAGTAAGATAAGAAGTAAGGTCTTTGGCTCAGGATAATTGTGGAGAAGGAAGCACTTGGAAGTTTAGAGAGGAAATATGAATGAAATGTATAAATTTGTATAGAGAGGAAATATATATGAAATAGAGAGGAAATGTATGAAATGGTCAACCTGGGAGAGTTGAAGGAAAGACTGGTGATTATAAGGTTCAAGCTGGGTAAGGTTAGAAGTACAGAAAAGGGAGTGATAGTGAAAAACCGATAGGAGGGCCAATGGACTGAAAGCTCTAGTAAGGTTGGAGAATTGTCAGAGGTGGGGTACTAGAAGGAGTAAACTGGAAAGATCAGTGGCACTCAATGAGTAAGATAACTGAAATGGAAATTATGGGATACACTGAGGAACACAGGCCAAGGGTACGACAATGGGAAAGAGTGACTCAAACAGGATGGAAAATAAGATCCCGGAAGAGAGATTAAAAAAAAAAAAAAAAAGAATCCAAGAATTAGAATAACTCTTTAAGTGGATACTGAAATCAGAGAAATAGTTTACTAACATTTTTCTTTGTAATGTATTGTAATATAAAATATTCTGTGGGATAGAATGATAGTGGACCAGAAGTTATATTTTTCAAGGAATAAAGCACAATGATCTGAGGGCAACAGAAAAGAATAGGTGACACAGTTTGACGATGTAAGGTTCAAAGGTGAGTGCTTTAAAGGAGGAAGGAAAGGGAATAGTGTAAAATGGCAATAAGAAGTAAGAAGGATATGTATTCCACTTTCCACTCAGCTGCAGTGGCGATTTGAAAAGAAAACTTATCACTTGAAAGGACTGTAGGAGGAAGAGAGGAGTATTTTTAGAAAAGGAGTCTTGTAGCACATTAAGGACTCCCTTGTTGCTCTGCAAGTGAGAGTCCTCATTAAGACTACACAAGGACTCTAAATAGTTGAATATAGCTGTCTATACACAAAGGAGCCAAAAACTTGAGTTCATAATACTGGCCAGAGCCAAAAATGGAACATGGTCTTC
This sequence comes from Martes martes, assembly GCF_963455335.1. Taxonomy (NCBI): domain Eukaryota; kingdom Metazoa; phylum Chordata; class Mammalia; order Carnivora; family Mustelidae; genus Martes; species Martes martes. The sequence continues at coordinate 15,193,651 of NC_137902.1, forward strand.
AATCTAAACAGGGAACACATGGTATGTGTACATAAATTTTTTTTTTAAATCTTGTGTTTGAAAATGTTGTAAAGAATTTTTTTTAAAAAAATTTTGAAGTACCAGAAAAACAAAGAAGAGTATTTAAGAGCATAGTATAAAAAGTTGTATGTAGATCATCTCAGTCACCTTCACCCACCAGATAATAATCTCTTATAAAAGATTACAACAGACTATCTTCAGGAAGCTAACTTTAAAAGAATAATACACATATCTTACAGTAAGATTAAAAACAGAACCCTGAAAAATGAAAATCCTGAAATCATGGAATGCATAATAAAGAGACTAAGTTAGTTTTAGTTCTTGGTTCATAAGTAAAATCCAAAGAAATAGCACCATCTGTTGGAATTTCTCATATTTATAAATATTCTCAATTCTTGAAAATGTGTAACTGGTATGTAACACTTCTCACTTTTAGCTAAGAAGATAAATATTAAAGGACAAAACCTAACACAAAATCAAAAGGTTTATATTAAAAAGTATTAATTCTTAGCTCATAATTCTGATTTCAAAAAACTCACCAGTTGACTAAATTCATATGAAGATTTTATTGAAGATTAAAAATAGTCTCAACTAATAAAGAAAAGAGTATATAGTTCCATTTTCAAAGTAACTCACAGATATGGTATTCCTGTATGCTGCTTGTATAACCATATATTGCCGAATATCCAAATATTATGATCATGACAACATCTCTACTATCCAACTCCATAATGTGTGCTGAATGTCCCTCCACAGCATACTGCTGACCATGTCCAAGAACAGTAGGAGTTTTTGTACTCCATGACTGACTATGTACGTTAAAAACCCATAATTCGTCTGTGACATTGCCATCATTTGTTTCAATTCTGCCTCCATACATAAAGATGTTTTCCTGTAAATTAAAAACATATATTAATAATCAAAATAGTCATATCTTAGCAATATAATTAAAAATAAAGGTTTAATTTAAACACTAAACTTTAGTAATCACTCATAACATGCATAAGGCATAGTTTTTATTTATAGAAAGTCAAATGGGAATTAATGCTTTTACTTACAAGAAGGGGGAAAAATCCATGCTTTCAAAAAGGTACTTTAAAATACTTTATTTAAAACAGCTATATTAATATAGTTAAATTGACTATGTTTTTAATTATCTTAGTTGTTGAGGCTCTACTTCTTACACTTAAATTTTACCAGCTATGTATATTGCTTTGTGCTATTCTCATTCACTGTTTTCTTCAAGAACTGTCCACCAAAAAGGTAGACCACATTGCAGAATACAAAATCAATATACAAAAAATCTATTCTACTTACACTTAAAATGAACAATCCAAAAATGAAAAATGAAACTAAGTAAACAATTCCATACACAAAAGCATCAAGAAGGAAGTAATACTTAGAAATAAATTTAACAAAAAAAAATAACAAACTTTAACTCTGAAAGCTACAAAACATTTTTGAAAGAAATTTTAAAAGATCTAAATGAATGGAAAGACATCCCATGTTCATTGGTCAAAAGACTTAATATAATTAAGACGGCAATGTCTCCAAATTGATCTACAGATTCAATGCAATCTCTTGAACGGCTTCTTTGTAGAAATTGACAAGTTGATTCCAAAATTCACATGGAATTGCAAGGGACCCAGAATATCCAAATAATCTTGAAAAAGAAGGTTACAATTGGAGGACTCACACTGTTCGATTTCAAAACTTACTATAAAGGAAAAGTAATCAAGACAGTGTACCACAGGCATAAAGACAGGCATATAAATCAATAGAACTGACAGTCTATACAACTAGGGCCAACTGATACTTGACAAGAGTGCCAAGACCACTCAGAGGGAAAAGAACAGCCTCTTCAACAAATGATATAACGAGAACTAGACAGTCAACATGCCAAACAATGAGCTTGAAACTTTACTGCATACTATGTACAAAACCTAACTCAAATGGATCAAACACCTAAATTTAAGAACCAAACTATAAAATTTTAGAAAGAAACGGGAGGTAAACCTTCCTAACACTGGATTTGGCAATGGTTTCTTAAATATGACACCAAACACAAGCAACAAAAGAAAAACAATAAATTGGATTTCATCAAAATTTAAAAACTTCTGTGCTTCAAAAGACACTATCAAGAAAGCTCAGAGAATGGGAAAAAAAAATCCACAAAACATGTATTTGATAAGGGACCTGTATCTAGAATATATAAATACCGCTTACTTCTCAATAATAAAAAGACAAATAACCTAATTAAAAAATGGGAAGGGGGAGTACCTGGGTGGTTCAGTCGCTTAAGGATCTGCCTTCAGCTTAGGTCATGATCCCAAGACCAAGACCAAGATCCAGCCCTCCCCAACCCAGCCCCCAAGCCTCCTCCCACAGGGCTCTCTGCTCAGCAGGGAGTCTGTTTCTTTCTCTCCCTCTGCCCCTCCCCTCTCCACCTGTCCTGCTCTTTCTCTCTCAAATAAATAAATAAAATCTTTTTAAAAATAAAATAAAATAAAAATAAATTTTAAAAATTAAAAATGGTAAGACGACTTGAATAGATATTTCTCCAAAGAAAATACAAATAGGCAATAAGCACATGAAAAGATTACTCATATCATTAGTCAACAGGGAAATGCAAATCAAAACAAAATCTGATACCACTTCACTAGGGATGGTTATAATCCAAAATGATATCAAATAACCAGTGCTGGCAAGGACGTAGAATAACTGCAACCTTCATACGGCCTGTAGAAATGTAAAATGATGTAGCCACTCTGGAAAACAGTCTGGTAGTTCCTCAGAAAGTTAAATATAGAGTTACCATTTGACCCAGCAAATTTCAATCCTACTTATATACCCAAGGGAAACATAAGCACATGTCCACACAAAAACTTACACATGAATGTTCACAGCAGCATTATCATAATAGCCAAAAGGTGAAAACAACCCAAATGCCCAATCAACTGATAAATGGATAAAGCAAATGTAGTATTTCCATAATAGAATATTATTTAGCCATAAAAATGAAATATCAATACATGCTACAACATGCTAGTCACAAACCATATGGTACATAATTTCATTTATATGAAATGTCCAGAACAGATGAATCTACAGAGACTCATGATTGCTTAAAGCTGGGAGGATGAGGAGGTTTGAAGTAATAAAGCATACAAGTATCTTTGTGAGGTAATGAAATGTTCTAAAAGTGATTATTCAACTCTGCGATTTTATGCAAATATGCAAAAGGTTGTTGCACAACTCTAAATAAATTAAAAACCATTCCAAATGCACACTTTGGATGACTGAATTGTACGGTATATCAATTACATCTCAAAAGTTAATATCAAAAAATGCAATAAATCAAAACACTAAAACTAAAAACCAAAATTAAAAGAAAAAAAAGCATTTATATACACACAAACACATATACACTTCATCTTAGCCAAAAGGCCGAAAAGTGGTTCACGAACACATATACATAGAGAGGTTTTTATCTTTAAAACATGCATACGCATAGAAAAAAAGAGTTGACGTTTATTCTTTACATCACTCTTGTATTTTCCAAATTTTCTTAAATAAGCACAGAAAATATGTAAGTTTTAATTTAATGGGTCTAGCCACAGACTACAAAATACAAGACTTTGTTGATTCAAAATAAAAACAGTTAAATAGCCTATATTTTAATCATACTAAATTCATGAATTACACAAGGGTAAGTGAGTACAATGCAATCCCTATCAAAAACTCCACGACATTGGAGAAACAGAAAAATCAATCCTAAAATTCGTACGGAATCTTAAATGATCCCAAGTAGGCAAAACAAACTTAAAAAACAAGATCAAAGCCGGAAGTCTCACACTTCCTCATTTCAAAACTTACTGCAAAAGTGTAATAATCAAAATTGTGTCACACTGGTACTGGTACACAGACACAGATCAAAAGAATAGCCCAGATAGGGGTGCCTGGGTGGCTCAGTGGGTAAAGCCTCTGCCTTCGGCCCAGGTCATGGTCTCAGGGTTCTGGGAGCGAGCCCCGCACTGGGCTCTCTGCTCAGCAGGGAGCCTGCTTCTCCCTCTCTCTGCCTGCCTCTCTGTCTACTTGTGATCCCTCTCTGTCAAATAAATAAATAAAATCTTAAAAAAAAAAAAAAAGAATAGCCCAGATATAAACCCTCGCACATGATGAAATGATTTTCAACAAGGGCACCAAAACCGTTCAATGAGGAAAAGACAGTCTTTTCAACAAATGGTGCTGGGAAAACAAAGTATCTACATGCAAAGAAATGAAAGTGAACACTTACCCTACACCATAAACAAAAAAATTAACTCAAAATGGATTAAAGAGATAAATATAAAAACTACAACTTTAAAACTCTTAAAAGAAAATATAGGGAAATAACATAACATTGTTATTCATAACACTGGATTTGGCAACGACTTCTTGGATATGACACCAAAAGCCCAGAGAACAAAATAAAAAAAAGAAAAAAAATAGATTAACTTGACTGTGCCAAAATTAAAAACTTACGTACATCAAAGAATGTATCAAGAGAGTGAAAAGACAGCCCACAGAATGGGAGAAAATATCTGCAAATCATATATCTGATATGGGGTTAATATCTAGAATATATAAAGAACCCTTTCAACTCAACAATAAAGAACCAACCAACCTGATTTTAAAAATGGGCAAAAGACTTGAATATACGTTTCTTTAGAGGAGGCATACAAATAGCCAATAAGCACATGCAAATATGCTCAACATTACCTATCACTGAAAAAATGCAAATCAAAACCAGAATAAGATACCATTTCATACAAGGGTGACTATTATAAAAAACAAACAAACAAAAAATAACAAGTGTTGACAAGGATGTGGAGGGATTAGAACCCTGTGCACTGCTGGTGAAAATGTAAAATGGTGCAGCTGCTGTGGAAAACAATATGACAATTCCTCAAAAAAGTCAAAAATAGAATTATGATATACTCCAGCAACTCCTCTTCTAGTTATCTATCCAAAAAATTTAAAGCAAGACTTAAATAGTTACATATCCATGTTCACAACAGCATCATTCACAAGAGTCAAAAATGTGAAAGCAACCCAAGGGTCTATCAATGAATGAATGGATAAACAAAATGTGATATATCCATACAATGGAATATTATTTAGGCTTAAAAAGGGAGGATATCCTATCATATACTATATGGATGAAACTTGAGGGCATTATGCTAAGTGAAATAAGCCAGTCAAAAGACAAATACTGTATGATTCCACTTATATGAGGTTCCTGGAATAGTCAAATTACAGAAAGAGAAAGTAGAATGGTGGTTGCTGGGGATTGGGGAAGAAGATGGGGAGTTACTGTTTAATGGGTATAGAGTGTCATTTTTGCAAGATGAAAAAAGGTCTGAAAATAATGGTGGTAACTGTTGTATAACAATTTGACTATCTTTAATGTCACTCAAACTACATTTAAAAATGGTTAAAATAGTAAATTTTATATTATGTGTACTTTACTACAATTTTTTAAAAGCCTAGGTGGCTCAGTGGATTAAGTGACTGCCTTCAGCTCGGCTCATAATCCCAGGATTCTGGGATCAAGCCCCACAATGGGTTCCTGGCTCAGAGGGGAGTCTGCTTCTCCCTCTTCTTCTCCCCCTCCCCATGCTTGCTCTCTCACTCACTCTCTTTTCCAAATAAATAAATAAAATCTTAAAAAAAAAAAGTGATTAATGACTAGGCATAAAGCCATGGACAAAAACTCAATCTTCATTTTTTCTCATGTTCAATGAAGAATTTGTACTAAAATCTATTTTTTTACTAAAATACTATATGAGTTTGTGACATCTCAAGTTATTGTGATCTATGATCTAATTCTCATTAAGATTTGAAATAAAACTGAGACTTAGCATTTTTTTTCTCAAAGATAAACTCTTAAAAAAAATTGAATAGAATTTAAAAAGAACGATCCATACCTGATATAAAGCAAGAGAGTGTCCATATCTCTGGAGAGGACCCCTTGATAGACTTCCTACATTCCATATACTGCTTTCCAAATTATAACTAAAAGCAAAAAAAAAAAAAAAACTGTATAAGCTAAGATTCATTTTTGTTTTTTTAATTTGCATGTCTTCCTCACTTGTATTCAAGTATTCATTGAACTCAAAAATAATTATAACTAATAAACTCATAATTTCATGTGCCACATTAGAAATTTTTAATAAAGACTCATTCAAGACATACCTACTCTAAATCAAAATTCAATCATTTAAACATGTAATATATATTAACTTGAGTAGGCTATTTATTTCTGGAATTAATTTGTTCAATTACCCTTAACAATTTCAACCAACTGATTAGCCTAAATAATAAGTGAGTTATTCTGCATTTTTAAGTTTTTTTAAAAGCCACCTTTTTCTTTTCAAAATAGACAAAACTTCTCCCCATTTTCATAACAGCCATTTCCTTTATGTATTTATTTTTATTCTTTTGTACAGACTAAGCTTAGCATTATGTAAATTAACTAAATATGCACTTCCTATGCCAAATATAACACGTTCACAGAACACTTTTTGAAATAAAATAAATCTAGTAAGATAGAAGCTTCTGTAAAAATAAAGTACTTATTGGATTACAGGATAAAAAAAGAAAATTAATATGTTCTAAAATATATACATGAAAACAAAAGTTCCAAACTATGAATCTCAAATGCTCATCCAACAGAACTCCACCATCATACTCTACAAAGTTCCTCAATTTGCCAAAACAAAAAAGGGAAGCACCCAGCTAAGAATTGGCTAGAACACTGTTTAAGAAGCTCATTATCAATTCTCTTTCTTCAACTCATCAAGAAAGGTTAGAGGGCTCACTTCACCAAAAAAAAAAAAAAAAAAAAGAGAGAGAGAGAGAGAGAGGGAGAAAGGGTTACCAAAAATTGTCTTCAGTATCATGTTTAACTCATTTCCTACCATGGAGTTATAAAATACATGTGTATGACATAAATGAGGAAATAAAATCAACCAGAACATAAACATAACTTCCAGACTCGTACCTGTATCTACCTACCATATCTGTACCCAACACACAGCTTTCTACCAAGTTACCATAAATTAGGGCCCAGCAAACTATTTCTGTAAAAGCCAGACAATAAATATTTTAGGCTTTGTGTACCACATTGGTCTCATACATTCTTCTTCGGTTCTTTTCTACAGCCGATTAAGAATGCAAAACCATTCTTAGCATCTAGGTCCTAGGCCCCTACTTGACAGTTGGCTGTTTCTGCTATCAATAAACTATATTTGTGTTCCTGGTGCACTAGATCCCACAACATTCTAGCAGTTCTCCCATCTCTTTCCTACATCACCACTTTCTGGATTTACTAGATAATTCCCATTGGCATAAAAACATGGTATTATTTTTCCCCACTTATAAAAAAAAAAAAAAGGAAAATTTCTCTTGACCTCACAGCTCCCCCTTCAAGCTACAGCCCCATTTCTTTTCTATGCCTATTCTTCCTTACCCCACCCTGCACCTCTCCACTCTCTCTTCAACTAACTCCAAACAAGCTTTTAAAACGCGGCTCCAACAAAACTGTTTTTGTTAAAACCAGCTTCCTCCTGCTAAATCTCTGGGCCCTTCTCAGTCCTCATTTTCCTTGATTTGGCTAATCATTAGCATTTGACACTGCTAATCAATCCTTCCTCCTCATATACTCTCTTCCCTTGCCTTCAAAGATACCACACTTGGTTTTCCTACCTCATAGGCCACTCCTTTACAGCCTCCTCTGCTGTTTTCTCATCTTTTACCTTGACCTCCTAGTGATATGGTGCCTTGGGTTCAGTTCTTGGTTCTCTTCTCCACCTAGAATTCATTCCTTTGATGATTTCATCCTAACTCAAGCCCCATTTCTATTCTTCTTACCAATCCCAGTATATTCTTCACAAAGTAGGCACAATACAAGTCAAAGCATGCTCAAAGATTCCCATGACTCTCAAAAAACCTACAACATCCTACATGATCTGTCTCTCTCCCTGACTATCCCAAGAACTTCATGCTTCCCTCTCATGTATTCCATGAAAGTCACAGGGCCTCCTTGCTGCTGCTAGAACTGTCCAAGTAGCTCCACATTAAGGCTTTTGCCTGGCTCTTTTCTCTGTCTCCAGATAACTGCACTGCCAATGCTTAATCTCTTTAAATCTGTTGTTATCACCTTTCCCATGATGCCTACCTTGACCACTACATTTATAACTCTCCTCTTTGCACTTTGTGATTTGCTTTCTAATGTGATTTCCTATCTATCTTGGTATCTATCTTTATATATATGCATATATATATATAATTTACATACAATGTACTTATTTATGATGGTAATTATGTTTTTCTAATTGCCTGTCTTTCCTCACTAACTCCATAAATATAGGGACAATTAATATGTCCACTATGTATCCCAAATATCAAGCATACAGTTAATATTCAAAACAGTTTGCTATGCCCATAAATACATGTTAATTCTCACTAATGTCTGTATATAATGTAAGAGCCTATTTAGCCAGAGCGATTCCATCTGGTTAAACAGTGATTTTGTTGTTTATGCAGTAAAACTTAAACTGACCCTGCCCCCCCCCCCCCAACCAGGGGACTTACTTAAAAGCAAGTCCAGGAAACTAATCCCAGGTAACAAAGCCCAAATATAAGGGTGGGTCAGGCCGGGTAGAGACATCCAATCAGTGGGGCGTGCATACTGTCTCCCTAGCTACCAAGGAGTGTGGGCCCTGCCTTTTGGGCACCTATTCTGACCAAGGTGATAGGTTAGTTCAAATATCTACTATAGGGTAAATTGTGATTCAATTGGTCACTTGTGTGTGACTTAGCATGACTAGGCAGCTTTCTCTGTATGTTGCAATCTCATTGGCCACCTGTGTGTGACCAGGCTCAACCACATGGCCTTTGCCTTTAAAAGTTAGTCGGTAAGGCAGGGAGAGTTCGCCCTCTCTGTAAGAGGCAGCTCCGAACGGTTGGTTTGATTCTCGATGCTTGACGCGAAATAAAGCTTTGCCTGACCTTTGCTTTTATCAGTCTCACTCCTTTGATCACGGACCTATCATTGGGGGACCCATCATATATGTTCTGTCAAATAATACAGAACTTTATATCTTACTGAAAAATTTTGTCTTAAAATATAACATCTAGGGGCATCTCGGTGGCCCAGTCAGTTAAGCATCTACCTTTAGCTCAGGACATGATCCCAGAATCCCAGGATCAAGCCCCACACTGGGCTCCCTGCTCACAAGGAGTCTGCTTCTCCCTTTGCCCCTACCCCTGATCATGCTCTCTTTCTCTCTCTTTCTCTCTCTCTCTCTCAAATAAATAAAATCTTTTTTAAAAATGCAAAAGATTTTTACAAATGTAACATCTATACCTCAATTAAATTCTACAGAAGAGAAATTGACTAATGACTGACATCACTTCTAAAAGCCAATGAATATCCTTACCTACCTACAACTGAATTACATTCAGAATAATAAAAACAAAAAATTCTCTAACTTGTGAACACAGCAACCAGGTTACTTTTAATCTGACACCTCGAGACTTACTACAAAACTAAACACTATACACAAAAGAAACAGGTTGCAGACAAAAAAAAGTTAAGCTATCTGAGTCAAATGAGAAATATATAAGTTTAAGAGTATCAAATGATATTCACCACTTAATTTTAAATATGCTATTAAACTTGTACAGAACACAAATTTTTAAGATTCCCATGTTTCCCTGACACTGTATTCCATCTTCACAACTCTACTTTGCAAAGACCACGGTTTAATTCAAAGTTTTATTTTATTTTCATAGACTTTTCATTATCATTAATCATAGTTAATTTCCTTCTCATTTCCACATTTAAATCGTATTATTGCTTCAGGTTCTTTTTATACCTTAACAACTTGTTTAATCCTACCAACTACCCTTCAATTCTTTTTAGAAAATTTTATCCTTCATATACTATGAGGTATAATTCTAATTCTTCACTTAAATATTTACCTATCACTCTTCCTTTTCTTCCTCTCCAGAATTCATTTTAGACTTTAATTCCAATCGTATTCAATCATAGCTTTAAAGCAATCTCCTCTTAAACACAGACTTTTTTATATTCTCCAAAGTAACAAGGTTAGTATTTCACTTGGTAGGGTTGCCAGATAAAATATAGGATGCTCAGTTAAATCTGAATTTCAGATAAGCAACCAACAAATTTTTAGTGTACCCATGCAATATTTGGAACAAAAGAAAAAATACATATTTTTAAAGTTATTTTGTATATTGCATATTGCAAGGAGCCTACGTGCAACCTATACAATTTTACAATGAAGACTAACAAGGTCAGTTCTGACTGGTTGATGCCCAGGTTGTACCAGTTATATTATTATATTGAAAACAATACTGATAATCAAATTACTCTTTCTAATTCCTCTTTTATTCTGTTGATAGATGGTTGATAAAATAAAACTGGCAGCTGAAAAAAAAGTCAGATAAAGCTGCAAACCATGTGATTTCTCATGTCATCCAATCATGCAGAGGATAATCTCTATTGCGCCAACAGCAAATAAATGATTTATTTTATAATATTGGCGCTGTGTTCCCAAAAGCTTGTAAAATAAAAGCTCAGGTAAATTAAAACTTACGGAAAAAAATGAAAGTATTTTTACATAAGCAAATACACTTCATTCTAAGAAAATGAAAGGTGACAGGATTTTTAATGTCTAATACAGGCACAGTCCCCTACTTCTTTGAAGTTAATATTTTCATACTAAGAATTTGAGAAAAGCAATCTCTAGAGAGGTAATAAAATGTCTACAAAACAAACTTACATGCACAATGACAAAAATTAACTATGTATGTACTGAGTTCATGTATTCTCAAATCAGTCCCATGTAGCAAGTAGTTACTACCACTGATATAACCGTTTATAAATTTGGACAGCAATAAAATAAGAAATTTAGTATAGTCTTGTTACCAAAATAATCCAATAGATTATGAACATTTGAAAAAAAACTTACTTCAGGACCATTTGAAAAGAACTGTAGTTAAAAGTATATCCACCAATCACCCACATAAATTTCCCATGTAAAACTGCTTTATGGGAAGCCCGACCTACAGATGGACTGAAGGGTTTAACATTTGGCAAAATCCAGTAAGATTCAGTAGAAGGAACATTCAAAGAACAATCAGGACCTATTAAAAAAAAAAATCAAACACAATGCATTAAACAAAGACCTTACGTTATAGAAACAGAATATATGGATTAAGAAAATTTAAGAATTCAATGCTCATGCTATTAATAAATGCAATATACATAAAATGATCTAAAATATAACTTATAGGAAAATTTCTAAGACCAAAAATAATGCAAATAATAGTCAAAAAGTTCATATACCCAACAGACATAAATACCACAACCTGAAAAAAAATCATTTAAGTAATACGAAATATCATATTTACTTTAGTATGCTACTAGAAGGCTACTAGAATATTAGACTGCAAATCAATGTACGCAAATCCTGGTTTGGTCACTGACAATAAATGTGACCTTGAGCAAGTCTGTTTGTCTCTCCCATCATCAATCTTTCATGTATAAAATAGAAATAACAATTGATCCCCTAAAGGTTATTATAATTTTTTAAAAGACAGTGGAAATGAAAGCATTTATAAATTATAAACTATTAAACAAATATGAAACCAAAAATTATATTTTTCTTAGTATCATTATATTAAGAACAACCAAAATTGGTATTAGTAGAGAGGCTTATTATCCTCAAACAGAAAAAATTATTATGCATAATAAAATAAAAAGTATTAATAAGTGCAGGATAACTTAAATAACTTAAGTTAAAAACACTGCCTTTACCTACCCATCATTCAAGTTACTCATGAGACTTGGTTTCCTCCTCTGTAAAATATAGGAGACTAGCCTAGATCAGGTTTCTCAAACTTAACTAATTGAAGGAATGCTCCTAAGGGAAATATATATTTCACCAAACTTAAGGTTCATAAATTATTTTAATTCTAAGGAAACTAAAATACACTGAAATAAAACTAGATATAAATTCCTTATGTTTGAAGTACTTTTATAAATATAAAACCAACAAAAATTTATAAATTGTATATAAACTTACAAAACCAGTAAAATTAATGTTTACTTAATATGATGGTAATAGTGTTTTGCTCAAAGTAAATCATTGGTCCCAAGTTGAAGATGATATTACTACAGTGCCTTTTTAACATACTTTAGCATACCTATATTATCTTGACATAATTCTCCCATCACGTTTCTTTCCTTTACCTTTAATAAATAGTTTAAATTCAATAATATGCCATATTATCATTTGAACTTCACTTGTAACAAAAGCATAAAACACCTCAGGAATATTCTTTTTAGCCTATAGTATGTAACATCACTTGGTCTCAAATCCATAGCAAACAGGAATGCTGACACTGCAACCAAGTGACATTTTTACTCAATTATGAGATCAGTCACTTGGCTTAAATTTGTTAATACAAAGAAGTTTTAGATTATCTTGAATCACAAAATTTTAAAATATCCGAACAGACTCTGATGTGAGAGACATTAACCCACACAGTTTCCATTTGTTTACGTGTTCACTCACCCATGCACTCACTCATTCATCTTCAAAGTCCTTTTCAATGCTTGCATGCTATATTTTTCAGGTACAAACTAGGTAGCATTCTAGCTTATCTCTTTGATAACAGCATAATCCTTTAAATCAGATACAGAAAATGTTACTACTTCTGAGTGAGAAGACTACAAACTATTCCTTGGTAACTGAAGAAATTTAAAGAACATACTGCTGTCAAAAATATTTTTTAATTCCAGTTCTAAAGCACTTAGAATTCACTCAATTCAAGTTGGCAAACAACCACCCATGAGCAAACTCCAGCCCATTATCTGTTTTCGTAAACAAGATTTTATTAGAACACGGCGTGCTCGTTGGAGTACGACTAGTGTTGTAGTTGAATACCTGCAACACAGACTGTGTGGCCTACAAAGACAAAACTCACAGAAGAGTTCACCAATCTCTAAGTAAACTGAAGAGAAATGAGATCCTATGGACGTTATATATAAGTAATATATTCATTAGTATGAATTTTTGTATCTTGTTTTCTTAAAAAAGAAATGTAGATTTGTTTTAAATCATGTAAGTCAGGAATAATAAAGCAAATAGGGTAAAATGTTAACAATAGGGGAATCTGGGGGTAAAGGGCGTTTGGATAGTCTTTGTACTATTCTTATTCCTGCAATTTTTTCATAAATTTAAAACTTTCTAAGTAAAAACTTAAAAAGAGTCTACCACCTTAAGGCACAGAGTTGGGAGCAGTCAAATAATACCTGGGTATTATTTGACAAAGAGCTTGACAGAGAATTAACAGCACGTAAAACTCTTGAGAGTCAGAACCATATTTAAAGCGTAATGTGTTTATGAAATCTGTGCTAAAGCAAAATGTTTCAGAGCAGGTTTGTAGTAGGCTATATAAAGCCCCCCCGCCCCAAAGAAGTCTAGGTCCTAATCACTGGAACCTTTTGCCTTATCTGGCAAAAGGAATTTTGAAGATATGACTAAATTAGGAATCAAACTCAGAAGTTTATCCTGGATTATCCAGGCAGGCTCTGAATGTAATTACAAGTTTCCTTAACCAGAGAGGGAGATCTGAATACAGAAGAAGAAAGCAGTATGACCACTGAAGTCAGCTGTAGTGTAAGCTTTGATAGTGGAGGAAGGGAAAACTAGGAACTGCAGCTCTAGAAGCAGGAAAAGTCAAGGATCTAGAAAAGATCTAGAAAAGATCTAGAGCCTCCAGGAGTGTGACCTTGCAAGCCCTGAGATTTTAGACCAGTGAAACTGACTTCACACTTCTTATCTCAGATGGTAAGAGATTAATAAATGTGTATTGATTTAAGACATCAGGTTTATGGTAATTCATTACAGCAGTTATAAGAAACTAACACGTATAACTAAATTTATTACTTAATTTATTTAAATATTGTTATTTAATACAGAAAAACAAGATTCTAGAGGTTTTTTAAATTTTACTCAGTAATCTAAAAAATCTGATTTTCTACACAAAATAGGAGTTAAAATTTTTCTTATCTTTGTTACTACCATATCTTACTTCTGGCAATTATTAGAAGAAATGTCTATAGTCAAACTCTACATATCATCTTTATTTTGTTCTAAATTAGGAAGTTTATAAATAGAATGAGATTCATGAATATGGCTTAAAAGTTTAAGGAGAACTAGATACCTTAATATGTAGAACGCTGTGTTCTATAACTAAAATAATTAAAAACATCATTTTAAAGGATGCCTGAGTTGCTCAGTGAGTTAAGCATCTGACTTTGGCTCAGGTCATGAAATCAGGGTCCTAGGATCAAGTCCCACATCAGAGTCCCTGCTCAGTGGACAATCTACTTGTCACTCTCCCCTTCTCATTCTCTCTCTCAAATAAATAAATGAAATCTTTTTTAAAAAATGTAATTTTATAAACTGAACATTAATTTAAAACATAAATAACTATAAAGAATACACTATACACAAAGGCTTCACCATCCATTAAAAATCTAATATTGATATCTACATTTAAGGCCCTCAAAGACTCCCTTTTTAGTTTTTTTTAGAGGGTGGGGAAGAGGCAGGGGGAGAGGAAAAGAGAGAATCTTAAGCAGGCTCTACTCTGGGCAGGGCTCAATCTCAGGACCCTGAGATCATGACCTGAGCCAAATTCAAGAGTCAGATGCTTAACTAACTGAGCCACCTAGGCACCCCAAGACTCCTTTTTTATAAAAATATATCCATGAGGGACGCCTGGGTGGCTCAGTGGGTTAAAGCCTCTGCCTTCAGCTCGGGTCATGGTTCCAGGGTCCTGGAATCGAGCCCCGCATCAGGTTCTCTGCTCAGCAGGGAGTCTGCTTCTCTTCCTCTCTCTCTGCCTGCCTCTCTGCCTACTTGTGATCTCTGTCAAATAAATAAATAAAATCTTTAAAAAAAAATATATATATATATATATATATATATATCTCCATGAAAAGTCCTCTATGTACCACTTCCTAATGTGGCCCCTTATGCAGCACCTCTGCATTAACTCTCCCTGCACAACTTCTATCTCAAGGTATGCAGACCTGAGCTATCTTGAAAAGATGTAATAAACTAATTCACATTACAGTGGGGATTTCATAAAGATTTAATATGCTACATTTTCCACAGGTTGTGCATCATTTATAATCCAAAGAGCATAAATGAATTTCTAATGCTGTAACTTTGGAGATTAGTAAAGGCTATTGAGAGATTTTTGAAGGGAAAATGCTATTCTACACACAATCATAGAGAGTAGAATTACACTCTGATGTCTCCCAAATGTGTATCTCTAGTCCCACAATCCCTCTTGAATTCCAAGTTCAAAGACAGATGACCTATATGACATCTCCACCAGCTGGATGTCTAATAATAATCTCAAACTTAACATGTCCAAAACTAAAATCTTAACTCTTCCCTTTCAAATCTGCTCCCTCACTAGTGTTCACCATCTCAGTAAATGGCACTTCCATTCACCTCACTGCTCAGGACAAAGACCATGGGGCTATTCCTGAGCTCTCTCTTTCACCCACATTCCATATCCAATCCATCAACAAATCCTGGACTGACATTCATTAGGTATGCAGGCGTACAGCCTTTCTGACCATTAAAATATGGACAGGTTTCAATTGAAGCAGATGCTGCCTCAAGCCCCTGGCCTACCCTCCCAGTTCCCCGCCCCTTCCTGAGATAATCCAAGCCTCTCCAGTCAACAACTAAAGGCATGATACCTGGCACAGCATGGCTCCTCCAGGATCTAGCTCCAGTCCTAAGGCCAGCATGCATTTTGACTGGCTGGTGTCTGAATGTCTGTACCCTACCAATGATAAACATCTTTAAATTCTGTCATTTCTACTAGACACCAACCACCAATTCTTTCCTTTACAGCTACCATCCTAATCCTAGCCACCTATTTGGAACTATTTGGAACAAGAGTCTCCAAAAACTGGTTTCCTTATTTCTGGTTCCCTTCTCATCACATTCTACTCTCCACAATGCAACCAGAGTGATTAAAAATATGAATTCATTCCTACTCAAAATCCTTCAGTGGCTTCCCATCACACTTCAAAAAAAATGAAAAATTCCTAACATAGCCCAACACCTATGAGTGGTCTCAGTATATACTTACCGAATGAATGAATAAAAATAACCTTAGAGCTATAAAAGATCAAAAGTATGAGCTATGAAGTAAACCAAGATTTCCAACTTACTAGATATGAAACCTTGGACAAATTACTTCTTCAAGCTCCTTTACAGTAATCCTAATCTTTTTTTTTTTTAAGATTATTTATTTATTTATTTATTTATTTGACAGAGAGAAAGAGAGCCAGAAAGGGAACCCAAGCAGGGGGAGAGAGGGCGAGAGAAGCAGCCTTCCCACTGAGTGGGGAGTCCCATGCAAGGCTCAATCCCAGGACCCTGGGATCATGACCTGAGCTGAAGGCAGATGCTTAACTTAAAGACTGAGCCACCTAGATGTCCCAGTAATCCTATTCTTATTATTAAGTCAATCCCCTCATTTTATATATAAGAAAACTAAGTATACTTGAGGCAATCTATGTTAATAGATATGTCATTAGATATTACAAATAGACATGTCAAAGAAAAAAGGAAAATTACAAGTAAAAAATTCCTATAATCCCAAGGGGCACCTGGATGGCTAAGTCGGTTAGGAAACTGATCTTGATTTTGGCTCAGGTCATGATCTCAGGGTAGTGAGATCAGCCCTACATCAGGCTCCACACTGGGCAAGGAGTCTGCTTGAGATTCTCCCTCTGCCCTCCCCACATCAACCTCACTCACTCCCTCTCTCTCCAAAAAAAAAAAAAAAAAGTCCTACAATAGCAGGGAAATCAAACTGAGAAAAAAATTGCAAAGATAAAACCTAGAATAAAGAAAGAACCACAAAATGTTTAAAGTTCTTCCAAAGTAATTCCAGACCACTAAATTACATTCCAAATACAAAGTGTTATATTTTGCACTGGAAAAACTGGACAAGTTTTTCTAAAGGAATCTCTCTCTGATTTTATAATGGAAATCAATACAAAAAAATCTGTTTATATAACACAAATGAAATTTAGAAAATAACTTAGCTTCCATATAAAGAAAGATAAAAATTTAAAGTTTTCAGATGAGTGAAACGGCAATTCCCCAAAGGTCCAAAAATTATTAATAGATTTATATACAAATTTTTGACGTTACTAGAAAACCTGTAATTGCTATGTACAAAGATACAGAAAGGAAAACCTGTCAGTAAAATTCGATCTCCCCCAAATAGGAGGGAGACTAATTGTTCCTTAGTATTTAATAACTTAACAGCAGGCTTTGATTTCTAAAAACAAGAATTACTCTGAGTGGAGTTTCTCTGTATCATTTAAAGCAAGAAAAGAAACCAAAAAAGTATGCAGTCATGTAAGGGATTTTCAGGGGAAAAATTAATCTTTCTCTAGAATTTTAGACTTCCTAATATAGTTTTAGCTCATACTTTTAATTCATATTTAATCTAAGTCATGATGAAAATTTTATTATTAAGGTGGTATAGACTTAAAGGGCCAAATTATACTTATTTTCTTTTTTCAGTTCTCAATTAAAAACACTAAATTAATGCTAACTTTGTACCAAATGCAGATTGTTAAGCTAAATTTCTATCAATACATCTATGTTGCAAATATCACTTTTAGTATTGTAAATAAAGCTAATAACAGAAATATAAAATACATATACATATATATATATATGAACTCTAATAGTATAGAGGGCACTATAGTACAGAGTACCACTATACGCTGGTATAGTGTATCATCTAGATTTCTTTGGTTGTAAGCCACAGAAACTAATTTCGGCTACTTTAAGGAAAAAATGGGAATTACTGGAGAAATTCAGAGAATTTCAAAATGAGGCTAAAAAATCAAGTTTAGAATAGGCAACTATCTGGATTTATCATCCCATCACGACTACTTTAACTAAATGAAAGGCAATTTCCCAAAACAAAGTTGGATTGCTAACAGAAAAGGAAAAAATATGCTGAGAAGGGAGATTTTAAGAGAGGTGTATGTAACTTATTTTAATCATTCCAGAAATAATTTTATGATTTAGTATGTATACTGAATCTGAAGTTCTCCAAATAAAAAGCAAAACAAGGTAACAAAAGTATAAGTCCTCTTCTAACAGCACTGAAAAATCTGACTTTGTTTCAGTATCCAAAGTATTCTAAACATTTTCTAGCCCCACTAAACCAATCTCCAAAGGCCAGGCATGAATTTTCATGTATTGTGAATGTTCACAGATGTTTTGACAGTATTTTAATTTTATAGAACAATGAATTGTGTGAATGGTAATCATTATACTGTTCTGTTCCAGGATTATTTGGTTCTCTCAGTTTAGGTCAATGATGCAATTATAATATAGACAGGAACTGTCCTGTTGGCAAAGAAAAGTGTTTTCCAACATATTATTTTGAGTCATGGAAAGCTTTATGGACTTTGGTTCTAATTCGTTGAAAATGATTAATATAGAGTTAGCTAGGACTGAGAGCAGGATTTGTTTATTCTACTTCTCTAAGTCAGAGCCATTAATACAAGAGCCTGTTACAGCATCAGGTAAGCTTCTCTAAGAAGGGAAGTTACTCGTCTCACACAATATCCCGTGAATTGTATTGTGACTTGGAGCTCAGTCTGTTCCACTCTCTCTACACTTAGTTTCCTGGTGATCTCATCTGATTTCATGGCTTAAGTACCACCAATAGTTTCCAATTTAATATTTTTAAGACCCAAATTTATAGCTACAGTACAGACGTCCTCCACTAAACCCCAACTATCTGTTCAACATCTCCACTTAGATGTCTAAAAGACATTTCAAACTTCACATACTGAAGTCAAACTAATTTTCCTCCTAAACTCTTCTTCGTCTCCATTGGTAACTCTACCTTACCTCTGTGGTCTAAAAAATCTTAGTCATTTTGACTCTTTTCTTTTCCTCACCCCCTCCATACGCAATGCATCAGCAAATCTTATTAACCCTGCTTTTTAAGTTCCATTTAGCACTCAAGACACTCTTACCCCTCCACTGCCTGCCCACACTACTATCACCTCTCATCTGGATAATAATTATAGCAGTGCCCTCTTAACTGGTACTATGCCTTCAGTATTCTCAATTAGAAGCCAACAGAAACCTTTTAAAACTAAGTCAGATTAGATCAATCTTCTGCTCAAAATTTTTCAGTGGTTCCCCATTTCACCTAGGGTGAAAGTCAAAATCAGTACAGCTGTCCCCAGTGCTAAGGCTTAGCTGAACTGGCTCCATTATTCACATACCTCCATCACTCCAGTAACCCTTAAACCCCATATCTCCAATCCTCTTGTTCTGTAACTTCTCTGAGCTCCTATCTGACTAATCTTCCATTAGTAATTCAATTCCAGGCACACTGGCCTTTTAGCTGGTCCTCAAACACGAAGGGCATGTTTCTACCTTAGGGCTTTTGTACTGACTGTTCCAACTGCCTAGAATATTCTTCTGAGTAAGGATATAGCTAATTCCCTCACATGTACCAAGTCCTTGCACAAATGTCACCTTCTCAGTAAGGCCTAAACTGACCACTCTATTTTAAATTGTAACTCCCATCCCCATATCTACCCCTCTTTCTCAGCTCTACTTTATTTCTCCACAGCACTTATCCCTTTCTAATATACTATACTTATAACGTGTATATTGTGTTCATTGTGATCTGTCTCCCAGTTTAATGTAAGTAAGCTACATAGAGATCCTTGACTTCTTTGTTCCACGATGTATCCGAAAGGCATAGAATAGTGACTAAAACTTAGTAGATGCTCAAAAAACTTTGTTACATAAATGAATATGATATATATATAATATATATATATATACACACACACTCACAGACCCACACACACATTCTCAATGCTACCTTTAAACAATTTTTCAAGTAGGTTAGGAATAAAAACTTAATTATATTGACTTGCAAGAAGTCAGATCTGCTGATTCTACTAGTGGGAAGAATGACTAAAAGAAAAGAATTTAATTTAGTATATTACCTGTCATTAAAGTTAAATAAAGTAGAGAGACAATGTTTATTATTATTAAACATAAAAAGGAAAAGGTAATTTATCCAGTGAATTTTTTAAAGGTGCAACCTATACTCTGATGCGTACTTACATACTAAAGTAACTAAGCATGTCCTGGTATGTCATATGGCTAGTGCAGAAAAAAACACTTCAAGATAAAATATTCATGAGTTTAAATTAAAACGTTTTATATTTTTCTAAAACGAACAAAATTATCAAGTTTTTACAACCTGAATGAAGGCAGAGGTTAAGTGTATGTTCTGGTAGTCAATACTGCCACCTACTGGCAAATGTTAAAATCTAAAACCAAAGGATTGCAATGACTGGAAAACAAAGAATCCAAGAACCACATGCTCAAATTCAGTTGTTTTTCTCAATATTTAAAGTCATTTTTTATAAATTAAGTACATTAAATAATTTATTACAGTACTCATCTTCTGAAACATTTATACTTGAATGTCTATATATCATTAAACTAGTCTTATTCATTTATTCAACTCCAGAAACCAATATTGCACTGTATGTTAACTAAGTAAAAATAAATTTAAAAAATAATAATAATAATTCCCTCAGCAACAACAAAAAACTTGAATGCCTACTACACGTCAAGCACTATAATATGTACTGGGGACACAAACATGATCAAAACATAATCATTCTTCACTTCATGGAGCTTATACTCCAGTAGGAAAGAAAATTAAAAATCATACATACACAAATGTGATAAGTGCTATAAATTAAAAAGGTAGGGTCCTAGGAAAGCATACAACAGGAGAATCCAACCTGGTCTTAGAATGTTAATGGGGTAAGGTATTCCTGGATGAAATTCAGAAATAAGAAAGGCCGTGAAATACTAAGGGACAAAGAGGCATGAAAGAAACTGAAATAAGTTCAAATAATGTATGAGTTTAAATAAAGAATCAGGGGCTCTATATAAAACTATCAAATTCTCTGATTTGTATATGTAGATATTATCTTTTAATCAATAATTTAAAGGCTTAACACAACAAACTCCAATCTTTATATGAGAACCAAGTCTTAACTCAACTGAAATACTATAAACAAGGAATATCCTGAAGAGATTTAAAAGGACTGAACAGTAGGATTAAGCAGGACATTCTGGAATAGGAAAGGAACATCACAGGAACAACTGTTAAATGGTTAGGTAATGGTCATGTATATAAAGACGGTGACCTATTTTTCATCTCTATAAAATAGGGGGAAAATGTCTTGTGTAATGGATTAAGAAAAAGAAAATCAGACGGTTAAGCCTACGGGTTTATTTTTTTAACCTGTCTACTTCCACCATCTGTTCCACACTGCAAAGTTTTTTTTTCTGAGTAGACATCAGAGAACTACTTATACCACTCCTAGTCAATTAAGGCAACAATCTACATTTTAAAATATTTTATTTGGGGGCACCTGGGTGGCTCAGTTGGTTAAGCAACTGCCTTCGGCTCTGGTCATGATCCTGGAGTCCCGGGATCAAGTCCTACATCAAGGTCCCTGTTCCACGGGGAGTCTGCTTCTCCCTTTGACCTTCTCCGCTCTAATGCTCTCTCTCTCTCACTCTCTCTCTCAAATAAATAAATAAAATCTTTTTTTAAAAGTTTAAAAAATATTTTATTTGTATTTTGTATTTGTTTCAGAGACTCTAATCATATAAACCCCCTTCTTGTTTGGGAGAATCTCTCTTGTGTGAATTCTGTTCAGAAACGGGATCCCTTCCTACTACGTGAATCAGAGAAGCTAAAGGTATGAGTAGGCAGCCAAGGTATAAGTAGGACCTCAGCCAAACAGATGCTACTAAGCAGGACTTTGAGTCTTAACAAGTGATACAAAGGTGTAGGAAACATTCAGAATTCTCTCTAGCCATGCCTGAAGCATGTGGTATGCACAGTAAGGATGCCAGTGGGATCCCAGGGTCCAGTGGAGTGACACGAATATCCTAATCCAACATTCCTGTGGCTTCATCTTTCAGGTAACCATGAATCTACCCACCTGCCTTTCCGTTGTACTTGACCCTTTCCAACCAAGGTTCGTCCAGCCTTTCATCTCTCTGCAGAGCTATTGGGGATCCTTCTGTATTAGTTAGGGTACAGGTTAGAAGAACCAAAACTAAGCTGCTTAAATAAGCTAAAACTCAATTTCTCCCTAATGAAAAATTCTAGAAGCAAATGGGCAAGTAATATTGGTTACTAAAGTTATTGTCATCTACCAACATTTGGAAAGATCTCAATGTTCTAAAAGTTCCACAGAGCACTTCCACTCGTGTCCTGCTGACCCGAACTTAGTACTACAGCCATACCAGCTGCAAGGGAGGCTGAGAAATGTGGTATGTAGCTGGAAGGCCATGTGCTAAAAACAAGGGAAAAACTAATTCTGGGCAACAATGGTTTCTGCCATGCTTTCCAGTAAGTGCCTTTTCTGCTCAAGTAAGCCAGAACTGCTTCTGCTTATAATCAAAGACTTCCAGCGATTCAGATTTTGTTTAATTTATGTAAAAGACAGAAACCTGGAGCCACTCTAATTAGGGAATTGATGGCCTAGGGGGAAGGGTAGAGACACTACAACTTGGATGCTGCTTTGAAATTCTCTACATATGAACATAAACTCAATTTGTTGTATCATGATTTTGATGTCTTTTAAAAATTCCTCATCTGTCTTAATGTTTGGAAGCCATCTCTAAAGAAAATTACTTTTTAAAGCTCCCTTTTCCCCTTCTGTGACTTATTAGGACTTAAATAATTTTATTAACTGAAAATCATCACAGAAGCAGATGAGCCCACAGAGGTCCCTACCCTTTAAATAATCTAATATGTATATATCATCTTTGACAACCATACATTACGACATAATTACACATTATACAACAAACCTGTATGCTTTTCAACATGCCTTTCTGTAAATTTTTTTTTATTTTTTTAAAGATTTTATTTATTTATTTATTTGACAGAGATCACAAGTAGGCAGAGAGGCAGTCAGAGGGAGAGAGGGAGAAGTAGGCTCCCCGCTGAGCAGAGAGCCCAATGCGGGGCTCAATCCCAGGACCCCGAGATCATGACCCGAGCTGAAGGCAGAGGCTTAATCCACTGAGCCACCCAGGCACCCCTCAACATGCCTTTCTATAGGAAAGGGGGGGGCAGTTAACATTGATGGCGCCATCTTCCATTAAAACAAATTCCTCTGTAATTTGGAAAAATTCCTCAAACAGGAAAAAGATGATAGCAAATGATTAAGGAAGAAAGAAGAAAAAGTTAAGGGAGGAAAAAGTATGGTGATGGGTAAGCAGAAATCTTCGAAGGTACCCACAAAAACCTAAATTAGAAAGAGGAACAGAAGCCAGGTAGGACAAGCACTACAGAAATGTTAGGAAGGGAATCCAAGACTTAACATAAAGCTGGGCTTCCCCTCCACACTTGTCCTCTTTAATAAAATCCCAGTTTCTAGAAAGCGATACTTTTTTTTTTTTGTATATTAGCATAGATCCAACAGAGAAGTAAAATGAACCAACATAAAAGGATAAAATATAATGGAGGTAGCAATAATCTTATTTTTAACCCAAAGAATCCAATTCCAAATAACACATTACAAAAACGTGCCAGATTTTGAATCTCATAAATTGCCTCCTCAGCTCTCATTTTTAAATATCTCAAGTTCTTTGATCATTCCCCAGATGTCCTAGAAACAAATTTCTCTCTCATTTCCCCCTTAATGATTCCTCCCCATTCTACGTATCTGAAATAGAAACATAATTTTCCCCCGAGCAGTTCTGGTAGTAATTCCAACTACCTTAAGCTACACTTCCTTAAATACAAAACCAGGGATCAGGTCTGAAGCTCAAAGGAACCAATATGTATGTCATCTGTCATGAAAGAAGCATAATATCACTTTCACCAAGTACCCTACCCTCAAAACATTCACATCAGCTCAGAGATCAACTCTATATCTATTAAGAATAGTGGTCTTGGGGTGCCTGGGTGGCTCAGTGGGTTAAAGCCTCTGCCTTTGGCTCAGGTCATGATCCCAGGGTCCTGGGATCGAGCCCCGCATTGGGCTCTCCGTTCCGTGGAGAGCCTGCTTTCTCCTCTCTCTCTGCCTGCCTCTCTGCCTACTTGTGATCTCTGTCTGTCAAATAAATAAATAAAATCTTAAAAAAAAAAAAAAAGAATAGTGGTCTGATTTCTGTGCAACATTTTATATTTATTTTTAAAAGTTATATGTAAAATATAGATATATTTCTGTGGGTATAAATATGGGACTATTCATATTATTTCTTTGCTTTAAAAGTGAACATGCCCAGTATTTGCTACCCCATTTCCAATTTCTTATATGTAAGAGTCAGGAATTTCCTTTGTCTTAAGGCACTACTGATAAGAATAATAAAATGTGAAAGGTCAAACAAAAGCCAAAAAAACAAAAGATAACATTTGAGCTAGACTTTACAAACCCCCAGAAAACAAAGCATTTTAAAGAAGGACTAGTTAAAAAAAAAAAAAAAAAGAAAGAAAGAAAGAGTAAAAAAGAACAGAGATGTTCAGAGAATAGCATACAAATGTATTCTTCTTTTGCTTTCAAGACTGTTGAAATGAGATGGGAGCCATTGAAGACCACTTTGAAAAACACTGTGTATAAGCTACACTTCTATTTCTCAGGCCTTAATTTCAATAAATGTAAATATATTCCTGATGTACCATTCTCTCCATAGAAAAGGACATTATTTTAGTTTCAAGACTAAAATGAAAAAAAAAATGGTGTATTGAGGCACTTATTAGGAGAAGAAAGATCACAAACTATTAAAATAACCACTTAATAAAATACATGCTCCTGTAATTAAAGAACATAGAGAAATCTGTCTCTATCATAATCATAATAGGTAATCAAGTTCATTTCAGTAAGAAATCACTCATATTTTGTGTCAGAGCAACTAATTTTTTTAATGAGATAACATGGATTTAAGATGAGCATAATTTATACAAAGCCTAAATTAATTCCTCTTAACAAGTACTCAGCATACTTAGTAACATTTTTTTTCTTAAAGTCATCTAAAGAATGATGACTACAATCATATGAGGAGCACGTTCTCTTTGGTTTTTACTTAGGACCTACTGCTACTACTGCTACCTTGTACTATAACACATGATCATGTGATTTTGGATTACTTATTTCTTGAGTCAAAACTGCCTCAATCAACAGGGTTAGCATGCTGACACAAAGCAAGCTCTCAATATATAAATACAATTAGCACAAAGTAAGCTCCAGATAGGTAAGTATATGGATAACTAGATGTACCTCTTCATTTAATTCCACAATGACAAAATTTATGATTTTATAGCCAAATACTTAAGCTAAAACTCTTCAATGTAGTCTAAAATTAATATTTAATCATAGATACTTATAAAATCTGTTTAGCAATTCTTCCCCAGGAATCTTACTCTTGAAATAAGCAGCTGAAATCCTTAATACTAATCCTTAATGAAATTTTTTAAATACTTCAAAAAACAGTCTGTTCTTTTAAAAATAGCCACAAGAGGTCAGTCTTTCCTAAGAAATAAATTTAAAATCCTGCAGTACCATGGAAGACAAGCATTTTTGCAGTATACTATTACCCATTACAAGTCAAATTTGAAGGCAATCTGCATTAAATTCAGTCAAGTCATCAAATTTTTCAGGATTCAACCAAAAATTCCAGAATATCATACTGATCACACACCCACAATTTAGAAAGATCGCCAAGAAGCACTTGATTCTCAAAACAGGGTGTAGACACAACTCTAGTTGTGAAGAAGCAAACATCCTAAGAAGTTGATTGTTCATCTGAAAATTCTAAAAATAAAATACATGAGATCTGGGTGTGCAAACTGTAACAAAACAAATGAGTACAGAATTTCTTTTAATCTTATTAAATATATGAATCAATGTTTCAAAAGCCATCACACCACACATGCTTACCTTGCCAACTATCATTGCAGACACACAATTTTTCTCCTGTTAGGTCGCAGTAACCATGATCGGGACTGCCACAATTGGCTTTACAATAAGGAATATCACAAGCTTCACCCTTCCAGTATTTATCACATTCACAGTACACTTGACTTGGAACAGAAATACTAGTTGTACACTTCCCATGACCAGAGCAATTGTTAGGACAAGAATTAATTCTGTAAAATATAATACATATAGATTCAAATTCAAAGTAATTAAAAAAGAATTTTGGTTGACATTTTGTAAACCTTATTTATCATTTTTATGTTGTGTTTGATATGTTCTGTTTAACCCAATTTCACAATGTGACTTCAATTCTTTACTCTGGACCCTTTAATACCTAATGCAATTCAGTTAATATTTATTTGCAATTGACTTTAATTCATTCGATGAGTTTACTTTGCTACCAAGCCTCCAAACTTCCAAGAACTACACACTCAACATTTGCAGGATCTATACAGTTCCAAACACAATGTTTTGTAAGGAATTAAGTACTCAAACATTTTGAATATACATTTTATAGAAAATAATTAAATTCATGAACACCTGAGATTAAATGAAAAGCTAAGATTTAACCTGGTTATATAATAATATTTACATAGCATGCTATCACCTATACACTGCCACGGAAGAATAGGGATGCTTATCACATTTTATTTTAAAGCCCTTTGACCAATTACATTCTACTACATATTTATTCTTCCTTGCATACATACTTGAGATAAATAGATCCTATAACAGCTTGCTGATTTTAAATTCTAATAGTCTGAAGATATTTAGGATATTTTATTCATGCAGGAAAATTCTCTAGTCATATTCTACATTCCTGAAGAAAAGGAAAAAAAGAAGTGTATCAAGTTCTTCTGTGGGCATTCCCATGAAAGCACCTGGCTCCTCCACTTCATGGAAGTGAGACTTCCAGGCATGAAAATTTATATAAAGTATCAGATGCATAATAGAGTCTTAACAAAAATCATTTTCTTATTTTAGGGGAGACAGTGGTATATTCATTTACCTTATTTTAAGCCTTAATGTCCTCACTTGTAAAATGGGAAAAATACCCACTGGACGGAACACTTGTAAAGAGAACCAAAGAACATAGTGTACACAGAGTATCCAGCACAACCTCTGAAAAGCAGAAGGACTACAAAAACATGGTTCGCACGCCCATCTTCAAATACCTTCGAGCACAGACACAGATGAAGACCCCTGTGATCCCACATGACTGCTGCTACAAGTTTCCCTAGTTTGTACTTGTTCATTTAATCCTTTACCGACAATCTTAAATTTCATAATTAATTGTCAACCCAACTTGCTACCGTAATGTCCTGAGACTTAGAATACAAACTCAAACAGTACTTTGAGGCATATCATTAAGATTTTATGTCACGTAGGAAAAGATCTTATAATTTTGAAATTTAACACACTAGCCTGCTCCTTATATAAAAGACATTTATAAAAACAATAAATTATTTAAAGTCAAGTTATAAGAATCATTATAATACAGAATTTTTTAAAAAATACTTACGAATAAAAAATGTTGAAACCAGTTAGATTATATGCAGCATCACTAAAAAAATGTAACAGTGCATAGCCAGATGTTGTAACAACTTCAGGCACAGTTTCATTTCCCCGGATTTCAGGAACAATCAAACCACTGTAAGAGAGCAAAATTGAATGCGATATATATTAATATGCATATGACTTCATCACATGAAAACTTACTCAAAAAATATTGTCAGCATCACTAAAAATCTGTAACAGAATAAGCAACTAGAAGGATAAGCCTAAAACAAGCTTCTCTCCGTTTTTCACCCAATTAGCCCTCCTACTGCTGCCAATGGACCAAAGTTCATTCTCATGTCACCACCCTCCTCTTCTTCCCTGACATCAGCTGGACCGCAGTGTCCATTTCCCCCTTTATCCTCCTATCCATCCTGTTATAATACTACAGGGTGATCTCTTAAGTCACGTGTAAACCTTCTCTTAAAGCCCGTAGAAAGCCTTGCTGTCTCTCCCTCTGGTGGCAAATTCTGATGAAGCTGGAAGGAGAGTACTCCACCCCAGCAAAGGGACTACAGTGACATTGTGGTTAAACTTGTACACTTCCAGGACACTTATCCAGGTATTCTAGGTCATTAGAAAAAATGTTTGCATACTCATACAACTTATATTAATATTCCAAAAGACATTTAAGTCCATATTGACACAAAAGAAAACTAGCAAAGGGAGGGAGGCGGATATTAATGTGCAAGAGTTCTGAGTCAGTAACCAGTTAGTAATTGCTACTTTTCCCTTTTTCAATCTCCGTATGCATTAGGAAAAATTACATATCTTCATTTACTGATACCATCCTATCCTCTCTAAATCTGTGAAAACATGCAATATGAGAAAAGAAGCTGCTAACAACAAATTACATTACTTGAAATAGTCCATTCCTTTAGGCAATGTTAAATTTATGTCACCAGGAACTGAACTCTCTTGTTCAAATCATATTTGCCAGAACAAAATGAAATATAATAATCAAATGATTTATTTTACAAACACATTCTCAAAGTAAACAAATTAAAAAGCAATCAAATCTTGATGCTTTTCTAATTATTACTGCATCTACTAACCTATGTTTGTGAAGGAACAAAAAATTTAAAAGGGGACTGTCAAAAGAATTCTAATTCTATACTACCAATCTTAGTTACATATATTTTTCACCATAGTGAGATTACTTTGAAGTGAGTACATTGTTAAAAATAATATTCCCAGGTCTTTATAACAGATAAAATTAATCTCTCTGAAACAAAGGACAGATATGTTTACTGGTTATTTATTTATGAGTGTGTGTTTTTTTTAAAGATTTTATTTGTCTATTTGACAGAGAGAGAGAGATCACAAGCAGGCAGAGAGAGAGGAGGAAGCAGGCTCCCTGCTGAGCAGAGAGCCTGATGCGGGGCTCAATCCCAGGACCCTGAGATCACGACCTAGGCTGAAGGCAGAGGCTTAACCCACTGAGCCACCCAGGCACCCCTATAAGTGTTGTTGGTTTTTTTTTTTTTTTTTTTTTTTTATTTGTCCGAGAGAGAGAGGAGCGAGAGTGAGCACAAGTAGACAGAGTAGCAGGCAGAGGCAGAGGGAGAAGCAGGCTCCCTGCCGAGCAAGGAGCCCGATGCGGGACTCGATCCCAGGACGCTGGGATCATGACCTGAGCCGAAGGCAGCTGCTTAACCAACTGAGCCACCCAGGCGTCCCTGTTGGTTTTTTTTTTAAGAGTAATTTATTTTAAAAATAAATAAAAGAAATTTAATTGATTTATTTTTAAAAATAAACTTTAAAAGAGAGGGTTTCCACATCTTATATGACACATCAAGCAATTGGACCAACTAACCCTTCCACTGAAGTCAACTAGAAAAATGACAAATTACATAAAAATATATATATATCAATTTGAAGGTACTGGAGAACTAAGAAGATGGTGAGCCCAGGTACTGGGGCCACTTCTTATGGGCATTTGCTGATTTCAAAGTTGGCGGTGAGGTTTGAAGGGCTGAGAAACTGGGTTGTTTTACAGAGGTAGAAAAACAAAAAGTGGAACCCAAGGTCTCTGCTTTGCCCTGGGACCCCAAGGACTATAAGTAAAAGTGAACTAGTAAAAGATCAACCCTCCAGGAGACTGCATTACAGCTTGGGTGTGAATCACCTCAGGATCTAAATTCAGTTGATTGGATTGCTAGTGTCCCCAGGCACTCTCTATAGGAATATATTATCTTTCTAGGTTTCAAATAATTTCTACATGTGATTTTACAAGCATGACGTCCAGCACGCAGCTGTCCAGCACACCATCAAAAAATAACACTTCTCTATTAACAATCCATTCTCCACATTCTAAAGTCTTGGCTACAGAATAAAGCCCCATTTCCTTAATGTGGTAAAGAAGAAAGCAATACTACAGTGATAAGGGAGTATAAAACCAGAGTTATTATTCTGACTATATTACTTACTAGCTAGGCAAGTTTGAACGACTCTTAATCTCTTTGTGCCTCAATTCTTCATTTATGAATGGAGAATTTATAAACTCCATGGCAATAATAATTCCTAACTAAAGGGTCACTGTGAAGATTAAATGAGTTATTATATATAAAGAACTCTTGCATACTGCCTGGCACATAATAACCATTCAGTAGATGTAATGATTACTGTTTATTGGGTAATCTGGCTCCTACCAATCCCTTCACAGAGCCTGTGATCAAATTACTCATAACTACTTATATTAGCCCAAAACATAAAGCTCTTTAATGCATCTGTGCCTTTGTACATATGTTTTTCTCTACCGAGAATGTCCCATCTGGCCCCCATACTTTGTCTATTCTACTTCTGCCCATGATGAAATTCACCATGAAGAATTAGTTACTTCTAAAATCATATAGCACTATTTTCATAACCTAATTACAATACTTATGTGCTGGGTAAAAAAAAAAAAAAAAAAAAAAAACACAAAAAACTGTGTGCATGCTGCCACCAGTACCAAACTGCTGTGTACTGATATAGCCTCCAAATCCTTGGAATTTCCCAAGTGATAGAATTGTCTCCATTATTCATGGGAACTCTGACTGTTCATGCTAATGAGGGGACTCGGGATGGGAGCTGGCCACACCAGAAAGACCAACATACAATTAAAGGGTTGAGGCTTTGAGCCACAAGAAATCAATCCAAATTCCAGAGACAGCAGGAGGACTAGAGACAGTTCAACCTTGTGGCCAATGATTCAATCAATCATGCCTATATTAACGGAACCCCAACAAAAACTCTGGACACCTGTAGCTCAGGTAAGCTTCCTGGATGATGAGACACATTGGTATGCTGGGAATGTAACATATCCCAAGGACACAGAAGTTGTCTGTGATCCCCCCAGACCTCAATCTATGTGTCTCTTCATTTGGCTGGTCCTGATTTTTAACCTTTATCATGAAACTATAATCATAAGTATAGTGTTTCCTGAGTTCTATGAGTCATTCTAGTGAATTATTGAACCTGAAGGGGGGGTGGGCACCCCTAAATCTGCAGCCATCTGTTCAGAAGTGTGGGTGGGGCTTGAGGACCTCTGGACCTGCAGCTGGTATCTGAACTATGGGCAGTTCTATGGAGGACGGTGCACCCAGCTATGAAGTTTGACCCAACTCTAGACAGCTGGTGTGTGAATTCACTGCAATGCCTGTACCTTATTCCTTACTATATCTTCCAGGCTTATGACAGTCTCTGGAGCTGAGGAAGTTATCACGTATTTGTTGAGAAATGTATATTATGAAACTGGAACGATTTAAACACTTAAATTCTGAATTGTAGTATTTTAGGCTTTTAAGTCCAGAGAATTCACATCCTAATCCTGGCTCCACCATCTATTAAAAGTAAAGCAATTTCTCTGAGCCTCAATTTTCTCAACAATAAAATGGGGATAACAGCACTTCTACCACAAGATCCCTGTGAGAATTAGATGACATATAAACTGCCTAGTACGCTGATTAGCATCAAGGGGATACTCAATAAACATCTTTCCATCTCCTTCAAGACAGCTAATAGGAACACTTGCTAATGAAAAGTCACTGGTTCCATCTTCACAGTCATATACTAAAACCCATCCTTACCTCATAAAAGTTTCCTTTAGTATCAAGAAAGCACTGTTAAGAGTGTTAATGGATCACTGTTAATTAATGCAGTCATTACAACTATGAAGAAAACAAATGGAAAAGCAATAAAAACACAATAATGATAGCTGAGTAAAACCTAAATTACTAAAAATTAATGTATGAACCCAGAATCTTACCTAATTATCACAACAAACTATCTTACAATACAATTATTCATACGACTATTCCATTTTCTATCACCCTTGGATAAAGGGCTCTCTGTGGCAACCCCTTAAATAATTTTCAAACAACTCAAAAATTAAATTCTAAAAGTATTTAGAACAATAGCAATATTACAGACTATGATTAAGATCCTAGAGAGTCACTGTGAAATATTCCTTCAGAAATACAAGTCCTTACATGTCTATCCAAAAAACAGTAGTTCACATTCCTGGTGAACAGAATATTTACAACATAAATAGTAAAAAGAAGAAAGAAATTTTTAAAAATTTGAGGGGAACAATAAGCTTTTATCTTTATTCAAAATTTTAACAATGGTAGAACATGTAAGCAGTATTATAGAAATAAGAAATATAAGGAATAATTTAATCAGTAACTCTGGTTGACAACAAACTTAGTTAAATTGTACACCAAATCAACATTACATGATCTGAATATTTCCTATATCTAATATATTTTCTCCTATTCATAAAACATTTTATAATAATTTGTATTACACAGAAAGGATTTTTTAAACTGATACTGAAAATACTTTAATTTTAAAATTAAGTCTGGGGGCACCTGGGTGGCCCAGTGGGTTAAAGCCTCTGCCTTCGGCTCAGGTTATGGTCCCAGGGTCCTGGGATCGAGCCCCGCATTGTGCTCTCTGCTCAGCGGGGAGCCTGTTTCCCTTCCTCTCTCTCTGCCTGGCTCTCTGCCTACTTGTAATCTCTGTCAAATAAATAAATAAAATATTTTTTAAAAAATAAAAAGTAAAACAAAATAAAATTAAGTCTGACTACTAACAATAAGTATTGTGAAACAACCAAAACCCAATTCAAGATTGAAAGAAACACATTTGTTATTAAATCATTACATAAAGTATACCTTAACCTTTTTTTACAGAATTGGAAATTTTATCATTTCACCAAAATAAAAAGACAACTATAAAAAACATATACATCTGCCTATTATTTCTTTGTTACATAGAGCTCACAATAAGCTACCCAACAGGTATCTCTGAAAACATATTCATATCACTTTAAAAGAATAAATGATATGTGGAAAGAATAAAGGATATTTATCAAGAAATACACGCTTCTGAAAGAGTACTTATTTATCTTTACTAAATCAAAATTTAGTTGACAGTCACAGTATGCAAACATGTATTATAACCATCTTAGAATTTAGCCATCAATATCTCTGCTAAATTTATTTTAAAGCACAGAGCAGTATATACTTAAAATTAATAAATTACAGTTACTGTTCTAAAACTGACTGTAAGTTTACCAATTAAACACTATTACTCACCTAAGAACCGCTATTAAAGGTGCATATATTGAATCTCCATCATAAACATACATATGATCCCAGCTACATTCTGTTGCAAAATGATTGAATCTTAATCTTAACACTGCATTTGGACTGAAAAAAATATTAAAATACATTTAATTAATATGTAACATTCAAAGCAGAGTCTGAAAAATTTTGAGTACTGTATTAAAAAACTATTTATAGAAAATTTTGTATACATTCTTAAGTTACCAGTGTAAAAGAGTGATAAAGAGTCTTCTCTAAATTGTAAAAATGAGGGGCGCCTGGCAGGCTCAGTCAGAAAAGCATGAGACTCTTGATCTCAGGGTTGTTAAGTTTGAGCCCCATGTGGGGTGTAGAGATTACTTAAATAAAGAAAACTTTAAAAGTAAGTGAATTGTAAAAATGACATACAACTTCAAAATCTATTAACAGATTGCATATATAAATCACCATTTTCTAAAAATTTGGTCAGCAGTAAATATTCTAGGTCTTGATTAAAGGGGACATTACAGAGATTGTATACATTATTGAAGCCATGTTGAACTGTATACTTAATATGCATTGTATTATAAGTAAATTCCACTTGAATGAAGTTTATTTTTAAAATTCAACATTCAAAAAGTAACAACTCTTATTTCTACACAACGCTTATTAACTAAAGGTTCTAATATGGTCTTGAAATTGTAATTAAAAGGTCTCAATGATATATCAATAAATAAACAAAATGAAAAAAAAGGGGGGAGCACCTGGCTGGCTTAGTGGAGCATGGAGCTCAAGGTCATGAGTTCAAGCCCCACACTGGGCATAGCGATTACTTAAAAAACAATAAACAAACAAACAAAACACAAAAAATCAAAATGAGACCATAAGTGCTAAGGGAATTAGTAACTTTTAAGTTCTAAAAACTTTCTAAAATAACCCCCCAAAGAAAAACATTTTCCAAATACACTCTTTAAAAATCATAAAATGATTCAAAAATAACATATCAATTCATTTATGATCTATTCACAGCATGTTTAAATAGATCAATTCAATCTCAAACCCTAATTACTGAAAATTTTTCCTAAAAAGATAATTAACTCTCTCCTACAAAATGTTCTTTTTTTAACATCCTTATAACTAAAATGCTGAATCGAATGAACCAATGACATAATTTAGCATGAAATATTTTTATACTTTCTATGGCATTTTCAAATTCCATAACAAGATGTTTAAAGCAAGCCAGAAAGTGCCCACTTGATTTACTGCCACACTAACATAACTCAAAAATAAAACATATGTAACAAACTATTATCTCGTTAATGGGGTACTATAATTTACATTAAATGTGATATCTAAAAGTTGCAAATCTCATTTTAAAATATCATGAATTATGGCTGAATGAACGATAAGTAACTGAACAAGCTATATACCTATAAAATTATACTGTATTGCTTTAAAACTGAAGTGATCATCTTCTTTATCATTTCAGAATAAAATAATTTAATCCAAATTATATACTTACTAGCCTTCAATTAGCCAAGTGCATTTAGTTTTATATTTATAGTTAATTGGACCATCTGTTAAATATCCAGAAGGTTCTGTTAACCTAGAAAACAAAATCATGAAAACGATTACCTTAAAGTAATTTTAAAACATATAGTAGCATAAGAAAATTAAAAAGATACTTAACCAAAGAAATGGAATGTAGCATTTTCCAATAGTTTACTTACAAATTAGGAAAGTTTTCATATTGCCATCTATCTCTACACATCTCAAAAGAATTTATTTTGGATTTCTCTAAACTTTGACATATTTTGACTGTTTCACTTTGCACAGTGAAAAAACACACTGAGAGATCAAACATTGTACTGATGGGCTTAATGCTTACTACAAAAATAGATGTAGTTAAATTGCCTCTGTATAAAAAAAAGATGGAGGCAAAAAAAGGAAGGTCAAATGAACTTTAAAAGATGCAGATCAATGAAATAGAGAAATAGTGTATGTACATACCATTCTGAACTTACAGTGTTAGCTATATTTGCTTTTGGTTTTGGTCTTGGCTTTTTTCAGTTCTCATGTTATTTATTCTCAAGTAGTAAGTTTTTTATCTATTTATTTTGAGTAAACACACAATGTTACATTAGTTTTAGGTGTCCAACTCAGTGATTTAACAGTATGTCCATTATGCTATGTTCACCCCAACTATACTCACCATCTGTCTCATTATATCACTGTATTTGTTTTCCACAAGCCAGGATTACTGAGGTAGCTGTCACTAGACTTTACTGAGTTTGGGGGCTGCCTGTTTTTATTATTATTTTCTCTTACCTACTTTATACCTAATCCAAAAACTCAATCAATTCTAAAAATAGGATAAATCAAGGTTTTATAATTATCTTCCATTTAAAACACAAAAAGGACAATTAGAAAAACTCAGTTTTTAGAATTTAAAAACATTTAAAACAAAATCTCAGTTCTACTTCACTTTGTTCTCCTTAGCTCCAGCCCAACTGTTTTATCCACAGAAGATCATACTTTAAGTAATTAAGATACCTTCCTATTTAGCCTTTATATATAATATATGCAAGTACATATATACTTATATACATACACACAGAAACAAACACACAAGGATTAGTCTTTATATATTCACTTATACATAAACACATACATTATACATAATATACACATACGCATATAGATCTCAGGGTCATTATTTCGTTTTAGATAACTTAAATTTTCCTTATAGACTAGTCTTAAGTACACTAGAAAAAAAATTTCATTTATCTAAATAATGGTTGACAGAAATGTCAGTCAATAAGAATGTTATTTGTAAGTCTTTCATAATCCCTGCAGATGATTTTAGGCAATAAATGGGCTAATTCATGCTTGGAAAAGTTTTTTAAGAAAAATTCCAATACTCTCAAATTAATGTAACAATAAATTGAGAATTTTCTATGTGTCAGGACCTACATAAGCACATATGTGTTACCTCACTTAAAAATCTCTATACCAGGGCACCTGGGTGGCTCAGTCAGTTAAGCCTCTGCCTTTGGCTCGGGTCGTGATCTCAGGGTCCTGGGATCGAGCCCCACATCGGGCTCTCTGCTCAGCAGGGAGTCTGCTTCCTCCTCTCTCTCTGCCTGCCTCTCTGCCTACTTGTGATTTCTGTCTGTCGAATAAATAAATAAAATCTTAAAAAAAAAAAAGATAATTCAGACAAATCCTGCACTGAAAACAACTTTAAAAAGCTAAGGAAAATGTTTACAATCTTAAAAGCATCTTATAAGTAACAAAATGGTAAGATCTACCAACCCAAGACCCAGAAGTTGCAAATTCAAGAGGCAGGCATTCAGAGCTCCTTTTGCTCTGGAAAGACTTGCCTCTTTAGAAGACAGTATCAAAAAGCTGAGTGCTTTTGGCAGCCTAAGACAGGGAGGGAGATAACAGTTGAAGGCAATGGCCCATGAAAGGTAGGGGCTCAAACAATATGGCCCTCTGAACTGAGACACAATGACCAGTTATTAGGGTAAGGCTTTACCCGAAGTAAACCAGCCCCTATGTGGACTGAAGCCTAGCTATGAGTCAACTGGACGGAAAACCTCAAGGCTTAGAACTGGCTTAAGGGGTTACTGGAACTGCTAGTATGCCAAAGCTCCTAACAAGATACAAAAAAATACTCTCTAAAGAAACGTAACATTATTCTAGACCTCAAATTATTTCTACCAATAATTTCTCAAGTAAAATGTCTAGCATGATTAGAGATACTAAGACATATGAAGATGCAAGACACCAAAATAAGAACAAAGGGACAACAGGAAGAGACCTGAAGATACCTCAATTACAGAGACTGTCAAACCTGCCCTATAAAATAAATATACTTTACTAAGCTCAAAAAGGCAAAAGACAAGACTTAAAATTTTGGCACTTAATTAAAAACTGTAAAAGGTAAGAGATATATTTGAAAAAATAATAATAGTATAAATAATATACTAATACTGAAAACTACCAAAATCAAATTTGAAAATTTGAGGCACAGGTTTACACTTAAACACAGCACATTTAAACAGAGCTAAAACAGGATGAGAATAGACCCATAAAAAATATCCAACCAAAGCAGGGACTGAGAACACAACCCATTGGGTTTTGGTCACTCCACCAGTTGAAATTCCAACAACCTGAAACTCTAGCTGAGAGCAGGAGAAATAAAAATAGGGAGTGGAAGAACAAAACCTCAGATAGCAATTATCATCTTATAACACATTACAGAAACAGAGATTATAACAGCTTTGCATAGTTTCTATTTTCTTGTTATGTGTATATCTTCTCTCCTCATTTCTACTTTACATACAAGTTGTTGTAAGTTAACTTTACAATTTAGACTTTAGATAATGGCATATTCAGTATGACTATGACTGAATATGAAGAGTAATTAATACACCCAATCATAGATATAATGACTCTTTGAACTGCGTACTCTCTCCTTTTGGACGAAGGGTGAGGACTTCACTAGGAAGATGTGTATCTTCTTAGATAGTAATGCAATGCTATTTGGTTGCAGGAGAATTCATATATGTTTAGAAAAAAAAAACATTAAAAAGCTGAATAATCAAAGGGTAGTGCCAATTATCCATTGCCTGTCACCTCAAAATCCAGTTTGCCTACTCTGTGAAAATGGATCTGGGCCCTGTAAATACTTTTTTGTCAGATGGCCTGATGTTAAACCTGTCATGCTTTGTCAACAGAGTGCACCGGGGTTACTTAACGATCTCCTGTAGCTTGGCTTCTCCAGGACTATGCTACTATAGATTGTGACGGCCAGCAACCCAGCTACCAACGGCTCCTCCCAGCACCTCCGCTCGGGAAATTCTGCAGCAGAGTGCCTTCAGCGGGACACTGCCCCATGAACAGCATGCCCCATCTTTTAATAAGATAACCATGGCAAGTGCCAAGGGGCAGATATCAAGCATTTTCTGCCAGTGCAGCATCACAGCGACAGTACCATTCAGTGAGTCACAGCCATGCCCTCCTGACAAGGTCTGGATCTCGGGCCAGGAGGCCGGGGCTTATACCTAAGTGTTCTAGCTCAACCATAAGCATAGGAGCGGCTGCTCCTTATAGCCACTGTTTCCACGTTGTTTGGAGATCCCTTTACTTCTTACTAGCCAATTTCTCATTAATCCAATCTCTGTTACAATCAAAATTTATTTACATTAAACTTTTCCTGCTGAAAATACTGTGATTCTTTTTTCTGACTAACCCAAACCAATCAATAATAACCAAGGATAGGCAAAATGAAATCACAATAACATACCACCACTATGTACACACACACACACACACACACACACACACAAATGACCAAAATTTAAAAAATAATATCAAATACTGGCAAAGATGTGGAAAAAAAGAGTAGTCATAGGAATAAATCAGCAAAACTTCAAAGTAATTTGGCAATTATGCTGCATAGTTGAAAAGAGACTTATCTTTTAAAGTAGCCAACAGTGTTTGTACTATCCACCGTTATATCCTCTCACACCCCCTTACTATTTCCACATGCTCAGCCTGACTTCCTCAGGCAAGCACCTGCATCATTGCTGGAGGACTCCCCTCTGGCCACTGGAACCCCATTTCCTCTGCATGTGATGAGCTGAAAGTGCCTATAAACCAACATACTCCCAGAATGAATGATTTCTAGCCAATGAATGATTTGGTAAGAGTGTAGATACTCCCAAGCTTCCTTACCTCTTTGTTGGGATAACACTGCAGTGCATTTTCCCCCCAGTACTTCCTTATGGGATTAAGTTCTGGTTGCCCCCTGTGGTAGTGGACTTGATAATATATTTCTTACTGGCTACTTCTGTGTACTACTCTGTCAGTGTCCCAGCATCTCCCAGGTATACCACATGTGCCCAGTGCTCAGTGTGAAAGCAGATACTTCTGCTTCAGGGTGATGGAGGGGAGGGTGGTCAAACTAACAGTTACCACCGAGAAGCATATCTTCAGGACAGGATGCTAGTAGGTCACTCACTGGGCAGATGGTAGACAAAGTGGTAATAACTCCTGGCATGTTACAGCATCACGATGACTAAGACTCCTACTTGAGAGCTGACATGGCATTCCAGCAGAAGGTTATGCACAAACAACAGGCTAATGCAATAGCTCTAATATTTGAGAAGTACAGTAGCAAGGATAATTAGAAGGACTGTGGAATGAGTTGATTGCTATAAAAAGTCACTGATATGCTATAGAAGGAAAACTGCAGCAGAGTCCCTCTGTGAGACACCTGCTCAATGAGCAGCTTTTCCCAATAACCTGTAAGACCCAGTTCACCAACCACCAATTTTAGATACAGTGTAAAAGCCAGGGGACTCTAACATTCAAAAAATCTCTGCTGGGGCACCTGGGTGGCTCAGTGGGTTAAGCCTCTGCCTTCAGCTCAGGTCATGATCCCAGAGTCCTGGGATCGAGCCCCGCATCGGGCTGTCTGCTCAGTGGGGAGCCTGCTTCTCACTCTCTCTCTGCCTGCCTCTCTGCCTGTGATCTCTGTCAAATAAATAAATAAACTATTAAAAAAAAAAAAAACTCTGCTCCTGAATCCAAGGGAGGATGATCAAGCTGAAAAATAGGCCCAGGATCAGATTGTGAGAGGAGCAGAATTCTAGAAAAAGTTTAATTCACAGCCGTGACAAAATTTCAGTGCTAAAGATAGTGCCCCTAAGAGGAAGTAAAACCCTGATACCTAGGAGGGTGCCATCTGGGTAGATGCACTTGAGAACCTTGAACTCCTGTATATTTTTTACACTTTGAGCCTGCAAAAGTCTTTCAGGAGCCAAAGTCGACAGTGAGAAAAATAAATTCCCACCCTCTTTATAGGACTACTTGTTCGTAAGTCACACCAACAAGCAATACCAGAATTGAATTAAATCAATTTAATCAATAACAATTGGCTATAGTAATCATGCATCCAAAAACCATGAAATTAGTGGCAGCACTATACACACTGACTATGCAAAAAAGATAAATTTAAAATCCCCAAATATTTGCAAATTAAGCAATACACTTCTAAGTCACCAAGACAATTAGAAAATATTTTAATTGAATAATATTAAAACCACAACATATCAAAATTTATGAGATGAAGCTAAGCCGGTATTTAGAGAGAAATTTTAGCTCTTGATGTATATATTAGAAAACTGAAAATCAATTATCCAAGGTTACAGCTCAAGAAGCTAGAAAAAGAACAGTGAGTTAAATCAGAAGAAAATATATGGAAGGGAATAATAAAGAACAGAAATCTCTTGGAGAGCCTGGGTGGCTCAGTTAGTTGAGGGTCCAACTGTTGGTTTCAGCTCAGGTCATGATCTCAGGGTTGTGAGACTGCATTGGCCTGCATTGGGCTCTGTGCTCAGCGAGGAGTCTCCTTGGGATTCTCTCTCTTTCCCTCTGCTCCTCTCCACACTGGGACATGCTCTCTCTCTCACAAATAAATAAATCTTACAAAAAAAAAAAAAAAAAAAAAGAACAGAAAACTCTCAAATAAAAAAGTCATACAACAAAGGAAACCAACACAATTAAAAACTGGCATCATGAAGACTAACAAAATGAAAAATTTTCTAGCAAAACTTAACAAGAAAAAAAAGGAAAAATCATTAATTACCATTATCAAAAAGGAAAAGAGAAACCTCACTACAGATACTACAGAAAGAATAAGACATTAAGAACTTTCTAACAATAAAATTGATATTTTATGGTGCAACCACTCTGGAAAACAGCATGGAGGTTCCTCAAAAAGTTGAAAATAGAGCTACTCTATGACCCACCAATTGCACTACTAGGTATTTACCCTAAAGATAAAAACATAGTGATCCGAAGGGGCACGTGCACCCAAATGTTTATAGCAGCAATGTCCACAATAGCCAAACTATGGAAAGAACCTAGATGTCCATCAACAAATGAATGGATAAAGAAAATGTGGTATATATATACAATGGAATAGTATGTAGCCATCAAAAGAAATGAAATCTTGCCATTTGCGACGACATGGATGGAACTGGAGGGTATTATGCTTAGCGAAATAAGTCAATCGGAGAAAGACAACTATAATATGATCTCCCTGATATGAGGAAGTGGAGATGCAATGTGGGGGGTTTGGGGGGTAGGAAAAGAATAAATGAAACAAGATGGGATTGGGAGGGAGACAAACCATCAGAGACTGTTAATCTCACAAAACAAACTGAGGGCTGCTGGGGGTCAGGGGGTGGGGAGAGGGTGGTGGGGTTATGGACATTGGGGAGGGTATGTGCTATGGTGAGTGCTGTGAAGTGTGTTAACTTGGCGATTCACAGACCTGTAACCCTGGGGCTAAAAATACACTATATGTTTATGAAAAAATAAAAAAAAAATTTTTAATGTAAAAAAAATAAAAAATTGATATTTTAGATGAAAGGAATGGTTCTTTAAATAGTACAACTCGATGAAACCAACAGAAGAAATGAAAATTATGAATAATCCATCATGCAAAAATCTTAAAATATAATCAAATTTAATCTAACATTTATAAAAAGAATACATATAACAGTATTCTGACTGAGGTATGTATAAAGACTTGGAGGCTCGGGAAATAGCATTCCTCTGTTGGGGGACTACAACTCATTCAGTGAATCAATGGGGAATGTCTAATGATGAGACTATAGGGAAATCCAGATGACAGTGCTTACAAGAATGGGAAAAGATAGATTCAATGGTTACTCGGAGTGGTTCAAGGAAGGAACCATAAATTTAATTGCATTAACCCTTTGAGCAATTTAAACTTACCTAAAATTTTTACATTTAATTCATGAAATCATTTGTTGATAAAACATGAAAATCATCCTATGCCTAGCATGAAACCCCTTCAGAGCAAAAAAAGCAGTTATAGAGAAGGCATTCCTTAAAAACTCTGAAAGGCAAATACCAGCAACCCTGCTGCATGAGGCAAAAGGTCACAGTGGAAGCAAACAATAGATACACCACACACCTGGGAGGAAAATCTGGGGAGAGATTCTTTGAAGAATTAGGGTACTGAAAAACTATCCAGTATGTGAGCCCATACAGGGGAACATGAGGAGCCACATGCATTCCCAGGGAAGACTACATCCTCACAAAAGACCTGAAAGTTAACCTCTAGTTAACTTTTAGACTGAAAGCAAAAAGGAAATTAAGGCTAAGGTAGAGTCATAAACAGCCTAGCTATGCAACTGTAGGAGTGCCCTGAAAGAGTCAATCTGCAAAGACTAGAGAGTTATTCATTTTTCCTTGGCTCCAGGCATTCAATGAAATCGATCTCAAAACACTAGCTGACCACAAGCTAAAAGAACAGAGACTTTAGAGACCATATGCAATAAAGAATACAGGCATTACAAAAGTAGTTTAGAAAAATCATGAACTACAACCCACATATGCAAAAAAAACCAAAAGCAAAGACAAAAAACCTAAAGAGGGTGATGCTTCTAATCCTAGCCTTATCACATCACAAAAATTAACAAAAAATTACCAAGCAGGCAAAGAAACAAAGTATGGCCCATCTGCAGAGGTTGTCAGAAACTGTCTCCACAGAAACACAGACACTGAACTTGCCACTTCTAATGTTGTTTCTACAATGTATTCTAAGTTTCAAACAACTAATGTATTTTTTATTGTGGCACTCCTGTTCATGAATTGAGAGCCATATTGATATGTTAATCTAGATCACAGCTCCACAATCTACTGGCCCATTGCCTGTTTGTGTAAATGAAGATTTGCTGGACTTCTACTACACACATTTGTTTACACATGTCTAAGATTGCTAACACAATACAAGAGCAGAGTTGAGCAGTGGCTACAGAGACCATCAGGCCTGCAAAGTCTAAAATATCTATTAACTGGCATTTTAGAAAAAAAGTTTGCCAATCCCTGTCCAGGTGCATGTCACATGCCTATATGTCTTCAAAGGTCTCATCTAGCTAAAACTGCCCAGTCTAGAGTCCATGATCAAATAAACACACTGGACTGTTAAGAAAACCAGCACAAACATTAAACAAAACTAAAACGAAATCAATTATATTGTTCTCTATCCTTGGTATGAATACAAAATTTGATTAAAACATCATAAAAATGAGAAAAAAAATCAGTAGTTTAAATGGTACAAAGTCTCTGAGATAGTAAATCCTATTTATCAAAAAATATAGTTTTGGTATGCCTGGGTGGCTCAGCCAGTTAAGCATCTGCCTTCGGCTCAGGTCATGATCCTAGGGTCCTGGGATCAAGTCCCGCATCCGGCTCCCTGCTCAGCAGGCTCCCTGCTTTTCCCTCTGCCTGCTGCTCCCCCTGCTTGTACACACTCTCTCTCTCTGACAAATAAATAAATAAAATCTTTTTTAAAAATATATGGTTTTAGGGGCGCCTGGGTGGCTCAGTGGGTTAAAGCCTCTGCCTTCAGCTCAGGTCATGATCCCAGGGTCCTGGGATCGAGCCCCGCATTGGGCTCTCTGCTAGCAGGGAGCCTGCTTCCCCTCCTCTCTCTGCCTGCCTCTCTGCCTGCTTGTGATCTCTGTCAAATAAATAAATAAATAAAATTTTTAAAATATATATATATATGGTTTTAGTGCTGACAATAACTACTCAAGGAATAGCTGAATCCATTTGGGGAATCTTTATGCACAGTCACCTCTGCAATCCATCCTCATAAGGAAGTCTTTTTTAAAAGAATGCTTTTAATTAAAATATTGTTTAACAGTTTATACATTTAAACAAAGTAAAGAGTACCTAAAGATTATATTCATTGGTATTAACTATTCTTT
This sequence comes from Martes martes, assembly GCF_963455335.1. NCBI lineage: Eukaryota > Metazoa > Chordata > Mammalia > Carnivora > Mustelidae > Martes > Martes martes. Next base: position 15,237,822 of record NC_137902.1, read on the forward strand.
TTCCTTTCTGCAGTCATTATTGTATTACACTGTTGAGCTTGCATTTCTTCTTTTTCCTTCACAGAGCACTGTGTATCCTCCACTTCTAAGTGTGCCTTCTCCATCCATCCAACTCCTAATAAAAATTTAAGTGACCTCACCTGCTAGAGCAGTAGTCTTCAAACCTTAATTACATGCTCCCTTGTCAGTAAAAGTTTTTATTACATAACTCAAATATATGTATATTTACCTGTAAATATACATGTACTATTTAAAATATTGTGCACTAGGGGCCCCTGGGTGGCTCGGTCAGTTAAGTGTCTGGCTCTTGATTTCAGCTCAGTTCTTGATCTCAGGGTCGTGAGTTCAAGCACCACATTGGCCTCCACGCTGAGTGGGAATGGAGCCTACTTAAAAAAATTAAATTAAATTAAATTAAATATTATGTACTATAAAATATAAATTTTAAAAATCAAAATTAAAAATAACATTACTAGAAATCCTAATATTTTCTTCCCACATTCCAGTAAGTCATCTTGGGTACCATCCCACTTAACACTAATTTGAACAAATCATATCCTGGCCAAATAGGTATTACCCCGTGTAAGTACACTAACCAAGCTGACTACAGTAGTTGACTGGCACCAGTTGACTGGCCTCAGTGGTAGCAAATAGTATGTGCTTCATCAGCTCTCACATCTAGTGGAAGAGGAAGGAGCTGTTTATACCACACTCTTTGCATGATTTGGGGTGAAAAATAATTGACTACTAGTGGACTGCCACTGGAAGACCATTACCATTTCTCCTCCAGCAAATCAAACCTTCCTTTAAAATACTGCATTCCCACTGCATATCTTTCCCAATCTCAACCAGGCTTCAAATAATTGCCAAGACCAAACAGTGCCTTTAGGATAGATGTTACCAAGACCAGCATCAAAAAAGATTTCAGCATTTTAACCTTTTACCTGCTGTGTGTCAATACTTAACTGTGCATAAGTTGTATTGGAATTGATAGCAGCCAATTGGGTACTCAGCAGTCTTTTGCTCAAATATTTGAACATCAGATTGTTGGACAAATATTATAATTAGGCATTTACTTCAAGATTTCTGGCCATGTTAAATATGCTTACTGTAAAGCTGACTTCATACTGAGTAAAGAAGCTATAGGCATAGGGGAAGAAATTAAGTTACCAGGCAAGATACTTCATTTTGAAAAGATTTGATTCAGTTGTACTTATTTATTTTTTACTGATTGTTAGAGAGAATATATTATTCACTCCTAATATTTCCATGGGGAGGGATTTTAATTAGAGTGACACTCTTCACCTCTCTGCCCATATCTCACTCCTTCCTTCTTCCTCAATGGAGAAGGGGGGGGGGCTTCTGAATGGTAAGTTAAGGAGAAAAAAACGGGGCATAGAAAGCTGCACCAACTCCCAGCTGAGGGAAAGCATTATGCTTACTTTCTTCCAAGCACTGTAAGAGCCCTGCCCAGAAACATGGACCAGCAGTTGCTTACCTCTGGCTGCAGGTAAATTTAATTTTGAAGTGAAATATTAGATAGCCCATTATGGCCACACATGAATGAAAGTCATGTTCTCCAGAGACGCCTGGGTGGCTCAGTCAGTTAAGCATCCAACTCTTGGTTTTGGCTCAGGTCGTGATCTCAGGGTTGTGAGATGGAGCCTTGTATCAGGCTTTACACTCAGCACAGAGTCCGCTTAAGACTTTCTCTCCCTCAGCCCCTCCCCACCATGTGTACATGTGCGCACTCTCGCTCTCTCTCAAATAAATAAATCTTTAAATTTAAAAAAATCATGTTCTCCATATTAGCACCCATAAACCTGATATTTTAACCGTTAATGATCTGACTTCAAAGCCTATTTCTCAACTAATTCTGAACTCAAAAATTCTAACAATTATATTCCCAAATATGAGGATTCTAGCCTATTAAGCATTTTTATCCTCAGCATTGCCTTAAGTCACTGAGATGACTATACAACCCAAGCAATTTTTTTAGTCATACAGTCTCTTCCCCATGGTATCTTTCTTCTGAAATTCATCTACCATCTAATAATAAATAAGGACAAACTTTTTCCCTTCTGGCTAAACTGACTTCCCATCTACTAATCATTTTTTTTTAAAGATTTTATTTATTTATTTGACAGATAGAGATCTCAAGTAGCCAGAGAGGCAGGCAGAGAGAGAGGAGGAAGCAGGCTCCCCGCTGAGCAGAGAGCCTGATGTGGGGCTCAATCCCAGAACTCTGGGATCATGACCTGAGCCGGAGGCAGAGGCTTTAACCCACTGAGCCACCCAGGTGCCCCTACTAATCATTTTTAAACCTTAAGCTGTCTGTATTTTTCCTATTCACTTTTAGGTGTTATATGGTTCGGCTGTCTTAAAGGTATAATCGTTACCTTTGGCTCAAGTAGTATTTCAGAATGAAATGAATGGTGTGAACAGTATCCTGTGGATCAAATAGGGCCAAATAGATCAGATAGCTAAAATGTCAAAGCATCTTCAAGAATCCAAATATTAATTAGTAAACTTATGCCATCATTCATGGCAAACCAAAGAGAGGAAGGAGAGGAAAGTAAACAAAGCATGATAAAAAACTAAACTCACAAATCATCCTGCATTATTACTGCTGTTAAAAATAATAAAATTCAATTCACCATCATGCTTAAGGAAGTAATTTAATTTAATTTTCTGGTTAACTAAACAATATGATTAACTGAAACTCAAGAATACCTTTTTTCAATGACTTGTTGCTAAATGTGTTCCTGAATTTGTTTCTTTTTATTGCTTTGTTAATAAATTGCCACAAACATAGAAGCTTCAAACAACATACCTTTATTATTTCACAGTTCTATAAGTCAGAAGTCCCTGTGGACTCAGATGAGCACTAGCTGAGCTAGACTCTTATCTAGAACCTTTTGAAAAGAATCCACTTCTAAACCCATTCAGCTTGTTGACAGAATTTAGTTCCTTGAGGTTATGGGGCTAAGAGTCCCATTTCCTTGACAACTATTGGTCAAGGGATGCTCTCAGCTCCAGAGGCCACTCTCCAGCCCTTTCCACATGTTCCCCTCCATCTTCAAACCAGCAATGGTATGTCAAATTCTCTTTGCACCTCCAGTCTTTGACGTCCCCTTCTACTAGCAACCTGAGAAAACTGCTTTTAAAGGGCTCATGTGGCTTGATTAAGTCTACTCAAATAATCTCCCTTCAGTCATGTAACATAACTATGACAGTAACACCAGGGGACAGAGGTCAAGAGGGTCTTCTTAAAATTATGCTTACCACACTTACTATATTACTAAGTTTCTGGAGCTAATGTGTTTTCATAACTCAGGATGGTTAAATACCTCAGGAACATCATTATGAAAGTTAATTTTCATATATCTAAAGTATAAGATTAGTCTGATTTTATACTACTTATATAAAATACCCTGTAAATTATTTTTTTAAGTCACAGATAAAAATGTACTTATATAGTTTGACTTTCTCCCTAAGTACACTACAGAAAAAATATATACACATAGTCATTCACTGATTCAAATATATTTATTAAATGGGGCAATATTCCTGGCATGGGGGATAAGAACAGTGAATCTTAAAAGATCTCTAAAGAGTAGATTAGTGGCAATCCAGTGCTAGGGAGTAGGGAAGAAAATAGAAAGTGACTGCTCAGGTTATTTTATGGAATAACAAAATGTTTTAAAATTATGGTTATAGTTTCAAACTGTAAGTATTTAAAAACCATTAAATCATGTACTTTATAAACGGTGAGATTTATGGTATGTAAATTATATCTCAATAAAGCCGTTAATATGAAAAGTGGAGAAAAAACATGGTAAAAGAAACTGTCTTTGCCTTCCTGGACCTAACATTCCAGGCAATGCTGTCTAGGACCTCCTGCAATGATAGAACAGTTCTATATATTTACTGTTCAATATGGGAGCCACTTAGTACATGTGGCTATTGAGCCCTTGAAATATGACCAGTGCAACAAAGGAACTGACCCTTTAAAATTTAACTTTAACTACTTTTAATAGATATATGTGGCTAGTAACTGCCAGAGTGGACAATATGGTATATATATATATATAAAAGGGGAAAGACAATATACAAATAGCAAATAAAAGTAGAGTATGTAAAGTGATGATACATACATAGAGGAATATGGACTATTCCCCATCACTCTAATATGTATTTACAGAAATACGTCAGGTATATGTATGTATATACATAATATATAAATATATTTGTAATATATATAAATATATATGAATGTACATTATATCTATATGTTTCTATGTGTAATATAGATGTAAATGTTTGGATTATTTGAGCAATTAAAAACAGGAAAAATCTTTTATCCTTGTTGTATAATCTTCCTAAGCTTTTTGAAAAATATATTTAAAAACTACTTTTGAGGACATTCCATGTCTTGAAAAAATAAGCTTTCAAGCTATACATATAAGGTGACCATTATTTGACTTTCTTTCCTATGATACAATGATTCTTACCATTTGGAGATCTGAGATCACTTTTGAGAATTTTGTAAAAGCTAAACACCCCCTGCCTACAAAAACTCATATAAATAATATATCAAAACATGGAAAATGCTCTTAGAGTTTCTACTCTTTTATGAGACACAGAGAATCAACTTGAGAGTTTTTAATGTACACGGTGCTTTAAAAAAAAAAATGTTTACATGTTTCCTATAAAAATACTAAGTATCTTCCCCTTCCCACTGGGAGAAAATGTGGAGGTAGGGTCCCTCAGTGATCTCTGCCATGCACTAAATAAGTGCCAGCAAGGAGGCGGCAGCGCTGACGCTCATCACTGGGGTTGCAGCAGCTGCAGAGATCCTGGGATAGACCATCCCCACCCTGCACTACGCAAATGACAGCAGAGTTAGCACCCCTCATCTTCCTAACTAGAGAATGGAGAGGGATTACACAAAGATGAAGATGATGAAAAAGGAGATCTTTCAAATCTGTATATGAAGTCCTGGGTACACCCTCAGGTAGCCCATATGTGAAATAGATCTCAACCAACAAAGCAAAAAAGTTTTAGACTTTAACTACGGTATGGAATATCACCTACATTTCAGAATGGTCTCTTTGGAGCAGACAAACAGGGCAGAGCAGAATGGTACAACCAAGGCTTTGGAAACTAAACTGGCATTCAAATCTCAGCACAAAAATGGACAAGCATGCTCCTCCATATATACCTAAGAGAAATGAAAACATATGTCCACACAAAAATTTGGTACACAAAAATTCACAGCAGCATTATTCATAATAGTCAAAGGGTAGAAACAACTTAAACGTCCAATAATTGATAACTAAATTAACAAAATGTAGAATATCCATACAATGGAATATTATTCAGCAATAAAAAGGAATGGACACATGGTACATGAATGAAACCTGAAAACATGCTATGTGAAAGAAGCTCATGACAAAAGGCTGGAATCATTATATGATCCCATTTATATAACATGTCCACAAGAGGCAAGTTCACAGAGACAGAAAGCAAATTAGTGGCTACCCGATTAGTGGAGTTGTTGGGTGGGAGAAATATAGAATGAGTGCTGATGGAAATGGTGTTTCTTTGTGTGATGATTAAAAAAATTTTTCAAAAATTAGATATGGTAATGGCTGCACCACTCTCTGAATATCCCAAAAACAACTGAGCCATTTAAAGTGGTGAATATTATGTTATATAAGTTACAACTAAATAAAGCTGTTATATTTAAAAAAAAAAAAAAAGTGAAGGTCATGTAGGCAGAACTAGAACAAGTTGATTGCCTCCTAAAACAGAATTTTTAAACAGGAACCAGAATTTCATACACAATACTCAAAATGTCCAGGATATAATCCAAAATTACTTGCCATACCAAGAAACAAGAAAATCTCAACTCATCTGAAAAAGATAATCAGAAGTTACCATCACTGCTCTGGTAAAGATGGTAGAATTATCCATCAAGAATCTTAAAGCAGGGACGCCTGGGTGGCTCAGTTGGTTAAGCAGCTGCCTTCGGCTCAGGTCATGATCCCAGCGTCCTGGGATCGAGTCCCACATCGGGCTCCTTGCTCGGCAGGGAGCCTGCTTCTCCCTCTGCCTGCCACTCTGTCTGCTTGTGCTCACTCTCGCTCCTCTCTCTCTCTCTGACAAATAAATAAATAAATAAATCTTTAAAAAAAAAAAAAGGAATCTTAAAGCAGCTATCAGAAAAATAATACAACAAGAAGCTGCAGATACTTTCAAAACAAATATAGAAATACAGTTTCAAGCAAAGAAACAGAAGACATAAAGAATAAAATGGAAAATACAATAAATGAAAACTTTTTGTATCAGTTCACAAGATGGGCCCAATAACAGAATGGAGATAACAGAGGAAAGAATCAATGAACACAAAGACAGATAAAAAAAAGTTATCCAACCTGAATAGAAAGAAAAAGACTGAATAGGGCTTTAGTGACCTAGAAGTCAGTAACAAAGATCTAATATTTGTCTCTTTGGGGTCAAAGGAAAGAAGAAAGAGTGTGGAGCTGAAAAAATGATAATAGAAAATTTTACAAATTCTGAAAAAGATATAAACCTACAGAGCAAGAAGCAGAGCAATTAACAAGAAAAACTCAAAGAATTCCATACCCACACATAGCATAAGCAAATTTCTGAAAATTTAAAAGGAAAAAAAGAAAGAAAGCCAGAAGAAAACGACACATTAGCTAGAAAACAAGAATCTGAATGACAATAGATTCGTCATCAGAAAACTTAAGAGTCACTGCTTTAAATATTCTAGCTCTCAGGAGAAGAAGAGATATAATCAAATTTGTATTCTAGGAAGCAAACTTTGGTAGCAATAAAGAAGAGAATAGCAAGGGGAAAATTAGAAGAAAAATGAATTAAAGAGCTACTGCAACAACCCAGTAGAGAAAAATTCAGGACTTTACTAAAATAATGGCCATGGAGATGAAAAGGATGGCAAACCTTGAGAATGACAGCAATACATACACATACAGATGGACTCTTAAAGGAGAAATTCTGTCTTTCCATTAAAAATGGCTGGGAAAAAGTACCCCTGCTACCAGAGTATGCAAGATGTCCCAAGTAACAGATTGCTGAAGATGGAAATCCCCTAATTCTGTGTATGAACCCACATAAGACTCAGATTCAATCTGAGCAGCCCATATGAGGAACAGACCCAAAAGCAGCTTAATGAAGGATTTGAGAACTGAAATAAAACTAAAACACTGCACAAGTCTCAGAATAATCCGTGAGTGGCATGTGTGCATTCAGATCCAAAGGCTTTATAACCACTGCCCTCAGAAAGCATGACAGAGAATTTGCTACTTGAAGCTAACTGATTTGTTGCTTACTAAATAAAAATAAACAAATAAATAGATCAATAAATCAACATTCCCCAGAACATAACAAGATCCATAACCTATGCAAAATAACCTTGACAATGTCCAGAATAAATCCAAAAATCACTCAACATACAAAGAACTAGTAAAATATACACAATTCTCAAGGAAAAAGATAATCAATGGATGTCAGAAAATCCTAAGATCCAAAAATTTGCATCATCAGACAGACATTAAGTATTATAACTAGACACCACGAGACAAAGGTAAAGACAATAAGTGAAATGAAAAGAGAGACATTCTCAAGAAAGAAAGAAAAATCATCAAAAAGAACAAAATGGAAAGGTTAAGAATGTAAAATACCACATCCTACATTTTAAACTGACTGGATGGGTTCAAAAGCAGAATGCAGATAACAGAGGCAATAGTCAGTGAAGCTAATGATAGTTCAAAAGAAATAACACAATCTGAAGAAAGAGAAAAGATTAAAAAAAGAAAAAGATCAGAACCTCAAGGACCTGTGTAGCTAAATCAAAAACCTAACATTAGTGTCACTGAAGTCCCAGAAGAAGAAACAAAAAAGACTACTGCAAATATATTAAAAGAAATAATGGTTTTTCTAAAATCCCATTTTGGTGAAAGACATAAATATAAATTAAAAAAGCTCAGTAAACCCGACCACTCATGGTAAATTTAAAGAAACCTACATCCAGATACATAATTTGAACTGCTTAAAACAAAAAATGTAGAAAAATCTTGAAAGCAGCTAGAGAAAAATGACATTATATACATAGGAGAAAAACAATTAGCATGACTGCAGACTTCCCATCAGAAACCATGAAAGGCCAGAAAAAAATTGAGCAACCTGTTTTAAAATGCTGAAAGAAAAGAATTGAAAACCTAGGATTCTGTTCCTGTAAAAATATCCCTCACTAAACAAGGCAAAATAAAGGTACTGTTAGGTCAAAAAAATTTTAAGAAAATACATCAGCAACAGTCATGTTTGAAAAGAAATGGACCCCCCCCCACAAAAAAAGTGGTTCACACTAAAGGGAAATGACCCTAAAAGGAAATTTCTCTCTAGCGATAAGCAAAGAGCAAAAGAAAGCAAAGATATCTGAGAAAATATAAAAGACAATTTTTCTCCTCTTAAGTTCTTTAAAATATGTATATTGTTGAAAGCAAAATTTATAACTTTATCTAATAGGGTTTGCCATACAAGTAGATGTGATGTATATGACAATTACAGCAAAGGTCAGTGGAGATGGATAAATGGACAGAGTTCTAAAACTTAATTTTACCTGAAGAAAAATATTAACTCTGAATAGATTATAAAAAGTTAGGTATGCATACTGTAATTACTAACATACTAGCATAACCACTAAAACATAATATGAAGACATATACCCAAAATAAGTCAGTCAGAGAAAAATAATTATAATATGGCTTCATTCATAAGTAGAACATAAAGAACAGTGCAGAGGACAATAGGGGAAGGGAAGGAAAACTGAATGGGAAGAAATCAGAGAGGGAGACAAACCATGAGACTCTTAACTCCAGGAAACAAACTGAGGATTGCAGAAAGGGAGGTGGGTGGGGGGATGGAGTAACTAGGTAATGAGCATTAAGGAGGGCACATGATGTGATGAGCACTGGGTGTTATACACAACTAATGAATCACTGAAAATTATACCAAAAACTAATGATGTATTATATGTTGGCTAATTGAATTTAAATTTTTTTAAAAAGACATACACCTAAAGGGCCAATAGCAAATTAAAATAGAATGCCAAAATATATCCAAATATATTAAATGTAAAAAGTCTCAATAAACAAATAGGAAGAGATAACTAGATTGGATTGAAATATGTATATATAATAGAATAGCTATTAATATCAAAGAAGAAAGCAGAAGCAATTACCAAAGAAAAAGAGGAAGAAAATGATACTATGATAAATGGGTCAACTCACCAAAAAACACAGCAGTTCTAAGTGTATATGCCCCCACCAAAAAAACTTTGAAACACAGGCAAAACTGACAGAAGTGAAAGGAGACAGACAAATCCATAGTTACAGTTAGAGACTTCAACACTCCTCTCTCAGTAATCAACCGAACTAGACGGAATATTGTACAGATAAAGAATATGTGAACAATTACAACAACCAACATGACCTAATTGAGATTTCTATAACATTCCACTCAACAGAAGAATGTATATTCTTTTCAAATGCAAACGTAAAAATTCACCACAATACACCATATTTTTTTCCAGAAACAAGTCTTTTTTTTTTTTTTAAGATTTTATTTATTTATTTGACAGAGACACAGCAAGAGAGGGAACACAGCAGAGGGAGTGGGAGAAGGAGAAGCAGGCCTCCCGCAGAGCAGGGAGCCTGATGTGGGGCTCCATCCCAGGACACTGGGATCATGACCTGAGCCAAAGGTCATAACCAACTGAGCCATGCAGGTGTCCCCAGAAACAAGTCTTAATAAATTTATAAGAACTGAAATCATACAAGGTATATCCTTTGAACATAACGGACTTTAATTAGGAATAAGTAACAGAAAAACCTTTGGTAAATCCCCAAATATTTGAAAGTTAAACAAAATTGTTCTACATAAGCCAAAGAGAATGTCTAAAGGAAAATCAGAAAGTATATTGAACTGAATAAAAATGAAAGTACTACATATCAGTATGTGAGATGCAGCTAAAGCAGTGCCTAGAAGAACACAAACAGAATTTAAAAACTTTCATTAGAAAGGAAGACACACCTCAAATGACAATGTGAACTTTTCATCTTAAGAAATTAGAATAAAAGAAAATTAACACCAAAGGAAGCAGCAATCAATGAAACTGAAAATAACAACAAAAGAAAAAATAGCAGGAATCAATGAAACCAAACATATTCTTTGAAAAGATCAATAACACCAATAAATATCTAGCCAGACTAAACAAGAAAAAAGAAAGAAAATGTAAACTACCAATATCAGAAATGGAAGAAATATTACTAAAGATGCCACAGACTTCAAAATCATAAGGGAATACTATATAAATGTTATGCTCACAAATTCGAAAACTTGAAATGGACCAATCTTTCTAAGACAATCTACCAAAATGCACTCAAAAAGAAACCAAGGAAATGAATGTCCTTACATCTAATTTAAAACTAAATTCATAGTTGCAAGCCTTTCCACAAAGAAAGGGCCAGGCCCTTTCTTTGGTCCATCTGAGCATTAAGGAGAGCACATGATGTGATGAACACTGGGTGTTACACAAAACTAAATGAAGATGAATTTTACTGACATTGATGAAAAAAAGTAATACCAATTCTACATAAATTCTTCCAGAAAAAAGAAGAGAAGCACCTTCTAATTCATTTTATAGGGCATGATAAGAAATCAAACAAAATCATTATGACAAGAAAATCAAACCCATCACAAGAAAAGAAAATTACAAAGTACTATTCTTTGAGAACACAGAAGCAAAGATCCTCAACAAAATAACAGCAAATCAAATACACCAATAAATAAAAAGCGTAAAATATTATGACTAAGTGGGGTTTATCACATGAATGTAAGGTTGATTAAACATTTGAAAATTGATTGAATTCACCAATATCCACAAACTAAAGAAGAAAAACCAAAAGATCATCTCAACAGATTCAGAAAAAAATATCCATACATGATAAACTCTCAAAATAAGGAAAAGTAAGGAACTTCCTTAACCTAATAAAGGGCATTTACCAAAAAAGCCTACAGCTAGTATAATACTTAATGCTTAAAAACTGAATGTTTCCACCTAAGGTTGGGAACAAGGCAATGATAGCCACTTTTATTTTCTTATTTAACATCAAGCTAAAGGTCCTAGCCAGTACAATACAACAAGAAGAAAAATAAAGGGCATATAATTGCAAAGGAAGAAGTAAGCTGTCTCCATGCACAGCTAACATAATTGTCTAGGTAGAAAATCCCAAGGAATCTATAAGAAAAGCTACTGAAACTAAATGGGTTTAGCAACATTGCAGGCAAGATACAAAGTCAATATACAAAAATCAATTGTATTTCCACATAATAAAGAAGAACAAATAGAAAGTGAGATTAAAAGAAACAATATCAACTACAATAGCATCAAAGAACATAAACTAGGTATAAATCTAACAAAATACATGTAGGATCTACATATATCTCTACAAAATACTTATGCATGAAATCCATGAAAACCTAAATAAATGAAGAAATATATCACGTTAATGGACTGGAGAAGTCAGTATTGTTTAGATGTCAGTTCTTCCTAAAATGATCTCAAGTCAACACAATACCACCCAAAATCCCAGTGTTTGAACTGATAAACTGATAAACAGATTCTAAAATGTGGAAAAGCAAATGAATTAGAATAACTAAATGAATTCTCAAAAATAAAAATAGTTATAGGAATCTCTCTATCTAATTTCAAGACTTACTACAAAGCTACAATAGTCAAAAAAGAGACTCTGAAAAAGACAGACATATGGACCAAAGGAACAGAACAGAATCAAGAAACAAATATAGAGATAGACATACCCAAGTGATTTTCAACAAAGGTACAAAGACACGAAAAAAAAAAAATCATCTTCTCAATAGTCATCTCATAATGAAAAAAGGGGTCAATTTATCAAGAAGATATAAAATTTCATGTACTTAATAACAGGGCTTCAAAATAAATGAAGCAAAACAGATAAGACTGCAGGGACAAATGATAAATGCAAAATTATAATTTAAGATTTTAATACCCCTCTCTCAATAACTAATAGAAGTAGACAGAAAATCAGAAAGGTTTTAGAAAATGAACAAAACTACAAATCGACTCAAGCTAACTTAAATTTATAGAACATTCTACCCATTAAACACATTCTTTTCACAAGCACAAGGAATGCTTCCCAAGATGGACAATATTCTGGCCAATAAATTTTAATAAATTCTATATATATTATATAAATTGAACTTGTAGTTAAATATGCTAAGTCAAATAAATTTATATTAACTAAATTGAATCTAGAGTTAAAGAAAATTCCAGGCCTCCAGAGCTTCAGTGGTGAATTCTACCAAACACATAATGAAAAAATAATGCCAATTCTACACAAACTCTTCGAGCAAAGTAAACAGGAAGGTTCCAACTCATTCTGTGAGGCTGGCATTATACTGATTCTAAAACTGTGCAAAGACATTGTAAGAACACTACAGACCAATATCCTTCATGAACATATACACAAAAATTCTAAGCAAAATTTTAAATCAAATCCAAATAATATATAATGAAAGAAAATATATTTCAGATGGTCCTCATCTCAGGAATGTAACATTGGTTCAACATTTAAAAACTAAGCAACAGAATTCATAATATCAATGAACAATCAGAAAAATGATATGATGATCTCAACACATGCAGAAAACACAATCCAATATCCATCTCCAATAAAGACTCTTATCAAACTAGGAAGAGAAGGAAGCATCCTCAATGTGATAAAAGGGATTTATAAAAAACTTACAGAAACATTACAGTTAGCTTAAAGATTAAATATTGTCCCCCAAAATCATGAATAGCATATAGTTGACCACTCTCATCCCATGTATAGATCACAGCAATGGAGGTTCCAGCCAGTGAAATAAGGCAAGAAAAAGAAAAGGCACCAAGATTGTAAAGCAAGGAGCAAAGGTATTTTTATATGCAAACAACATACTTATCCATTTGGAAAATCATAAGGAATTTACAGAAATTTATAATTAATGGTTTAGCAAGATTGAAAGGTATAAGATTAATAAACAAAAACAGTTATATTTCTATATAATAGCAACAATCAGAAATCAAAACTAAAAAGGATATAATCTACAATAGCATCAAAAAATGTGAAATAGGGACACCTGGGTGGCTCAGTTGGTTAAGCAGCTGCCTTCGGCTCAGGTCATGATCCCAGGGTCCTGGGATTGAGTCCCACATCGGGCTCCTTGCTCAGCAGGGAGCCTGCTTCTCCCTCTGCCTCTGCCTGCCTCTCTGTCTGCCTGTGCTCACTCTCTCTGACAAATAAATAAATAAAATCTTTAAAAAAAAAAAAAGTGAAATATTTAAGGAAAAATCTGACAAGCACTGTGAAACCTGTTCACTGAAAATTTTAAAAGACTGCTGAGAGATTTAAAAAGACCTAAACAAGGGTGCCTGGGTGGCTCAGGTGTTAAGCATCTGCCTTTGGCTCAGGTCATGATTCCAGGTTCCTTGGATCGAGCCCCACATTGGGCTCCCTGCTCAGCGGGAAGCCTGCTTTTCCCTCTCCCACTCCCCCTGCTTGTGTTCCCTCTCTCACTGTGTCTCTCTCTGTCAAATAAATAAATAAAAATCTTTTTTAAAAAATAAATTAATTAATTAAAAGACCTAAACAAAAGGAGATATACCAGGTTCAGGAGTTAGAAAACTCAGTGTTAATAAGGCATCAACTGTCCCCCAAATTCATCTACAGCTTCAACACAATCCAAAGTAAAATCCCAGCAGGTTTTTTTTGTAGAAATTGGCAAGCTGATTCTTGAAATTCATATGGAAATGCAAAGAACCAGATAACCAAATAATAGAATAACCAGAATAATTTTTTAAAAAGAACAAAATTAAAGGACTTACCACTTGCTGACCTGAAGACTTATAAAGCTACAATAATCAAGAGGTAATTGTCTTGACGTACAAATAGACAAAGAAATCAATGGAACAGAGAATTCAGAAATATACACAAGTATATGAACAAGTGAGTTTGGCAAAGATACAAAGTGACTTCTCAGAGAAAGGAGAGTCTTTTTGTTTTATCTTTCTTAAGATTTTATTTATTTATTTTAGAGAGAGAGAGAGTGGGACTTGGGCAGAGGAAGAGGGAGAGAGAGAATCCCAAGCAGACTCCATGCTGAGCAGAAGAGCTCAATGTGGGGCTCAATCCCAGGACCCCGAGATCAAGACCTGAGCTGAAATCAAGAGTCAGACACTTAACCAAATGAGCCACCAAGAATAGTGTTTTTAAAATAGCCCTGAAGAAAAAAAAAAAAAATAGCTCTGAAGACTGAATTTCTACATGCTGAAGAAAAAGAAAAGAACTGAGATCCATAGAGATCCATACCTCTTACATATACAGAAATTAACTCAAAATGAACTATAAACCTACATGTAAAATCTAAAACTACAAAACTTCTAGAAAAAAAAATTAAAGAGAAATTATGACTTAAGCCAAGGTTTCTTAGATCCAAAACCAAAAGTAAATTTCATAGAAATCAAGAAGAAATCAAGAATTTCATAGAAATCATCAAGAAAATGATAAACTGAAGTTCATCAAATTTAAAACTTGTGTTCTTTGAAAACACTGTTCAGAGAATGAAAACCCCAGCCTGGGAAAAAGCATTTGCAAATGATGTATCTGAAAAGGAACTAGTATCCAGACATGTAAAGAACCTATAAAAATGAAATAACAAGAAAAAAAATGTTTTTTTTCTAATGTGCAAAAGATCATTTTTTTTAAGATTTTATTTATTTATTTGACAGACAGAGATCACAAGTAGGCAGAGAGGCAGGCAGAGAAAGGAGGAAGCAGGCTCCCTGCTGAGCAGAGAGCCCGATGCGGGGCTCGATCCCAGGACCCTGGTATCACGACTTGAGCCGAAGGCAGAGCTTTAACCCACTGAGTCACCCAGGTGCTCCAAGATCTTTTTTTTTTTTTTAAGATTTCATTTATTTATTTGACAGAGACAAAGCAAGAAAGGGAACACAAGCAGGGGGAATGGAAGAGGGAGAAGTAGGATTCCCACTGAGCAGGGAGTCCAATGCGGGGCTCCATCCTAGGACCCTGGGATCATGACCTGAGCTGAAGGCAGACAGCGAATGACTGAGCCACCCAGGCGCCCCAGTGTGCAAAAGTTCTGAACAAATACCTCATCAAGAAGATACACAGATGGCAAATAAGCACATGACAAAATGCTCAACATCATCTCATTAGAGAAATGCAAATTAAAACCACAATGAGATACTACTACATACCACATAGAAAAGTTGTAAGCCCCGGGATGGGCTCCATGTTCACCTGGGGGTCCACTTGTCCCTCTCCTGCTGCCCCTCTCCCACACCCACCAGATCCTGCTCTCCCTCTTACCCTCCCCAGCTCATGCTCGTTCTCTCTCTCAAATAAATAAATAAATAAAATCTTTGAAAATCATGTTACTCCAAGTATCTTACTTTATCAATTTAGGTCTTAGAAATACTCTAATTTTAAATTTCTACTCTGTAATTATGTTTTAATAACATAAAAAGAACCCATGGATATAATTACATATTATAATCCTATTTTCCCCTTTTTTTAAAAGATTTTATTAATTTATTTATTTGACAGAGAAAGAAAGAGAGAAGGAATACAGCAGGGGCAGAGGAAGAGGGAGAAGCAGGTTTCCCACTGAACAGGGAGCCTGATGTGAGGCTCGATCCCAAGACCCTGGGATCATGACCTGAGCCAAAGGCAGATGCTTACCAACCTAGCCCCCCAGGTGCCCCTATAATCCTAGTTTAAAATAAAGAAGACTGGGGCACCTGGATGGCTCAGTGGGTTAAGCAGCAGGCTCTTCACTGCAGCTCAGGTCAAGATCTCAGTATGATGAGATCAAGCCCCAAGATGGGCTCCTTGCTGGGCGCAGAGCCCACTTAGGATTCCCTCTTTCGATTCTCTCTTTCGGGTTGGCTGGGTGGCCCAGTGGATTAAGCATCTGCCTTCTGCTCACGTCATGATCCCAGGGTCCCTGATCAGCAGGGAGTCCGCTTCTGCTTCTCCCTCTGCCCCTCCCTACCCACCCCAATACCGGCTAGCTCCTGCTCTCTATCAAATAAATAATACCTTCCAAAAAAAAAATTGATTCTATCACCCCCTCTTTCTCTGCCCCCCCAAACGCACTCTTTCTCTCCTGCTAAAAGAATTAATCAATTGAAATAAAATAAATAAGACTGTTACAGAAGGGGGTGGGGAGAGGAGAGGATGGGTTAGATAGGTGATGGGATGAGCACCCAGGTGTTATATGAAAGTGTTAAATCACTGTATTATACACCTGAAATTAATACTGCACTGTATGTTAATGAACTAGAATTTAAATAAAAACTTTAAAAAAATTTATGGGTAAAAACATTAAAATTTTAAATGAAAAAATAGAGACTAGAGGTCAGGGAGCATTCAGTACAACTTTATAGTTACTGACAGTTTTCCTAGTCTTAATAGAAAGGATTCCAAATGTGTGTTTTTTTACCAGTAGCTAAGGAAACATATTTACATATTTAACCCTGTCCCTTTCTGTGTATAATAGCAATGAAGTTCCTCATTATTATATCCCCATTTTGGGGCTGTCAGAAGAAATAGAATACTTCCATTATAAATGCGAGAATTTCGGTATCCACATTTGACTAATCTAAAAGGTTAAAAAAAAATCTATATACACATTAAACATATAATAAGATGTGAAGATGATTTTAGAAAAATATTCAATAAAAATTTAATAAATTTACATTTAGAAATTATTCACAATATGAGATATTTTCCAATCTCAGATCATTAATGTAGTTTATTTTGCTTACAAACTAGAAGTCATAGTTTCCTATGTCACATTAGCAAGAAAATGTCCAAGTCTGAACACAAAATATAAATTTATATAAATACAAATCTCAGTTACTCTACAGAAATAATTCTAAAGAACTAGTTTCTAAAAGAGAATGTCATTCATTTAAATAAAGTTTGTAGTAAAATCTTTTCTAGTCTAATGTTATACTAGCCTAATTCAAGTAAACAGAATTCAACTTAGCATATATTATATCCTTAATTCTTATATTTCATATTGGCACTGTCCTTTCTGATTCTCAGTCCCAAACCCTTCAGCCTAGTTTTAGCCAAAGATAAGTATTCATTTTTACCTATGTGAGAAATGACTTATAATTCTGAGTGTTCTGTTCTTTTCAAATAGAAACTGAAGACGGAAATCAGTGCTAAGAAAACTAAAGTACCACTTTTGATACCATATTTGCTTCTGCATTCCCCCACCCACCCACCATCAATCTTCCATTCTAAAGAACCATTTGAAGAATTCTCTTATTCCCTAGTGAAATCCCCACGGTAGGAAAAAAACTAAGTTACCATGGAACCAGCCAATTAATTTTGACACCTGCTTACCAAGATTGATCATTTTTTATATCTGTTTGCTAGGTTGCTATCCTTCAGCTTAGTAAAAGATTTTCAAGATAATTAATGAAGTGAGAATTTCCAGTTAGTCTTTCCCACTATGTTATTCCTTCAACTGCTGAATAAAAGAAGCCACCATCCTCAAATAAACCTTTTTTAGCTTAGCATATACTTTACCATGAAGAATTCTTTTCTTCTAAATTGATTCTCCCCCTTAACATTAAATACCACATTTTACCCCTAAGAGTATACATAAAACACGGAATAGTACCAGTTATATTTACTATAATTAATAGCCTGTATTCCACAGAGAAATGAAAAAGTACTTACCAAGAGAGTACAATGAATCATAGGAAATAAGTTTCCAAGGAAATGATTTATATTCAATGATTAATTCAGGGTTAACTGTTATTTAACTATATTTAAGAAGCTATTTCTATTTTACTCACTAATGTGTAAAGTTTATGAACAGCACCTTATGTTATTAAGATAGTTTAACTTGATCTGTGATCTTTCCTACTAACTGAGACAATATCTGCTAGCAAGGTTGCAGGCTGCTGATCTAGCTAGCTGATTAAAAAGTTCCACTACCATAAAATGTAGAAAGGAGCTTCTCAAAATCATAGCAATCTCTGTCCTCTTTAGATAAATAGACCAAATCCACCCACAAAAAGGCGAAAATCCCTAAATCACATACACAATGGGTTATCTTCCTACTTATAGAAAGACGTAAAAAATTGATGCAGCTTTATTCATTGTTGGCTGCCAGTTTATATGTTCAAAATTCTTAACTTGATAAAAAGGCTGGCTGTAATTGTCATAGCCAAAGTTCCAAAACACTTAAGTAAAAAAGGCTACCAACAAGCACAATTCAGTAAGATATCTTTCCTTATCTTGAACAGTTTTTAAAACTTTTAATTAGCACCTCTTTCAAATTAAAAAAAGTATCAAAAAACTACAGTGTTATACTAATTTATTAGGAAGTGAGAAAACATTTGTCTATTGAAACAAATGAATTTCATGAAACTTCATTTTAAGATTTCACTTCCAAAAACCGCTGTAAATTAATTTAAATAGTAGGATCTACCTAAAATTTAAAAGTGCCCTTTAAAAAAATACAGTTTCACAAGTTTTAAGGGGTATGGTTTAAATTAGCAATAGTTAAAATAAATAAATAAATAAATAAATAAATAAATAAATGGAAAATATGCTGTATTTAAAACTCCCAGGACATTTTCCTATAATCCATTAATAACGTGAACCACACTTCCTATCTTTGCCTTAGAGCCCGAGACACTTCACTTAGATTTTGCTATCATCCTGACAATAAATATCAGGAATCTACATAGTGTAATTCCAGAGCCGCAAAACAGCCAGCAAATTTCACAGTAACTATCTAGAAGTCTAAGAAGTTGACTCAGTGACTGCTATCTGCAAACTGTCAGATGGCTACCTCAACTATCTTACTTGCTGCTCCCCCCAATTCACCCATTTCTTCTCATATCAGGCAGGAATGTAATAAACATCAGCCAATAGGGGGAGGGTAACTTTACTGTTGTAAAGCAAACTCCTTATGGCCTTGAGCTGCAGAGAAAAACCAAAGTGATGCTCTCACACAACAGCTGATAGTGAAATAAACAGTTCGAAAAACCCATTACCTTCTCTGCATTAAAAAAGCCCACATAGTTCATCATTTTATGTTACCCAAAGTCACTCTTGTATTCCCAATCAAAACTGCCGTAGCAAATTCAACATAGTATATTGGCTAAAAGTAAACATTCTGGAGTTAGGCTAGTTGACTTGGAATAACTCTGCCCTTAGTACCGTGTAATCTTGGGCAAATGACTTAAATTCACTGCCTCGAGTTCTCTCTGTAAATCCAGCATAATCATCCTAGGAACTCAGAGAGTTGTGAGGAACAAATGAGATAATCCACGTCAGGCGCTTAACAGTGTTTGGCACAGAGTAAGCCCATCATAAACTCTTAGGATCACAATCATCATACTAAATAAACTAAAATGTTCGCAGTGGTTACCTCTAGAGAGAGAAGTAGGATGGGAGTAGAGGGAGGTACTGGTAGCCCGTAACTTTAACCTTTACACTTTTGCATTGTTTGAATGTTTCGCAATGTTCAAGTATTTCATGAGTTACTTGCATGATTTTTGATTAAAAAACAGTGACCTAACAAAAATGGTGTTTGGCACCGTAACTGAGTATGGAAATAAATGCTGAAGAGCGAGGGACCAGAAGCCGCTGCGGACACCTGGACCATCGCGAGGGCTTCGAGTGCCGGGCGGGCAGGGCTCGGCGCGCGGCCGAGTGCCCCGGGCGCCTGGGTTGCAGCGGGGCGGCGCGCTGCAGGCGGTTCCCAGCCCCCGGACCCGAGGCCGCGTTGAGGGCGGGGGCACAGAGGATGGGAGGGGGCACGACCGGTGCGGGGCAGGGCTGAGGTGCGGGGTCGCGAAGACACTTACTTGAACCTGCCCTGGCAGTGCTGGCACTGGTCCCCCACCCAGCCCGGGTCGCAGAGGCAGGTGGAGTTGACACAGCGGCCCGAGAAGCAGGAGCCGGTCCTCTCGCACGGCTTGGACTGGGACACCTGCGCGTAGAGGGCCAGGTAGAGGAAGCCATAGCACAGCAGCCAGCTGTTCCCGTCCAGCAGCCAGGAGGAGGCGCCACCGCCGCCGCCGCCGCCCGCCGGCCGAGCCCTCCACAGCCCCGGGGCCGCCGGCTGCGGGGGGCCAATGCGGGCCCGGCCCCCCGGCTCCATCTTCTCGGGCGCCCCTGCCCGGCCGGGCTGCGCTCGCGGGCGCGGACAGCGATGTTCCGGGGGGGGGGGGAATTCGGCCGGAGAAAACCTCGCCGCCGCCGCCGCCGCTTCTCCTCCTCCTCACCGGCGCCTGCCCCAGTCCCGCTCCCCGGTCTGGAGGGACAGATCCCAGTCGCCGTCGCCTCTGTTCGGGCCCCCGCAGTCGCACTCGGGCATCGCCTCTCGGTCTCTTGACCTTGTCCTCAGCGAATGGAGCCCACCGCCGCGGCGAGCCGGGCCGGGCCGGAGGCGGAGAGCCGGCGGCGCGGGCGGCGCGGAGCGCTCCAGAGGGGACCTGCGGGAGGGGGAGGGGACCCCGCGCGCGGCCCCGCCTCGCCCGCGGCTCGCGCCAACTGCCTCGGCTTCGGCCCCGCGCGCCAGGGAGGGCGGGGGCCCGCGGGAGCCCCGAGGTGGGCGCGCCCAACCCGAGAGGGGAATTCGGGAAGCGGGGCTCAGCCCCGCAGCGCCAGGCCGGCGGCCAACGGCCCCCCAGCAGCCATCTTCTCTCCTGTGCCGTCAGCCGGGCACCAGGGCTGCGGCTGGAGCCCGCGGTGCGTTGGGCCGCCTGCCCCCGCTCGCGCGTGCCCACGCTCCCCCCCCCACAGGCCCAGCGCTGTGGTCTCGCCCCGCCCTGACAGGGACCGGGGACTCCCCCGCGCGCGCCCACCCGGCCCGGCCCGCGAGCTGAAGCAAGACTGGCCCCCCAGGTGTGGCCCGGGTGCCCGCGGTGCCCTTCCCTTCGGCGCGCGGGGGGGACCCGGCCCCACTCGCACCACGCGCCCCTTGAGCCCCACCAGCGAAAGAGCAGACCCCGCCGGCTTCGCAGCTTCAGCAAAAAAGAAGCCCTTCCCGTCGGCCGTCTACAGCTGCAAAAGTGCAGCGCTTTTCCCCCCCGCGTCTCCCCTTCCTCCGCCCCATCCTCCAGCCTATTTCTTCTTTTTTTCTTAGAAAAACTCCAACAACACACAAAGAGCTGAGCTTGTGCAGCAGGCAAAAGTCTTAAAGGCACCGCAGTCCGACACGCTGTGGGGTCCGCAAGAACCGGGAGGGGCGGGGTTTTAGGGGCCGCGAGGGTCGTGGAGCGGTGGCCGCGTGGGGACTTCTCCAAGGGGGAGCCATTTCTTCCGCCGAAATGATGACTCCCCCGCCCCCAACAAAGAGCTACAAGATTCTGAGCCCGGGGCGCACCACCCCTTCCCCGTGCTGCCTCGGAACCCCAGGTATCTCCCTTTTCTGCTTGTCAGTGTTTCCTCCTCCATCTGGGACAATATTCTGCCTTGAAAAATACTGCAACATCTGGGCTTTTTTTCAGAAGAGCAGAAACGATGCCCAGAAAAGAGCCGTTTTCCTTTCTCAGCGGCAATCTTTCCTTTAGATGACTTTCCAAGATTTGATGGCATGTGCTGAAATTTTTGCTTTGTACTTTTGTGCCTTCTCTAAAAAGCCTATTTCAACCCCTGAGAAAGGAAGCCGAACACAAATTGCAGCCATGTATACTCGAGTTACAAGCAATGTAATGGGATCCCCACCAAAGAAGAGCAGACAGTATGAAAAAGAATTTGAAATCTACCGCAGACATTTCTGACAGCAAAAGGAGAAAAAGTTTTCGTTGGAACCACACAGTCACATTATTGTTAAGATTCAACTCATGTTTATTTCAGGCATAATGTACCCACGTCATCTCTTTTAATCTCTTTTATCCCCACTTTGCAGATGAAATCCTCCATTAACCCCATTTTGCAGATGAGGATATAGAGACTGGGAAATGTTGAAAGATTTGTCAATGGCATGTTGGGGGTAAGTAATGATTCGAGCTTTAAATACAAGTCCTGTGACTTCCGTCAGTCCCGTGTCTTTTTCCATTAGTTACCAAGCTATTTCTATTAGCAGTTGCTTTGTTCTACTTTGGTGAATAAAATGTGTTGGCTTGGTTTGCAAATACCTCAGCAGTGACTTAAGGAGGGAAAACAAAGGTCCAGAAAGAGGTGGCTCCTTTGAAAGGAAAAGGGAGAAAAAAGGAAACGATGATTTTCATTAATATAACAAAGAAATCACAATTCCCCCATAATATGAGTACTAGAAATGTCATCCTCAAACCTGAAAATGAGGACAGCCCTTTCTTCCTTTCACATCTTTTCTACATCAGGATGCTCCTTAGAGACTACCTGGGATGAAGGAAGAAAAAGAGGAGAACATTGGGGGTGGGGGGGCGGGAGAAAAACAAAAGGAGGATATTGTTCTGGATTACACTGTTTAATTTCCATGACTATAAAATCCAGAACTCTTCCTAGTAGTAGCCATACATGAACAATCTCTCCTGCCTTCTCCATTCTTCTCTCATGCCAGCCAAAGTTTAAAGTGAACCACATCCTTCTCACATCCATGTAGAGTTGCTTTCAGAAATGTGGAAGGTAGCCAAGCTCTTAAAACAGTCAGTGAGTGTGAAGGTAACTCAAAGGGTACACGGGAGCCCGTTTAACAAGAGAGATCACTGCTCAGCCACATGCTCACTGTAGCCTATATTCAAGCAAAGGATTTGCCCATTAAAAATATATATCTTTTAATCTTGTAACCACTATAATCAGCTCAGTACTTCACGTTACTGAAGAACATGCAGCCCCACAGTCTTCCTCTCAACTTTGCCTTTAGAATCAAGCTGAATATACTAAATCTATATAAAATTACTCTCACAAGGATCTCATAGGATTACCGGTTGCTCTATATCTGATTTTTTTTTCTTTCATACTCTTTTAAAAGTCAACATTTACTGAGTAAACTATTACAAATTTAAGGAAGAGGGAACAAAGATAAATAAACATGAGGTTCACCCCTGGATAAGCTTATCTATTATCTATTAGGTAAGGTAGATTGGGAATTCCTTATACAGTTAAGGGTCACATAGTTTACAGATGTAGACACAGAAACTTAAATGATTTACAACAGTCACACAAAAAGTCAGTGATAAAACTTGCCTAGAATCTGGACTAATGTTTCAGTGTCTTCTATGATCAAGAAATTTTAAAGCTCCAACATGGTTATCTCTTTTTTCTAAAAAGAAGTAGAGTCAGCATTCTAGTAGTGTTGTCCGACACTATAATAACTCACAGTATTGGTAATAGCAGTCATAAATCCAGCAGAAAGGTGAAAATCTACTCCAAAGAGGTGGTAGAGGGAAAATCAGTTTTACTGAAGTAGGATGAAACTGTTATGATTGGAATTATTACAATTTCTCCAAGGGGAAGAGATAAGAAAAATATATTTGTTTTCTCCACAATTAGCCATATATCAGGACCTTCAGATATTTGGGGAATGTATTTCATTTCCATTCATACCACTTAAGAGTGGTACTATAAAATGATGGGCAAGAAGCTAAGACTTCACATTGCCAAATTGAAGGAAATCCGCATGATTTTTTAAGAAGAACAAGAGAAATGACAGTTCCACTGATCTTTTGACTGCAACTCAAAAAGTAAAAGATCCTATTTGGGCTAATGAGCCAAAGCAGCCCCTTCTCAGTTGCTTGACTGAAGAATGATCTCTATTGTTCACCGTTTGGCTCATGAGGCTTCTGAAAGCAGCTAAGATAATGAGAGTTGCAGATAGCCTGGCCACAAGAGCCACAAGTTTGTTCATTCAAATGTATCCTTAGTGTAATTGGGACCGTATTTTTAAGACACTGATAGAGCATGAATGGTCTGTGATATTAGATAGTAAGGAAAAAATCAACTTTAGGTACTCATCAAAAATTCTTGATGGTATTAAAAATATTCATGTGGCTATGTGCTGAAATACCAAACTTCTCCCCACCAAAATCTAACACTCTGCTTTTCTCTTGGATTCTATCAGTTTCTCTTGCCGTCACTTGCAAACACACACATACACTCTGATCCTGCCAATTTTTCTACTTAACACATTTCAAACATATTGTTATAAGTAAATTCAAGGAAATAACTCCAAAGATTCTAAATTCTCAATGCAGGGCTATTACATTTCTTTTAACTGGGAAATAAAATGAACATAATTCAACTTTCATCCTAAATATTCAGACTTATTACCCCCAAAGACATTTATTGCTAGTAGTCAGTAGTCCGTTGCAGAAATTTGTCTTTCATGAAATTTAATTCAATAAAAATATGGGTTAGGACTTCCTGTTAAACATAGTAGACTAAGGATGAGCATTTACTGCTACTCCAAACTCTACCAACTTGACAGGAAGGATTTTTTTTTTTTATTTTAAAGGTACAAACTCACAATAACAAAGAAAGTAAGAAAAGAGCCAATTAGTTGATAAGAGGTGCCAATGCATTTGAAAGTGTGAAAGCTTTGGAAGGAGGAAAGGGAATGGAGAAGGAATAACTAATCGTTTATGCCTACAGAGATGAATACCAGTAAGAAACAAGCCTGAAGAGTCCACTACTCGGAGGTAAGAGGTACAATGAGAAGTAGAGGTGGGGCTCAAGGATGAAGACAAGGAGAATAGTTGAGGGAAATATAAAGGCCCATGGTCCCCTTCCTCACCGCAAGCAGCCAAAGATGACCCCAGACCCAACCCTGACAGGAGGTTAAATCTCTTAAGAAATTGAATGCTAGAGGCTCCAGACTTAGAGCACCAGTCATAATGGAAGGAGGGAGAGACGTACACAGCTGAAAATGGGGAAATTAGGTAAAAATCTATATATTGAATGGTGGATTTCCCAACCACTTTTTCCTACATGTTCCCTGAGTACCTACAGTCAACTGAATAACCTCCAGGCAGAAAATTGAAGAATACTTATCTGCAGAAACTGAATAGTCCAAGAGAAAATATATTGTCAGTTGGGGGTCTCCAAACTAAATGGCAAACCAACCTACAGCTCACCCTAAAGTGAAGGCTGCTTAGTCAATAAATCTACCCAATCTTTTTTTTTCATGACTCTCTTTATAAATACAAGCAGTAGGGATTCATTAGACATAAAAGAAACCAAAACAAACAGAAAAGGAAATCAGAGGAAACACAGTCAAGTGACAAGGGAATATTTATGCAGTCATAGAACAAGAACTGGAGGGATGCCTGGGTGGCTCAGTCAGTTGGGCGTCTGCCTTCAGTCAGGTTGCAATCCTAGGGTCCTGGGGTAGAGCCCTGTGTTGGGTTCCCTGCTCAGTGGGGAGTCTGCTTCTCCCTTTCTCTCTGTCCTTGCCCCAACTCATGCTCTCTCTCTCTCTCCTTCTATCTCAAATAAATAAATAAAATCTTAAAAAAAAAAAACAACTGGATACTCTTTAATAAACAAAAGGATACTCAGAGAACAAAAAATGAAAATAGGGTAGCCAAAATTAAAATACAATAAAAGAAAGTTTACAAAATAGAGTCTAGGAAATCTCCTAGAAATTAAAATAAAAAAACAAAGTTTCTCCTCTTATCAAGGAGGAAAAAACTGGGGTGGCGGGAAGAGTCACTAATGATTATGCATAACAGACTTTTATCTTAAATTAAGAATTTACAATATTGTATATTTATTAATGTGACAATGCAAAACTCCTATGTAGAAGACAAAATTTGTTGTATCAACTCCAATGTAAGATTTCCCAAAACTGAACTGAGCCTGCTTACCCACTATAGCCTAAAACATTGAATTAAAAGACTCACAAATGGAAAAAAAGGGGAAAAGGCAAACGGAATGGATTGGAAGTAAGAATAGCATTGAAATTCTCAACAGCAAAATTAGATGTTAAATGTAGAGGTAGAAGGGAAATTACCATCAACCTAGAATTCTATACCCAGCCAACCTATCAATCAAGTATAGGATAAAGATATTTTCAGACACACAAACATTTGTAAAATTTTTCTTGTAGGGTACACTTCTTTAGAAAATTCATGGTTTAAGTGGTGAAGGGATAAGAGACTGAACATTAAAGAATTATAAAAACACATCCTAGAATGACAGACAGCTGTGTCTCACGCCAACAGAGCAACCAGTCCAACCTGGAACAGAGAGCTGAGGAGGGAGGTATAACTAGAAAAATAATAGATAATAGATAATATAGATAATAATAGATAATAGATAATAATAAAAGTGTTTGGAACCATTTGAGCTTTGGGGAAAAAAAATACTAATAATATGTGATAGATCTTGGGGTATTTGGAAGGAAAATGGAATGAGCACACAGAAAAACAAGTAAATGAACAAAATGAAGCAATCATTGACTAAGGGCAAAAAGGAAACTTGTATAAGATGGTTTATCAGTAAACAATACTCACTATATAAACACTACTGATTTACCAAAAATATATAATATGTCTAAATTTTTAAAATGGGAGAAGGATAAAGATGTGTGGGTCTAAATCCTTAATTACTTAATAAGAAGTAATTGCATGTCCAAAACTGACAAATCTAGAACTAGCAGTATAATCATACTACACTGAAGAGTTGAAAGCTGCCTTGTCTTAGGAAATAGGGAATGGGCAGGAGATGCAGCATTTTATTATAAGGCTTTTGGTACTCTTTAATTGAAAATTAAAATTTACTTCTAAAAAATAATAATAAATTAATTTAAAATATGGGTTCATAAGAAATTTTAAAGGCAGCATATGGCCTAAGAAAAAAACTTGGGTTTGATTTCTAATTCTGCCCCCTATATATGGATTACTCTTGCATGACCCATTAACCTCTATGCCTCAGTTTTCCCACTGTTAAGATGGGAAAATCAAATTACCCATCAATGTCCATTTCCAAGCTCACATGAGGATCTAAACCGAAAATATGAAAACACACAGTAAATGGTAAAGCACTATACAAACTTTGATATTTAATGTTCATCAAAAACTACTCTTAGGAACAGAATTCATTCTAATTCCATGAATTGAATTCATGGAATTGAAAGAGATTTAGGTTTGATACAACACACAAATACAAAATACAAAAACATAAAGAAGCAGTCAAAGCGATAAGAAACCCTCATTATTTTGACGATGGATCTAATCCGTTTTACAAATGAGATGCTGGGACCCAGAAAATTGAAGTACCTTGTCCAAACACACACAGTGGTAGAGCTAAGTCTAAAACCCTAGTTCTTCTGAAATGCAATGCAGTTTTCTTTGTCCTATACCTCATAGTTCAGGCTAATGGGAGACAAGTTCAGGTTAATCTATCATTGGTGCTGAGTTCCAGAAAGGCCTTCCATAGCTCTGCAAAGTGACTTGTCCAATGTCACACAGGTTAGTGAGAGCAGAGCCAAAACTAAACCGAACAAACGACAGACAGCCAAAGAATAAACCTTGAACCTGAAACTTGGAACCAAGTGCAAATTTACTGGCAGAGGTAAAGGCATATATTGAAAGCTCAGCTCAAAGTCTGCAACATAAAAATTATCAATTAATACCCGTTAGCTTGTTGACTAAAGTTCCTGCCTAAGTACAGAGAGAAAAGCCAAAAAGGAAATAGGAATACTTTTTTAAAAAATGCAATTAGACAAGCCAAACCAGCAGCAAAATTCCTCTTGAAAGTGGATATGTAAGAAGAAAAGGCATGCCTGACAAAATGTGTCAAGAAGGGATGCCTAAATTTGGAACTTTCCAACCTATTGCAAGACACCTAAGAGGCTTCCCTATCCTCTCCTCACTGGGATAATGCTGAAAGGAACGAGGGCACCTTAAAGATAAAAAGGTGAGAGACCTTTTCTCTCTTTCATACCCAGGTAATTGTTTGCTGTCACATCCCTTCATGAGAAGGTAGAAAAACTCTTTTTAAAAATACAATTCTCTCAATAAAAATGAACAAAAGTCCAATTTGAATCAGGTAACAAAAAAGAAAATATCACACTCTTTTCAAAATCATAATTTTTTCCCCAATTGGTAATTCTAATTTCTCAAGATGACTCTAAGATTAGTCATCACTGCACTAAGCTGCATCAGGCATCTTACAATTCCAAACAAACCAACTTAAAATGGGGTCATGCCCTGGAAAGTAGTGTCATGGAACCCAGGGACGTACTTGTGATTTTGAGTAACAGAAAGGATTCTTTTAGTTGTGAAAAAATCCAGCTGCTACAATTACACTCCTAAGGCATCACCCACATACAGATAAACCAGGTAGAATCTCCATAAGCCTTTGGTGGAGTTGAGGTTTGTTTCATGTTCCCTCTGTTTGAAGAAAAAGCAGGCACAGTAAGAAAAACAGGAAATACTTAAAACACAAAAGCTCCCAAGCAAAATAAACAATTCATAAGAATAACATACTAGCTTTTAGGAAGCTGCTTGGGGTCCTGACACAGGAAAATATGTCTATGTTTACAAGGAAAAGAGCATGAAAGAGAATTATGGACCTTCTGATCAGGAAGAGACAAAGCATCAGAACACAGTGAGGTTTCCCTGAATAAAGCCCAGAGACAAAGAAGAACTGCAAAACAGCACATATATAAAAAAAGAAAAATATCTGACAAATGATAGCCAGGCCCCACAAATCCTGATAACACGACATTCTACTTATTAAAAACATCAGTCTTGGAAGACTCCAGGCACAGTAATTTTGAAAATGTACACAAGTAAATTAAAACCAGCCTTACAATTCTTCTTATTGTAAGTCCCTCGCCCATGTCCCTCTGCAAAGCTGATGTGAAATTCTAAATTAAATGAAGAAAAGTCAACATGAACATTGCTGATTTTAAGCAAGACCCCCAAGTTTTCCATTTTTTGAAAATTAGAATGTAGTCTGAAAGTCTTTTTGCACATGAAGAGGACATATATTTTTCCAGGAAAACTGGCTCTTTCATAAACAGAGAAAATGTTTTATCCACAACTAGAAAGCATGTGCAAGAATTTTGTTTATTAAATTACCTACACTGCCTGATAGCAGATATTTTTTGAAATATCTTACGGTCATGTTCTTTTCCACTGGACATAGTCTTTCAGTTTAGGAAGGTAGCACAAAACAGTGCCAAGAGAACAGGACTAAGAGAAGATCCAATCTCCACAGCTGGACAGTATATGCCTCACTCACCTGCACTTCCTTCATTTGTAAAATAGCAAGAAATATTGGCCCTCCCTGAATGTTGCTGGGAGAATTAAAATGCCAAATGATGTAAAATGTCAGTTATTTTTTAAAACTGTGAAGCTCTACTTGATGGCGCCTGCTTTTACTCTTTCCTGGAGAACTCTGTTATAGGACCCAGAGGGGTCATGTGATTTCAGAGTGAGCGTAGTAATTCCCCTGCCTCTTGATGCCCGTCACCTTTTTCCCAGGAGGCAGCAACTTCGCAGCCCATTGCCTTATGTCAGATGAGGTCAGTGACCAACCTGTGGTTTGACCCTGGTGACCAGAGAACAAAACATACAACCGCCACACTCTGACAAAAACTTGGAACTCCTTGGTTTTGTCCTTTAACTTAAGGTTTGGGGGGCACTTGTTATATCGCAAAGGGCTTTAAAGAGCTAGCACACTTATTTTGTACCAGTCATTAACATGACTTTACCTATTTCCTGATAGTTTTGAGCGATAAGGAATATAAGAAAAGTATAAAGATATATCCGACCTCCATTGCCATCCCCAACAACCTGGCCCCACCCCGGGACACACACAGCACACACATAATATGAACATTCCTTGACTATTACCTGGTCTGTTCAAAGGAAAATGAACCTGAGGAGTCCTAACATCCTTTTTTTTTTCTTTTTTTCCTTTTTTTTGAGTCCTAACATCCTTTAGTGATTTAGTAGAATGTAACGTCCATGGAGCAAATGTTTTTATTTTTCAAAGAAGGCTAGTGAGGGAACAAACACAAAGGAATTAAATACTAATAGTGAGATTTTTAGACAGAGTAGCTCCTAGATGAAAGATTTGACATGTACCTCAAGTCAGTCATAGTAGATAGCTACGTACTTCCAAGTGGAGATTGGACTACAATGGGTCTTTGGCATCTCTGACTACACAATGAATAAATTTAAGAGGAGAATTAGAATGAAAGGTTAGGTCTTCACTAGGAAGCACCCTCCCCAAACTCAAGTCTGGCAGAAATCATCAGCAAGAGTCCTGACTATTTTTAATGGCTAGGAGGAGGCTTAAGGAAATGTCTAGCTCTAAGATTTACCCCAAGTCTCTTCTGCATAAATAATAACATCATTACTGACAGATTCTTGGCTCAACTGATCTTCTTTTAAACTGCAGACTAGTCAAAATGAAATACTTATTAGAGAAAGATTGGAAAGGGTGAAACTGGAAATGATCACTCACAATAAGAAAAAAAAAATCAGCCTCATTAACAGGAAAAAAATATGGGCGATTCTGAGCTAGCCAGACACCAAAAATATGTATGAATAAACAGCAAAGCAGCAATATTGCATTGGTATGATGCTGTTGAGGGTGCAATAATTCAGGGGAAACCACCAAAAAAAAAAACAGTGCCAATCCCCTACATGCTCCCAAGGCTTGTAGACGCCCAACAGTCCTGGCAGGTCTACAATGTTATATCAGGTGGGAACATTTCCCTGGCTTATGATCAGTGTATGCCCTAAAGCCTCAGGACTTCCTAGTGCTCATTATTTTTATTCCAACTCTGTTGCTGCAACTGCTATCCTCATTCATATGAATGCCTAATCTTTCTGAATCATCTTAAACTATCTGTAGCAATTATCCCATGATTCAAGTTTCTAAAGTTAATTGTTAAGTTAAAAAAAAAAGACTCTTTCACTAGTTTAAATTTTTTCTGCTTTTTCATTTTATCATGTATCCTTTTAGTCCTGAGTTATTAGAAAATATAAATTAAAATGTCCAATTATCCTTGTCTTTAACATGTATTATTTTATAGCTCTTACCAGACTTCTACTCTTTTTACCCCAACTAAAATGTCATTCACCCCTGGGTTCTAGATTTCTCCCCTGGCTATAATTATTTTAGTTGACCTTGTCTAAATTATTTCTTATCTGGCTCAGTCATTTTTGAGATGAAGAAGGTAAATGGAACACGCCATTCAAAATTAGAATGTGCACTTTTTAAAAAAGAACAGAAATTACCACAATATTTTCTACAAACCAGGACACTTATTATTGATTGCCACGGCTCTTTAAGCTGTATTCTTTGAACTATTTGTGACGGTGTCTATATATTTTCCAAAGGGTTAGACCTAATTCAATACTCACAGTATATTGTTTAAATTATTTCTTTCTGAGATGCATTAAAATCATAGAATTTCAAGATAAATTTCTACCTTTGGTATGTTCATCTATGTGGTTAAGTAAAATGTCTAGGTACTTACAGATTTCCATGATTATGGATTTTGAATAATCCACTACCCCTTTACCATCTACGTTAGATAATTATGAGAGATAAGCCCTTAACTCCTTCTGAGGAAAATTATCCTTCCTATCCTCCACTGATAAAGCCTACTTAGGCAGCCATGTTTGGTACACATGATTCTGCTCTCCTCTGCCACAGATAATTAGCACAGAGGCATCTGCCAATCTCGGGGCAGCCAATCCTTAGGCTCACCACAGTTTTACAAGGTGACTTGGCACAAAAGCTCTAATCAAACAGGGATGAACTAGGGCAATTAAATTCTCACTTTTGGGAATTTGAATTAGGAAATATAGAAAGAATTAAGCAATCAAGAACAGGAGCTCAAGCTGAAAATTTGTGCAGAAAGAGATAGTGAGACCACTGGGTAGAGAAGGAGCAAAAAGGTAGAAATCAATTTATGAGAAGGTTGAAATTATGAGGAATAAAAATTATAAATGGCAACTGTGAAAAAGAGAAATGACGAGAGTACAAGATGAAGAGGAAAAAGCCAATTTACTTGTGAAATAACAGATTTTGATTCATTTTCATGGATTTTAAAAAAATCAAAATTTAGCAAGACCAAAAGAACATTTCAATTTTCTGAACTTTGAGTTTTGCATGGGTGAGTATTTAGTCATTCCAGGGTCCTTCTACTTCTTCCTTTTTTTTTTTTTAAATTTTATTTATTTATTTTATTTTAGTGGGGGGAGGGGCAGAGGGAGAGAGAGAATCTCAAGCAGACAGTGTGCTGAGTGCAGAGTCAGATGGAGGGCTAGATCTCATGACCCATGAAATTATGACCTGAGCCAAAACCAAGAGTGAGATGCTTCACTTACTGAGCCACCCCCCGTCCAGGGTTCTTTTATATACATTCTAACTAGTATTTTTTGATACTATAGTCAAGCAATGTCTTTACCAAAAAGGTCTAGAATAAGTAGCATTCTGTAAATGCATGTATTTGAAGGATATTAATAAACACAGTTCTTTAATTTTGCTACTTACTGTCAGCTCTTTGCTTGTTGGTTACACCCCTGGTGATGGGCATTAGACATAATTTAGAAAGAATATTTGAGTCCCCAGCTGATGGATAGTCCACTTTAGCCTCAATATCTAAGATCTTTGCTTCTTTTTCCACACAGAGAATATTTTCCAGCCATGCAAAAGCTATGTCAGGACTTGCCTTAGAAGGAACATTTTAGATCAAATTCAACAAACAAGAATCTTTTTGTTATGTTAAAAATAGAGATAACCGGAACATTTCCAATAAATTTTATAAAAATCTCCAGATGTGAACTTCACTTCAGAAGACAGTCTGTTCCTAATTTTAAGGGATTTGATTTGTTTTGCTTGTTTTACTGCAGAAACAAATTTCCTCTGGCAATCGGGGTTGATATTTCCTTAAACTATTTTTTTCTTAATTTTTCCTGTGAAGGGAAAACTATTTTAATTGGCATTTATCACAAGACAGAATAAGAATCATTTCAGTTCTCAAATTTTGGAAGAAACATTTCCCATCTGTTTCAGTAACCCCACTGGCTAATTATAATGCCAAGAATAATTTGTCACAAACAGAAAGACCATTCTTTGGAGGAAAACTCTTACTGCTTTATCTTATATCACATACTGATTGATGAGCAATTTATAGAAAACTTATGATACTAACTGATGCCATGGATTTATGTCATGAATTAGATTCCAAAAGGAATCACAGAAGGCTGGTTAATAATTTACATTGCTTTAAAAACAGGATGGGGTATTTCGGTTAGTTCAAATTATATCAGAGAAGTTGCATATAGTATTCATATCCTGCTTTTAAAGTGTGTCCTCTGGGACGCCTGGGTGGCTCAGTTGGTTAAGCGGCTGCCTTCGGCTCGGGTCATGATCCCAGGGTCCTGGGATCGAGTCCCACATCGGGTTCCTTGCTCAGCAGGGAGCCTGCTTCTCCCTCTGCCTCTGCCTGCCTCTCTGTCTGCCTGTGCTCACTCTCTCTGACAAAAAAATAAATAAAATCTTAAAAAGAAAAAAAATAAAGCGTGTCCTCTGGAACATGAATGGATTTACCCAGGAAGGAGGAGAGAGAATGCCAGCACTGTGTCGACAGTGCCGTCACCTCTGTGATTTCAGCAGTGTAAGTGGACAGTAGAGTGTGGTCATAAAGACTATGGGCTCTAAGCTGCACTGCCTGGACTTGAATCCCAGCTCGAGCACTCCCTTGCTTGGAAAATTATTGGTGCCTTGGATTGCGCATTTGTAAAATGGGCATGTTAGTAACAGTAACCATCTCAATGAGTTGATGAGAATTAAATTAACACACAGCTCAATGAATATTAGCTATCAATATTAATAACATTATTACTATTATTGTTGCTGTTGTGAAGAGTGTTATTAGATGCCTTTGTGTATTAACAGTTTCCTGATCTCCTAGATTTCTAAGAAAAGTAAACTCTCCCTGGGAGGGGTCTCTCTTGAGCTTTAATTCTCTGTGTTTTCAATGCGGTTCTGCACACTAGAACCATCTGGAAAGCTTAAGGGAAAAAATAAAATAAAAAAGCAATGTCCAGGATCCATCAAGAAGAAATTCAAAGTTAACAGGTCTTGAATAGGGCCCAGGTACCCTCTTTTCTTTTTCTTTTTTTAAGCTCCCCAGGAGTTTCCTAAGTACAGCCAGGGTTGAGAAGAACGGACTTCTTGATCTTAGCAACAACAGCTATGTGTGAGCAGGGAGCAAACCTTAGGACAAAGCACACCAGCACTAGAACGGCAAACATGAAGGAGATGCTCGGGACCAGCAGAGCAAGAAAAATTGAAGAGGGAGGACCTCTCAGTGTTTGGCAGCAGGAGCCCTGCTAGACAGCTAGACAGGAGAGCTCATCCTGGCATAGTTATTTCTTGAGGCGATGCTAACGTTAGCTGTAACAGTCAAATCTCCTGCTGGCCTCTGCCCTCCCTTATGCCTCCAACTGCACACCTTACTTTTCACCTTTTGGTGCCCCCACTTAAAAAGCATCAGATCCCTTCTTTGCACATAGGGTTTGTAAATCCCAACAAGGAGCCCCATTTCGTTAGTGATAAATTATACCTCAGACAGATGGAGTGTAGTTACTCTGATGAATGGTTTCAGCTCAAGGGACTCTTAACCAGTAAATACATGTGTTTATTCTTTTGAAGGAATGAGAGGCTCCAGACCTTGGGGATGAACTAGGTTGTTGTTCTTGTTTTGTAATAGCTTCAAAAGCTCACTTTACTCTGAACCTAAAAGAGATGGGAGAGGAGGATGATAAGCATAATACCCACATTCATAGATTCAGAGAAATGGACCATGCAGAAGGAGAAGAAAAAAAGTCTCACATTTCCAATGCTTTATGAAATCCTAAAATTCTGAACGATCTTATCCTTTCATTCCTGTCTTCACCCCACAAGTTCATTAGAGAAAAATTTCAAAAAGTAGTGATAAGTACAAAAAGAAGTAAAAAATGGCTCACCCTTCCAGTACTCTTTTCTTTTCTTTATTTTTAGTGTATAAAATGAAGAGTAAGGGGTGCCTGGGTGGTTCAGTTGGTTAAGTGTCTGACTTTTGATTTCAGCTCAGGTCATAATCTCAGGGTTATGAGCCAGAGCCCCAAGTGGCACTCTACACTGGGCATGGGGCCTGCTTAAGAGTCTCTCTCTCTCTCTCTCCCCCTCTGTCCCTCCCCCCTAAAAAAAAAAGGTGAAGAGTGAAAGTCTACCCTCCCTCCATCTCTCCAAAGATAAGCTCTTCCCAAATGTTTTATTTTTATGTGTTTCATAAACACATCTTACCATTATCTTATGTTTCTGTGACTATGCTAAGCACTTTATGGGAATTATTCCATTTAACCCCTACAATAACCCTCAGAGATAGATACTATTAGTATCTCCCTCCCTCACCCCCATTTCAAAGGTGAGAAAACTGAGCCTTAGAGAATTTTACCCAAATCCCCCTCATTTATTCACTCAAGAAATATTATTGAGTCATTACTATGTGCCAAGTTCTATACCTAGGCATAGGGCATATAAGAGTGAATCAGCCAGGCATATCCCTAATGCACTTCTTAACTCCTCTGCTGCTGGCATCCAAGTGTAAACCACCATCATCTCTCCCCCTAGATTATTGAATCCGTGTGGTCCATGCCGTTACCCACTCTACTGTCCTGCCTTGTCTTCAAACTCACGCTCTCTAGTGCACGCCAGTGTCATCTAAGACATTGAGACATGGACTCTTCCCCTCGTTGCTACAGTGACCATGTTCTCTGAACTCAAAATATGACTTTGCAGGTTCACTCTGTTAAAGCTAAAAGATGATTAAGGAGCAAATGAAAATACAGATTGCCTTCTCTGACAACTGCTTTAAACGAAAGACAGATTATTTTCTTATACGTTGCTGGTAAGTTCACGGGATCTAAGGGATTTCCTCTTTCA
The DNA here is from genome assembly GCF_963455335.1 of Martes martes. NCBI lineage: Eukaryota > Metazoa > Chordata > Mammalia > Carnivora > Mustelidae > Martes > Martes martes. The sequence goes on from NC_137902.1 coordinate 15,273,893, forward strand.
TCAACAACTCTTATTTCCAGAGCAAAGTAAACTTAGGCTCATAACTGTAAATTTTTTCGTGTGTGTCCAATGTTAAAAAAAAGTACAGCATTAGGCTCCAGTAGCTGCCTTTGCAATGAAAATGAGAGCACTGTTCAATGATATGGGGCAGGAACAGAAGATTACATTTAATGCCCAGGAACTGAGTGACGTGTTTCAGTGATGATACAGACTGTTCCGAGAACTTTCTATTTAAACAACATGACACTGTGCAGGAGATACAGACTGGATATTTTACTTCTAGTATTTTTAGATAAGTCAAGGCTAATGAGCATGTAATTTAGGTCCATCAGCTCTGAAGTCTTTCTTTCTTGGTACCTGATACCTTCTTTTGTTGATTTTTTTTTAATAGAGAACTTTTAGTTGCTGACTGTGATAAAGAATACATTTGGGAAATATACATTAAATTGGCAGCACAAGACAAATTGGATATCCTGCTTTTCTTCCAAATTTTTATTTCTCATAGAAACTATATTAACATATTTAAAAGTAGGGGCACCTGGGTGACTCAGTCGGTTAAGTGTCTGTCTTCTGCTCAGGTCATGATCCCAGGATCCTGGGATCAAGCCCTGCATCAGGCTCCCAGCTCAGTGGGGAGTCTGCTTCTCCCTCCCTCTCTTCCTCTCCCCACTGGCTTGTGCTCTCTTTTGCTCACTCTTTCTCTCTCTCTCTCTCAAATAAATAAAGAAAAATCTTTGAAAAAACATATGTAAAAGTAAACTGCTTAAATAAAAAAATCATCCATAACCATACTATCAAAGCCCAATATTTCTTCTCATTTTTCTCCTTATCTGTCTAGTCTTTATATATTCTCACTCTTTAAAAGAAAAAATCAACAAATTTCAACCTAAAGGAAGAGTTGGGTCACTCATTATAGTTCAGTTAAGTTACTGCCACACTCTTTGTAGGAACCCCTTTAAGTAGAAGAACTTGATATGCTGAAATCACCGCACAGGGGAGCTGGAAGGGGACTTGGAGATGACCTGGTTCTGGTCCTCTTAGCGGTGGCTGTCTTGTCCGTACTGTCAGTCTTAGCAGTTAGTTGTAACAGATGCTGCCGTTCATTCGAAATCACGAGTATGTGCTAGATACTTCCTACTTCTTCTCTTCTTCCTGGCAGTTATGCAAAGAGGGAGAGGGTAGAAACGGTTTGCCTTTGAGTCTTATAACCTGGGAAACAACAATAGCACCTCCCCACTAGGGTTATCGAAAGGGTTCATGGAGACAGCATATGGAAACTACTTGGCGTGGCACCTAGCTATTTTTATTACCGTCATCCATTTTCCAGGTGAGGAAACCAAGGCTCGGAAAGGATGAATGAGATGGCCACACAGTTTGTGTGTTTCAGTTTCTCACATAGCCCCCTGGATAGTGCCAAGTACATACTTCAAAATCCCCTGGGGTGTGTGATAGAAATTCAGTTTCCAGGGCCCTTCCCCAAACTGACTCAACCTGACGCTTGCTGTAGAGAACCAGGATCATACATTTTAGAAGTTTGCTAGGGGCTTCTGTGCCTTAAAATTAAAAACCGCTGATGCTCAGCTTTTCAAACTCAACGGCCAAGTTTCTGGGCTCCAGCCCAATTTTCTCACTCTGTGAAATGGGAATAACATTACTTCCCCCAGCCTAGTTGGGAGGATTAAAATGGTTTATTTTATAGGAAAGTGCTTTGTAAACTGCAAAACCGTGATTGTTTCTCTCCATCTCAGTCAGGACCCTGCCAAGTAGGGAAGAACAATGTCCAATGTTTCCAAATTAATAACACCATCACAGATACAGTTCGTGCTAGGCCTAATCAGCCAATGAAATTGTATTTGTTTTTTCTCATCATTCAGCCTTAGCTCGAAACATATATACACTGTTCTGAAGACTTAACGTTATCCCCTTCCACCCCCCACTGCCATAGTTTTCCTAAACAAAAACTGGACATTGCCACAATTGATGTTAAATATTATTCTTCCCTATGTTCTTTCCTTGCCTGCTGTAATAGAATTACAGTTCAGCAATGAGAAAGCCTGCCGTTTGCTTTGTACTCCGTGTTTTATATCCCGAGCCATTAAAGTGTGTCTGACATTTTCTTTTCCAGGTCTGTGATTACGAGTTAAATCAGCACATAATCAAACCAGCCCACTTGGCTAATCTCCCTCTTAATAGAGTAGCTTTTAGGGAAGGGAATATGAGCAGCATGTAAAGAAAGAAAAAGCCCATAACCCACAAGAGTATGGACTAACATGTGAGCTGTGGGAAGGACTGGACTGAAGTAGCAATAAGGACGTGCCCCAGTGAGAAACAGCACGAGCTGTGTTCTTGCTACTCTATCCCATGAAGCTAGCCTCTCTGTGGAAACTCCTCACAAAGAGAATGGAAAAATTTTAGCTGGAAGAATGTAGGTTTTCATCTGCCTGAAAGAAAATGTGCAGGCCATCTAATCTCAGGATGTCTGCTTTTCTGGACCCATATACTATAAAATCAGTGGATATCTGTTGTTTTCCGTTTGACTAGTTTCTACTTTGCTCCGTTCTTGTGAGTCTTGTGCAGAGACCAATGTTCCCTCTGATTTCTTGACTCGAAGACCAGGGGTAGACAGTAACCCAGGCAGGCCTGGCCAATACATGCTCCGCCCCGGGATTCTCTTTAAAACTTGAAGCTTTGTGGTTTAGGTCAGAGAGCTGAAAAGAGGAGACATAAGAGATAATGTCAGTTATCATTACCACTGTGGAGAGAAAATCGGTTTGTAGAAAGAGAGAATAAAGCCTTGTAGAATTCAGGGGTGCCTGCATGGCTCAGTCAGTTAAGCATCTGCCTTTGGCTCAGGTCATGATCCCAGGGTCCTGGAATCGAGGTCGTGAGATTGAGGTCCTGGGATGCAGCCCCCTGTCAGGCTCCCTGCTCAGATGCAGGTCTGCTTATCCCTCTTCCTCTGCCCCTTCCCCACCCACCCCTGCTTGTGCATGTGCTTGCTCACTGGCTTGCTCTCTCTCTCTCTAGAATAAATAAAAAGAAAATCTTTTAAAAATTAAAAAAAAAATTGGGGGGGACACCTGGGTGGCTCAGTGGGTTAAGCCTCTGCCTTCGGCTCAGGTCATGATCTCAGGGTCCTGGGATCAAGCCCCGCATCGGGCTCTCTGCTCAGCAGAGAGCCTGCTTCCCCTTCTCTCTCTGCCTCCCTCTATGCCTACTTGTGATCTCTGTCTGTCAAATAAATAAATTTTAAGAAGTAACAATAAATAAATAAATAAGATTTTAAAAGCCTTGTAGAATTCAGGAAAATTGGGAGTTGTGGGGGGTGGGGGTTGTGGGAACCCTGTTTCCTGGTCTCTGCAGTTAACCAGTACCCTTCTGAAAAGTTCTCTTATGGCTTAAATTAGTTTGATTTAGCTTTCTGTTCCTTGAAAATCAAAGATTTTTCACTGAACACTACTGTGTCCTGCCCCAGTTCCCTCCTGTCTTCTCACACTGCACCTGAATACACAGCATTCCTCATTTCCAGACCCCAAATCTGTAGGGAGTTATCTCTACATGTTTCTCATCTCAATGAACCATTCTTTTGGGAAGTAGCATAAAAATGCTAGTAAACTAATTCCCCTGAGGTAGTTCATGACTAATCCTGGCTTAATGAGCTACTTTCCCCAGGTTCTCATGCATCTTAATACTACTGCTACTACTAATAATAATTACAACAACAATAACTACTATTCATGGTGTTGGGTACTGTGCTAAGCGCATACATGTGTTAACTCATTTAATACTTCCAATGACCCTAATATCTCTATTTTATAGGTAGGAAACTGAGATATGGGGGCGAGGGGGTGTGGCAGTGGGAAAGGGGGAGGAGGAACTCTTTAACACAAAGAATTAATCCCCAATAGTATGTTTTCAGGAACTGAAGTTAAGGGTTATCTGTCTATCCATCCTTAAACATATGTCACCACCCAATGTTCTGTAGCTCCCCATGCATAACCAGGCAGGGGTACAAAATAGGTAGAGCTGGGCAGGGAGCCCCATATTTTCTTTTTATCTAGAGACCTAATGGCTAAGAGAGGCCAGAGTTCAGCATTTACCAGACAGAAAAGAAGGCTGTGTACTATCTGCTCAAAACAAGCAAGGAGCAGGCTGGGAGCCAAGGAACCCCGGCCAGAAGAGACCAAAGGAAGAGAATATTCATCATCAACTATCCTCCACACAGTGAACACATGGCTGAATAACTCCCCAGAGGAAAGGGATCAATGACACTGGGAATATGGCTCAGAAAGATGAGCCAGCATTTTCTAGCCAAGCCCCTTGCAAGAACGAACCTTGCCAAGCTTAGGAGGAGGACGAGCTCTACCCCAAGTTTCTTCTACCCACCCCGCCCACCCAACCTCCCTCCTTTTTTCCTTCCCATCTTTTGTGAGACAGAAAGGCAGCTTGTCTTCCCTTTCTTTAACAGATTTTTAGTGAGCCTCTACCAGATATTAAGACAAGATTCCTGCCCTGGGGGAAGTTATAATTCACAGGAAAACCAGGCAAGAAAGCGAGCAGTAACAATAGAGTATGGAATGTGTGGTGATACAGTAGAAAAAACAAAGGTTTGGGAGCCAAATAGATTTAGCTCAAAATCATAACTCTGAGGGAAATTGGAAGGGGAAGTGAACCATGAGAGACTATGGACTCTGAAAAACAACCTGAGGGTTTTGAAGGGGCGGGGGGGTAGGAGGTTGGGGGAACCAGGTGGTGGGTATTAGGGAGGGCACATATTGCATGGAGCACTGGGTGTGGTGCAAAAACAATGAATACTGTTACGCTGAAAATTAAAAAAAAAATCATAACTCTGCCTCCTACAGTTGAGATGATCTTGGGCAGCTATTTAACTGTATGTGCCTGAATTTCCTCGTCTGTAAAATGAGAATAAGAGTCATATCTATTTAATAGGGCTATTGGGGTGATTAAATGAGATATACGGTCCATGTAAAACACTTGACATGGTATCTGGCAAATACTGTTACTTCCTTGCAAGTGCTTGTCCTAAAGAGGCGAGCTGATGAAGCAACCCCTCCTTGTTTCTGATTTCATTCAACAAGCATTATTAAGAGCCTCCTCAGAATATAGTATCTTAGTAGACAATTTAGGAAGAAAAAAATCAAATCAAAGAATGTAAACCCAGTCCCTATCATCAAGCAATTTGTAAACTAGCAAAATAAGAAATAGTTGTATAGAAAATTATGTATATTTAAATGCCAACAAGTGTGATTCAAATAACAAATGTTATTTGAGAGCTACAGTGGTCTGAAAATGTTCCTCGGGAGAAGGGGACCTAGAATTGGACTCTGAAAGAGAGATGAGATATGGTGAGCAAAAGGAAGGGATCCAAGGTAGAAAATAGCATAAATAAGTGCTGTTCTGGATAGGAGGTCGAACAATCTAGGCAGCTTGGTAGAACAGGTAGAACAATCTTCCTTTAGGGAATCAGTGGATCAGAAGGTTGGAAAGGTTTTTTAGGTTCTATATGCCAGGCTGGGGAGTGGTACTTGATCCTGAATTCAGTGGGTAGCATGAAGGTTTGTATCCTGGAGAAAGGTAGAGGTTGAGCACTGTTTTAGAAATACAAATGGCTCCATATATGCAGGGTAGACTGCTTGGTAGCTGGGGACCAAGTTCCAAGGAGATGGAAGTGAGAAGACCAGTTTGGTGACCACAGATGTCCACACCGGGAGCAACGGAACCTGAATAGGGCTATGGAAACTACAGGAAATCCACTGTAACAGATACTTCTCATTTCTTTTTAAAATCATGGTAAAATACATACCACATAAATGTTACCATCTTAAGCATATTTAAGCATATAATTCAGGAGTGTTAAGAACATTCACATTAGTGTACAACCAATCTCCAGAACTTTTTCAACTTGAACAGAAATTGCACCCATTAAACAACTCCTATTACCCCCCACCCCATAGCCCCTGACAACTGCCATTTTACTTCATGTATGACAGCCATTTTATGTCACTTAGAACGCTTTTGGTTTCAAGGGCAAAAGAACTTAAGCTAGCACGCAAAAGGGTAGGAAGGGAGTTATCATAGATTTACAAAAGATGATTGTGATGCTCCTGGACAGGAATGCATCTGGCCTCCGAACTGACTGGAATTTAACTAGAAAGGTGTCAGGCTTTTTCTAAATTCATGTCTGCTTCTCTCTGCTACTCCATTCTCTCTGTGCAGGCTGGCTTCCTTTGAGTCTCTCTTCACTTGGTAGAATATTGTATCCCCACAGCCTGAATTCATATGTTACAGTTCTAGCCACACGCGGAGACTAAAATGGTTTGTTTCTGAATCGCAATTTGAAATTCCAGAGAGAGAGGGAGAGAAAGAGATAAAGAGAATATGATTGGTCCTGCTAGTGGCAATTGCCCATCGCGATTCCAATAAGCTACCGCCTCTGAAAGAGTCCTATTGCACAAATATGGCTGCTAGGGCTGATTTCAAGACAGGGCAGTGGTCTTCGGGAACTGCACACTCTAAAAGGTGTCTACTACACATGTCCAAAAAAAGAATGTAAATGGCTTGGCAACTGATGATTGGAATCTTATTGCATGGGAGTGGCTGGGGGGACTGGGGAGGAGTAAAAGATAGAATTCCTGCCTTAAGGAGCTCACAGTCTCCTTGAGAAGACGAGTTATCAATGAAGAATTCAACCCAGAGTTGACTGCAAAGGTGTCACCCATTTTGTGAAGCAGCCATTGTTGGGGCCCCCTTCTGGAGGTGCCGATCCAATCTCATACATTGAACAAGAGATTACTGGACCGGGAAAAGAAACTAAAAAATATAATTTACACCCTTTCATGAGAAACAGGAGAGAGAGCATCTTCACCTCTAGGGTCATTGCAAAAGGAGATTATTAGGCATTATTTCGGGCCACAGTCCTGATGAGACTGCCTCCAAGGTCAGGGTCGTTTCTGTTGCCTTTTTATAGCTAGGCTTCCCGGGGAGATTTCTGCAAAGACAGTTTGTTCCTACCACTAAGGAGAAAAAGACAAAAATGAGAAGGTGGAGTTCAGAGAGGACCCAAAATTAAAAATAAAACTCAAATCAAATCAGTCTCTGATACATCCTGAGAACCTCCCACAAGCCATTGCAGACTTTATTATCAGCAGATTGGTGACTCCAGCTGCACTTAAAATGCAATAAACAGGATTAAATACAGGATTCTAAAGGATAAAATGATTTGGTCACAAAGCTACTGGAGGTTTCTTTTCTTCAAAATATTTAAGCTCGAGCTTCTTTAAATTTAATTTTACCTGAAAATTTCAAGAGACCAGTTGAATTCTCTGAGATTATAGATTCTGTTTCAGATGAAAGCTGAGTAGTTCAGTGAATTATATTTCAACTCATTTCTCTAGACATCAGTTACCAGAAACCCTTTTAATGAAAGCTTTGAGGACTGTCTGTCCATTATGCTGCTAAGGAGCCTGAGTCAGCAAGCTCATTCAGATTTAAAAATTTAACTGGCCCTCATCCAACCTTTAATCAAAAGCTAATGCACTTTTCCACCCTAGGTCTTCTGCATTCACTGTCTGGAGAGGATGTTGGATAAAACATTCTAGGGAAACAGCAGCTTCAGTACGTAAACCGCAATCGCAGTTGTTTTGCAGTAATGTTGTGCGTGTGTGTGCGCATGTGTGTATTTTTTTCTTAAGAGGAATGACCTAGAGAAGGTCTTCATTGTCATCGAGCGTTAATGTGCCTTTGTAAGGTCAGCCTTGCCACACATGTTTTTTCTCCCACACGGAGAATGGAGGAGGGTGCTGCACCTTCCTCATGCCTCGTTCCCAGAGTCTGTGGACAGAATGAACAGTTGAATGGGCTTGAGTAATGGCAGGGAGAATACAGATTCTGCAAAAATCTAAGTTCCTTTCCCAGGACATCTTCGCAGTAAGAATATTTCCCGAAGGGCAGGAAGTCGAATACGTCATTCCCCATGCGTAAACTGATCACAAGTGAGAGAAAAATTAGCAGTGTTGGGGCCTTGGACAGCTTTAAATGAACTGGAAAAGGTAACCACCAGATAGAACCCTGGCAGAATGACTTCCCCGAAAATGGAGGAGGTGTTGTAACAGAGATATACTTTTTTTAAATTTCCTTTCGTTCACTGAAAGGCAAAAACGCGTGGAGTGCTTTGAAAAGCAAGCCTGAGCACTTTCTCATACCTGGGTCCGGTGAGAGTTTTATGGCAACGCCCCTACTCTATGTGGACACAAAGGGCCCAAGAGCTCATCACTGCTCACTTAAGTCAAGAAAGCGTTCACCATAAAGAAAAAAATACTTTGTAATAGACTTTCAATGACCTGATTAAAGGAATACTGTCTTTCACGCAGTTTCCTTTGTCTTATTTTTGTACTGGGCACAGTTGGTCTGTTTTTTTAATTGCATGGAATGTGTTTTTTTGTTCTTAGCTAATGACTTCTTTGTTGCAAGCGTGTACAGAAACTGACAGATGAGTTTATTTTAGCCAATCCAGTGAATTCTTTACATATGTAAATAAAAGATCTTGGTATCCTAGTACCCAATATCCCTTTATATGTAAGCTGAGAGCCACAACACGTATAAAACATTTGCACTTGAGAAGTACAGCTCTCACTAATAGATATGTGTTAACAAAGCCAAGCGTCGCATGAGAAGGAATTGTGTGTGAATGACTTATAGGAAAATTGTACAAATTATCTGTGGGTTCAAAATAATTATGCAGTCAAATTAGGGGATTTGTAAAAAGCAAGGTTATCTGAAGAGCTCTGCTTTCTCATCTCTCTCTCATAATCTATCACAAGCTTTGGGTCTCCAGCACTGGATGCTTCCTGGGACCATCAGGAGTGCTTACTACTCCTGGTGATGGTTTGAGGATTCGGGCGCTGTCTTTCCTGGGGAGAATCAGCAGAAAACACAGCTGACTTCTGAGAGAAGGAAGGCCAGCGACACTGAGGAGCTGGCTTCCCTTCTGAGGCTGCATGCCATGAGATCAACTCCATGGACAGGATAGACCTCATGGTGTCAATTTCAGCGCTGGGCCCCAAGCAAATCTTTTGGAAAATCTGTTAAGTGTCCCAAAATACAGCTCTCTAGAACATCCCGTATTTGGGCCTCCTTACCTTCCAAGGGCAGCCTGTTGGTGTTGGTTTTAGTGGGAAAATGCTTTAGTTCCAAAGCGTGAATAAATTTTGCAACATGTCAGAAACAATCCATTTCCAGAATGTCTATTGTGAACCATGCCTTTTCTTTTTTCAGGAGTGCTTGACCTAAGCTAGGGTGAAGGAGCAATGTCCAGTGGGAGGAGGGGGAAACTAGCCCCTCCTCCAACTGGCTACAGTTGATCAGGTTTGGGATAATCTGAAGACTTTGTCATCCAGAATGAAAACAAAAGCAATGGGGCGTCTGGGTGGCTCAACCCCATTAAGCGTCTGACTTCAGCTCAGGTCATGATCTCAGGGTCCTGGGATCTAGCGCCACATCTGGCTCTCTGCTCAGCAGGGAGTCTGCTTCTCCCTCTGCCCCTCCCCGCACTCATGTGTGCCCATGTGCATGCACTCTCCCTCAAATAAATACAATCTTAAGAAAGAAAGGAAGTTAGGAAGTTGGAAGGAAGGAAGGGAGGAAGGAAGAAAGGAGGGAAAAAAGAAAGAAAGGAAGAAAAGAAAGGCAAAGTTAGGTAGTCCATGCAAATAAGACATCAGTCCCAGAGGTCAGGAGAGAAGGGAGATCAGTGGTGTGAAGCATCAGGGAAGGAACAGCACCACCTGAGGAGCCCAGCACGAGAGCAGACTTGTAGAAGCTTTTCATCAGGCACCTACAGCCTCGGGTACAAGCAAGCAGTGAGTGAGCTGTTCAAGGCAGGCACCAGGCTCATGATACAAACATAACACCCACTAGTATAGTTTCCATGTTCTTTTCCCTCTTGGTTGAAAGCATTTGCAAAATTTAGGAAGACATTAAAGGAAACCATCTTTATTTTTTTTTAAAGATTTTATTTATTATTTGACAGACAGATCACAAGTAGGCAGAGAGGCAGGCAGAGAGAGAGGGGGAAGTAGGCTCTCCGCCAAGCAAAGAGCCCGACGCGGAGCTCAATCCCAGTACCCTGGGATCATGACCTGAGTCAAAGGCAGAGGCTTTAACGCACTGAGCCTCCCAGGCACCCCTAAAGGAAACCATTTTTAAAATGGTTGTTGGCCCTTATCTTTTTTTTTTTATTTCAAGTTTTTAAAAATTTTTATTTATTTTTTAAATTTCTTTTCAATGTTCCAGAATTCACTGTTTATGCACCACACCCAGTGCTCCATGCAATACGTGCCCTCCATGGTACCCACCACCATGCTCACCCAACCTCCCACCCCCTGCCCCTCCAAAACCCTCAGATTGTTTTTCTGAGTCCACAGTCTCTCATGGTTCGTCTCTCCCTCCAATTTCCCCCAACTCCCTTCTCCTCTCCATCTCCCCATGTCCTCTGTGTTATTTCTAATGCTCCACAAATAAGTGAAACCATATGATACTTGACTCTCTCTGCTTGACTTATTTCACTCAGCATAATCTCTTCCAGTCCCTTCCATGTTGATACAAAAATTGGGTATTCATCCTTTCTGATGGAGGCGTAATACTCCATAGTGTATATGGACCACATCTTCCTTATGCATTCGTCCGTTGAAGGGCATCTTGGTTCTTTCCACAGTTTGGCGACCGCGGCCATTGCTGCTACGAACATTGGGGTACAGATGGCCCTTCTTTTCACTACATCTGTATCTTTGGGGTAAATACCCAGTAGTGCAATTGCAGGGTCATAGGGAAGCTCTATTTTTAATTTCTTAAGGAATCTCCACACTGTTTTCCAAAGTGGCTGCACCAACTTGCATTCCCACCAACACTGTGAGAGGGTTCCCCTTTCTCCACATCCTCTCCAACACACGTTGTTTACTGTCTTGTTAATTTTGGCCATTCTAACTGGTGTAAGGTGGTGTATCATTGTTGTTTTAATTTGAATCTCCCTGATGGCTAGTGATGATGAACATTTTTCCATGTGTCTGTTAGCCATTTGTATGTCTTCATTGGAGAAGTGTCTGTTCATGTCTTCTGCCCATTTTTGGATATGATTATCTGTTTTGTGTGTGTTAAGTTTGAGGAGTTCTGTATAGATTCTGGATATCAGCCCTTTGTCTGTATTGTCATTTGTATATATCTTCTCCCATTCCATGGGTTGCCTTTTTGTTTTCCTAACTGTTTCCTTTGCTGTGCAGAAGCTTTTGATCTTGATGAAGTCCCAAAAATTCATTTTCACTTTGGTTTCCTTTACCTTTGGAGACATATCTTGAAAGAAGTTGCTGTTGTTGCCCTTATCTTTATCTGCTCAGCACTCCACTCACTGTAACACACACCCCTTCCTCTAATAATACTACATACCAGAACTACCACTTCTGGGATGGACCATCGACTCACCCTGGATTAATCTTCATATCCCATTCCTTTGTCCCTGAGAGTCCACCTATCCTGACACGTTTGCCATAAGATTAAGTATACTTTCTTTTAGACTCAGGTTGGCTTGAATTGAGTGTCCATCCCTTACAATCAGAGTGTTCTGAATAATACACTAATGTATTATAACCAATACATAATAATAATGATAATCTAGTTTTGACTCTTCTTTTTCTCTCCGATGAAGAAGGGTGTCCTTATCATAAACACACACCAGAATACTCAGTATTTATACTGGATTACTAAATAAAATAATGATTTTCTCTAATCTGGCCCCTTTACTTTAGGGACTTAGTCCCCATAGAGAGCAGTGAGTGGGTACACAGGGGGAGGAGCAGATCAAGCAATAACCCCCACACTCAGGTATTTGCCATGCACCCTCAGAAGGCCAAGGACGTGGTACCAAGGCAGGATTGTATTTGCCTTTCTGGGTCCTCTTATAGCTACCGTGGGGATAGAACCCCATATCTGCAGGTAAAGCAAAGTGTTTCCTCTAGTACTCCATGGAGATGTTTAATATGACTGAGGAGGAGCTGGAGATAAAGAAGAAGAAAATGGAGTGATCGATCAATATCTATTGTGGACTTTCATTGTGAAAGGCTCCACTAAGTGCTATAAGACATCTACAGATGCAGAGAACATGGCCCAACACCTTAAGAAGACTACATTCTATTTGAGGAGATAAGATGTGCACACAAATAGACAATTACCCACTAAAAGGAAGAAACTACTAAAAATCAGTAGATCGATTAGACGGGAAATGCTGGAGAAGTTTGAAACCAACACAGATAATTGCAAGCTGGTGTTTTATTAGTCCTTTGGCTACAAGGAGACTTTGGCCAACTTAATCCAAAACAGAAATATAATGACAAAGCAGTTCACAGGACCGAAAAAAGGGCTGACCAACAGAACTCTGGATGGACAGGAACTAGAGCCCCAGAAAACCTCCTTCATGGTCATCATAATAGTGTAGATGAGGAATAAGGGCCTGGACTAGCAGGGTGGCAATAAGAAGGAAAAGGGGACAAGGAGAAAGACATTTAGAAGTCCTATCCCCTAAGCCTGGTAGAATATGTACTTATCACCCTTGGAGACTGGAAGGAGATCGCTGATCAGATATAAAATTTAGGGATCTAAGAAACTGGGAAAAGATTTGAAGGGCAAAAATATCATAGCAAAATAGCAGCCCAACAAACAATTCTCCAGACTTGGATTTTAACCACTTAAGAACCAAGACTAATTTTCTAAAATTGACTGCCCGTACAGTGCTTCTGCACAGAGAAATCCAACTCAGCAATCAGTATGCAGAAGGAAATGTTTGGCCTTGTGACTTTATTGAGCACTATTGACAGGACCAGTCATCCATGACAGCAAATCACAAAACTCCAATTAGCTCTTGTCTCCTAATGCCCTTCCATGGGCCTTCTGCTGCCCAAATGAGGCTGGCATACACTTGGACCTGGACAGACCCCACAGAGACACACAGAGCAAGCAGCCCAAGTGGTGGGAAAGGGTTACATCAGACAGCAAACAATGCAAGAGTGCTGACAATGAACTGTATTTTATAGGAGCGGAAACACATTTTATTTTTTAAGTGAATAATATGAAAGGAGTTTTATGGCCACATGGTGAGAAATTAAAGAGTGGGTGTGGAATTACAAAGTTGACAAAATTGTATGTAGGAGCCACAGATGGCTCCCTTCAGTTCAGCCAAGTGGGAGGCAGTAGAGTTGAAGAACGACTCCCCGTGGTCCTTGCTTTCCTATTACCAACAGAGATTCTTCACTGCTTAGGGCAACTTTACTCTCTCAAACCTCATATTTCCATATTCCCATAAAGATTCCCAGAAGGGTAAACCTTGGGAGTCTTGCAGCCTTTTCTCTATGCCACCCCAGTACCTTTGTCTAGGGCAAATGATGTGACTGTTTACTTAGGAAGGAGGACCTGACCATGTGGGCTCAGCGCACCATTCATGCTTGTGTTTTGGAGTTGCCTATCTTTAGCCAACTTTCTCCTCTGCCAGCAGGCACTAAATAATTTCCCCATGGGAGACACATGAAGGGTCCCACTCTGTCAGCAAGGGGTAGGTACGTCTATTTCCTTATTCGATCTGAAGTATTAGGAAGTCCATTGTGGCCACACACTTAAACCACATTCCCAGGCCAGCTGATATATTTCATGCTCATCTATTGGGTTTGTATATGTATCTCAAATGACTCAGAACTCAAGGCAGAAAGAGAAGAATGGGTATCCCAAGGCCCCACTGTTCTTTTATGACCTCAGAGATATTCACCAATGGGGTTCACTAACTCTAAGTCATCATGCTAATGGCTTACATTTGTATAGCACTTTCCCACATTATCTGTATGAGTTTCAGAAAGTCCTATGTGGTAGATAGAGTAGGTATTATTATTTTAGTTTTATAGATTAGAAAACTAATTTTCAAGGAAATTGAGTGGATTTTCCAAGGTTATCCAATTACTACTTGGTGGAGTCAGGAGTACGACTTGGCTTTCTGACCCCAAGTTCTGTAGGAACAGATGACTAGGATACAGTTTTATAAGAAGGGTTAAGGGGTATGTAGATTTGGGTTCTAGGCCCAGTACAGCTTTTGGGTTCTTTTCCTTACTTATAAAATAAGGATAACAGTAGGGTCATTTTGAGGATTTCGTGGAATAATGCAAAACCACCAGCAAGTATATATTCAATATCCACTGAGTATCAGCTTTTTATCACAGATTTAAGGCTGTTGAATATACAATCTGTTCACTAGCCTAGGGTCTGATGCAAATAACCCCTAAATGCTTGTGCGCGATACCTCCATAAGATCTTATGAATAACCCAGTGAAATTATTTTAGAGCCAAACTGAAAGCACTCTGTTCCTATATCAAGTACATTCAACACAACATCTATTACAAGGTCCTTCGGAATGGAGAGGCAGATTTTTGTAGTATTTTTTTAGTAATGTTCTTTGTAATATAGAAAATGTAAATTCACATAATCCTCTTTAAAACATTTGAGCAATTTATATTAAGAGTCAGAAAAATGTTCATATCTTTTGACTAAGTAATTACACTTCTGGGAAATTATTTAAAATATATAAAAAGCCATTATACACACACAAGCACACACACAAAGATGTTTATCACAGAAGTATCCAAAATAGTAAAAATAACCAAAATGTCTAGCAACAAGTCTATCATTTAGAGTTCCTTAGTTGCAAAGAACAGACGGGAAATCTGACTTTCTTTAGCAAAAGAGAACATTGGGAAGATTGGGTAGTTCCTCAAATCAATGACCTCAGGAAGGATGGGAACCAGGGTAATTCCAGAGACCTTTGTATAATGGTCTTAAGGATAGTCTTTCTTTGGGGTACTGTGTTAGAAGGACCCAGTCATTCTATTTCACTTAGTAAAAGTAGAGCTTTTAGTCAGTCACCTTCTACTTACCAACCAGATTTTTGAGTAGGGTGATACCATGCTTAAGATTCTCTAAGCAGAGAATATGGAGGTCATATCTAACTGGCCTGGCTTGGGTCATCTGCTTGCCCCTTGATGAGATGAAATGCAGGATGAAAATACCGTGATCATCAGTCTCATATGAGGGGAAGTGGCATTTCCTGAAAGGAAAGAATGATGCTGAGCAGGAAGAATAACAGATGTCTACTTCTATGGCAGAATGACCAAAGAAATTATTATATTTCAATTGGAGAGTATTGTGTGTGTGTGTGTGTGTGTGTGTGTGTGTGTGTGTGTGTGTTTAAAGATTTTATTTATTTGACAGAGATCACAAGTAGGCAGAGAGGCAGGCAGAGAGAGAGGAAGGGAAGCAGGTTCCCCGCTGAGCAGAGAGCCGGATGCAGGGCTCGATCCCAGGACCCTGAGATCATGACCCGAGCCGAAGGCAGAGGTTTTAACCCACTGAGCCACCCAGGCGCCCCTTGTGTTATTTTAAAAGTGACAATTACAGAGATGATATAAAAGGTTTAAAGTGTGATTTTAAAGAAAAACACAGGATATTCAAATACATGCGTGGATGTACTACTCTAACTAGGAAGGAAAAGAAGATACAAGAAAAACGTTGGAAGGAAATTAACCAGGGTCCTTGTGAATGGCTACGTTTTCTGAATAATCTGGGCCCACCATAGGGCTAGACCAATTAAGAGGGAAGGAGGAACATTAACCTATTCATTCTGATAAACCAAATCAGGTCACAGGACTTGAGCCAAAACAAAGCCAAAAGTCAAGGGCTGAGAACAAGTTGGAGGTGAGGAAGCTGGAAAGTCATTGGCTTTGGGCTGATGAGTACTGAGCTGCCCAGACTTCCCTCTTTGGAGTGCCTCACTCTGAGGAAAAGGCACACATTTGAAGGAGACAGTTGGGGAGAAGGAAAGTGGGTGATTTTTCTGCCCCCTCCTCCTTTCAAAGTTCTTATGATGACTTAAAAATTTTATATGAATGAGAATGAATAAAAAACACATTTTAGTTATAAATTGTTGACTTATTCTATTTATTCTTTCTTAAATATCTACAGTGGCAGTGCCTCTATTAGCTCAGTGAAGGAAGCTTTACGTTTGGAACGTGAGAAGTCTATCATACTCAACTGCTGTCAATATTCCTGAATTGTAAAATTTTACTTGTTTGCCTCCCGAGTTACCTAGCTTTATCAGAAGCTCAAAACGCAATCTCTCTATTCTTCTATAACTTAATGATCCAGGAGGAGATTTTGCTTTATACTTAACATGTAATGACTTCACAATTGTTTCTCTTGTAGGTTCAGTAATCTGTTTGTTTTTATAACTCCCCAAAGATTCGGCGATGAAAACATTGCCTAGAGCTTTCTTAAAATTTCTACAATTTTTCCCTTGATAATATGAGGACAAGGAAACTGTGAATAACAAATTACTTCTCTTAAAGAGAAGGACCTCTTTGCAAAGCAAAGGAAGAAAATAGGGGGCTTCAGAATCTCCTAAGCCTGGTTGGGGATATGGTATCCTCTTTCATGTCTACAAAATAATAATAATAATAATAATAATACATTTGTCCTGGTGTTATGCAAAGAAACTTCAAAGTTCCTGGGAGGGGAAAAATACTGAGGAGAGAAAATATTCATGGTTATAGGTTTTTGAGGACCTTGAAAAAGAAGTAAAAAATACATAGACATACATATTATGTATATAGTAGATACATATATAAAATGTACTATTTTCCAACTGCTGATACTCATGTTTTGAAAAAATACATTCTATAGGTCAGGGAAAAAAAAAAAAAAGAAACAAACCTGTGTTTCGTAGAAAGACTGCCAGGCTTACTGTACAGAGCTTTTTAACACTTTCATAAGGAAAGGATACACCATAAGTCAAATGAGCTACTAAAGTCATATCATGAAACTTCCTTTGATTTAAAACTGTATCCTCTATTCTTTGAAATGTCCTTCAACCACAGATATTTTTCTTTTAAAAAAGTCTTTCAGAATGTAAAGGGAATATCAAGAAATACAGGTGATGGGAGAGGAACGAAGCCTGAATCTGCACAGAATCCTTGGCGGGGCTGAGAACATCTTGGGAAGAACCACACTTTAATCTTCAAGGCTGTCATCTTTTCGTGATGAAAGCTTAAAATCTTAAAATCCAAACCAAAAGGTTCCAAAGAAAATTAATTTGTTAAATTAGAAGGGAAAAAACCCCACAGCTTGTCACTTGAAATAATGAATGCCATAATTCAGTTCTTACGGGATATCTTAGACTTGAATATGCAAATATACCCATTGGGTTTTGAATTGGGCTTTTATGTTTGCTGAGCTCTACTCTAAAAAGGAATGGGAAAAACATAAGACAGCCCTTTTTTCTTCCCTCTGCACAAGTTATGGTGCACAAACCTGCGTACAGAACCACTACATTAAACAAGCCCTTAAGGGCTCTGGCTATACTTATAAAATCTGCCCTAGGACCTCATTCTTCCCCTGTCACTGCACGAACACTCAGGCAGGCCCCCAACTTTTCTGGATGCTCTTTGGCAATAAAAAGATGTCTCTTATCACTTTAAGCTACCAAACACGGTCTTGGTTTAATAATTAAGACATCCAGTCAATATATAAATATATAAATGCTTATTTTAAATGAAAGCATTAAATGAAATAACATTTTATTCTCGATTTGAAAGGAACATCTCCTTCCTTCCCCCAGCTCAGGCCAGTGGTAAGGGAGAACCCGCAGTTGCAGGAGGGCAGACTTCTGGTCTGATTTCCAGCCCAGGGGTTCTGCTCCTCTCCAGCCCATCTTGCTGGGGTCGCCAGGTTTAGAGCACAAGGAGGAAGAAGAGGTAAGGGGAGCATAAAGTTCTTGCTTGCCAGATACTCTGGGGGTGATTTAGTATATGAATTTTCTAAGATTTGGCATGTGTTTAAAGCTGATTGCTTTGGGGCGTGTATGTGGGGCGGAGGGTTGTCATTTATAGAGACACCCCTGTCCCCCATCACTGGGGATCTTTCCTGTGTCATTCTCTTCACAGGGTGAATGAGTCCCAATTGGTTACTTACTTCTGCTTCAGCTCCATCTGAAGCGACCTCCATCTTCTCGGTAGCTACATGTTCTTTCTTCCAGGGCACCTCTCAGATAAGACTTAAGGCGACCCCCACAAGGCTGTCCAGTGCGGGCAATCTTGACTCCACCATCAAAGCTGCCAGCCAAACTGTCTCTCCCCCTTTAGCTGAGAGTCAGAATCTGGAGGACTACGCTCCCCGGGCAATAGTTTTCCCATAGCAGGCTCTTGAAGTGGTTTTGTGGAGGGCCCTTTCCAACCAGACGTAGAGGGAAAGACCCCTCCCCTAGGCTATCTCCCCTGGGGGAGGGGCAGCATTCATTCATAGCAAACCAACACCCCTCTCCAAAAATGCTCTCTTCCTGATTTCCAACTTCCACCCTTATATACTCTTATCAAGGGTGAGTTCCTTAAGATTTATAAAACTGAATTCCCCCCTCCTCTCCCCATCCCCTCCAAGACCTTTTTTAAACCCTGTATGGCAGCCTGGCATTCACGTCTTCAGTTGACAAAAAATTCAGTTTTAATATACCAGTGTTCATAAGAATGTTCTAATTCAATCCTAAGATTTCAGAGAATGAAGATATATGTTAGGTATTGGATGCTCCAGATTTTAATAAAAGTTACAGATCCTCAGTGTAACCCAAAGGTAATACAAATGTGATTATAAATTCAAGAATGCAAAAGAAAAAAAATATCAGAAAGACAATGCCCACAAGCTACTTACGGTTCTGTTACTGTCCTATTAAGCAAATCAGTATCAAAGAAAGTGTGTTGAGAACATGTTCACTGCAGAAATTATTTACTTTTACCAAACAGTCATTGTTTTCACGCCTGTTCATCTTCTTAACACTATATTTGCTGCCTCCCCAGAGACAGCCTTGTCAATTACATGGTCTTTCTTTCACACTTACGTCAAGGCCAAAAGTAAACTGTTCCAAGCACAATGCAACAGTCTGTTTCTTTTGAAGCAAATAAAATAGGGCCATCATTTTCAATCTTGTCTTTTTTTTTTTTTTCTTTTTGCCTGAAATGTGACAGGATAAGAATTAGGCTAAAGAGAGAAGCACGAAGAAACATTTTCTTCCAAGAGGCTGAACGGCACTATCTTAACAATACACTTCCTGAAGGGTAAGCAGTGAGTTCTTTTGTTTACTAAAATACCTCAATCAATTTTTCTTTTAATGACTTTCATCACCACTACCTACATAGCGCTGAAGGACATTTCGGTCCTGAATCGTATCTTTCCTCATGTTCTTTATTGTTCAGAACAAGCACGCACCATGGTCATGTGATGTTCCTTATTAGCTGTAACTGAAGCTTAACGGATATAATTAATGGATTAGTGCAACCCTCTCTTTAGTTCCTCGGTTCCTTTTATTCTTAAAGAGATGAATTCTAATAGTGGCATTATCAGATTCTAAATACAGTAGAGACAGATTAGAAGTACGAAATGCCCCTTATGACTTGCCATGTGGCTTATTGTAGTAATAGAATAAATGTCCATCCAGAGGGATATTGTCAGATTTTAGCACTTCCCCTTGACTATCCTTGGAAACTAGAAATCTTGGTTCCAATATCCTCCTAAGCCCTGTCCTCGCTGTGTGAGATTGGCTAGCCACTTATTCTCTCAATAATGTCATCTGTAAAATTACCCCAGCAAGAACTGTCCAGCCTGGAAAATTTCTTAAGTCAATTATGCTCCTCCAAACTTTAACCTTTGATGTTACACTGCATTCCTAGCGTTTACCTAGGGCTTTAAAAAATGTATGGTACAATTATGGGTAATTTTTATTTTTTATTTATCTACTATTTTCTCTCAGGTTTCTATAATGAACAGGAATTACAATAAGAAGAAAGTTACTTAAAAGAACAAAAGAAAAAAATTTAAAATTAGCAAAAATACATTTGGGGGTCTTATCTACCCCCCAAGCCTCACCCAATTACATTTTAAAATTCAAAACAGGGACATCTGGCTGGCTCGGCATGGAGCATCCAAATCTTGAAATTCGGATCTGGGGTTCAAGCCC
Organism: Martes martes; assembly: GCF_963455335.1. Taxonomy (NCBI): domain Eukaryota; kingdom Metazoa; phylum Chordata; class Mammalia; order Carnivora; family Mustelidae; genus Martes; species Martes martes. The sequence goes on from NC_137902.1 coordinate 15,293,992, forward strand.
CCTCTTGGGTGTAGAGATTAGTTAAAACATAAATTAATTAATTAAAAAAATAAAATTCAGAACAACTTGATGTGTAGAGATTACCAAGATATATTTGAGATATCTAATCACAAGAGTCCAGATGTAGCATTGTATCAGATTTTAATAACATTTGTAGAAAGTCTACATGTGGAAAAAGTGAATGAGCAAAAAAAAAAAAAAAAAAAAGGTAAAACAAATCACAAGCTATCCTGATTCCCAGTGCACCAGACTGATCAGCAAACCTGGGCTCAACTCAGTTTATTTAACCAACATTTACTGAGTCCAAGGCATAGCCAAGTGAAAAGGAACGGGGAGGTGATGGTACAATAGTGGAAGATGGTAGATAATGAAACAACTCCCAAACTCATCAGACTGGCAAATGTGCTAAATAGACGCAGACATGAGACCCTGGAAAATACTACCTAATTCTGACTGGAGAGATCAAAGGCTTGGTATGCTCTGCTAAGGGGTTTATATTCTAGGGTGGTCTGTGCTCTGTGTTCTCGAACAAATTATTTAGCCTCTCTGGGCATCTGTTTTCTCAGATGAAAACTAGAAAGACTGGATTTTTAAATTTCTAATCACATCGTCTGTAAACTTCCAGGAGTCTATGATTTTATGGTGTGACAATGATGAGGCTCCTTTATCTAGAACTTCTTTTGCCTGCTTGCCCTAGATCCCAGATCACTCACTGATGTTGTCGGGCTCTGTAACCAAATCCAGCTCTGGGGTTGATCTCTTCCTCTCTTCGCAATTCTTCCTGACTAGTAAACTATGGATGCCACCAGGTTGCAGATAGAAAATGCAGTGTTTGACTGGGGTGTGTACAATCAAGCAAATTTGGTTCAGAGCTCTCGCTTTTTCATTGTTTCTCTTTAAGGCGCATTGATTAAATGGGAGGTGGGGCAGGAGGCAAATGTAAAAACTTGTTACATTAGCTGTTTTTATCATTAACTGGATTTGACTGTCATTCTAATTTAAAGGCATCCAGAGTTCTCATACTCTCTTTTTAGTCATAGTGATTTTTCAAGTTTCTGTGAATTTTACACATTAACCTTGAAGCCACATGCTTTTCCGACATTCTTTGAATTCCGTAAATAGATCTAGGGGGTTGGATTCAGGGCTGGCTTTTATGAGCATTACACTCTCAGCAAATCACAGCCACTTTCCTTTCTTTTTTAAAGAGCATTATTATTGGATCCATTCAAAGGGGAAAAGCATGTAGCCTGCATTTGATGACCCACTCAAGACGAACACCAGAACAAGTTATAAATGTACATGACGCCGTCTTCCTGTTATTCGAACACATGTGAAAGTAATGTTTTAATTTATTCATCCATTTAATCAAAAAAATGTTTATTGAGATCCTGCTGGGTGAAAGGCAAAACATCATTAAACAAAATGACCCATCCTTTCCTGGGAATTTATTTTTTTCTTGTGACATTAAAATGATTCAGCCCTTAAAAATTCTCCAGAAACTGCAGGGGCATGAGGCTGTTGGATGAATCCTAAAGCTGAAAGGGAAACAAATGACTAGAATGTGAAAGAGAAAAGGAAGCTTGAGCAGGGTTTCTCAACTTTAGAGCTATCGACATCTGGGGCTGGATAATTTTTTGTCCAGACTGTTCTGCTTTTTGTAGGATGTTTAACAGCATTCCTGGTGTCCACCTACTAGACGCCAGTAGCACCCCATCACCCACCCCCACCCCCAGCTGCAACACCCAGAAATGTCTCCAAACATTGCCACAGTTGCCTGGAGTCAGATTCACTCCTGGTCAAGAACCACTGAGCTAGAATGATTCTGATCATGTCCTACTGACCGAAGTTCATTCCTTCTGCTGCTCAGAGATGGTACCAAAACCCATGCACCTCCTTCTGTCTACACTTAAGATTTCACATAGAACAAACTGCATTCCTGCATCTCTAGCTCTGCCATCAAGGGGGGATAATAATGGGCGGGCCCTTAATGAAAGACTGAAAAGGTGGCTACTGGCCCGCAGTCAGGATTAGAACTGAGTTTTCCTAAATGGGGGTGAATTTGTACTAATACAGCCACACTATCTGGTGCTGTGTCTCTCATGATGGATGTGGTAGGAGCGGTATGAGGGACTGCAGTGTGGTGCCCTTAGGAACTTGAAGCTACAGGTGTCTTGGGAGTAAAATTCAGAAATTAACAGCTTCATGCATTGAGTGGAAATGTGCAAAGAAACTTCTAGGACTGGTGGTCACGCCTGTGGTGTGGATAGAAATCACCTAGTAGCTTGTTGAAAATACAGATTCCTGGGCCCCACTGGCAGAAACTCTGACGTAGCAGATGTAGGGAAGGCCTGGGTATCTGCACTTTTTAAGACACATCCAAATGATCCTGATGCATATGGTCCCTGAACTTGTCTTTGAAAGACAGTGCCTTGAAGATGAAGACAGCTATTCTTCATTTTGACTCTGACCTGATTGGAGTCATTGCCATGTGTTAAGAAAGGATAAGCTCATCAGTGGGGGCAGAAAGGCAAGGTCACTTGCCTATAATCATGTCAAGAAAGGAGAGACCTTGGGCAAAGTGGACAGTGCCCATGTAAGGTCTAAAGGAGAGGATGACCCTGCCCAAGGACTTAGCTTGTCCCTCCCTTAAGTCAACTGGTGTCCCTGTTGTGGAGAAGAATGGTCTATGTCAATTTTGGCCTAATGTCATTAAACATTAAAAATGTGTAAGTAGCTCCTTTTGGCTTCCCTGGGGTATGTCCTATGGCAACTCTCCTTGCTGTGAATTAATAAATGGATATTCTGATTATATATATATCAGTCTGTGAGCCTGGGTAATGAGTCCTTCCCATAAAATGGTTCTATTCTCAGCATGCTGGCAAATCTTGGTTTCTAAGGCTGGAGTCAGAACTTGAGCTGTGGTAAATTAACAAAGGTAAGACCAGTGGTAAAAAAGCCTGGATCTGTAACACTGGCGTATCTCCATGATGCAAATACTAGTCCACCATGGCCAGTTTCAAGCTACGGGCCCAATGTCAGTGTCTGTGGAGTGAGGAGACAGCATACCATTATGAAGTACTGTTGCCATATGTATGCAAGCAAATAAAATAATTATGAAGGGAAGAATGTAGAGTAATTATTACTTTTGTTTTTAACTTATTTAATATTATTGTAAGTTAATTTATATAATTTAATTTTAAATAATGGCTAGTTTAAACAACCAATTTACAAAAATTCCTGGAGGTTTACCGGTTGGCGTGATGAGCTGGGACAGGTTGATTCCAGCATACCACCAGAAGACCAATCTGTGTGGACTAGTTTGGGTGAACAGGTCACCTTCCCGGGATGACACCTCTGTTTCAAATGTGCATATTCTCTAGAGTTTCTATGTGGATGCAGAACAGGGTCAATCTTATTACCCACTTGAGCTTAAAAATCACCAACCCAGGCCCATTAATCTCTTAGATGTGTCTAATCCTTTTAAAGTGTGCAAAGAGCTGTCACACACATAATTTCAACCGATTTTGGTAACTACCTCGTGAACTGAGTACAACAGATGTCTCCCTCATTTTACAAATGAAGAAACTAAACAGGGAACAGCTTCATTACTTGCTCACACTTAGCCAACTAGTCTGCGGAAGAGCAGAGAAGCAAGAAAACTATCATTTATTCAATGTCAGCCTTAGACCAGATGTCAACATCTTGTTTAATCCTCCAAGCAAACCTGTAATGTAGACATTATTGTACAGATTTTAAATATGAGAAAATAGAACTCAGTGAGATGATGTAACGTATTCAAGATCATATTCCTGGTAAGTCTAAGTCAGGATCAACTACATAGTACTTCTCAAACTCTACTATACGTCAGAATCTCACCAGAATCTGCTAAAATACAGATTTTATGGCCCATACTCAAGGATTCTGATTCAGTAGATTGAGGGTCAAAGATAAGAATTTGTATTTCTAACAAGACCTTGGTTAGGTACCCATGATGCCAAGCTGGTCCACTGTTGGAATAGCTCTAAGCTGTACCATGTACCATGCAGCCTTATTAAGTGCTTCCTAGGAACCCAGGTGTCCTGACTCCTGGTCCTGTCCTCTGTCCACTGCAATACACTGCAACAGTTTCTTCTAACCTCTAAACTAGCCAAAGGATGATACTGTGTATATGTTTGCAAATGTTTATTACATACATTAAGTCAATGTTCTCATTTATAACAATTAATGTACATTTTCTTCTAATCAATTGACAAACACATAGTGGTTCTGGGCTTTTATATAGACTGATATTATATGGAAAATTTAATGGTCATGAAAACTGTTGTATGAAAATATTTTAGAAACCTCCCATGGGGCTTTATTATTAAGGCTCTGGACAGTCCTAGAAATAAGAAATCTGAAGTCAAAATTTGTCGTCAATAGTCCATGTAGGAAAAAAATTATGTATGTGTTGCAGAACTTCTGGAATCATCCATGGCAAAATAGGTTCCTCCAACTTGCATTTTCAAATTTCAGTTTTGCTTCAGGGAAAACTGACTTCTTACTCTGCTGATATTTATACTTGGGAGAGCTGCACTAAGGCAATACTTAATGATAACATTAATTATAATATTTATAAGACATCTTTCCATGAGGCTCTCCAATAACTGCAGTCATGTAATCTTTTTCTCAGTGTGGGCTCAAGAGAGATGGGATTATCAACTCCATCTTTGAACTGACAAGCCTGCAATTCTACGCAGACCTTAGGCATCTTGCTGAAGGTCATTCACAGACTTAGCCGGCAAGAGAGAATCAGGACGTAGACCTCAGGAATCCCAGCTCAGGATAGCCCCAGTTATACAACCACTGTTTCATTTAACAGATGAAGACTGTCTGCACAGAGGGTCGAGATAAGTGTGAATGCCGAACAGGGAGATTCAAGCCAACCGGCTTGGTTACTTGGTAACAGCTCCGGTGAAAGGACAGGAGAGAAGGAGTCAAACTCTTGTCTAAAATTAAACTATTGGTTCGAACCACTCATTTCTCTTTATTTCCCATTATCACAGAAAAATATGAGTTGGCATTTATTCTTTCTAGCTTACCAAATCTGACCTGGGAGAACCTATTACAGCTTCTGAAAATGGATGTTTTATTAAAATAGCTTTGGTTCAATGTATCATATTTGTACATGAACAGTTGGGAGGCAATTCAAATAATAGGGCCCCATGAATGCTTACTCAATTAAGATTATAATTTAATTATCTCTCTCAGTTTTTGCCCCACCCCCACTATTCTTCCCTTTGCCATCCTCTTAAAATACCAAGTATCCCGGGTGAGCATTCATTTTGTCCCCTGCTCAAGGGTGGTGCATCAACTCACTGTATCTTCCCAGAATGTTCATTTCACGGATGACTGAAAATAGTGACAGTGTTTTACCCCTTCCAAATGATGAGCGCCTTTATGACTTGAGGAACTTGGATTCTTTTTATGGTTCAGATCTCCATCATTATTAGAAAGCATGAATCACATCCAGAGATTTCCAAAGTCTAGGCTTTACATTGGTAGGAAGTCTCCCTATTTATCAGGTGCCCAAGCCCGTCCCTACAGGCCCAGGAAGAGGCTGGACACACGTCCATGGGTGCAGCCCTGTGTCTGAATTTGGGAGGAGGTGGAGTTCTCAGGCTGCAGTGAAAATCACTCTCAACTCTGCCCCCTCCTCTCCTCCCCTTGACACTGAATTAGTTCAGGCCGCTCTCCTATCTACAACATGCCACGTGCCTCACACATTCGGGGGCCACCATCAGCCTCAAACGTGAATTGTTCTCGCTATTGCTTTGCAGTCTTTTAAGACCATCGAGCTTCTCTCCCTCCTAATCCACTTTCCTCTGCTGCAACATAGATGTCTTCAGGTTAAAAACCTTCGATGGTTCTCTACTAGTTCCACGAATGTTTCTCGAAGTGCGTTACAATGACCCGGGGGCCTCTTCACGCAACCGCACATTATCAGGCTCCACCTGAACCCCAGTGTCTCAGACCCTTTAGGAGCTGGGCCTGAGAAGTGTACGAGGACAAGCTCGACAGGTGTCTCTATTACAGTCTCTATTAATAGTGCGAGACTTCCTGACCTGTAGGATATTGTCCATATGCCTTTGGAGGACGTTTATTACCTCTTAAAACTGGGCTCTGCTGTCTTTCCAGTCTTACCTCCTGCCACAAGGAATCACTGATACTCCTTATCAGAAAAAAAATCTGTGAAAGTCTTTGAAATGAGGGGGAAAAAAATTGGGGGCATCTTGTCTAGCATACCCTGTGGGCTAGTTGTGCCTCTCATTGTCATTGAGCTATTTTACAACTCTGCTTGTTCTATAAAATTGATAATGATGCATGGAAATGCACCTGAATCATGTCTAGTGGAAAACAGCTGATTCTCACTCTGTGGCTAAACCCGTTTTGCATCTGCTTGAAAGCTCACTTCAGCATTCCTCATTGCCCACTGTGTGGTTCTCTGAATTCTCCCTGGAACCGGTTGTAACATCTTGCTGGTTTCCTGATTAGTTAAAAATTAAATAAAATAGTTGACATGTGTTCATTTTATATCTGCATGAGGGCATGACTTCACCTTTAAAAGAATTATCCTTTAACACTAGAAACATGCTATAGTTTCTCCAGTGTCTCTGTGGTGGGGGTATGGTTTCCTCTGCCTCCTGCCTGCCGGACCCATCAGTTTGTCCAGTGAAGTCCCTCTCACCCTTCAAGGCTCCGCAAAATTGTCAAGCATCAGCTTCTCTATCAAACTTCAAGCCTAACCCACTCATCCATCCATCCCCGACTGAGCAACTGAGTCTCAGTGCCCTTCTACTCCTTGTTCCTACCCTGTCTGAGCATTTCTCACATCAGATTCCAGGTGATACTTCCAGGAACTGCTCAAAGCCTGAGGGCACAATTATGACCACCTCTCTACTGAAGCCCCTCCAGACTTCATTTTCCTTATCTATAAAATGGGGATAATATTAGCACTGACTTCACAGGACCACTGTCAGGGTTAAATGGGCTGATCCATGAAAACTCTTAGAGTGCCAGCTGGTGTATAGTCAGTTTTGAATAAATGTTAGCTATCACCATTTTTAATTATATTTTTCTAATAAGTAGCTTTAGATCCCCCTTGTCTTAGGTGGCAGAAATTGCTAGCTGTCCACAAAGTCTGCTTCCTGGGGCTCTATTTCTCAGCCCCCATTCTATGGGTATGATCGGAAATGGTATATGCACATTTCAAGTCTGGACCATAAAAATTCCCATCTGTGCTCCTCCAAGCCATCCTCTTTCATGGGCTGCAGTAGAGACTTCAATGATGGGAATAACCTTGGAAACCAAATGTTAAAAATGGCAGATGTGCTGTCAGCCAGGTTCCTGAATGACTGCCTGCAGCAGCACTCGCCCTTCCTCTCTCTGTCATTAACACCGCAGAAACTACAGTATATTCCTCTGTAAGGTTTCCTTCTCCCAAGGCTTTGCTGAGCACAAAAATGGGTCCATTTTCTTCCAACACCAAATGGAAACAGAGGCTACTTAGACCATTTCCACAAGATGTCACAGTCCCTTTCGTGATGCTTTTTTACTAGTCTGATCATGCCTTTTCCAGCCTAGAGGAAAGCACACATGCAATGGGTTTTTATAGGACGACAACCCTCTTTGTCAGGGCCAACCTTAGCCAAGGAGGTGCTCACTTGGTTCCAAAGTTACAGCTGTTCGTGATTAGCTCTGGCAGTCCATGCACAGAGCCAGGGGCATATGGGCTCCAAGTGTGGCTCTCATTTCAGGGTCTGCCACGTTACAGAACCAGAGGTACGGGCTCCCGCTTCACGTGGACGACCTTGACCTGCCACCCAAAGAGTGAGGCAGATTTTTGAGTCTCAGAAAATACAAAGATCTCTTCACACTTCTCTTGAAGCCTGCTCACTTATGTAATGAAGAGTAGCCATTTACCTGGCTTGTCTTCAAACCAAGCGATCTTCATCACGGGACGATCGAGAAGCTAGAGTTTCGGGTTCAGCTGGGTGAACTGGATGGGGCTGGATGCTGTCTTGCCCAGCACCCTTTTACATTATTACTGTTTCGTCTCTTTTCTACAGTGAATATCTCAGCAACAGAAGTAATACATAGGATTTGGAGAAGAAAACACAATTACTATGTTTATAGAGGCCCAAGGAGGGTAGCTATTCCTGGACGCCCTTACTGGCTTTTGCTCCCTACCCACGCCCTTCTGATAACTGTGAGGACTAGATGTGATGGTACATTACAGCACTTCGATCAGCCCTTGGCGCACCGTGAACCCTCAGGAGACGTCACCTTCTGCCATAATCCCGGGAGGAGGGCCATGACCTGTAGTCCTTGTCTTTGGCATTGTCAGAGCAAGAATATGGACCACTGTGCAGGGTACATTCTCTAGAGTCTGTGCAGGAATAAAGGTCTCAGCCTTAAGGGGTTCTCCTAGTCCCCGCAATCGGGTTCTTTGTGAACTTCTGCCGAGTATTTCGGAGCGGGTACCAAAGGCGTAAAGCAGTTACTCAGGGGTATGTCCTTTCTGTCAGCCAGCCTGACCTCCACGTACACTTCTTCCCCCTTCTTCCCTTCAGGGGGCCCTGCCCACACCAGCTCGGCGGCCCCCTCTTGCTCTCTCTCTCAGAAGCTGTGAGCGTGGGGGAGAAGACTGCGGTTTTGCCAACCCTTGGCAGGAATCTCTCTACCTTATTTCATTTAGAGGATGGCTTCCACCAGGCCCTTCAGCTGTGCAGAGATAATGGCATAAAGCATTGTCTCTGCAATTAAGAGCCAGGCTAGTCAGCACGGTCCTCATCAGAATGAGGTTTCTTTCCAAAAGGTAAAGAAGCAACTCTATTACTATTGGCAATGACTCAGTGGGTCTGTGCATGTGTGTGTGTGTGTGTGTGTGTGTGTGTGTGTGTGTGTGTGTGTGGTGGAGACACAGAGGCAGGCAGGTGTGAGGGGAAAGGAGGGAATAAATGAGTGTTCTATGCAATGAATACAGAAAATTTAAGCACCCTTTCACGATCCAGTTCTAGACCTAAACAGCGTGTTATGAGAAGTTGGCCTCTCTGTGTGTGTGGTTTTTTCCCCCCTCTGTGAGCATTTTATTTCCTTAGTCTGCTGGGCAGTTACTTAGAGAGCACTTTCCAGAGAGGATGATACAGCACAGTAAATGGCCCAAGGGACTGCTCTGTTCAAACCTAAATCAAAAGTCATTAGCACTGTGTGATGGCCATTTGGCAGACTCGGGGAAAGGCGTTCACAGCAGCAGCTACCACCTCCTCGGCTCCTGACAGCTCCGGCCTGTAGACCAGGTCGGGATTGAACCTGGTCCTGTGCAACCAGAATTCCAGGTGGCTGGCTGAATCTGGTGCCACCTGCCAGCTCTGGAGAGCCACAGCCCCAGAGACCACACGGTCTGAAGGGGACCCGAGGCCTGACCTGCCCACGCCGGGACAGTGAGCTGGAAGAGCTGGGTATTTAGGAACAGAAGATCATCTCATTACCACACATATTTGCCCCCAAAACGTCTACTTTAAATGTTTTTTAGATACATCCCTAGGTAAGAACAGGAGAACAAATACCCTTGCTCTCTTCATGCCTAATACATTAAAATATATTTATCAACTCAGGATGGACTGAAAATGATATATAATTGTCCCATATCTATCTATTAACTGGGTTTCAAGGACTAGCTTCTGAAGACTTGCAGTGAAGGAGGGAGACAGGAGAGACAGTGTACAAATAGCTCTATTTTTAAGTAAGTATAAATGTTGTTGAGTGCTAGAAGGGAGTTAACAGGGTACAGAGAGTGAGAGGAACAGGGGGAGGAACCTGACACTGGGCAAGGAGACATCGGAGCTGAGTCCTAAAGGACGGGAAGGAGGCAGCTTTGCCAAGAGGTAGGACAGCAGGTGTAAGGACTTGGATGCAGGAATGGGTTTAGTCCGTTAAGGACCCGAAAAAAGGCCCCAGGGTGGCTGGCACTCATCAGTCGGGAGGAGGGGGGTAAGCCAGAGGGGAACGTAAGGGAGAGATAGGGGAAGCCAGGGTGAGCAAGCCGGGGCAAGCAAGCACCATGGCAAGAATGGACTGAAGGTACGTGGGCACCATGTGGAGAAGAACTTTCCAGCAGTTCGAGCCATCCAGATGCAATGGCTGCTCTGGCGGACGAAGTGCCCAGCCACCAAAGCTCATCTCCGCTGTTTTCAAAAATGTGGTGCTCGATTCCTCCGGTCTGGAGTTCAGCTTCACGATTACCCTTATCACATATCGTCTTGTTAGATTCAATCCCTCCCTCCGGCCTGACTGGCTCTTTCCAGATAAGCACGCCCGCCGCCGATGGTCTCATCCAGAAGCCAAGGATGGAAATGTCCGCTAGAGCAGGGCTGAGAACAGCGGGGCCGCTGAATCTGCCCTCCAGCAGAGGGGAGAGGCTGTGCTTAGGGCTCAGACTTTAGACAGGGAGCAGACGACCTTCACTATCTGCGGTTCCTGACCGGGTCTACGAGATCTGTGTGACTACATCACAAAGGACAACACACATTCCGACACTAGTGGGTTTTTAGGGGAACGTGTCTTCATGAAAATTCAATATGTAGATATGGGGAAAGCAAATTTCTTTTTTTGGGGAGGGGGTAGTATTTAAGTATAACATTTTTATTATCATGAATCAGTATTTCTTTTTATGCCAACAACATATTTCTGAGAAGTGTCCGGTAGGCCTGGGATCTTGTCTATAATTGCTTCAGCATCTGGACCCTGGGGTTGGAGGCCAGCCAGGCAGCCACTCATCACCCAGGGAGAAGCGTGTGTGATAACCGTTACGCCGTGGGTCCCTTTTCAATCCAGAAGACATTTTCATTTTTGCTACCATTAGAATGTTCCTATTTAGGGAAGCCGGGCTTTCAAAACCAGTATTTTGAAGAAGCGCTTACCTTAAGCATTGATGCACCACAGGCAGAACCGGTTCTTTCTGGCAAGTGTGGCGCCTGCAGCCACAGGTCCATATTTTGCACTCTGGGCAAGTCCACCTTCCTTCCCACTGCTGGGGATCACCCGGAGCTGGGAGCGTCTGGCTTTGGCAACTCGTTCTCCTAAGTGCAGATGTTTACACTTTAGTTTCCTCATTCACAGAATTAAGAGACACGAGATTTGTCTCATCATAAAAATATTAATTTTTTTTAAAAAATCCCGTCTGCTGAGTATACAGAAGAGCTACCGAAGGCAGCTGCTAGTGGGCCCACCGGACCGTGCAGCACACACGCTGCTGCCTCAGAGGACACCTGCGCTTGCCGCTCTGGGTTCCCGCCGCCTGTTCCCGCAGAGGCTCTTGTCAGCAGAAATCCCCCAGGTGAGGAATGGGCTGTGGTCAGGGGCCACTTCTGTGTGATTCTGTTCCTCAAATCCTGATCCGCGGGTCACCTGCATCGGAATCACTTGGGGTGGGACTGGGGAGAGGCTTGTTTGAAGTGAAGACGCCTGGACTCGAGCCCAGCCTAGTGAGGGAGCATCTTTGAGGTGGGAATCCGGGAGTCTGCTTTATTTGCGAAGTCACGCATGTGATTTTTGGATATACTGAAGATTGAGAACCACTAGTGTTACTTTTCTTAGATGGGATTTTTGGTTTATTTTTAGTCTAGTAATTAAAGTAATGGCAGACAGTGCTTTCCCTGTGTTAGTCATTGTTCTAAATACTTCTATCTACATATGCACTAATTGGACCCTTACAAAGCTTTATGACACAAGTCTATTAGAATCCCCATTTTATAAGAATGGACAGAAACGCAGAGAGGTTAAGTAACTTGCTTAATATCACACAGCCAGGATTCAAACCCAGGCAGAGTCTGGTCCAGAGTCCACACATTTAACTCTAGACAGGCTATTTTATGCCTCGGTTTTCTATAATACAACCACATCCCCCCATGTCGCACCTATATGGCAAACAGCTCTTCTTTCAAAACTAACTTAGCCTATTTGCCTCTGTGAATCTTTTTCCTTCCCCCCATGAGGCAGAAGACTTCCTTCTATCGTGTGTGAAAGGGAAGATGGGAGCACAGGCAGGTAGCAGAGCTGCAATCTTGCCTCTTGGCCTTACCCCTGACACTGTGACATCTACTACTTGTTAGCACTGGCATCAAAACCACAGTTCTTGGGTTGTTAAAAGTGACCCTACCTCACAACATTCACTGGCACTGAGTTTGTCTGTCATTCAAACTGTGAAAACTGTGAGTTCCCCTCATTACTAATCAGAGAAGCTCCAGGTGAAAGGCTGACTCTTGTCTATTGAAGAGGTGAATGAATGAATGAATGAATGAACAAACGAATGAATTCTGTATGTCATTCTCTGGTGTCTCATCAGTGCCCTGGAGGTCAAGCTTCCTGTTCTTATCATACCTCCTTTCCCTTAGCAAATGTCCTGCTTTGCTAAGGAGGGTCATTACTCCTCCTTGGCAGGTGGAAATGTGCTGACCCACATGATGCCTCCTGTCATGTAGTGCTTTTATCCGAAGTAGACGACAAAACCCTCCTGAATTGTCGGATCCATCCTACAATAGAGCTGGGACTTGGGCATTATTATCATTCTCATTGTGTATGCAGAACCAGTAGAACCGAGGGAAGGTTAATGAACCTGCCCAAGGTCACCACACATGAGCGGCTCTGCCAACCTCAGAAGCACCTTCCTCACCCACAGACTCTCCCTTCCGTCCCACAGTCCTTCCCGCTCTCCTGGACTCCTACTGCCATTTGCTTCAGTGCCCACCTGCAAGCTCTGGTCACTGGTGCGTTTCCTGGTATCTGATACTCTTTCACTCCCAACAAGTACATTTCCAGTGTGACGATCACTCCATCAGCCACTCAAAGCAGGAGCTCTTGAAAGGAGGATGGCTATTTTCCATGAGTACAATTATTTATGTGCACAAATAATCGTGCACATAATTGGCTAATGGAGAGTGCAATCGGCCACATGTGGGCATAATTAGCCACTTGCCCCTCATTTGGAGGGTATAATTATCAAAGCAGGCAATTTTATATCTGCGGATAATTGTACATGCAGAAGAGAATGGCGGATAGGAAATCCGGTCCTTAATTACTTTTCATGTCATTATTTTCAGAAAAGCATTTGAAGATAAAGGTAACTTTCTGCTTGCAATTGCCTGCTTGGATCAAGTGTCAGATCTAGTCGTGAGGAGAAGGCAGAGAGCAGGGCGCAGGGAAGAATGCGCCAGGATTTTGTGTACGGAGCTGAGGTCTGAAGCTTCCTCGCCAGAAACACCCCAGCAGCCAATTACCCTGGACATTACACCGAGGCCCACCTAGTGGTCAGCCATCTGTCTACGCAGACAATAAAGCTCAGTTTTTATCCTTCTCCATTATTGTGGATCATTTTTGCTTTAGCAGTTTTAACGTTTTCCTCACTTTGTGGTTTTATAATCTCGGAAACGCCAGTTGGCTTGGCACAGCAAGTGATTCTGTTCGCTGCTGGAAGTGGGTCATTTAAAATGCTTTAACAATACCTTTAACTAGTCATTCATCTGGGGATGTACACAGAATAATAAATTGAGAACACGTCTCTTTGTGGTTTTTCCAAGACGTTAGATGACAGAGATTTTAAAGTCTCTGCTGTGCCCCTTGCATTCTGGTTTAAACAGCTCTGCAAAAACTTTCCCACTCTCCCACTCAATCACACAAAAATACACTTGCTAACAGCAGATCCTAAAAATACATGTCACATGCGAGCACAAGGGAAATTATTTCTTAACATGAATTGACTCTTTAGGAATATGCAAGCTGAGTAATTTTTTAAAAAGAAACTCTAAATCTCCTATTACACTCTCCTTCATCTCCGTCGGAGCCCTGTCTTTAAGGGGGAGGGGGCGAGGACGCACGGCGGCTGGGGGACAGGCTTTTTGGCATTAGAAAGATGTGGGTTTCAAGCTTGACTCTGCCACTTGCCAGATGTGTGAATCTGGATAAGTTATTTAAAATTTCTGATTCCATTTCCTCATCTGTTAAATGGGATGCTGTTCTGAAGGTTAACACAGTGCTGGGCACATTCTAAGGGCTCAGATAGGTGGTACCTATTATGAATACTAAGAGCCTCATTTTTTAATCCATAGCATCCCTAACCTGTATCAGTCATATGATACGGTATGTCCTATGTCCAGGCCTCATCTCCCTACTAAATGGATAGGAACGTTGTCTTATACATTTTTAGAGTCCACCCAGCATCGTGCCCATAGAAGATGCTCAGCAACTTGCAATGGACGATGGCGCAGAACATCCCGACATCTCCCTCTGACATTCACTGACCTTGAGCACGATGTCACACTGCCCTCTATGGCTTCGGGACCTAGATCATAAGCTCCAGCCTCCACAACTGTCTCCACAGTCACCCTCCTAGCTGGAGGGGTCCTTCTAATCTCTGTGCGCGCCTCTGGCTTCGGGACCTCCGCCGTCGCTCCACGCGAGCCACTCTTCAGACTTCATTACCCCTCATCGCCGAGGCACCCCAGGATCTTGTTTCCTCGGACCTTGTTATGTCCCCTTCCTTACCTTCCACGTTGCGGGGCCGGGCCGTGCACACCTCTTCCCAGCTCTGCCTTCAATGCCTTCACGTCGGTAGCTTGAAACTAGTCACTGTAGGAGTATTTATACATGATATGCAAATACTACAAATCAAGGCTCCCCCCCACCCCAGGAGGGCCAGTGGTTAGCCATTTTCCAGTATAATATTGCACATGTGTACATATATTTATAGATAACCCCCAATCCCTTCTCAGCTCCTTGTTGTCTATCACCCCCTGCTGACTCCTGACCTTCCTATTTTGTATTCCAGAGTCATCTCTCCTAATACACATAACTCTGCTCTTCCACACCATGTCTTCTGATGGTCTGCTCCTTCCCTTTTCCAGACTCTACTTGGGGGTGACTTGAACGTCCTCCTCAGATCCCATTCATTCCCTCTGCTTCCCATCTCTGATTAACTCCTCGTGTGCTCCCCTCAGCTGACAGCTCCTGATGCCTGCATCATAGGCAGTGTTTTAAATATGGTAGACACTGTCTGTCTGCAGTTACTGTTCTGACATTCACATTATCTCCTTAAGAGAAGGAGAGAAAGGGGCGCCTGGGTGGCTCAGTGGGTTAAGCATCTGCCAGGGTCCTGGGATCAAGCCCCAGCTCTGCGTGGGGCCGCATTGGGCCTGTGGCGCAGCAGAGAGCCTGCTTCTCCCTTTCCCTCTGCCGGCTGCTCCCCCTACTTGTGCTCTCTTTCTTTGCCTGTCAAATAAATAAATAAAATCTTTTTCTTAATAAAGATTTTATTTATTCACTTGAGACGGAGACAGCAAGCATGGGGGTGGAGGGGCAGAGGGAGAGACAGAAGCAGGCTCTCTGCTGAGTCGGGAGCCAGACGTGGGGCTCCTGGGACCAGGAGATCATCACCTGAGCCAGAGGCAGAGGCAGGCGCTTAACTATCTGAGCCACCCAGGTGTCCCTAAATACATAAAATCTTTAAAGAAAGAAAGAAAGAAAGAAAGAAAAGAAAAGAAAGAAAAAGAAAAGAAGAAGAAAAAGAGAGAGAGAAAGAGGGGTCACATGCAGGTCTTTTAATCATTGGTCCATTGGTCCCTTCAGAATTTTTTAACCCAGTTTTAACACTAATGTAACACTTCTGGCAGTGACTTTCACGTGGCATTTAACGCTGTTTTCACCCATTGCAGAATGGAGTTCTCTACTGCGCGTGCTCGTACAGCCCTAACCCGTGTCAGCCTCGAAGTACCTACCAGAACGGATATAGCTCTCCCCTGAAAGAAGAAAATCATAAGTATTGCGTTTCTTAAAAAATTACAAATCTACAGTGAGGTGATTACCCCAGAGTAGTGTTGCTCAAGGTTGTTCATACTGAGCCCACGACAGACGCTCAGTGTTCCTCTGGAACATTCGCTGAACCCCGGCCTGGGCCAGAGAGGGTGGGGGAGAAGAAAGGGTACAGCCAGGCAGGAAAAGGAAAGGTATGGCAGGGATGAAAAAGAATGATTACGAAGGGCATTGCGCGCTGTTCTCTGGGACAGCTCTGCACATGGCTAAGCAGGAGACACCAAACAGAGCTGTGTCCATTTGGCCTGCACAGTCCTTTTGAGGGATTTTACCCAAAAATGGAGATTTCTGGCTTTTTCTGGGAAATCTTCAATATTGGCCAGACTGGTCCTGACTTTCTGCATGGGAACACAATTGGCCGGGAATGAGTAGCAGCTGCCCCTTTAAAACGGGAAAGCGCTCTCCAGCTGGAAACAGCCCACAGCCCCCACCCACCCACCCCAAATTATTTCACATCCAGCCCAAATCACTCCTTTATGTCATCAGCTGGGCCTCTGCAGGCATCTGAGCTTGTGAGTCCTAGCCTAAAGGAAGCCCTGGAGCTTACCTCCATTTTAAACATTTCCCAAAGTGATGTTTTATAGGCTAGGGTAGACTCTCAGTGTTTCTCTCATCTATATGCCTCCACAGTGCCTTCTACAAAGTAGATGCTCAGTTAACCAGAACGAAGTATTCACTGAAATTAAATGGACTGACCACCCAGGCAGCTTGCTGGAGCTCAGGCATTCTAGTGCTGCTGGGACATGAGCTGCAGAATGTCACTTAGAACAGGCAAGGCTTTGGTCTCTCAGCAGTGGAGGCAAAGTCCCCTCCGGGAATGTGTAGAGGACGCACAGGCCCTTTCAAGAACAAGGGTGAGAACCAGTTAGTTCGGGAAGCTCCTTTTACTGGACAAATGTATTACTGGACCAAGATTTCCGTGCTTAATAAAAGGACCAGAGCACTAATTAGTCTCTTAATCCTTAGTTTGCCACATGGGCCTCTGTTTCCTCATTAGAAAAGCAGGACTTGGTGGCAGCGTGAGCATTCTGCATGATTCCATTCTGGCTTCCTCCGAAAGAGGGGGTGGCAAACTACCCTTAATCCCAGCACCTTCACAGCAAATGTCTTTATAATTAGACTTGTTACTGACTTTAAAATAATTTTTTGAATCCCTAAATAAAATAATGAACGTTGTGTTTCTGATGGAGAAGGAAGTGGGAGACTGTGAACATGCCATTTTCTCACCACTGTGTCTTGTTCTTGGTAACACCAGGCTTAGGCTGGTGAGCGCTCTGCACTGCTCGTCCTCCTGGGCTGTTACCTTCGGCCTAGACATGATAGAAGGAGAAATCCTGCACGGAAATTAATAAAGATCTCTGTTACAAGTGCCTTTGAAGCATCTGCCTGCCCTCAAAGTCATGCACTAGCTCCCATACTAATTAGAGCAGAACAAAATGGGTGCCTTTCCTTTTTGGTAGAAAATTAAAAACCAAGAAACTGTTTCCCCCTCTTTTGATGTAACCTGACACCACTGTGCATACGAAGCATCTCCCGTACTGAAATGAAGGATAAAGCAAACACCAAGGTGCTAATTGAATTCATATCTCCTCTCCCAGAAGCCAGAAAAACAGAACCAACAAAGCAGTTTCAGTTCGTAGAATCTAAACAATCCAAACAGACCCCTTCTCAAATTAAAGTCCTTTTTCAACATCTGAAATTGTTGCACAGCAAATTGGATGCTGTATTATTTCCACGGAGGAAATTCCCCCAAAGGAAGCAAGAATATTATTTTTGCAAATAATTTGCTTACCACACAGCCAATGATTTAAATCTGTGAGGGCTTAATTAAAAATTGCTAGAAACACTCATAGCAAGTCAAAAGAAGTGAAGAAAGATGCATTTCTTAGATGAAGACAGGTATGACACATTGAGAGCATTTCAAAGGTCTTGAATCACTAAGAAAATCTATGTGTCCCTTTTTAAAAAATTCATTAAATAGTTGTAGGACAAAACTAGAACTCTTAAACAAATCTTCACTCGCAGCTACGACTTGTCAAGTACCTACACCATATGAGATGCTATTCTTGACATCTATCCTAAGTTCCTCACTGCACGCCATCAGTATCCCACCTTCCCTATGTAGAAACAGACGCTGAGAGAGGCAAGGTCATTGAAGGTCAATCAGCAAGTGGCAGCCTCGGGATTTGGATCAGGTCTAACTAAACCTAAAACCTATGCTTTAAATAATAGAAAGCATTTACAATGATGAATTTGGCAATAAGCAAGCTTTGACCACATCTCATAAATTGAAAAATTCACTCTTCTTGTTATTGTGTTATTGTCTGCATCATCTCTTAAAGTTTTTATTTCTTCCTTTGCAGACATCTCTCTTAAGGTCTAAATTTCCTGAAATGGATGGCTGAAAGTTGTTACACTGTAACATTATTAGCTTATTTTGTTTATCATACCTGTCTTGACTCCTTCCTCCCACTTGTGAATACTGCCTGTCGAAAATCTACTCTCCTTGGTTAGAGAGTCTGTCATTCTTGTTTCATTTGGGACAGGAGAATTAATGGATGGGACTAAATGAGAGATGGTGGAGGGATGTGAGGTTTAAACAGACTAAGCAATGAAGAAAACAGGTGTTTTGTGTGGGTAAAGAAAGTGCAAAATACAAGATTTTAGAGGAAGTAGCATGGCAAATTTTAAGAGCTTTCAGGTATTCTAGAGCCTCTTAACAGCTATTTATAAAACTACCAAAGCATCTTATTTATTCATGTGCCTAATGTGAAAAGCAGTCACAATCATGCTTCTCCAATATAACACTTAGTACGTCCCATCTCAAACTCTCAAAAGAGCAATTGATGAGATAAAGGCAATGGCATTTGTTTTCATGACCACTGATATGAACACCATGCCAAACTCTACTCTTCCAGATAGTCTTTTCTTACTTTGTGGGTCTACTTTTCTGTCTGTCTGCTCCCCCAGTGAACAACTTAAGGAAATCTACTGTGTTCATTTATCTTGGCATCTCCTTCGCCTAGCACAATGCCTAACACAGGATTGACGCTTGGTAAACTCTCATTGAATGAGCAGAGGCATTGCCTGGGAATCCCTACTGACCACTGGATTGGACTCCAAGAACTAGTTTTGGCCCAGGTCCAGCACAAGTTCTCCAAGCCCCTTTGAACACCAACTGTAAATCTGTGATGTCCTTCCGCCCCCACTGCCCGCCAACCAGATGGATCCATTTCCCCAGCCCTGGCCTGAAGCCTTCCGGCTTCCTCTTCTCCCTGAGTGTCCTTGCCAGCCCCAGGCACAAGGATATATGAATTATGATACCAACTCTTGAGTTACTCTGAAGACATCCTAGATGGAGGGATGCTTGATCGCTGAGTAGGCTGCCAAGCGAGGAGCGTGAAATGAAAACCAGAGAGGCAGACGGGGCAGTCAATTAAAAAAAGAACCTGAGAAATTCCCTTAGATTAATTGCTAATGAGCTTGGAGGCCACTGTCAAATCTTTGCCCTGTATTTAGGAGATGAGAAAATGAAGACAGAAGGTATGCAGATCAACTGAAAATCGTTGGTATGGAGGAAAGAGTAAAATAGGATAGTAACTAGGGGCAAAACCTGGGTCAAGAAAGATTTTGCTGTTTTGCCCTTTGCTTTAAAAGGCTGGTAACAATGCCAGAGACAAAATGTGGAGCAAAGAGAAGCCAGAGCCCCTCAGCCTCGGAACTCACACTGAAGGGAGACCGTAATAATTTAAAAAGTGATCTGAAGTCAGCCATGACATAACCTTCAAAGATTACAAGAAATCAGGAGGAGAAGCAGCCGCCTTGGAGAATGTGACCGTACAACTAAATGTCATTTTGACAGCTTCTTTCTTGGAGGTACGTTTAAGATTATTTGAGTTGTCATTTTTTCTAGGAAGACTTCACTTTAATTATACAAATATTGAATAATTTTCAAGATAAAAACAGTAAAGAATTTGCTTTGAAGTCTTTAGCCTTCAAACACTATTATATGAAATCCTCATTGGCAAAACAGTGAGGAATATGGAAATAAGTGCAATCCGGCCTCATAAATGAGGAACTGTGAATGTTAATGGTGCAGTTTTACCGAGAACCTTTTAAAGGGCCCGCAACGGAGAGGCTTTGTTATTTCAAATATCACAGAGCCGAGGGCTCCCTGAGGGAGGTAGTGATAAATATTGGTAAAATGCCTATAAAGACAGCAGGGCAAAAATAAGCCAGAAGTTTGAGCTGGCCATTTAAAAAAGCTGTGTAACCTTTCATTTAATTGCCTTCTCGCAGCAAACCAGAAATAAAATCTGAACGTGAAACGTGCTGGTTCCCTCCGAACATGCTCAGAGATACGGCTGTAAGGGGATTTCAAGTGTAATTGCTTTGCTCTCGGCTTAGGTGAACCGACTGGGTAAAAACTGAACCGTGGTCTGCGAGGGGCAGCGTGTGTCTCTGGGCAGGGTTGGGGTAGTGGGCAGAGGGGAGTCCTGAGAGGTGCTGCTGATGCACATCGACATTCCAGTCCTTCCACTCTGCAGCTGAGAACCCTACATAAATCACCAGACCTTCCTGAGCCTCACTTTCCTCATCTGTAAGATGGGTCTACGACCATCTAACTTCGAGACCTGTAGTTAGGCGTGAAAGACGTAATTCATTCATTCGACAAGCACTTATTGAATACCACATGCCAGGCTCTGTTCTAGGCCCTGGGAACACAGCAGTGAACAAGTCAGGCTGACATTTTAGCGCAGGAAGACAGACAACACAGAAAATAAATGTCAGCGGCTCGGTGGGTTAAGCGTCCAACTCTTGGTTTCAGCTCAGGCTCTGATCTCAGGGTCTCCCATGAAGCAGCCCTGCGTGGGGCCCTGCCCTCAGGGCAGAGTCTGCTTGTCGTCTCCCTCCCCTCCCCTGTCCCTCCCGCTCCACCCCTCCCCTGCTCTCTCTCTTTCTTGCTCAAAAAATTAATAAATAAAAATCTTTTTTAAAAAAGAAGGAAAGAAATGTCAGGTAAAGGGCATGTGAGGTGAGGAAGAGGTGAAGGAAGGGGGTTCAGCAAGCTGAATTGTTCATATACGGCAGCAACTGTATTTCCCATCCTATGGGCCCTCGTTACAATTTGCCTTTGACCTTTCTCCAATTAAGAGGTGGGTTCTTTGTTTCCTTCCCTTGAAATGGGATAGTTCTGTGGCTTCAACCCATAGAATATGTGGCTCATATGTGATGCAGCTCCCACCTCAGTTGCCGGAAAGCTCACCTCTGAAGCCTCAGCCACCGTATTAGCAGTCCACTGCCCGGAAGCCCCCACGCTGTGAGGTAGTTCAAATGAGCCCCCATGGAGAGTTCACCCGCAAGGACCAAGACTAGGAAGAGAGAGAGAGAGACCCGGCCAGCCCCAGCTGCGTGAAACCTGCATTCTTCCAGTTCTAGCCACCATGCAACTAGGACCAGGTGAGAGAGATCCAGAAGCCAGAATCTCCCAGAAGAGCCCTTGCAGAATTCCTGGCCCGCAGGGACCATGAGAAATAAAATGTTTGTCGATGTTTGGGCCCACTAAGTTTTGGGGGAAATTTGTTACACAGCAACTGATCACTGGGGCCATGGAGAAGCAAAATAGTTTTATGTAAGGGAGAGAGAAGCCCTCAGAGAGTTTGGATCAACGAATTAGGGGAGTGAGGGAGTGAACTAAGATATCTAGCACTCAGGTGTGCCGGGTGTCTTCAAGGAACAGCTGGAGACTGATTGTCACCGGAGCTAGGAAACGAGGGAGCCAGGAAGAGCAGGCGAGTTCAAAGACCGGATGGTCTAGGGTCTTGCAGTCCACGGTAAAGACAAGTTTTTACCGTAAGTTCAGAAGCTATGGAATGGTTTTGAGCCAAGCGATGACAGGATATGATTTATGTTTTAATAGGAACACCCTGGATGCTCTGCTAAAATTGGTACCTTGATTATTACTTTCATTACAGCATCTCTATAAAAAGTAAAGGTCGGCTAAGTAAGGTTAAGGAATTTATCCTAAGTCGCTAAGCTCCCAGTGGCAGAGATGGGATGCAAACCCACATTATCTTTTCCAAGCTACCTTTTTCAAAGAGAATAAGTTTTACAGAAACCACACGCTACCATATCTTCAGGGCTGAAAGGGGCCATTACCCCAGTTCCTCTTACACTGCTGCCCCCTTTTGTGAGGGATGTAACACATAGTAGTTACCAACTTGAACCATGAAGCCAGCTGGAGCTCAACCTCTGCCTTTAATTACCACTCATCAGCTACATGACTTTGGGTATGTCACATCACTGTCTGTGCCTCAATTTCCTCACCTATAAAATGAGGACAACTCACTATGTGTTAGCTAACTGGAATCTGAGTAAAAACCTAAAATAAAGTAAAATAAAATAAAATAAAATAAAATAAAATAAAATAAAATAAAATGAGGATATGGGTGCCTGGGTGGCTCAGCCAGTTGAGCATCTGACTCTTGATTTCAGCTCAAGTCATGATCTCAGGATTGGGAGACTGAGCCCTGAGTGGGGCTCTGTGCTGGGTGTGGAACCTGATTAAGATTCTCTCTGTCCCTATCTGTCTGCCCTCTCCCATCCTGCTGGCACGTGCATGTGCACACACTCTATTTCTCTAAAAAAAAGGGGGGGGTGGGGGATAATAAAAAATATGAGTAAATAAATAAAAGAATAAAATAAAATGAGGACAACTCTACTTACCTCAGAGGGATCAGGTAAGGGTTGGCAGACAGGCATCCCAGGCACTTAGCCCAGTGCCTGGCCTATAACAGGAGCTTAATCATGTCTCACTGGCCGTAAGCACACCCATCCAGGGGCTCCCAGATTCTGCCTCCTTCAACCCTACATTAGAAAATCACCCTCCTGCCCTCAATCCGCTACCTCTTGCCCCTGCCACCCACACTCTCCTTCCCTTTTGGTTCAACAGCACCTTTCCTCACTCTACCCTAGGTAGAACCTCTAATCTCATACTCTGTGCCCTGGGGAATTCTACTTTTTCCCTCACTGTGATTTCTAACGCCTGTCCATGACCACTTTGTCATGGACAAAGTGACCACTTGTCAAAAACCCCGCAGGGGAAGGGGG
Source organism: Martes martes (assembly GCF_963455335.1). Classification (NCBI taxonomy): domain Eukaryota; kingdom Metazoa; phylum Chordata; class Mammalia; order Carnivora; family Mustelidae; genus Martes; species Martes martes. The sequence continues at coordinate 15,317,005 of NC_137902.1, forward strand.
GACCTTAGGGAGCTCACTCTCTGCCACCCCCTTCCAGGCTCTGCTTCCACCTCTTGTTTTGCAATAACAGCTGATCCGAGTGTCCTCATCATGGACATGTTCTGTCCATTTCCCACTCTCTTCTGCCTCTTCTGCCTCTTCTCATCCTCCTGGATGATTCTAGACCCTGGGTCATGGCCTTTTCCTCTGGTGGCATTCTGGAAGACGTCCAGCATCCTAACCAATCATGTTCCCCACACCCTGGCCCACAGTGGGTCAAAGCCTTCCCTTTCACCCTCCTTATTTTGGCCTCCTGTCAGTCATGTCACTGCCACGACGACAGCATTGCTCTCGTGGTTTCACCCAGCTGCTTCACCTCCGTGGCTGGGTTAGTCTGCTCCAGCTGTTATAACAGCACCTAGACTAGATGGCTTATAAACAAAAGAAATTTATTCTTCACTGTTCTGGAGGCTGAAAAGTCCAAGATCAAGGTACCTGCAAATTCAGTGCCTGACAAGAACCTACTTCCTGGTTCATGGAAGATTGTCTTCTCCCTGTGTCCTCCTGTGGCAGAAGGGGCAAGGGAGCTCTGTGAGTGCTCGGTAAGGGTGCCAATCCATTCACGAGGGCTCTTCCCTCAGGTCCTAATCACCTCCCGAGTGCCCCATCACCAAATACCATCGCTCTGGGGATTCGGTGTCAACATATGAATTTTGGAGGGACACAGTCCAGAGCAGTGATCTCTTTTGGGGGAGGAAGGAGCCCTGGGGTCAGAATCCAAAGCCCTGGCATTACTGTGTGTGGATCTGAGCAGCCACTTTCCCTTCCTGAGTCTTCACTGAGGAGACAGGAGAACAGGACATTGATCTGGGAGCTAAAGTCCTAGCTTATCTGTGTGACCTTGGGTAAAGCATCTACGCTTTCTGGACTTTATTTATTTGTCCATAAACTGAGGCGGCGGGAGCAGAATGGTCTCCAATGGTTCTTACAAACCTGAAAACTTCATATTATCTAAGATTGAAATTCTATTTTTGATCCCCACTCCTCCTTCCCGGTCTTCCACTTCCTCACTCTGACTGGAGCAGTTTTGCTTTGTTTCGTTTTCTCATCATGAAAATGGCCTTCCCACCTCTTCCCTGTCCCCTGGGCTGAACCCTTATGGGCCTACTTAAAATTTCCCAGGCATCCATATCCTTTCCCTCTCTGCTTTTACTCTTGCTATGACCTTCCTCGGGAAAACCCTCACTCATTTCTCTTCCAACACAACTCTGAGTCCTCCTTTACAATCTAGGTCAGAGATGCCTCACTGGAAGCCTTTTTGGACCCCCTTGTCCCACCATCACTTCTTGTTTTGTCTCTGTCACTGCCCCCATGCCAGGAGATACTCATAATTATTCTGAAATCCAGGATGCTGTCAGCCATTTTTGAATCCCCAGCTCCTGAAAATTGGTGAACTGTTACTCAATGAACAGAGAGATCCCAGCACAAGAGAGGTCCGACAAGGGTACATGTGCCATTAGGACACGTGCTACCAGCTTTGCATTCCAAAGAAAGACCAAACTTAAAATCTCAATTCTCTCATTTAAAAAGGCATATACCATCAATGGGACATCTCCTTTAGAACACCTAACCAGGGTGTCGTGTTGAATTCACCTTCCCTCCCAGATGAGCCCCTTTTGTGTCCCCTATTTTTAAAGAAGTTTTGTCTTCTAAAGTCTCAAACACTGGAACCATCTTTGCCTTCTGTCAATGTCCTTGTCTCATGCTGTATCCTCTCTCCTGGACTTTCCTACCAACTTCCTGCTGGGTCCCCGATTCCCCTCTATCACACTTGAATATACCTTCTAGATTAATCTTCCAAAAGTTCAATCCTGATTGTGCCATTTTTCTTTTTAAAAAAGTCTTTGCTGCCTGATAAACAAGATTTAAACTCCTCTGGCTCTCATTCAAGCCTTGTATGATCTCATTCTAATCTCACTTTCCTAGATCAATGGTCCATCAGTGGAAGGAAAAAAATACTGTCTTCCAAGCTGTGAGTCTTCAACTGAGTATTAAAAGATGGACAAAATTCAGCTTGGTCTGGTGGTCAGAGCTACATAGATATGAAGATTCTTTATCATAGTTCTGTCACTTACCATTTGAGTAACATGGACAGCCACGTCACTTCTCTAAATCTTAACTTTCTGAATTAAAAACAAGAGTTGTGACAATTTTCCTTGAATCTTTTGGAAAAGAAAAGCAAAGAAAAGCCCCCATATAATATGGGAGCACAAAGTCCTTGCCCTCATGTAGCAAGTTTCTTTGGTCAGCCAAATCTAATACGATAGGCTTTGGTTTGTTTCTTTTCTCCCAGGAGAAATTCTACATAGGCAGAAACAGAAAGTCTAGCACCTCACAACCACCAGAAGCTAGGAGGAGGCCGGGGAGGATTCCTCTCTACAGATTTCAGAGGGAGCGTGGCCCTGCCAACACCTTGATTTTGCACTTCCAGCTTCCAGAACTGTGAGAGAATACATGTCAGTTGTTCTAACTTGTTTGCCCCAGTTTGTGGTACTTTGCTATCGCAACTCTAGGACACGAATACAGGGGCCTTCTAGAAGGAAAGGAACTCTGCCTCTGCTCCCCAAGATTCTAAATCATCCCTATAGTTAATAAAAATAGAAATATCCCCGAAATAACATCCACTGAAGAAAGAAGGTGTCAAGAACTGCACCGACATTCCACAGCTCTGGTAGGGGCTGGCTCTGGGGCAGCATGTGGTCCAGGCCAGAAACTCTTCTAGCGCCAGCCACTTCCACACTGTGTGGGGACTTTGTGGGAACAGGGCTGACCGTGGGCACAGGAACTCAAAAGGACTGTTTCCCAGGACCAACAGTCAGCTGGGACACTCTCTAAGTCTACCACATGTTTATAGCTAGAATTCGTTCTAATCGTTTGATGCCCATGCTTTACCAATAGTTAAATATTTTGCTATCACATTTGCTGTCATGAGTAAAGTAAATGGGACATAACTGCAGACTGAGCAAGAAGCTGGCCTGGCGAGGTCCACAGATCTACCCGGGACCAGTTTTTGAAAGTGACATCACACAGATGACCATGGTTCCAAACCTTCTCTCCCTGAGATCTAGATATAAGACTGACACCTTACAGACCAAATAATCAGTCTCCCAGGTTGGGCAAAGGAAGTTCTTAAGAAGATAGTGGACTTCCTACTGATGAGGGAAAGTGGAACTCAAACAATTAGTTAGCAATAAAAAAGAGATTTGATTCTATCTGTTCTTCAAGTTGAAAAAGTGGGTCATAATGGCAAACACAGAACACAGCGAACAACAAAATTATCTGCATGCTTGGCTGTGTAGGACAAAGTGTTCCAGAAATAACAGAAGAAAAGTCTATTATTGGAAGGTTCAAAAGAGATTTTTTTTTTCCTGAGACCTGTAGTCCAGTTTGTTGAACCAAATCTCTGAATGGACTTCAAATAGAATCCTTTCTCTACAGAAGGGAAGCTATTACTCAAAATCAACCAAGAGCAAAAGAGCCACATCACAGCAATGGAAATTGGTCAGCTGTTCCCATGCAGAACTGAATGCAGAAAAAATATTCATTTTCTCAGCAATAGCTTGTCATTAGCTACAAGTTCTGCTTGGAAAAAGGCAAGTGATGCTAACAGTGCCACACTACATGGATATAATATGGATGCACTAGCCACTCCTCCATTAGCAAAAGAGACAAGCCAGCAAAAAGTGATTAAAAGAATCATTTGCATCCCCTGAGGACTCAAGATTGGCATGACAGTGCTTAGCTCTTCGTGCCACCTGCTTCAGCTGGGTTCTTGGTGGCAGCTGCTGAGAATATTGGCACTGTGGATTTTCTGTATTAAATTGGGAGCTGTGTGTGTGCATAAGGATACAGACCCCGAAAAGGCCTCAAACTCAAACTTCGATGTTTCTGAGCTTATAAAGGGAGCTTTAAAGCAGCTATCATAATACTAAGGACAGTAGGAAACAAAAATTATTTCCCTAGGCACAGGAAAAGATCGTAAATTTGGGGAGAGTGACAAAAACGTGAAGAGTCACAAGCCAGGAATCCGAATCCTGTAACTAGCATCTCATACTTTATGCTGTACTTCTATGCCATGGATCCTGTTTAAGTCATTGATGATCCGAGTTTCCCCATCGATACAATGAACATGGCAGCCCTTCTATCTCCAGAGATACTGGAAGCATTAGCAAGTTCCTGTCTCCCTTGTGACTTGATCAAAACTAAGGTGCAAAGAAAGTGAATTAAATACCAAGTGAAGAAGGATTATCACTTACCTTTTTTACCTTCTTGGATCGTACTGAATAAGTGAGAAAGTATGCTTTGTCTACGTATTATTCTTTTCTCTCTCTCTTTTTTTAAAGATTTATTTCACAGAGAAAGAGAGAGAGAGAGAGAGAGAGCATGGAGGGAGAAGGAGAGAGAATCTCAAGCGGACTCTGCACTGAGTCCCAATCTCATGACCCTGAGATCATGACTTGACCTGAGGCCAAGAGTCAGACACTTAACAGACGGAGCCACCCAAGTGCCCTCTATGTGTCATTCTTATTTGGTCTTTCTTTTCATGGTTCCTCTTGACCTCTTTTACATGGATATTCACAAAAAACTGACTGTACATTTTTTTCCCCTCTTTTTGACAGCAACTCATACAGACCCTTTCAGGCCAAGACACTAGGAAAACAGATTTGCTCAGCTCTTCCACAAATGCCTTCCGTTGCTTTGTGCCGAGAAGGCACTGTGCTAGCTATGGTGGCAGAGAGAAGGTTGTTTAGAACATCCTGATTGTCTGCAAGGAGTCGAAAACTCCTTCAGGCCATATAAGGCGTGAATAGAAATTAAAAAATCAAGCAAATATTGTAATAAGAGCCTGTAAGATTCATGCAACCAAGTTCATAGACTTTCAGGAGAAAGGAAAGCTCTTTTTGAAATATGAACTAGCTTTGAAAAGTTGGTTATAGAAATCGATATAAGAAGATGAGTCCAAAAAAAAAAAAAAAAAAAAAAAAAAAAAAAAGAAGAAGATGAGTCCATGGGAAGATTCTACCTTTTGTGGAAAAGAGGTAATGGTGTGAGCAGAGATGTGGAGAGCTGGTGTGCTTGATTTCCACTGCTGACAGTCTCATTTGGTTAAAAAGTGGGCTGCCTGTAGTTGGCTAGTAGCATATTAGGCTGGAGAGTCATTTAAGGTTTGATTGAAGAGGGCATTAAGTGTAAGCTAAGCCTGAAACAGTTCTTTTAAAAACTTGTTTTTAGCTTTCAAAAAAATTGTTTAAATTTTTAAAAACTTGTTTTTCGTTTTAAAAAAAATTGTTATGAAATGCTTCTAAGCTAGTCGGGCTATAGGGCTTCCTCGCATTATGCTCACATACTTTGGTGTCTTTAAGGAACTCCACGGAACCCTTAGGGCTCTACAGAGTATCCTGTATTTTGCAGTGGGTGAAGGGCAGCCATGAAATGTTTGCAAGCATGGAGTCGACAAAATTAGAATAGAATATTCTGAATATATACCTTGCTCAGCTTTCTATTAATCGGCAAACTGTGCTGACAGAATGACATGCAGTAAGCACTGGCCAAACCTTTGCTGAATGAACGAATGATAATAGCAAGGAAGGACCTATCGAAAGATACTGTCAAGGAATGATTGATAGCATTTGCTGATTGGCTAGAGGGAACCAGCGAGAAGTTGTGGTGAAACACATCAAGGTTTCAAGTCTGGGCTCCTGGAAGACGGGTGGCTGTATGAACAGCAAACAGGAAGGCCTTAAGAAGAACTGATTTGGTGGGAGACATTGTGTATTAGATCTTTTAGCAGGCTAAATATATTGCAGAGATATTCAAGGGGAAATGTCTAGGGACATTTGGAAATAGGAGGGTGGGGTTTAAGGGAAAGACCAGAGGGACTGACACAGATATAATAATGTAATGCAGACCCATGTAGACAAAATAGCTTCGAGCAGTCAGAGGTGAGGCAGATTCTGGGAAACAGTGACATCTAGGAGGTGGGAGGAAGGAGGGAAGCTAAAAAGATAATGAAATGGTTGGAAAGGGAAAGGATCATTTTATCTGATAAAAACCAAGTGAGAGGCACTGTATTATTTTTTTAAGATTTCATTTATGTATTTGAGAGAGAGAGCATGCACATGCAAGAAGGGGGGTGGGGCAGAAGGGAAGAGAGAGAGAGCATCTCAAGCTGACTCCCCTCCCCACCATACGCTGACCACAGGGCCCGGTCTCATGACCCTCACTCAGATCATGACCTGAGCGGAAATCAAGAGTCAGATGCTAAACCAGCTGAGCCGTCCGAGTGCCCAGAGAAGCACTTTAAAGATTTCATTCATTTATTTGACAGAGATCACAGGTAGGCAGAGAGGCAGCCAGAGAGGAGGGGAAGCAGGCTCCCTGCTGAGCAGAGAGCCCGATGCGGGGCTCGATCCCAGGACCCTGAGGTCATGACCTGAGCTGAAGGCAGAGGCTTTAACCCACTGAGCCACCCAGGCGCCCCGGAGAAGCACTTTAAAGGAGGGAATCACCAACATAGTCAAACGCTCCAAAAGCGTAAGAAGAACTGAGAAAAGGTCACTGTACGTGGTCGCCCTCAGAGAGGCATTTTAAATAGTGATGAAAGGGCCCTGATTCTCCTGGATTAAGGAATAAAGGGATGAGGAAGAAGAAGGAATATTGACAGGGTCCAAGTCTTCAAGAATTCCAGAGGTGAACGGAATAAGGGAATCAGACAGTAACTAGACTGCAATAAACTGTTTTCTTCACTTTTGAAAGCCCGGGAGAATCTCGAGCATGATTCTAGGCAAACAGGCAAAGAGGAAGGAGTTGATGGAGGCGAAATTGAGGGTGAAAAACATTATAGTCATGTTAAATTTTCTGAGCGATTGAAGCCGTACTTTTCAAAGTTGGAGATTCAGATAGTGAAAACAGAGTGGCTGAAATGTGAACATAAGTCTCATAATTGGACAATTATTGCATCTGAGGCTGCAGCTTAAGAAATCCCATGAAATATGCTTTACCTGGAAGAATGCCCCTGTGCACCCAATTAGTCATCTGGCAGGAGAGCAAGCAGCAGTTCTTTCAGTTGGCACAGAAAACAGAGCTGTTTACTACCTTGAAACACTGTTATGAGCCATCATAACATTAGGCTGTTTGTACAAGCGCTTGAAAATATTGAGCTGTAAAGCTTCAAGGAAAGTACTACCAGCCTCAGACTTTGCATAGAGCAGATTAAAACCCAGTCGTAGCCAAGAGGAGCCTAAGGGACATGAAAACCAAACGTAACGTGGGGTCCCATGGCTTGCTGGAGCAGAGAAAGGATGCTGGATAAAAACTAAGAAAACCTGAGTAAGGGATATGCTTTAGTTAATAATAATGTATCAGTATTGGTGCATTAATGATAACAAATGTACCACACTCGTGTAAGAAGCTACTAACAGTGGACATTGGTGTTGGGTAAAAGGGAAATCTCTGTACTGTTTTTCTCCATTTTTCTCTAGATCTAAAACTGTTCTAAAAAAGAAAATCTACTTTAAAAAAGCAAAGAAACTCAGTCCTAAATGCAGGGCCTAGAAACTACACCTTAACTCTAGCTATTTTTATTTGGTAAGACATTAGAGCATAAATGCATGGGCCACCTAAAAAATGAGTCAAGTTTTATTATATATAAATACACGCATGCAGAGTACGTTCATCCTGACACTCTATTTCTCTGCCTTGGTATTTTCTTTTTAAAGTAAGTTCTGATCACACTTTCTCTTTGGATATTGGAAAATAAAGTCAGATTTATGGCCCACCTTTGCCGATGTTGATAGCACGTGTATTCACTTAGTCCAGCGATGGAGAACGCGGACTCCAGATCAACGGTTAGGTTCAAATCCCACCTCCGTCACATGCTAGCTATGAAACCAGGCCAGTTGCTCAGCATCTCTGGATCTGTTCCTCATTTGTAAAATGGGATGAGCCCAGGGTCTGGGGGTGGGAGGGGGAGAAATGGGGAGAGAGGTACAAGTTTATTTTTAAAAATTAAAAAAAAAATCCAACTGTGTTACAGATACGTGACACAATTTCACTAAAAGGAGTGGAGGAAAATTTGCCTACGAACTTAGATAATGAGTAGAGACTATAAGACTAAGGACTACAGGAACTATATAGAAGCACTGGACAGTAGTTAATAAAGTTGTTTCCCAAGAGAAAGCAGGCTAACATTCTGACATCATTATATTGAGCACATAAACTGACAGATGATGGACAGTGGTAAAAAAAAAAAAAAAAGAGAGAGAGAGAGAGAGAGAGAAAGACAGAGACAGAGAAAATTAAAACAAAGCAGAAATAAGTACAACTTGAACCCTTCCTTCATCCTGTGCCAGAAACAGAAGAGAAAAAGATCTGGCTCTTCCTGTAGGGTCATGTTCTGCTATTTTGTTTTGTTTTGTTTTGTTTTCACACTTGTTCTTCCCCTCTGCATGTACTATTCTCTGCTTAATCCACTGAATTAATTCGCACTCCTCAAAAAATGAAACCAAAAAGATAGTGTTTTCCTCGGAGTTAGCTGGGAGGATTAAATGAGTGAATATATGTAAAGCTCTTAGGCCAGGTGCTTCATAAGAGCTCAACAAATGTCAACTATTAATTTGTGGGGTTTTTTGTGTTAGTCTTATCCTTTGCTTTATTCGTTCCCTAGACTTGATCTAGCCTGCACCCCCAATGTCCTCATTTATTGACTCTTTGTTCTGTCCTTCTGTATATATTTCATAGGCCACTTCGAGTCTTTAACCATGTTAATCTTCCCTCAGGGAATTGGGATGATTGATTGTGGAACTGTTATTTTTCTTATTAGTAATTTTCTCCAATATTTTTTATTGTGGTAAAATACCCATTGCATTACCACTTTCCAGTGGGCATGAGTACATTCATCTCGTTGTGCAATTGTCACCACCACCCATCTCTAAAAGGCTCTCATCTATAAAACTGAAACTCCGTACCTGATAAATAATAACTCCCCATTCTCTCCTCCTCCATGCCCCTGGCAATCACCATTCTACTTTCTGTCTCTGATTTGACTATGCTAAGTTCCTCAAGTACATAGAATCGTGCACTATTTGTCTTTTATGACTGGCTTATCTCACCGGTTTACGTCCTCATACTTCAGTCATGCAGTAGCAAATGTCAGCATTTTCTTACTTTCTGAGGTTGGTTAATATTCCATTTATATGTACAACAACATTTCCTTCATCTGCTTATCTGTCGATGGACCCTTCCACATTTTAGCTGTTGTGAATAATGCTGCTGCAAATGTGGGTGTGCAGATGCATATGGTAATTCTATTTTCAATTTGTGGGGGGGGGGGGACTACCATACTGTTTTCCACAGCGGCTCTACTGTTTTACTTTCCCACCAACAGTGAAGAAGAGATCCAATTTCTCCACATTCTCACCAACACTTGTTATTTTCTGTTTTTTCTTTCTCTTATAGTAGCCATCCCAATGGGTATGAGATGGTATCTCATTGTAGTTCTGATTTGTTTTTCCCTAATGACGAGTCATGTGGAGCATGACTGGCCTGTGCTTTCTGGCCATTTGTGTGTCTTCTTTGGAGAAATATCTATTCACTCCTTGACTCATCTTTGAATTGTGTTGTTTTTTTGTTGTTGTTGCTGCTGCCTTTTAGGAGTTCTCTATATATTCTGATTGTTAATCCCTTATTAGATACATGACTTGCAAACATTTTCTCTCACTCTATGGGTCAACTTTTTCATCCGTTGATAGTATCTTTGATGCACAGAACTTTTAAAATCTCATGAAGTCCAATCTGTCTTCTTTTTTCTTTTGTTGCCTTGGCTTTTGGTCTCATTTCCAAGAAATCATTATCAAACTATTATTAGTATTTTTTAAAGATTTTATTTTTAAGTAACCTCTACACCCAACATGGAGCTCGAAGTCACAACGTGAGATCAAGTGTCACATGCTCTACCAACTGAGCCATCCAGGTGCCTCTAATTTAGTAATTTTTGAAACACAAAAGTACAAATGTTATACATGTGGCTGGCATTAGGATACAGTTCTGTGCCCTGACATTTGGGACTGAATTTTAATATAACTTTAAAATGTGTTTGTGTGTACATATTTTTTTAAGAAAACTAAAACCAGCTTTTGACTAAAATAGTTCATCTTGATCAAAATCAAAATCCCAACAAATACTACCTCTGTTGGTTCAATAAACAAATTTAATCACAAAAGTCTCTAAGCAGGTGTACCAATGGATGTCAGAATTGGCTCAACTTTAACCATAGCAAAGTACTACCTCCTCTTGATTCTTTAGGTAAGATCTAGTTTTCATGGGGCCAAAGGACTAGTGCAGTTATTCTTTAAATATGAAAGGCTTCTACGCTGAATGGGAAGGTTGAGTTCATCATCTGAGAAGCCAAGTGCCATAGTAATGCTCCTTCAGAGAGTCAAGGCAGAATTTATTAAAAATAAAATTTTTTAAAATGGGCTTTGGAAAAGTGGGTCTGTTTTACAGTTCTGCATCTTTATTTGATTAGTGGCATGGCTGGTTCCAGCAGATAGTCTAAAAATGTTCTCAGTATATTTAGCATACACAGAAATCTTATATCCATCTCTAATTTATTTAGTATAAGAACTGAGGTAGGGCATAAGCTTATTTTTTTCCCAGTGACCAGCCAATTACCTCAATACCAATTATTGCATGAACAATTTTCCCCACTGGTTCGCCATGTTACCTTTATTTTACATTAAATTACTTTATGGCTGTGAGTCTATCCCTGGGCTTGATGTCTGCCTCACTGGTCTGTCGCCATGTTCCTGCAGCAGTTCTGATTTAATTACTGTCATTTCATAATACATTTTAAAATTTATATTTTCCATTACAGAAATTTGATTTAACATTTCTTAAGATTGGGATCCTTTGTGTACAACACTGGGAAGGATTTAAAATGATGGAGATGGTTTGGAAGCACATTTTAAGCTTTTTATAGCACCCAGCTTCTCTTTAACAGGGTGGTTTTGTTCTTTTTTATCTAAGACAGTTGTGACTTGGGGGGGGGGCGGTGAATGGGAAGAAATCACGAGTGTTCTGCCAGTGAACTGCCTTCCTGCTCTTTCTCTCATTCTGTCTTCATAATATCTTGATCATATTTAAGTTGAACCAGAAACTCTTCATTGCTTGGAGGAGATGGGCAACCATGCCGGGGGGGCGCGGCACCTGCCATGGTTGTACACTTCTTTGAATCTCCTCTTAATTGCACTCACAGCTCTGATTACTCAGAAACGAACAGAAAAGATCTCTCTATTCTATGGAATAAATTTTATTCTCTAGAAATATACATGAGTAGAAACAATATTTTCTCTGATGTCGCTTTTCTAAAAATAGGTCATCTATGTCATTGTTTTGTTTCTCTCTTTCCTCTCTTTTTCTTTTTCCTCCATCAGTTTTTAAGTATCTTTTCATTGCTGCTAGTATCCTACCTAATTTATGCTTTCATGTTTATGATCAATTTGTAGCTCTTCTACTTCATTCAGTAAAAGGTAAATGACTTCCATGTCTTTCCAGAGGAGGGAGAGGCAGAAATCACAGCATAATTAATATAGGTTCTGAAGGTACAGAGCCCAGAAAGAGGGAGGGATGGAAGGGAGGGAGGGATGGACCGACAGACCGTAGGAGGGAAGGGGGAAGGTATTTATGCCTTTCCTGTTTAGCTGGTTGCCACGAGGGGTGTCAAATCTTTCCAGGTGTCAGAGAATCTATGCTGCAGGAAGAAGAGGAACTTTCCATCTGCCCTCTCCCTCCAGCTAGGAAAGGCCCCTGTGTCTTGCCTTGTAAGGATAGGATGACTTTCCAGTATACTGTGTGCTCCAAACTCTGATTCTAAGAAAGAGAAAGAGAAAAGTAGACCTGGCAAAGATGGAAACATCTCTGGGCTCCTGGAGTCAGAAGGCCTTCTCCTAAAAATGGTCAGGATGGACTGAGTGGCCCATGGGTACTTCCAGTGACCCGTCTTTGAGTAGGTGATGGTGAAAGCCCTTTCCTGTTTGGGAAACAGCCTGTTTCCATGTTGGTGGAACTGCTCTGTGAGAAGAGGATCTGACACCTGTGGGTGCCTGAAGGGGATCAAACTGCAATGCCAATGAGCGGATGTGGAAAAGCTGCCCCAGAGAGCCAGAACAGACCTAGAGTGTCTCCATCAGCTGGTAGTTTGGAGGCTGCTTCCTACAGGAAGCCTCGTCCACCCCAACGTGGATCAGCTTCAGCAGGCACGTCTCTTCCATCGCTCCTCTGTGTTTCATGTGCATGACTCGGTTTTTTCACCTCCGGAGCTTTGGAGACTAGTCTAGTCTAGTCTAGTCTCCATCCACTGCTCAGGCCCAGAGGGGCCCCTTTCCTCCTAATTTTTGCTATGTCCATGTTGGTTGAGTACTACCTGATTTTACTGCTTTCAGTAAGAGAGGAGTAGTCAGCACACAGTGTGAGATATTATAAAAGATCACAACAGTTAACAGTCTGCTGTTACTGGCATGCAGTTGAAAGATAAGACATATTCGAAAAAGAAACTGATAGAAGCTCTTTATTAGAATAGCCAATTAGACCTACAAGGTGATAGGAGACCAGAAGCTTGATGACAAGAAGTGAAGACTGGTGAATAAAAATTAGACCTGTGGCTCAAAATCCCAAGTTAGGAAAATGGATAATTCAAAAGAAACACAATATCAGCTGTACTGAATATATTTTTTGCGAGAATAAGAAAGGAACCAGAGAATATTCCGGAGATATGCAATTGTTGAAAATCTTACTCAAACGTACTACTTCCAAAATGAATAGATAGAAATGACAGCTTAAGAAACAGAATATAAGATCTGAGAAAATATAATCAAGTACTTCTCTAAAGAGTGTCAACACTAAAGCAAGCTATCTTGTCACACATGGAAAAAAAAATCTCCCTATATTGGGTTTTGGAGCATTTTCACGGAGTAGGATTTAGAAGTCTCCCTGGATATGGTGCTATGAGTGCAACTGTTGACAGCAAGTTTTAAAAGAACAAGAGCACATTTAGTCTATGAGATTCATGCAGGAGTAGAGACACACAGCCCAGTGCTTGAGCTATACCCACACAGGGGTTCATATTCTGCATGAAGAGGAATCAAGTTTTGCATAGTTGGGATCCACAGTTAGTGTCTGCAGCCTCTGGTGCAGGCTTGGGTGGGCAGCACTCACTCACAATGCCAGCATCTCTCCATCCCACCTGGGCCAGTGAAGATGTGGATCCTGCTCTGAAGCTCAGAGTTCCTCTGTTGTCCTGTTGGAAACATGAAGCTGGGGCCTGGGCCAAGCACACAATGTTCAAGAGGCACTGCAGCCTTCCCTAAGATGTCTCTTCCGAGAGAATGGACAGAGATGCCCAGCGCCTTGTTACTCCTTTATCTGTGGGTACCAGGTAATTCCAGAGGATCGTGTGCTGTTGGACCGAAAGGAACATGACCGCCAGAGGGAAGAAAGAGCTCCCGTTGAGCTGAGATCAGCAGTGTTTAAAGACTTGAAGTGTGTAAAGACTAGAAGCCACTAGAACAGCCATCCCGGAGGACGCTTGAGCGAAGACTGCCCGGCCGTTGGTGCAGCCGTATATCCCTCTGCTGAATCCCCTGTTGTTATCCTGACTCGTTTCACTCAGTTTGGGATTCCTGCCGCAATTACAGTACCCTGCTCCTGGGTTGTTGGTAAGATCAAAAGAGATAACGCACGTAAAGTGCCACATACTAAACCCGGCGTGTCGTAAGCACCCAGGGAAGAGCAAAAAATCATGGAGCATTCTGCAGCAAGTAGAAGCAATAGGTTAGAAACCCACAGAGCAACAAGGATAAATCTTAAAAACCTAGTTGAGTGAAGAAAGAAAGAGAAAGCTCTACAATGCAACACTGTTCTGTAGATTGAACATACAGGTCATGCAGTTTGTAAGAATACATGCAAATAAATAATACACATGCATTAGAACAATTACCAATGGGGGGCCCGGGGCGGCAGGGGAGCAGTCAGTGAGAGAGCGGGAATGAGGAAGAAATACATGCAAGCAGAGCGGGGACTGGAAAACAGAACAATGCAAATGTGCCAGGAACTGAGGAGTGTAATTAACGCAACTTCCTGCATCTGAGCTTAAAAATAAAAAGATAATAATAGTTATTATTAATACTCCTAGATCTTCCACATCCTTTCAACTGTAAAATGCTGGAATATCCTTCGGATGGCACCTTTCTTGAACTTGCTCAGGCAGGGGAGCGTTTCCCTCCGGCTTTCCGGGTGATTTAACACATCAGGGAACAAGTATATAAAAAGGCATGGTGCTCTCCCGTGTAGCCATTCTGGACTTCAGAGAGAAATTGCAAAGTCGGCTCTACACATGTGATTTCATCTATGAAATTAGGGCAAGGTGGGAAACTGACACAGAAAAAACGTGATTTATTTTGTTACTATCCCTCACAAGTAGAGGGTCAGATGGCTCTTTTTGCCCATTACTTTAGGGCCAGCTCAACTTAACGTGGCTATTATCACATCCCTTCAAGAGCCCCCCTCTGGTCCAAAGCCTGCAGCAGCCATGCGCATTCCCCACCTGCACGGACAGGGACACGGCGAGTAATTGTGGCATCTTGATGGTACAAACTCTTGCACTTAGTTTGATCAGTGCTGACACAGCAGAAAACAATGGATCGAAAAATGTTTGGATTACAAAGGTACCAGAAAGAAGTTGGAAAACGACTACTGGCCAAGCCTGAGAGGCTTGGCGGAGCCTAGCGCAGAACTGTATTTTTCCATTGACAGCTGAAAATGAGCCTGGCTTCACGGGAGCTTTTTCCCTTCCTTCCTCAAGGTTACCTGCAATTCTAATGATCACTTCTCTTGGGAAAGCAAGAAAATGGATTTGGGGGTTGAGGTTTGTTGTTGCTCTCATCATCCATAGAGGACGGAAAATGTGCTTCCCCCACCAAGTTTTCTGCTTGTCACAATACTCTTTTCCTGACACTGCTGCATATGGTCTAGTGGGAGTAGTAAGGGGAAGCATAGACATAGCAGCTCCCAAAGGAATCGTGTCCCACTGCATCCGACAGTGCTGGCCACTCTCTCCTTGGATAAGACATCTCACCTCTGGCGCTTTGCTGACAAAGTCCTATCCCTGTTCTCCATTTGTCTCTCTCCATCTCCAACTGACCCTCTCTTTAATGGCTCATCCTGTTCAGCTCTCTCCTCCCACCGGCTCCATTAGAGATGTTCGTGTGTGTGTGTGTGTGTGTGTGTGTGTGTGTGTGTGTGTGTTATCAGTCTATGTGTACATTCATGTCAGAATCTGGAAATGGACATCGAATTTGAAACCAAAGCAGCACTTTGTCCCCTTGCCCTGGTTTCAGTCACAATATTTAATTTGACTTGGATTATAAATAAAATTCAAGGGAGGTTATGGAGTCTTGAGCTCATCAAAGGGGAGGTGAGTTTTTAAGAGTCAAAGAAACCTATCTCTGTATGTAATTTTAAGGTTTAACCCCCAGCCAGTGATGAGTTCACTGCTTCTGCTGTTGGTGGGTCTGGGTTTTCCTCACTCTTACTTTCTGATTTCACCAGCTCTGACAGCTTTCACTTGGACTCCCATGTGGACAAGGCCTAATTCTCGAGTCCAGAGATGTGTGCCCGCTCTGCCATTGTCTTCTGTGAGCATCAGCATCACAATTAAGAGCTTAGGCTCTGGGTCAGGCTGCCTGGGTTCAAATCCCGGCTCTTCACTAATCAGTTGGTGTGACCTTAGGTCAACTACTTAGTTTCTGGGGCTCAGTGTCATCATCTGTAAGCTGGGGATGACAGTACTGAACTCACAAGGTTTCTGTGAAACTTCAGTGGGAGGACTACACAGCCAGGCAAGCAGGAACCACTCAATAAGGACTCTGTTACACACATCCCACAAATCTTGCACATAATTTTAAGGGGTTTTCAAGATTACTAACAAACTCAAGTTCTTCAGGTCCAACAACTTCCTCTCTGTTCTGGTCTTAAGAGTTCCCTCAGCAGCGCTGACCAGTCTCCCCTTAAAGAACTGTACCCCTCTATTCTCAGGATTCCAACGTTCCTGGGTTTTCCTCCTACTGCATTGGACTGACTTGGAGTGACAAAGGACTCAAGCTGCTGAGCCTATCTGTGTGCTCCCGAGAATGATGACCTGATCCTATCCCATGGTTTTAAACACCTCTCCTACACAAGAATCTCGGCTCTTCAGCCCCCATCTCTCCCGTGAGACTCATCTGACTGCCAACTGGTGGATATCTAACACCCTGTCTAACACTTCTCAAACCAGCATGTGCACAGCAGTCTTACTCACCTCTACATTTTCACACCTGTTCCCCCTCCAGGCTCCTCTCTGCCAGTTGTGTGGAGAGCAGCTCTGCACAAGACAGAGAAAGGAACCCATCGCCAAGAGTCCAGTCAAGAGGTGTGCGTGGCTTGGGCCGAGTTGTGCAAAGGAAAGATGAGCAGTGCGCATATGCCCAGATCCTCCTGGCCAGCGATGGAGTGAGGAAGAAGGCCTCAGGGAGCCAGGTGCCAAAATACAATGCACATGACACAGGCAAGGTTAAGAGAGAAAGGCAGAGGACATCAAAGGCTGTTAAGGACAAAACAACAGGGAATGTCCTGGGGTCCCCAAAGAACGTGTGTTTAGCTGTCTACGATTAAACAGGCTTGTGAGAAAGAAGTCTCTTTTCCTAAGAAAGGTTT
This sequence comes from Martes martes, assembly GCF_963455335.1. NCBI lineage: Eukaryota > Metazoa > Chordata > Mammalia > Carnivora > Mustelidae > Martes > Martes martes. The sequence goes on from NC_137902.1 coordinate 15,333,790, forward strand.
TAAGAAAGTCAAGTTACAGGGAAGGTGGCACAAAGGGGAAAGCCAACACAGATCCTTGTAACCAAATGTGATCTCCCAGTTCTCTAAATCTTCATGGTACTACATAGATACAGATCCCTTTTGAGGTTTTTTTTTTTTTTTTTTTTTTTTTTAGTAGTTTCTACAACCAACATGGGGCTCAAACTCATGACTCAGAGATCAAAAGTCCTGTGCTTGGGTACCTGGGTGGCTCAGTGGGTTAAGCCTCTGCCTTCAGCTCAGGTCATGATCTCAGTGTCCTGGGATCGAGCCCCGCATCGGGCTCTCTGCTCAGTGGGGAGCCTGTTTCCCTTCCTCTCTCTCTGCCCCCCTCTCTGCCTGCTTGCGACCTCTCTGTCAAATAAATAAATAAAATCTTAAAGAAAAAAAAAAAAGTCCTGTGCTCTTCCAACTGAGCCAGCCAGGCACTCCCAAGATGTTTTAAAAGTATAAGATATTTCAAACATGCAGTTAATTGTTAAAGACTAATGTTATAGGTACCTTTATTCCTATACCCGGCTTTAACGTACGTTCCTTTTTAATGGGACCTGCTATGTGGTACCATGTTTTTATTATTTCACTTTATTTCCTTGTATTACAGGAAGTGTCTTGACGGCAGGGATCACTCTCCCTTTGTATCTTAGAAACAACTTATACAGTGACTTACACACATTAGGTCCCCCCAAATACTTGCTGAATTGACTTGTGTTCTTGAAAGACCCCAGAAACCTTCAGGAAAAAGGAATGTGTGGTAAGCAGCATACACCATTCTTACAGATTTGAGGAGCTGCGGCTATTTTAAGGTATATGAATTCAGAAGGAATTACTGTAAGTGAAAATAGGACAGTGGCTGCATCTCGTGGCATGTAACAGTGAAAATACATTTCATTTGCTGACATCCTTGCCTAATGTTTCTGATTCCGGAATCAAAGCCATAGGCAACCCAAATCCCAGCTCTCCCAGTAGGCAGTCAATTTCTGTGCCCTCCTCCATACTAAGCACATCTGATTTATTAAGAAAGATGGTTAGCCAATAACAATAATTTACTGTCAGCTGTAGGGGGTTTATTAGACAATGTTTACACCCTTTGTTGAGTCCCAGTTGCTTCGTCTTCTGCCCTAACATGCCTCTTTCCTGTTACAAATCCAGAAAAGTGGTATATTGCCTGATGTATTAGGATTCCTACCATGTCACTCCTTGACACAGAGCTACATCAATGACTCATCAGAACCCTCAGAATTCCCAGAAGCATGTGCTGTATATCACAGTAAACAAGACCTATAATGGGAGTTTCAAGCTTCCCAGTTAGGGTGACAATGGTATTGGGATCATCCTGGACGGTCCCAGTTTCCAACTGTTGTAGATCAAGTGATGTTTTTAATCACTTAGCGTTCCCTTCTCACTCCCTGGGTTTAGATCATAAGTTATATGGTCGCCCTATTGATCCCCCTACCTCAACTTCTCATGTCACCTGACTGCCTTATGTGGATGGACTTCCCTTTTTATTTGTGCAGTGTCCTGACATATGGGTGACAGAACACTCTCTGCGTGGCGAAAGGAAACCACACTAGAAATCACAAACAAGGCTCCATTTCTGGCAAGCTTTACCAACATAACACCAGCTAAAATAAATCCGTTCACCCAGATGTTACCATCCCAAGTTGTGATGACAACACCACTGCCTTTCCACGGGGAAAGAGTAAACCACCACAAACAGTAGGAACTAAAACTTCAAATATGCAGTAAAAATGTTCAACACTGAAAGTACAGGATTCCACTGGCTCAATTTAAGTCAAAATCAGCTTAAATTTTTAAAACAACAAAATCTAGGGGGGCTTTTTATTAGACACAGGATTTCTCCCTCTTTTATTTCATCTGCATCAGCTCCAAAACAGAAAAATAATACAACATTAGAATAACATGGAGTTATAACTATATTTTCAGCCCAGCAATTTCAGTCCAATTTCCAGCAGTAATGTTCATTAGAATCAAACATTTCCTAGATGGTTTAAAAACACAATGAAAATCTGGCACTTTCGGAGCTTATGTGAATACAGCTTTAACTTCTTATTTTCAAAGAAAAATGAGATTTAACATTAAAAAACTAAAGCAATGTCCCCAAAGCTTCTTTAAAAAAAAAAAAAAAAAGGAAACTCAACTTGCTGTACACATTAAATAATTCAAATCAGTGATCCTTTTAAGCCCTTAGCAATGCATGAACCAATGGGGCCAAGCAATCTAATACTTCATGCATTTAGGGGACTGCATTAGAAAGACTTTAAGTCTGTTTCTGCTTTTATAAATGCAAATGTATGCAGAGCAGACAGATTGGGATCTGTACAATTTAGCAATGATCAAAACTTGTAATTTTTGAAAATGGGACAGATGTCCAGACTAGTTTTATTAAGATGCTTCTTATTGAGGAAGAAACCAAACAAACAATCCCATTCTACCTCCTCCTTAAAAAGGAAACAAATAAACAATGCTACCACCAATTAGGATAAGTTACATATCATCTTGTTTCTTTCATAGACTCATAAAGTTGAGAGGCAGCTTAGGGTAGTGGAATAAATATCTCTAGAATGTTATCATTGCATTACTCATCCTTCTGTCCCTAAGACACAGAAATGGGGACGGGGGAGATATTTCCTCATTCAGGGACCAGCAATAGACTCAAGGTTAACTTAGAGGTCAGCTAGATCTCTGGTTCTGTGTATCATGCTCTCCTTGAACTACAGACAGGAAAGCAACCTAGATGAAAAGCAAACAGTAAATATGTGCTGCATAAATGTCCCTCACTCAAAACCTGCTGAGTGCCCATCATCTTCCCACCTTTGGAACACCACAGCTCCCAAGGTTTATCTGATGATAATGAGGGCCTAGAACATACCAGGCAGTCGGGAAACAGAAATAAAAACATAGTTATTTGCCCTCAAAGGGCCCACAGTTCTGGTGGGAAAAACAGGTATGATTAAAACAGGGTGCTAAACTACTGGGTATTTACCCTAAAGATACAAACATAGTGATCCAAAGGGGCACATGCACCCCAATGTTTATAGCAGCAACGTCCACAATAGCCAAACTATGGAAAGAGCCTAGATGTTCATCAACAGTTGAATGGATAAAGAAGATATGATACACACAGACACAAAGACACACACACACACACACACACACACACACACACACACACACACACACAGGAATATTATGCAGCCATCAAAAAGAAAACTAAATCTTGCCATCGGCAATGACGTAGATAGAACGAGAGGGTATTACGCTAAGCAAAATAAGTCAATCAGAGAGGGACAATTGTCACATGATCTCACTGATTTGAGGAATTTTGAGAAACAAGACAGAGGATCAAAGGGGAAGGGAGGGGAAAACGAAATAAGATGAAACCAGAGAGGGAGACAAACCTTAAGAGACTCTTGGTCTCAGGAAACAAATTGAGGGCTGCTGGCATGGAGGGGGTTGGGAGGGATGGGAAGGCTGGGTGATGGACATTAGGGAGGGTATGTGCTATGGTGAATGCTGTGAATTGTTTTTTGTTTTTTAAAGATTTTATTTATTTATTTGACGGACAGAGATTACAAGTAGGCAGAGGCAGGCAGAGAGAGAGGAAGAGAAGCAGGCTCCCTGCCGAGCAGAGAGCCTGATGCGGGGCTCGATCCCAGGACCCCGAGATCATGACCTGAGCCGAAGGTAGAGGCTTTAACCCACTGGGCCACCCAGGCGCCCCATGCTGTGAATTGTTTAAGACAGATGAATCACAGACCTGTACTCCTGAAAGAAATAATATATTATATGTTAATCAAAAAAAAATAAATAAAATGGGGTACTAAGTATGGTAATTGACGTATACATGAGGTACCATGACAACCAAGACGAGGATGGATTCATTCTGACTGGGCCATCAAAAAAGACTTCATTATTATAAACTCTGAGTCTTAAAAATTGCTGGGTGGACAAAGGAAATAGCCACCTTCTGGGCAGAGATCAAGTACAAAGGCACAGAGAGGCAACTGGCAGAGGAGAGGCATTGAGGCTGTGTGCATTGGATCAGATCACCACTGAAGAATGTCTCCATGCCAGGCAAGGTGTGAGCACCAGGGAAATAGTAAAAACTAAGATGGTCCTTATCATACTTTACCCTGTAGGTGCTCAGAGTTTAAACAGGGCAGTGACACAATCAGCTGTGTTTCAGAACAGCTACTCTGGTTGGAAGGCGGAGAATAAAGGCATGAGGAAGAGACTGGAGGCAAGGGAGCCCACTTATGGCGACTGCAATAGCCGTGGTAAGAGACGATAAGGGCCAGAGATACGACAGTGACCCTAGGCTGGAGAAAGGATGTCTGGTCATGGGACGGACTCAACGAAACATGTCCACCATCCAGCCTCTGCTTCATTTTCAGACAGCCCCAGTGGTTACAGGGTCCATCTTTACACTGAGCTGGAATCAGAGTCATTCCAATTGCCATGTGCTGGCCTAGTTGTGCACTCTGGAAAAATTCAGACATGACAGGTCCTCAAATAGTGGGTCTGTGTTCATGCTTGATTGCTACCAGTGAAATTCAGATAAAATATTTATATTCCTCTACAAACAAAAGAGCAGAGTGAGGGCATACATTCCAAAAGCTTCCTAAGTCCCCTGCCTGGAGAAGCTAAGGGAGAGAAGATGGGTTTTTTAAAATCTATTTTTTTTTTCACACTTCAGCTTCATAGATGATTGCTAGGTTTTAAAATCTTTCACTTTACTAATTACCCCTCTTCTTATCTTTCAAACTCAACAAACAAAAGGGAAAAGCGTTTCTTCATTGAAGAGAACAAGATTTGGCCATTCCAAGGCACCCAGATGTCTGTTCAATGGCCAGTATTTTCCATGAACTAGGGACCAGAGAGGTCAGTTATTAATAGTTCAAGAAACCGACTCTGTTCTTGCGCCTTAGAAATCCTACCTTTTGAAGCTACCACTAGAGGCCTACAGATCAAATAATTTTCTTGGATCTCTATCTAAAGTTGTAGAGTCCTTCAGCCCAGTTCCATCTCCAATGCCAGAGCAAGATGGTGAACAGAGACATATACCCCTGCATTGCAGGCCTTGGTCAACCAGAAGTCTGTCTATGACGCAGGAAGGCTTTTCTATTCAGGGAGGCCAGAGATTAATATACTACTGAGTTTTGTTCAGGAAAATATAACCTAATTTTTTTTTATTATGGAAGTTTTCAAACATATAAAAAAGCACAGAAAAAAGTAAAATGACCTCACATGTTGTCTTCTTTCACATTCAACGCTATCAGCACTTTGACTCGCTTGCTTCATTCTCTCATTCTCCTCTTTTTTTTCCATCTTTTTTTCTCTCTCCCTCTCTTCCTTCCTATTCTTTCTTCCCTCCTCTTTTCCTTGCTGTAGTATTTTTAAGCAAATATCCTACATCATGCGATTCTACCCTTATATTTCAGAATAATTCTAAAAAGCGTCATGTTCTTGTACAACCACAATACTATTATTAAACCTGACCAAATGAGTAATAATCCTCTCACATCATCTAATTCCCAGTTTCCAGGAAAGTTTTAGAAGTCATAAGGCTAGAGATGTCTATTGCTTCTCTAGAGAAAGGCTATGCCACAGATTGCCTTAATCGATTATCAAGCCATTTTTCTTTATACTCAGCTTAAATTTTCATCCTATTACTGCATATTATACTCATGAAGCACGCTAAATAATTAATCTTCCTTTTTAATGTTTACACACTTCAGATATTTGCATACATTTAGCTTGTTTTTCCTTAGTCTTTGCTTAGCTGAGCTATACATATTTAATTCTTTTAATCTTTCCTTATTAATCAATGCCATCAGCCTCTTAATCATTTTGGAGCTTTGCTTTGAACCTCGTCCAGCTGGTTTCCATGAGCCTGGTAATGAGTAGCCCAGAACCAGATGCAGCGTTCCAAGAGCAGTGTCGCCCAAATCAAACGGCTCCCCATTTCTTCTGTGAATGCTCAATCCCAAGCCGCAAGAGCCTTATTTTCTGTCATATTATAGCAGAAACAAATGTCTTGTTTTCTGTTTTTATGCCCAGTTATTTTTTGGCATTGCAGCATGTGTTTCATTCCTCCCACTAAACATCTGTGCTTCAGATCACTTTTCTCCAGATGTAATATAAACAGTATTTGGGAACCAGAAGAGGACAGAGACCCAGCTCTGCCAAGCTGGCTATGCGACCCTCTGCAAGTCATGTCATCCTCACCACCACTTCAAGCTCTTCACCTAAATGACAAGTGAAGACTGATCCTTCCGACGTCACGGGATTGCTGGAGGGTCAAATAAAATGATATAAATGCAAAAGTTTTACTAACCTGAATGACGTGTGTGTTTGTGTTTGTGGGTGTGTAAATATATAGATTTAATACACCTTAGTACACTTAATATACAAAAGGTAAGCATCTACGTTCTCTAAAGACTTCTACTTGCATCAGTAGCCTAGTGCACCATTTAATCATCTGTACTGTCAGGAGTTGTTTTAGCTCAAGCCTTCCTACCAAAACAGTGTCTTATATAGCATTGTTTGAAATGTATTCTAAGGGGCGCCTGGGTGGCTCAGTGGGTTGAAATGTATTCTATGAATTCATAAACTATGAGAATTTCAGGTTTATTCTTCTCTTACATATAAACCAGGTATATGGCATTTGCTTCTGTTTACTAAGTTCTAAGTCATGCAAAATGCTTTACTTAAATACTTATTAATTTAGACTTCATAATTCTATGAAGTAGATGCTATTAATATTCCCACTTTACAGATGAGGAAACTGGGGCTCAGAAAAGCTAATTAACTTGCCTAAAGTTAATAGTTGGTGAAAAGCAGTAGAGCTTGGATAAATCTACAACCACGAGCATGATTTAATATTTAATATTTCACATAACTGCTGCGAATCCTCAACTATAGATGAAATTCCATAAACCTACTATGCGGCAGACACTGGAGAGAAGCGAGAAGGCATGGCTCCTTCCAGGAGATTATTTTCTCACAACAGATTAAAAAGGAATAAGGCACTATGGTTGTTGTTAGCACAGGCAATTACACCAATTACCCAACACCCAAGAAAATACTACTCTTATACCAAATTTCAGATTCATTCCCTTTAGATAAACTATCTGATGGCTACTGCTAATCATTTTGCCCTCCAATTTCCTGGCCCTCGACTCTCTAATAAATAAACTGAATAATGTCAATTTTCCTTTAAACTGTTCACTCAAACATCCATTATCTGATGATACTCTGGTTTGGAGATTTTTATGATCTCAGTCCTGGATGAGTGCACCAGACTCAGTTCTAGCTGGGCTCTCTGCCTCCTGTTTCAACCTCTTCAGTTCCTGCCACACATCACTGCCGGATTAATCTCCTTAAAATAAAGCTTCCATAAAAACCAGTCCCTCCCCTGAAGCTTTACTCATTTCTGGCTTTTAAGGTTTCAAACGACAAATTGCCAACCACAGAGTCACTTTTCCTTTCCTTACTGCATATGCCTTGTACACTGCCCTCTTTGCTGGAACTACTCTACTGCCCTGAACTCCTCTCCTTAACTCTTTGAAAATTATCTATTGTTCAAGGCTCCCGTCCTCTTGCACCTATCCTGATCACTGGACATCCTATGTTCTCGCTCCTCTGTTCTCATTAGGAGTTTAACAGATGTTTGCAGAATTATTTATTGCTCTATTAAACATCACTACCATTTTTGGGAATACTATTCACTGATACTCATGTATTGTCTTGAACCACAGTTATTTTTTTATATGTAGTCAGTAAGCAAAGAAATTAAGTGAAACTTCTTAAAGGCCTGGATTATGTCTTCAAGACTTCCGTATGCTATACATTGTTTCCCCATGCAAAAGTACTCATATTTGACAAGTAACATATTTAAATTATATAAAGCAGAACATCTATTCATCACCTTTATTTTAGTTTTTTAAAATATTTTATTTATTTATTTGAGAGAGAGAATGAGAGAGCACACAAGCACGGAGAGGGGGAGAGGGAGAGAGATGACACCCCGCTGAGCAGAGAGCCTGACATGGGGCTCAATCCCAGGACCCCAGGATCATGACCTGAGCCAAAGGCAGACGCCTAACCGACCGAGCCACCCAGACGTCCCTATTTGTCATCTTTGGATCATATGGGCAATTCCATGAGCCAAAAGATTATTAATGACTTAAGATATCTGGCCTCTAAGTTCTGTTCTTACTAAGGCATTAATTTGGAGTTAGGAGGCTGGAGAAAATATAAAAGCATCACTTAAGGTTCTGTTTGCACTTAGGACACAGAAAGCTTCAAAGGGGTGTCAGTCCCACCCTAATAGTGAGAAAAAGCTGGATAACTTTTTGAGCCCAACAGAGAAATAAATGAATTCAAATGGGAGACAAGCTCCTCTGACAAGAGATGGGAAACTGAATTGTTTCAGTGCTGGCACAGTACAGAAGAGGCAGTCATCAGAAAAGCAGGTTAAGACAAAAACAACTGAAACTGTAATAAATTCTTAAAGGCCAAGAGTGACAGCTTAGGAATTTGGAGAGTCTCAGACACAAAGGAAGGCACTTCTTAGTTTTACCATGGGTCTCCATCTATAAGCAAGACGCGGGGCAGGGCAGGAGACCTGAAAGAGACCCTGTTGGTGGCACAAAGTAATGAAACCCACCCCCTACATGACCCCTTCCCTCACGTGAAGCAAAAGCCATAAACTTTGCAGGGAGAGACGAGGCCCAGGCAAAGCTACCTTGCCTTTGACGGCAGAGCAGAAACACAAGCTGCCTTCCACTGTGGGAAGGCGCAAAAATGAACTTGGTTCAGGATCCTGCGCTCATACTAAGCAGAGATCTGCGACCCCCGGTGAAGGGGCAGAACTGTTGAAAAACTCCACCCCCAAAGTCCAGGAGCGCAAGGCCTAAGACTGTGAGGCTGGTGTGGGAGAACCAAGAAACACCTCCTTGAAGTCCACCGTGTAACAAGTAACAGCAGTTTCCCTCTGAGAGAGGTGAAAAAGCATGGGTCAGATTCCTTCTGCGGCACAGGTAGAAAGGAATTGTTGAAATGTGAGCATGCAGGGAAAAACTGAGAAAAACCCTCCCACACTCCATGTGTCCACTAAACAAAGCAGCAGCAGCAATTAGAAGGCTGGTGTGTGGATAGTCAGATTAACAACAAACCCCAACCTATCCCAACTAGTGACTACAGTGCCCCAACACCCAATCTAATGGCTGGAGAGCAGATGTGTGCCCATTTCCAGATGTAAATACTATGTAGCTCAGTCTGTTTTATGCACAATATTTGGCATTCAATCAAGAAATATGAAACACACACACACAAGTAAGGAAAGACTATGTGACAAAGCCATTAAGAGAACTAGACTAAGATATGGCCCAGATGTTAGAACTATCAGACAAAGACTTTAAAATAACTTTAATATGTTAATGGACCTAGTGGAAATGCACAACATGTATGAACAGATAAGGAATTTCAGTAGAAGGATAAAAACCAGAAAAAAATAATTAAATCAAAATGCTAGAATTAAAAACATATCAGTGATGAAGAATTTCTTCAACAGGTGTACCCCCACACTGGACTAACAAAAGAATTGGTGAACTTAAAAATAGGTCATTAAAAACCACCCAAACTGAAATATAAATGTAAAGAAAGAGCAGGGCATCCAATACCTGTGTGTCAATATCAAATGGTTGAATGTAATAGTAATTTGAGTCCCAGGAGAAAAAAGAAAGCATGGAGTAGAATAAATATCTGTAAAGATAATGGCTGAGAATTTTCCAGAACTGATGAAAGAAAACAAACTGAAAATGCAAGAAATTCAGAGGCCCAAAGGGTAAATACAAAGAAAACCACACCTAGACATATCAGAGTCAAACTGCTAAACACCAAAAATAAAACCTTGCGGGCAGCTGGAGAAACTACACAAGTCAGAAGATAATTAAATGACATCATTAAAGTGCTGACTGAAAAAAAATAAAAGGTTAACCAGCCCAGATTTATATACCCAGCAAAAATAGCTTTAAAAAAATGTAGGTGAAATAAACATTGTTCAGACAAAAGTTGAAAGAATTCATTGCTGTCAGACCTGTGTTAAAAGAGATATTAGGGGCGTCTGGGTGGCTTAGTCAGTTAAGTGTCTGACTCTTGATATTAGCGCAGGTCATGATCTCAGGGTCCTGAGATTGAGCCCTGCATTGGGCTCCACACTCAGTGGGGAATCTGCTTGGAATTCTTTCTTCTGCTCCCTTTGCCCCGCCCCCTGCTCACATGCTCTCTCTTTCTCTCAATAAATAAAGTCTTCAAAAAAAACAAAAGATATTAAAGGAAGTTACTCAGGAGGAAGAAGTATGACAGCAGTAGAAATTTGGTTCTATGTAAGAAAAATGAAGAACATTAGGATATAGAGAAATAGGAAATTTTTTTTTAATCTCTTAAAGATAACTGTAAGTCTAAAGCAGGGGTCAGTAAGCTACAGCATCAGGGTAAATGTCATTTTATTGGAACATAACCATACCCATGCATTTATATGTATTGTCTATGGTTGCTTTCATGCTACAGTGGCAAAAGTGAGTAGCTGCAAGAGGAACCATATACCTGCCAACTCTAAAATATTTATAATAGCATTTTTTACAGAAAAATTCGGTGAACCAGTTTAAAGTAATAAAGTAAAAGCAAAAAACAACAAAAATAAAAGCCCAATATATTATAGGGTTTATATCATATGTTTAAGTAAGATGTATGAAAAAGGCACAAAAGATAGGAGATAGGAAATGGAAAGTTGTATTGCAAAGTTTCTACATATGAGGTGGTATAATGAAGATAATTTGTGATAAACTGAAGATGTATAATCATAAATCCTCCAGCAAACACTAAGACATTTTTAAAAGGGGTAGAATAAAGCCAAAAATGAGACAGGATGAAATATAATGGAAATCTAAAAAAAAATACTCAAAGCTGAAAGCTAATCAAATGCCCATCATTCAGTAGAATCAATAAAGGGTGGTATATTCACATAATGGAATACTGAACAATAATGAGCATGAGTAACTTACAACCAGAGGCAACAAGATGGCAGAATCTCCTAAATTTAATCTTGAGCAAAAGAAGTCAGACATCAAAGAGTATATGTTACACGCTGTTTATATAAATCATGAAAACAAATTAATAAGCTATGTTAGCAGTGATTATCCTTGGTGGTAGGGTGAGGGTCAGTGGCAGTGACTGGAAGAGAACTTTGGAGGGCTTTTGGTGGACTAGAAACATCCTGTTTCTTGATTTGGTTGCTGGTTACACATGTGTCTGCTTTTTGAAAATTCATCAGTCTATACATTTATGGTATATGCAATTTACCAGATAGATATTATCAGTTAAAGTAAAAAAAAAACCACATATTGAAACTATATTTAAACATAAATGTATATTTAAACTAAAATCTGATGAAAGAACAAGATAACACACAAGAGGCATTTTGGGAAAAAGGTGGTATTCTGGAACTTTTCTAAAAACACAATAACCATTAAAATGAATATATAGGTAAAGAGTAAACCAAAATGGCAGAAGGAATTCATTATCTGGAAAAGATTCCAGGAAATCCCCCAAGCTCCAGCACAGAGGGATAGAGATAGAAAATATAAGAGTAATTAGATACATAAAACAAAATGAGAAGACAAGACATAATCTAATCTGACAACTGGATGGAAGAGATGCAATATTCAAAGAGACGAAGGGTGAGAATTTGATGAACAACATGAAAATTCAGGTTACAAGGAATGAGTTTCTGAACAGAATAAATACACATTTATTTTGGACTCAGAAGCGTACTATTTCAGAGCAAGGGAAGTTCTTAGACAAGTCCATCCCTTTGTTTCAAAGATAAGAAAATGGAGGCCCCAAAAGATTGAAGTGATTTGCCTGGATCAAAAAGCTGATTAATAATAGGTAAAGAAGTGATCTTAATATATTTTAAGAGTCATGCATAAGAAGATATAGTTATTTCTGACTTTAACTTTCCTGCTGGTATCACCATTTACAACAGCAATCCGAAATATGCCTGTTCACAGAATTTAACTCAAACTGAAAATACGAAGGCATTACTGATTCAAACACCACATAATAAGTATTTAACGAATGATACTTAATGATTAGGCCAGACTAGGGCTGCCCACACATAGTGTAAAGAAATAGTTTTAAGACAAGTCTTCTACAGATTTGACTACAAGGCCATCACAATGATTTCCATACATAAACTATCTATTATAGCCTCCTATTTAAATTTTTCAACATTTTAGAGTGCTTTTTGAATTACATTTTGTCTATTATATACACAATGACAGAAGGCAAATTACTTTCTTCCTTTGATATAGAACAACTCACTATCGAAATGAACCTCTAAGTGCCCACTGTAAGTCTGATAAAAATTTCAAACTAGTCAGGAGTATAAAATGTACTGAAGACCTGATATAAAGTATTCTTTATTTTATTTTACAAAATTAATCATTTCTGATGATGGATAAATAGCTTGTATTAATTCAAGTATTTAAGAAGAAAAGATTTAGTCAGGATAGGAAAATGTGAGTTTAGCCCTTGTTCAAATTTTATCATTTTGAATTAGCAGAGAGTAAAATCTGTATTATTCTAGGGGCGCCTGGGTGGCTCAGTGGGTTAAAGCCTCTGCCTTGGGCTCAGGTCATGATCCCAGGGTCCTGGGATCAAGCCCCGCATCGGGCTCTCTGCTCAGCGGGGAGCCTGCTTCCTCCTTTCTCTCTGCCTGCCTCTATGCCTACTTGTGATCTCTGTCTGTCAAATAAATAAAATCTTTAAAAAAAAATCTGTATTATTCTAAAGTTCAAAAATTTTAAAATCATAAGTAAAATGATCCTAGGACCACCTCTGATAACTTCTAAGACAAAATATTTTTCAGAAATAAAAAAATCTAAAGTGTAAAAATTAAGTACTTTGGAATGTTCCAGGTTGAAACATTTTCAGGAAGTCCTTTTACTTACAAGCAAAACAACTTTATCATATCACTAAACTTTAGGCCTAGAACTACATAATGAAAAAAACAAAACAGCGGGTACATAAATGCTAGACTCTCAGAAGAAAACAAATTTATCGATGAGTCTTGAACCTTTCAGAGCATCTTGATCAGTTTCAGCTGTTTATGACAGTTAAAGAATATTTTAAAGTTAAAAAAATTTAACTATTCATATCATAAATCTGACAACCATATAAGGGGAATAGTTACTAAAATTAATCAGCAAATATAGCAAAAATGAAAAATGAAATTAAAATTAAAAAGACAACAGGCCATGAAAATACTTCTACCAAGTATTTACTACATAAGTAACTCATACAAATGTATAAAGAAACCATTAAGACATTTATTTCTAAAATGAACAGAGTATACGAAAACGTCACAAAAAAGCAAGTAAGAGCAATTTTGAACTTTTATACTTACTAAATTAGCAACAATATATATAAAACCCCTATCCAAAGCTGTAAACTTTTAATGAACTGCTATACTCAAATGGTGCCACTGTAAAATGTTGTAACTCATGGGGAAAGTAATAAGGCAAACATATTAAGAGCCATAAAACTGTTCTTACTATTCCACTTAATAATCCCATTCCCAGGAATTGATCCTAATAAAATTGAAAGTAAGTGTTCAGCAATAAGGAAATGGCTTAAATAAACTCAACACGAAGCAATATGATTAATAAAAACTAAATACAAATGGAGTCTGATTATCATGAAATGAAAAAATAGTCAATTAGAAAATCTAGGTGTCAAGACTGTGATCACATCAACAAAAAACCAGGGAAACAGGAATACAAAATTAAAGCTCTGAGGTCACTGCATCAGGATGGTGAGGACCTGTGGGTCATTTTTCCATTTGGCAAAACTTCCTTCAGTATTTTCGATATAAAGAAAGATATAATCTCTACTCTTCACTAGTGAATGACATGTCAAGTTTTTAAGTCGAGAAAGAGGACACAAACCCCCATCGTTCTCTAAAACCGGAATTTTCCTCTATTTGACCTTAGTGGGCACTGCGGAAAGAAATCCCGGAAGCCGCCCCGTCCCAGCAGGCCGGAGGCCAACACCACCACCTGCGGCTGATATGGACAGCAGGGCACGAGATGTGAATAAGTAAAATTGTAAACTTTCAACTTATAACCTTGTGTGTTTTGGTATCTTACATTACTGCATCAGGAGAGCAAACTCTTTTCCTTATAGTTTTGTGTGTTGTACCTACTTAGAATTAGTTTTAATATTTTCATTTGAAATACATTGCTGCGGGGTACCTGGATGGCTCAGTCAGTGAAGTGTCCGACTCTCGACCTCAGCTCAGGTCTTGATCTCATGGTTGTGAGTTCAAGCCCCGTATTGGAGCCTACCCCGCTCCCAGCATGGAGCCTACTTAAAAAAATAAATAAATAAATAAAATACCAATTGCCAATATGATGAAAATGCTCTGCTGAAGCATATAACTTTTTATATTGAATTTATATTAGACTAACTACAAATAAAATCACATTAGTTTACATGTTTAAATTTTTGAGTTAGCGGTTGAGACAACTTTAAAAAGAAAAGCATTCCATAAAAACCTAGAAACTCCTATTTATGAAATTTCCAACTATTCTTCCTTTAGAAACTATATTTATCTGAATCAGGAATCTGAAACAGGATTTGGACATCTCTAAAGATTGGCCACATAATATATTGCTTTCCCATAACAAAAATATAAAGCACTCATTATATATGAAATTTGCCATTTTATAACATGACTATGTTTTCAAAATTATGTTAAAAACGGACCTGGAACTTTCAGTAAGCTATCTGAAGGAAATGTCTGAGAGGCGCCTAGGTGGCTCAGTTGGTTGGGCATCTACCTTCGGATCAGGTCGTGGTCCCAGGGTCCTGGGATGGAGCCCCGCATCACATCGGGGATGAGCAGGGAGACTGCTTCTCCCTCTGTCTTCCCCGTCTTGTGCTTGAGCTCTCTCTCTCCCTCTCAAATAAATAAATGAATATGATCTTTAAAAAGAAAAAGAAAATGAGAATAACTGTTTTTAAAATATTTAGAGCAGAAGAGAGTAACTGGAAATTCAGAGCAGCTATCTCAACATCTACAAATGTAATTTGAAACAGCAAACTAAAAAAAAAAAGAAAGAAAGAAAATAAAAACCAAAAACCAGTGTCATGGGGATTAATGCCCTGTATAGGTATAAATACTAAAAAATAGAGAAAATAAATTCTAAACTGAAGACACATTCTTTAGCTTACTTTTAAAAAATTATGCTACTTAATAACCTGGTACAGGGTGGTTTACTATCTTGATGAAATCATCAGGAAAAGATCATACAGCTGCCAAAATATAAGCCACAGGGCTGTCCTTTGCACTCATAGTAGATGTGAATCTAATTAAATCTTTAGTCTCCTATTTACATTCTGTTAGTGGTAACAGCAATCATCTATTTACAAATATTTATTATAAAAGTTTATTAGTTTCTGAGATCTAAACAAACATACCTATAATACCTATTACCAGGGTAGTACAGCCTTATCAAATAAATGTTCTCCATAACTGTAAACTTCAAAACATGAGTTAAATGGCTTTTCAAACATAAGGAATTCAATACAACAGAGCCACTACAAAGCCAAAATAAAGTCAAAGTAACACTAATTTACATTCACTTTGTGACACCAAAGAAACACGTAGCTCGAGTTTCCTTTTTCTTTGATTAGAGTATGTGCTCAACTTTTTCCGGGAAAAGACTTTGAAGAAAGACCAAAATCAGAAGATTTGATTTTCCTGGATCCAATCTAACAACATAATAACATCCTAAAAGAACACTTCATAGTAAAGCAAAGAACTGAACAACGAACTGCAAGCCTATTTATAATGAGCAGATAGAAACTGTAAATGATGGACGTTCTTCTTCACACACAAAAAAATCATGCAGGGGAGGGGGGTAGGGGGTAGGGGGTAGAAATAGTTGTCTTTTGCATGTAGCTTGTCATTCTGTACACAGGATTCAAATGTCAACCAAGAAACGATGACAATCCCAAACCAATCTTAATATGTCTTAATTACATCATCCTCTCCCTTTGTCTCACTCAGAGTTATATATTCACAGCTCAAAACTTGTTCATTAGACTCCTCAGGTTTTGATTTTTTAAGTGCCAGCTCTGCTGGGAGAAGTGATGAGCAATGTTCCAGAGACTGTGCGATGTCATCAATCGTCCATCTGTCTTCGGGAAGGGCATGCTCTTCTAGTGTAAATGGTCCCTGTTTGGTTCGGGTCAGCTCTAGGACATTGGCACAGGAAGAGAGTTCTACAGCAACAAAAGGGGAAAAGAAAATCCACAGGGGAAATGATTCAGTATTTCATAGTCATGATGAGGTTCAAATGACAGAAGATCTTGATTCAAACCTCTCCAAACCATCCCACATGTAAAACTATAATAATCTAATCTAAGAACCAAGAGCTTTGAGATTAACAAATGATGAAGTAGCAAAATAATATTTAGTAACTCACCTTATAAACTGCTTTACAGTCTACGAGGAACTGGCACATACTTTTCTTATTTAGCCATGAAGCAAGCCCACGAGGTAACCATTACTCTCATCTGCAGATGACGTAATCTGGCCTGTCCAGTGCCACAGCTGCCAGCAAATGGCAGAGCTGGAATTGCAACCTTCTAGCTGTTTGCAAGACTGTGGCTTCCAGTTTTTAAAAAATTTTTTTACTTATATCAATGAAAGTACCTTTCAGAAGGATAAATCTTTTCATCTTATCCCTTTGCGTTAAAATATATCTGAAATAATGTTGGTTCTTACACTGATTATCCCCATCTTCATTTCCTGCTCCTCTCTTTCTCTTTCTCTTCTATTACAAGCATTTCATGGCAGCTGGTGATGCTGATAATTGTATGCCATAAACCTTCAATGCTTCTGAAGCTGAAGGCAGCAAGAGTACAGTTCCCTAAGGCCAGCACTCAGAGATATGAAAAACAGAAAATTCCCTCTTCCCATCAAAAAAGAATATTACTCTCTAAATGATAATTCATAATTCATCTTTATGCTTACCTTTGCCAATGTCACTGACCAAGCTTCTGATATAAAAACCTCCTCCACATTCAACATCTGGAATGTTAACAGTGACATGGTAAATTGCTAACCTCCTATGAAATCCACTTTACATAGAAATGATGCCCCTAAACAAATGTAAAAATGCACTATGCAAACAATCGAGTGATAAAATATTTATGTGCTGAAACATAAATTATTCATCCAATAGCATATGTGTTTGTGAGATTGAAAAGTCAGAGTGTAGAGAAAGCAAACAGCAGAAACTCATGAACACATTTTAAATTAACTGGCAAGTCACACCAACGTTAATACTACAGCCTTGTTCATTTAATAGGTTTTAAATAGTTTAGAAATCTCAGCTTTGCTATCATGAGCTGTACATATAAAAAATATTTTCAGATTTGTACACCTTGTTCACTTAATTGGTTTTAAATAGTTGGACATCTCAGCTTTGCTATCAAGAGCTGTAGATTTTTATGATATTTTCAGATTTACACACTCAACAAATATATCAAACAAAATCCCTTATCAGGGACAGTAATTATGTTTGGGAAAATACACTACATTGAGAGCTCAGTCTATTTAAATGTTCTCTTGGAAATATTCCTAAAGAAATCATAAAATAACTAAAATTACACAATGTTCCAGAATGAATGCATATCTAAACATCTTCACACAGAATATTACACATTTACTGGTTAAGAGCAAGACTCTGGATTATTTTTATTCATCCACAAGATATCCTGAATTTCCACACAAAAGAACTATACTCCTGCTGCTTATAGTCTTATCATACAAAAAAAGCCACTTGAGGGAATTAACCAGAACTCACTACCTGGAGATTTTAATTCTTTTTTTCCCCCATCAGCTCAAGGCTGGGGGCCATGGATGAGATAAAAAATGACCACTGGGATCAAAGCAGGTATATAAACATTCTTGCACTGTATTTGACTTTGGTGAAAAGATAGCTCTTTCGGGCCTACCATAACCTCCAAGTGAAAAAATAGGTATTTACAACTTAAATGCAATCGGAAAAATTCAAATTTCTCTTCCTTTCATAGATAATATCTACTGTGCCAACACAGCTGCTGCATTTTCATGGAATGAAATATTTTTTAGTATATTTTTCTCATTATTTGTTAAAGATTTTAGAGTCAGGACACTAAAGGAAAGAAGTGACTTAATTTTTTGACTGTACAAAGACCACATTCTATAGGAACTTTATATAGATTAAGTAGAATGTCAAAGCAATAGAAGTTAGGGGAAAAAAAGTTTTAGGAAATTATTTCTAAAGGGAATTCTATTTAGTAGGCATTGTGAAATTAAGAGCAGGATCAGTTTAAGGAAGCCTAATTTAGAAAAACCACAGCTTTTAATTCTTCACAGTTCATATACATGTTCATGACTTCAGCTACTACTTTCTGCAACTAGGAGATCATAAAATTTCCAAACCATAGAAACAAACTTTTTGGTTTTTAAATTTATTTCAAATATAGATTTATAGATAAATTCAAATTAATAACCTGAATTAAAGTTTACTGCATGTCCATGAATACATTTTTGTCTTACCCATTATTTCCATATTGTCAGGATCTTTAGCAGTAACTTGCAGGTAACATAGAAAGGGAAGAAATAGTCACTCCGCTCTTAGAATTTCTTGTCCAAAAACTGAAAATGCTTTGTTTTAAAGGGGCAATTTAAATTTTAAAACTGATGTAAACTACCAGGTACTAGCCAAAATGGGGGAACAAGCATCCATAAGATAATAAAACACAAAATATAAATTTTTGAAAGCATATACCCCTTATCTACTCTTTGCCATTAGAGATCAAAGGTATGTTACTTCCAACTTCAGAAGATAGTATGATATATAAAAACTCAGCCTATTTAGAAAAGTATTTCTAAACTTCCATGTAGCTATCAGTTTTTTCATTAAATAGAAAGGTATTAATAAATCCTAACCTTATTTAAATTCAAATTTAAAAAATCTCCAATATCCTAGGATTAAATTATCCAAAATTAAATTAAAGTAAATTACCCAAAAGTAGCCAAATGCAGAATAAAGGTACATGTAACTACAAATAATTTCAAATTTCCCACCTTACCTAATGTGAAAAATGGTGGCTGGAATTTTTGAAGGGAGAGACTGTACACGGTAACAGGCCTGGCGGGTTTTGCTTCTACTACTTCGCCTCTCTTCATTAAGGTTGAAAGTCTCTGTCCATCTTTCTTTAATGCAGAATAGCTTGCAAGATAAGAGAGGAAGAGAGGGAGTGAAGGAGAGAGAAAAGATTAAGAAAGAATGACAGAGAATAACTCCACATTACAGCATGGAAAGAAAGGAGGACCAGAAGCCCTTAAATTGAATCTTTCTAAGACATGAATTATTTTTTTCTTCTAATCTACTCCATGATGGCGCCAGAGATGGAGTTCCTAAATAGCTTTAAAGCTAATGCTCAATCTGCTCCCAATGAACAGTATTGTCAATTTTACACTTTAACCTTCTCTCTGGAGATGGTCTGTTCATGTGTTCACTGGTCCTGGCTCTGGGTTAAGGGCACAAGGACTCTGGTCACAGTAGCCTCCACTGTATTTCCTTTAAACAACTTCCACTACAATAATATTCATTTTCACATAAGATTTAATAAAATATTTCTAAAATACAAATCTACTTAATAGATCTTAAGCTTTGTGTGATAAAATTTTATTAGATCATAAAATACTTGGAATAATCAACAGAGAAAAATTTCTAAAACTGCTCTTATAAATAGATATAAATGTGCATGTTAACAATAATGATCAAAAAAGTAACATTTATTCATAGCTTGCAAAATTTTTAAAACCTTCATCTGAGGCAAAATTATGAAGACACATTTCCCTATAGATATTTCAGTGTTCCTGAAAAAAAATCAAGATATTAAAGTAAAACATAAATACTAAATTCTAGGGATGCCTGGGTGGCTCAGTCAGTTAAGTATTCAGCTCAGGTCTTGATCTCAGGGTCGTGGAGTTCAAGGCCCACATTGGGCTCCATTCTGGGCACGGAGCCTACCATATTAATTAATTAATTAATATTTATATATAAATAATATATATAAATAAAATATTAAATTCTAAAAGAACTGTCAGTCACTTCTCCAGACACATGATTCACATGATTTGCTTGAAATGGTAATGTGCACAAAAAATATGGCTAAGTGGTACTCAATATTCTTATACTTTTATTTTTTTTAAAAAGATTTTATTTATTTATTTGACAGAGATCTCAAGTAGGTGGAGAGGCAGGCAGAGAGAGAGAGAGAGAGAGAGAGGAGGAAGCAGGCTCCCCACTGAGCAGAGAGCCCAATGCGAGGCTCGATCTCAGGACCCTGGGATCATGACCTGAGCCAAAGGCAGAGACTTAACCCACTGAGCCACCCAAGGTGACCCTATTCTTATACTTTTAATATATTGTAACTCTCATCTGTTTCATCTGTTGCAGAGATTTGTGAAGGAGATTCTGGGCCTAAAAGAATGGTCCCTGAAAAAAAGTACTAACTGGACGATGAATCACAGCTCTGACACCAGTACTCGCCTGGACTGGTCCCTTCACAGCAACTCTGGGAAAACCGGCATCTCTGCACTCCAGAACTGCCCTGAGGTATACAGATGGAATCAGAAAGACCGATAAACTCTGGAATAGCATCGACGTCAGGCTGTGGCAACATCCAGAGACAGAGGAAACCACATTCCACTACCTCAGGGAGTGCTGGAAGCTCTGTAACTTGTCTAAATCAGGCTCACCTTTACTTGATCATATGTTATGTCAGATTAAAAGGTGCCTCATTATACATAAAAGGAAGCCCCCCTTTTTTTCTCATTAAAGTGATATTAAACACTGAAAAATAAAAATTAAACATTTATCCAAATTCAATAATTGAACTTACAGGGGAGGTACCTGCATTATATTCCCAGTAAATTTCTGTAGAATGCCTTCAATATCTTCTTGTGTTATTTTATCTGCCAAAAATGAATAAAAAATGGAATACTATAACAACCACAGAAATATACATGCCGTTTTCACAGCACTGAAAGTTCTGAATATTCAATTAAAAATTGAATTTGTATGCCAAATTCTACCTTGTTGAGATGAATAAAATACATATTAATGAGATAAAAGGGGGAGAAAGTCTTGTATTGTGTAATATTAAGACTAAATTTCTTTCGCTTCAATTTTTTCTCCAAATTTTCTCCAAAACTGATCCAGTCACCTTGTTACATTTAGTTGGTTCTTACTATAGCCTTTAGAAGACCTGAGAAAATGTTGCATTAGCTATAGAAATAGTATTGTATTAAAAAATGAGATCGGAAAGTAAGTAGAGAAATACAGGTAAGTCCTTTTTTTTTTCCTTAAATTGAAGTATAATTCAGGTGTACAACGTGGTGATCTGAAAAATATACATTACATAGTGCTCACCATGGTAAGTGGTGATGGGCAAAACAGGTGATCAGGATTAAGAGGTACATGCTGCCAGTTGTAAAATAAGTAAATTATGAGAATGAAAAGTACAGCATAGAGAATATAGTCAATAATATTGTGGTAACTTTGTATGGTGACAGACGGTAAGCAGTGAATCTCTGTTTTCCACCCGAAACTAGCATAATATTGAATGTCAGCTATACTTCAATTAAAAAATAAATCAATTAGGGGCGCCTGGGTGGCTCAGTGGGTTAAAGCCTCTGCCTTCGGCTAGGGTCGTGATCCCAGGGTCCCGCGTCGGGCTCTCTGCTTGGCGGGGAGCCTGCTTCCTAATCTCTCTCTGCCTGCTTCTCTGCCTACTTGTGATCTCTGTCAAATAAATAATAATAATAAATCTTTTAAAAAATCAATTAAACTTTTTAGTTAAAAAAAATTTTTTTAAAGGGGTTGTGCCTGGCTAGCTCAGTTGGTGGAGCGTGTGACTCTTGATCTTGGGGTTGAGTTCAAGCCCACCTTGGGTGTAGGGATTACTTAAAAATAACATCTTATATAAGTTGCTTAAGTTTCTCCAGGCATCAAATATGATAAACAACTTAATGCAGTATTAAAAAAGATTATTAAGTATCAACCACATTAAAAATTTCACCTGCTAGATTTCAAAACTGCTCTGTGGTATGGCGTAAGACTGACACATTCACATTCAATTCTGTCCCCAAGTAAAGTTGTATTTACTTGTCTCCTTCTGTCCCTTCACTGCTTACAATTTCTCCGTTCTTTTAAACAAACACTCCCAGGAGTCTGATTTTAAAAATAAGCCAGTGCAAAAAAAGAATGTACATAGCAAAGATATGATTACTAAGCATTTTTTAAACAATGATTTTAGAAAATTTGAATGGAGACATAAAGCTTTCAGTGTCTGTTAGTCACATTTTCAGCTTCTATTTAATACTCTTTCCAACAGACTATTAACTATATTAACTATAAAATACTATTACTATAATATTAAAGTACAGTCCTATGATTTTAACAAGTGAAAACTGTAACACTGAAATTCAGTATTTGGGATTTTCATACATATAGATGACTATATATATATATTTCATACTCAATAATTATAGAATCTATAATTTGTTTAGGTTACAGTCAATGGAAAAAATTATACTTTTTTTTTAAAGATTTTATTTATTTATTTGAGACAGACAGCACAAGTTGGGAGGAAGATCAGAGGGCAAGGGAAAGGCAGACTCGCCAATGAGCAGAGCCCTGACATGGGGCTCTATCCCAGGACCCTGAGATCATAATCTGAGGGCAGACGCTTGACTGACTAAGCCACCAGGTGCCCCTATAGAGCTTCTTTCTCACTTTGTAGGAAATTTATTCAAACTTTTTAGTCTAATACATACATGCTACATTTGATTTTATTAAAAAATATTTTCAAAAATAATGTGCTTTGAGTTATCGTTGTGAAACTAGAATAGAGATTAAAAGACAGCATGGAATACTGGATTCCGGTTTTACTATCAACACAAGAATCTCAACCTCAGTATGACCTGGATCCTCAAGTTAAACACAAACAAAAGACTAGAATCTACTAGACTCAAACAGAGAAGATCTACAGAAATCAAAGAGAATTTCTCCAACATCTAGTGGTCTATGAAGACAGATCTCAGATGGGTGTTCTCTTCATACTGTTTTTCAAACAGATGTAGCTCATGGTATAATGAGTTTTTTCCAAGAAAAATTTTCGCTCTACTGCAACATTAAAACAATTACTGGTGGCACCTTAGTGATGCAAAACTTCCAAATCAGACAGCCAAAGCTACCTCCAAGGGGACCACTGCTAAAAATAGGTCATTGCTGAGAACACTGCAAAACTTCGTAACTTAGCAATACATTTTCAAAACAAGACCAAACGCTTTCTACTTCTGCTAGGCTGGTCTCTTTACTAACATTCCTGCCAACGTCTACTCCTTTTCCTGCTTGGGTGGCTCTCCTTTACTGACACTCCCCAACACAAGATGGTAAGATGTACTCTTTGTCATTCTACTTCTGCCAAGATCTCCTTCTCTGACTTAACATCTCAGGCATTTCTGGTTTGTGCTGTTCATTCTGCAATTATTCATATGCAATTTTTTTTATTAAAGATTTTGTTTATTTATTTGTTAGAGAGAGAGAGAGAGAGAGCAAGCAGCTGGCAGAGGGAGAAGCAGGCTCCCTGCTCAGCAGGGAACTTGAAGTGGGACTTGATCCTAGGACTCTGGGATCATGACTTGAGCAGAAGACAGACGCTTAACAAACTGAGCCACCCAGGTGTCTCAATCATACTCAATTTTTAATTATTACCTACTATATGTATGCAGGTATTATCTTGCCAATGAAACTCTAAGCTCCTTAAAAGCAAAGGCAGTTCTTCTTATGTAATGTACACAATTATGGCGGCACTCAAGACATTCCTGCTGAATTAGCTGAGCAGTGGCAGAATGTCAAAGTCAAAGGGCATTTAAAAGTCACCGAGGCCAATCATTCATCCGATGTTTGAATCACCATACAGAAAGCCTATGCAGCAAGTTGTTTTGCAATAAAAGTGAATATGATACAATAGAATAAAACATGATTATTTTTTAACATATGATTATTATATTCACTATATGAGTATGTGTGAAACATGCTGGCTATCTCTAAAACTGGTATTAGTACAATCCAAATAATAATTAATAAAAAGAATAAAGACTCAAGGCACACCTGGGTGAGCTCAGTCGGTTAAGCGCCCAACTCTTGGTCTTGACTCAGGTCATGATCTCACGGTTGTGAGATCAAGCTCCATATTGCGCCCTATCCTATGCTCAGTGAGGAGCCTGTCTAGATTCTCTCTCCCTGTGGCCCTCCCCACACTTGTGTTTTCTTTCTCTCTCAATAGATAAATAATCTTAAAAAAAAATACAGATTTTACCTACAAAGGATTTAAAAGAAATGGAGAATAAAATCTCTAAAGCGATTATATCCAATAAAAATAAAAAAATTATATTTGATAAAAGAAGATGGGTATGATAAAAATGTCATAGGACTTGGGTAAGTATTCTTTTCTTAGGGACTAATAATTCATCAGTGTGCCAGTATTCATTTGAAATTAACTTCAAAAAGTCATTCTCATAAAATTAATATATGCAAGATCACGTCACACATTATTATTTGCTTAAAATGTGTTGACTCTACTTATATCGTGATAGCTGGTACTTAAATGAACCATGGAGTTAAAAGCAATATTCAACCATGGTAGAGTAAATGGTACCAGACAAGCATTACCACTATAAGCAGCTATTTAACTGGAAAAAATATATAATACACAACTGTTTTCGAACATTAGACAACAGACAGCAAAGACTATAATCCCTAAGAGAAGGGAAAGAAACAGGCAGGGCCCTTCTGAGGTTCACTTCTTTCACTTGGAGATGCTTTCTGAGCCATGGTGCAAGGAGGGGAGTAAGAGCACTGTGATCCTGCTAGAGTAGGGAGACAGACAGACATGAGCAGTGGGGGAGGAAAGAGGGTGGTGGACCCCCCTAGTCTCCACCCAGAGACCAGACTATCTCCCTCAGAGCAACCCTTTTTGCTACATTTCTGCAGTATACTTCCCCTTTGCTAAATAAAACCTTTGCTGCTTTAATTCTCCCTCAAGTCTCTCAACAGAATTCTTCCCTTCAAGAAGACAAAAACCAAGGAATTTAGCAATCTCACTGAATAAAAATCAAGAGCTTGGGGAATAAGCAGCAGCTGGAATTTGAGAGAACCACACAGAGAAAGAGATGTCTATAGGGGTCCACTAGATACTGACTACATTCCAAGCTGCACATAATACAGTGAGTTGCCACAAAATTAACCAAAGAATCACTATCAAAGCTCTTACAAGGTGGGCTCTTAGAACCATCCAGAATGAAGAAACTTGGCTGAATACCCAGGGCATTTGACTGAGATCTCAGAGAAGCCAAGTCTGAGAAATAGGGCTCATGTAGACCCGGAAAAATGTCTACTTTAGGTGTCCCCCTAACAAGGAATCTACACAAAAGTGACTCAAATTAGTGAGTCTAGCAAAGCTGAAAGACATAAGACCAATTTGAAAAGTTAACTCCTTTTCTCTATACTAGGAATGAATTATTAGAAACTGAAATTTTTAAAATTCAATTTATAATAGAAGCAAAAAATACGAAGGACTTAGGGATTTCACATACAAAAGACGTGAAAGATCTACATACTGAAAACTACAAAAATAGGTTTGATGTTATTTCGAAATAAAAAGAAAGGTCATAAAGGAATAGTATAAACAACTTTATACTAATAAGTTTGAAAATTTAGATGAACCAATTCCTAGGGTAAAAATTACCTAAAATGACACAAGAAATAAAAACTATTGTTTGATATTTAATAAAGAAGGCCAATCCATTACCAAAAGCCTTCCTAACAAAGAAAACTCAAGATGTCTACCAGTAAATTCTACCAAGTGTTAGAAAAAGAAATAATGCCAATCTACACAAATTCTAGATAATAAAAAAAGAGATGAGAATACTTGCCATCCCATTTTATGAAGTCAGCATAACTTTGATATCAAAACCAGTCAAGGACATTAATAGGAAGAAAAATAGAGGGTAATCTTCACTCAGAGACAAAGATGCAAAAATCCTACATTAAATATTGACAAACTAAATCCAACAATTTATATAAAGGATAACATACTGTGATCAATTTGGGCTTATTCTAGAAATGTAAAGTTAGTTTAATATGTGAATAAGGAGAAAAATCAACAGATACAGAAAAAGTATTTGATAAAATTCAATGTCTATTAATGATTTTTTAAAAAATACAACAGTTGGGAGTGCCCCGCTGGCTTAGTCAGTAGAGAACATGACTCTTGATCTCAGGGTTTTGAGTTCAGGCCACACGTTGGGGGTAAAGCTTATTTAAAACAAACAAAGTAACAAAAAAGCAGTAAATTAGGTACAGAAAGCAACTTCCTTACTCTGACAAGAAAGCTATAAAAAACCAATAGAGAAAATCTTTAAAATACAGAAAGACTTGCTCTTTCAGATACCAAGATCTGTTCTAAAACTATAGCAATTAAGATAGTTTGGTGTTCGGTGTTACCATAAGAACAGAGAGACCAGTGTGACAAAATAAATTCCAAACAAACCCGTATCTGTAAGGTGCTTGATTCGTGACCAAGGAGACAATGCAACAGGGAAAAGTGCTGGGTCGTACAGGATACCCATACAGGGCGGGGGTAGAAAAAAAGATGGATTGCAGATGTAATGTGAAAGGCAAAGCACTAAAACTTCTAGACTATAGGAAAATATCTTCATACTTTTGGGGTAGGAAATTATTTTATTTAAAGATTTTTATTTATTTATTTGACACAGAGTGAGAGATCACAAGTAGGCAGAGAGGCAGGCAGAGAAAAAGGGGCAGGCTCCCTGCTGAGCAGAGAGCCTGATGCGGGGCTCGATCCCAGGACCCTGAGATCATGACCTGAGCCGAAGGCAGAGGCTTAAACCACTGAGCCACCCAGGCGCCCCATATTTTTTAACTAGACACCAAAACAACTGGACCAAAACAATGGAAAAGACTTGATAAAGTGGACTGAATTAAAACTAAAAAGTTCTATTTTCCAAGACACAATTAAGAGAAAAGATAGGGGTGCCTGGGTGGCTCAGTGGGTTAAAGAGAGGTAAAAGATAGGCCACAGAGGAGAAAATATCCATAAGACATATAACAAAAGAGCATATACCCACAGTATACAAAGATCTTGTACAAATCATTATTTTTAAAAAGGCAACTCAATACAGAAAGAAAAAAACAAAAACAAAAGAGGCGAGAGACCTGGACAATATAGAAAAGAATATGACTAAGAAGCCAAAGCACATATGATAAAGTGCTAAATCTCATTAGTAATCAAATGAGAATCACAATGAAATACCACTACACACATCAGAACGGCCAACATTATTAACACTGTTAATACAATGTGTTGTCCAAGCAAAGGAAAGTCATTTACTGGTGGTAAAAACGCAGTTATACAATTACTTTGAAAACCTGACAATTCCCAGTACAGCAGGATTACCCTGTGACCCAGCAATTGCACCTGGGGGTATATCCAAGAGAAATGAGTACATCTGTCTCCCAAAAAACAGGTACAAAACACACACAGCAGCTTTATTCATGAAGCCTCAAACCAGGGTCAGCCCAAATGTGTATCGACAGGAGAATGTTATATATGGAATGGGGCGTGAAAGACGTCTCTAGGAATTTTCTATTTGATGACTAGACTGGTAGCTGTAGGGAGGTTTGCTTTGTGATAGTTCACTGAGCTGTAAATTTAAGCTTCATTCACTTGTCTTCATTTGTGTAACACTTCATCATAAAAAGGTTTAAACACAAACGAAAGGCACCGTAAGATGACTGATGCCGAGGTACACAGCAGCCCTACTAGAGTGTGTGCCCTATTTGTTTAAATCACAATCTGAGACCCAATTCAACTCATCAGGTTCCTCCGAGAAGTGTGGGCAACCAAAGCACAGTCCAAGAGGAGCCTTTCCCATTAGACAGATCAGCTACATCCACTCGAGAAGACCTTGCTAAATCCTATCTTGGGATCAGGGAGTTGCAGGGTTTAGAGCAGAGGATTAGCACGAGATACCACTTTCCTTTCACATTTCTGGCCTCCCAATAAAAAAGCCACAAGAGAGATAGAAAAACCTATTCTTATCACAGAAGCAGTCCGGCCTTCCCAGAAGCTTGGCCCACATCTGAGACAGCCTGGGACGCCACCACGGCCCTCGTGTCCTGAGCTCAGCGAAGGGCAGATGAGCACAACAAAGCCAAGTGCCCTCAGAGACGCCAGCAACCGTGCCTGAGACTTAACACCCAGACGTGGGTGAGGAAAGAGCCGCAGAAGGTAGGAAGAAAATTTGCCTTTTGTGTGACTTAGCTGCAGTCTTCTCTGCCATGCTTATCTACTGCCTGCTTACGTAGTCATGCTCTGTGCTTTACTCTAGACGCCACACATGGTCCTGGACACCAAGGATATAGTGAGAACCGAAAGAGACATGGTCTCAGCCGCAGAGCTTAGGGATTAACATGCAAATGTGTATTTATAAATGGTGAAAAGCTATTTAGGGATAAAGGAAGGTTCCATGAAAGAGAATAAAAGGAAGGGTCTTATTACTATGGTTTGAGTTTTCAGTCTACTGAGTCAGACTTGTCTTCTTATTCTTCTAAGCTTTCAGGTATCTGAAACAATGGTTAAAAACAGTGTTTGTCCAGATAGAACAAAAATGACTGAAAAGCAGCCAGTTGCCATTTACTGCATCCCGCCTTAGTTGCCATCCCCCTATGTCAGTTGTCCTCAATGGGTCAATTAAGAACTGCTTTTTTTTTTTTTTATTGTTACAGTGATCGGGTGGGGCGGCAGCATCAGCAGCATTTCATAGCTGAGGACCAGGAATGCTGGATGTGCTACAATATGCAGATGGGACAGCACGATCCAGTGTTCTGTGCACCACATAACTTCTGGATGTCTGCCAGACACTTATGTGGGTGAAAGCCTGTTTATAATCACCTGAGGCTAGAATCTAAGTCTGTTTTCCACTTAAACACGAAGTATTTTTCGTACTGTTTTTCATATACTGAATTTTCCATTACTGAGTCATCAATACAATATACCTGTATCAGTCTTCCTTTATACTTATGGCATTCACATTTGTGTCAACACCTGACTAGTTCATTACAACTCTTAGTGCAGTAATAGCTGTGCATTTACATAGCAATATACCTAACTTATTATAAATTACTTTTATTTCTTCTTTATATTCTGTTTATTGTATTATATTGACTTCTTTCCTAACATGTAGGTAGGGGAGAGTATCTCTGAATTTTAGTTCAAGAGAGTAAGGAAGGCATTATAAAATATTGGTTATAGGTCTCAGTACTGAGTCTCAGAGGGTTGAGAACATAGGTCCTAGTTTTTCATTAAACAGAAGCTCCTTAAGGACACAGGTTACGTCTCATACTTATTTATTTTCCCCTTGGTACCTGCTTTGGCAGCTTAAATCGATGACAGCTATTTGCTAATTTACTTAAACCACACCAGAAAACTCAAGTCAATAAGCAAAATTCTCTGAGCTTTCATTTTCTGGGACTATAAATACTATTCAAGAAACTATAGGGAAGTCTCCCTTTCCAGTCTGAAGAAAGTTACTTGCTTTCTCCATGACTTATTTCAACATATAATGAGATGATTTTAACAAAGTATATTTCCTTTAAAGTAAGGAAGGAAGGTTACAAATTGCACAATACAAAATAGAGTTTTTTAAAATTCCAAAATGCTTAAGGGCAGGCAGGAAGGGAATGTTTAAGTACAGTTGACTCTTGAACAACACAGGAGTTAAGGGGCATGGAGCCCCATGAAGTCAAAAATCCATGTATAACTTTTGACTCCCCCCAAATTTAACTAATAGCCTGCTGCTGACTGAAAGCCTTCCCAACAACATAGAGAGCTGACTAACGCATGTTTTATATATTACATATATTATATACAATATTCTTAGCATAAAGTCAGCTAGATAAAGATGTTACTAAGAAAATCACAAGGAAGGGGCACTTGGGAGGCTCAGTTGGTTAAGCGACCGACTCTTGATTTCGCCTCAGGTCATGATCTCAGAGTCATGAGATCGAGCTCTGTGTGGGGCTCCACACCCAGCATGGAGGCTACATGAGATTCTCTTTCTCCTTCTGCTCCTCCCCTCTGCTCACAAGCACCCTCGCTCTAAATAAAATCTTTAAAAAAAAAAAAAAAAAAAAGGAAAACACATTTACAGTACTGTACTGCATTTATTTTAAGACTCCATGTATAAGTGGACCCACACAAGGCAAACTTGTCCTGTTCAAGGGTCAACTGTATTTTCATCACCTTGGTCTTCTTCAAGTATCCCCTACTCAATGAATTGCATCATCATGTAACCAACTTTAAAACCTAGAAACCTAGATCATGGTTGACAATGCCCTTACCACCCCATCCCATCAAGAAGTCTTACCAATTTTACTTCCTCACCATTCTTCTGATTATGTAGGTACTGGCATATACTTTAGTATACTCTGGAAATCTCGGACATCCTCCGATTGCCCTATGCCTCTTTAATCCCTTAAAAGCTTCCTGCTGAAAATTATGGTTGGGTTTCTACGAAGTGAGGGTCTGCTATTATTTCCTAATAACAATAATTTCAAAGATAATTCAACCTCTATCTCTTTTTAACTCAACATAAATCAGTGATTTATCTTTTGATTATGTTGTTTGATTAATCAAGTAAAATACTAAGTTACATATAAATGCTAACAAGACACGTGAAGCAAACAAGGCCAAGAAGAAGGTTGGTAGATAATATATATGAAGGATGCTCAACACAAAAACAGGAAAGCCAGATGCTGGACTGGCTAAATTAAAAAGAGGTAACATTAAACACAGGCAAAAACAAACAAACAAATAATAAAAAAAACAACCACCACCAGAAAGCCTACAAATAATTCACAATTGATGACATAATAGCATAGGTGAGCCAACCAGACAGAATGGCAACCACTGTATTAGGAAGAGCCTCACACCCTGAGAGTTGCTAGGAAACCATTTCATTTATCTATCCTCACTCAAAGTAGTAAAAGAAGGAATGGCAGGGAAATGAAGGTGGGCCCCAGTGAGTTCTGTTTTACTTCTAAAGAAACAGCTTTCCCTCTGTCATATTTTTTAATATACTCCAAAAGCAGAGGATGATTAGTTGTAAAGTACTAAACCTGGTATGTTTCAAAAGCTAAGAAATAGTTGTAAAAAAGTAGGTCAATAAACAATGACCAGACGCCGGTAAAATCCCTAATTCTTAGCTATAAATGTTTGTTTGGCAAGAGAATTATCTGGAAGAACTCTGAATGTTAAAAAAAAATTGATTACAGGAAAAGAGGCAATTATGATAAATCTTTATTAACAAACTCATACGAAATAAGCAAAAATGTGATGAACAACTTTAAAACCTATTAACCCACGGAAATGTACTAATAACTGTAATAATCACTGGTAATATCCAGTAAGACATTTATTTTAAAAGTCTGAATTCACAGATACTTTCTCTAAATCTTAAAAAAGGTGACCACATTAGATGAACATCATACCATAAGGTTTTTCTTCTGTTACTTTTCCAGTAGAATCTAGTGTGTCGGTAGCTTTCCCCAGTTCTCCAATGGCAATATACCTCTAGAGGAAGAGAAGCAAGGGAGAAAAACACGTCATAAGGTAAAGAAAAATTGTTATGTATGTCTTAAAGTTTTATACAGAATTTCACCAATACTACCAACTTGACACTAAATTAAAAGCAAAAATAAGACTGCAGTTGTTTTGTTAATTTTTGATATGTGGGAAGCACTTGTATAAATTGAGGAGCATTCACAAACTTCCCACACCAGCCAACATGACAAGGAAAAGCCTGACTTCATTGACAATTATGGCTTATAAACACAGTTATTACAAACGTATTTCTAAAACCAGTTTTATACTAGGCAGTTTTGATTCTGAAGGAAAAATTTCCAAATATACTTATGAGTAGAGAGAATGGTACAATAAATCCCTACGTGGCCATCACAAGACTCAACAATTTTGCCACACATATAATGAAAATTAATTTAAAAATAAAATCAGTTTACTATTTCTTATATGAAATACTAAAACCAAGCTCAGTAAGTTGATTAGATATATAAACAAAAGCTAAATATGTAGAAAATGGGCCAAACTAGTACAGCAAGGGTAGCATACTTA
The DNA here is from genome assembly GCF_963455335.1 of Martes martes. NCBI lineage: Eukaryota > Metazoa > Chordata > Mammalia > Carnivora > Mustelidae > Martes > Martes martes. The sequence continues at coordinate 15,366,244 of NC_137902.1, forward strand.
ATATTACATGAGTTTTCTTAATGAAGAGAAACAGCTACTTCTTGAGCTCTCTGAAAGGAAAAAAGTCACTTCTAAGAACTGATCATTTAATCATAAGTGAAGAATTACAGCATTCATAGTTAACTGAGGCCTATTTTACTTCTCACCTCAGGGCACACTTGTATTACATATTTTTTTTTTTTAAAGATTTATTTATTTGAGAGAGAGAGCACACAAGTGGGGAGAGGGCCAAGGGAGAGAAGCGTATTCCCCAGTGCTGAGTGTGGAGCTTGATGTGGGGGCCCAGTCTCAGGACCCTAAGATCACAACCTGAGCTGAAATCAAGAGTCCGACGCTCAACTGACTAAGCAGATGCCGTGTATTACATATTCTTTATACTGCCCTCTTTTGGTCAAATTCAAGTTTTACTGGGAACATCTCATGAAACAGTGAGAAAAATGCAAGGAATATAATCCCCACTGAAAATAATCTGTAGTTATGTGGGCAATTTGTTAAAGAGGAAGCTCAAAGTACTTTGCCGGAACTTAAGTTTATTAATGACAAGCTTATTAGGCTATTGAAGGAACCAGAGACAAAAATGAGAAAAATATTAAAACTTCAAATTCCCATAAACAATCATTTTATACCAGCTTACGTGCCCATTGATGAAATCACCTTCTATTATATAGCTCAAAATAATTTGTTTATGATTTTTATTTAGAAAGAGAGAGAAAGAAAGAACGAGCAGGGGGAGGAACAAAGGGAAAAAGACTCTCCAGCAGGTTCCACGCTGAGTGCAGAGCCCAACACGGGGCTTGATCCCAGGACCCTGAAATTATGACCTCAGCTGAAATCAATAGTCACACACTCAACCAACTGAGCAACCCAGACACCCCTCAAAATAATTCTTCTAAACAATGGACTACAGGAGGTAATGTTCCAATGTATTTGAATTAACTTTTAAAAATTTCATTAGTATTGTCAGAGAAAGACATATACCATATGATTTCACTCATACATGGAATTTAAGAAAAAACAAATGAACAAAGGAAAAAAGAGACAAACCAAGAAACAGACCTTTAACTAGAGAGAACAAACGGAAAGTAACCAGAAGGAAGGTGGGTGGGGGGATGGGGGAAACGGGTGATGGGGTTTAGAGTACACTTGTGATGAGCACTGAGTAACATACAGAATTGCTGAATCTCTATACTGTACACCCCAAACTGATAGAACACTGTATGTGAACTCTACTGGAATTAAAATTTTAGAAGTCTCCCAAAAAACTCCATTACTATTGATAAAAATTAGTTTCTTGTAACTAAACATTCAGTCTCGTCACTTAATTGATGAGATGCTCCACTCCTGCTTCCATATTTTGGAACAATCGACCTGGATTAAGCGTAATCATGGAGAAAAGTACATACAGCAGGGTGAATGGGAAGAGCATGGACTCAAAGGTTTGAATTCAAAGGTTTGAATCCTGACTCCATCACATGAGTAAAGTAGGAAAAGGAAGTCTTTCCTGCTGGAGCCTTGTTGTCCTTAAGATGGAGATGATAATAGTACCTTGGGAGGGCAGAGCCGAGAACAATACCTGGCCATGGTGAGCACCACTGAACAACACTATTATCATCATTATTATTAAAAAAAAAAAAGAAGAAGAAGAAGAAGATACAGAATGATTTACAGTAACAGTGGGTAGAGTACCTTATCTAGATACAATGAGTTCCCATAAGAAACAGTAAAGCAAGAAAATGCTCTAATTTTTGCCTTAATTATCTATCTTATTGCATGAGAAAAACCCTGCAATCATGTATACTATGCCTTGAAAATGTTGAAAATGCGCTATTCCATGTAACAAGTTTTAACCAGGAACCTTTTAATCTTGGAACATGCTCTCAAGTATGCAATATTCATTCTCCTCTTCTTGTCTCCAGACTCCAGGGGTTCTTGCACAAGCTACTTCCCTAGCCTTGAGCTTCCTCTCTTTTCTAAGACTCAAATCCTACCCCCTGTTCATCTTTCAAAGCCACCCTATTAATTCTGCTCAACTTCCAATCACCTACCTGGGAGCAAAGCTAAGAGTAGGCGCTCAATACAAGTTTCTTACATAGAAGAAAGGCCTATATCAAACCCACATCATGTATTCATTCATTCATTCATTCAGTCATTCATTTGTATGTGCTTTCATTCAATCATGTTTCTTAAGGGCTGTGAATGTACAAATTATTTTCCTAGGAGCTTGTGAGAAATACAAAGATATATATTGATCCTTATCTTCTCCAATTACAAACTGTTAGCTTGGATTTTGCATTGCTGTTCTATTGTGTTTCTTACTAAATGGAAACATGGTAGCCACTTAATAAAAATTTGTTGATAGAATTATACACATGTTGGAGAAGTTCTTATCTGTGAAATTCTTCACATTTCACCATAGTTTGGGACATCCAGATTCTATCTGCCAAGTTTCAAATCCTTTCAGGTTCTGTGCTTACACTTAATCTGGATACATGCTGCATTTTTTTAAAAGGGAAATAAAATACCTAAATCAGCAATTCTCAAACATTGTGATTTAAACCCCTATATACACTTGAAAGTTATTTAGAAACCCTGGCACAATTTTTTTTTATATGAGTTCTATCTGTTGATACTTACTGTGTTAGAAATTAAAACACAAAAATGTTTAAAACACTGATATGCATGTACACATTCCATTAACTATGAGAGGCATGCTATCAATCAGACAACCTCTGAAAAACTCCACAACATGCTCATCAGATTGCAAAGCTATGAAAATAGTTTTGACTTCAATAGACCCCTGAAAATGCCTCAGAAGTCCCTGCACCATACTTCGTCAACTGCTGATCTAAATCATAGCTGTTTTCTTGCGTTCCCTTGTTTGGCATCTAGTGATAATAATCTCTTAATTCTAGTCAATGGTTCACAAGCTACTTAGAAAAATCCAGCCAGACAGGCAAGCCCTCAAGAGAAACAAAACCTCACCACCAAGAAGAAAAAAGACGTGGGAATGTGTATACACACATCACCATTTTATCCTATGGGGTCTAAAGTATTTCTATTTACTGCCCTAAATTCTACAGAGAGACAGGATGCATACCTGATAATTCTGAATTCTGTTAAGGTATTCGTTATAACATAAATTGACTGCAACAAAACAAATGGAAGTCCTATGGAATTCTGAAAGAAGTTTCCACTGAACTGTGTGCTCTGTGGGATTCATGGTTTCTCTCTGCTACTAGTAGTACCCTACTTTCTACTTTACTCATCTTCAAGTTCCCTGAACCCCATAACAAGATATTAGCTAGACAGATTTAAGAGCAAATTGGCTTCTGTACTCTTCAGAAGAAAGGAAAATGTTTTTATATTACAGAAAGTATACATAATCATTTCCCTCTCAAGTAGGCAATTGCTTTTTGAGGTTTGATGTGAAAGCTTGTGATTCAAAGTTTCACAAACAAAGGAATATTATGATGATGAACTTTTTTTTAAAAACCTACCAAACCAAGAACATGTAACTTCAAATGTCTTCATTAAAAAAGGAATAGCTCTTTATAGATCATAAGTGTAAGCCCTTCAAATTTTCAATATAGTACTTGTGAAATGTATGCATGTTAATAGAGTGTAAAGACAAAGTACAAATTGGACTAGCCTCTGAAGAAAACGAAAGAAATGCGCAAGTCCTGGAGAGCCGGCTTATATTTCACAGGAGCAATATTCAAGTCACACTTCAGAGCAGCCATTGACTGGTTAACCTCAAAATGCTACTGTATACTTGAGGGAAGGTTACTGTCTTTTGAACACATCCAGGGTGGAAAAGTTTGGATACCCAATGATTATATTTGTTCAACTGCTGAAGGGATACAAAGCTGCTTTCTGAAGAAATGCTGGGTTTGTCTAGAGGTACCACTTCAGTTTATCTCCACAGAGATAGGGGAGTAGCCTTACATCTGGAAAATGCTAGTCTTTATATGGCATGAGTGATTTCATAATAGGACATCAACCCTTCCACCTGCTCGTGTGGTTTCTAAAGCGTATGTAAGTAACTGACTTTATTCAGCAATATAGGATGCTAATAAAGGTAGTACTACAAAATCTCATCATAGTCTGTTACTTCTAAGTATATCTGCTTAGTGATTGGCTCAAAGAAAGTATAATTTAGGGAAGCTGGTAGAGGGACATTGCAACCACTGCCGCCTTCTAGGTATTTAGAACAAGTTAGGCCAAAGGGACACATTAGCCTAACATCTCTCAGAATTATCTTACCTAAGTTACATTTTATATAGATCCACTTCTTTATCTGTTGTAAAACGATTTTTGAGAACCACTGTCTGTCCTGCAATATCCCTCACAGGTAGAAATTTCTTTCTCACTTTAACGCCCAGAGAAACTGTTTCTCCCTAAAGAACAGGCAGGTGATACTTCCTGTTTCTGATGAGTGCCATGTTTTGCCTAGGTTACCAGAAATCATAGATATGAAAAAGAATGAAATTAACTGTACTCAAGATTTCCAAAAGAACTTGCTTAGATGACATAAACGTCAGTGTTTATGGAACATGTAGTTAAAGAGATCCAATAGGCCTGGAACTCAGGAGAGAGATCTGGGGATACACAAAATACTTAGGAATAGTAATATTACCGATCCTTGTATATCATGGATTCGAACTGCATGGGTCCACTTATATGTAATTTTTTATAGTCAGTACTATAAACGCATTTTTTCTTCTTCATGATTTTCTTAATACCACTTTCTTTTCTCGAGCTTATGTTAAGAATACAGTATAAAATTCAAATAACCTATGTAGTACGTGTTAATAATTAACTATGATATCAGTAATGTTTATGATAAATAGCAGGTGACTAGTAAGTTAAATTTTTAAGGAGTCAAAATTATATGGTGTTTTACGACTGTGTAGGGGGTTAAGTACCCTTAACCCCTGTGTTTTTCAAGGGTCAACTCTTAATAGTATTTATTGATCAACTTTTTATACACATTATAAACGTAACCCAAAAGAGCATGCAGTGAAAAAAAAAAGGCTCAAGAGAAACATGATCATTGGCAAAGCAAAGAGTACTATAAGAAAGGAGAGGAAGAAGTGAAGAACACAAAGCAGGACCCTTAGTACACTGATCTGAACTGGAAGGAATGCAAGAAAGGAGTTGGGTGGTTTAAATGGTCTCTGGTCTTCAAAGAATGGAACCAAATCATCTGATGGCATAAAGAGTTTATTAACAAGGTCAGCACTCTACCCGTTAACTGACAGTGACTGTATGAAGTGGCATTATGTTGAAATGAATTCTAAGGATGTTTCTTGGTTCAGCAGTAAAGAGTGTTAGGCCATGTTCAATTAGCAATGTCTCTAATCAGGACTGGATGGTGAGGGAGGGAAGCACTGTGATAAGGTTGTAATGTGAACACTGAGTATCTGCCATCCAAGAACAAATAATGCCACTCTTGAGGTAACTCTACCCTACACATACTATAAGATGAATTTTTCTAATAGCATTGTGATGTAAATAAAATTCGTCTGTAAAAGCAGGAAGTGGAGAAAGAGTAAACATAGGTCCAGTGGTAGGTCGGGTAGGTCCGTGCCTAGTTTGGAGGCTGTAGGAACCAATTTTTTTTTAAGGAAGTAGAAGCAAAAATATCAAGAGTACATTGTACATAGGGTTAAGGCTGTTTAATGAAATTTTTGCTTTTTGTTTTTTTTAAAGACTTTATTTATTTATTTGAAATAGAGAGAGAGAGACCAACCACATGCATGAACTGGGAGGAGGGGCAGAGGGTGAAGGTGAAGCAGGCTCCCGAGCCAAAGGCTTAACCGACTGTATCACTCAGGTGCCCCTGAAATTTCTGTTTTTTATATGTGTATGTGTATATAGGGTCACAATGTAAAATGAATTTCTTACTATGGGTCTTGGCCAAAAAATTTTTGGAGGCAATCTATAAGATTCCTTCCAGTGCTAAACACAAAATCTAATTTTAAAAAATTCATTAAAAATTTTCAACTACTTTTGGTAAAAATGTAATATCCCACATACTTAAATTTAAATGACTTAATTTTTTTAAACAGATACATAATCTAAAATTAAAAGTGTAAGAAAAACAAATAGCTAACAAGATAAAAATGCCTATTTTTGAAATGTGAAGCATCCAAGAACTAGGTTTCTGTAATAAGATGCACCTGGGATTTTCTATTTAGGATACAGTCATCTGAGGATCAGTGATTTCACTGTATGACATTCAGCTTCCCGAGCTGAATACCAAAATGGTTCGTGATAAATAAAGCTTAAACCACAGCCAATGATGTATTTACATTTCCGGTCATATTTCTGGAAATATGCCTGGAATTTATATGTAAAACCTTTCAATAGCGTGTTGTATTTGTGGTTTGGGGAGGAGGGGAGAGGTGAATAATGAATATTCCAATGAATGCAGCATCTTTTATCTTGGAGTAAAAGAACAAATCCTTAAGGCAAACATATCTTTTTGTTATTATTATAAAAGTAATTGTTCATTGTAAAGATTTTAGAAAATACTAAATAATGTGAAAAATGAAAATAAAAATCATCCATAATTCTGCATCAATGGAACCACTGTCTGTACTTTGGAAGAAGAAATATTAAAAAGAAACAAATATTAAGCAAATGGCAAAACCCTGTATCAGAGACAAATTCTAAATGCCATGTGTAAGTATTTAAGCACAATGTAAATTTAGCAAAACACGTCAAACTCTGCCATTCTAACACAATTCTTGTATTCTGTGATTTTTCAACACCAACATTTTAAAGATTATGCAGCAAGACACACTGAAATTTTTCCATTTATCTAAAGTATTAAGATCCTTTCCAACTGAAAGATACAGGTTTCTATTCCAGTTGATAACTAAAATGGGACGTCAAAGACAGTATGTTCTCGAGGGCTTTTTATTTTAAGAAAAACTTACTTAGACCACTGCCACTCAAAGTGTGCTCCATGAGCCAGCACCCGCAATGAGATAAACTCAGAAAAATGAGACTATTTAGAAACTTATTTAGCAATCTGATGTTGCCATAGCATTTAAATTATATTTTACAAAAGTCCTTAGTCTACAATAAGGGGAAATTTTTTTTAATGGTCTTTGATCATACACACACACACACACACACACACATATTTTAAGAAACAATTTAGACAAGTTCACTTTACCAACTATTCATACCCCACTTAGAGGAAGGGTTTCAAAACAAATAAAAAGTTAGTCCAGGAACTTGCTGAAATGCTCTACCTAGAGGCTTATTAATCTTCCCTGCATAGGCATTTTCGCTGGTCCCGAGCTGCAACTATTAGAACCAGCACTTCACTCCCAATTAGAATTCAGCTATGCTTGTCTCCTTTAGAGCAGCAAGAGACCCTAGAGGGGATCAAATCATTCTTCCTAAGGAAAAACTGAGAGGCCCAGAGAGGTTAACCCCTTTGACACACTGACCTCTGTTTCAATGCTTCTTCCACCTGCTGTTTTGCAAGAGGGTTCTCACTCACTGCCTGAAGCTATCCAAAGATTTACAGCTCTCCCTGCCCCGGCATAAACCTTTTCTCTCTCCCCAAGTGCCTCAAAAAGTGCTTTTCGATTCAGCCAAGGTTACTCTTACAGATGAATGATGTAACTTAGCATCCTAAAGAAGCCTCACTTGTATTGGTAAACATTTTGTAACCAGTGAACAGAGCAGGTCTTTTGCTGTAAAAGTGTATGGGTTACAAAATGGTATTGTTTTTTCTTCTATTTTTTTTTAATGGTATTGCTTCTATAAAAATTCCAAGGTTTAAAAAAAATCTGCCAATAGAATTTATGATCTGTAAGTTCTTTCATCTAAGAAATATATAAAAAACAATATAATTTTTAAAATGATAAGCACTGCAGAGTTTTTGCTTCTATAAATCAATTTGTTGAAGCATTTCCAATTTATAGTCTCAATATTTTGAATCTCAGTTATCATGACAAACACAATTAATACTCAGGAATAATACCTGTAAATGCAATGTACACAATTTTTAATTGATTAAAATCAAAAACATAGGTCATTAAGAAAAACATTCAAGAGAAAAAAAAAGTATTCCAATTTTCTTACCTTGGACCCTGACAACATACTGGTCAACATTTTTGTTCCCCTTCCAATTCCAACCACTATAAATCAAAGAAAGAAATATTATAACACTCTATTCTGAAAACTAGATTTTTGAAATAACTATATATTTGGGTCATAATTTCCTGGCACATGTAACATAAGTTGGAAAGAACATATATTTAGCATAACTAGAGGGTTCCTATTTTTCTAATCAGTTGAACTTGTCATGCAACTTAGAAACTCTTAAGAGAGGATGTAAGGGACACTTTTTTTTTTCCTCTCAAAGTGTTAAACATGATAGAAACCTCAATCCAGACAATTACATAATGAAAAGTTTTAGAACAATCTCAGAGGACTCATTGGAATTTTAAATGTGGATCAGTGAAAAACACATGATACGCTTTAACCACAGTATGATAAAGTCTTCTGATGGAGTTCATTATCAAACAAAGCAAAAGCCATTATCATAAGTAATGAACCATTTAAAAATGATTAGTGTCCAGCAATATACAATCAAGAAAACAGAAACATAACAGATCAACCAAACACAAAGAAGAATACAAGGTAAAATGCGAGCCTGAACAACGTATGTTCACATACATCACGTATTAAGTACAATAATGCCCCACCTATCTCTTCAATTTCGAACATTATTTATCCTTATGACAACACATTTCACCAGGAGAGAAGGAGAGAGTTTACAATTATTTCTTCACGTAACAGAAAGCAAATTTTTATAAGAATTGAAGTATTTCTCATCAATGGATATAATTTTGTAAAAAAACATAGTATAAACACCACGATTCGGAATTACAAGAAAAAACAAAAAGAAATGAACCAGCTAAAAGAATTATCATGAATATTTATAGCAGATATCATTCATTGAGTTTACCATGTATCAAATTCTACTCTAAATGCTTTCCATTCATTAGTTCATTTAATCCTTGTAACAACCCTAAAAAATAATACAATTACCCCTATTTTACAGGTGAGGAAACTTGAGACAGACAGAGACTAAGAACTTTGCCCAACATCTAACAACTAGTATATGGTGGTCAAAATTCAGACCAGACTAACAGAAGACCCCCTCCCTTCCTTTTTATCCTTCTGCCACCTTACTTATCTAGGCTTTCTTCCCAATGCCATAAGCCTAAATTACCTAAACCACTACCAGCCTGACTGTTCTACAATCTATCCCTTTCTCTTCTGATTCACACCATTTTATAACCATTTCTGATAACCTGTACTGCACACTACAAAGCCCCCCAGCAATCCTCAATAGGGTCCCAATGCCTACAGTACCAACTCTCTAGTGTTCAAAATCCATCCTTCGAAACCCAGGTCAAATCTCGACCCCAACATAAAATCATCCCAAACCCTCCCTGAGCTTCTATGATAAGAGTCCTATTAGCTCAAAGACTAAGATAAAAACAATTGTCTGCCTTTAGTGTCCTATGTCGAGCATCATACTCTTCCAATGATAGCTGCTACTGTCCAGGAAAAAGCTTTATATAGTAATAACAAGCATCCAATGCAATTTTTTCCACTCACGAATCCCCAGTCAATATTTCTGGAGCAGCTACTAAGCACACAGTCCCAAGAACAGTATTTTTAATGGAACAGAACATTTCCTGACTTTGAAAGAGTTTATAACCTCATGGGGAAAATAAAATACAGATAAGGGAAACTGCAAGCACGCAAAAAAAAAAAAAAAAAAAGGTGCATGAATTAATGAGTGAACAATGCTAAATAGCAATAAGACAGTATGTGAGGAAGAATCAAAATGAACACAGAATAAATGCTGTAGGGGGTCAAAGAAGGCAGTACTCTAAACCGCTAAGGAGGCCAGATAATGCTTCATTCAAGCATTTCAAACACAGCTTGAGATAGGCCTTAAAGGATGTGCAGAATTTGAACATACAGAAAGGAGAGAAGCATGTTCTAAAAAAGGAACACACTGCACAAATTCTGATACAAGAATGAGCACAGTGGGTTTATCAACCAGAGTGCAGGTGTCTTAGAAGAGGCTGACATGTTTGACTTTATCATGGTTGAAACGCTGATTTCTCTGCTGGGTCAGTGATCCAAAATGACAGAATTTGAAACAAAAAGGCATTTTAAAGTTATCCGGCTTAACCTTCTCATTTTATATCCAAGAAAACCAAGGCCCACTGAAGTTAGCTGATCAGTGAAAGCAGAATTCTAGGAAGACTACTGCAAAAGTGGTACACAGAAAGATTATCTGGAGTTGAGGCCCAGCCAACCAGTGGCTGTTCATTCAAAGAACAGTTTACTGGACAGAATTTTTACTCAGCTTTTTCTCATTCAATCGTTCAACATTTTATTCAGTACTTATACAGGCACAGAAATAAATAAGACCTGGTTTCAGCCCTTCGTGAGTTAATGTTACATTAACAATATTATATAATGTTACATTAGCAATATAACAGAACAAGTGGGCAGGCTATCCCTGTAGGAGAAAGCATTTCACCCAAATCTGGAAAGCTCAGTAGGATTTCTAATACTAAAGAAGAAGACAAAACAGTTTGAAAAGTGGGAAGAACTGGGAAATGAGTGAATAACAGGGTTTGCCAAGCACTGTCTCACAGTGACTACTCTTTCTCCATCTCCCAAATTTTCTGTGCTCAAATGTCTCTGTAAAAGAAATCCACTATCTCCAAACCTATCCAAATGTCCTAGTATTGTATTCACAAATCATACAGACTTTTTTAAATGATGAGAGCCACTTCGGAACAGGCAAGAGTATGACACATATAATTCCAAAGCTTTTGCAGATAAAAGTTTCTATTGCCATTCACCTAATTCTCTAACACCCTTGCAACCATCTTAAAAGACCTGTATCTTTCCACTTCTAGAAATCTATCTTAATAAAAGGAGTTTTATTGATAAAGATGTTCCTCACAGAATCTGTCCTACTAATAAAACTCTGCTAAGATGAATGATCACATATAGGGAAATGGTTAAATAATTGTTTTTTTTTTTTAATTTTATTTATTTATTTTGACAGAGAGAGATCACAAGTAGGCAGAGAGGCAGGCAGAGAGAGAAGGGGAAGCAGGCTCCCCGCTGAGCAGAGAGCCCGATGTGGGGCCCGATCCCAGGACCTTGAGACCATGACCTGAGCTGAAGGCAGAGGCTTTAACCCACTGAGCCACCCAGGCGCCCCTAAATAATTGTTTTTGACTGATACGACAGATTATTATGTTGCCCTTAAAAATAATGTTTACTTCCCCCTTAGAACTGCTTTTCCTGCACCCAATAAATTTTCGCATGTTGTATTTCTGTTTTCACTTATTTCAAGATAATTCTTTGATTTCCCTTTGACCCACTGGTTGTTCAAAGTGTGTTAACTTCCACATATTTGTGAGTTTTTTAGCTTTCCTACTGTAACTGATTTCTTAGTTTCATACTACTGTGGTTGGAGAATATACTTGGCATGACTTCAATACTTTAAATATACACAATTGTATTTGTCAATTATTCTTTGATAAAGTTAAAAAAAAGAAAAATCTTTACTGAGAGTTAACATAAATGATGTTAAGTTAAATTTTTAAAAAAGGATACAAATGTACATACAATAAAAAAGCTCAACTTAAAAATTTTGCATAGAGGGGTGCCTGGGTAGCTCAGTGGGTTAAAGCCGCTGCCTTCGGCTCAGGTCATGATCCCAGGGTCCTGGGATCGAGCCCCACATTGGGCTCTCTGCTCGGTGAGGAGCCTGCTTCCTCCTCTCTCTCTGCCTTCCTCTCTGCCTACTTGTGATCTCTGCCTAAAAAAAAAAAAAATTTTTTTTTGCATAGATATAAAGCTAGGAGAAAATATAGCAAAAATGTCAGTGACTATTGCTTAAAGTGGAAAATAATTTTTACCTCTATTGTTTTTTTTATATTTTCTAATATTTTTCAGTAATTTTATAAACTCTGAAGTTAAAAAAATAGTTATTTCTTTTAAGGAGTTTACTTATTTGTCACAGAGAGAGCACAAGCAGGGCGAGTGGCAGGCAGAAAGAGGAGCAGGCTTCCTACTGAGCAAGAACTGGTTCCCAGGACCCTGGGATCATGACCTGAACTGAAGGCAGACATTTAACCTACTGAGCCACCCAGGTGCCCCCCAAAATAATAATTTTTAAAGTGAGAGAAACTAAGATTCCATTTCAGGTGATTTATAATAAATGGATGTATTCGTTTCCTACTGCTGCTGTAACAAATTACCAACTTCATAGTTTAACAAACTCATTATCCTACAGTTCTGGAGATCAGAAGTCTGAAATGAGTTTTACTAAGCTAAAAATCAAGGTATCTACGTGGCTGCAGTCTTTTCTGAAGACCCTACGGAAGAATCTCTCTAGAGCCTTTCTATAGGAGGTTCCTTGCCTTTTCTAACACCTAGGGCTTGGGGGCCGACATTCCTTGGCTCAGTGACTCAGTCCCTCATTGAAAGCCAGTAATCAGATCACTCCAACCACTGCGTCCACACCCACATCTCTCTCTTCTGGCTCCTCTTCCACTTTTAAAGACCCTTGTGATTACACTGGGTCCATCTGCATATTCCAAGATAATCTCTTTAGCAGCTCATTAGCAACCTCAATTCCCCCTTGTGATAGAACTTAACATAGATTGTGATAGAACATTCTTAGATTCTGGAGGTTATGACTTCCGCATATTTAAGGGGCCATTATTCTACTTACCACAGGATTTTTAAGAATCTTGCAAGTCCTCTTTATAGAATTATATAAGTCATATATATTATATATAATATAGGTTAATAGAATTATAAACCCAAATTTCAGATAATATCTTACATTATAAACTAAATTCTTAAATCTGTACCATTACTATTACAAAGGGAAAAAAAAGCCCCGCAAAAACAGTCTACATGTTGAAAGTAAAAGTATATTTTTTCACACAGGTCCAGTTTTATTGAAAAAAAAAAAAAAAAAAAGACCTTTATAAAGCATCTGACAGAGTATAGCATAGGTTATATATAGGTTATAGATATTATATTATATATCTATATATATTATAGATATTTCATGTATTTCAATAAATCTACTGAAAATTATGGTAGATGTTACTTACCCCTTTCAAGAGATTAAACAAATAGAGATTCAGAGAGGTTACAGATTTTTCCCAGGCTATGTTTACTCAGTAAGTAAAGCAGCTAGTTCACAAATTCATGATGATTAGAACCAATGTTTATTCCACCACACAATAAAAATCAACTTCTAAGTCTCCAGAATTACTAATTTAAACAATGAATACCCTCTATTCTGTGACTAAATGTCTACTTTTTTTTTTTTTTTACTTTATTCCTCATTGGGAAATACAGGTATTAGAATAAAATTAATCAATTTGATACATGCACGGATTATATCATCATAAAAGTTCCTGGGTGATCAAATATAAATTAAGCCTCCAAATAGGAAATTATTTCCAATACAATTTCTTCCATTCATACAAATCTTAGCCAAATGCCAGCCTTTCATAATATTAAAATGGAAATTTCAACAAGATCCCTTAGCTTTAGGGTGAAAAATAAACTTACTTATTCACTGCCTTGAGTATCACTATTTTCTGCATACCAATGAGTAAAAACCACCAGAAACTAATACAATTGGTCTATTCATAAATAAACAGCAGACTTTATCCTGTCTCTTCTCATATTTTAGATGCTGTGCCTTGGAAAACAGTAGAACAGAATGGTTACAATGAATAACCTTCAACTCAAGGAGTGCTGAACTGATAAAAACCGTGAAGCCACTTTTAGGACCAGATGCAAAGAACACTGTGACTGCTAGGTAATGGTGCAATGCGCGTAGCAGGAGAGCAGGAGGCTACCAAGTATTTGCCATGCCAGGTTAGGGCAGAAGCTTTGGAACTGAGCAGATCTGGCTCAGAATCCTGACTCTGCCACAAACTACGACAATGCACTCTCTCTCGGGGTCTTCACTTCTTCTTCTGTAAAATGAGGAATCATAACACCTACCTTAGGAGGACTAAAGTATATAACTTATGGATGCCCCAAGCTGAAGACTTCACACATAGTACACTGCTCATTAAATGATTATCATTAGTTATGGTAAGAAAGAGCAACTTTTAAGTGGTCAGAATTTGCCTATTCAAGTTCTCTAACTCAGGAAAATGGATTTCCTTGTGTTTTTTTAAATCTATTTAAACCCTCAGTAAAGATATTTTTCCAAATGAATTAAATAAAAACTGTAATTTTTTAAAATGCAAAATCATATATTGTTTTCAGCTTTCTTAAAAAATGGAATTTTCTTCACCAAAAACTTTATCCTTTTCTTCTAAATAAGCATTCATTTCCTTTGGATAGCTTAGATCAGATTTGTTATTTGTACCTAATTTTTTGGCTCTAATAAAATGGACTGGACACTGTAGCACAGTATTTTATAAACCATGAATCACAACCCATTAGTGCATCATGAAATCAATTTAGTGGATTATCAACATTTAAAAGGAAAATGAAATAGAATAAAATACAAAACACCAGACCATGTAAAAAAGTAAGTATTGTCCTATAGAACTCTGTTTCTAAGATGTGGAGACAGGAATCCCAACATATGTATTTCTGTGACAATGGATAGAGTTATACCAAAAGTTTGTAAAACATACTCTAGCCTGTGGATACACACTTTAGCAGTCTGTAAACTTTAGAACCTCTACCAGAGGCATTAAAAAAAAAAAAGAAGAATAAAAAGGGAAAGGGATAAGTGATTTTTCTCCTGTCAATCAATTCCACCAATCTGCCTCCATAAGCAATAATGCTCACTATTTCTCCAACAGAAAGTGTGACTTCCTCTCAGGAACCGTAAGCCTCACTTTCTCAAAAGAGCTGATCCTCAGAGATGAAATCTGAGATAAGCAAAAAAAAAAAAAAAAAAAAAAGAGCCAAATATTTTGTCAGAATCCCCAACACGACACTCCACACTGGAAGATTCATACATGGCTAAGACTCACTACAGTGACATAGTACCATTACACTGTAGGATCAAAAAGGGAAAAAGACACTGGAGAAATCCACACACAGGTTTCCTTATTCTCTCTTCCTCCTGTGACAGAGGACCCTTGAGCATGCTCCTTTCTCCAGCATATAAAAAGCGTGTGCAATGTTCCAACTCAGGAAAGCCTTTTAGAAACTCAGAACCCAAAGTTCTTAATTGGGGGGAATGAGCACAGTTACCCAGACACAACTGCACAAGTAGTAGGACAAAATTCCAGACTCCTAAAAGGAAACCAGGTGTTCAGCACACACCACACTGTTCACACCAACAGCTGAGGCACACAACAAGCCACCCTTACTGGATAGGAAAGGTGGGAACAATCTCAAAATCCAAGTTCCCAGATGCCTGCCAAGGGCAAGATTTGCAAGCAGGCCTTTCTAAACACAGCAATTTCAGGCCTGCTAAGTTAACTCTTTGCTTCACAGATACAAATCCTGTCTCAAAGTCCCATCCACACACAAAAGTGGCTACTTCTAATAGCTTTGTATACCTTGCACCATTTAAGCCTTCTTTAGAAGACGGCATTATAAATCCAGTAGATCTGAAATACTCCAAAAGACCAAAAATGGCATGGCTTTATCTGTTCTCAATCAGTATTTCTTTCTATAACAAGTGGCAGTTACATCAAACTTCCATTCGTATCTCTTACCCAGAACTCCTCGGGCTGCACTGTCTAGTGTGCCTCCATGTCCAATTTTCAAAGTTTGCTTTTTCCTTTTGGTCCATTCTGGAGAAGGCATTCCAGCTTCTATGAGAGTAATTGGATAAGAAATGGCAATTAGCAAGACAAACAAAGTAAGAGCTCCATAAATATGGGGGAAAGATGGATGGAGTACCCAAAACAAAAAGGATTGTACAAACTTAACAGATTGAGATGATAACACTATTAGCAAAGAACAGACTTAAAAATGTACAGACACTCCCTAAATTATGAAGAAATAGTATTACAAAATTAGTTGAGTAGAAACTAGAATTCACTTTCTAGAAAATTTTTTTTAATGTGAGCAAATATCCAGGCTAACCCTGAAAAACATAGTAAATTCCTAGTAGTGAGCTGTGAAATGATTAAAAGAAGTCATTTTTTTTTAAAGATTTTATTTATTCATTTGACAGACAGAGATCACAAGTAGGCAGAGAGGCAGGCAGAGAGAGAGGAAGGGAAGCAGGCTTCCTGCCCAGCAGAGAGCCCGATGCAGGGCTCGATCCCAGGACCCTGAGATCATGACCCGAGCCAAAGGCAGATGCTTTAACCCACTGAGCCACCCAGGCGCCCCAAGAAGTCAGTTTTTATATAGGCAGCTAGTTTTAAAAGTTCTTGATTTCATTTCTAATTCTCTCGTTTCCTGGTATTCTTTGCTGGTACCCGCAGCTACCTAATGTTGGGAGTACCTTTCAAAGGGCTACTTCTAAGAACACTAAGTTCCCAAATTATCTATTTTTGTTGCCCTTCCCTCCAAATCAAAACCCTCAATTCCTTCAAGAAGCTAATCTTAACAAAAGGTTATGTGGGCCCAAAACTGCTAGAACTCATACAGGAATTCAGTAAAGTGGCAGTCTATAAAATCAGGGCACAGAAATCATTTGCATTTCTATATACCAACAAGAAGAAAGAAGAAACAGAAATGAAGGAGTCAATCCCATTTTCAACTGCACCCAAAACCATAAGATACCTAGGAATTAACCTAACCAAAGAGACAATCTATACTCAGAAAATGATAGAATACTCATGGAAGAAACTGAGGAAGACACAAAGATATGGAAACACGTTCCATGCTCATGGACTGGAAGAACAAATATTGTGAAAATATCTACACTACCTAGAGCAATCTACACATTTAATGCAATACCTATCAAAATACCATCAACTTTTTTCACAGAAATGGAACAAATAATCCTAAAATTTGTATGGAATGAGAAAAGACTCCGAATAGTCAGAGCAATGTTGAAAAAGAAAAGCAGAGCTGGAGGGATCACAATCCCAGACTTCAAACACTATTACAAAGCTGTCATCATCAAGACAGGATGGTACTGACACAAAAACAGACACATAGAACAATGGAACAGAATAGAGAGCCCAGAAATGGACCCTCAACTCTATGGTCAACTAATCTTCAACAAAGCAGGAAAGAATATCCAATGGAAAAAAGGGAGTCTCTTCAACAAATGGTGTTGAGAAAATTGCACAGCCAAATGCAGAAGAATGAAACTGGACCATTTCCTCACACCACACACAAAAATACACTCGAAATGGATGGAAGACCTAAATGTGAGACAGGAATCCACCAAAATCCATGAGGAGAACACAGGCAGCAACCTCTTCAACCTCAGCTGCAGCAACTTCTTCCTAGACACATCACCAAAGGCAAGGAAAGCAAGGGCAAAAATGAACTACTGAGACTTCAAGATAAAAAGCTTTTGCACAACAAAGGAAATAATCGACTAAACCAAAAGATAAACCGGCAGAATGGGAGAAGGTATTTGCAAATGACATATCAGACAAAGGACTAGTATCTAAAATCTATAAAGAACTGATCAAACTCAACACCCAAAGAACAAATAATCCAATCAAGAAATGGGCTGAAGACAGGAACAGACATTTCTGCAAAGACATCCAAATGGCCAGACACATGATAAAGTGCTCTACATCACTCAGCATCAAGGAAATACAAATCAAAACCACAGTGAGATACCAACTCACACCAGTCAGAATGGTTAAAATTAACAAGTCAGGAAACAACAGATAGGTGTTGTCAAGGATGCGGAGAAAGGGGAACCCTCCTACGCTGTTGGTGGGAATGCAAGCTGGTGCAGCCACTCTGGAAAACAGCATGGAGGTTCCTCAAAAAGTTGAAAATAGAGCTACCCTACGACCTAGCAATTGCACTATTGGGTATTTACCCCAAACACACAAATGTAGTGATCCAAAGGGGCACGTGCACCCCAATGTTTACAGCAGCAATGTCCACAATAGCCAAACTATGGAAAGAGCCTAGATGTCCATCAACAAATGAATGGATAAAGATGTGGTATATATGCCTACACACACACACACAAACACACACACACACACACACACACACACACACACACACAATGGAATATTATGCAGCCATCAAAAAATGAAATCTTGCCATTTGCAATGACATGGATAGAACTAGAGGGTTTATGCTAAGCGAAATAAGTCATTCAGAGAAAGACAATTATCATATGATCTCACTGATGTGTGGAATTTTAGAAACAAGGCAGAGGATCACAGGGGAAGAGAGGAAAAAATGAAACAAGATGAAACCAGAGAGGGAAACAAACCATAAGAGACTCTTAATCTCAGGAAACAAACTGAGGGTTGCTGAAGGGGAGGCAGAGGGCTGGGGTGGCTAGGTGATGGACATTGGGGGAGTATGTGCTATGGTGAGCACTGTGAATTGTGTAAGACTGATGAATCACAGACCTGTACCCCTGAAACAAATAATAAATTATATGGTAATTTTTAAAAAGTGGGGGGGGGGGTTATGTGGGAAGTAGGTACCAGTTAAATTGTCTCAAACTCTGAAGCATTTAGATTTAAAAAAAGAAAACGTCAACCTGGGCCATCTCATCTTCCTATTATAAAGATAAATTGAAATAATGTTATCTGAAAGTGCTTTGGAAACTACACGGCACTCTGACAATAAGTTATTATTATTACTATCATTATTATTGTTATATATATATCAATACACAGACAGAACACTGGCTACTGAACTTCAAATGAGAAAGGAAAGAACAGCTGTATTGATCTACATCTCCCAAACCCATCAAACTTCCCTTATAACCACTGACATGGTGAAGATAAAAAATAGAGCAAAAGAAACAAAAAGAGAGGACAGAGAAAAGAAGAGAAGGAAAGCAGAGCAATAATGGAGAAACCAGAATAGATGTCCAAAATGATGTGCTGGGTTGCCTGGCCTGACTGCATAATTACAGAACACCAGCTGTCTGGAACACAGTCCTCATGGCACTCTCTGATTACATCACAGTGCGGGAAAGAGCCTGCTTTAACACAAACCCATAAGAACAGGCCCAGGCTTCAAACCTTTCACCTTTTACTTGTAATTCATTATGGGCCTCTCATCTATAAATTTATAGAAAACTTCTGGAGAACTCTGTATTTTTCAACTTGACCCTCCTTAGAATATGAAGGCCGACAAACCTGCTTCTTTCCTTTGTGTCCAAATTTACCTCTTTCAAGTTCGAAGACACACCATATCTACTATATTGGAATTTGGTTCATCCTATTGGTAACATTGATGGAAGAATATCTCTTAAGGTCTTTTCTAGCTATAAAATTCTGACGTTTTGGGCCTTGAAGGATTCAGACAGACAAAGAAGAGCAAGGATTTCAGTATAACATGAATCAATACAGGGAAAGGCGAGGGTGTTAATAGAGGCTATGGCCATTAACGGTGGCCTGAATCAGTGGGTGTCAAACCTGGCCAGCAACAGAATGTGCTGCCTTGAAATTCATATCTTTTAGAACCTTCCCAGGTAGCCTGGTTTAGCTAACATAAATATAGAATAGACCCAATCAAAGCAATACAGAAATGGAGTAATGAGAATATCTACATCTGAGTGAGGGGCTTCTAGAAGATGGCCTAGCAACAGCCTTGAAACTATGTTTTAACCAAATTTCAACAAGAAACTTCAGCTCTTGGACTCTTGGAGGCAGATTAACCAGAAGGCCAGGATATGGCTTTGATTCCATCAGAAACCTGTCTGAGAGGAAGAATGGTAATCATTACCTTGAGAATCAAAAAAACCATAGTTCAGCTAATAAATCAGGCCCAATGAAAGCAATTGTGTGTAGGAAACAACTACACACAAATGACACCACTAAGCTTGCTCTTAATGCAATTCCTTCCTTCAACATCCCTATATGACCCATTCTTACAGGTAACAAAGTATAAAGGAAGTATAAAAAAAGAATGAGTACATTTAACACTGGGATTAAACATCTACAAGAGTGTACCTATTGCCATTAAACATTTGAATCCATATTGTGTCAATTTTAATTAACAAATTCCCGCCAGAATAATTTGTTTTTGCATT
Source organism: Martes martes (assembly GCF_963455335.1). Classification (NCBI taxonomy): domain Eukaryota; kingdom Metazoa; phylum Chordata; class Mammalia; order Carnivora; family Mustelidae; genus Martes; species Martes martes. Next base: position 15,386,474 of record NC_137902.1, read on the forward strand.
TAAAAAAAGTATAATAAAGTTTGCCAAGACACACTAAACAATGTTAAAAAGAAAGTTCCTGCAGCTCCTGGGTGGCTCAGTCAGTTAAGCAACTAACTCCTGATTTGGACTCAGGTCATGATCTCAGGGTTATATAATCAAGCCCCCCTCTTTGGGCTCCATGCTCAGCGGGGTGGTCTGCTTGAGAGTCTCTCCCTCTCCTTCTGCCTCCTCCCCCTGCCTGTGCGCTCTCTCTCACTCTAAACTAAATAAATCTTAAAAAGAAGAAGGGGGAGGGGGAGGAGAAAAGTTCCTGTACTGTTTTTTTAATGGAAAGACAGGCCAGGGTCAAATTCAGGAGAGCCCTGAATACACAGCTAAATAGTTTTATCATCAAAGTCTGCAGAAATGTCTATGCTATGAGCTCAGTTAAGAGAAAAGACAGGATTTTTCATCTTCCCATCTCTATAAACTGCATCTGGCTGATTGTAGGTGTCCAATAAATCTAAGGTTCCTTGATGTCACTGTCCGAAATAATCTACTGGGCGGATAAACAGAGATATCCTCCAGGCTCTTCTAATATGCTCCCAGTGTACATGAAGAAACAAAAAAGAATGCTCTTAAATTATACTTAGTGTTCCTCAAAATGTCATCCAAAGGCCACTTACACCAGAACCACCTGGAGGAATAGTTTAAAAATGGTTTCCTAAAAAATATCTCAGAACCTCAAAATCACAATCTCTGAGAGGGCAGAGATCCGGAATCTGTATTTGTACAAGGAACTCTAAATAATTCCTATGCCCACTCTGTGAAAACTACGGCATTAAAGTCTTGGTTAATTAAATAATACCTGCATCTCCAGACTCTTTTTAAGACTTCAACTTTGGGGGTAGAGAGCCAGTGCGTCCTTTAGGAGGGGTTTATCAACGTGAGCCAAACAAAAGTTTCCTGGGCGATCAAATTACAGAATATTAGTTTGTCTGCCCAAGGGAAGGGGTTTATTTGTGTAAGTGTGGGGGTTTTGTGTTTTGTTCTTCCCTGGAGACGAAAACTGTCAACTAGGCTACAGGAGTTCACGTCAGGGCAAGTCCAAGCCCGAGATGCCCCAGTTTTCTGTCCAGAGTTAACTCGGTGGGCATCCTCCCTTTCCCCTCCTTTTACTTCTCGAGCCACCGGCGCGCAAAAACGCCCATTGGCTCTCTGCGGCTTCCGCTCTCGCGGCAACCGCCTCAGCCTGGTCCCCACCCGGGCTGCAGTACCTGCTAGCAGCTTCTCCTTCAGCCGATTCAGCAGCTCGGCTGAAGTGGGCCCTTTGGGCTTGTGCACGGCGAACACGCCGCTCAGGGACAGCAGCTTAGTAGCCAAAGCGGCCTTGGAGACCCTGGCTTCGGATCCGGTTCTGGCAGCGGCTGCAACGGCCGCAGCTGCAGTCGTCGCTGGTGGGGTGGCGGCCGTTGCTGCGGCTGTTCCTGCACTTTCAGGGACCAGGGCTCTGTCTGTTTCCAAAGACGACGACGATACCACCGCCGCCTCAGCAGCTGCCATACTTTTGTAGCCCAGACCTGTTTTGTATCTGGAGTCGCACTCTAATGACGCAACAGGAGAGCGCCCGGCGTCCCTCCATCTTTCCCATACTTCGAAGCCGGGCTGGCGGTGGCAAGGGCGTTTGGGAGTTGTAGTTCGTGGCCTTCTGCTGTAGGCTGAGATGGCTGTACCTTCTGGGGGCTCTGATAAATTAGTGTTTCTTCTGTAATCCTGTCTGCCTCTTAGGTCGGGTTAGTTCTGTACTGCAGGTGTAATTTGGAATTCCAGTCCTAAACTGCTGCACCCAAACACGAAATCTGTGTATATATTGGACGGGCAATCTCTTTACATCCCACCTGCCCACACCAACCCCCCCCCTTTCCGGAACTAAGAGGATCCAGCTTCCAAAAATAAAAAATTTAAAATACCGATTTTGCTGAGGTTTTTGAAGAATCGTGGTTCCCTCGGTTCACTGCACCATTCGATTTATCGTGCCCTTGGATTCACGACTCAGAATTCCAGCACACCTAAAGGTAGGCTCTTTAAATAAAGGAAACTACCTGTTCACTGCTGTATCCCAGGGCCTCACACATAGTCGGCGCTTAACTAAATATTTCAGAATGAATAAATGGATACAAGTTCTTCAAATTTCCAAAAGAAACTTGTGGGCCAAGCCGATGTAAATCACTTGAGCCTATTTTGAATTCGTTCCTGTCCACCCCACGCCCCACGACCCCCACTGTAATTCTTAATAAGTTTAAGATTTTTAATACGTAAAAAAAAATTTTTTTTTAAATACTAACTCTTCTGTGGATTGCATCCCTTAGTAAACCATTGCTTAGATATCAAAAAGCATTGTTGCAATTCATAATATTAAACTTTACTTTCGATTTGAGACTTTCTCTGTAGAAGTTATTTATGCCCCCATCAACACTCAGGAACATTGTTTTGATCCTGGCACAAGGCATAGTGGAGAAAAAGTCTTCATTTTACTTCACTTGAGCTATATTAAATGATCTTATGAGTGAGACAGGTAAAGTTTGTCTTCATTGTTTCCCCAAGTTTCCTTACAGCCAAGCTTTCTCCTCATCATCCTCTTGCACTTTAAAACCTACTATATTGCTGATGCCTTTTTGCTGCTCAAAATTATGAATAATGGAACTTGCCCCATTCATTCAACAAATACATGATGCTTCAAATGAGCAATTTTTCAAATGTAGAATTTATTTCTATATTTTCATCCTTCCCCATTTCAGTCAGATCGCCAGATTCTCATTAAATCTTTAGGGTACACAACAATGTAAATGTACTTAATGCCACAGAAACGTACACTTAAAAATGGTTAAAATGGAAAATTTTGTGTTATGTATATTATAGCATAATAAGAAAGACCAAGAAAAAAATCTTTGGGGAGTTTTTGCAAGGTGGGAAGCTGAATTGGAAGCGGAAGTCAAGAACTCTTATGGTCTATTCTAAAAGTCTAAGCTAAATGAAAATATTGTGTATGGGAGTGTGTGGGAGGCCAGAAGAGAATAGAATTATTTTGAGAATAAAGAGAGAAAGTGAATGATTTGCAGGTCCCACGGTTACCTGAGTGGATACTGGAGCCTGCTTCAAGATTTTTCCTTTTCAAGGAAGGTGCCACAACTTCAGAAGGGAGGAGCACACCCTGAGAAGGAAAGCATCCTTTAGCCTCAGTACAGATTTCTGGGCTCTCCTCTTGGTGAGAAGCAGAGAGCCAGGGACTTTAAGAGAAAGTTTAAAGCAGGATTGAACAATAGCGACTTGGAGATTAGAGAGCCTTTCCCCAGGGGTCTAGACATCAGTAAGCTCCCCTAATTATTTTGTGACTCCAGGATGGAGGGAGCAGAGGGAGAACAGAAATAGAGGTGAAATATAATGCTTCCAATTTGAGTTTTCCACAGTGCCAGTGCAGAGTCAGAGTTAATTCGATTAAAAGAAAAACAGAAGAGCCCTGGGTGTCTTACAGAAGTGAAAAATCACTAAATTCTACACCTGCCACCGATTTTACCATATACGTCAACTAACTAGATAAAAATAAAAATTTGAAAAAGCTCCAGAAAAATGGATATTTCTTGCACATTTTATTTCTGGAATGCTAGGGAACAGCAAAATTAATTCTGCTCTGCTACCAAATCTGTACTCTTGGCATCAGAAGCATCGAGCTCTAATTTTCTGAGGTAACCAACATCTCCCACATAGAGCAAGCCTTGAATTTACAAGTTACTTAATATGTGTATGAGTTAGGATTCTTTGGTTGGGAGTGACAGAAACTGATCCAGTTTAAAATGGAAGAAGGAATCCTTTTTATAAAAGGATTTATCAGACGTACACTGGAATGTTATGCAGAACCTGAGAAGTTCTCTCTTGGGCTCTCTCTCTCTCCACCCACATCCTCTTTTTCTGCTACTCTCTTGCGTCTTCGTGCTTCTCTTTTGCTTCTAACAGGCTTTTTTTTTTTCCCTACTCCTCATTCCACAGTCTGGGTTTAAACCATCCTGTTTTGATCTAACTCCAAAAATATTCTGGATGAAGTCCATCTTGGCCACCTACGGAACAAAGGGCTTCTCTCGCTTTGTCCCTTCATCTTTTTTCACTTTCTTGCTTGATTTTTCTCCACAGCACGTTTTATGTGACATACCAAATATTTACTTATTTCGTTTAATGTCTTATTTCCCCCATCAGAATGCAAGCTCCATAAGAAATTTTTTGTATATTTTATTCATGGCTATGTCTCCAGCGCCTGGAATAGTGTCACGCATAGCGCCCAATAAATAGTTGTTGAATAACTGAATTGATAAACATGGCCGCTCCAGCAGAAACCATGTAAATACAGGGGAATTAATGACAGTCTCCAGAAAAGTAGAGTGCTGAATACATAAAATAATGAGGTGTCTTCCAAGTGCAGCCTCAATGTTTTTGTTTCCATTTCTGTGTGTGTATGGAACGGAAGCAAAGAGAGAATATGGTCACTTCATGCTATATAATAAAATGCCAACTTTCTAGACCAGCTTCCGTGCTGCCCTCAGCTACCCAGTCACTTCCAGGAATGTTAATTAATGAGACCTAAAAATTGATAATCCTCTCGGGTTTGATGCCAAACCTGTCAGAGTCTCCACAACGGTGGCATTCTTGGGGCACTTCTTTGATCCTTGCCATAGGCATATATGCCTGGGAAAACTGTTCTTTATAAAGTCTTCTCCAATTGTTGCTCATCTGTACAACTTCCTATAGATAGTAGAAGCATAGAAAATAGTGCTCGGGGGCGCCTGGGTGGCTCAGTCGGTTAAGCTTCTACTTTCAGCTCAGGTCATGATCTGAGGTCCTGGGATGGAGCCCTGGTCTGGACCCCCTGCTCAGCGGGGAGTCAGCTTCTCCTTCTCCCTCTGCCCCACACTCATGCATGCTCTCTTGCTCTCTCTCTCTCTCAAATAAATAAATTTAATTTAATTTAAAAAGAAAATAATGCTTGATGTGAACATCTAAACCATATAATGTAAGACCCTCATTTTAAAACTGGAGCACAAAATGGTGTTCCTGATAATGAAGAAGAGAATGCTGGAGATTCTCAAATCTCTACCATGACCTTGAGAAAGGCATATATTTTTTTTAAAAGTTCAGAGAACAGATGGGCATGTTTCATTACATGAAATTTGAGAGAGCTAAAAAACTCTCCCCCACCAAAAAAATCTTCTGTCCCTGCCATTTCAAATTATCCTAATAGAGAAGAAAATTATCCTCATAGGGAAGGTAATTAAAGAAGCCAGTGGTTACATAAGAACCTCTGCTGTGAACCAGGTTATTTAAAGGAAACACATTTGTGGTTTCTTGAGAGTTAGACTTCTTTAAAAGAGTTTTATTTTCTAAGGTATAAATATTTTTAATGTTTTAATTTTGATCATAAGTTTCATAATTAAGGAAAATAGTGGCAATAATGTAAAATTTTTAATTAAGCCAAAAATTTTTTTTAAAGAAGGCGTAGATAGTATCACATACATGTAGGAAGGAAAAGTTAAAGTCTAAAAGATTTGGGAATAGGGAAAAAAAAAAGAAAAAATTCCAGAGACATCAAAAGAAAACAAAAATGAACTTTTAAAGATGATCAAGAAAGATCAGTTTACTGCTTGAGGCCAATCAAGTAAAAAAGCTCAAGCAAAGCTCCTATTTTGCCTGACTTCTCCATCAAGGAGATGATTTGGGAATGAAAATGGGCATAGTCAGCCACTGATAGGAGGAGAATGAGGTCCATTCTCCTGAGTTTGGAAAAAGACATTTCTGCACTAGTTGAGATTTGATCTCCTAGCCCAGAAATGATATCTTGGGACCAGGGGAGAGGGAAGATATGAGAGCTTGCAAAAGAGATTGCTTAAGAGAACTTTTGTTGAAAAAATATATATGTTATGTGCTGGCACTTTACATTTTCCTGGAATTTCTATAGTAACTCTCAAGTAATGCTTGTGGAGAAAATAAAGTATAGGCTAGGTCCCAAAACTTCATGACAAGGTAGCTACTATAATTATTATCATCCCCACTTACTGGTGAGAAAATGAAATTAAATGAGGTTAGAGCACTTGACCCAGGATATATTGCTAGCAGAGCATAAACAGATGTGTGGGGGCCCCTACAACCAACCTCAGAATGGACTGTCTAGAGAATTCAAGAAAGCTATAATACTTATGGTCACCATTTATTACAGTGAAAGGATATGGATCCAAATCAACAAAAGTAAATTGCATTTAGGGTGAAGGCACCAAGAGAAACCAGACACAAGCTTCCAGTTATCATCTCCTAGTGGGATCACAAGGACAGTACTTACTTCTCCAAGTAATAAAATGTGACAACATGTGTGAAGTGTTGTCCGTCAGAGAAGCTCTCTCTCGCCTTGGCATCCAGGATTTGAGTTGGTGATCTGTCACATAGGCATACAGGATGTGCATCACTGACCTTAGCTGTTCAGTCTCCAGCTTCCAGAAAACAAATTAACATGTGGTCCAGGACCTCAGGCATACAAGAACAGACATTTGCCCTAAGTCATCTTGTTCGCATAAACTATATTGTCCACCTGATACAGTGTAACCCAAAACCTCAGGCATCCTAAAACATTCTTTTCAGGCAAGATATGCTAAGGAGTGAGAGGTTATCTCCTGGGAACCAGTCAAGGGCTAGTCTTTGGAATGTGCAGAATTAGCACAATTCATCTAATGCACATGTAACTAATCTAATGACTCTGAGGAATATGAGTGGCATACAAAGATGAGGCAGTTAAAGCTCAAAATGAGTAAGCAGCTTGTCAAAGTTACAACAACCAACAGGTGGCCATTAGACTTAGTAGAATTCAGGTTTGCCTGACTCCAAAGTCCATAAACTTAACCAGTATTCAGTAACCACTAACCAGATTGTAGAGGCTAGAGAACTAAGTTGAATTGCAATTATTTTTACAGAGGTGAACATTAAATTCTAGATCCTAAAAACCAATTTTTAGGGTCAAGTCCTAGAAAACATGGTTTAGAATCAACCTGAATGAACAAGTTTGGGGGATTTCAGTCTACATCAAGCCTTACATGAGTACACTATAAAATTTACATGAATATAAAATGGCCATATAAGACAGAATCTTGGAAGCAATAATGGAATCATTATGACTAGAATGAGGAAGGTGTCACGGGTCCTGATAACACAGCCAACTCAACAATGAAGGCAATACTTCATACTCTAGATCTTTCCCTGTCTCAGAAATTTTTTATCCTCTCTCTTCTCAGTTCAATAACAAGGTAATCTCATGAACTATCCCTAAGAAGGTATGATTTTTAATCAAATCAAAGTACTACTTATGTAGGTCAAAACTTCTGAGAATCAGCAATTTTAATCTAATATTAACACCTGATGATAGCAGAAGGTGTCATTCCTCCCGGGGCATTTGCAATTCATTGGAGGAATCCAAGAGACAACAGTCCAGATTAGGAAAGGGAGGGAGATATTTGTGAACATAGAAACATTCTTGATGTTTGCCAATCACATTGTACCCAACCTACATTTTCCTGACAGTTTGTTCCATTAAGCTATACCAATACCTCTTTATGGCATTGTCAATTCATGTCCATTCAAATAAATTAATGTTCCCATCTCAGCTGATTCATTTGGCAGTAAAAGCTAGTTCACCTGCCAACGCATTAGCTGGCTCACAGGACCTCTCTATCAAAAAAGCACATTTTCACAGTAATACACAAAGAGAAGCCACAAGCCCCCACCTCCCCAATACAGCAGTTTAGATTAAACACATGTGAAAATTTTTAAGGGCAAAGAGGTGGAAGAGAGGGGAAATGATACAGAATGACTGGAGATGATAGAAATATTTTACAATGTATAAAGTAAAAGTATTTGACATTTTCTTGCTTTTTAGGTCCATAAAAAGATCCCTGTAATTACTCCTGAGCTCTCAGAACATTCATTCAAAGGACAAAATTGATTCCTTACAATGTATGCAATGTTATCGAGGTACATTGAGGACATTGAATAAATTCTCAAACTAAACCAATATATACAATTATAAATATTGAATTTGTATCAAATGAAATTAATAAATATTTATAGTCTAATGTAAACAAAATACATGTGATTGTGTACAGTTGGTAAATTACAAACACAGTAGATAAGCTACTCTTGGATTTGTCAAATGTGATCTTTATTGCTGCCAAAGTAACACAGTAGATCTGATTGTTTTTATGTTGCCGAACATTCATTTGTTCATTCGTTTGTACAACAAATGTTTAGCATATATTTGTACTGTGACAGGCACATGAAATAACGTTCATAGTGACCACTGCTGCAAATGAGGTCATTGATGAACAGCTTGGAGAAAGTATCATCAGTATCAGTTTTTAAGTAGGCTCTGAGGATTTGGAATATTTAAAACCATTCCATATTCACATTCCAAAGATAATGTACAAATTGTCTTCATTGATTAATCTATGCTATCATAAGCTGGGGAAATGTCATTCTGTGACTTCAGTTTTCTTTAAACATTTGATAATGGTCTCTACTTGAAGACCATTTAAAGGCTGGACTCAGAGGTGACAGATGTTTCCCATTAACAGGTTGAATGAAGAGCCTCTTAGTTAGCCTGGACTATGCTTAGAAGCTAGCAGAGGAAGAAGAATTTACCCTACTGTCATTTGTTATCTGAAAACTCCCGAAGTCTTCAATGTCTCCTATCACTACTTAATTGAATTTAGAAAATCATGATCTTCCTTTTAAATATTTCACAGGTTTTTAAATGTACAACCAATTTTGGGGTGGAGGGGTGGGGGGCCCTGGAGAACATTTGTATATATTCCTCCTAATCTGTGATTTGGTATATATTCCACAATTTAAAAAAAAAATTTGAATGTTTAGGCTAAGTTAGAAAATAAAAATATGTTCTCATTTTTGGAGCCAAGTGCCTATCTGCCTACTTTCTCGATTATGCAGATATGCTCTGGTTCCAAAAATTTCTTGATTCTTGTGGTTAGTCTTAGGTATGGAAAAATATTTCAGAACAAGTGAAGCTTGAGTATGACATTCTAAAATTAGTTTTTACTATTTCACATTGAATTACATGTTATATATTATACCTTCATTACTCTATAAACTTTATAGAAACCTTAAGAATAAGTTCTGACCTGCATCCACATCTCCTATCAACAATAAATGTTCTTTTTTCCTTTTTTTTTCCCCTCTTCTACCACCCTACTTTGAACAAACACTAATTAACCATGAACACCCTAGTCATTCTCCCCCAAAATAAAATTTACTTCTCCTTTACAAAATTTCTGAAAGGAAAGAAAGCAATTCCCTCTTAGTACAGTTAAGATCATACTCAATGTTTTGGGGCTTTGATCTGTTTCTTAAGCTGTAACATGGGAGCCTAGTTCATACCTCGTTTGTGAATTGCCCATGACACCTTGTCAATGGTTGAATTGACTTAGTTTAGCTTATCCTGCTAAAGGTTATATCGCTCCTGTAGGGGAGGAAAAGGTTTTCCTTGATCCTCTTAGGGTTGCTGGCTGGATCTGAAAATTAAACTCACAAAGTAACAGGAAAAAAGCTTACACAGTGTACTGAATTTTTATGTGTACAGAGGGATCTTCACAAAAGAAGAAATGTCTGAAGAAGTGGCCAGAACAGGAAGCTTTTACACCTTTTAGACAAAGAAACAGTAAATTTGTGAAAAATTGACAAGACAAAGGGATTTGGGCTAGAGGTAGTAAATAATGAAGAAATAGCTAGAAAGATAAGAGTTTGTTTAAGAAGGTTTGTTTGTACAGATTTCTCAGCCCCAAATTCCCTGTCTCTGGTGACAAGAATGTCTTCCTTCCTCTTGGTTCAGGGAGGGCACTTTCCACATGGGAGATTTATCTCCAGCTTTCAGGAAAGGAGAACGAGTAGGGGAAGGTCAGAGCGACCTTTCTGCACCTGCCATTTTCTCAAATTCCTTCAGCTTAAGAAATTCAGGAGGCCAACGTGCCATATTTGGGGGAAGCATATCCTGAACCCCATCATACCCAACAAATTTATCTTTGGTAATAAATAACTACTCCAGGGGGAACATCTCCCTCTCCCGCTCATATAAAGTTTTTGGAATAATATTGAGATCCTGCTATCTATACTATACAATAAATATTCCACATTTTATCAAAAGCCAGGGTACTTAGAAGATTCATAAAGCTGCCAGTCTATGTAATTCATCAAATAGATGTGCACACCCATCTATGAAATTCTAGCCTTCCTTCATTTCAGTGTTTAAAACAGGCCAGCTAATTTTATTAAACATATGTATCTAACATTTTCATATATCCAGTGCATAAATTCTATTTTTTGATGACTATGAAGGCATATTTAGTTGACCACTGTGGCATATAACAGGGATACCAGGTAAGAATTTTTAGATAGGGTGTCATTTTGTTAAGAGATACTTCCTTTCCTGATAAATGGCTTTGAAAGCAGCTCTAAGACTTTTCCTTTCCTCATCTCCCCTACCTCGCAGAGCACCTTTGTCAGTACACCTTTGTAACCTGCCTGGGGAGAATTATAATCTGCAGTGTGACTCTGCCTGCCATTAATCTTCCTCCCATTTTAGCGGTCTGAAAGAAGAAATCCCTAGAGCATGTTTTCCCCTGGCCTCTGAGTCATTCTGTTAGCTTCCTTGGTCACAGATAAAAGAGCAATCCTGTGCGCTCACCGCTGGTCTCTGGGGGCAGGGAAGACATGTAACAACGCCGTAGCTCAGATTTTTCCGTGAAGGATTCATGCGTGTCACCAGCCAGCAGAAAATCAACACTATCAACTTCAGTTAAGGTATCACTATAAACAGAAGATGTTTTCATGGCCAGGACGGAGCTCTGAAAATAAGGAAGTGACACATGCAATTGAAAACGTAAATATATTATCATTCAGGGTGTGGGGAAAGATTTCTTTTAAAAGCTTTCATAAAATAACATTTTCTGCCCGCAGCAGCATTTTATCACCAGTTGCAATAACCAACTCCTTAAATGCATGACTTTCCTTAGAAGTCATGAATAAGCCAATTCTGATTCCTGGGTACATAAATTGTCCAGGATGTCTCTTCCAAGTACCAAATTATATGTCTATATTCTGCCCACAGAAGAGCCCTGAGATAATCTTATAACCTTGTATTATTCCCTGAAATATTCCACCAAGGTAGGAAAAAGAACAAAACTCCCAATCAACATAGTATGCAAATGGCACCCCATAAAGATATCTTCAATGTCTGTCAATCCCAAATTGGTCATTTCGTAGCTGTGCGAACTTTGGTGAGTTAATTAACCACTCTGAGCTCTTTTTCCTTTCTGTAAGACGGGGTTGTCAAATGACCTCCTCTCAAGATCGCTGCAAAGATTGAATACCACCATGCATAAAACACTGTGGGAATGACGTCCGCGTGCAACCAACGGAGCTATCATTGTTATGAATGGTAGCTCACCAAACTTGGAGCTCCTCTGAGCAGGTTGTGGGCAAAAAACCCACCTTTCTTCGTATATGCCTCAGTAACTAGCTCAATACCCTACAAGAAATGTTTACAGGCATCAATGGAAAGGAAGGGGAAGAGGAGATACGTATTAAAGAAAGAAGGAAGGGAAGAAAAAAGAAAGCAAACGAGAAGGGTACAGCCAGCAGGGGTAGATCAAGATTTCTCTCCCTTTCATGAGTTTCTGAAGCTGTTTCATTATAACTTGCAGAAACTGGAATGGACGAGACATAAATTCCTTGGTTTGGAGCCAGTGAGGATTCAAAGTAGGGTCCCTATCCTTCATTTGGCATCGGACACCCACTCTGACTAATCCGCAGTGGCACGCAGAGCACGAGGTAGAGTGACTTGGAACACACCTACTTACTTGGTGGGTGTGGGGGGGGGGGGGAAGAGGACATAACCCGATATCATCTTGAAAACTAGAAATTATCCGCAGCTTCAGGAAGAGCCAGGCTTGGCAGTTTTGGGTGAACAAATACAAAGAAAGTGTGTCAGTGGTTTCTAATGTGTCATTGAGGTTGGGTATCATTATTCCGAAGGTCGATCTAGGGGAGCAGAGCTCGCTTCTCAGACGCAAGCGGCTGTGTGGGCTAAGTGAGGTTATTTATAACTGCCATGGTTCAGGATTGCTGATGGAGACTGCAGAGTACTATTTCTTTTGGCAGATGACGTCAATTATTTTGGTGTGTGTTCTTGGAACGTGGTCTTTGCTAAATGGTTGTTAACTGGCCGCAGCTGTTATAGGAAATGATGTTAGTCTTTGGCCTTTTGTGATTACAGTAATAAAACCTGTAACTGGGTATTAGTGTTTGATGATTTATTTTAAGACTACAGCCTGTTCTTCACTCCTCTTTTGTGGGGAAAAAATTGTCTTTGGAGAAACTACATTTTATTCCTCCAAAGAAAGAACCACCATTTCCAGTATTCCCTGGAAGTATATAACACAATGTCTTTTTTTTTTGCGCTTAACAAAAAAAGCGTTTCTGTGATTGTTTTAAGTACTTAACTTGGTACTTCCAGGATTTTAGTTTTTACTGAAGCTAATGTGAATTATTCATCTATCAGCAATACTACAATGCTCTATGCTGTAAGAATACCTAATATGGTATTTACTTCTCTGGATAGAATTGATAGTGGCCTCTCTTCTCTGAAGTGATTCTCTTGTATTTCCAGGGATAGATAAAGGAAATTAGATAAACTTACCCAGACACCAAAGAATTCATCTTCATTCCTACAAGAAATTCTGATTTTATCATGTTTAGTTTAGGAAGTTCTTTAGTTGCCTTTAATTTTGATTTTTAAAACAATTCTTTACTTGGATAAATCTTTCTGACTAAATCCGAGAGGATAAGTCCTAGAAGCTGATAAACAAACGCAGACCTTCATAAAAGTCTATTCAGGATGCCTGGGTGGCACAGTTTAAGTGTCTGACTCTTGGTTTCAGCTCAGGTCATGATCTCAGGGGTCATGGGATGGAGGCCCACGTTGGGGGGGGGGTCTGTGCTCAGCGGGGAGTCTGCTTAAGATTCTTTCCCCCCCCGCCCCTCCCCCCTGCTCTCCCTCCCCTTCTCCCTCTCTCTCAAATGAATAAAATCTTGTTGTTGTTTTTTTAAAAAAAGAGCTTTTCTTCGTCGATGCATTAAACATTTGTAAACATCAAAATTCCATCTGTATAATTAGGAATGTAGAACGTAATGCCTCATCTTGAATATCCGCCTCCTTCAGCCCACCAGGACAGGAAAGCAGGCAGAGGCTGACACAGGAAGAATCAGATTGCCCAGGGGAAAATGATGAGATATATTTTATAGCCCTTTGATTTCCTCCTAATTCAGTGGGTCTTTGATTCCTGGTTTAAATTTATAAGATTTATTATCATTCTACGTGCAATAAAAATACGTTCATTTTTCAAGTAGTAATACTCTAATTAAGAATTGAGGAAGAAATTACTGTAACCCCATGGAATGCAGAGAGCTTTAAGAGCTTTCAAAAAATTACCAGGATAAACAACCGGCTATTTAGGGTCGATGATGGATCTTCTTTTGTTCTGGCAAGATATGAGGAAGAAAAATGATTCCTACAGTTATCTTCCTTTGTAGGTGATAAACAAAGATGGAGATTAGGACCCATCCTGGCATGTATACATGCCATTCATAGTGACAGTCATTTATGCAAACCCCAGAGCAGACTTTGGCTCTGTGTTGAAGCTGTGATGATCGATCCCCAGCTGGGTCCCTTATATCGCCTAAGGAAGCAGTGTCCTCTGTTTAACACCATCTCCCCATTTTTAATGATATCTGGAGACACCCAGATAACACCCTCTGGATTTGTCTCCAGTGACCCTCTCCTGAACTTTGGTCCTGATTTAAGCCTTCAAAAAAGAGACACATTCAAGTTGATTTCGTGCTATGTGCGTATCTGAAGATCCAAACTATTTCTCTTTCTCCTCATTGCCTTCTACCTCTCTGAGACAAGGGGGCCTCTGTTTCATTGTCTCAATAAGTTGAATACTTGAAGGGTATGTTTTCATACATTTTGTTTCTTTGTACTCTTAGTGCAAGGTCCTGGGAGAAGGGTGAAGTTGGAGGCTTCTGTGCTTCTCTCCAACGCTGACTGCCCTTTGTCCCTTCTGTGTTAGGTGCTGCTGCCCTTGTATGTCCCCTCATTCCCTAGCAGACTCGTCTTTGGATCCCCATTTATACAAAGGCTCAAATAACTGATCACAATCTAAATCTCAGCCCATGGTACACATCAGCATCACACGGGGAGGAAAAATTCACCTGCTTTGGTTCTACTCCAGAGAGTGAATCAGCATTGCTAGGAAGGGAACAGGAATATTTACCTCTTAAAGGACCATGAGTATTCCTGATGAAGAATTACTGACGTTCCACTCAATCTGCATTTTAATAGGTTCAAAACCTGCAACTGAAGCCACTCTGATCAACTAAAGAATTCTAAGCAGTCACGGAAGAGAAATGCAGAAAGCTGAGAATTCCCAGGACATAATGGGTGGAGGACTTTGGCTCCAAATCCCTTGTTTGTAACAACTACATTTTTTTTTTAACAATAAAATATTTTACAGTTTTTTTCTGACTAAAAAGTGAATGTTCTTTACAGGAAACATGAAAAGGATGTAAGAAAGAAAACAAAAACTGTAAAGTATGGTCTACATCTGATTCTTTCTTTCTCTCTGTTCCTCATTCTCTCTCTCCCTCTCATACACACACACACACACACACACACACACACACACACACGGTGCCTAACAAAGTGCCTCTCTTATTTTACGTACTCAATAAATATGTGCAGCCTGAATGAATTTGGTGACACAGCTTTGGACTCTTTTCTGGGCATTCACAGAAATATAGTAACAAGCCTTCTAATGGTCTCTATTCCTTGCTTTCTCAATCAGCTTCAAAAGAAAATATTTTTTAGGATAATTGTGTAAAAAATATATAATAGAATTATTAAATACAATTTGAGAGGCTCTTTGATCTTTCAAAATTACTCATTGGCAATTTTTAAGTTTGAAAAAAAATCTGTCTTCTGAGAAATAAGACTTCTGCTTCTCTCTTAATTTCTTTCTTTTTTTTTTTTTTTAAAGATTTTATTTATTTATTTGACAGAGAGAGAGATCACCTGTAGGCCAAGAGTCAGGCGGCGGGGGCGGGGGGGGGCGGTGGAGCAGGCTCCCTGCTGAGCAGAGAGCCTGATGCGGGGGCTCTATCCCAGGACCCTGAGATCAAGACCTGAGCCGAAGGCAGTGGCTTAATCCACTGAGCCACCCAGGCGCCCCTCTCTCTTAATTTCTTCCCAAAAGTATCACGTCTAATTCCATTCAATAGCTGCAACAGTCAGGATTGGGTTTGGTTGCATATATTAGTAATCCCAAATAAGAATGGCTTTAAACAAGAAAAAGTCCAGAGGTAGATAGTCCCATGCTGGGAGGGCATTTCCATGGTGAATCAGAGACCACAGCTCCTTCTTTCTTCCTTCTCTACCGTCGTTTGTACGTGTCTTTCATCCTTAAAGTCTACCCAGAGTCAAAGTTGGCTATTAGAGTACCACCCTTTACATCCAAATTCCTGGCAAGAAAAAGGAGGAAAGAGAAAAGGGAAAAGAAAGAGCATCTGGACTGAGTTAGTGCCTGTTAGGAAGCAATCCTAGAAGGCACACCCATCAATTTGTTTACATCTCAGTTGAGCCCTAGCTTCAAGGGAAGCTGGGAAATGTGGTCAGCTGCTACTAAGAATACAATCACGGTTCTGTTAATAGGAAACAATGGGCAACATATTGTATAGGCAGCTAGCACATAAGAGACCACAGCAAAGTCTCTTATGTCATTCAACAGTCAAAATGCAAATAAGGATACACCTACCAACAAGGAGTTTAGATAGTAAATTTTTATCCTAAAAACTTAGGGTGATTCAGGGTTATTTCAGAAGCTCAAGGATGTTATCAAGGTCTGGGCACCTTCCAACTTTCTGTTATGCCATTCAAAAATATATCAACAATGTCCTTCTCTGTAGCCAAAAAATGGCTACATTGTGTCTTCACATTACAACATCCAAACCCTGGAAAGGGCAAGTTCTCATCTGTGTCTCTTCAGGGAAGAAACTCCCAGCTGACTAACTGGGTACCACATGCCCATGGTTACACCAATCATTAGCAAGAGTAACGGAATTACAACAACTGGTTTATAGTAATGAATCAGTGATTCCCTCCTGGGCCGGAGTATGTGAGAAAGTAAATACTTGAACAAAATCAGGGTTCAGCTACCAAGGAAGAAAGAAAGTAGTCTAGGTGGTTAAGAGAATGACTTTGGATAGATGTCTGCCACACTTATTCTATGTTTTATAAAACACTATTTACAACTATTCTGAGTAGCACATACTTAGGAAATTCCATGATACCTTATTCATTACTTTTTTTTTTTTTTTAAAGATTTTATTTATTTATTTGTCAGAGAGAGAGGGAGAGAGAGCGAACGAGCACAGGCAGGCAGAGTGGCAGGTAGAGGCAGAGGGAGAGGGAGAAGCAGGCTCCCCGCTGAGCAAGGAGCCCGATGCGGGACTCGATCCCAGGACGCTGGGATCATGACCCGAGCCGAAGGCAGCTGCTCAACCAACTGAGCCACCCAGGCGTCCCCCTTATTCATTACTTAATTAGCATTTTCTTTCAAAAGGGCAAAATACAAGCCTGAGATCAGACAATGAATCATTAAACATTAATACACAGACACAGATTTCTCTTTCTATAGTTGGAGAAAAATAAAAGGAATGGTACTTTTTGATGAATAGTATCAGTACTCATTAAGTGTTATACTTTTAGCATTACAATGGCACTGGGGAAAAGAAAAAAGTCCCAATTATTCTAAACTTCAAATAACTGTCAAATAATTTGCATTTCTCTCACATAGATGAAAATACATTTTTATTGGGTGTTCCACTTAAAGTGCTGAGGACATTAACTGATCAATGAATGTAACATTTTCCTTTATTTTCCCCCCAATAATAGCAGTGTTTGTGTGCCCTAATTGTATGTGTCCCCACCTCTATCATTCCAGATAAAGCAACCCAGCCTTATATGTTGAAGGTTTGAGTTTCCTGAACTCTAAGAGGAAATATTTGACTTGAATTCCTGGGGACAACTATACCTGTCTCTCACCCATGTGGCCAATAAGAATAAAAATAACTCACTGAGAAGCACTTTCCAAAAAATTCCTTTACTCTTTTGGCCTTTCCGTTCTGCTGGGAGTGAGGAAATCATCCAACAGCCGTCTTTTAACCTGGCGGTTGGAAACAGGTCACCGAAGATTGTGGAGCACAAATAAAGGAAGTGCATTGGTTCCTGATGACAACCTCCAGCATCCATGCCAGCTCAGGACTGCCTTCATCTCAACTTCTACATGAAAAATTGACCCTTCTCTATTTTATCACTGTGGTCAGGTCTCTCTTTTCGGCAGAAGCGTTGATGCCCTAACCAATTCACGGAACTGCCACGCCTAATTGGGGAGTAATAATATGACTGATCTTCATTTTTTTTTCATGATGACAGACTGATAAATCATGGGGTCAAAAACCAAACACAGGGGGCGCCCGAGTGGCTCAGTGGGTTAAAGCCTCTGCCTTCCACTCAGGTCATGATCCCAGGGTCCTGGGATCGAGCCCCGCATTGGGTTCTCTGCTCAGCAGGGAGCCTGTTTCCCTTCCTCTCTCTCTGCCTGCCTCTCTGCCTACCTGTGATCTCTGTCAAATAAATAAATAAAATCTTTTAAAAAATGTTTAAAAAAACCAAACACAGTTTTATCTGGCCTTAAAGCACATACGTTTAATTATCAAGCTATCTGGTAAACCAAGCTGGGCTGATCTGCCTGCTTAGGCAGGCAGGGGGTGGGAGAAGGGCAGTGTAGAACAACGGGCAGAGCAAGGACCAGGTCACCAGAAGGCAGCAGAAGGAATCCTCGCAGGTGGATGTGTGTGTGCACAGTAACAAGGCCCAGGAACTAGAATCATTCTGATGAGCACAGACCCATCTGCTTTTTAGTCCTAATCCTTGAACTTGAGGTATTTCTAGGCTGGAAACCTAAAACACATCCCTAGCACTTAGATTCCTAACTGAGTTGCTGCCGATCCTGGTAAGTCAACTCTCGGAGAAGAAATTTTGATCTGAATTAACTAGTTTAATTGTCTGTGAAATCCAGGTTAACCAAATAATTACAAGTTAATCCTCCCATTTAATGCTGCGTCGAACCTCCCTCTCTGACTGGAAAGGTCCTATTTGTATTCTGGGAGTTCTCTGCCTCTGCGTAACAGGTATGCCTCCTGTCACTAGCGTGGGGTACAAACGTCAGGGGACATCAGGCAACGTCTGGAGTCATTTTTGGTTGTCACGACTGAGCAATGTTACTGGCATCTGGTGAATAGAGGTCAGGGTTGCTGCTGAACCTCAAAAGCACAGGACACACACCCTAGCGTGGAGAATTATCCAGGCCAAAATGTCAATAGTGTTGCCCTTGAGAAACCACGCTGGAGTCAAACAGTGCTTAGTGCAGGGAGAACTAGGCACTTTAACCTGTTAATGACACTCCAATCCGTGATTTCAAGCTCCGAAGTAATATTTAAACCTGGCCTCTTGATTCAACATATTAAGCACCTAATTGATTATACTCCAATGCATGTTTTCCATTGTAGATGCAGCCAGAAGGGTAGCTGATAGGCTTCTAAAATCCTTCCTCCTTTCTGTTTCAAGTTTTCATGTTTACTGGAAGGTCATTAAGTTGCTTTGCTTTTGAAATCCATTTATTACTTCCAAATCTAGTGCGGTCTATTTAGTCCTTTCTTAATGCTGTCTAGTGAAACATTAATGAGGAGCTCACGCATAGTCATAGAATTTGTCTGATTACCTCATTTATTTTTAATGAGCTTGCTGCTTACACTTCAGGATAACCTAACAGAAATTGGATAATGTAATTCTCTCTAGGTGGAGTGCCCCTAAATTTGACTCTAAATTATTAATCATGTACGCCGAGGACATTAAAGAGTCTTTTGCCCATAAATTTACCTAAATCTTTGACTATGTAGATCTATCAATATATTCTCTTCCCTGAAATGTCTTTTAACCAATTATTGTGGCTGAAAACATTCAATTTTCTTCAGAGTGAAGTCCTCAGAATTCAAAATCTGAGGAAATTGAACTCCATCATAAGATCCAAACTTGAGCCCACTGTTAAGCATTAGAGACACGTCAGTTTCCCAAGAAGAAAAGTGAATCGCTATTTTAAATACCAATTTGTGGCTTTCAGAACCAAGGTAATATCTTTAATTCAACCTATTTCTGTTCCTAGATCATCTAGGTTTGTTATATATGGTTTAAAAATTCTCACCTTATGGATCTGGGCACAAAGTTTCATTAATATTCTACTAGTTTATGGATAGTGAGTACCCTAAGCCCCATGGTAGCAATGATTATAAGATTACTTGGCCAGTAAAAGTTTATTTGACAACTGGAAACATCTTACACAAAAAAAGATTAAATTAGTTGTCCTTATCAATAAACCCAAAACTTCTGTAACCCAGCCCTTTTTTTTTTTTTTCTTTTTTATTTGTTAGAGAGAGAAAGCGAGCAAGCAAGCACAGGCAGAGGCAGAGGGAGAAGCCGGCTCCCCGCCAAGCAAGGAGCCGGATGTTGGACTCGATCCCAGGATGCTGGGATCATGACCTGAGCCAAAGGCAGCCGCTCAACCAACTGAGCCACCCAGGCGTCCCACCCAGCCCTTTCCTAAGAACGGTAGCAACTACGTCTTTCCAACAGAGCAAGAATAACAATGAAACTCAGCCTGTAAATGTTATGAAGATTCCTATACAATCCTGACTCTACCAATCCTGAATTCAGGCTATGTTTACCCTAGAATTATTACAAAACCTAACAAAAGAAGCCTTCTACTGAATTAATCAGTCTCAGCTCATCAACACAACAGTTCAGTGAGGATGACCAATACTTCCTAGACTCTCCTGGTCCAATATTTCTCTCAGCCAAAGCCAGTTGGTTTGATTGAAAGTTGGAGCAGTAATGTTGCAGCGAAGGTATCAACCCTGTAGGACGACTTCAGTGGAAACGCCACAAATAGGGCAGTCATGCTGGTCATTTTGGTCATGGAGCTTCATGGGTTAGGGCTCCAGTAGACTAATTAGTCTTATTCTTTCAGTTCAAAGATAGACCCAGAGGTCAAATGAAGATCAAAATATGAAATTTATTTCCAGTAAAGCTGGACTAGAGTAGGCTGCCAGCACCTGTGACTAAGTCAGACTTCCTGTTCTTTCTTGAGCTGCACACAGAGGGAGGACTCTCGAGAGGCCAGAGATGCCCGTGTGCTTGTCATCTGAGGTGAAGAGTATATATCCCTGGACAGGCTCGTTGAGAAAAGATCGATGCCAATAGCTCAACACTCTTCTAGCAATCCCACTGTGGAAGGTGTCAGCAAGAGAAGGAAGGCGGAAGCTTCTATCCAATAGTTCCAAGATCATGGAAGTTCTTACTTTATGAGCCATGACTAGAAAGCCAGGACAAGGAGAAACTGATCCCCAATGACTCCCAAATCTCGTTGCTTTACAAAATCGGCGGCTCAATTTTTCAGTTTCCAGTAGTCCGTCTTTAGGTATAGAAATAGAGACAGTCTTTATCCCTGAAACAGACTTCACTGTTAAGCGCCTATGAATATACTATGGTATTGATGGCTCAGTGTTGGATGAAATATTTAATTTCATCAACCAGGGCTCTTTTGTGTGGAGATGACCAGATTATATTAACTTCAATTATTGAACATATCTCTAGTGTCTCCTCGATGACAGGTTAAGATTAGATACTTAAATAATAGTATGGCCCTCATCGAGAGAAAAAAAAATCTTTATAACTATGTATGGTGATGGATGTTCACTAGAACATTATGGTGACCACTTTGTAATATATACAAATAGCGAATCATTATGTTGTGCACCTGAAATTGATATAATGCAATATGCCACCTTGAACTTCAATTTAAAAAAATCGCCACCTGGGTGGCTCACTTGGTTAAGCATCTGCCTTCAGCTCAGGTCATGATCTCAGGGTCTAGGGATCGAGCCCTGCATCAGGCTTTCTCCTCAGAGAAGAGCCTGCTTCTCTCCCTCTGTGCTTGCTTTCTCTCTCAAATAAATACAATTTAAAAAGAAATAGCATGGTAAAGGAAGCTTGGAAATAATTTTGAACAGTGGTTCCTAACACTGATAGTGCATTCGAATCACCTGATGAAGGTTAATAGCTAAACATGCACGGCAGTTCCTATTCTCAGAGGTTTTGATCGAATTGGTCTCAGGTGTGGCTCCAGCATCAGGATTGGAACAGTCCCCAGCAGGGCTTCCAAATTCATGAAGGAGTCTCTCCTGGTAGATGCTGCCCTGAACCTGGAGTCAGGGCTTGGCTCCGGTTGTACTTTCCACCCGCACCCCCAGCAGCACTTTTCTGATCAGCATAAAACTGCCCGAGTATTCACATTGGCCCTGCTCCCAAGTTGAGGAAGTCTGGAAATCAACGGGGAATTGAATTGAGGACAGCCATTACCGTGGGAAATTAGAAGCCGCAAACCTGGGGGGCTAGTCTGAGGTCTGTCATTTCCAAAATCTGTAACCTCAGAGACTGCTGCCCTCTGGGATTCTGCGCTCTCCTTTGTTACAAAGTATAACAGGAGTGGGATGTGTCTCTGTTTCAGCCACGGGAACTCTAGAGCCGGTTTTGTTCCAGCTCATGCAGGTCCTAATACGGGGGGTATTAGACTAAGAACCAGGTTTCTACTTGTAGAGGAAGTGTCAAAAGCAGCTCGTCACCCTAAATAACTGGCTTTTTATCCAGAAACACATTTGTAGAGCGAGGATAAAGCTAAGCAAACTTATTACGGACTCTCATCCTCCTAAAACCCAGTAGAGGAAGAAAGGAAGGGATCCCTGACCAAATCTGGGGAGGTATGGGGCACAGAATCTCACCACGCCTGGCAAGATTTGGGGCATGTCCAAGGTGAAGGGAATGTGGGGCTATTCAACTTGGTCAGCATCCACCGGGAGACAACCTCCTTTGCTCAAGAACAGAATTTCATCCCTTGGGCAGATCTCTGGAAACAGAACTGGTAACAAGAGTGGGGCTTTGGCCACTAATTCTCAAAAGTTAGCATGCGTCAGAATGACTTAGAGAAAGTGCGAGAACCCAGATTGCTGGTCTCTGCGTTCGCACCAACCCCTCCAGAGTTTCTGATTTATTAGATCCAAGATGGGGCTTGAGAGTTTGCTGCTTCTGCTGGTCCAGAGAGCACATTCTGAGAACTACTGCCTCAGGCCGTCTTAGAGCCACTAGTGCCCCACCTTACCCCCTAACCCCTGGGCCGAGGTAGTCACTGCACATTTGGGTCACTAAAATCCTCTGAAAACTTCTGAACCCAGTTGCATTTTTTGTGAAACCTCAAACTTTAGGTTTCATTGGGAGTTTTGTACAATATTGTCGTTAACCAAAAACAAATTTGTTATTTCATTAAGTTGCAAAGACAAAACACATGCAAATGCACACACGCACTTGACCTTCTATCTGGCAGATTAACACCACAGATAAAGATCACATTGAGATTTGCTTCTCCATATCTTTTTTGATTGTTTTAAAAGTTCCATATGGTGACTGTTAGTAAACAGACCCTTTTCTCCACTTGTAGCCGAGAGACTATTTAACTTTCTTGCTATTTAAATAATGCCCCAATGAACATTATTTAAGTACAATATTTTCCCCCAGGATTTTGGATTGCAAATACAGCTACTGTCATATTGAGTGAAATTATCCTTCCTGCATTGTATTAGCCTGGCTTCTCCAGAGAAACAGAACCACCAGGATATAAAAGGAGATTTAGTAAGAGGAATCAGCTCACGCAATTATGGAGGCTGAGAAGTCCCACCATCTGCCATCTGCAGGCTGCAGACCCAGGAAAGCCAGTGCTGTAATTCAATCTGAGGTTGAAGGCTTGAGAACCAGGGGAGCTGATGATGTAAATCCTAGGCAGAAGATGAGATGAGAGATCTCAGCTGCAGAAACGAGGCAGAGAAAAAGGGGAAAATTCCTCCTTCCTCTGACTTTTGTTCTCTTCAGTCCTCAACAGAGTGGATGATGCGTAGCCACCTTAGGGAGGTCATGGGCTTTACTGAGTCTGCCAGTTCAAATACAAATCTGATCCAGGGGCCCCTGGGTGGCTCAGCTGTTTAACTATCCGACTCTTGATCTCAGGTCAGGTCTTGATCTCAGGGTCATGGGTTCCAGCCCCACGTTGAGTGCCACGCTGGCTATGGAGCCCACTTAAAAGTAATAATAATAACAATAATAATAAAAAATACTAAACTGATCCAGAAACACTCTCTTAGGCGTGTCCAGAAATAATGTTTGAACAGATATCTAAGCATCCTCTGATACAGTCAGGTAGAGACATAAAATTCACTATCATATGCATGTTTGAAAAAATTCCTCTTCAGTCACCATACTGTGGAAAGAGCCAAGATGCCCTTCAACGGATGAATGGATAAGGAAAATGTGGTCCATATATACTATGGAGTATTACGCCTCCATCAGAAAGGATGAATACCCAACTTTTGGATCAATACGGATGGAACTGGAAAAGATCATGCTGAGTGAAATAAGTCACGCAGAGAGAGTCAATTATCGTATGGTTTCACTTACTTGTGGAGCATAAGGAATAACATGGAGGACATTGGGAGATGGAGAGGAGAAGTGAGTTAGGGGAAATTGGAGGGGAAGACAAACCATGGAGACTGTGGACTCTGAGAAACAAACTGTGGGATTTGGAGGGGAGGGGGTTGGGGGGTTGTGTGAGCCTGGTGGTGGGTATTACGGAGGGCACGAATTGCAGGGAGCACTGGGTGTGGTGCATAAACAATGAATTCTGAAACACTGAAAAGAAATAAAATAAAATGAAATGAAAAAAAAAAAATTCCTCTTCCCAGCAAATGGTTCTAACTCTCCCCTCAACTTCCAGTCCTGGGGCCTCTCCAAGGAGTCATTTAAGCTGAAACTGAGGATACGGAATATCCATGCTGTTGCAGGTAGAAGAGTCCAGTTTAAAAAAGTAAGTGCAAAGGCCCTATGGTGGGCAAGAGCACCAGGTAAAGTACTGAGGGAAGAACAGTGCAGTTAGAACCAAGGAATGGGGGGGGGGGGAACAGAAAAAGGATACAGTAGAAAAATACTTTATAAGGCATTTTAAAAAGTTGGGGTTTTGTTCTCAGTGAATGGATGATTTTAAGCAGGGGAATTATATAACTATATTTTTGCTTTAAGAAGATCACTTTTGGGGCACCTGCATGGCTCAGTGGGTTAAGCCTCGGCCTTCAGCTCAGGTTGTGATCCCAGGGTGTTGGGATCGGGCCCCGCATCGGGCTCTCTGCTCAGAAGGGAGCCTGCTTCCTCCTCTCTCTCTGCCTGCCTCTCTGCCTACTTGTGATCTCTCTCTCTCTCTGTGTCAAATAAATAAATAAAATCTTAAAAAAAAAAAAAAAGAAGATCACTTTTGCTATCAAGTGCAGAATGGATTAAAGAAGGAAGACTGAAAGTGGGGAGACCAATTAGAAGGTCGTTGTTTTGTCCAGGCAAATGATGGTATAAGGGACTAAGGGAACTGGTGAGCAAGGGACAGAGATGTGGTAAAAGAAATATATTTGGAGGTAATCCATCCAGGATTTCCTGATATGTGGGGATGAGAAAGTGAAAGAAAGGGAAAAATAGAGGCTGGGTAGATTTCTGGCTTGAGAGATGGAGGAACTAACTGTCTTCCCAATTACCCAAATCTCAGGACCAAAGCCCCTCCCATCTACTCTCTCTTGCTACTTCTGTATCTCTTAAGGATTTCACCTGCTAATTACACACACACACACACACACACACACACACACACACACACCAGATACTATTAAGTTCCAATTCCTGGTTCCCTTCTTCCATCCAGTCACGATAAATGGAAGTTCAGATGAGTTCTTGCTCTGAGCTTTTACTTCTAAGAGGGGACTTCATCAACTTCTCTGTCTCAAACCTTCTTGTCCTCATAGTTCTCCTTGGGCCCAGCCCCAGTTCTGATAGACTATCTCCTCTTGGAATGCTTCACTTCAGACACCATGGGCTCCTGAAGGCATTAGGTACTCTCTTTCTTAGAAATGGGTATTATATATTGCCTAGGGATGTTGTAGCAAGTTACCAAACAAACTGAGTGGCTTTACAAAAAGGAAACTTATTCTTTGACAGTTCTAGAAGTTCAAAATCAAGGTGTCAGCAGGTCTGTCTTCCCGCTGAAGGCTCTGAGGAGGGATCCTTCTTTGTCTCTTCTGGCTTCTAATGGTCCCTGCTTGTGATAGCGTCATTCCAGTCTTGGCCTCCATCTTTACATGGCGGTCTTCCCTCTATATCTCTGTCTGTGTCCACATTTTCCTCTACTTATAAGAACACCAGTCATGTTGGATTAAGGGCTTACCCTATTCCAATATTGCCTCCTTTAAAATTAACATCTACAATGACCCTCTTTCCCAATAAGATCACATTTTGAGGTACTGGGGGTAGGGCTTCAACATACCTTTGGGGGGCACAATTCAACCCATAACCGTGTGTGATTTACATCTCTTATAAGTATAGACTGTGTGACATCTATCTCTCGAATTTTTCTACCTGCCCCTCATGATGGACCACAGTGGGCTTTCTCATTGAGGCACTCCTTCTGTACTCAGCTGGTAGCCTCAGACATACATGGAGATCCAGAGGTGATGTCCCTCTAAAGCTTGCTCCACACTATCATAATCAGGGCACCTGCTTATACATTTTTAGTATGAAAAATAATCATTAGACATCCTGAATATTTTTGTTGGTCTGATCAATGCATTTTTTCCATGTAGGCAAGCTGCATGGGAAATCAAGTTATCAATTGTTTCTTGGCCTTTTGGCTAAGATCAAGTGTGGAAATCAAGTTATCAGACACTTTTTGGAAATAATGGAAGAAGTGGATGGTGGGGGTGGGAGGCAGAAGTTTTATAATTTGGACATTTGGTGACATCCACCCAGGACTACAATAAGAAGGCGATTAGAGGGGCTTCATCTACAATCTGTACTTAGATGACACAGCTTAGTCTTATCTCTGACAAGTGATTTCTACCTCCTTGGCTGACAAAACCCTCCCCTGTCCCCATTATTTAGAAACATATCAATATTTTCAATCGGATTAATGTCCATTCTTACTGCCTCAGGAACCACTTGGTCCTGTTAAGGTACCTTAATCTCTGCACTGACCCGTTAGGAATTCATTCAGTCTAACTCCGAGAAGGCAACTGTATTTCCAAGCTTTTGAGGGACACAGCAACAGCCACGCTACAGGGATATTGTTTTCCTTCAGTGTCTTTGTCTTCACAAGAGCAGAGAGATTAGATTCAGACGGGTCAGGGGCAGGAAGGTAAAGGTCCCAGCAAAGGCTATCTTGCACCGTACACTGCAAACTCTTGGGGAAGTGGGGGGATAATAGGAAGACCCTAAGGAAATGAGGGGCACATAAGAGTGAAACGAGAGTGGAAACTGACCTCAACTTTGCAATTTTCCCGCTGAGGCAATTCTGACAGTATCTCCCTACCCTTTTACAAAGAGCAGCCAGTGAAAACTGAGATGACAACAACGTGGTGGTTTTTTTTTTTCTTTCCCCTTGTAAAACTGGGCTCCATTTGAGATGGAATATTAATGGCAAAAGGCTCAATATCTCATTACCAATCCCCATGGGCTTACAGTCCCCAGAAAAGATAAATATTTGAATAGATGATAATAATGTGTATGATAATTCGTAGTCAGCTTGCCACATGCCTTTTCATTGAGTCTTTCATTTTACCCTAGTGCTTCTGAGTGACATTTGCAGTAATTACATACATATATACTTTGAATTCTGAGCCCAGGATTGGATGATCATTAAGCCCACACAAGCCTTCGAAAAAGAGCAGCATTTGTATTGATTTACCCAGGACAGTAACACATTGTCTAGAGTCTTTCCCTTTTTTCTTTCAGTCCATTGAGTAAAAATAGATTGATGCTTACACCAGTTTCCTCAAAATTTTGTTTGAAGGGGAACTTGAGGTCACCTTAATAGCTATCAAAACCCTTCTTATTGTCAAACTTGGAAAACTTTCCCCAATTTCCTGTTTGAAATGCTGTCTTTGGGGGAACTTTAACCTTCTTCTGACTCCTAATTAGCTTTTCTTCAATAACAAGAGTTCAGTGGGAAGAGAAAACAGTCAGAGAGGTTGCCTGGGGCACACAGGTTGCAGAAGTAATGGGACTCCTTTCAACTCTTCCTCTGAAGCAATTCCAAGGATTAATATTGTTGTCTTTAAAGTATGCTTTGGAACCAAGCCTCCCAAAGAAGGTATTGATGTACACAAGCAGACACAATTCCCAGATGAGCCCTTGGTTGATTTATGCTGATCCATGCTTCTACACTGTCACAGATTTGCCTGCAGTGACAACTCTTCAAGATGACTCCTTCTTCCATGGACCCTTCCTAGACAGCCTGTTATAGACCCTTCCAAATCCCTGCAGTCAGTGCGTTCAAGAGTCAAGTACTTTTCCATGAGATGGGGAAATGGTCCTCCAGTGGGAAAGGAATTTTCGATTCATTTGGACATGGATGAGGATGATTGGCCAAGATCCTTTGTCTCAAGTCTCCATTCCAAAATTTCCTTGCTCTATTTTCATATTACTAAAAGACCCAGCCAAGTGATTTTTTAAAACAGAAAAGAAGCCTGCTCTCAAATATAAATGTATTTATCCTTTGATTCATTCAACAAATATTTATGATGTCCCTGCAGTGTGTCAGGAAAAGGTGCTAAGTTTGAGGTGTAACTTTAATCCTCATAGAGTTTACATTCTATCATGGAACATGGATAATAAGCAAGCAAAGACAAACACAAGCCCAGTTGTTCCCAATAGTGATAGGCTTTTTAAGAAAGAAGTGAAGAGGGCAATTGGAGGGTAATTGGGGAAAGACACTTGATACAGGGTGATCATGGATCACCTGGGGAGGTGACATTTTGTCTGTAACCTGAGAGATGAGGAGAGAGTCATGAGAAATGAAAGAAGACTCTTCCAGGCAGGAGGGGTGTCAAGAGCAAAGGTCACGAAGCCAGAAAGAATAGAAGTGAAATTTTTAGAACATGACAAGCCAGTCTGCCTGGCTGAAGGTTAGATTAGAAATGAGAAGTATGGGAATTTACTGCGGAAGACCCGGGAGACGGAGGGAGACTCCAGTCGAGAGTCTGGTTTTCTCTAAGGCCATGAGAAACCGTTGGAGGATTTCGATCACGGTCTGACTGAGGTGACCCGTTCAATAAATTTACCCATCGACCAGAGCCTTGTTTTAAAAAATTATTTATAAAGTTTAGAGAATATGTAGTGGATTTTATCAGCTCAGTTTTGCAGCATCTCAAATTGAATGTGATAGTTTTAACAGCTTTTGAAGATTCCTTGACGTTTTGGTTGACTGATTCTGTCTCTTCTCCCTAGCAGCGTCTCACGGAATGGTCAGATGGTCAACCACTCCTGGGTAAACTAGTCTTTTAGAAATACATTTAGTGTAAAAAATTAGCCATAGCTGATACTTCAACAATGTTTTATGTTTGCATTGATTTCTAATTCTTGTTAATGAGATTTTAAAAGGATAATTTTATTTTTCTAATATTTTCACACTTTCAAGATATTTTCTCCATTATGTCAAGTAACAGATCAATGTTTATTATTTTTAACTATTTGCAGCTTGAAATTATTATGTGATGCGTTTGCTTTTGTCACTTTCTGGTTTATTTCTCCATTTTTACCCTCTTTAGGATTCTTAACCCCTTTTTAAATTCTTTTACAATTTCACATTTATGATTAAGCTAACTCAACTCTGAAATATTAATCATACAGCATTTTGTGCTAACTCCTTCTAGGCATTCTTTTCACTCAGTTGAATAATTCTCCTTTTGTCACACTGAGTCTTTCTGCAGACAGCTCCTACGTCTATGTATATAATATTTGCTGGCTAGAAATAAAACTTGCAGCATTTGGGGTGCCTGGGTGGCTCAGTGGGTTAAGCATCTGCTTTCGGCTCAGGTCATGATCTCATGGTCCTAAGATTGAGCTGTACGTCAGGTTCTCTGCTCAGTGGGAAGTCTGCTTCTGCTTCTCCTTCTCCCTCTGTGCTCTCTCTTGCCCTCTCTCTCACTCTCAAGTAAAAAAATAAACTCTCAAAAAAAAAAAAAACAAACCTTGCAGCATTTAATATATGGCAGGATTGTATAAATCTCCTTCTCATTTGTTTGGGATAATTTAGTGTTAACTTAATATTTGAAAAGTAAGAAATAATAGTGAAATATTTTTAAGGATTTTTTTTATAAATCAGTAAATTCAATAAATTTGGAGATGTTCATTTGGTAAACTGTCACTGAATGTATTGGATTTCTGTAAACTAGCATTTGGCAAATGGATTTTCAGGTAATTCACCCAGAAGTGATGCAGTTTCCATTAAAGAAGAAAGAACACATAAATGTTGACAATTTATATTGAATTCAAGCCTCTACCTTTTGAGAAAAATACAACCTGCTTTGAGAAATAAATGGGTATTTTTTTAAAGCTTCCAATTATTAAAGTTGCAGAAAATCCTGAAGTCTACCCCCAGCCAGCCATCTTTTATATATGGTTTTCAACATTTATAAAATGTCGTGTTTTCCGCTAGACTTTCAGGGCAGGCTTTTCAAATGCTCACCTTTCACAAATAATCCTTTTCTAGGATGAAAACTCAGTTACTAAGGACAACAGACCGCTCCAATCCAACAGGGACGTGCATACATGAGTGGGTTCTCGTGAAATGTCTTCCTGGATTTTTCTTCTCCACAAAGTTCCTGGTAGTCTGCCGGATGACTACCCAAAATGCTGTTACAATTGTGGTATTTTATGATTTAAAGGTAATTTAAAAATCAATCCCCTTTGCCATTTACTTTCAGAGATGCTCACTTGCTTTGTATTGTTTTGAAATGTGGTCAGATGAAAGAAGCTCTCCCTGTCCCCCGAGCCCTTCAAGTCAGACTTTACACCTTCCTCTCACTTCAGTTCCGTTCCATGAGAATGGCAAATACTTTGGGTATGTCTTTGCTTTCCCTCCTCCTGTTCCGGAGCCATGCTGACAAACTGCCTCGGCATTTTCGTCCACTTTCTATTCTGCATCTTGCTCAAATTTTTCTCTCTTTTCTTGTTCTTTTTTTAACTTTTCCACTCTGCTTGGAGGGCCATGCACAACTCAAAGTGAGCATATTTTAAGAAAAGAATGACCGGTATCAGTTCTGCAGAAGAAACAAATGTGCTTGAGATCCCAGTATCCTTCCTCGCCCAGGGTAAAGCAGAATGGCGAACATCTGAGTTAGAGATACTTTTGCTCAGAAGGCAAATATTTCCATTCAATAGGTAACTTTAAATTTTTCATTATTATAATTATAATAATATTTGTAATGTTGGAATACGATGTACACAATAACAATGCAAGGATTTTTTTTAAAGATTTTATATTATTTATTTATTTGAGAGAAAGAGGGAGAGCGTACAAGCAGGGGGAGTGGCAGAGGGAGCCTGATGTGGGGCTCCATCCCAGGACCCCGGGATCATGACATGAGTTGAAGATAGGCACTTAACTGACTGAGTCACCCAGATGCCCTGACCTTTTTTTTTTTTTTTTTTTTATGTTTAATGGCAGGCTAAATGATGCCCCCTCTAAAGATGTCCATGTTCTCATTCCTGGAACCTGTGAACTTGAACCTTACATGGCGAAGGGATCTTGCAGATGTGATGAACTTTAGAAGTTTGAGATGGGTAGGTTATCCTGGAATATCTGGATGAGGCCAGGGTGATCACAAGCATCCTTAGAAGAGGGAAGTCAAAGTCAGAAAAAGGGATATGGGAGCACCTGGCTGGCTTCATCAGTATGGCATGTGACTCTTGATCTCAGGGTCGTGAGTTCAAGCTTCATGCTGGGCATAAAGATTATTCAAAATAGGAGATCTGATGATGAAAGCAGAGGTTGGAGTATGATATTTCTGGAAGGGGGGCCATGGGCTAGAGAGTGTGGGTGGCTTTTAGTAAATGGAAGAGGCAAGGAAGCAGATTCTCCCCTAGAGCATCCAGATGGACACAGCCCTCTACCCTCAGGAAGAATCTTAGATGGTCAGGGTTCTCTACCTGGTGAAATGATCCAAACCTTCATTTCCTCAGAGTCTGAGTCCTCAGTCCTCCTGCTTTTTGTTTGTTGGGTACTAGAGTTTTCTATTAGCCTTTACTATTGAGCATGGAAATATCAAGAACTCTAGAGAATCCTCTGTGTTCCAGACAGGTCTCCTCGTCCACATTGTGTAGCAACAACTCACTTTCCCCTCGGCAATTGGGATGGATGATTTCATCTTTATCTGCTATGGGACCAGGAGCATAAGAGGACCTGAATGGTCAAATAACAGTCTCATCTTTTAGCATGGTAATAAAGGGTAGATTTGGAGCCAAGAGATAATAATGAACCGGTAACTGACCTGATTATCTGTTTTTTCAAATGAGAGAAGTAGAGTTCAGAGAGGTCGATCGATACACCTCATGTCACCGGCTTACAAGTAGGGCCTCAGACTTCAGATCTGAATGTTCCTTTCCATTCCTTTAAGTGTGGTGGTTCAGATAGACTGGATCAAACACCAGACCTGGGTCTGAACTCTAACATTTTCTCACTGTAAGACCTTGGACAACTCACTTACATATTCCGAGCCTCTCTTTTCTGAGCTGTAAAGCCAGGATAATAGCCCCTAACTCACAGGGTTAGAATAGAATAGCACTATGTAAACTCCAGCAGATTTGATAAAGGTAGGGTAGGGTATCGTTATAAAGAATTGTACAGACTCTCCATTTACTGCTTACCCACTGACAATTTTGATTAATTCCTTAGCACT
Source organism: Martes martes (assembly GCF_963455335.1). Lineage (NCBI taxonomy): Eukaryota > Metazoa > Chordata > Mammalia > Carnivora > Mustelidae > Martes > Martes martes. Next base: position 15,418,571 of record NC_137902.1, read on the forward strand.
TCCTAGTTTATGAAGAATGGCCTCTGTTAAGGGGAGTTGTTACCCCCCGGCAGAAATGGGGGCAAATTCTAAAATCAGCAGGATTTTAGATCTTGTGTGGGAGAAACTGATAGAGTTCTTTGGACTGGTAATCTCCGAATCTCAATTATTTTTGCCAAATATTTCTTTCAAGTCGTTTTGGGAAATGGCTCGCTGCCTTTTCCTATTTTATTAAACCTAAGAACCTCATTAAGTCAAACTATCAGTGATGCATTGTCAGCAGGCAGAAAATGGGGAAAATCCTCTTCCAGTGTTTGATCACGAAAACCTTTCTAACAAACCCAAGACAAACACATTCCCCTCCCACTGCCTATTCATACGAGATTAACTATTGTGCCTGCTCACAATATTCAATCATCATTTCTTGCCCATTTAAGAGCTGCTTGCATGAATTAGGAGATGGGAACCAGCAGGCTCTCGTGCGTCTTTCCACACTCTCAGCACCAGACATATGGCTTAATTAAATGCAATTAGGACACTGACACAGTTTTTATTAAGAAGCTAGGGCTCTCTTCCTCCAAAATAAAGAAAAAGACAGTAGGAGAAATGACAATTTATTTTGCACTCTCTAATACTACTGCCATTTTTTAATTGTTCCACATTTCATAGATCATTATTCCCCGTCCTGCCTAACACACACTTATACTTCTCTTCTTGCCTTCACTTGCTACTCTGAGGGTCTGCACTAATAAAAAGCTGGTGAGCGTGTCTAAAGGGGAAAGCATAATTTCAGATGCTAGTGCGATTTATGAAAATGTCCTTTACATCATTACAGTGGGATACTCTCTTAGTACCTGGGTGCCTAATTTGGTATCTGGTGCAGAGGCTCACAATACATATTCATTGAATTCAGGCCTTCACATTCATAACATGGCTTGCTTCATCAATGAAAAGAATCTTATAAAAAGGACGCATAAGGAGGTCCTAAACTTTCCAGATGGCGTTTAAAATTAACTGGTTTCGTGCTTTAGTGCTAAACCAAAATGTTTTTTCAGAAACCGTCTTCCTCACTCCCTGTAAGTGACAAAAGGGTCATTGTAGTTTTTTTTTTTTTTAATTTTGTTTTGTTTTGTTTTTGGAAAAGAAAAGAAAAGAAAACTAAAGAAGGTAAAAATCACCCAGAGTCTCACGATCCCAGATATGACCATTGTTAACATTTTGGTGTATTTTCTTCCTAGCTCCCATCCTCCCCCCCATCTCTGTCTCTCTGAGTAGAATCATACAACACACAGTTTTGTATTCATCTTTTCCGCATAATATATTTTGAACTGTTTTACTTGCCAACATAGTCTTTGAAAATAAAATTGTTAACGAATGCGTTCAACATAGAATGGCATCCCACCATGTGTGTGTCTATATGTATGTATATATGTGTGCTCCTTCTGGGTGTGCGCACACAGCCCCAGACACATGGGTGCACGCCTTCAAACATGCACACAGATGAATTTATTACTATAGTAAATAACCCAAAACACAGCACAACACAAAGTTGAATTTGTTGCCTACTGTATACTAAGCGTATATGGGCTGGCCAGCCACAATCTCGAGGATCGTAACGGAGCAATGATTTTATAACGGGTTTTGGGGAAATGTGAACTTTAGGGATTGGCAGATTCTCAGGCACAGAAATAGGTTTACATCAACTCCAGAAATGTGACTATTCTAGTGAGACTACTGTTGATTGGTTGGCATTGAAAAGCCTATTTATTGGCCAAACTTCGATCCTGATTGGCTGACTTTGGGTCATAAGAGACTGTCACATACTGGTTGGTTCACCAGAGCACATTCGCTGAAACATGTTGCATTGAATCATAGAAGGGATTTCGGACTGGTTATAGCAGTACTTGTTACCAGGAGTGCAAAACAATAGGCATTTCTCTAGGAATAGGAGAAATATTTGTATTCTCAGTACCCTAATTTGTTTAATCATTTTCTTATTGTGGAATAACTGTAATAATTGTATTATTTACAATTTTCCTTCTCTTAGAAATAATGCTGCAGTGATCATCCTAACCAGTCTTTGAGAACTCCTCTGGTTATTTTCTTAGGAAACAGTCCTAGAAGTGGATTGTTGATTCAACAGAAGATTTTAAGAAAAATTTGTATAATAGTACTACAGGTTCATTACAGAACATTTAGAAAATATGGATGCATAAAAAGAAGAAAATTAAAATCATCTGTAAGCCACCCACCTCCCCACCATATAATCGCTGTTGAGTATTTAGTGCTATCCTTTCAGCCCATTTTCTGTGTTTTCATAAAAGTATACAAATAAACACAAGTAAGAATCCTGGTAGTCTTTTTCCATTTCTTTCTTCACCTAATTAATTGTTCTGTATATCTTTTCTTCCCATCCATCATACAGTCTCATCTAATGGCTAAAAAGTACTGTGTGTATCCGTATCTGTAGGTAACACAATCTCTCTGAATTTTTCCTATTGTCTCATACTCAGGTTCCCTTTCCTCCTTCTTAGTGTACATGCCTGCCTGCCTATCTTCCTGCTTTCCTTTTTATTTTATTCGAATTAATATTATTATACATATTCCAATGCTATTAAAAGCAATGACTTATTGCACATATTTGTTCCTAAATATTTTCATATATCTCTGTTTATTGCATTAGGATGAATTCACAGAAGCTGAATTTCTGACACCAAGTGTTATGGCAAAGTTTTAGGACTTGGGGTAAACACATCATCCTCACTGGGGGGTAGGATATGCACCATCTATTGCGCAAGCAACCGCTCAATTACTGAATATTTCAACTGTGGTGACCTGGAAATGTGTCCCGGCAGAAGAAACGAATTTTGAGAGTGACCGATGAAGGGATAGAATGTTAAACTAGAAAAGCAAGAATTCACTGGTTTGGCAGCACTTCCCCAGCATGTGGGATTTAACACCTCTGCAGGGGAAACACAGTGTTTTCTTTTTCTCTCACACTACTGTGACGCTCACAGCACTTCTGACACTAGATATGTAGGTTTTCCACACAAAGCAATTCCATGAGCCCAGCCAGTTCAGCTCCATTCTGACACTATCCACCTGGAGTTCGCATCAGATCCCACAAGACTGCCCCTACTCCCCGGCTTCTGACACCAATCAGCAAGCCTCATGTTGTTACCTGTACTTCTGACTGATTGGCTATACATCGGGGTTCCGATGACCTTTTCTTTGTGTCAATAACTTGCTGGAATGACCCACAGAACTCAGGAAAACACATTTACTAGTTTATTATATAATAAAAGTATGACGGAGGAAACGGATGAACAGGCAGACAAAGAAATATATTGGGTGAGGTTTCGAAGGATCCTGAGCAAGTCTTCCTCATGTAGGCATGATCGATCATTAGTTCAATCTCCAGCCTCTCTCCTCTTCTAGGAGGACAGGGGGTGGGTGTCCAAGTTCCAGGCTAATCATGGCCTGATCTTTCTGGTGACTTGCACCCATCTGGAAGATATTCAGGAGCCCAACAGGGTTGTCTCATTAAAACAAAAGATGCCCCTATTACCCAGGAAATTCCAAGGGATTTAGGCACTCTCTGGCAGGAACTAAAGGCAAAGACCAAATATTAGAACAGAAGATACCCCTAGTGCTGTTGTCAGGTAGGAGATGACAACAGTTTGAGGAGCTCTGCCAGGAACTGAGAGCAGAGACCAACATGTATTTTTCTATTATTTCACAACACCTACCAAGGACCTCAGGGGATGGGGGCAAACTCGTGGCTGGGTGGTTCTTGGAAGCCCAGCAAAAGCAATGACCAACACTCAGAAAGTGTAAATGCCAGAGTTGCCCTGACCAATGCTGGAGGAAGGAAAACTAAGGGACAGAGGCTAAGAGAAGCAGGCATGATGGAATGGCTGTTAAGTATAAGGCTAGAAGACCCATCAGAGGACTGGAGTCCTCAGAGGGCCCAGAGGACATGCCATTTACCAAAACCATTAGGAATGTGTTAGTGAGGGGACGCGTGACTGACAAGTTCAGTGGCAGTGGGTCTCGCATGGTAGAAAAGATGGTGTCAAAGTCGGGCTTGTTAATATTCACGGGAGATGGGGCCCCAAAGGTATTTAGGCTAGGTGATAGCACTTACCCACGGAGACTAGGCCATCATTACTGTCATGACTAGCAATGTAGAAAGAACAGCCAAGATGGCTGGATTGTGAGGAATTATGGAAATAACTAATGGGGTATGACATCCATAGGTAAAATAAACAAGACACCAACAAGGATGGTAATTAACAGCTGTAGCCAAAAAAGAGGCAAGAATGGAGGCATAGTAGGAGAAAGGGACGTCTCATGTCTCCTCATCAGAACTCAGTTTAGTTTTATTTTTTAATTTATTTTAAAGATTTTATTTATTTATTTGACAGAGAGAGAGATCACAAGTAGGCAGAGAGGCAGGCAGAGGGAGAGGAAGGGAAGCAGGCTCCCCGCTGAGCAGAGAGCCCGATGCGGGGCTCGATCCCAGGACCCTGGGATCACGACCTGAGCCGAAGGCAGAGGCTTAACCCACTGAGCCACCCAGGCACCCCTCAGTGTTAGTTTTAAATGGAATTTACCAATAATTCTGGTATGTTGCAGTAGGGATTATGCAAATAAAGGCAGAGAGCGAGGCTTCTTCTGTAACATATGAACATTAACTGCCTCCTTTCCTCAGAACTTTCCTTTTGCTGATTAGTCCTGTCCAAATCATTTGTCCTAAATGAGCTTGGTTAGTCTCATCCATGATCCATGCCCACAGCTACACATCAGCAGCGGCATCTGTGGCCTCGGAAATTTCAGAATCCGACAGAGCAATCTAAGGCCTATCGCCAGATCACGGCCAGGGTCTCCTTGAAACCAGACTCAGCGCTTCAACTCACTCAGCTCCCCCAAACCCAACTCTAGAACTCCTGGTAAGTCACAGAGATTTTGCTGAATGCTCCGTAAGGAAATACCAGGAAAGGTTACATGACAAACCACACAGCAAACCTTCATCAGAATCCCCATCTTTGTGATTTCAAACCTGCTTCCTTAGGCTTAATTTTTACTGCTTTCCATCTTGAACAGTATCTAGCAGCCACCTGTGGCTCTTGGGAGTGTCTACGCACTAGGTTTCTTCTCCTTCCACTTACTGTTCTTTCTCCGTAGTGTTTTCGTCCTGTCTCTCCTTTCCCAATCTGGATAATTCCTACTCGTTCTTTAGAAGTCATCTTAGATTTCACTTCTTCGCTTCCTCCCCATTCCCTCAAAGTCTAGGTCAGGGACCTTTCCGTAGGCTCCTCCCACGATATCCTCTGCTCTCATCTGGTATCGGTCAGTCTCCCTGCAGGACACAAAGGTACACTCGGAAGCTAAGAAATTCAACAAGGGATGATGAAGCTACTCCTAAGCTCCTACCCTTAAACCTGAAGGAGGGGGGAAGAAGCCTGAAGGAACCAAGGGAGAGAAATGTGTTACAGTTGCCCCTGTAAGAGCTGGGCCAGGGAAGAGTAGTCGCCCAACGGAAGTCACAGCTCCAGGGCATGATAACACACCAGAACTGAGATTGGGCAGTGCTAGGAGGCTGGGGAAGAAATACACTGTCTTGTCTCTCCTCCTCCCATAGGCTGTACCTAACCAGAAGTCAGGGGCAACAAAGCCTGGGTGAGCTTCCTGGGACATTGGGTTTGACGGAGAGGTGTAGGGAATAGATGGAAAGTAGACAACAGCCAACATTCCTACTGGAGTCCTATATCACATGGTGTGTTTGCTGATTTGTTTAATTCAGCTTCTGGAAGACAGGTGTTGCATTCCAGGGCCTAGCACAATGCTGTGTGTGTGTGTGTGTGTGTGTGTGTGTGTGTGTGTATAAACATTAAATAGATATTTAGCTCGTATAGTACACTTATTAGGTCATGTACTACACAGGATTAATTCTCATATTAATCCCCATTGCCTATAGTATGGTCAGAGGAATGGAACTACCATTTCTGAAATAACTAATTAACGAGTGGCAGTGTGGGGTCCAGCTGAGAGCTCCGACTTTGGATCAACACTGCCCTGGTTCAGGTCTGACTTCACCACTTTGTATCGGGGTGACCTGGGGCAAGTTCTCTGTCTCTCGGTGCCTCAGTTTCCCATTACAGAAATGGAAGTAATATTAGACCTACTTCATGGGTTTTTGTAAGGATGAAATGATTCAGCACATGTGAAATGTTTGAAACACTATCAGGCATATAGTAAGCCCCATGAAAAAGTAAGGTGCTTATTATTAATGAAATTATAATGTAAACTTTTAAAATGTTGTAATTACTGGTATTGCATTTATGACCAATTGTGGTCCATCTTGAAAAGGAGATTCTTTTCTAGTACTGAGGTGCTTCTAGAGGTTCTTCTAGATCTTTTGATCAGTATTCACACAGTACAATCATAGTGGCAATGTGCGTATATATAAAGGTATCTACTTCAGCTGGCAAGCATACCTCAAAAAGACAGTTTAGTGGAAAATGTACAGAAAAGGACTCCATGGTTTCCATCTGTGTTGCAAAGACAGCTGCTATAGGAAATGAATGGAATCATGGCCTTTGGGTCAGACAGTGCTATGAGTATTCAAATCCCATTGCCGCCTTCCTTACTAGCTATAGAATCTTAACAACATCCTTTACTTCTCCGGTCCATGGTGTCCTCCTCTGTAAGAATAGAAAATAGCAGGGTTACTGCTTTGCAGAGTTATTCAAAAAATGAAGTGAGATAAAGTTAACACCGAATGCCATATTTGACCCACTATAGATATTCAATAAATGTTTCCTTTCTTTCTTCCTGAGACAGTGTTAAAGGACACTTTACATGGATTTAAAAATATATATATATATATATATACATATATATATATTAGGTAGGCTCCACGCCAAACGTGAGATCAAGAGCCACATACTCTACCGACTGAGCCAGCCAGTAGCCCCTAAAGGACACTTTACAGATAAAGTAAAAATAAAAACAATCTGTCAATAAGAAACTCCCGAGTCTCTGCATCACGGATTCAAAGTGCGTGGTAAGCTCAGAGGGCCAGGATCGCCACGTGAAAGCCTGGTGGCCTTCCGCGACTTATGGAACCTCTTTGTGTTTTAATTTCTCTTGTGTAAAGTGGGGGTAATAATAGTAAGTATGTCATAGAGCTGTTTGGAAATTTAAGCAATTTATAATATGCAAAGTGTAGAATAATGCCTAGCACCCATAAGCACTTAGTTAAAGGTTGGATCTTTCTCCTGTTATTATTATTTTATTTGATCAAAGCCCTAAATTAAGCACTAGAGGAAATACTGATGCTTTAGGCAATATCACTGACATCAAGAAGATGTTGTCTTCAACCTGAGAAACCCTCTCATGGAACCATGTCCATGTTGCCTTTTTGTGTTGCAGAGAAGGTTTTCTTTGACAACTCATAATAACAGGTAAACTATCGGATAAACCAAGCCCTGAGACAACCCCCACGTCCCCACCATGCACCAGGGTTGCAAAACATGGTGCCTTCTCTACACTCTTTTTGCCACAGGTTATAAGCAAGCCCTAGTTGAGGGAGAGATGGGGTCTTGCAATCCCCCACAGCTACAGAAAGAGAAAAACGAGGCAGGATTATTCCTGAAGGGGCTTTCATAGGGGCATCAATATAGTCAGCGTAAAGGCAGCAAAACCGGGCTGGTTAAGTGGCAGGAACAGCATGGGGAATAGTACCAAAGTGTGTACTGGTCACCCAGTGACCAGACAGCTGCGTGGCTGCTGGATTCTACCTTGGCTTTGTTGGCATAAAAATTTTTAGTGTCAAAGAGCTGGCGCACCGACACCAACATCGTTAATTAATATTGACTAAGTGTCCAAAGTCTGTTGGGCACTGCAGAGCAACAACAATTCCTGGCATTAAGATGACAAGAAGATCAAGAAAAAAGGTCAACATCTTATGTCAATTTCCCCCAGGAAGGTGGGCATTTTGGGAAGCCATTGGATTCACTTAGGGGTATTCTTGCAGGGAAATGGAAACAATCATCAAAATGATGGTAATTGCAGCATTTATTGAGCTCTTGCCATATGTCAAGAACTGTCCTAGCACTATACACACACACAGTGGTTAATCCTCATTCCCCAGTGGACACAGAGAAGAACGGTGCTAACGCTATTTACCCTCCGCAAGTCTCTGGCACTGTGCTAAGTTTTGTTTCAATACACACTCTCTTTACATCTTTAAATGGTCTTTTCTTTTTTGGCTGAAGAAAAGTCCAGAGAGTTTGTCATTTGCTAAGGTCTCAGCCCTAGTAAGTTTCAAACCCGAAGAGTCGTGCTCTTTTTTACTATACTGTGTTCTTCTGATAGCTTTATAGAACAAGCCCCAAAGTTTAAACGGTAGACACCTGTAGTCGTCATTAATGTCTGTCCAGGCAATATCTCCTTTCTCTTGAGAAGGGCTCATTCTAACCACATGGGAGCTACCATCTTTATTCAGAGCCTACTTATCATACCGGGAACCTTCCCATAGATGGGCTCTGTTCTTCAGTGAATTCAAGTTGAGCTTCTGACACTTGCAACCTAATGTATTCTGATTCATTCCCACTGCAATTTTCATGATAGGGCAGGGCGTTAATTCGTCCTTGGTATATTACGCAGTAAGATGAACAAATTACGCTGAACGTGATGCCATTTGTAATCAAAGAGATCTCTGTGCTTGGAGGCAACCAGTTTTTTCACTAACTAGTCACACATTCCAGAGGAAGTGCAAGTTGACCTGTAGAGTAAGAAAATCCATTGTGTAGTCTGTCAAACTGGGTTGGACTATTCCTTTTCTTTTCATCCGTACAGACCAATCAGATGGCTTATCTCTTTTACTCTCAAAGAGAGGCATTATCAACAATTGATTACTCTAATAGTGAATAATTAGGGCTGTAGGGGGGTGTGTGATGAGGGGAGAGTGTTCTAAAAAGTGCGATCTTTGAAGCCAAGGAACTACACTGTAGGTAAGAAGATAAGATGCACACGGGGTGCCTGGGTGGCTCAGTGGTTTAAACCTCTGCCTTTGGCTCAGGTCATGATCTCAGGGTCCTGGGATCGAGTCCCGCATCGGGCTCTCTGCTCAGCAGGGAGCCTGCTTCCCCCTCACTCTCTGCCTGCCTCTCTGTCTACTTGTGATCTCTCTGACAAATAAATGAATAAATAAATAAAAACCTTAGGGGAAAAAAAAGAGAAGAGAAGATGCACAGAGAAGAAAAGTCGGGAACTGGCACCGTTGGTAGAGAGACTGCGCAGCTTAGCAATTGGTTGGTTATGCTCCAGATGTCCCTTAGAAAACAGATCGTGTAAAATTTGGACTATTTGCCCATAGGAAGAGTGTTCTAAAGGTCCTGCTACTTCAGGTATCATTTACAAAAACGATTTAACCCTGTAATATCACAGAATGATCCCAAATCCTTAGCTTCCAAGGCCTTCCCCAGTCTGGATCCTGTTCTCCCTCCTAACCTCTTGGCTCGCCTCCTTGCTTTGCCCACCAGCTACACCCCACTGGCCTTCTTTGTGCCTCCGATGCTCTGCTCTGTCCCAAGCTTCATGCTCCCTAGTCCTGCCCTTGGACTGTTCCTTCCTGCTCCGACCCTACCTCGCACCTTCACCATCCCCTAGTCATCCTTCTGGATCCAGCTTAAATGGGACTTGCTCAGGAGGGGTTTTCTGACCGTTAGACCAAATCTTCCTTCTAAACACCCCTGCAGCACCACCAGGCAGATATTTTGTACTCTTTACAGCACCGGTGGGAATTTGTGTAGTGTCTGGGCCCACTCTTGGAAACTGTGTCCTCATCTGCGCGACGGAGGGCGTACTGCGTGAGGTGGTTAGGGGGCATCGTGGGCTCTCCGACCGTATGAGCTCTTCCTGTCCTGTGAAGGGAACAGAAATGCTAGAGCCTGGGTCCTGCCACTTCCTTCACTTAGAGGTGCATGCCCGAGGTTGCTGCTGGAGCTTTACTGGCTCCCGGGAGGTGATGAGGCGTCGCTGCCGGCCTGAGGCTCTTCTGTTCTCGGGTGAGCAGACACGATGCTGATGCGAGTCAGCAAGGCCTGGCTGGCAGCTCACATTCAGGCCGATAAATATAAATAAAACAGGTCATGTTTGGATTTTCCAGCAGGGAGAGAGGGAGTGTGTGTCTGTCTCTCTGTGTGTAGATGTGTATGCATGTGTATATGTGTCTGTGTGTATGTATGTGTGTGTCTGTGTGTGTGTGTGTCTAGCAGAGCTGTGAGATGTCCCAGAATGGACATTTGGCGAGAACCCCTGGGCTAGCCATGCCGGAAATGTACAGCTCTTCCTCATTCTGCAGACCACGAGGAGCGACCAGGCTAAATTAGTGGGTCTGTAAACCCAGCCTCTGTGGCTCAGCAGCTGGGACAAACATCTCTGAAGTCTCCTACATCCCGGCAGGCTTTGCTGTATTATTTTCGGGAGGGAGGCAACGTGGGAAGCCCGGGGGCTTTGAGATCTGGGACGAAGGCCCAGGAGGAGGCTGCCCCTGACCAGCTGGATAATCTTAGGCAAATCTTTTCGCTGGATCTCCTTTCTTTATCTGTAAAAAGTAGTTTAAAAAACGCCTATCCCATCTGGGGTGCCTGGGTGGCTCAGTGGGTTAAAGCCTCTGCCTTGGGCTCAGGTCATGATCCCAGGGTCCTGGGATTGAGCCCCACATCGGGCTCTCTGCTCAGCGGGGAGCCTGCTTCCCCCTCTCTCTCTGCCTGCCTCTCTGCCTGCTTGTGATCTCTGTCTGTCAAAAACAAAAAACAACAAAAAAAAACGCCTATCTGCCTTATAAGGTGATGGTGAGGAGCCCTGATCTAATCAGTGTCTCAGCCCCCGCTAAAGTGACAGACAAACAACAGGGATTATTTTGCAAACGTTGTTCCAGTTTGTCTTCCTGACCCTCCAAGGTTTCTGGAAAGCGCTTCAGAGGCTCTGACCCAGTAATCAACTGGTATTTATTTGTTGGGAAGCTTCTGTAAATCAAAGTCATAAAAAGGGACTCAGCCAAGGAAGCATTTCCGCTCACTGGGAGAATGAGTTTCAGGCCCAGGAAGGGGCGCTGGGAGGCCGAAGGGAACTTTAAGGCACATTAAGCTCCCCCAACACTCACATCAGTTCAGGCATGATGGTTGTTTAGAATCCCTAAGCCATCCTCCAGCAAATCAGTAACGTGCAGCCGGTCAGCAGTTTGCAACTGTTTCCAGGGATTTCTGTTACTTTTATACCTGCAAGTGTCCTCTGGTCTCCATAAGAACGGAATTTCCATAAAATAACTGAGATGGTCTCGTGTGGATTTAAACTCCCCGTTGCAGCTATTGCAAAGAAAGGAAGACTGATTGACAAAGGGAGCGTATGAGCAAAGGCTGCTTTTGTCTAGTTTCTGAAACAGCCTTTTATAGTGGTTCCTCAACGCTTGTCCGGTGCCCCACACGCAGAATCTCCAGAGGATCCCCTTCAAATACCTGGACCCCGTTCCGGACGCCCCGAATCCAAGAATGGGCCCAGGATTCTTCAGGTGATTCGATTGCCCCCGTAGGTCTGAAAAAACAGCAGAAGCGGGCTTTCCCTTGGATGTCTAGTGCTCAGAGGACCCTTGGCGACTGCTTGGTGTAATCCAGGTCTCGATCGACAGGGGTCCTGGGAAGACAAGTGTTTGGCCTCCTTCCAGCCAATGTTTTTAAAATATTGCATTCAGCCCGTATTTAGAGGACAGACACGTGGTGTTCAGTGCGGAGGACGTCTCTGCTGCCTGCCAGGAACCTGCCCTTGCCCCAAACCTGCAAACTTTGCTCATCAACGACATACTCTGTGTGTGTCTGTGTGTGTGTCCATTTATATGAAATATCCAGAATAGACAAATCCATACAGACAGGAAGTACATTTGTGATTGTCTGGGGCAGGGTTGGGAGAGTTAGGGATGGTGGTTAAGGGAAGTGGGGTTTCTTTTTTTTTTTTTTTTAAGATTATTTACTTATTTGAGAGAGAGCACAAGCAGGGAGGAGAGGGAGAAGCAGGCTCCCCGCTGAGCAGGGATTTACCTAAACCAGATCCCAGGGGGAAGAGTGAAAATGGGAATAAAGAACAGGTCACTACTTAACTATGAGCTACCTGAGATTGCCTGGCATCGTGGAAATCATGAAAGCATTGGTTGCCTGGGTGCAAGTTCTAATCTACCTTTAATAACTGTCATATTCCCTCTCTTGGCCTGTAGATTTGGAATACTGCTGCTTTGCTCCTAGAAAGATTCTGAAGAGCAAATGATATAATAAATGCACACAACATGGCACATAATATATGCTCAGTAAAAAGTAGCAAATGTTACTGTTCTTTAACTTCTCATCTCATACACATTATGTTTCCTTAGTTGGACTTTAAGCTCCTAAGGATAGTCCTTAGTTCCCACACAGTTCCTATTATAGTTTCTTTTTTTTTTTTTTATGAGCAAAAGCCAAGAGACTCCAGGAAGAAGGACAAGTTACAGAAGACACCCATGGGCCACTTGTCCAGGCTCTCCTTTCCTAGGGGTTATCCTGGCATCACTGTCCACCTACAAGACTATACAAATGGGCTTCCTGGGGCGCCTGGGTGGCTTAGTGGGTTAAGCGTCCGACACTTGATTTCGACTCAGGTTATGATCTGAGTCATGGGATAGAGCTCCGGGATCGACTCCATGCTCGGCACAGAGTCTGCTTGAGTTTCTCTCTCTCACTTCCCCTGACCCTCCCACCTGTGCTCTCTCTCTCTCTCAAATAAATAAATCTTAAAAAAGAAGAAGAAGAGGAGGAGGAGGAGGAGGAAGAAGAAAAAGAAGAAGTGGGCTTCCAGCAGCTCTCATAACAGTGTGATCTCACCCTCATTCCCCTACCCAGGTGTAATTGTTTGGACTAAGCAAGAACACTCAATCCAAGCTTGGCCAATGAGTCCCTGTCCTGGGAATTTATAATTGGGGCCAAGGGATTCCAGGTGGTGTCTCCAGGACTCTAGGGAAGTGAATGTGTAAACCGACAATACAGTGCAGTTATTTCCTACTAGAAGCATAAAAACAAGGTACAGGCATAAAACAGATCCTCTCATCTTCCACTGTGGCCACATGATTTAACCCACTGAGCCACCCAGGCGCCCCAAGTGGCCACACGATTTGACATGTATTCATATGGTGTGATTCTAGGTGACTATTCACAATGCTTTTAAGGAATTTTTTATTTATTTCTATTTATTATAATGCTAAGGTAAAAAGGGATAAAACAAAATTATGTAGTCCTCACAGGTTAAAAAAAATACATGTGCATAAAATACCAGAAATGCATAAAAATGTGAGTAGCAAGAAAAGAGGTTCTGAATGACTTATTTATTTTTTTAATACTTTCTGTCTTTGTAGGTTAAGTCTATACAATGGAAGGCAAAAGCCAATGTAAATTTTCCTCCCCCCTTTTCTTTAAAAGATTAAGCTCTTCTGGCCTCATTTCTATCAGAATCCAAGCTTTTTTGATATGTGGTAAGCTAATTTGCACACAGGTGTTAATAAATTGTTAGCTTTTTAAAGGTGTTATTGAAAATGGTCTTCGAGAGGCAAGATGACTTCATACAGTTGTTCTCAACCACTGATTCCTTCCAGAATTAGGCTAGACAGTTCTACCTCTAATGTCAAATATCAATAGTGATTTCCCAGTTTGTAAGAGAAAACACAATAGAATTTTCTAAAATTAAGTTTTTCTCCCATAAAGTTTCCCTTGATGTCTGCTACCAATCTCTCAACTAGAATCCTGTAGAGTGAACATTAGAATTACGGTGGAGCTTTACAATATGCAAATACCATTGCTCCATCTTTCAGAGATTCCGATTTAATTGGTCTTTTGTGGGGTGCAGGTAGCTATAGCTTTAAAACCTTTTTAGGTGATTCTAATCTTCAGGCAGAACTGGGAACCGCTAATTGAATACCTAGCTGAATACAAAATTCTGTATTCAATTATTTCGTTGTCTAAAGCTTAATATATCCATATCTGTTAGGATTTCAGAAGGAGCTTCATGATTTTCAAATGCCCTACTAATTGAATGAATAGGAAACTCACGCTAGAACCCCCGGCAGTGCCTTTCCTGGTGGTGAGAGACTGTTTGGAGACATCGCCCTCCAGTGGCAGCACTTGGTAACTGTTTAGCCAGGCCTGGGTTCACCCTTTTGGTGGTTTCTCCAGGATCAGGCCCAAGGGCTGCTCCTGAACCTTGCTTGGCCAAGCCTCCAATGGGCCTGCAGTCCTTTCAACCAGTGACCTGTAGGGCGTGGGCCTGCCCCTTGGAAAGCTCCCTCGCGTTAGTAATATGTTTGCCCCTTCCTGACAGGTTTGCAACAGACTTGGAACCATAAAACCTGGGACAGAGTTTCCAGATTTGTCCTTAATTGTAAGGCTTAGCCGTTGGACAGGAGACCGGTGGGGTTGCTTTCTGCTGAGCTGAGCTAGAATTATTCCTGTAACTTTATAGAAAAAAAAAATCACCTCAACAGTTGTAGGGTATGGGAAGGAGCAAAAATGTAAATATTTAGCCAAAGGGACCCTTTAGAATATTCAGTTTAGTTCTTTCCCCAGCGTGGCCTGGAAATTAGAGGTAGGTGGGGGTACGCTGCAGGGAGGGGGCTGCTGAGGAGAGGAAGTGTCGCCCAGAGGGACAGGACGAGGGCCAGACAGCACACCTGGGCCCTGGGGCTAGCATGTGGGGGAAGACCGATCTGTGTGAAGAAAACTTCAGTGCACACCAGAGCCACCTGGGACGCTTGTCCAGAAGGCTTCTGTGAAGGCCCATTCTACCAGTTATGACTCAATGGGCCTGGGGGGTCTCAGGGGATTTTGAGAAGCAGTAGAGGGTTCCAGGCATGGTGCTACAATACTACTCCCTCACTTTGTCTTCACAACAGTCCTCTGAGCTAGAGGGCTCCCATTTTACAGATGAGGACACTGAGGCTCAGGGAGGTGGCATTAGGTGCCCGAAGCTTCATAGCTGCGCAGGGATGAACCTAGGACTGCACTACCAGGTTGAGGGTGGGAGGGAGCAGATCACAGGAACATGTCAAACCCCGACTACCACACCCGGTGCCTAAAGTCAGAGCGGGACCAACAGTAGGATGCCCCTGCACGCCGAGTCCACAGAACTGCTCGAGGACCTTCTGTTCCCCTTGAGGAAAAGCCCCAGAGTCTGGGATGATGCCAAGATTATGCTGGCGGGGAATGAAAGGCTGGAGATAAGGCGGAGATGGGGCGAGCTTCGGAAGATGAAGCGGGGCCCAGAAACCAGGCAGTCACCACGGAGAGCACAGGCCCGGCGGAGCACCGGTGCGCTGGGAGGATGGGGGACCCGGGGTCTCCTCCACGTCCTCCCCCAGTCCGTTCCCCTTGAGCTCCCTTCTTTCTTCTGGATCTTTTCATGTTCCTTTCTTCTCCCACATCCTTTCTTCCTGTTTCTTTTCTCGCCCCGCAGAGGGGGGAGTTTTATCTTCCCTCACAGATCCAAGGCCTGTCCGCACAGCATGTCACACTCTCCTCACAGGATGTAAAGGAGAACAATCAATCGTTTAAGTAAAGAAAAACATCAAAATCAGCTCTGTCTGCAGTCAAAACCCACACCTGTGTTCCTTCCCATGGTGCGCACAGCCTCGGCCCCAAACCTCCTCAGCTAACCGTCCCCCCCACCCCCCCTGCGAGCTGAGATCATCCCTGGGCGCCCAGAGTGGCCTGTAATTCCCCGGGGCCACAGCACTTAGCGTCTCATGTTTAATGCAAGGGAGCTGCTGAGACAGAAGAGCTTTCAAGATGCAGCTTAAGATACATAAATGCTGCCCTTTACAGAGCAAACACAAGTACACAAGCCTATGTGGGTTTTCCTAGTTTACAGTAATTGTGTTCTCATCTGTACAGATTGCCACAAACCAGTTTTGTCAGAAGAACGGAAAACCCATAATACACAGGCCTCCGTGGCCTAGAGAGGCCGAGGTTGTCTCCCAGAAGTTGTGAAGTGAAGAAATGCAAAAATAAGGTCATAAAAGTTGTAGTTGATTGTGAAAGATTATCATTAGGAATTTAATATTTTTAACACTAAAGATATCGGGTGATATAATTGTTCTAGTTACAAACTAATTACAGGGTTTCTAGAAAGTAAAGATTCACAGTGCACCATAGGTAATGGGATACAGGTGTAAAGCTCTATTAGAAAAACTTCTTTTGATCCCGTCTGTATATGATTCCTTTGGAAACAACACAGGTCTGAAATTAAAGTCTTCTGTGTGGCCATGTTCCAGCTAATAATATTGGTGACTGTGGAGGTTTCTGTGTTGTGAACATGGACACTCTTGTCTCTGAATACATTGCACTGCTTGTCCCACTGTGTCACCCATTCTAAACAGTCCTGTTCATGAATCAACGTCCTTTAGCCTGCCCTAAGAATGCTCAGGTTGGAAGGGCTTTACAATAAATACCATGCATTTAGTCCAAAAGCCTTTCTTAGTCCATTTGGACCCAAAGCGCCATGCCAAGTCAATGCATGCTACAGAACCCAATTTTTTTAATGGCCCTGGTGCTCCTTGAAGAAATTGCTGATTCCAGGATTGGGGTGGGAAATAGGTGAGATGAGCTTGGAGCACCTTGCTCCTTGCCATTTGTGAGTGGCATGAGAAATACATTTCTTGGACCTTGCAGGAAGTAAGGACATGTTCAAAAACAGACAGAAACCCTTTCCTCGATGGGGGATGTCAAAGGGGCATAGGAGCCAATTGAAAGAGCTCCCAGTGGCCAGACTGGAATAATTTTGAGCAACAAAACCAATGAAGCAGTATTGGATTATAACTCAAAGCATAAGATAAAGATCCATGAGTTGATATTGATATAAATGATTGAACAAATGGGGGTGCCTGGGTGGCTCAGTCGGTTAAGCGTCCCAGCTCTTGGTTTTGGCTCAGGTCACGACCTCCGGGTCCTGAGACGCGGCACCACATCAGTTTCCGCACTTGGTGTGGCGTCTGCTTGGGATTCTCTGCCTCTCTCTCTGCCCCTCCCTCAACTCATGCATGCTCTCTCTGTAATTCTCAAAATAAATACATAAATTGAACAAATGATTGAACAAATAAATGGGGGGGTGCAAATTTTCCTTAGAGAAGAATTCCAAATAATTCATGTAGCCTCTCCGGCCTCAGGAAAATAGAATTTAACACCCCATTTCTTAAGTGTGGGCTATGAGGGCACCTGGCTGGCTCAGTAGGATGAGCATGTGATTCTTGATTTCAGGGTTGTGAGTTCAAGCTCCACGTTGGGGTAGAGTTTACTTAAAAAAAAAAAAAAAATTGTAGGCTATGCATTTGCTTCCAAAGAGGACAGTATTGAAAGAGGTGGGGCATAACTTTATTGGGAATAGAGTCAAACAAAGGTAAAGTAGAATATTCAGTCAGATCAAATGCATGGACTTGGAGGTACTTGCCTGAGTTTGGCTTGATTGTGTTAGGTCACCCAGCTGGAAGTGGCCCAAGGGGTTTTCTCTTCTGAGTCAATGAAATGTATTCTCATTAATGGCCTACATTCAATGACTTGAGATGCCATAGTTTCCTGGTTTCATGTAGAAAACTAATCCAAAGACCCAGGGAGATAAGGATGTGGACTTATGTGTGGCACGAATACCCTACCATATCCCCTGATGGGATCCAGGTGGCAACATCTTCATTAAAGTATTGAGAAAGATTGTCAACGAGGGAAGCATCAACATCCTTGAAAAGTTCTGTGCCGACTATCGTCCCTAGGCTGGGTTTGGTAATGGAATATACAGCCACTGAGATGGGTCCTGTCAAGAAGACAGAAACTATGTCACAGGCATTTCAGTGGAGGGAATTTAATATGGGAATTAGTCGTGGTAAGGTTGGGGGGCACTGAACGAGGAACATGCATCATTCACTGACTTCACCCATTAATACTAACCCAGGAAGCAGGATCCCAGGGCTAAGACAGTGAAGAGAAGAGGCAGGGATTACGGACCTGGTAGCATGGAGGAAGGTTCTGGAAAGCTGAGGCTCGGGCCTCCAAGGAAGGCGCTGCCATGCTGCCTCCAGGGGAGCTTAAAGAATACAGAGGTTGAACCCCGTGTTGAGGTGACATGTCCAGAACAGCAAGCAAACTCAAAGAAAGACGTTCCTCCTCCTCTCCTATTTCCCCTTCTCCCTGTAGAAACTCTGACTGCCAAAACCTAGTAGAAAGCCAGCTGGGAAAGAAGAAATCTAGTGTGTGGGGTCCTAGCACAACATCCTAACACAGAAGAGTAGATTTGGAACTGAGGGCCAATACCTTGATAACCTGCACAGAACTTGCCTTATCAACCTCTACTTTGAAAAGCAAACCTCTCAAAGAGGAGCACTTACTTGAAATTCCCTCCTCTTGCAGCCGGGCAGGATTTTAGTAAACATTGGCTGAGCTTCATGGGTGATGCTACTATAATCCCAGGACAAACAATCTATTTTGGACCTCAGACCTCAACATCGACAAATATAACACTTGATTACAGTGTTTTATGTGACTAGCTAGAAAGATTTTTCCACTTCAAGCAGGATCATTCTGGAAAGTTCTATCAGGAACGCAGAGCTCTGCTTTCGTCTACGTGGAATAGCTTCTAGCCGTCAGCGGTCCGATGAACAGAAACAATGAGGATAGCTTACCTACCCCTGCGAAATACCTTCTTTTTTAATCACGGTAAGAGGCAAGGATCAGCTTCCATGGCGATGTGGGGATTTCTGAAGCATTGGCAGATAAATATATGTATTTATATATATAATGCAGAGTCTGAGAATCTTGCCTGCTCTTTCCAAATATAACCCAGACACCAGCAGAAAAATTCAGCATTTACATCTGTCCAACACCGTTCTTAACCAAAAAAAGGCCACTAGTGAGGATCTCTAAGGAGTTATGAATGTGTGATCATATAATTTACTGGAGGAAAGATCAAAATACAATGTGCTTGTATCAGAAAGTAGAGCAGAGGCATACTGTATGAGGACAAAGAACTTTTCACAATAGCCTCAGAATGGAGTTGATAGTGAAATGCATGTCAAATTAATTGCACTTCCCTCGTCGTCTTCTTTCTAGTGAAATAAAAATGATAATAAATGAGCAACACAACTTGGCAAGATATGTATCAGCCTTTTCTTCGAAATACTCAACTCAATGAATATCAATTATATGTTATGCATGAAAACACTCCAACCATTAAGAATCATGCAAAATTCTTTTTATTCTAATGTCAAATTCCAAAGAAAAACACTCGGAAATTGCTACACACATTTGCATTAATGGCTCTTATTATTTTTAGGATGTGGTTTTGAACTCAGCTTCCAATGAGCCATGTGTTCTTGCTAACAGTGTCTTCAGGGAAAGGTTTACTTGTAGCTGCATCACTTTGGATCATTTTGGAGAAAAAGTCTTTATAAAATGGAACCTGTTTATTGTCAAGGAGTCCAAAGGTACATGGACTATTGGGTTAATATTTATATCTTAAAAGTACATGTTTTCCAGACTGAGGGTTGCTGGGGGGAGGGGGGACGGGAGAGGGGGTGGGGATATGGACATTGGGTAGGGTATGGGCTATGATGAGTGCTGTGAAACGTGTAAACCTGGCGATTCACAGACCTGTACCCCTGGGGATAAAAATACATTATATGTTTATTAAAATAAATAAATTTAAAAAATTACCTCAAAAAAAAGTACATGTTTTCTCCTCAATTTCCATTTCTGTGGGAGCTCACCATCAATTCAAGAAAAAGATGGTGTATTGTCTAATAATTTCTAAAACAGAATGGACATAAAGACTGTAGAACACTCTAATAATTGAAGCAGCCCACAAAGATTTTAGAGCCATAAAATGCTCTGTGACTTGCTACATTGTTGGTAGGAGCAAAAGGATAAAGAGATTTAAGAAGGAAAGCATATTTTAAACATGGAAGAATAATGTTTAAGGAATGGCTAATTTGTTTCCCTCTAGAAATCGTCAGGACATGGTTCTCTGGGGAAATCTAATCAATTAAAACCCAACATGCTATTCCATTTGTGAGTGGCATGAGAAATACATTTCTCGTGTTATTACATAAATGAATCTCGTCTTCAGGGCTTTGAAATATAACTTCATCCAGACTATAGTGAATTTGTATGCCATCTCATCTGTCTGCATTACAGTGAAATTGATTTTATGATTCCTTACTCATAAATTACAGGCCTGAGGCTGTAACAGACTTGGAGATGCCTTTGCTTTGTCTTCCCTACTCTCACGGGCTGGGCGTGTCACCTGCTCTTTTTTTTTTTTTTTTCTGAACCACATCTAGCTCCTCGAGCCTGCGATTATAGTTCTCAACCTATAAAATGTGTTTTGAAAAACAGGGGTCTTTTAGACCCAGGATGTGTTCTTGGCTTGTTTGGATTCACTACCCTGAATATTGTCCCTGAAGCCCTTGGCACATTATAGGAATTAAACGTTTTGTTAAGAACTAATAGAATGATCACCATGCAAATGAACACACCTAACAACACGAGTACCATTAGGAAACTGACAGCTACAAATGTCAATGGACGTCTTCTCTCCTTCCTTTCCCTCACCTCCTCAAATGAGAGCAAAGTAACCCATGGTAGTGCCTTGAGTTTCTGGCAGTCCTACTGTGTCCTCCTTTCATGTCAGGATTTGGTTAGTCATCAAGAGTCAAGAGAATTTGGGGCACCTGGGTGGCTCAGTAGGTTGAGCGTCTGACTCTTGATTTCGGCTCAGGTCATGATCTCAGGGTTGTGGGATCGAGCCCCGCATCGGGTTTTGTGCTCAGTGTGGAGTCTGCTTGTCCCTCTCCCTCTGCTCCTCCCCTGCTCGTTCTCTCTCTCAAATAAATAAAATCTTAAAAAAAAAAAAAAAGAGAGAGAGAGAGAGAATTATTGCTTCAATGTCTCCTCCCCTCCCCTTTTAAAAAGAGAATTTCTGTTGGTTGATATACTGTCTAGTCTAATCAGAGTGAAGAAGAATAAGATTAAAATATCAAACTAGAAAGTAAGCTCAATTTCCTTCAATTCCTCAGATTCACCCTTGGGAGACCAAGTAATTCTTTGAGGCTACTTCCAGATATATGAGGGTAGGAGGGGAAACATGTCAGGTCTCTTGATTGTGCTCCCTGGCAGGTATGACCCCTGGGTTGTCCTGCTCTGTTGCCTGACCTCAGCCTTCAATTTCAGGACTGAGAGACCCCGGTTGACTTTTTGCCTTCTCTCTGTGTAACAGCTCCAGAAAGAGATCACTTGAATCAGAAGAGTTTATTACTATTCACCAACTGAGAAAACATGGGCCCCAAAGCACAATTGTTTGGGCTGGTGCTTTATACCAATCTCAGAATGAGGAAGGTGAAACAAAACAGTTAATTGTGGTAAAGTTAACAAGATAGAGAATCGTGTTCCATTTCTCGGTGACTTGACCTTACGGTTCTGATTTCTCAGAATATCCAGCGTTTATTTCTAGTTCTAAGTAAGAATGTAATTCAGTCAAGACTTGAGTTGTAGATTTTCCCTTTAAGTGATTTCCAACACTACAGTCGACCCTTCAACAACAGGTTTAAATAGTACATGTCTACTTTACACATGGACTTTTTGACTGTAGTGCAGTATTGAAAATGTACTTTCTCTTATGATTTTTTTTTAAGATTTTTTATTTATTTCACAGAGAGAGAGAGGTCACAAGTAGGCAGAGAGGCAGGTAGAGAGAGGGGGAAGCAGGCTCCCCGCTGAAAAGAGAACCCGATGCGGGACTCTATCCCAGGACCCTGAGATCATGACCTGAGCCAAAGGCAGAGGCTTTAACCCACTGAGCCACCCAGGCGCCCCTCCTTATGATTTTCTTAGTAACGTTTTCTTTTCTCTAGCTTACTTTATTGTGAGAATACAATATATAATACACATAACATAGAAAATATCTGTTGACAATTTTTGTTACATTATATGCAGGTTTTTTGACTTCAAGGTGGGGGAATCAGCATCCCTAACCCCCAGGTGTTGTTCAAGAGTTAACACTATTTCTTTCTCCCTGTGCTCTCCCAGCACTTGGGTCCTAACAGCATTCATCAATGTGGGCTAGAATCTGCGTAAGCACACAGAACACTTCTCCCCTGTGACTGTGACTTCTTGAGGGCAGAAATTGCTTCTTGTTTTCCCAGCACCTTAAAAACTGGCTCATCACAAGTTCTCAATATTTGTTGAATAACCAAATTATTGTTTCGGATGGCATATTTTTGACATGTTTAGAAATGCTATTATAACACAGAAAAACCTCTGAGGCACGCAAGAAACCATGAGCAGTGAGTGTACACAAAACAGGCTTTGATGGGTCTCCCTGATATGCACAGTCAGGTATAGATCAAGTAAAACTGAAAGCCCGTCTCCTAAGAGCTAGGCCCATGAGCAACGACTTTCATAGCTAAGACCAACTAAAACCTATTCCATTTCTTCTAACCACGGATCCTTTGGCATCAAACTGTCACGCAGTGCTTCTGCTGGCTCATTTTTTTGTTTGTTTATTTTGAGAGAGGCATAACAGTTACTTGAGAGTTACTCACAAAATTTCGACTTTCACAATTTTATGTCAATTCTTTAAATTCGCTTGAGATAACAAGTTTCAGTTTGAACCAGGTTTTTGGACTCGGGATCTGATTATACATCCCTAAAATGCAATTTTCTTTTATAGCAGCTCAAAGCAAGAAGGGTAATTTCAACTCCTCAGGGCCTAAACCTACCTACCCTACATCCTTTCAACCTATTCTCCTCTTTAAGTCCATAAACTTTTTTGACTAACAGTGGCTGGAAAGATCCTGGGTAGGTGGGATTAATAATTACATTTTTTCTCTCCCTGGCTATGCCATATATTATGTGTTTCTTTCAGTTTCCAATTAGGGCACTTTGACAAATATCCAAATGAATGGAATAAACCTAGAGTCTAATTGTCTTATGTGTCAGTTGAAGAAAACAATTTTTATATGCGTTACAAATATATGAAGAAATAACGCCTACAATGAATTGTTTTTCTAAGACTTGTGTAAACATTTCTTCCTTTAAGGATGTTACCATTAAGGAGTGGAGTGGAGGATATATAATGAGGCTCGCTCAGGGGGATTTTCCAAGCTATACATTCCCCTCCACAAATATTCTGATTCTGTTCCTTTTTGTTCTCTTCCTGGAATCAATGCTGTAGTGACCCATGAACGACTGTGTGTCGTAAACTTTTTTCTTTTTTTTAAGGGACCTGTATACCCAATGCAGGGGCTTGAACTCACGACCTTCTGATCAAGAATCACATGCTCCACCCACGGAGCTGGCCAGATGCCTCCGTGTGTGCCAAATCCTGTTGTACATGATGAATTACTGTTTTAGACTTAGCAGTGAATAAAATGTTTTCAGTGAGAATTCTATACAAATATAAGACACTTTGCTTAAATTACATTATTTATTTTTTGATTATCCCTCTTAGTCCTGCATGCATCATTAGCACAAAAAGTTGAACTTAATCACAACCTCCTTTTGGAGAGAGAGTAGGTACACAATTGCCATCTGAAGAGGTTTTCTTCACAGACGGCCCAAGAATTCCAGCCTTGGTAATACTGTCAGTAACCTACACAAAGCTCAATAGAAAAATTTACCAAATATCCTTTGTTTAATGTAAACAAGGCAGGAGGCCAGAGTATTACAGTAACACTATTTTACAGGGCCCAGAAATATGATTATCTATCATGTTTTAACATATCAAGTGTCACAAGGACATGCATATTTTGATTAATTATACAACCCAAAATACAACTGCCATATAATTTGTGGTTTCAGCACGTGACTGCAACTTCTGTTGATACCTGTGAACTTCATAATTAAATGGGAACTGTATATTAATGTGGTAATTTATGGAAATATGTCACCATGAATTATGAAGTAATTCCATAATTTGTGCCCCGTAAAATTAAGTGTAACAATTTTTACACTAGCAACAGTGTAAGCAAGCTAAGGATTTTGGTCCATATATATATATATATATGTACATATATATATATATATATACATACACACATACACACACACACACATACACACGCACACACACACATATATATATATACATGTACACACATAGTAATGTATAATTAAACCAAAGGGCTATGAATCCTCTCATAGCTTCCATATTGCACAGACAGATACATTATGAGAACATTACATAGTTATAATGTGAGTACTACAATGATAATTGGTTTAGGACAAATCTGAGTTCTATCAAGTAAAGAATGTGGCTCATTACTAAAAATAAAGTCAAAGACTATACTGTTAGAAAGTTCAAAAAAAATGTGCATACCTATTTATACTGATGTGAAGCAGGGCTAAAATTCAGCTTGGAACTTGCTATGGCAATCATTTGTTAAGGTGGCACCTTCCACCCAACGCAGTGCACTGAAGTCACTGTTTTGCAAGTACTGAGTAACGCAAATATTTAGTTTTCACAGGACAGTATGAAAAAGCCTAGTAATGTAGCACATTGTTTCACTGACAAATCTGACTCACTGTGAGAACTTGTGCTGGCTCTAGGTCTGTCTGAACTAAACAGGAAGAAGAAAGAAAGAGAGAAACTTAGAAGAGAAACAACTTACACCTTCAGCTTTAGCTGACTACAGATCAAAAATCATTACAATAACTTAGGAAAATAATTGTGTTTTAAGAAGCAGCATACACAGACAAAAATATAAAAGTTAAAGCTTTTCAGAGCTTGGTGTCATGTATTAGCTCTAAGGTCCCACTGTGAACTCAAGGATAAAATAGTATTTGGCTTGAGAGGTAATATTGCTCATACACCCATTGAGCACTACGAAAACATTAAGAAATATCTAATATCTCCTAATGCCTTATTTTAAATAAACCTACATCAAAGTAGACAACAACTATGTCTAAAATGGAAAGGCTGCAGTGGTCCTTGCGTGGGCTGACCAATAAATACCGAGCACTGAACAATCAATGCTTTCCCACCATTAAAAATCATTCCAAGAAAATCACGCACAAAGTAACCATCTTCCACTTTTGTTTTTTCCCTTGTTCCCTTGTCCTGCTCAGTAAGTATGCTTAGACTGAGCTAACAAAGACTTGGATTAAATGTAGTCTGAACACTGGGAAGCATTCCAGAGCCAAGAATATTCATCACCTTTTGTTATTTTGTTCTAATAGCTAAAACTAACTATAAATCAGAAAAACAAATACCACAAAATCAGCAGAAGGTGTAAAACACGCTTCTCTGCAAGTCCCACATGATGTACATCTGCAAAGACGCTACACAAAACAACTTCCTACACGGAGCGGCGACAGTCCCTTCCAAGCTGGAAAGTTCGATCATCCGCTCCCCCCCGGTAAAATAATCAGTAAATGGAAAGGTAAGGCGCAAAGTGCTGCTGCTTAACATTTCAACAGAAAGAGGAGGAGGAGAGGAAGAAGGAGGAAGCTTAAAAGCAACATCTGAGTGACAAGCATCACCGAAGGCAGAAGGGAAAGTGGATGCGCACAAGGCATCCTGTACATCAGGGAGAAGCTCGCCATGCACGGCGCGGCTTTGCCGACCTAACACTCGGTCCTTCATGCGGACGCAATTTACCCAAATTCCTTAACGTGCAAACAGGACAGACTGGTTTTCTTTTTAAATCTCTTTAGAATCATTTAAAACAAAAGACTGAACAACATGAAAACAAACATTCAAACTGTAAACACTGAGGAGGCCCACTGGCATTTTGATTGCTGCCTAAGAGTTATGCGCCGGGACACTACCATGTATTCCAATAAGAAATCAAATTATAAAGCAATTTTTATAAAGCAACTTTCAGAGAGGGACAGATAGAAGAAAAAAAAAGGTTCTCAACCCAACATGTTTTCATTAGCTTAAAAAAATACTATTTTAGCAAACATTACCAATGGAGAGCACGAATTCAACATTGTTGCAAAAATGACACAGTTTAAATATACTGGGACCCAGACGTGAAAATCAATCACTAACATGGCTATGTGCACAAAAGAGTAAAAGAACATTTCTTTAAAAAATATATATTATATTAATCAAGAACTTCTTTATCATATTAAATCGTTATTCTTAGAAAAGCTGAAGAAAGTTAATGGTGCTCTACACATTTTTATCTCCTACTAACTCATTTGATGGTTTCTGAATTGTATTTTTTCTCATTTACAGTTTTTTTTCATATTTTGTTTGATAAGAATTCTGACCTTAAAAAGTTATAAAATTAGTTTGTTTTTTTTTTCTTTGCTACTTATTAATCCAAAAGAATATAAGCATTTGAGTCCCAGAGAATGTCAAAATGCCTTGCTACCTAAAAGGATATTAAAATAACAGAAATATCATCAAAGTCATGACATCGGAAATTTTGCAGCTTTTCACACAGGCATTAGAAATGCTTATTTCCTGAAGTTCCTTTGATTGTATCCTGGATTCAAGGACGTGCAATCTTACATATAGAACCATTATGGTAAAGCCAATGAAAACATTATACAACATTTTACTGAGAATGTCCACTCAATGGGTTCTTAATGGTCCTGTCCAGTTTACAGCAGTACTTCATTTAAAAAGGCTTTTTATCCTCTCAGCTGGGTGAAGCTGAGTCCTTTTTGATGAAATGTATACTACAGTTCCGCTCCCGTAGTTACTTGCAGGAGGCTGTTTACGGTGTGGAGGAAGCGTGGTATTTCACAAAAGCGATTGCCGCCAGCTCCTTGCAGAACTCTTCCAACACGATCACACCCTCCAGCAATGTGATGTGGTCAATACTGGTAAAAGCAAAGCAAGCAATAAGTCAATGTGAGATACTAGCATTTCATCAAGTTTGGGTGAATTTTTTTTAGATAAAAAAACAGGTAAAACACTGGCTTACATGGGGCCTTCAGGTTCCAAGCCAAGCAATCGCTTTCTGACTAACAGCAGCTTGGGAGTAAAGTCTGGAATACGCTGGATTCGGACCATCAGGTCTCCGACAACCTGCATCAGGGACAAAAGGAACTGCGTTCCTGAAATCAACCTCACAGGGACTCTCAGAATTTAAAAAAACAAACAAACAAACTCAACTCCCTATTACTAAATGAAGAGCGTCACCCTTCACTATTCACATAACCATCTTTGGTAAAGGATTCACACCTGTTCCTTAAAATATAAAAGTTACCATTTAAAAGAATGAATTTTTCTTTTTTTCTCCACATGCTATAGTAAAATAATGACTCCTTGACAGTATATAAATAGTGCTTCCCATTATGTAGTGCTAGGCACATACAATGGTAAGTAATGTTAATGGACATGTTTATCACAGGGTTTGTCAATCCTAGAGAATGTAACAAAACGAAGAACTCACCCTGACGATGACAGAGAAGAGGGATCTACAGCCAGAAGCAAGGTTCACATAAGGATCCAAAAGGTACTCGTGTATGTGCGGATGAGGGAAGAGAGAAAGTCTAGATAACACGGAGGTGACTTGTAAATTTACATCATATGGCTACGGAGAGGTAAAAAACAAAAAGACATCTGACATTATTTATAATGTATATACCTGAGCATTTCATTTACCATTTCAATTTGTCTTTTCAACAAAGGAAAATATTCCATCTTATGTCTACCTCCACATGCTCTTCTACAATGAAAACACTGATAACTAAGTTGGCTCTCACCATCTTAGTCAAAGTACATATCTCACAGTGCTAAAACTTAGGAGAAAAAAAAGCAGCATACGTATAGATGTACAGAAGAAAATATGTAACATAGTCATAATGTTTCTGTTTTACACAGGTTGTTCTAATTAATGAAAGTGTTCAGTGTTCAAAAGGTCATCAAAACCCATGAAAGTGTCATATGTAACAACAACAGCAACATAGGACATATCAAATAGAAGACCAAAGACAGAAGGGGAGGTATTAAAGATCTTTTAAAATGCGGTAGCCTGGGGCACCTGGGTGGCTCAGTAGCTTAATTAAGGGTCTGCCTTTGGCTCGGGCTGTCATCCCAGGGTCCTGGGATCCAGCCCCGCATCCGGCTCCCTGCTCAGCGGGAGGCCTGCTTCTCCCTTTCCCACCTCCCCTGCTTGTGTTCCCTCTCTCGCTACGTCTTTCTTTCTCTCTCTGTCAAATAAATAAATAAAATCTTAATAAAATATATGGGAGTCTAGGTGTGCCTGGGTGGCTCAGTGGGTTAAAGCCTCTGCCTTTGGCTCAGGTCATGATCCCAGGGTCCTGGGATGGAGCCCCGCATCGGACTCCCTGCTCTCTGCTCAGAGAGGAACCTGCTTCTCCCTCTCTCTCTCTGCCTGCCTCTCTGCCTACTTGTGATCTCTGTCGGTCAAATATATAAATAAAATCTTTAAAAGAATATACGGTAGTCTAATTTTAGAAATGGTATTTTTCATCTCTTATTCAATTACTGCCAATTACCAAGAGCATGTATACAATAAAATAAAGTCAGATACATCACAGAACCTTCTCAGCAGCAGGAGAGTTTGGGGGATAGAAATGACTACCACATGCCCCACAGCGAATGAAAAGGTTCAAAATGGTGATTACAGACAAGGATCACCTCATTTGCTGCAAGAGCATTAATTATCCCAAAACACTTATATATCTGGGTACAATTCCTCATATAATTTTTGTATGTCGTATCACAATTTCATTTGAATTCTGGTTTTTTGATTTTTAATCTGTTTACTCCACAGAGAAAGCAGCTTGGAGATGCTTTAGAGACGACATCAAAGTCAAAGGAAGAGGCGCGTTGTACAAAAACAGTTGCTGTCACCACGCCTAGAACTTTCAACAGAAATCTCATTCCTTACAGTTTTCTTCTAAGCAGCCAAAGGAAACTGAGTAGCTGAGACAAAACTGACTTCCGTGGGAGGGCTAGGGGTGAGTGAGGAACCTGTGCTGAGCCTGGGGAAGAGAAAAGGGATTTGACACGGATGAATGTTAACCACAGACTCTGCCTGCTTCACTCCTTTCACTGAGCAGCTGCTGAACCCTTGATATATAGGGCCCCTGGGTGGCTCAGTCAGTTGAGGGTCTGCCTTTGGCTCAGGTCATGATCCTGGGGTCCTGGGATCGAGCCCTATGTCAGGCTCCTTGCTCAGTGGGGAGCCTGCTTCTCCCTCTCCCTCTACCCCTCGGCTCTCTTTCTCTTGCTCTATCTCAAATAAATGCATACAATCTTAAAAAAAAAAAAACCAACAACCACCGTTGGTATGATGAGCAGCAGTTAAGAAGTGAACATTTGGCATTCAGAAGACCACAAACGCTACGGCATGTGCCAGAAGCCAGCAAAGGTGCTGCTGCATGGGGAAACCACAAGTCCTGTGTTACAAGCCCACCTGTAGCGGGTTTTTCATTTGTTTGTTTGTTTGTTTTTACCGTAAGATTCATGAGCATGGATTTTCTGAAAGAAAAAGTATCTCTAAGTCACTCTTTGTCACGGTCGAACCTCAAGCAAGATGAATGAAAGGAGACACTATTCCTATGGAAAGGTAACTGGAAGGGCGTCTTCTCCAGCCTGGTGACAACGAACAACAGAACAGCCTCCAGGACTCACTTCAGAGCAAACGGCGAATTCACACAAAGTTGTATTTTAGGCATGAAGAAGACATTTTTAAAAATCTTTAAGAAGAATACATTTGGTCCAGGATGTGAACAAAATCACTTAAAATATAACTTTAGTACAGTTTTGTATGTGACTTGATTTCTGGTAGTTCAGATTTTTAGGTCACTAAATCTGTCATTTATAGGAGCTTAAATAAGTCAACAGAATTTGGCTTTCAGCAAGTCTGTAATAAGTTGCCACTTACACTTTGTATTTTCCTTATAGGCTATTACTTTGGTTTTTCGTTTTATTTGAACAAGAATCTATGTCCTTGGTTGTTTAAGAAGTTTAAGGCTGACTCAGATTATATTTTAATGTGAAAATGGAAACAAATCTCAGCTATACAGAAATCATCCTATATCTAAAACAGTCTCTACTTCATAATGAGTTGGCTTTTTTCCTTTAATATGAATAACCCTTTCCTGGGTTAACAGTGAGTGTTTATATTATTACTTTGGATCTCTTCATTTTCTACTTGACATACAGTGTTCACCTGGAATGAAAGCTAACCAGATTTTTCTGACGTATCAAATGGACTTGGCCCACCTTTGAGCTCACACTACATACAAGGCCTGAATTTTAGGACAATAAAATTTGACTTACTCCTGTACTTTTTTAGAAGTATTTTAAATTGCTTTTTTCATTTAATTATTACAAGCAAATCAAGTAGGAGGTTACAGCAAGTAATATCCGCTTCACCTTAACAAGAAGAAAATGTGACAAGTGGCGCAGCTGCCCAAGTCCCAGCAGAGAGAAGTAGCGGGACCGTTTTCCCTGGTGCTCTTTACATCCTGCTTATGGACCTCAGCATTTTACTAGCTTTATAAAATCATCACAAATGATACTAAAGGTTTGTGTTATATGGTATTTTAGAAAAATTAATGTTGTGACAACGCAATAGTATTATGAATACTTGAGTCACAATTTCTCAATTATACATATAGGAAACTAGCTACTCCACTAATTATCTGTAGTGAATGTTTAATCCCAGGCTGGTTGCCCTGGCCCTATTTCTCTACCAGGAAAATACAAGCAAACATCATCCTCAACAAAACACATTTAGAAAAGAAAGAAAATGAAACTAAACCAAGCACGCTTAGCACACCAGGACTCCCGACTATCTCTGAGATCTGACTACATCACATTCTTACCAAAAAAGGCTTGGAAAATCAAGGGTTTGAAGACCAAAGGTTTTGGGGCCTGTAGTGAACTAGCAGTAAGTCGCATTAACTGCAACTAGGGATTCCTCACTGACAAAGCATGACCAGAAGTGTGTCCTGCCTAGCAGGACAGGGTTACAGAAGATCGGCTGGGACAGCGTGCAGGAATCAGCTCTGTGCTGTAACGTGCGAGCTGCTGACATAAAAAGAGCTTTAAAGCATTTCGGGATATTCTGAGCACTCCACAAACTAAAGGGAAAAATACCTGAGATCCAAAGGACGCTTAGCAAACCAGCACAAAGAACACAATGAACGGAAGAACCCCGCCACCCAGGGGGTTTCCACAGCCACTATGTATAGGATGGATACGACGGCTACGGCCTGATGCCACGAGAGCTGGATTTTGCAACCAATGGACCAAAACGAGAAACACAGCACTTGCTATTAAGAGGTTAAAAGAAAAAAGGACTTACTCTATCTCTTTACTGATTACTACCAGAAACAGTACTGACTGAAGTCTAACCCCACGAAATACTTCTTAAATTATAATTTCTTTATTTGGCTTTCTGGGTATTGAAGACAGCCTGCTTAGGGAGTAAATTTCCTTTAGAACTCCCTATGCTCACATAAATATTTAACTAAAATGCTAAAAAAGAACAAGTACTTTAATATACAATTTTAAATTAATTCCGCATTGGTTAAGTCAATTTCTATGTGGAGGCAAGTATTATGCCAGGTGGTTTTATTTCAAGTGTGTCTCCCAGGCTGTAAAGCATTTCAAAGCTCTACCCTCACTTTGTTCATTCGTCAAGGAGAAAGGGAGGGAGGGAGGGAGAAAGGGAGGGAAGGGTTCTGTAATCCCAAATTCATTTCTCCTGACAGCGAGACATACACAGCAACATACCAGCTGATGGTGCTTTCTATCTACTTGGGAATAAGTAAATTTACCTTTTTCATTTCACCTCCCCCTTATGAAAATGAATATCATTCATAAGTTCTTGGTCTGAAGAAGCAGATTCATCTAATATTGTTCTGTCATTTTAAGGAGACCAGAGCACTCAGGTTTCCATTTGAAATGACATTTAAGGTCCTCTGACTTGAACTTTACAAGGCTGACTCAATTTGTATCTGTGCTAACTGTCCTAATAAAAGAAAAGGGTTTCTATGTCATGACAGGAAAGTCTTCTAATCACCTTCACCTCCAAAATGTGTGAAGGTTATTAAGACAATGTTCTATAACGAGAAGTAAAATATAGGATTCTCTAACAGCCATCAGGTTGAACAAAGATTTCAGACATAACCAACGTGTCAGAATTGCACCACTTGCCGGCAATCGAGCTTTGTGAAAAAGTCATCCAGCGGAAAAACTGAGAAAACAAAACTACTCTATTCAAGAGCTGAACTAAGACTTGAGATGAACCCATGGTGGATGGTAGCAAAATAATGTGAAAATCAGTATTTTAAAGCTTATTACCTGATCAAGAATTCTTCCCATTCTGTCAAATAAAACTTTCAAAAAATGACCTTCAAAGAAAGTAGCTTCTAAATTGCACTTTTCCAATGCCTTTGGAGACCCGGGCCACTCCCATCTTAAGCAGATAGCGCAGTAGTCACGGAACTAGGGAAAAGCATTTGCATCGTTAAAGAACAAACCAGAACAAATCGAGATCAAACAGAAATGATTTCCTCTAACAGGCATATAAGAATGCACTGGCGACCCGTGGAGGAGGGAGGGACTCAGGGAACAGGCTAACTTGGGGCCCGGGTAAGCTTATAAGCACCAGTACCAACATATGTTGATGAAAAAATAGGCATGTGCTTTCCTTCATAGAATTTAACTCTCCTTATTTGTATCACAGTAAGTCCTAGCCACATTTTCAAATCTATTTGAAAACGTTACATGCACAGAGATGAAGACATGCACATTGTTGGGAAGGCAGGCTTGGCTTTCCTCCAGCACAGGGCAGAAAGCCGTGCTGCGCGGGGCGAGCTCTGCAGACGGTTTGCTACGCTCGCAGTGAGCGGAGCACCACGCTGAGAGTCAGCATGTGGAACCTTTACTGCATTTAACGGAGCAAATTTTATGTCTGTTGAACCTAATAAAATAATCAGGGCTGGTATTTTGTTGTTTTTTTTTCATCTAATAATTCATTTTTATTATATTTTACCCAACTGTTGGTCTGTTGACAGACTGGAATTAATAAGGAACTAGTCCTTCACTATACAGTTTACCACTGGGGTAAACAACATGGATTTTGATAAGCATAGGACCTCACATAATAAGAATAAATTTGGAAAGTCTTCCCCAATATTTAATTTACCTAAGTTTAAACAAATTTAGAGCACAGTTTTCTATGCCCTTTTCAGATTCCCCTTATTCAACAAAGCGACATTACTCTGACCTCTCTAGTTTGGAAATTACGTGAAATTAAAACAAATCACATTCTCACCATGAAGTACTAACTGCTTCAACTCTTAAAAGAAAAACATACTTAAAACAATCAAAAAGCCAGCTTCTTCAGTATTTTGTGAGTTTTAAATGATTTGGCTTTCAGCAGACAGTTTTCTATTCTAAACCACACCCTAATATTCAATAAAGCATTTTCCCATTAACATGTCTGAAATTCTCACCTAGAAAGCAGTAGTTTAAACATTTTTTATCCCTCTTGTTGGTCTTCTAATATTTCTGAAACAATCCATAATAACTGCACTTGCAGAAAATGGAAATGAAATTTTACAGAAAGAATAAATGCAGCTTAAAAATCCAGCTGATTCTCTTGAGATTGGTACCACTTGTCTTGCTTTCACTCTCTTGTCCCTGAAGGCACTAGCTACACAATAGCTCCAGTCACTCACGCAGTCATCTGGACCTGCATTCCTGCTACAGGCACATGCAAATTAATTATATAGAACACTACACTGCAATCTCAAGGATTTAAATGAAAATTAAATGTGCGTTTTTCTGATGAGACATTTTTAAAATTGGGAATTCTGTAAAATGCTAGAGAGAGGAAAAGTAGACCTTGAGAAGGCCATGGAGGTTAATACTTCCGAGGACACCTTTCAGAGTCCTATCAGGGAGGCAGCACACTGAGGGGGGCAGGGAGCAGGGAGGAGGGAGTGCAGGGAGTAAGGGAGCACGACACTTGTCCATAACTGCTCAGGTGAGAAAAGACGTGGAGAAGGGGACAGGGCAATGCCTGGGGACTGGGATCAAGGGTGGGCGGTGGGCAGAATCTTTGAGAGGTTATGTTTTGGATCAGTACGGAAAAGGATGGGGGGTAGATATAATTTAAAGTATAGAAAGAAAGGAAAGAAAGGGAAGAAGGATGGGGGGGATGGGGAAGGGGAGAGGTGGGAAGGGAGATACAGGGGAAGGGAAGAGGTGGGGAGGGAGACAAGGGGAAGGGAAAGGGTGGAGGGGAGCAAACATAAAGAAATTCTGAGATAAGAGACAGTCAGTAAAAGGCCAAGTAAGGCCACCTGCCTAAAGTTAAAGTAACAAGAGAGAGTTCAGGTCTTGCTGAGGGAAACCTTTGGAGAAATGACTGTGGACAATGGGACAAAGTGTATAGGTGCACTCATTAGAGTTCATTTCCAAAAATTAACTACTTCACTTACCTGCCTATGAGCATCTCGGAGGTAGGTGTCATATCCAGTGCCCTCGACATGGTAGGATGATTTTGCTTCATCGGGTACCAGACAGAGAAAACTTAGATAAGAAAAGCCATGGTCAATAACAGAAATACTCCTACAATTCAGTACTTAATCTTGAATCAGTTTTACTGATCGATTACTCTTTCATATCTCAAAGGTTTTATTTAATAATCACTCATTCCACTTGAAGCAAAAGTAAGCCTAAAAACGATCTTTTACATTCCAGCACAGTGACAGACTGCCACGATATCCGTCAATGTCAGGAAACTGGCTCTTAGGTAACTGAACGCAAGATTTTTAGTCACCCTAATTTTACATCTTGAGCCACATGCAATTTCTCTAAAGTCACCTGCCAGCACCAGTCACCAGCATCAGTGACAGCGCTGCGAAGGAAGGAAGAGAACATCGCCAGAGAAGGGGCACTTAAAAAAAAAAAAAAGGTAAAACCAAAGTATCAAAAGGGAATGGCCCTACGCTTAGCATACATGAGTACACAACTAAGAAGTGCAATTTGTCAAACTGGACATTCTCCATGTCATTCCAACTGGGAACGACTTAAGATTATTTATGTTAAGAAAAGAGTATTAAGGAGGGCACATATTGCATGGAGCACTGGGTGTTACATGGAAACAATGAATCATGGAACACATCAAAAACTAATGACGTACTGTATGGTGACTAACATAACAAAAAAATTTTTAAAATAAGCAAATAAAAAAGCAAGGCCATCTGAAGGTTTATTTAACCACCATTACCCGTTTCTGTTTCTATTTTCCTGCTTTGATATGGATTGTTGCCCCTAGGCTGCTACATACACATGACAAAAAGCTGATACAATCTTTAAAGAAGGGAAGATTGAATTTACAATATGTCTCTGTAACAATCTAAGAACAGAGCTAGTATAGGTTATAAAACCAGGCAAAAGAGATGGAAGTCACACTTATATGGCAACTCACCTATTTACAATTTTATGGACTTCAGTTTTCCCATCATTTTTGGGGTGGTCTGGAGTAGCAGGAGGTGAAGAACTAAGCCATTCTTGATTTGACAGAGTGTTATCTGGCGAAATGTCAGTAAATAGTGGGTCTTCTTCCAGATCTCTACGTTCAATTTAATGATGTATAAAAAGACAACATTTTATTACATTTTCTAAACCAGAAGATTCTCTGCCACGTTCTTACAAAACATTACATGATTTTGCTAATAAAAGAATTAAAAAATTACATTTTATAGGGAAACAAACATTTGATATGAACATCAAATTCAAGAATATATTGATTTTGTTCCATTTAATGAATACCACTTGTGATTTAAAGGGATGGTGATACCATGGCATCTAAATTTTATTTTCAAAAATCTTGTTAGAGGCATTTTTTTCATGAATAAGGGACAGAAGCAGGAGAGAGAAGAGGACAGTTCTGCAGGAAATGCTAAGCTTGCAGGCCCGGGTGGGAACTTACACGGCTCCTGCTATCAATCCGTTCTCCACCACATCTTTATCTTCTGGACACGCAGGCTTATACTCGGTATAATTTCTTTCTTCGAGATTTCTTAGGACCAAGTTGTAAAGAATGTGTTCGTTGGGTTTTTGTAAAAGATGTTCAAACATTCTTAATGTCATTATGCTTATCTGAAACCAAAGTGATAAAGGCTAACTGAAAAACATCTCTGAACAAACGATTCTTCTTGCCATCCTATAAGTCATGCTTTTGATTTTTAAAGCTACATCAAAAAAGAAGCTATACTCAAAACACCATAAAACCGTATTTCAAAGCCCCATTCTAAATCTTACATCGCTTACCTCATCAGATATGTGATCACAATGTTCTATTAACCTATGTCTTAAAGGGTGTCTGCTAATATCTGCCAGAGTTTCCGGTTCCCTCTGTTCTCCAAGGATAAAAAACACCATTTCTTGAAGCAAAACGTCAGAGGTTACTTGCCGAACAATGCGATGGAGCAGAGCAGTCGAGGTCAGGATACCCATCTCAGAACTGGGCGTAACAGACAGGTCATTAGTGGGGAACAGAATTTGAAATAGCAATTTTTTGTTTGGTTTGGTTTTTTGTTGTTTTTTTAAAGATTTTATTTATTTGACAGACGGAGATCACAAGTAGGAAAAGAGGCAGGCAGAGAGAGAGGAGGAAGCAGGCTCCCCGCTGAGCAGAGAGCCCGATGCGAGGCTCGATCCCAGAACCCTGGGATCATGACCTGAGCCGAAGGCAGAGGCTTTAACCCACTGAGCCACCCAGGTGCCGCCCAATTTTTTGTTTTTTAAGGAAAGGCTACTCACGTTTGCATCAACTGAGGTTCCATGACTCCGACAAAAAATCTTTCATGAACAGCTTTGGCCAGAGCAACAGCAGCGGTCTAGAATACAGAAGGAGCATCATTATCTTTTCCTTTCTTTTTAATGGAAAAGAGGATTAATTTGTAACATTGGTAAACCAATTCCACTCTCCATTGGAATTAATGTGGAGAAACAAACTTGCCTATTGGCCATCTTGTTGATGGCATATAAACCTAGATTAGATGTGAGCCACTCCATCCTCTACACTTTATCTAAATGTCCAAGAACAAGAAGAACAGGACAAAAATATCATCCCAACCCCCTTATGGTATTAACATCTCCTCAAAGAGGAGAAATGGAGGGAGGCCAGCATCACCTTATGGAGCTTCCTATCGTGATACTTAAAGAAATATAAGGGCAGAACTTGAACTGTGATTTATTCCAGAGTTGTAACACACACATATACACACACACACACACGTATATACACAGGGTTTTTTTTGTTTTATTTGATTGTATTTATTTTACTGACTGTGCTATCCTAAGACACTTAAGATATTTTTGGAGACATAAACTGAGGAAATTTTACTTAATAGACACATTCTAAAATTATCAATAAATAACAACAAAAAAAAATCAAACCTTCTGTGCTTCCTTTATGAGTTGATCACAATAATCAAACCAGGAAAGAAATGAAATTAAGGCTCGTTTTCCCGGAAACGCTGAAGCATCTTCTTTGTGACTATAGGAGTCCAAGCTGTAGGATGTAGAAGAAATGCTTAGCCCAGAGTTATCTCAACGCGTTAACCCAGTTCAGCGCATATGGAACAATGAAGGCCCGTGACCGAGCTCGTGCAGTAAAACGCATGCATCCAGAGAGAGCCGGATGACCACCAGAAGCAAGCCAAGGATAAGAGGAAACCTTTCAAATAAAAGTTGTAAATAACTTTCACTCTTTGAGTGGGAAGAGAGAGACTAACACAGAATGTAACTGCAGAGGAAAAACCACACAGACAGCTCCGCACGCGCCTGCCATAAACGTGAGCAAGGAGTGGAAGGAAGCGTGCGAGGTGCTCAGCCGCTGGGATGAAGGGAAGGTAACGAAGGGTGCGCAGAAAGAAGTAAGTGGCCTGCTTCCCTTTCCACCTGAAAGCACAGACAGCAGTAAAGTGAACCAGGGGGTCTGCCCTACTACAGATGCTGGCAGAATATCGGGCGGAAAAAGACTAGTAAAAACCCAGGAAGAGTTAAAAATACACAGAAAAACTGCAACCATTTTTAATTACTCTACTAAAACATTAGGCAGCTTATAGATGGTGGGACTGGGGGTACTTTTCCTCATGCTGCTTATATACTTCTAAATGTTCTGCGATAATCACATTTTCCTGTGAGAATCAGGGGAAGCCCCAAAAGATGGGTAGAGAGGTGAGGAGAACAAGGCAGGAGAGGAGAGCTCACAGCCACGGGCCACGAAGCAGAAGACGGCCCGAGAGGCATATTTACAAAAGGATGTTCCTTCTTTCAGGAATTAAAAAAAAAAAAAAAAAACAAAACCAAAGTTGTTGGTTTTAATGTATTTAAGGTCTTAATTATTCACTATAATGGAAAAACAGCTTAACTACGTAACAGCTGGACTGTTCCCACACCAACTCGCTTCGGACTGGTAACAAATTTCAAACGCGCCTCCGACAACAATCCCATTTAAGGATCACGAGTCATGTCACATTTTCCAAAATCAAAGATTCACATCACTGCAAAGCAGCAGGGAATTTCCAAGTCCAGGCGTAAGAAGTCGCTTCGGTGGGCGAACACAAGCAATGGCTCTTACCCCCAGTTAATTGCTTCCACTGTTTCAATATCTAACGGGTCCACGGACTGAGGTAGGGCCTTGTACAGGGAGGCGAGTCTGTCGGTCAGCAGCTCGCACAAGCACGTGCTCTGCGTCAGGCACTTGGCAGCCGCGGGCTCCGGCAAGCTGACTAACAGCATCAAGCCCTCGCAGGCTTTCACAGCGATCCGGCCATCCTGAGGGGAAAACACAGACCCCGTCCATTCTTGAATGACAGGTGTGTCAAGTGGCTGGGGAAAAATTCACCTTAAAAAGACTGAATGTTTTACACTAAAACAAGAATAGACTTTTTTTTTTTTTTTTTTTTTCTATTTCAAATGCACCAACTGTGATCAGGTGAGCGGGGGACGCGCAAGGAAGACTCACAGGACTTCTAGTGAGATTCAACAAGGAATTCACTAAGTTGTAATCCTGGTTTGGACGAACAACCGTGGCCTCCGGCAGTGGGGCGACGGCGAGGTTATCCAAGCTGGCGGACAGCTCGTCCGCCGGCTGAGGCGACTCGTCTTCGAACTCTGGGGGCT
Source organism: Martes martes (assembly GCF_963455335.1). Classification (NCBI taxonomy): domain Eukaryota; kingdom Metazoa; phylum Chordata; class Mammalia; order Carnivora; family Mustelidae; genus Martes; species Martes martes. Next base: position 15,457,757 of record NC_137902.1, read on the forward strand.
CCAGACCCGCGGCACCAGACAGGTCCTCTGGCTGACAGGACTGTCCCGTGTCTGTTGACAAGGAATCCTGACCTTTCAAGGAGTCTTCTGAAATGACATCTGCTGTGCCTTTGGAAGCCAGGGATTTCAACTTATTCTGAAAAAGAACACATGTTCTGTATGATCTGTGTCAAAAGACTTATAAAACAGAAATTATATTTTTATTGGTTTTTCTATAATTCATGTTCAATGTCTAGCCAACGTAGCAACAGATAAAAGTGTGATGACTAAAGAAAATACTCAGACGTCAACAAGCTGGGTTTGAGATATTTTAAAAATTGCCCAGGCAGTCATAACACTCTCTGCACTAAGTACAAAATGGTTTACCATGACCATAAGCAAGGAACAATATTAGTGATAACTATATGGCTATTGCTCGAAACAACTGATATTAGTGGGGAAAAAAGATTCAGGAGGTTTCAATTGGAATTAACGGTCTTCTCATCGCTGGGCTACTGAAAATACATAGCCTCACTGCTGATTCTTCTAAGATCAGTTTTCTATTTGTGGGAGTTTGCTTTATTTTTTATTTTATTTTATTACTGTTATTATTTTAAGATTTTATTCATTTATTTGACAGACAGAGATCAGAGTTGGCAGAGAGGCAGGCAGAGAGAGAGGGGGAAGCAGGCTCCCCACTGAGCAGAGAGCCTGATGCGGGGCTCGATCCCAGGACCCTGGGATCATGACCTGAGCTGAAGGCAGAGGCTTTAACCCCCTGAGCTACCCAGGTGCCCCCTAAGATCAGTTTTCTAAGACGATTTTTCTGTTTTCCCTGTCCCTCTGCTTTATAAAAAGAACTCAGTAGTCTCAGGACCTTTTTATTCATGTTCTTGATGAGAGAAATTTACTTGAAATGTTGGCCCCACCTCCCCAATACACACACACACAAACACAAAGAATTTTAACCAAAGTTGGGTGCCTGAGGGGCTCAGTTGGTTAGGCATCTGCCTTTGGCTCAGGTCATGATCTTGGGATCCTGGGATCAAGCCCTGTGTGGGGCTTCCTTCTCAATGGGGCGTCTGCTTCTCCCTGTCTCTTCCCCCACCTGTGTGTGCTCTCTCTTGCTCTCTCTTGCCAATAAATAAACTCTTTAAAAAAAAAAAAAAAGGAATTGTAACTTTAGTCTCCGGGGAAAAATACTTTGCTTTCCATTTGAACCTAAGAACGAAAATCAAATCACACACACAGGTTAGAAGTCATCATGAACCAGCTTCTCCTCAGGGGCCCCTCACCGTGTTCCACCGACCACAGAGATGCATTCAGTACTGAACGTATTCAAAGTTCTATTTCCAAAGTTATAATTATTATAAATCACTTTTATTACAGTTAAGGATATAGTTTGGACCAATCTTCTTGAGAAATTGAGCCCACAGCACATGTTAAAACAAAACATCTACTCCAAACAACTTCCCAATTTCCTACAAAATCAGTTCCATATCACAGCCCTTATGAATGTAAACACTCAGTTCCATCTAAAATAATATTATATATTATATACATATTATATTATATAAAATAATAATACAGTTGGAAACGGTATCTCAGATAAGAATGGCAAAGGGAGGAATAATCTTAGAATAGCATTTACTCCTTCGACGAATGTTTCCCAAAGTGTGACTCAAGACTGTTGGTGTCATGGTCTTCTATGGAGCTTGAGAAAAATGCAGATTCCAGGATCCCACCCAGACCTGAATGAGAACATCTGGAGGTAGAGCTAAGGAATCCGCATTTTAACTTATTTACCTGCATTGCCGAAGTGTAGCTGACAATGTTATACTGATTTCAGGTGCACAACATCGTGATTTTAAAGCTCCCTAGGTGATGAGGAACTGCTGCCTTCTCTTACACTTTAGTTCTCACTGAAACTGCTCCCTTTCTACTTTAGGGGTCTTCCTGATAGCCACAGCACATTTCCACACATAACCCCCAAATCTCTTAAACGCAGACTTCTCTCCCAAATCACAGATTTGCAAGACCAAGTGCCTGTCGATTATCTCCATCAGGATACCAGAAGGACTCAGAACAGCAGAACTGTAATGACCATCTTCCCCAACGTAAGCTCCATAAGCTCCCTCGGGGCTCCCTTCTTTCTGTTAGCAACAGCCTTGCTGGTTCAGAAATTCAAGCACTCATCATCCTTTCTCTTGCTTCCTGCACAAGACCACAGAAGACCACACGAGACCACACGAGACTACCTCTGGTGTTTCTGGAATATATTCACTTCGTTCCGTCCCACTGCCTCCAACTTATAGTCCTTGCCACTTCTCTTCAGGGTGACTCCCTCAGCTTCCAAGCTGGTTTCCTCTGCTTTCCTTTTTCCTCTCAAAGGAATCCAGTGTGCAAGATGCTGCCACCAATTTCACTTAAAGTATAGACACCATCATGTAATAACGTCCCTGCTCAAGAATCTTCGGTGGCTCCCCAGTGACTTCAAGTATGTTCAAACTCTTCATCCTTCCATTCAAAGGCTTTGACCCTTCCTAGTCCATCTCTCCGGGCCCTTTTCTTATCACAGGCCTTTCTAATTATACTGTTTCATGAACACACCACAACCTTCTATATTTTCATTCTCTTATGTATGTTCACCCATTCTTATCTGAACATCTGTCAGGAACCAAATCAAAGATAACCTCTTCCATGAAGTCTTTCTCAACAACCTAGAGCAGATGCAATGACTTTGTACCCTTCTTATGATACTCACCTTACTCTACCTCAGTTTGCAGCCTGAATATTGGTCTTACCCTCATCACCAGACTATAAACTCCTTCAGAGCAAAGACTGTTCCTAACCCACTTACCAAAGGCACTTAAACCGTAGTAGATGCACATAGGAGTTGCTTTCCATGAAAAGAGAGATTCGATTTCAGGGGATACTTGCCTGGGAACTGCAAAGTACTTTTATTCCTCTCTGTACTACAAGTAATACAGCTGCATTTCTCTGAAGATTCATTCAGTGAGTGTTAATTAAGCAGTTATTATACATTATACTGGATACTAGAGAAGCTGTGGGAACCCAAAGATTAACGAAACAGAGTCCCTGCCCTCGAGGAGCTTACTGATCAGCAGGAGGAAATGAAACACGTTTAAATAACCCTAACGCCAGGGAGACTGTAACCACCACATTAAAAGCTTATGAATAGTCTTGAGAAAACGGAGCTGCCTACACCTCAGGCCGTGAAGAAGCATGTGCTCTAAAGCCCGGCGTCTGGAGTCGTGAGGTCGAAATGTAGACATTTCTCTCAAGACAGGTGAACAAAGCGCATCGATCTCGCCGGCTATCAGCATATGTGTGCCCTTGCATTTGCTCTGTTTCTGATTGATGGTTGTGTCCTTCTGAATGAGTTTCAGGGATTTTGAGAAAAATTCCTTAAAGCTTAAGCTTGGACAAAAATCCATGCATCGAAAGTAACTAGGGTATCTAAGAAAACTTTAACTAAAGTGAACTTTGAGAGGAAAAATCTCAGACTTAGCCAGATTGAAATATTTGATATATTTATATCAAAACCTTAAAAAAAAAAATGGAGGCTCCTGAGTGGCTCAGTCAGGAAGTGCCTGCCTTCGGCTCAGGTCATGATCCCAGGGTCATGGTTCGATCCCATAACCTGAGCCAAAGGTAGACGCTTCATGACTGAGCCACCCAGAAGCCTCCATTTTTTTTTTTTTTAAGGTTTTAAGGCTGATTACATTTCTGTGACTTTCTGTGGAAGAGAAAACCTAGAACAGAAGCACATCAGTGATTGCTAGGGACAGGGGTAGAGTGAGAAGGGCTACAAGGGACCTGCGGGAGGGTGGTGGACCTGCTGTGTCGCGGTGGTAGTGGTGGCTACAGCACCATGGGTTTGTTAAGCTCAGAGAACCGTAGACCAAAAAAATGAAATTGCATTGTACCTCACCTGTACCTAATCTAGGGAAAAAAAGACAAAAAGAAACACAAAAAAATTTTTTTAAAAAACCTATCAATTTCTTTCTTTCTTTCTTTTTTTAAAGATTTTATTTATTTGAGAGAGAGAGAGAGAGACAGCATAAATGGGCAGAGAAGCAAAGGGAGAGAGAGAGAAGCAGAGTCTCGGCTGAGCAGACAGCCTGACATGGGGCTCGATCCCAAGACCCTGCGATCATGACCTGAGCGGAAGGCAGACACTTAACCAACCGAGCCACCCGGGTGCCCCCGCTAAATTAATTTTTCTACTATATTCCTAAATGACTTCACTGCAGAAAAAAACAAGTGAGTGACAGAAGAAAGTACACAAAGTGTTTTCTAATTTAAAACTGGGAGTAAAACCCAAAATATTGATTGATGGAATACGTAATGTGTGATCCAGTGACTGGCTAAGAAAAAACACAACAGAATACCACAGCGATCACAACTGCTACGCCAGGCTGGAGAGGTAACTCGCGATTGTATGCATACCGTCTAAATCCGCACACCCCATCCCTACCGACCTCAGGCTGATTACCTACGCTCCACATTCAAGTAAACTTGGCTGAAAACATTACAGATTAAAAGCTCCCGTGACTTCACTCTCCCTGACTTCCCCCCTCACGCTGCAGGCCTGCTAAGCCTTGACTCTGTTCTCGTCCAGGCCCTGCACTGCCCTGGGTATCCGGCTCACCTACTTTCTCTGAAAACTATCTTCCTCAGAAGATTTCAGGTTAAAACAAAACAGTGGTCTTCAACGAAAAATAATTCTGGGAAGTGAAACAAGCCATATGACACCCACGAAATTTAATTCCTTCTAATGTTATTTACAGAATTCTTCAAATAATTTTAATAAAAGCATGCTTCGAAGGTTGACAAGACGTGTACCATACCTCCAGAAAAAAATTAACCAAGTAAGGATTTTGCTTCAGCTTTGCACACACGATACAGAGAAACTGGATTTCTTCATTTTCTGTCGGTGTTGCAAGGACTTCCCCACAGAGTCGAATTAATTTCTGTTAAAGAAGTTAAAAAATTTTTTTCAAACTTACTTTTTATAAGTCTGTAAATAGCCATCTGTTTGCCTTAAGAGTATTTACGATTTTCAAATAATACAAATATCTTTCATTTTTCAGACAGAACACTACTTACCAGCACCTCTAACAAAAGAGATTTACTAGGAGTAAGTTTTTGAAATACATTACCCTAGAAAACTAATAAGCACACAATAAACTTCTTGAGAATTCATAGACATAAGTTAAAGGAAAAACTAATGTGTAAAATTTTAAGAGAAATATAGAAAGCGCATAGAATACAACGTCATGCATACAAAAAGCTCAAGTATTTGCTAATTTACACGTTATTTTGGGAACAATTTCCTTTCTTATTTTTCCTCTTAGAAAAATCACATTGAATTATTCATACACGAAAAGAACTGGAACCAAATACTGTTTTGCAAGGGAAACAAAATACCTGCACTGGCCTGTGGACGTTAATGTGTGGAAGCAACGGCTGCTGGATTCTCCCCAGGAGTTTAGTATAGAACACCAACACCTGCTGCTTCATTCCTGGAGGACACTGGGCACACAAGAACAGAAAAGCAAGTAAGGAGAGGACAGACGATACAAACACACTTACTCAAGAGCTTAAAGAACAGGAATGTGAATATATTTTGCCCCCAAAGTCAATGCAACCAGCCAACTAATAAGTCTTTCTTTTTTTTTTTTAAAAGAAGATTTTATTTATTTATTTGACAGACAGAGATCACAAGTAGGCAGAGAGGCAGGCAGAGAGAGAGGAAGGGAAGCAGGCTCCCCACTGAGCAGAGAGCCGGATGTGGGGCTCGATCCCAGGACCCTGGGATCATGACCTGAGCCGAAGGCAGAGGCTTTAACCCACTGAGCCACCCAGGCGCCCCTAATAAGTCTTTCAATATAAAATCATCAATCAATTATTAATGACTGGTATTCTAGAAATAAAATCACACCTTGGTATAGCACAGCCAGTGGACCCGCAGGCCGCTATGATGACAGCACGGTAACAACACGCTGCTGCAATCAGAGCTTGGTTCTGGCAACACCAACCTGTTTGCTTCCAAATGCTAGGGTAACCTCAAACTATTACGGTTAACTATGGCTAAAGCAAAGGCAGACTCTTGTTATTTACACTCATAACAGGCCACTAATAACTTTCCATCCCAGAGATGTAGGAGTAAACAAAGCCTTCGAAGATGTATATGTCAGTAAAGGGAATCCTCTGGTATAAAATACTGTGATTTACTCTAACAATGCTGTTTTGCATTAGATGCAAAATTATTTACATTATGATTATTATCAACAATGAATATTTAGTAAAGAAGTTTTTATAACATGCCAGCTGCTTTAAATCTTTGCTGGTAACTAGGTAAACCTGATGACTGCTTACACTGCGTGTTAAGAGAGCACAAACTAACAAGGTTACATGTTCTATGACTAACCAACCTGCTTACACTGCCTTGCAATTAAAATATAGTCACAAAATGAGCATTTCCACAGCATCATCATAGACAAGCTATCTGGAAATGGTATAAACGATAATCTTATGCACAATAATATTTTTTTAGATAGCAAATACTTTACATTATTCAGATAAACGCCTAATATTTACAACCACCGATATCAAAGTTAATTTATCAGTTCTACAATTATTGACATCCACTCAAAAATCAATTCATCTATATTCAACTTAGTGTTGTACCATCACTCTCTCCACACAGCAGAGGAGCAGACATCCTGCCTCAAAAATAAAACTGCAAGAATTTAACTTAAAATGAATTTGGAGTTTTAGACACTTAGTTAAAAGAAAACTTTCTATAATACCATTATTCATAAGTCTATTTGGTGTTTAAACATGTTGATTCTTTTTCCAGTTTGATTTTCACATATATTGCAGAAATTCACAGGACAAAAGTACAGATTTTGAGACTTGGGGGAGACCTTCGTGATCATCTGTTCAATTTTTAAAGAGAAGGAAGGTTAACCAAAGGGACTCTGACGGCCAGAGTGTCTTAGTGACAAAGCCAGGCCTCCCAACCGCAAGCCTAAGTTCTTCCCTTTTCCTCGCACCCCCAGCAGGCTTTGAAACTCGCCTTTGTATGTAGCCTTACAGTTTCCTGGTACAGAATAATATTTATATCATAAATACCAGCTTGCGGAGATTCATGAGGCCTAAAACTTAACGTGACTGCCCTCATCAGTAGAGGCAGCTGTCAGAGCATCGGTTACACTCTCTTTCAGGATTACAAAAATTAAGTCCTAGTTTCCTAACCCAGTTTACACTGGGCTCCTTCTCGCATCCTCTGACACCGAGTACACATATTCGAGCCTGTTTTCATAAACGTTTACACTGTAATTCTCAGCAGCCCGAGTACCAGTTGTCGCTATAGCATTAGGGGGCTTTGCTAGCTCTCTGGATAGTCCCATTCGTGCAGGCTGAACATTTTCTGTCCTTCACAAGCCTGACTTGAATCCCACCATGCTTGATACATACCTCTATAATTAAATTTAGTACTTGGCAGCTTCTTCACCTCTAAGACATTAATGCACATATTACCTGCCCAAGAACATGTGGGTGAGGAACTTACGTCAGCTTTTCCTAAGGTATATAATGTTTCCAAGATCTTGTGATGGAGCAAATATTCCATACACGGCCCTGTCACTCCGAACTCTCGCTCTCGTTCTTCTTGTAGCAAAATACCTAACATCTGGTCCAGATGAGAGGGAATGTTTGTATCTGTCACTGGGGCTTTATCATCTAAATAATAATAAAAAAAAATCATCAAACATTCAAACAATTTAAAACTGCCTATTTGTACCTAAAGTGCCCTCGGTATTTCTCTATTAGAATTCAAACTGAGAAAAATCTGAACTACACACTTATGTGAAATTTATATTCATGGTATATAATTATCCTTGCCAGGATTCAGGTGATTCTTTTTGCCATCTTCTTACTCAAAAATGGAATCAATATTCTGAAATATGTCCATGCATGATAATTCAAAATGAGACCCATTTATACAGAAATGGGAACATGATGAAGAAAAATACACATAACATCAAAATTTCGTATACACTTAACAACTAAAAACAATTTTTTTCAAATAGCTAGTTCAGAAGATCTGAAGTTCTATATCTGAATTTTAAATCTCTTTATATAGAAACAGATTGGCCTTAAACATTAAGCTGAACCAGGTAGGGTACGTAGAAAGGGCAAGTTCTGTTTTTGATTGCTACCGAACTACACTGTAACACTTACAGCCCCTAACTCATCTCCCACTGTGAAAACATAGAGGAGCCCAAAGAAAAATTTCTGGCATCTCTCATGAACAGACAGCTATTCCCAAAGTCAAAACTTCTTCTTAGGAGAATTCTTATTAAGTACTATTGATTTTTTAAGATAAAAATTCATCAATACTTCTTTGAGTTCACAGTTTGAGTTAAAGATCACATGATTTTATCAACCTATCCTTATTGTATGAGGGCTAAATTGCTCTTAATAAAATGTGAAGTTTTACAGAATGTTTAAATACAAAATATACTTGGCAGTGCCAAGTTCTTATCTATGTCTCTATTGTCATTTCCTGAGTACGTCCACAGTATGTGCCACACAATCCTAGTAAGCTATATATTTGATGTGTTGCTTTGCCTGTACATGTGCACATGTATGTATGTACACATAGGGTCAGCCATAACACTAACCCTAAAAAGTGTAACAACGGAAACACAAGGGTCAGCCTTGTTTCCAAGGATGACACATGTACCATATTTGATACACGACGTGGCAGGTACTAAAAGCACAGGGCCCTGCAGCTAGATAACTTGCATTCAACTCTTGGTTCTGTCACTTGTAGGTGGATGAGTGTGGCAAACTATTTTAGCCTCAGACACCACCCACCTGTAAAATGGGGCTAATCAACACCAGTAAGTGTTGTGTGATTCCAGTGAAACCATGTGTGTAAAGCTCAGTGCCTTCACACATAGTAAGAATTCAAGAAATGTTAACTTTCGATGTTTCATTTTGTATTCTAAAACGAGTAACTGGCCACTAACAGAAGATAATTTGTAAATTTATTTGAAATTTGTGTGTTTTTTTTTTAAATTTTCCCCTGTTCATTGCAGACTTTATATAAACATGCCAGGAAAGAATGAATGTTCAAGCATGGTCTGATTACAGTTATCAATGGAGAAAAAAGACCAGAAAGGCTTTGTAAATTGAGAGACAAATGAATTTTAAGTGTGACTTGACAGGATTAAAATCCTAGCTCCCAGGAAGACAAGCCACAGTTTCTGCCATCTATACCCTTCACTCCTAAGCTGCATGTAGGTCTCTGTGCCCCGCATATGCCCACTCCCTTCTACCTGAAATGCCTCTGTCCTCTTTCTCCATCTTGCACTTCCTACTCATCCTTGAAAACCCACATTATGGGCTCTACCTTCTTCTCTTTCTCCCTTCTTTATTCTCTGTGCCTGACACATACACATACATTCACCCCATACTTTATTATAATGAATTTATTTGTTTCTACTAACCCGCAAAAAAATCATTTAAAGCAAGAACTTAAAAGTCTTTCCTTTGAAGCATTTCCTTAAAGCTATGGACGAGTGAAAAACTCACAAGGGCTAAGGACCAGTCATTCGAAAAGGCAGCTCCTCTCAAAAAACTTTCTCATGGATCTGCTGTCTAAATATCCAAGTTAAGGTGGAAATTATATTTTATATGGAAAGGTATATACATATTTTGTCTCTAATTTTTACTTATTATACAACTATAAAGGATTTTTTCTTTTACGTTATCACCTGCGACCCCATCAGCTTCCTCAACTGGACTGAATGCCTGAATATTCTGTTTCAGGAGGTGCCAGACTTTGGCCTATGGGGCAAATCCAGCCTTGCCACCTGCTTATTCCGTGTTGGACCTTGAGAGCTCGTTTGAAGGCTCTAACCGGGAACGCAGCTACTTGTATACCCTTGATCGCAGAACGGTCCCCTCCTCTATCGGGGAAGGTCGTCCTCTTCGACCGAGCACGTGGCTTCGGGAGGGATGCACATGGAGCGGTGAGGGAGCTAGGGAGCCTAGCCAGCCAGATCAGCCAAATCAACCCTGGCGATCAATGGGGTGACAAATGTCGCAGCCAGAATGCCCTCACATCTATACGCTGTATTGGAACAAAGGACCACAATTCTTCACATACTGTTGATGGCTGCCTTGGCACAACTGAACTGAGCAGTTGCCACAGAGGCCAAAGGACCCACAGAGCCTAAAATATTTACTATCTAGCCCTTTACAGAAAGTTTGTCAACCTTTGACCCAATTTATTTCACATTTCCCTTACTCTCCATCCTTCTTATTCACTGAGAAAGACAGAACTCTTCAAGACTCTGTAGACCACATGCATCCTCCTTCTTCATCTGTGCTCTGCTCTCCACACCTTATTTTGACGGATGGACTGTCCACCTGCCTATTAAGGTGAAGCCCTCACTTGTGCACCATGCCCCACCCTCCCCCACCCCCACCTGTTTAAGGACATTGCTCAGAAATGGTCACATCTAACTCTGGTCCACCTTTCCCTCTCTACTAGATTATTCCATCAAAGTACAAACTGAAATATCTTCCATCTTTAAAAAAAAAAAAAAGTAAAACACTCTCTTGAGGAGCACCCGACTCACTCAGGCATAAGACCATATGACTCTTGATCTCGGGGTTGTGAGTTCAAGCCCCATGTTGGGTGTAGAGATTAAATAAATAAATACATGCACACATACATACAAATATACATACAAAAAATAAAACCCTCTCTTGAAACCACATCTCTCCCTGGCATTTAATGCTCCACTTCTCAGCTCCCCTTTCCACTAACATAAGAGAGCAGTCCATATGCACTGTCTATACATGTTCTCTGCCCATTTTCTCTTAAACGTACTACGATCAGGTCTCCTCTCTCTTCTTGCCATTAAAATGGTTCTTACCAAGTCCACTACTGAGCTCCTTGTGGCCAAGTCCAAAGATCCTTTCTCAGTATTAACCTGACATCAGCATCATCTGACGCAATGAACCCCTCTCTCCTTTTCCTCTAGCTTCTGGGACACCATTCTCTCTTGGCTGTCTTCTACCCCACTAGCAAAAGTGGTTTCCTTTGCTATTGTTTTTATGATCCCAATTTCTGAACATTGGGCCCAAGGGCTCCGTTTCTGAACAACTCTCTTCCATTCATCCTTACTCCCTAGACATCGCATCCAGTCTCACGGCTTTAAATCCTACTTACATATGATGACTTCAATTTCATATCTCTGGTTTAGAACTCCACCTTAAATTCCAGATTCCCATTTCCAACTGTCTACTCGCCACATCCAATTGGACATTATAGTTGGCATCTCAAATTTAACATGCCCAGAATACTCTTACAAACCTGTTCCTCCTGCAGTCTCCCTGTCCTGGTAAGTAGCTTTGCTATTTTCCAACTGCCTAAGCCCAAAACTTTGGAGTTTCTTCGACTCAGTCTCTCATACCCACCACCCAATCTGTCAACAAAGCTTTCTGCAAAATACACCTAGAATACAATCTCATCTTACCAACTCCACCCTGGTTTGAGCCACCATCGTTGCTCGGACCACTGCAATAGTCCCCTAATGGTCTACAGCTTCACCTCTGCGTTCTTCCAATCTAATTTTTTTTTTTCCACAGAAGCTAAAGTGGTCCCTTTAGAACAGATAATGTTACATGCTGCTCAAAACCCTCTATAGCTTCCCACCTCAGAGTAAGAGCCAAAGCCCTTATAATAGTGCACAAGGCCCTCTGTGACTGCACCCGGCTCCCATCTGATGTCACCTTACACTTTTGTCCTTGTTCACGTTGCTCTAGCCAAACCGGCTTCCTTGCAGTTCCTAGCATATGCCAAGCATGCTGTATGCTCCAGCCCCAGGGCTTCTGTGCTAGGTCCTCTTCCTGGAACCAACCCCCCAGGCTTGCTTCCTCTTTCCTTCAGATTCCAACTGAGAAGTCTGCTTCGGCCATGCGGCTTTCTCTAACTTACAATAGCAAACTGCCCCCCTTCTCCCCGTGTGTACACTTCTAACCCCTTAGCCTGCCTCATTTCCCCCTTAGCACCTGCCATCTGACACACTATGTGTATGTGTCCATTTAGTGCTCGCTTCTCTGTCGTCAAGATATAAGCTCTATTAGGACAGGGATTTGGTCTGATTCACTGTTCTACTGCCCAGTGCCTGGACCAATGCCTACACATAGCAGGTGCTCAACAGATACATTTTTAAAATCAATCTAAAAGAGGAATTAAAAGTACATTAACTTGCCTATAAATTTAAATATAAAATAACTTTGAAAAATGATTTGAAATATATTTTAGGATTTCATAAATTGTGTTCAATTAACATTAGCTTTGTTTCTTACCCGAAGTCTCTATGTAGTAATGGGTAATTGCCTTCCAGTGATAAACAAAATCTTCTTGTAAAGGAAGAGAAGGTGCAAGCTACACAAACACACACACACACAAAAAGACCACAACAATTAAGAAAATGGCATTAAATGTTTCCCATAAAGTATAACTCTGTATTTGTCTACTAAGAATACAAAAGCAGCATAAAAATAAGGGATGAGCATTAATTTGATTCTATATGTCCGATATCAAAGAGAAACAAAAGGAGTCAAAATCAAGAAAGTAAAAATGATTTATTAAGAAAGAAGAAAAAGATATTTATCAATATTATTATTAAACTACAAGGACCAGAACTTTTCTCTTCCTCCCCGAAACTGGTAACTACATATGGTTTCAAAAGTAACAGTGTTAAATGAAAAGATGCAAAATCCCATTTAAATTATCAGTAAGATGAAATTATCAGTAACCAGGGATCTTTGTACCTAGGACTTTGAAATGCAAAACAGTAAAAAGTTGCTATGTAATTAGTTACACGTCACCATTACAACAAATACAAAGTCAACCCTGTAATCTGATTAAAACTGTCCCCTACTTTCAGTGACATACAGTTGTAAACCTTTTCTTTTCAAAGCCTGGATTAGGCAGTGCATATTTTCAGCAAAATACCTATGGGAACAAGACACTATCAATTTAAATTCCACAAAGCCAAAATGTTTTACATTTCTCTAACTGTAACTCTAAAATTCACTTCAAAAATTTTAAGACCAAAATTCTATGCCTTCAGCCATCTCATAGCCAACTGGCCAAGTACTTCAGATGTGTTAAACAGATAAAGACCCGGATGCACCTTCCACAACACTGTCTTCTCCTTCAGCAGAGTGAGGGAGAGAGAGAGAATGCTCCCCCCAGTCCTACTACTGCCCATAAATTTTGGTCAGAAAGTTCACAACTGGCCCAGCTTACTTAAAAACAAGCAGGTTTCGAATTCTGGAGACCTAACGCATGGCACCATCATCTTTCATTTCCAGATACTTCATCTGAACTGATGACCCGAGAGATCATGTTATGCCAAACCTTCTACCTGTTCCATTTTGATTTCTTGGTGTCCTTAAGGAGAGACCTCAAAGCCTGAAATCCTAGTAAAACAATCTCAAAACTACTGGGCAAATTATAAACACTGGTCATAGACATCTTGCGTGCTTCAATCCAGATGAAATGTCCTTAGGAAAGAAGTGGACCTCAACACTGGGTGGCAATCACCAATGTTTCAATGCTAGCTCTCATGCCCTCCTGTGTGCATAGCTCTGAATCATACTGGGTTAAGAGATTCTAAGTATCCACCTCATTTCCAAATGGAGTGCTATGAAATTTTTAAAAAGGCTTTAAGATCTTTAACAAAGGAGTTAGGAACGTTTGGGATTAGTATCCTTCAAGAAGAACATGGGCAGAGAACTTACTTGGGAGACACTGAGGAAAAAAATTAGAAAGAAAATTATAAGTTACCTTGGGCAGATAGAATAATCTTCCCAGAACTTTAAGATTAAAAAAGTGTTTTAATCAGCTATTTGTTTTTAGGATTATCTTATATATATCAAAATTCTCTTGGTTTTTTTGGAACTTTTTTTTAATATACCATCTTTATATAGTTAAATAATTAAATGGACTAACAATTGGGATAAACCCAAATGAAAACTGGTGTTTCAAAAAAAAAGTACCTAATTGCTTCTCGGCCTTTTGGCTAAGATCAAGTGCAAAAAAAAAGTACCTAAATTCTTAAGTCTAAATATTTCGATCTGCTAAATTTTCCGAGGGTATCTCCTTGGTCTGTAGGGAATTACAGCGTCCTTGCTCCAGATTATTTTACCTGTGGGACTTAACTCCATTTCCAAGTCAAGTCACTAGGCCAGAGATCATACAGGATTTGTCTTGGGACCTTGGCTGTTACAGTCCAATTCAAAGCAGGACGGTGTTGCTTACCTGTGAATACCTCTCTTCCAGGAGTTTGATTTAAATAAGAAACCTATTTAAGTAGACAGTGAGACGTTCCAAATTGCTAACAACTTAGTAACAATCTTGTTCAAACATGAATAAACTTCCTTATTTATGCAAAACTTCCTACTAAAATTGTCTTTCATACTAATTCTAACATGCAAATTACCTGTTTTTATCATTGCATAAAATATACATTCATGCGATGGGTAAAAATTAAAAAAAGGAAGAGGTGGTGTGTGAATCAGCATGAGGGGATTCTCGTTTGAGTTAAGTTTTTATAAAACAGAGATGAAATTTTTGAAAATTCATGCAATCACACTCCCAACCCAAACTGGACCTGAGTGCCTACCTTGGGCAGGGCTCTCTCTGGGAAGCCTTACCAGACTTCTTGCCGAAGATCCAGTTCTTTCCACAAACTCTGTGGCACCCTCTCCCCGCTGCTCACTCTCCCTTAGCCCTTACCCCACATTTGTCATTGCTGATCTCCTCCGCTTGTCTGTGAACTCAAAAAGGGCTGGGATCGTGTTGTCTTTTTCATCACTGACTTCCCCGTTGATTTCCAACTCATGGCACAGAGTAAGCGTTCAGTAACACTCACCGAGTGAATAATCCAACACCACAGAAGTTGCTGTCATTTAATGAGTAGCTATGTGCCAGGCACAGCACTGCGAAGTTGACAATTCCTATTTGGTCTTAAATTATCTTCCAAGAAACTCTGATTTTCCCCAAACTCCTATTAAGATCCAAAGCCAGTTAATTGCCTCACCCAAGGAGAAACACTGCTTGTAACTAGAAACCCAGACCGTCTTTCTCCAGAAGGCTGACCACACAGAAGGACCTAGAGCAGTAACTCAGAGAAGAGCCATAGCACATCTGCCACATAAACTCCACCTGCTCTTTCTCTCACGTGTATCTTGAACATTTCAGGCTCTGATCTTCGAACATACTTCTTCCAACTTCCCTAAGACCCCACCTATCTGCCCAGCCTCTTTCAAGTCCAGCTCAAGTCCCCTTCCTCCAGAGGGCCTTCTCCAAGCCCCCCAATCCTAACTGCTTGCCCCCACAGAACTCACGGACTAAACAATCATCCAAAAATTAATAACAATAGTTCACATTTATGAAGCACTTACGATGTACCAGGCACTGCACTAGGCACTTCGTATATATTAACTCATTTTAATTTTCACAATAATCCTACAAGATGGGTATAATTACTTCCATTTTACAACGAGGAAACTGAAATGTACAAAGATTAAGTAACTTGTCCTGTGTAGAAGGGAGGGACAGCCGCAGGACTGAAACCCTGTTCTGGATGGCTCTAGGGGCCAGGCCTCACTCTTGTGCACTGTTTAATTTTTAATGTATTTGTTTTGTCTCCCCAATTAGGCCACAAGCATTGTGAGCAAGGACCCTGTTTCCTCCACACTGGGGCACTCTTTTGTGGTGGGCTCAATAAAACATTAGCTGAATGACTAAAGGACGAGAAGTCAGAGATCCTATCAGAAAAGATACACTTAAGAAAACACTATATATGTTTGATTTGAGGTTTTGATTCCCACGGCAGAAGACCTTTTAAAAAATTGCCAGTCCCAACAATCAACTCTTAACCGTAATTTGAAAAGAAAAGACTGAAATTCTGAAGGATGACTTCCATTGAATTAATTAGTTAGAAGTAGATAAATCTTTCTTCCCTTATCCTCCTGGAATAAATCTGCCCTCAAAGGGTGAAAGTGGCTGAAATTTAAAAAGAACCAGCCCCTGGCAGATTACCTAGGACAAACTAGGCCCTCACCAAATATTTAATTGTACCAAATGGAAAGTGTTCTACTTGTACTTTGGAGAAACCGTGCTAACACGATCTAGTCCAACCTAGGAACTAACTACAAGATTTCACTCTTATGACACGTGGCAACAGGCTAACAAAATGGATCACTGCAAAACTTACTGTCCAGTCATTACTATACTGAGGGAAGACTCATTTCTGAAAAGGGAAGCAAGAGTTATGTTACAATTTTTGTTTTTGATCAAGGTATGAATTTCTCTCCTAAGCTCAAAATGTAATGTATCAGCTCCATAACACATTTTCAAATACTAATCTTGAAAATCTTATATATTTTTTCCTTGTACTAGTTAACAGGAAGTGAGGAGAAACCATTAATTAAACAATAAGGACAAGTCTACATATAAAGCTCATTTAAATGAATATGTTTATCCGGTCGACTATAAAAAAAATTTGAAGATTTGAAGGCTGAACCAAATGAACAAAGAAAACCTATAAAGTGATAATATCAAAGTAGTTGAAAACAGCAACACTGAAAAAAGGTCATGTCAGCACCTGCACATAGGATAATGTCCCACCTCTGAAAAATCCAGACAATTAGGCTAACTGCAATACTATATCAGAAAATGCTAATTGAAAAAAAAAAAGAAGGAAAATGCTAATTGGGCACACAAATTAAAAGGAGTAGAGAGAAAAGTTAATGAAATGAACTGATGAATGATAAAAGTAGTTTATAGAAGAAAATACCAGGAAAATAA
The DNA here is from genome assembly GCF_963455335.1 of Martes martes. Taxonomy (NCBI): domain Eukaryota; kingdom Metazoa; phylum Chordata; class Mammalia; order Carnivora; family Mustelidae; genus Martes; species Martes martes. The sequence goes on from NC_137902.1 coordinate 15,474,675, forward strand.
ATAGAACCGAAAAAATGGAAACCAATCTTGGGCTGGGCAAAAACATTCTTTAAATACCACAAGAATGGCTTATTTATCATTATGTACGAGTTAGTTTCCAAGAGCGGAATGTAAAAAGGAAAAAGTTAGCCAAGTTTTTTTTTTTTCCCCCCGGATTTAACCTCCTATCAAGGTAAACTGGGAGGTACCACAGCTGAAAACACTAACTCTAATCCAATAAAAACATTAGTTTTCTAAATGTTAAGGATCAGGTACTAGGACCAGATGAACATAATCCACTTTTTCTCACCTCAGCCAAGTAGAGAAGCTGGATATTACAGAGTCAGAGTCAGACAATTTACATAGGTAGTTTGGGTGATGCTAGCATATATAGTTATAAAAAGATAATGAGGACAGACAACACAAGCCTCAGGATAAAAATGAGTCTTTACTGGGAGAGTATGAAAGCTATCTTACTTTTTCTAAGTACTTACTTCTGTATATCTCAACCTGATAGATAAAGGATGTAAATAATGTAATATATTTTGTATTCCCAATTATCTCAGTATCAACCTGTACTCAGTGTTAAAATTAAATGATTCTTGGTAATTTAAGTTAAGGAATAATATAAAATGTAAATGCCAGTGTTTTTATAAATCTTGGTTAACTTCTTTTAACATAAAGTTGTAGAATTTGTATAAGAAGGGGAAATTAAAAGTTGTCCTAAAGTCTAAAGCTGTCATTTCCTTCATGTGTAACACTGCTCTTCATTCATGAAAACATTCTTTGATTTGATACCCGTTTTGCCAAGAACCTGTGGTAGAGCTTAAATGATTTTTTAAACATTTCCCACATATCACTTAAAATAACAATTGTACTAAAGTTTTGTTTTCATTCTTCATTCTAAAAATCCATTTTATTTTTATCTGACCATAAAAATGATTCTATTGCCACTGGGGTTGTTTTTGTTTTTTTAAGTTGTGTGGATTTCAAGGTGCTCTATCACACAATCTAAACATAGAAAGAGAATGACAATTTTTCAATTAGCAAAGTACAGGTTTCTTTCACAGGATGCATTTTCCAACGTGGGCAGCTCTCCCTCAGTAAAGCAAACTAGACTTCTTATTATGAAAACAGCACCACAGTATTTTCTTTGTAGTTACTTGTCTTCTGCTAGTCTGGGTGTCTGAACGTCTCTCTACGCTGGTGTCTAAAATCCTCAAAGGGGAGAGTCCAGGAAGGGAAGGCAAGAAAGGAAACAGATGGTCTCGCCGCTGGGCGAGGGCTCGGAAGGGTCTCGACCACGCTCGACCAGACCCTCCGAGCTCCCATCTGTCTCCCGACCATCAGTACGGTGCAGCCGAGCTCGGCCTTGAGGCCTGCGAAGGCAAAGCCAGCAGGATTACGAAACGGGGTCCGGCGGGCAGCCTCCTCCAGAGCCGCCCCCTCCAACCCCAGCAGGGCACACCTTCCTGCCCACCCCACCTTCCACAGTCAACACGACGGCGAGCCAAACCCCGCCCGGGCCACGTCTGGCCGTCTCTTTTGTCCCGCTCCACGCTGACCACCTTTTTCCGCAGCAGGTTAACGGTCCGGAGTCCGGGGGTGCGCCCTGCGGCCCCGCCAGGTGCTCCCCGCCCCCTGTCCCCCTCCGGCAGGCAGGCGACCCCCGCGCCGCCCCGGAGCGCGCGTCCCGCCCGGGCACCCCCGCCCACCCTCCCGCAGCCGCACTGGGGCCCGCGCCCGCCCGGGGCAGGACGGCGCCGAGGGGGCCTGCCCCGAGCCAGGCCCGAGGCCCGGGCGCCCCGACGGCCCCGCCGCGCCCCGGAGCGCCCGCCCCCGCCTCGCCGCCCTCTCCCCACCCCCCGCGGGATCCCGGCCGCCGAGGCCCGGGCCGAGGCCGCAGGGAGCGTAGGCCGTCGCCATCCCCGGCCTGTCGTGAGCCCGCTGCCCGCGGCCTTACCGCCTCCACGGCGTGCTGCAGGATGGAGGTGAACTTGGAGAACATCTTGTCCCGGGACTGCAGCAGCCTCTCCCGGGACGACCTGGAGAGCTCCTCGATCCGCCGCCGCCGCCCCTGCTGCGGCTGCCGGGGCCGCTCCAGAGTGAAGGCCGGTGCGGGGCGGGCAGGACGAGCAGAGGGCCGAGGCGGGCTCGGGCCCGAGCGCTTCGGGGGTGCGCGGGCGGCGCGGCGGCGGCTCCGGCGGGCGCTGGGGCGCGGCGGGCGGCGAGCAGGGCGTTCGGCTCCGACTCGGGGCCCCGCGACGCTCCGGCGGCGGCGGCTGCGGCTCCGGTTCCGACACGGTGGCAGCCCGGCTCGGGTTCCTTCCGCCCGCTCTGCCCGCCGCGGCCTGCAGGGGGCGCCGCTGCGGCCCGGGGAGGCCCCGACCCCGCCTGCCCAGCGGCGCGCCGGCTGCACGCCGCGGGGGGCGGGAGAGGCGCGGGGAGGTCGCGCCCGCGGGGGGCGGGAACCGGACGGGCGCCGCCGCCGCTCTCTCCGGGCTCCGGGCGCCTCGGACACCGTCGTCCTCACGTTTGAAAAATTCGGGCAGCCTCCCGGTTTTGTTTCTGCGGGGGAAGTAACAGACGGATTTTGTAGGGAAACGTAGCCATACTCGCGTGTAACGTGCAGAGGTTCGTCCTTTAAGAGCACATTGGGGAGGCTGGTAAGAAACAGTACAGTATTCCTAAGGCAAAAACGATCCGTGCATTTAAATGCTAAGAATTAGAACACATCAACGAATGTTAGTGAAATAGCTTTGCTACCTGGAAAATAGACCACTATCATCGTTAACATTATTGTTAATTATTCACCGTTAAAACAGGAAGCCCCAAATGGGCAAATGGGAAGATGGCTCAGTCAATAGTGTGTGACTTGTCTGATAGGTGCAGAGCATGGTTCACTTTCGCGTTTTCTGTTCTGTTTATCAGACGGTACTGGACAACAGTGAGGGACAGAATCTGAAGGATTCTGCTCAATGCACAGGACCGGTAAGTGGGGCTACAATGTAAGTCCTCGGGCGGCGGCTTCTGAAAAGTACTGTGCAACAGTGTATTAGCCGAGCTTTGGAGCAGCACAATGGCGGTGGCAAAGTTTAGGTTGGGTGGATACAAGTTATGAAAACGTTCATATCCTGGAGAACTTTGTGTTTGTTTTGGTTAGTATTGGTCTTGTATCAAAAGGACCGTTAACTTCTTGATCAGGCGAGGGTGGAGTCAGTTTTTGCATAACCCGTGATGATAAGAAGGATTTGTAGTTGAGTTTGTTGAACCAAAAAAAAAAAAAAAAAAAAGGCAGGGAAGTAGCAGCAGCTTGGAGTGGTGTTAAGAGCTGGTCTCTGGAGGCACCTGGGTGGCTCAGTGGGTTAAAGCCTCTGCCTTCAGCTCAGGTCATGATCCCCGGGTCTTGGGATCGAGCCCCACATTGGGCTCTCTGCTCCAGGGGGAGCCTGCTTCCTCCTCTCTCTCTGCCTGCCTCCCTGACTGCTTGTGATCTCTATCTGTCAAATAAATAAAATCTTTAAAAAAAAAAAAAAAAAGAGCTGGTCTCTGGAGGTGGGTGGTCTGAATTGAAATCCCTGCGTTACCACTCACCATGGCAAGTTTTTAAATCTCTTTGTGCTTTAGTTTCTTCATCTGTGAAATTGGAGGAGAATAAGCAGCTACCACATGAGGTTGTGTGGACGTGTATTAACATACGTAAAACACTTTAACCATGTCCAGTCCATAGTAAGCAATGCACTGGCATTTGTTATTACCATTATTATTAGCAGTAATATAGTATTTAACACACCGATCGGGCCAGAAATCAAGGTTTAAGGAGAACACTTTTTTTTTTTTTTTAAAGATTGAGAGACAGCAGGGGCAGAGGGAGAGGGAGAAGCAGACTCCCTGCTGAGCAAAGCTCCATCCCAGGACCCTGGGGTCAGGACCTGAGCTGAAGGCAGGTGCTCAACCCACTGAGCCACCCAGGCTCTCCAAGGAGGACTCTTTTTTTTTTTTTCTTTTCAGCGTAACAGAATTCATTGTTTTTGCGCCACACCCAGTGCTCCGTGCAATGCGTGCCCTCCCTAATACCCACCACCGGGCTCCCCCAACCTCCCACCCCCCCGCCCCTTCAAAACCCTCAGGTGGTTTTTCAGAGTCCGTAGTCTCTCATGGTTCATCTCCCCCTCCAATTTCCCTCAACTCCCTTCTCCTCTCCATCTCCCCATGTCCTCCGTGTTATTTGTTATGCCAAGGAGGACTCTTGATGGATCTCCCCTGACCTTCAGTGGGGTTATGTCCCCATAACTCCATCCTAAGTTGAAAGTATCTTAAGTTGAAATGCATTTAATACACTTCACCTACAGAACATCACGGCTTAGTCTACCTGTCTACCTAAATGTGCTCAGAACAAACACTTACATTAACCTACAGATGGTCAGAATCATCTAGCACAAAGCCTATTTTATAGTAGTGCTGAATACCTCATGTACCGCATTGAAAACTGTACTGAAAGTGGAACACAGAATGATTTTAAGTGCATCAGTTGATTACCCCTGTGATCCAGTGGCCCTCCTGGGAGCTGTGGTTGCGGCCGCTGCCCAGCATCACGAGAGTAGCCCACGGCATACCACTGGCCTGGGAACAGATCCAGTTCCAAGTATGGTTTCTACTCAATGCCTATCACTCTCGCACCATCATAAAGCCAAAAAATCATAAGTAAAACCATTGTAAAGTGGGAACTGTAGTTTTCTCGTCTTTTTTTACTCTGTTTTTGTTGCTTACATCCTGGCAAAGCAGGTAAATGTGACTTTAATTTTGTGTGTCCTATCTCCAGAATGCTGGAGCCGTCCTCTGTTGTTTGCTAAAAATTGAAATGTGCTCCCTACCAAATTCTGGCTAATGGTGTCTGCTTCAACCAAGAGGACGTATTTTCTATTATATTATTCACACAGCTTGAGGTGGTTAGTCATATTATTAACCATAATTATCTTCCTGACCTAATAAATACATTTATGTGGTATTTTGTATTTTCATAATGCCTTACAACCACTAATTGTATAAGAGGGTCTGTTTAACGCGGGCTATTTAGAGTCGTTTGCATTTGATGATGCTTGTCTTTGTATACTTATTATGAACATAATAAAAATGTTTTGCTTGAGATTAATATCAATATTTAGGAAGATGATTCATCTCTCTGATATCTAGGTTCCAAGACATACAAGTTGGACTAGAATTATAATTGAGCAGATACCCTTACCTCTCATCCTAGAAAGTCTGTAGTGACACTAACATTATCACCAACCTTATGCATGGGCAGGGTCGGGCCTCGTGAAAAAGCATTTGAAAAAGCATAATACAGGCTTCTCTAGCCTCTAAGCCACTTAGATATGGGAACCTGAAAATCCTCAATTAGGACTTTATTTCTTTATCCCTTTGACTTAAGTCAAATAAGAAATTTAGTCCCCGCTAAAAATTAAAATACCCTTAGGAGAGAGAACACACCAATTTCTACTGCTCATTACACTTCAGAATGAATGAGTTTGTTAAATTCTTTACTGAACAAAGTTTAATCAGCGAGGACATAGAAAAATCCACAAAACTGAAACTCAGTCTGGATGAAGTTGAACAAAGAGGAGAGAGAGTTAGAGGACCCCTACTTCCAAAGTTTGGCAGACTTCTGGTTAAATAGATAGATTGAATTTAGCAACATTTCCTCCTTAAATGCTACTACAATTACAGTAAAGAGATTTCTCAGAGTGTAAGCCCAAAAGGACAAACAAATTAAGAGAGGAAAGGGCAACAAAATTTTGAGACTTGGAAAGTAGTGGTAAAGGGAATAACTGATACACTGCCTTAGGAAAGCTGAATCCCAAGGTAACAATTCAGAAAACTAAGATCCAAAGTGATATATTAATACATTTATAGAACCTCAATGACTCTGAAATTAGTAGCAGTAAGTACCTCTGGAAATAGAAAAGTGGGACTGAAAATAGCAGGATGGATTGAAAACTTGTTTAGAAGTAGATAGATAATCACCAAAGCACAAGTTTGGCTGACTCCCCTTTTTCCAGTCTGGTTTCAGATTAGAGTCTAATTCCGGGGAAGATCAGAGGCTCCATATTGATAGGGGGTGGAAGGGAAGAAGAAGATAAAGTTGATGTGGGAATCAAAGGCAAAAGAAAAAAAATAAATTTCCTTACTGCCTACAGCCCATTGACAAATCCATGAAACCAGTAGAGAACCTTCCCCTGGGAGCTCAGCTGCTGTGATATTAACACTTGGCTAAGGGCAAAAGGCAACCTTAGCCTGACATCGAGGATCCTGTAAGTCTTCTTTAATATATAAAAGTTCCTTTGGAGACTTTCTTTATCACTACCCCCCATGCTAGCAATCATCCTCCAAGCATGTGGCCCATTGATATATATCTGAAGGGTCTCATGACTGAGGGTTTGCAAGTAATAAATGACCTTTTCCTAATAATAGCTAGGCCTCCAGTATTCTGTGAGTCTCCTTTTATATGTGAAAGTCCTTTTGGAAACCTCCCTTTGTCTTTACTTCCCCCACCTCCAAAGTATAAAATCAGCCATTCCTCACAACCCCACCACAGCTCTTTCTGCCCACGGGTCCCATCCCTGTGCTTTAATAAAACCACCTTTTAGCACTGAGGACATCTCTAAAATTCTTTCTTGGCTATCGGCTCTAGATCCCAAGCTTCAAATCACATCAAAGTGAAGGTAGATACTGTGTATATCGAAAACATCCCCAACCCTCATCCTCTTCTTGGCCCCCAGAATGAAAGCATCGGACTGATCACCCTCCCCTTCCGCCTCCAAGAAGATAGGTAGAGTCCTCTCTGGAGAATATGATTAGTCTAAGAGAAAAGACCTAAAGATACTGAAGAGGGAACCTGAACAGCCCTACTGTGCAGCCTCTAGTTGGCAAGCTCTGTACAAGTGCTTGGAGCATCCACTAAGTGCCTTCATGCACCTCTCGTAAATGGGATCAGAGGGGCTGGGTCATCAACAATTTGAGAAAAGTTAATGATAGAGATCAAAAGAAAAGGCAGAACGAAAAAGAAACTTGGAAGAAACAATTAATTGCACTTGATAGGAATAGAGGGAGAAGAAAACTTAAAAAATAATCATTAATATTCTCAGATAAAAGATACAGCATCTATGAAACAAGAATGGCATTCTATTTTTAAAACACACTTAGGGCACAAAAAACAAAATCTTAGGAATCGAGAATATGGTAACAGAAATGAAAAACAACATAAAAAGGATAGAAAATAAACTTGAAATATTTTCTCCAAGACTAGGTAAAAAATGATATAGGGATGAGAAATGGGAAAGTGTTTCAAAAATTAAAGTGCTGGTCGAGTGGATCCAACATTTGAATAATTGGAGGGAACAGAGGGAGGAAATCATTGAACTTAAAATTCAATATAATTTTACAGATCTGAAAGACATGAATTTTCAGTTAAATGCCAGAACAACGAATGAAAATAGATTCACTCCAGTGGATGTTACTGTGAAATTCAGAACACTGAGTTCAGAGAAGATCCTACACAGTTTCCAAAGAGAGAAAAAGAAAAGAAGCCCCTACAGAGAATTAAGAATTACAACAGCATGGAAGTAAGAAGGCACTGGGGCAATGCCTTTAAAATTCTGAAAGAAAATAATTTCAATTGAATTCTATACAAAGAAACTGTCAAGTATGAGGATAAAATAAGTCATTTCAGACGTGTGGGGTATTGAATATTTCTCCTACCTTGCACTCTCTCAAGAAGCTCTCAGAAGATGTGCTCCATCAAACCTCCGGGAGTAAACCAAAGGGAAAAAGGATGAAGGAATCAGATCAGAAAACCCGTCATCAGAGGGAGGTGAAGGAAATTCCTAGGATGTTGGTTAAGCAGAATTCCAGGATAACTATGCATCAAGTTGGGACAGCCAACCAACCTGTCCAGACTGGAGCAGGTCAGAAGAGATGTCCTCGAGAAGATAAAAACTTATAGATGGATTATCTATGTATTTGAGAAGATTTACAAGATAGGAGAGTCTGAGGTTGAAGTAGTGATAAATACAAAGAAAACCAAGCCAAAAAACAAAAAACAAATGAGATCATTAGGAACACCAAGGAAAATAAAATATTCTGTAGGAACAAGTAATCGTAATACATACATAGCTCAACTAAAAATATGTCTATATAACCATAGTAATGTAAATATAGATCTAATTAAAATTATGTTATTGCTGCTATATTGGGAAGATGAGAGGATGGATATGTGGTGGAACTGGGGGCAGGGCGTGTGCATGTATGTGTGTGTGTGAGAGAGAGAGAGAGAGAGAGAGAGAGAGAGGCTAAATCATCATCTGTCATGAGGAAACATTACTGCTTAGAAATATCATGACATGAAATTATGGGCATATTATTTATTTTTTAAAAATTTTTTATTTATTTGACAGAGAGATCACAAGTAGGCATAGAGGGAGGCAGAGAGAGAAGGGGAAGCAGGCTCTCTGCCAAGCAGAGAGCCCGAAGTGGGGCTCGATCCCAGGACCCCGAGATCATGACCTGAACCGAAGGCAGAGGCTTTAACCCACGGAGCCATCCAGGCGCCCCAATATTATTTAAAGAAAGCAAGTAAATAATAAGAGTCTGCTCAAGGTGTTGAAAGAGATTCTTCTGTGGAGCAGGAAATTGGGAGTTTTAGAGGAAGGATAGGGGCTTTCATAACAAACCATGTAAAACTTCTTGATTAAACTCCACACTGGTATAAACAATATGCCTTTTATTTGGCAAGGGGAGAAACTAGAGGCAAGAAACCATTTTTGGTACTTTTTTTAAAAAAAGCTCAGACAAGATGATAAAGGTTAATTACTATGGGAATAGAAAGGAGAGAGTAGTCCTTAAAGATGTGGTAAGAGCAACCCAGTTTTTGCAAGTGATTAAATATGAGAAGCGAAGAAGAAGAAAGCAAAGATGTTGCTGGAGTTTCTAGCTTGGATGAGGGTAGGTGAAGGTGCTTTTAACTGAGATGTAGAAAGACAAAGAGATTTTTTTTTTTTAAAAATATGTTAGATTCTCTTACCTGTATGATGAATCTGTATGACCATGTCTAGTAGGGGGTGATAAATTTGAATTAGGAAGTCGGGAGAGAGATCTGGGCTAGAAATAAAGATTAGAAAAGTTATCCTTTGTAGGTGGTAAATGAGATACAAAGAAAAAGGACATAGTTCAGTGAGGTGGTAGAGTGAAAGAAAAAATAGACACAAACATGAGGACTCCTTGCATTTAAGGGTCAGAATAAGGAGGAGGGATTCACTGGGAAAGAGCAGTCAAAGAGATAAGGAAAATATACGGTGAAAAAGCTCAGGGAGAAAAGAGTTTCTAAAATTGGGAGTTTGGTTCAAGATAAAATGGTGAATTTGCATAAGCTACACACTTTGTTTCCAGAACTCAACTCTACAGCTGCCATAGAAAGGAGGAGGAAGCTCATGGATTTCAGAAACTTACATAGCGACTACGAAAACTCCTTGGCCGGTAGAGCAGATACCACTGGTGTCTGCTGCCACATTCCCTTTGCCTATTTCTGATTGTGGTTGCAGCTGTGGTGGGCAGTTCTGTGCAAGCTCAGACTCCCCTCACGGTGACAGCATCTCATCTCAGTGTCATGCTACTCTCGTTAGAATTTCTGCCACTGGAAATTCTGTATGGGGAGCCTGCTCTTTCCGAAAGCATGGTGGAGTTAGAACCCATGAGGACAACTCTTAGCCAAGAAGGTTTGGAATCTAGGGGGTAAATACTCCAGTGTCCTATCTCTGTGGTGGGAAGCAATTCTAGGAAGTGTTCTGAGCACTTTTCAGGAGGTCCCAGTAGGATCAAGTACCTACTGACCACCGTAGTGGCCGCAGCAGCCCTCTTCTGCCTTTCTTCCTTCGTTCTTATTCTCCCTCTACCCTCACTTCCCAGGACCTGGAGTAAACTACTTACAGTCAAGTCTTCATCCCAGGCTCTACTTCTGGGGAAACCCACAGTGTGTGGGAATTAGAGTGGAAGAAGTCCAGATGGAAAGGCCAAGTGCTACAAACTAGATGTAGACCAAGGGAGATAGACCTTCATCCTGTACGCTAAGAGATTAATTACAATTAAAGAAACAATTCCAGGAATTGAACCATGCCATATTAGGTCCAGCAGCTGCACGTGACCAAAAAAATCCCAAATAACAGTAACTTAAAGAAATTTCTTTGCCTTGAGGCACCTGGGTGGCTCAGTGGGTTAAGCCTCTGCCTTTGGCTCAGGTCATGATCTAAGGGTCCTGGGATCAAGCCCCGCATCAGGCTCTCTGTTCAGTGGGGAGCCTGCATCCCCACCCCGTCTCTGCCTATCTCTCTGCCTACTTGTGGTCTCTCTCTCTCTCTCTGTCAAATGGATAAATGAAATCTTTAGAAAAAAAAAAAAAAAAGAAGTTTCTTTGCCTTTCAGGTAAAGAATTTAGCCTGGTCGGTAGCCAGGACCATTTCAGGACATTATCATGGAGACACACTCTTAACTTTCTGTGTACCATCTAGCACGGCCACACTCAAAATCACTTCATGGGCCCATATAGGTGCTGCAGCTCCAGTTTCCAATTTTGGGAAAAGTAGCAGGAGGAAGCAAGGGGAAACGGGTCTACCTCTTCCCTTTTAACAAACTCTTTCTGAAAGTTCTACACTTCTGCTTGCATTTCATCAGCCAGAACTTACATAACCACACCTGGTGGTTGGGAAATGTAGTGTTGAATTCTGAGTAACCACTAGAAAAATAAAAACACAAAGTATAACTTTCAAATTCAGTACAAAAAATTTTTCCCAGTCCAGTGGAATATGGGAAAAAATATATCAAAGCTTGAAAAATAGAAAACAAAATAAGTTTTTGTATTAATTATAATAAACAGAGATGGACCAAACTCACCAATTAAAAGCCAGAGATACATAGATTGGTTTTTAAAAAATACCTACTACCATATTTTCTAGAAGAGTCATGTTTAAAACAAAAAGGTAAAGAGAGGCTCTAATAAAGGAATAGAAAAAGATATACCTTAGAAATATGAATCAAAATAAAAACCAGGGTAACAAGTATAGACAAAATAGAATTGAAGATGAAAAACATCACAAGAGGTAAAAACAGATAAAACATATTGGTAAAATAATAGTGGATTAAGAAGATGTAATTTTTATGTTCATATATACAATATATGGTATAGACAGAATATAGAAAGCAAGAGCTGACAAAACTACAGAGAGAAAGAATCTATTGTACTTAGACTTTTTTTTTTTTTTTTTAGAGATTTTATTTATTAGAGAGAGAACACAAGCAGGGGTGCAGCAGGCAGAGGGAGATGGAGAAACAGACTCCCCGCTGAGCAGGGAGCCCAATGCGGGGCTCAATCCCAGGTCCCTGGGATCATGACCTGAGCCAAAGGCAGACACTCAACTGACTGAGCCATGAAGGCACCCCTTAAGTTTTGTTTTTTGGTTTTGGGGTTTTCTTCCTTTTTTGTCTGAAAACATCCTTATTTCACCTTCATTTTGAAAGATATCGTTACCTTTATGCATTATTTTATCTTTCTCTGCTTATTCACTTATTTCACTTTCAATGTTGAATAATATTTCACTGGAATTTTTGGTTGGTGCCTATTTTTCTCTCCACACCCTAAAGACGTCATTCCATTTTGCTGGCTTCCATTGTTTTGAGAAGTCAGCTATCAGTTTTGGCATTGCTTTCTTTCTTTTTTTTTTTTTTTAAAGATTTTATTTATCCATTTGACAGACAGAGATCACAAGTAGGCAGAGAGAGAGAGAGGAGGAAGCAGGCTCCCCGCCGAGCAGAGAGCCCGATGCGGGGCTCAATCCCAGGACCCTGAGATCATGACCCGAGCCGAAGGCAGAGGCTTTAACCCACTGAGCCACCCAGGTGCCCCTGGCATTGCTTTCTTAAAGGTGATGTGTCCGCCCGCACAATTTTGACCATTTATAAGAAAACCTAGAGAATGTGTTTGGGAATAGATCTGAAGGATGCAAGATCAGGATGGAAGGGATGTAAAGTTGGATCGGCCAAATGTTGGCTCACTGATAACCAGAGACTCCAGGTTCAGTGTGTTGAATGAGCATGGAATAGATCTAATTGTTCAATTGGTTGACCCAGAATCTGGACCCAAAGGTACCTCCCATTACATGAAGTAGAAATGCCACACTTCTTTTATATATTATAGGGGACGCTATTCAGGAAATTGCAATTTCTAAGGAAATTGGAGTGTTCGTAGATTAATCATGTAAGATCTGCTCACCCAGCCTCTGACTATATTCAAGAGGACTCACGGGATACACTCTTTACCACAGCAGTGAGAAAGAGTCATGAGGGGAGCCCCAGATTCTTGAAGAGTTCTGTGGTGGCTCTTCTTTAGGCAAGTGATTACAGTTGGAAACTGCTACCATTGAATTGGGATCCTTAAATTAAATGGGAATGATGGGATCCTAGGATGGCAGGGGCCAAGTGGCAGCATTTAATTACCAAAGTCAAGGTAAATTTAGTTACCATAATGGGCAACAAAGGCAAAGCAGTAATTAAATTAGTCCAAACTACAGAGATCTTTGGCATTAGCTAGTTAATCATGGTGTCCCTACAGTTAAAGCAGATGGCATCACCACTAAGGTCTCACTTGATCTAATGAACAGAAGTCCAACTTGAATCACCAACATAGACAGCCTCAGTTACTCAGTCATTTCCCAGACCTGAGTCATTTCACAGATCTGGAGTCACTTGAATAAAGGGAAAGCCAGGTACTCTTGAGAAAGGACCATGCCGTACTGCCAAACATTTATTCTGTTGGTCTTTCTAGCCTTCCTCCAAAGGATGTGTTGTCATTTACCAGGATGACTCTGTGCTGGGGAAAGAGAAAGACTCAGACTTTTTAAGGGATTACTAGATACTAGCTCTGAACTGAACTAATTCTTAGAGACTCAGAATGTCACTGTAACCCAACAGTCAGAGTAGAGCCTTAAAAAAATCACTGTTAGGTGATCAGTGGAGTTTTGGCTCAGGTTCTTTTCATAGTGGTCCCGGTGGGTACCTGAATCTAGCCTGTGGGTATTTGCACAGTTTTATAAGGCATAACTGAAGTAGACACACTCAGCAACTGGCAGAATCCACCTTGATTCCCTGGCTCACAGAGTGAATGCTAGTATGTCAGAAAAGACCAAGTGGAAGCTACTAGAACTGCCTCTATTTAGGAAAATAGTAAGGCACTGTTATATTAATGGAAGGATTCCAGAGATTAGTGCCACTCTTAAGGATGGAAAGGATGCAGTGATGGTGATTCCTACCACCTCTCCATGCAACTTGCCTGTTTACCCTACAGAAAACAGAAGAAAATCGTACAACCACAGTGGATTTTTGTAAACCTAATTAGGGGGTAACTCTGATTGCAGCTGTTGTTCCAGATGTGCTTTCATAGCTGAAGCAAATCGACATATCCTCTTGCACCTGGCTGATAGCTATAAATAAGGCAAATGTATTTTCCTTATCAGAGATCAGCAATTTTTCTATAAATGGCCAGATGGTAAATATTTTAGGATTCGTGGGCCATAGATCTCTGTCACAACTACTCAGATCTGCATGGTAGTGCAAAAGCATCTATAAACAATATGTACATGAATGGAAATTGTTGAGTTCCAGTAAATTTTTATTTATAAAAACAGGTGATGGACCAGACTTTTTTCTTTGCGCCACGGTTTGCTGACCTTTTGTAAAGACCGTCAAGTGCAGTCTGTTTTCAGCAGGCAGACCCAACAATCACCTTCACTGTTCTAGCTGGAAGATCTCTCTCTCTACCTGTCATAATCTGGTTGCAGAAACCTTGATTACCCTTCCATTCCATTGAACATCATGCTGGTCTTATACCTTGAGGATATTCTGCTGATTGCTGAGGATGAAGTATTAACATCTTTATGCATGTTGTTAAGAGACATATGGACCAGGAGGTGGGAAAGAAAGCCCACAAAAGGCTTGCCACCTTGGGGACACTTCTAGGGGTTCAGAGGTCTGGGGCACATCAAATATCTTTTCCATGTGATGGACAAGGTCACATCTGGCCCCACACTACCACCAATAAAGAGCAGAAGACCTAGTAGACCTCTTTGGAATTTGGAAGCAAAAAAAAATGAGGTATACTTCATTTTTGCCCACTACTCTGACCCATTTACTAAATGACCCAAAAAGCTGCCAGTTTTGAGTGGGTCTCCAAACAATAGAAGGTTCTGTAGCAGGCTCAGGCGGTGGTATACACGGGTCTGGCGCTTGGGTCCTATGACCCAGCAGACCCAACGGTATGTGAAGCGTCGGTGGAGGATAGTTCCTGCCTGGAGCACTGGGCAGGCTCGTCCACAAGAGCTGCCGTACAGACTCAGGATTTTGGAGCCAAGCCATATAAAATTATCCGTATAACGCTATGCTTTTATATAAGGCTCTGAGGCCTTAGCAGACACTGAATGCTTGGCAGGGGACCACCACGGTCCCATGAGACCTAAGCTGTGCTTAATGACCCGGTGTTGTGTGACCCGTAATGACCCGGTGTGCGACCCATTAAGTCATCCAGTAAGTCGGCCGTGTGCAGCAGTACTTCATAGATACGAGACTGAACTTGAGAAGATTCTGAAGATACAAGTAAGTTGCGTGAGGAAGGGGCCCGGAGGACCAGGGCCCTACATCTACAACAGTTTCTCCCCCCAGTTATCACTTGTGGCCTCAGGAGGAATTCTCTGACCAGTTTGCTAAGGAAAAAAAAAAAAAATTCTGGTTTGGTTTCCAGACGGTTGTGCATTGCCTACTGGTACCGCATAGAAGTGGGCAGCTCTAGCACCACGGCCCCACTCCAAGACGACCCCGCAACACAGGGACGCTTCCAGAGAGCAGAACGTGCAACAGTGCACCAGGTTGTTTGCTTTTCCTGAAAGTGGAGGTAGCTGGAGATAGGGGTGCCCACTGATTCCTGAGATATGGTTAATGGTTTGGCTGTGTGGTCAGGAACTTGGAAAGAACATGGTTGGAAGATTGGTGACAAGGAGGTCTGAGGGCGAAGTACGTAGCTAGAGCTCTCTGAGTGGGAACAGAGAACAAATATGATTTGCATCCTGTGTAAACACTCTTCAGAGGCAGCCCCTGTACAGAATTTCAATCAGCTGGATAAGATGACCCATTTTGTGGGGGTCCATCCGCCTCTGTCCCCAACCACTCCTATCGTTGCCCAGTGGGCTCACAAGATGACCACTCCAGCAAGGATGGGAGGTTAAGCATGGGACAAGAAACATGGACTTCCCCTCACAGAGACCAATGCAACAAAGCCACTGTTGAGTGTCCAAACTGCCAACTGCAGAGACGAACACTGAGCACCCAATGTGGAACCATCCCAAGGAGCATAAGTTGGCTTCCGTGGCAGCTTGATTCCACTGCCCTGTTTTCATCATGGAGGGAGGTAGCATTCTGTTCTCATTAGGACAGACACTTGCTCTGGACGTGGACTTTTTTCATCCCAGTGCTTTAGCCGGAACGATAACTTATGGACTTAAAAATCTCTCTACCGTCATTGTGTTCCATACAGCATGGCTTCTGATCAAATAACTTATTTTATAGCAAATGAAATGTGGCAATTCGTCCATGCTGCTCATGTAATTTCTGGGGCATCCCCTATTTCTTATAAACATGAAGCTTGCTAGAACAGTGGTTACAGGGCAGCCGGGTGGCCCAGTCGGTTGAGCATCTGCCCTTGGCTCAGGTCATGATCCCAGGGTCCTGGGATTGAGTCGTGCATGGGGCTCCCTGCTCCGTGGGGAGTGTGTTTCTCCTTCTCCTTCTTCTCCTTCTCCCTGCTTCTTCCCCTGCTTGTGCACACTCTCTCTGTCAAGGAAATAAATAAAATCTAAAGCATAAATAAATAAAACTCAGTTACAGTGGTGGTGAAGTGGCAGCACCACATGTCACTGTGTCCCAGGACGTGGTACGTACTCTCCAGCAGCAACGTGTGCTGCTGTTTCTCTGGACCCGTGATTCCTGAGGCTGGAAATTAAGGGTGGAAATGGGTGTGCAATACTGGCTCTTGATCAGGATAGCATTAGGTTCTGCTGGCTTAAAGGTCTTAGTTGGAACGAGAGGAATGTCTCCAAAAAGGGGCATGATAATGATTCCATTGACCTGGGAGTTGAAATTGCGATGTGCCCACTTGGGGCTTTTTGCCAGTGAATCAACAAGCAAACAAGGAGGGTTCTGCCCTGGCTGGGGTCGTTCATCCTGACTCTAGAAGGAGAGTTGGGTTGCTACTACTCAGTGGGAGCAAGGAGGAGTATGTCTAGAATGCAGGCTATCCTCTGGGCTGCTTTTTAGTCTTGCTTCCAGGTCCTATGATTACAGTCAATGGAAAACTACAACAACCCAATTTAGGCTGCATCGCTAATGTCCCAGACTCCCCGGGAACAGACATTTGAGTCACCAAAGAAACCACAGCCAGTTGAGGTGCTTGCTACGTGTAAGGGGAATATGAAATTAGTAGTAGAAGGTGGTATATACAAGATAGGACCATGTGACCCGTTGCAGAAATAAGAGCTAAAGCCATATGAGTAATTTTTCCTTATTGTATATGAATATGTTTATATTTATGTATATGTATGTATGTATGTATGTGTATATATATATATACCTGTTTTCGTCCCCTTCTTATTCCCCTGTCATCTCAGTAGGTAAATTATAGGGTACAAAAGGGAGAGTATAAATTAACTCAAAAAGGAATGAACATCACCCGAAGACGACGAAGAGATTTCATAACCTCTTTTGGGAATACGGTTAATGTGGTTTTAGTTATATATGGGATAATTGTACGTGTTAGGTGACAATTTGACTTTTTATTGCTTTCATTTGGAAATTAAGTGTAATTTCAAGAGATGTGTATGTGCGCCAAGTTGACAGGGGATCATTGACTGCAGAACCTTTGTAGTGTGTCGAGCAGGTTGGGCTGAACTACATCTCCCATGATTCCCTTCCCTGTTTATTTCCAGCTAGGGCGTGCCGCAAGAGACATTTTTGTGTGAGATGTGAGGTGCAAACATGCGGTGGCAAATATGTAATCTTTTTAGGCTCAGAAGTTTGGGGGAGGGTCCCCCAGGTGCTTCTGCAGCTCGTGCACATTGTTGTTTGTCTGCTGACTCACCTCCTTGGTGTGGGCGGGCAGCCAGCCTGCAGCGGCTTCACCTTCCCCTGGATCTTCCCTGGGCTCTCTGACTTCCTCCTCCAGATCTGTACTTATCTGTGGGACACAGGGCGCCAGCTTCTCGGGCATGATACCCACATCATTAAAGCTGGAGACAGTGAGGCTGACACGGATTCCAGTCACCACTTGACATCTCTCTTCTCAACTGCCCGCCTGCAGATTTCAAGGTCTAGCATCAGATATGAAGACAGCCTTACAGAAACGGTTTTTATCAGCTCCCACCACAGCATAAAGTTTAATCCTTATAATAAATCTGTGTGTGTGTGTGTGTGTGTGTGTGTGTGTGTGTGTGAGAGAGAGAGATAGAGAGAGAGAGGGCAAGAGAGAGAGAGAGATTCTAATGGTTCTGGATCTCTGACTGAATCCTGACTGATATAGACCTATATAAAATGGTATTTAAAGGAATGTTATTTTTCCTTCCCTTATCATCCTATTTCCTACCACTCATGCTCTATAAAACCAATTTCATAGGTTTCTACAATTTCATTAAAGTTTCTAAGATGCAGCTTGAGAAGATCTAGAATTACTTCATTTCATTACCCAGAAATGCATCAAGGCTAGATTCTATTTTTTTACATGGTATTATAGTGGTCGTCATCTTTTTTTCTCTTCAAATGAGTACGGCTCATTCATTGCATTCTGTCATGAAACCATGTTGGTGGTGATGAGAATGTTTTGGGTCCCCATACATTGTGGATTAATCCCTTTGTGGATTCATCAGACTCCAGTTGTAGGAACTGACTTGACAAGTGTGAACTGAGAAGGTGGGATCCACACTATGAACCTTTGGCTCGGCACTGACACTGTGGAAGGAGCTGTGGTAGGGGTGATAGAGCAGTAGGTCTGCTACTAACAACGCTCACCTTTAACTGTGAAATGAGTCTTCCCAAGAAAAGTCCCTCTTAAAGTAAGGACTTCAGCCTGAAGTTTGGAGGTATTAAACAGTATCTGTCAGGTAATAGTCTTAGTCCTGCATTTGGCTTAAATAGTAATAAAGGGCTTTTAATTTTCTGCCTTATAATCATCGGCAGTCAAGCAGTTCCAGCAGTGTGGTGGGAAGCCGACAGGTCTGCTAGTTTATATGTTACCTCCGGAATCTCTTGCAAGGGCATTTATATCTGTACATTTTCCCTGATCCTGTTTTGTATTCTTTCCTCCTTGGAGTAATACTCTTCAAATCCATATCCAACAGCTTAGTCTTTATATATATTTGTTTTTACCTTTCTGTATATTGGAAAAATCTGGAAATTCTTGGAGAGTATAAGCTGTGTCATCCTAGGCCAAACTTTGTATTCATCTCCTTGGAGTATGCCAAATGGACTCCACTTTTGAGTCTAGAGTGATTCAGGGCTGGTCAGGGTGCATCTTGAGAATGACTGGCATGTCTTTGCAAGGCGGCTTCCCCAGAGTGAGGTCACAGAAGATCTTCAAGTGACTCTAGTCTCCCCAGACACAGGAAAGCAGGCTTGGCAAGAGGGGTTTTGAGAGACCTGGGAGTTCACATTCTCATATTTGTTCAATTCCATCAGAGGTTGCCCTTTTAAGCCTCACGTCTATTCCTTCTTAATGCCAGAAGTTTAACATAAGATACTTGCATAGTCTGTGAATTCAACTTAAATTATTGTTTTTGCAACCCAGACAACTAATTTTGGATGTGATTTTCAGTAAGTTTGACACTGTCACTCTGGGAAAGAGTAGATTATCTTAGAGCTGCCATAGATACTCTCTAGTCCTCTCTAGTCCCTTGGCTGTGACCTGAGATGAAAGTTTAAAACCCTGATCTTGTTATTTCCTTTCCATAAGCTCTCCAGCATGTGCAGAAGCAGCCACTGACCTCGCAGTTCTTGTAGTCATCAGTATTACCATAGCTCATTACCAAGTGCAACCACCACTTGGTCCTCCAGACCATTTATTTCAGTAGGCACAGTTAACTACAGGTGACACATCAGGTAATCATGATGCATTATATGACCACAGATAACCAGATAACAATTTTCTGTTAGCAAAGAGCTCAGGTGATTGCAAAGTTAAGGATAGAACCAAACAATCCCAAATCCCATCTTTGAGAGTCTGTTTCCTGGAACCACTCTGGCCACAAGGACTCATTAGAATGAAGTCAGGAAAACAGAAACCACACCAGTCATTTCAGCAGGAGAATTTTTTTTTTTTTTTAAGGTTTATTTATTCTGGAGAGAGAGAGAGAGAGCATGTGTGCAAGAGGGAGGGGCTGGAAGAAGAGGAAGAATCTCAAGCAGACTCCTCGCTGAGTGTGGAGCCTGACACAGAGCTCGATCTCACTACTCCGAGATCATGACCCGAGATGAAATCAAGGGTGGGAGGCTTGGGAAGTGTCTGGGTAGCTCAGTCACTTAAGTGGCTGCCTTCTGCTCTGGTCCTTGTCTTGTGGTCCTGGGTTCGAGCCCAGCATCAGGCTCCGCACTCATCAGGGAGTCTGCTCCTCCCTTTCCTTTTACCGCTCTCTCTCACTTGTGCTCCCTCGCTCTTTCTCTCTCTTTCTCTCGCACACTCTCAAATACATAAATGAAATCTTAAAAAAAAAAAAAAAAAAGTCAGATGCTTAACCAACTCAGCCATCCTGGCACCCCCAGGAGAGAATTTAATATAAAAAATGTGTTGCGATGGAGCTTGAAGGACTAAAAAAGCAAACGTTGAGACCCATGTATTAACCTGCCACAGGAACAAAGAGAAGAGGTTGGTGTTTTCAGAAACGAGAGGCTTGGAAGAGGGGCTACATAGACCTAAGGCTTAGACCCCTGAGAAAGAAGTGCTGTCTTGCTCATACCAGTACTTCACGGGATTACCTGGAGGCTCGTTTTTGGAAGTACCAAAGAAGCTGAACACTGGAGCCAGCTGCCATTAGCAGAGGAAAGGAGCGTTGTTGAAGTCACAAAGGCAGGAATCACAAAGGACCGAAGAGGGGGTGTTCTTCTCCTGCCTAATACCTTCCCTCTAGCACCCTCTGCTGGCAGAAGTGGGCACAGCGTTACCTGGTAAAGGGAAATACGGTTTCCCTTTTCTAGACCTACATCAGAAAGTGGAGTTGAGGAGGATGGATTTGGACCAAAATTAATAGAATTATGTGTGTCTTAACATATAAATGCAGAGGCTCAGTTACAATAGAGGAGGGTAAAAGATGTTTATATCTACACGTGGAACCAGCATAAGGATGATAACTATACATTTGTTCAGGTGTGTTATACGAGTGATGCAAATAGCCAATGGTATTGCCAAGAACAATGTGATTCTCCAAAGTGGTGAGCAGTTGTTGGTAATGTTCCAAGCAGAATAATGTGCCACTTCCACTCGATTTACAGAGTAGGGCTTTCCTGGACATTGTTTTACATATTAAATTCTCAACTAATAGTAAATAGGCTTTTCGCCTGCATAAATATCCAGCCAGAAATTCAAGAATCCTATAGAATAAGAGACAAGTCTTCCTTTTATGGGAACATCCCATATATTGCAGGATGTCTAGTACTGTTCCCTGCCACAGTCCTCCATAAATTTCCAAAACACCTGCTAGGTTATGGTCGTCTCAATTAGACCACGTGCCAGAGGATCTTACCACAGGGCGAAGGCATAGGGATTTGGGATTTTATTTTGAGTGAAACTGGAAATGATTTGACGGTTTTGAACAGAAATGTTCAATTTACATTTTTAGATATCACTCTGACTGCAGCTCTGTGGAAAATCAACTATGGGGAAAGCAAGGATCGAAGCAGGGAGTCCAGATGGGAGGCTCGCGTTATTCCAGTAGGAGGCAATGGTGACTTGTTGGTGGAAGAAATGTTGAGAATGGTTGGACTCTGGATACATTTCACAGGTAAAACAGACTAGATTTGCTGAAAAACTGGGTTTGAATGAGGGAAGAGCGAGATCAAGGAAGATACCAAGCTTTCGCCCTGAATGACTGCAATGATGGTGTCATTTTTAAATACAGAAAATATTCAGGGAGAAGTGAACTTTCGCGGGGAGGGGAATCAAGTGTTCTGCTTTCAATCTATAAGATGTCGAGGAGACATCCAAGTGGAGATGCTGAACAGGCAATTGGATATACCAGTGTTGAGTGCAGTGGGGAGGTTAAGGTTTACATGAGGATTTAAGTGCATGAATCTGGGTGCAACCACCCAGGGGATGGATGTAGATAAGGTAGAGAAGAGGTTGAAGAAATAAGCCCAGAGCTCATCAAGATACAGAGCCTGGGAAGAGGCAGAGGTGCCGGCAAAGGATAGTAACATCAGTCATCCTGGCCCGTGTCTTATAACAGAGAACAAATTGATGATTACCAGAGGAGAGGTGTGTGTTGGGGGTGGGTGAAATAGTGATGGAGATTAAAGAGTGGATGTATCATGTTGGAAAAAATAATAAAAGCAGCTTTTGGAGGTCAAAGTGATTCTCATGCTAGCCTTGAAGAATCAAATAGCCATTTGCGAGACGGTCATATGGCAAAGAACTTCGGGAGCCTCTAGGAGCTAAGAGCAGCCCCTGATTGATAACCAGCAAGAAAGCAACGCTAGGCCCATGCCTGGACTGCAGTCTGTAAAACCCTGAGCAGAGGACCGATCTAAACTATCCCAACTCCTGGCCCACAGAAACTATGTAATGATAAAATCCTTTTGTTTAAAAAAGGGGAACTTAGGGTCTGAAATTAGTGTATAAGTTTCTTATTCCTACTTTAACAATTTATTACAAACTTTGTAGCTTAAAACAATAAAAAATTATTATCTTACTGTTCTGAGGTCAGAGGTCTGGAATAGGTTCCACTGGGCTAAAATTTAAAAAAAAACCCTATATTCAAGTATTAATAACATCTGTAGCATTATTCATCTCACATAATACCACACATGGTATAGTGTATGAGACTATACACTTTATATAATGTAGTATATCATAGTATATTATTATATAAAGGAGATAAAGGAGAAAATAGTCACATTTAACTTTCCTGGAAAAAGTTGTTATGTAGTTTTCTACTTTATGAACACAGTTAATACTAAAGTAAAAGATAACTCATTTCTTTTATTTCATGAATAAAGATAGCATTTTTTTATATTGGGCGCAACTATGTAAGGAATTTAATCTTGATTATATATACAGAGGAAAATGTGTTATGTCATTTAGATAAAGGGGACCAGATAACTTCATAATGCCAGGTCACAGAATAGAGTATTTAGGAATTAGAGGCCAACCTAGCTATCCTGTTCTGCCCCCCCCCCCAGAAATCTGTACGTGCAATATGCAATTAATATGGAAAGTGATTAAAGAGATAATCTATATTATCTTCTTTAAATACTAAGTTTCTGAAGGCTGGTGAGGATTTATCATTTGGGACTAGCTATATTTCAAGTCGTGTGGCTAGTGGTACCATAGTGGACAGTAGTTTTAGACAAAAGAAGGCAACAGAATACGACAAGGGACTACTTCAAGGAAGAGAAGGGAAAGTAGCCATGAGATTGCACTGGGTTAAAAGAAATGTCGGGGTTTCTGAGGAGGTGAGAAGGAATGGAATTTTAGTCAGAGGCAGACTTCAAGTCAGAGGTGAAGCTCTTCTTTCATTAAAAGAGGAAAAGAATCTAGAGTCTAGACGTAAAGAGTCCAGATAATGGATTTTATTTTCTTTGGAGAGTGAAAGAGCAAATGAGGGTGATGGGAGAGGTGGCGGGGGCCGACACGGAGTTTTGAGGGAAGTGGGGAGTATTTGAAATCGTCTCTGTGTGACTGGAGGAGAGCGCTGACAAGGAAACTGGTGGACCTCTGTGGAAGCCTGTGTGAACGTGAGGACCACCTGTGTAGCCCACAGTCACGTGATTTTCTCCAGCAGCCTTCAGTGGCCTGGTTGCAGGTGATAGAGAAGGTGTAAGATAGTCGAAAGCAATCAGGACTAAGGCTTTTCCAGGCACGTGTGAGAGAAAGATCATGAGACAAAGGAGGTGAGGAATCTTTCCAGAGAGTGATTCTTCAAGTGATGGACTTTAAAATCCAATATGAAGTGAAGACGAGAGAGATCTGATGCAGAGAAAGTAGATTTGACCGTTTCCTGGAAGTTCCATTCAGGTCTGGGGGACCCATCTTGGGACGGTTGATTAGAGGATCAGAAAAACAGGAAGTTATAGCAAGAGAGTAAAGTGATTACATTTATTGTTTGCAAAGTTGAAGTTTTGGTGGTGACAAATTCAGGGGGTTCATATGGGATGGGCTCTGAAATGAGGTGGCTGAGAAGGGCATTGGAGATGGGGAGGTTAAGGAACTTGAAGGCCATGATAATGGATGGGTCCCCCATGAGGACATGGAAGTCTGGGAATAATGACAGAACTTGGAGTGAAAAGGACAACTGTAGGTCAGGTGCTAAGTTACAGAGATGAAGGACGGTGACCAGGAAGTCTAGAAATGACAGCAACATTAATGGGTGGAGAATGGTACAGCCATATGGCTTAAAGCTAAGAGGAATAGGATTTTCTTATTTTTTTATTTTATTTTATTTTATTATTAGTTTCAGGGATGGAATTTAGCAAATTTAGCAATTCATCAGTTGCATGTAATACCGAGTGCTCATTACGTCAAGTGCCGTCCTTAAGGCTCATCACCCAATTACCCCATCCCCCACCTACCTCCCATCCAGCAACCCTCAGTTTGTTTCCTGTAGTTGAGTCTCTTATGATTTGCCTCCCTCTCTGTTTTATCCTATTTTATTTTTCCTTCTCTTCCCCTACGTTCATCTGTTTTGTTTCTTAAATTCCACAGATGAGTGAAATCATATGGTATTTGTTTTTCTCCAACTGACTTAGCTTAGCGTAATACCCTCTAGTTCCATTCACGTCATTGCAAATGGCAAGATTTCATTCTTTCTGGTGGCTGAGTGATAGGAATAGGATTTTCTACGCGAGAGTGAAAACCAAGGTCTGGAAGCAGCACCTGGGAGAGAGGAGGTCACTAACCTTCAAGGTCATGTAGTATAAAAGAGCTCACTATAGATCAGGAAAATGAGGTCAGAGAGTGTGATAGGCAGCCTTCAAGATGTTCCCCAGTGATTCCCATCTTCTGCTATTGATACCCTCGTGTCACCCCTCTCCCACAGTGCTTCAAGGTCAGCTTACGTGAGTGGTAGGATACAGCAGAATTGATGTTAATTGTTTCTGAAGAAGTGATCATGGATATCACAGCCCCTGCCTCATTACTCTCTCACTCTCGGATCACTCACTTTGGAGGAAGTCAGCTGCCATCTCATGAGTAAGCCTGTGGAGGAGCCCACCTAGCGAGGACCTGGAGCCCCGTGCCATTGGACATGCAAGTAAACCTAGAAGCAGAGCCTCTAGCCCCGGGTGAGTCCAATGACTGCAGCTCTAGCTGTCCCAAGCTCACGTGAATCCCTGAGCCAGAAGCAGTTAAGCCAGCCCTGAACCCACTCCCAGAACCTGGAAGATAATACATGTTCGTTGTGATTTGTTAACAACAGGTCAATAATTCTGAGACTTTTTGTAACTTACTCATAGTCAGAAAGCTCGTGTCCAACTTAAAATGAGAACAGAGGGCTGTAGACTCTCAACTCAGTATTCTGTTAAATCATGCTATATTCTGATATATCTTGGATTCTTTTGTACTGAACACACATGCACTACCTAAAATAGTTCAACGGATCACAGTTTTGCTTTTTCATCAGCAAAAGAAGGAAAGAAAGAAAGAAACGGGAAGAGAAGAAAAGAGAAAAGAAAACTGGACCATGCTTCCTCATGGGATGCAGAATAAAATTTAATAAGGTAAATATTTTCTTTGCCCCATAATAATACATAAGCATTTCTAAAACATGCTTACATATTTTTGCCATAATTTCCGGAAGTATTGAGAGGACTAATTCAAGTGCGTACAATAGCTGAATGGTAAACCAGAAATGTAATTTCTACTTGGCTTCTTTTAATCACTTGACAAAGATCACATAGACTCCCAGTAGTAGTTGTGTCATTTAAATACTTCAGTAATTCTGACTTCCTGCACAGTGAATCAATGACAGGATGTAGTGTCTGCATTTTCGTCTGCTTTCTCTAAGTGTAATATTCAGAGAAGGGCAGGTGGCCAAAAAGGCACTTTGTGGCTTCTAGTTCCATGCCAGAGAGTCTGCTGTTTGGATGCACATAACTATCATGTCAGAGAAATTTTGTGTGACCCACTGACTTACAGTTTGGGACTCAGATGTTCTAAGTGTGATTAAATAATGTTTTGATTTTATTTTTCCTTCTTTAAGAATATAGCTAGAAGAGTAGAGGAAAAGGGAAAAAGTAGAAAAGTAGGTTTGAGTTTCATGACAACATGGATTTTTTGGAAAAATTAATCTCAAGTGTGTTCAAGACTCCAGTTTCATTAAAGCTCACAGAAATTCAGATATATTTCCAATTACTTCCCATTACAGTCAGTAAGTTAATTTGCTGTCATATATTCCCAGCATTCAGGAGATTCTTGAATGTTTTCCTATATATTTTTCTCTCTATGCTTGAAAAAAATAGATTTCTAACTATTCCCTGGTATCACTTACTCTCTCAAAGTCATAGAAAGATAGCTTTTTTCTTTTTTTTTTTTTAAGATTTTATTTATGTATTTATTTGACAGAGAGAGAGAGAGAGAGAGAGATCACAAGTAGGCAGAGAGGCAGGCAGAGAGAGGGAGAAGCAGGCTCCCCGCCGAGCAGAGAGCCCAATGTGGGGCTCGATCCCAGGACCCTGGGATCATGACCTGAGCCAAAGGCAGAGGCCTAACCCACTGAGCCACCCAGGTGCCCCAGAAAGACAGCTTTTACTCCCTTGATATTTTAGCACTTTCCTGGTTCTAATCCAGCTAATCGAGTGTGACTTGAGCTTGCTTTCAATAAAATACTACTTCACATTTTATATTAAATAGATTAGTGATAAATGTGAATTTTGTTTTTTAAAAAATTAGCATTTTTTATAATCAGCAAAAAAAGAAAACAAAAATGTGTGTTCTTAATTTCTTATGGTACTAATTTTTCTAGTTGTGTCCTCATTCTTCAGAAAACTCTGATGTTCCTGATCAAACCTATGCTTTGTAAATTCCTTTGATTTTTATGACCCTATATGTGATTCTTAGTAAGAATTTATTATTCAGGAGTGCCTGGATGGCTGAGTAAATTAAGCCTCTGACTCTTGATTTCTGCTCAGGTCACGATTTTAGGGTTATGATCGAGCCACATGTCAGGCTCCACACTGGGTGTGGAGTGTGCTTAAGATTCTCTCCCTCTCCCTCTGCCCCTGCCTGCCCTCTTTTATATATATATATACACATATATATATATACACACACACACACATATATACACACATATGTATACATATACGTATATATATGTTTATGTATACATATGTGTCTATGCGTATATGTGTATGTACACATACGTGTATATATATGTATGTGTATACATATGTGTATATATACACATATGTGTGTGTGTATATATATATATTTCCTTCAACAAAATTTATTAAGTACTTATGTGCCAGACACTTTTATTTGTGTTGGGGATATGGGAGTAAACACAGAGTCTCTGTTTTCATGGCGCTCGTGTTGTAGTAGGGAGAGGGAGTCAATAAGCAAATAACCAGAGTAGATATATAATATGCCAAATGATGAGTCAATGCTGTGAAGAAAAAATAAACCAGGATAAGAGGATAGAGAGTGACAGACCTGAACGAGGAAAAGGATAAAAATATGTACATGTCTGGGGCACAGGCATTCCACAGAGAAAGACAAGTGCAAGGGCAAGCAAACCGTAACTAAAGGGCTAAGAATAGCCGGGGGATTCGTGTGGCTGAAGCAGAGTCAGCAGAAAGGAGATGAGATCTATGGGTAGAGCAAGGGCCAGATCTTGTAGAGCCCAGAGCCAGAGGTGAAGAGGTTGGTCTTCACCTGATCCCTCCTGGCTGCTGTGTAAATGGACTGTAGGAGTGTAATTGTGGAAGCAGGAAGACCGATGAACAAACCGTGTTAGTCTGAGTCCTCTGAGAAGCCATGTTGGCACGAGATGTGTGAGGGAATCATTAAGAGGAACAGCTGGGAGGGCACATGGAAAGGGGCCAGAGTAGACGTTAAGAGCCTTCAGATTGCAATGTAGGTCTTACCCAGGTAAGGGACAGAACGGGGGCAGGAAGGTCAGATGGGGCAGTCTGAAACTACAGTGTCATCCTATGAAAATGTGGTAAGGCCAACAGAGAGTCTTTGAGCCAAAGTCATCCACCAGCAAAACACTTGTCTCCCAGGAACGGACCCGCTCCAGCATACCTGACCATTCAGAAGCTGGGAGTAGTCTGTGGGACGTGTGGCCTCCGTGTGAACTCATGATGGATGGGTCTACCAGTCAATTATCCTTCCACACTGGGAACTCTGAGAGGCGTATTCTCATGGCCATCACCGAGACTTTACCATAATCCAGGTAAGAGAGATAATGGTGGTTTGGGTTAGGAAAGTAGATGAATTTTGCTTTCTATTCATCTGGACATATTTTGAAGGTTAAGTTGACCTCATTTCCCAATAGATTTGATACAGGGTGTGAGGGAGGGAGAAGAGACACAGATGGCTCCCAAGTTTTGTTCTAACTGGAGAATGGGATCTCCATTTACTGAATGAGGGAGACTTCAAGTCTTGAAGGAAGGGCATCAGCAGTTCGTTTTGGTCAGGCTTAGCTTGAGATGTTGATTAGAGCCTAAAAGAAGAGGTTGAGAAGGTAGCTGAATACATGTATCTAGAGTTCAAAGTAATGTCCCAACTGGAGATACAAATTTGAAAATCATCAACATGTGGAAGCACTGAAGGTCATGGGACTGGATTAGTTTTGCCTAAGGAGGGTGTATAGATGGAGAGAAGAGGTTCAAGTCCCGACAGGGAAAAGGGGAAAAATCCCACACAAGGACTAAAGGACTGGCCAGGCGGAGACATAATGAGACCCACAGAGAAGTCGTGTCCTGGAGGCCAAGTGAAAAAAGTTTTCTGGAAGGATACGTTTTCAGTGTTCTGATTCTTTAATCTTGATACCTCCTAACTGAAAGTTCTATGAAGTATTGATATCTTGCTAAGTGGACCTACTAAATAATGAAGAAAAAATGAAGCTTATAAAGAATATTGACTTTGTGACCAATTCAAGACCTGTTACCACTATCCATTGTGTGTCAGTTCTCAACCTCTGTTTGCTTGATTCCTCATTTCTGCAAGGGGGAGTATAAAGTTGGTAAGAGAATGGAATGAGTTAGTAATTGGAACAGTGCCCAAGACATGATAAGTGTTCAATAATTATTACATACTATTACATAATAATACTGCAATTAAAGATCAATTTTACTATCTTTAAAGTTTTCTGATGGTAGCAGCTGAGATGTAAGGGTTTAATGTAGATCCTTGCAGATTTCATTTCTCTGACTGGGATCCTGATGTATTTGTTTATATATTAAACAAATATATATTTGTTTATTCCTTATTTATTTCCTTGTATTTTTCTTTTTATATTTCTTTTCTATATTTTAAAATAAACATCGTTTTAAAAATCTGCACCAACCCTTTTGTTAAAAGTTTTTTTTTTTTTAACCAGTTACTAGCAGAGGTTTCTTTAAGTAAAACATGGCTAGCTATAGAGATAACATTGAAATAAAGAGAAATAATTTCATAGAACAGTGGTTCTTAAGTCTTTTTGGGTTATTGATCCCTTTGAGAATTGGATGAATGCTCTCCCCTAAAAAATGCACATGTAAACACACACACACACATACACAGAAACACACACACAATTTTGATTATAATTAGAGGGAGTTTGTGGATCCCGAAAACCAACCAATAAACCCACCAGGCAGCCGTGAAAATAAGCCTTGAATTGACTGCAAAGTGTACATTCTTCCTTCCTTTTTAAAGGATTTTATTTTTTCAAGTAGTTTCTACACCCAGCAAGGGGCTCAAACTCATAACCTTGAGATCATAAGTCGCACACTTCATTGCCTGAACCAGCCAGGTGCACCTGCAAAGTCCACATTCTTATCAGCTAATTTTCTTCTTGATTGTTTCGTAGGTCCATTTAACAAGATCTTCAAAACATCATGAATCTTAAATTATTCATATCCTTCTAGTTTAAGCAAAAAGAATTTCCTTTAGAGAAATTTCAATTCTAAATATGTTCAGTTGAGGGCGAAAATGTATACAGAGCAGGTGACCTGAGCACTCAGAGCCCTGCTTGTACAAGGGTCCCTTGCCTGGGATTAATATTATGCTATTACCATATTGAAATTCTTAGCAATTTTTGAACAAGAGGCTCCACATTTTTATGTCACACAGGACCCTGCAAGTTACATAGCCAGATACACACAAACATACAATTTAAGCTCAACAGGACTTTTGTTTCATTAGCATTTAAATAAGAACACAAAAATTCTCAGGAGATAAAACATTTTCCAGTGTGCCTTTCCAAGGTAATGTTTTTATGTAAGTTACGTGTTCTCATTGGTTTTTATCTTGAAGTAATGTATTATTTAATTATAATTTGCTGTGATAATTTGACGTTCACTTAGTCCCGAGGCAAGGTGTGATTACATAATAAAATTATCATAAGCAATATTAAAAGACAGACAAACCAGAGAATCGTATATTCTAGGCCAAGCAAAGTACCTAAACAAAGGAAAGATTTTGATGTTGATGGGAAGCTGGTACTAAAGAGAGAGGAACCGGATGGGAGCAGAGACGTGAAGGTTCTTATGCACCGTGTTAAGATGCTTCTACCTTCCCCTGAGGCCAGTGAAAGGTTTTACTCAGCAGAGTGTGGTCAACATTATTGTCTTTATTTTTAAAGGTTGCCAGATTTAGCAAATAAAACTGTATATGCCCAGTTAAATTTGAACTTCAGATAAACAATGAAAATGTTCAGTATCAATATGTCACAGGGAATATTTGGGACATACTTATACCACAGAAGTATTGGTAATTAACTGAAAGCAACCTTAAGTGAGAGTTCTGTATTTATCTGGCAACCCTATCCTTTTTCTTAATCCCGTGCTTGAGACATGGTTAAGTGGTGTTTTAACGCTGCTCTGCTTTCCTTATGCCCTGTAGATGGCAGTCTGATCAAATAATTTCATGGGAGCCACTTGGCGAATCCCAGTGTAATGCCGTATTATCTACCTATCTATTAATAAGGCTATTTTTTAAGTAAAAAAAAGGACTACTTTTCATATAAAGTAAGTTTTCATCAAAGAAAGATAAATTTTGAAGGTGCTCAAAACTAAATATAAGTCCGTCCTCAACTTTCCCACAACTCACCATCAAACGGATTTAAGCGCCCATGTGGTTCAATCCTAGTGGGCTACAGGGCCTTTTATATTTCTAATGATATTTTGAGAATTTGGAAGATTTTCATGGTACTGTAAATAGGATCTTTCCCCCTAATATTTCCTAACCCACTACTTCTGATGTGTGAGATAGCTATTGATTTCTGCATGTTTATTTTTGTGTGAAACCATACTCTATAGTTCAATTGTATTACTATAAATACTTTTGCAAGTAATATACTTTTCTCTCTTTTTTAGAAAATAGCAATCAATTTCTTTTTCCTGTAAAGAAATGAAATGTAATTCTATTAAATGTAGTACTAAAGAGAAAGAGAAATAATCACATGCATGCTCTTAAAAAACTATTTCTAGGGGTACCTGAGTGGCTCAGTCGGTTGTGTCCGACTCTTGGTTTAGGCTCAGGTCATATCTCAGGGAGGTGGGATGGAGCCCCACTTCTGGCTCCGGACATGTGGACTCTGCTAATGTTTCTCTCTGCCTCTGTTCCCCCTCTCCTCCACGTGCTCATGTGTGTTCTCTCTCTCTCTCTCTCTCTCTCAAATAAATAAAATTTTTTTAAAAACTTTCTATTAGTATGAAATTTTATATTCACTCAAAATTATTATTATTGTAGTTTAGAACTATAATCTAAAAGTACAACATAATCTTAAAGTTTGTATTTGCCCATGAATGATATGACATACAATTATAAAATGGGAGCACAATGGTCCTATTGTGTCTACATTCATGCCCCAATCCCCACCTGTTCTAAGAATGCTTACTCTGATCACAGAGATCTGCTTCTTGCAAAGCCAAAGGAAAAAGCATCTTCATGAAATCCACATTCCCAAGTAACTTTTACCATTATTACATACTGTATTCTAGAGAAAAATAATTATAATTTATTTTGGATTTCAATGCAAGAGTGTTCCATTTTTTTCCCCAGAAAGCTACATCACTTTCTTGTTTCTACCATTATTCGTTATCTTTTGAGCTGTGTCAGCGGACTTAGAACTACCCAAAACACGGGACACAGACCCTTCCCATATCTATTGTTGTGAAACCATTTCAGAATTAGAATCTATAAAATCATGAGTTTTGAAGGTCACACCTTTTGATATTTTAGTTCACAGATATTTCAATGTGTGTTGATTTATAAGCTATAAAATGGAATTAAAGTTTAAATATTTATCGGAGAAGTAAGCTTTGCACTAGGTGGCACTGTTCGGTCATGGGTTATTTGCACTGAATTTGACTAGCCAATGGTTTCCATATACTTTGCTGTATCTCAGTAATTACTCCGCAAATATAAAATCCATTATAGTTTTGTAAGTATTTTTATGATTGTAAGAGTAATTTATTCTGTTAATGAAAAGATTGGAAAAATACAGGAAAGTATTTTAAAAATCATCTATAATCCCATGTTTAGAGAGTTTACACAATTTTTTTTCTCTAAAGTCCAGGTAGCTCTAAATAAGGCATAAGCTTTGGAGACAAACAAAGCCGGATTAAAATCCCATCCCTTCCATTTATACTTACTTGATGCATTTTCAGGACAAAAATCTTACTCTCATTGAGTTTAATTTTTTTTTTAACTTGACTCCTCTTCTTCCTTTAGCTGCCATTCATTTCTTTTTCTTTTAAAGATTTTATTTATTTATTTGACAGAGAGAGAGAGATCACAAGTAGGCAGAGAGGCAGGCAGAGAGAGAGGGGGAAAGCAGGCTCCCCACTGAGCAGAGAACCTGATGTGGGGCTCGATCCCAGGACCCTGAGATCTTGACCTGAGCCAAAGGCAGAGGCTTTACCCACTGAGCCACCCAGGTGCCCCTGCCATTCGTTTCTTTACCAAAGTCATGCACCGTCTTTATTTCTTACCTTCATTGCGTTCCTCTACCCACTTCAAACTCACTTCTGCCCTAGAGTCTGAAAACAACTCTTATTAAGGTCACTAATGACCTTCATTTTGTCAAATTCAGTGCACATTTTCCTGTGTTCATCTCATGCTTCCTCTCAGCAGCAGTGTTGTCCTGGAGCCCAATAGTAATGGTACCTGACAGCTAATTATGTGTGGCTTTTTCCAATATCCAAGTTCTGTGAAGACATGTTGGTACCTTGAAATTCACCATGAGAGCGTTTACAGAAATCAGCAAATGCTGCAGATGAGAGCCATTCCCCTCCATAGCCATTTGTTAAACATTTACCCTCACACTGCCTGCAAATATGTGACCATTTTTCCCTTCACAGAATTCTCTTTTCACTTGTTTACTCAATGCCACTATTCCTCATTTTCCTCCCATCTCAGTTTTTCTATCTTCTCCTTTGCTGTCTTTACCTCTATCCCATGGCTACATGTTAGCTTTCCTCGGGAGTCAGTCCTAGACCCTCCCTTCTCCGTTTCATACACTACCTTCAAAAAACGATCTCACCAATTTCCATGTATTTAAATACTACCATTATGCTGATTGATTTCAGATTCGTATCTGCAGCCCCGACCTCCAGTCTAAGGTCCGAACCCAAACACCAAGCTATTTATTTAAACTTGTCCTGAATGTCTCACGGACATCTTAAACTCACGGCCAAAGTGAAGTTCCAGACTGAATTCCACAAACCTTTCCCTTGCTTGTTTTCTCCATCCCAACAACCTCCATTTCAGGAAATGGAGCCACGATCTTCTCGAGGACTCAGACATTATCCACGGTATTTCCCATCCATCCTTGTGTTGAATCCAGCAGCAAATCCTGTCAATTCTGCTTGTAAAATATCTTTTGGCTCTTGTTCTTATCCCTCACTTCTACTGCCGTCACATCTGGGGCTGCTATCATCTCTCAGCTCAAAGCTTGAACGGCCTCCAACTGATCTCTGAACTTCAGTTCTCCACCCCTCCCCTGGGTCCATCTCCACATAGCAGCAACAAGTCATGAACTGTAAATCTGATTACCGTTTCCCTGCTTAAAATCTTTTTTTTTTAAATAAACATATAATGTATTATTAGCCCCAGGGGTACAGGTCTGTGAATCACCAGGTTTACACACTTCACAGCACTCACCATAGCACATACCCTCCCCAGTGTCCATAACCCCACCACCCTCTCCCTCCTCCCCTCCCCCCAGCCACCCTCAGTTTGTTTCCTGAGATTAAGAGTCTCTCATGGTTTCTCTCCCTCCCGATCCCATCGTGTTTCATTTATTCTTTTCTGACCCCCCAAACCCCCCACGTTGCATCTCCACTTCCTCATATCAGGGAGATCATATGATAGTTGTCTTTCTCTGATTGACTTATTTCGCTACCCTGCTTAAAATCTTTAAGTGGTCTTTCATTACATTAGTTTAAAAATCAAATTTCAGGTTTTTTAACTGGTCCCTGCTTACCTGTCCACATTGAAGTGTGATCATTCAAGTTCACTCTGGTCTGCTCAAGCTCACAGTGGTTGGTGTCCTAGTCCTTGAACAGGTCAATCCCCCCTCCCTCCACCCGCCCCCCACACACCCCAATACAGAAATTTTGTGTAGGCACCCTTGTCTAAAATAATCTTTTCCTTGCTCTCTCTGTGGTTAACTCCTACTGTTCCTTTAATGCTAAATCAATTTAAATCTACCTTCTGATTGGTCTGATTTTTATCTCAACCCCCTCTTTATATCTTGGTTGAATGAATGAAGGAATCAACTTATATGAATAAGGATTTACCTTATGGAAATAAATAGTGAAAGGAGGGTTTAAAAGTTCTTAGCGTAAGGCCTCATGCACAGTGGAGTTTAAATAAGTGGCAGCTTTCTTGGGGGGAGAGAGACAACTATTTTAAAATTTCATTTCATTTCATTTTTAGCATTCCAGAGTGCAGAATAAAGATCCATGTCTGTCCTGAAGGTGGCAGTGTGGAGACTCAGGAAACTCTCACTTGCTCCTTTCACAGATGGGTACCCTAACTTAAGCAGAGCATCCCTGGTATTTATGCCCTGAATTACTCACATGTACTTATGAGACAGAGAGCTAGGACTGCTGAGAGGAATTGAAATATTTATGGAAACCCAAGTAGTACAAGAGGGAAATGGCACCAATGAAAGTATTAAGCCATAAATACCTTTTGTTTTTCCTTGATCAAACACATATGGAAAGAGCATATTTGGATTTTGGCAATGTGATAAGTTAGACTGTGATAATAAAATGCTCTAGTTTTATGATTACAAATTTAGTCAGTTAGTTTGCTATCAGAGAGTGCTGCAACTTTAATCTTATATTAAAAGTACAGCTTGTTTATCCTTACAGTGTGCAACAACAGTGTGCATTTTTTTTTTAAGTGCCTCAGAGAGTATTATCAACTTATTCTGCTAGGAGTAAATTCAAGTAAGATAAAATTTAAAATAATATTATAAATAATGTTTAAAATAACATTGTAAATAACATGTAAAATAATACAGTACTTGCATCTAATTTTAAATCCATTTAAAAAAAGAAATACATTTAAATACTTGTTCGTTTTGTCTCATGAGAAGTGATTCTGATGCCACTAACAATCACTAGCCACTACCTCTGTGACTTTTCTGGAGTTGTGAGGGGTATGTGTGCAGGGGAACCTCCAGGCAACTGCATACTACTTTTAGTAAATCCTCGGACCTCATAGTCTCTGGTGTCTTGCTCTCATCTTCCTTAGGGGACTAGAGCAGAATTTTCCAGAACTGTTCACTCCATTCTCTCTTAACCCTGAACTGTCTGCTGTCCAGTGTGGCCTTTCAAGGGTAAAGGGACATGCCCTTGGGTTGGTTTTACCATACAGGTCAGAAAACATAGAAAAAAGAAACTCAAGAGGAGAAAAAAAGCTTTGACCCACTTTATTTTTTCCCCCACAGAAAATCCACTTCCTTCTGGCCTGCCTATTCCTTTTTCAGGAAACCCATTGTGTGTTCTCAAGGACTCTGTTTGTACAACAACCTACATCAAAACCCTTTCTTCCTGAAAATGAAGTGGTTAAGAAGGAAGGCTTGGGCTTTCCTTCATGTGTCAGAGAGTGACGGTGTTTATATACAGAACTGATTTCTTGGAAACACAGCAGCCTCGAGCCCTTTTATCGGTGAATGACAAAGTAAAATTTACAGTCTCACTGGAAGGCCTCTGTCTGTTGCCATTTTAAAAAAATGTTGACACAATCTTCCTCCCCAGCAATTTTATTTCTTAGTGTTTTTTCTAGACATATTTGCAAACAATTGTAAAGAGACACATTCTAGGATATTCAGTTGCAACATTATATGTAACGAGTGATATCAGAAACAAAGGAAAATGGTTAACTAAACTATAATGCTATGGAATGTATCCATACTATGCAGCATTTCATAAAAATGAAATAGATCTACAAGTACTGATATGGGAATTTGCAGCGATCTATAGGAAACTATTTCCCTGTGTTTATGTACATGTATACACAATATATATCTGTATGTAAGCAAAGAAACATGGATCTAGAAGGATACCCACCAAACAAACAGCAGTGAGTACCTCTGCAGAAGAAATCTGGATTTTGGTGGAAGTTAGATTAAAGTGGACTTTTGCTTTGTTTTTTAATTCTTCATAATATTAAAGTACTAATGTACTGTTTAGATAATGAATATTTAAGAGAAAGAGACAAGAGAGAAAGGAAGGCAAGAAAATTAATTTAATTTTATGGCCCCTGGAACCACAGAACCTATGTTTAGGTTGTAGCCTGCTACTTATTTAACCTCTCTGTGCTTCAGATTTTTTCCTCTGTAAAATGGGCCTAAAAAGAGTGCCTATCTCAGAAAGTGATTGTAAAGATGAAATAAGCCTGGGCGCCTGGGTGGCTCCGTGCGTTAAGTGTCTGCCTTTGGCTCAGGTCATGATCCCAGGGTCCTGGGATCGAGCCCCACATCGGGTTCTGTGCTCAGCAGAGAGCCTGCTTCCTTCTCTCTCTGCCTGCCTCTCTGCCTACTTGTGATCTCTGTCTGTCAAATAAATAAATAAAAAATATTAAAAAAATATGAAATAAGACAATGTATGTAAAATGCTTGGCACCTAGTATGAGTTATGTAAGTGTTAGCTAGTATTATTGATTATGTAAAGTATAAATCATTAGTTATCCCACTTTAGTCAGAGGGAAATTATTTCTTTCTTCATATTTTGGCACCGATGAGACCTCAGGAAATGTACCTTAAAAAATCAATGTCAAACAGCCTTGGAGATGAGGCTTTTAATGGCTTTGCCGTTATCTAGTCATCTGGATCAAAATGCATTATGGCACACTGGAAGACAGTACCGTTCAATCAACATTAATGCCAACCCATTGCACTGGGTGTTAGAGACAAAAAGACCAAAAAGGCAAATTTTCTTAAGAATCCCATTCTGTGTGGTGGGGGTGTGGCGGAGGGAAGAATCTATCAGTAAACAGATCATTTCAACACAACATAGCTCTGTGATAGGAATACAAAACAATGAATAGAGTTACAGGAATGGCTAGAAAGGAGCGAAGCTTCTAGTAAGAGGTGATGATTCTAGAAGGATGAGGAAGAGTTACCTATGAAAATAAGAAGAAATTGGGGAATCCAGGCAAAGGAAACATCATGATTTATCTGAGGGAACTACAGTAGTTTGATATCATTGTAATATGTATATGTTTTTATATATGTGTATGTGTGTTTGGTGGCTAATGCAATGGGGGAAGAATCATTGGGAGAAGTAAAGATTCACAAGTTTGGAAATATAGTGACAAATGAAGGTGGTCTTAATTCTGTAGTATTGCAGTGGAAAGATTACTGAAAACAACCTGCCTATTCAGACAGGTTAGGGGATTCTATGTAAGAGGTCTCAACTTTGACAAATAACTTTTGAAGAAATATTACAGGTTGATGTCTGACTTCTGCTTCTAGGGAAAATATAATAGGGCATGGAAAGCCAGTGTTCTTCCTACAACAGCTAGGGGAAAAAGAGGTAAGTTACAAAATTCATAGTTTAAAGACATCAGAGAGCAATGGACCCAGTAAGACTATAAGAACGAAAATTCCAGAGAGGGAAGATCCTTTCCTAAATGAGCTGATAATCTCTGGCCATTTTATCCCCTGGAGATATTTGTCAGTTCTAGGTGAGGACTAAGAATCAGGCATGGCCTAGGAAGAGGAACCTCTCCATGGAAAAGAGAAACTAGTGAAGCTTTTTTTAGTGATTGTATGGGGCTGGCTTGACAGATTGTAAACTAGTTTAGAACTGAACACAAAGGAGCATTTGTTGATTCCTGGATGCTAGAGGACTTGGCTAGGAGCTTCTAAAAGGCAGAATGAAATATCCCAGTTTCACAGAATGTGGGAGACAAAGTCCTCCCAGAAGGAGAGATCCTGGCACAAATATATAGTCAGTTATCCCCTTAAAACATTTGCTAAATTTTGAAGATACATGGGGTCAGAAGGCAAAAAGCTAAACTCAAAACCTCTAAATGACAGAACTGATTCTGAAGAACTAAAGAGATAAGAGACCCAGGAGGCTCTCAATCAAAAGGCAGGAGGGTCACACCTGAGGAATAGGGACAAAGATATCCCTATTTTGGTTGAGGTCCTCTGCCTATTTAATGGAAGATGACATCATCTGCAGCCCCTGGATTCCTGTATACAAAGTCTGGCATACAATAAAAATTAAAAATATATGAAAACATAGAAAAATACAGCCAATAATCAAGAGAAAAAATAGACAATACAAGCAAAGTCACAGATGATGATGTATTACAGTTAACTGACAAGGACTTTAAATATGATTAACAAGTTAACAAAAATATGGAAAAATGAATAAAAATACAGAGAAGTCCAACAGAAAATTAGAATCTATAGAAAGGATTCAAATGATATTCTAGAAATGAAAAATGTATGTGAATTTAAATATGCTTCAGATGAGTTTGACAGGACAAAGCGAAGTGGAGTTAGTGAATTTGAGGACAGGTCAACAGAAATCATCCAAACTGAAATCTATAAAGGAAAAGTTATGAAAGAAAAAGAACAGGGCATTGAAACATGTGGAACACCGTGGTCTAAAAACAGTCTAGCTTATGTATTAGAGAGAGAGAGAGAGAGAGAGAGAGAGAGAAAAGAAATATAGCAGAAGAAATTTGTGTAAAAAAAAAAAATTAACCCAAAGATTTATAAAAAAGACTACTGAACCCCAAATAGGATAAAGGAAAAGAAAGTCACACATAGGTATGTCATAGCCAACCTGGTCATAACTGAAAAAGGTAAAAACAAATCTTAAAAGTAGGAAAAAAAATTCTCCTTCGAAGAAACAACAGTAAGACTAACTGCAGTCTTCTCTAAAGAAACCATGGGAAAAGATAGTGGAATGACATCTTTATATTGGTGAAAGAAAAAAAAATGTTATGTAGGGTGTCATGATCTTACCTGCACCAAATATGAATTTGTTGTCCACCATCTCATACTTATGACTATTTATAGGCCCTCTGAAACTCTCTTCAGTACTCTGAGTTACTTGGGTTCACACCCTCAGAATATTACATAATTTGGGACTTTGCAAATGTGTGACATAAAGATCAGCTATATCAGGTTGTACAGACCGGCGCTCTACACTCCTTTAAGGTGATGTCCACCTTTGTACTCTATGGGCTGGACTCTGCAATCAAATCATAGAATCACTGTGATCTTCTCATTAGGAGTTGACATTGCAAGAGCTTTCTGCCTGTATATCAGGAATATTACTTGTATTAGAAGCTTTTATTCTAATTTTCTAAACAAATAATGTTGACTTTCAGTGATTAGGAACATTTGTGTGAGAGAGAGAGAAAGAGAGAGAATATGCATGTGAGCAGAGGGGTGGAGGGACAGAGGGAGAGGGAGAGGGAGAGGGAGAGAGAGAATCCCAAGTAGGCACCACACGCAGAACTGAGCTGGACGAGGGGCTGGATCTCATGACCCTAAGATCACAAGGAACCTAAATGAAGAGTTGGGTGCTGAACCGACTGAGCCACCCAGGTGCCGCAGACCAGGAACATTTTCTATTAAAAACATCTGATTTGGAGTTTAGTCACAAGCTCTAGACCAGGACATTTTTTTTTTTTCACGTTACTTATGAGTTTCCTGCACTTGTGGTGTCAAGAGGGATGGAAGAGTTAAGTCAGTTCAGTGTTATAAGCAGCAATGCCATCCTTGGGCTGTAGGTCCCTTTGGTGTGATTTAACATATCCAAATAATGACTGAGAGGGTTTGTCAAAATGTGTGTCTTCAGCACTCCTATAGATTTGTCATAAGTGAAGCAGAACAGCGAGAACTTCTGGTGGCTAACGTGCCCTTTCTGGCCTATCTATGGTGCTTAGAATGAGCATCCAGTTCTATATTGTTTGGGTGCCCTGCCTCTCTTCTGAAACTAAGGAGATCCTAACCAGCAGCAGAGGCCTAATCCCTGATGGTTAGAATTAGCCAATTGCCACTCCCCATCCCTCAAACGTCCTGCTCAGCATCCACATCCCTTCTTAGGCTGTGTGCATACCTTGCTTCTTGTTGTGGCCATTATTTTTTTCTTTAAGGGCCATAGTCCCTGGAGTGGGTGCCTTTGGACAGCTTGTAGTTTTTTGCCTGACTCCTGCTAGAGAATAAAATTTTTTCTTACCTCTGCCTTCATTCCCTTGTATTGATTTCTTTTAATGATAGAACTCACATCTGAAATAGTTAACATCTCCACTCTCTTGCTGGCCCTCATGTTTAAATTAAAGGCCCTTCAAACTTCACATTCTGGCCTGGATCTGGACTCACTTACTCATTCCTCTGTTTTGACTTTTTTCTCTCCATTCTTGGTCCAGTTTTTCTCTCTTTAATTTCCCCCCAGTGGCTGCCAACTTGTGTGTAACTTTTCCAGCATGTTGCATGACCAGCCTCAAACTGTCTGCTTCAAACTAACAGTTTCATTATGTTAGGCCCCCCACACACTGGAAAGTAAAGCATTTACTATTTACTGAAGGACAGAATAGATCCCATTCAGAGCACAATTCCCAAGAAACTGGCTGACATCAAACACAGCAGTATGCTTCACATCCAAATAGCCATTTTAAGCATGAGATCACTTAAATTTCTGAAACATGGGCACAGCTAGAGGCTGAAGTGAATGGAACAGAGATTCCAGAAGGAAGTAGTAGACAGGTTGACATTTTCACTCATTAGTTCAGGAGCTCCCTAGGTAAAACATAGGCCTCTACTGGGAGTGTAGAGGGGTAGGACCCAAGAAAAGTGCCCATTACTAACCAAGCAAATAATTACCATTTGTCCAATGATCTATATTAAAAAGTTCTTTCATATGCATGATTGCACTTTCCTCTTCCAATAACCTTGTGAAGTGAATATTGTTTCTATTATGTGCATTTTTAATTCATTTTTTTAAAGTAGGCTCCACACCCAATGTGGGGCTCAAACTTATGAGCTCAAACTTGGGCTCAAACCCAAGATCAAGAGTTGCATGCTCTACCGACTAAGCCAGCCGGGCCCCCTATTATGTACATTGTGAACCCAGCAAATAATAGCTAGTTTTATGGAGTATTTACCATATGTCTGAGTATGGTGATATATTTAATTACCTCTTTTCATTAAAAATCTCAAAGAGGAAGGAACTATTTTTCAGATGAGGAAATATGAGGCTTACAGAGGTTGTGCTTAAGGATGCAGAAACAGCAAGTGAGAGAGCCAGAATTTAAAAATCCTAAGCAATTTAATCATTAAGTTTGGAAGTTAAATGAATTATTCAAGGTCTCCCAGCCAGGAAGTTTAGGACTTGAGTTGGGCCCAGAGCTTCTGGTGATTTATTTCAAAAGAGCTTTATTTATATACCGTACAATTCACCCATTTAAAATGTAAAATTCACTATCTTTTTGTGTGTCCACAGAGTTGTATGTCTGTTTTAGTCAGCTCAGGCTGCCGTAACCAAATACCACAGACTGGGTGGCTTATGCGGCAGAGATTATTTTTCTTACCGTTCTGAAGACCAAGTCCAAGATCAGGTACCAGCATGGTTGATTTTTTTTTTTTTAAGATTTTATTTATTTATTTGACAGACAGAGATCACAAGTAGGCAGAGAGTCAGGCGGGGGGGGGGGGGAAGCAGGCTCCCCGCTGAGCAGGGAGCCCGATTCGGGGCTCGATCCCAGGACTCTGGGATCATGACCTGAGCCGAAGGCAGAGGCTTTAACCCACTGAGCCACCCAGGTGCCCCCCAGCATGGTTGATTTCTGCTGAGGGCTCCCTTTCTGGCTGATGCATGGGATTCTTCTTGCTGTGTCTTCACATGGTAGGAGGGAAGAAAGAGAGATAGCAAACTCTCTGGTGTTTCTTATTATAAGAGTACTTATCCTATTGTAAGGAGTCTACCCTAATGCGTCATCTAAACTAATTTTCTCCCAAAGGCTCCCTGTCCAAATACCATCACACTAGAGACTAGAACTTTAACATCTATTTTGGGGGGACACAATTCAGTTCACAATACCTCACTTCTCAGGTCAGGGGCCAAACAGTAGCCTATTAAGTGTCCTTTCTCCCAATCAATCCAAACTCTCTAGAAAGAGAACTGGATTGGCCCACTCTGGATCAAATCTTCACATCGGACCTGTCCCTGTGGCCAACCAGAGACTGCTACATCGCTGAGTTATAGCGTGGTTTAAAGAATTCTCTTATTTTAAAAAACAGTATTTACCATACAAGTATGTATCCCTAGATGATACATTTCCTAGTATGGCTTGTTTTTAACAACATTCTGTTTCTGCAGTTCAACCATGTTGTCGGGTACAACTGTGATGCATGCATTATCATAAATATAGTATATTTCAGTATGTGACTGAACCAACCCTGTTTTAGATACCTTCAAATTTTCTGGTTCTTTCTTCAGATGTGTCCAGGCTACTGATGAACTCACTGAAGAAAGTCTCATCTCATCTCATCTAGATA
The DNA here is from genome assembly GCF_963455335.1 of Martes martes. Classification (NCBI taxonomy): domain Eukaryota; kingdom Metazoa; phylum Chordata; class Mammalia; order Carnivora; family Mustelidae; genus Martes; species Martes martes. The sequence goes on from NC_137902.1 coordinate 15,517,184, forward strand.
TATCTAGCATTTCCATGCCACTTTTCTTACTGTTTCTGTCTTGTTGCTAAAATTCCCCATCTCTTTGTATGTGTTGTCTGTCCTTCTTTTGCACGAGATCCAGATTCATAGTTACTTTAAAGTCCTTGTCTGGTCATTCTGAAACCTGGGTTATGTCTGAGTCTGGTTCTGTTTGATTCTACTTGGTATCATTTTCTTTCTCCCTAGAGAACTTTCTTCAACACTCCTAGTACAGGTCTGCTAATGATGCATTTCCTCAGCTTTTGTTTGTTGAAGAAAGTTTTTAATGTTATTGATGAATACTTTCGCTGGATATAGAAGTCTAGTTTGAGAGGTTTTTTTTTTCCTTTCAGCACTTAAAAAAGTCTTTCCATTGTCTTCTTTATAGCATAGCTCTGTAAAGAAGTCTATTCTGACTCTTAACTTTGTTGCTCTGCATGTAGTTTATCTTTTTATTCTAACCACTTAAATGATTTTCTCTTTGCTTCTGGTTTCCAGCAATTTGAGGGGCACCTGGGTAGCTCAGTCCATTCAGCATCTAGCTCTTGATTTCAGTGCAGGTCATAATCTCAGAGTTGTGAGATTGAGCCCCATGTCAGGCTTCACTCAGTGGAGAGCCTGCTGGAGACTCTCTCTCTCTCTCCCCCTCACACTCTTTCTATGCACTTCCCCCGACTCTCCCTCTCTCTCTAAAATAAATAAATAAATAAATCTTTAAAAAAAAAAAAAAAAGAGTCCCATGCTCTTTTGACTGAGCCAGCCAGGTGTCCCCAGTCCATAGCCTCTTTTAAACATCTGTTCTACCTGTAGTTAAAAACCTCTTTAAATTTCTAATATTGTTCATTTATGCCTTCTTTTTTTTTGTCTTAATCAATTTCACTAAATGTTATATATCTTCTTAATCTTTTAAAAGAACCAATATTTTATCCTACTTTTCATTTCAAGTGTGTTAACATTTAGTTGGATTTGTCTACATGTAAACAAATATTTTTCCCTCATTCTTCTATCTCACACCTATTAACAGGGATCATTTCCTTCTATATACTTAAAGTAGTTTTATATATAAATAAAACACATAATTACTAAAGTAATTTCTACTTTATATATATATATAAAGTATTTCTACTTTAATAAATAAATAAAGTATTTCTACTTTACTTTATATAAAGTATTTCTACTTTAATAAATAAATAAATAAAGTATTTCTACTTTACTTTATATATATATATATAAAGTAGAAATTACTTTAGTGGAAAAATCATTATTTGTGTAATCTTAAAGTACCTTTATTTTGCCCTCATTTTTTTTTAAAAACTTTATTTATTTATTTGACAGACAGGGATCACAAGTAGGCAGAGAGGCAGACAGCGGGGTTTGGGGGGTGGAAACAGTCTCCCTGCTGAGCAGAGAGCCCGATGCGGGGCTTGATCCCAGGGCCCTGGGATCATGACCTGAGCTGAAAGCAGAGGCTTTAACACACTGAGCCACCCAGGGCCCCTTGCCCTCATTTTTGAAAGATATTTTTCTTGTTTGTGCAATATTAAATGGCTAGTTATAGTCTAATCAGAATTTCATTGTCTTCTGGTTTTCATCATTCCCATCAAGAAGTCTGTTGTCAGTCTGTTATCTCTTTGTAGGCTACGTTTTTTCTCTTAGTCTGCTTTTCAGGTCTTTTCTTTGTTTTTAGTGTTGTTCAGTTTAAGACAATGTGATTTTTATTCATCCTGCTTAGTATATGTTCTATTTCCTTTATCTATGGATTTATGTCTTTTGTAAACTTGTCAGCTGTTTTTTCTTCAAATGATGTCTCTCTTCCATATTTTCTATTCTCTTATAGGACTCCTATTAATTATAATTAATGTATTATACATTAGGTCTCATCCTTTTCTCCATATAGCTTAATCTTTCTTGTATTATCCATGTCCTTATATTTCAGAGCTGTATTCTTAGTAATATTTAATATCTACCTTCCATTTCAGTAATTATTTCTTTTTTCCAACTAATTTTTTGTTTTACCTAGCCACTGAATTTTTAAAAAATTCTAACTGTTGATATTTTAAATTTTTATTTGGCTCTTTTTGAAATTTACTTGGTCATTTTTATAGTCTCGTGTGATTTATATCTTTATTATTTTATTTTATTGCCTTATGTATTTAATCTCTTTTTAAAGATTTTTTATTTATTTATTTGACAGACAGAGATCACAAGTAGGCAGAGAGGCAGGCAGAGAGAGAGAGGAGGAAGCAGGCTCCCTGTCGAGCAGAGAGCCTGATGCGGGACTCGATCCCAGGACTCTGTGATCATGACCTGAGCCGAAAGCAGAGGCTTTAATCCACTGAGCCACCCAGGTTCCCTGTATTTCATCTCTTTTTAAAAAAATTTTTTAATTAAAAAAATTTTTTTTAGAAAGAGTGTGTGTGTGTGTGAGCAGGGAGGGTCAAAGGGAGGAGAAAGATAATCTTAAGCCCACTCCATGCTCAGCACAAAGCCAGATGCAGGGCTTGATCTCACAACCTTGAGATCATGACCTCAGCTGAGATCAAGAGTCGGTTGCTTAACCAACTGAGCCATTCAGGTGCCCTGTGTATTTGGTAATTTTGGTTATGACCTCATTTTTGGTTGATCATCTGTGGAAACCAGGGGGTCTAAATTGAGAATGCTTTTATCAAAATAGGATTTTTGTTTGCTTCTCTTGGGAGCCAAGGATGCTACTGATGTGGGATCATTTTAGCCCCTTTTAGTAGCCTGGCTTAATGAAGAGTCTTAGGTCTAGCCTCTTGAGCTTGTATATTTGTCTATTAGAATGCAAATATCTGTGAGGATAGGGACTTCATCTAATTGTTTGCCATACCTTCCTCATTGGCTATTACATGGTATATATTACAAAGGTAGTTGCTGAAAAGTCACTGAGCAGCTCAGCCTGCCTTTTTTTTTTAACTTGAAGTTATGCAAAAAGCAGAATTATTGTCATGTTACTTATGAGAAATTTAGGTTCAGAGTGAAAAATGATAGTGAGTCAGTAGCTAGAAAGCTGTGGGAGTAAAAATCCATATTCACACATTTAAAAAATCAATAAGGAAGATGGTTAGCAGAGGCAAGATGAGTGGGGAATGGGTGAAATGGGTGTTGGGGATTAAAGAGACAACCATCGTGATGGCAGCTGAGTAATGTATAGAAGTGTTGAATCACTATATTGTACACCTGAAACCAATATAACACCATATGTTAACTATAAATGGAACTAAAATCTTAAAAAATAAAGAACAGAAATTACTGATAATGTACACTGAATTTCCTTCCATTAGAAGTTGAAAGGGTATTTTTGGCAAGAGTCAAATAATAACTTACCTTTTTTCAAACACAGACTGAAATGTGTTTTTTCCCTTTGGTCTATATAAACTCCTTTTTGTAATTTCAACCAACAGAATATATATTTTATGACTTCAAAAACTGGCACTGAGGGGTGCCTGAGTGGTTTAGCTGGTTAAGTGTCTGACTCTTGATTTCACCCCAGGTCATGATCTCAGGGTCTGAAGATGGAGCCCTGTGTTAGGCTCTGTGTTGTGTGTGGAAGCCTGCTTAAGGTTCTCTCTATCCCTTCCTCTGTCCCTTCCCCAACTCACTCAAAGTGCAAGTGCACATTCTCTCAAAAAAAGTGCAACCAAGTGCACACCCTCTCAAGCAAGTGCACAGTCTCTCAAAAAAAGTGGCACTTGATTTTTCTCTTAAAATTCTTTGCACCTTACAGTTTGTTTTTACGATGATTTGCTAAGTATTATCAATTATTTTAGATGAGAAATTTGCCAGAATGTTAAGCTACTAACAGGAACTTGGTTGCTCTATGGTTGGAAGAATTAGTTTTAGATTTCTAAGATTATAGGAAGAGATTCAGGGATGACATGATTGACCCTAGAAGCTATTTCAAAGTATCATAACTCCAAAATATAAGCAAATCATATATATTTTATTTTTTAAGATTTTGCTTATTTATTTGAGAGAGAGAGAGCACAAGCACAGAGAGGCACAGAAGGAGAGGGAGAAGCTGACTCCCTGATGAGCAGGGAGCCCGACTTCGGACTCGGTCCCAGCACCCTGGGATCATGACCTGAGCTGAAGGCAGACACTTAACTGACTGAGCTACTTAAGCACCCCAAATCATATATATTTTAAAATCTGAACTGCTATATAACCCAAAGGCTAATGCTAAACTCATAGGAAAACTTTCTTTAGTCAAAGATAATCTTTGACAACAAACTTAGAATTTCCCAAGCTTCCAGTCAATCAGGTACTGAGTACTAACTGTGTGCCTAACAGTATTGTGTAAGGTGTCCTATTTCAGGCTTATAATTATAATTATATGGCCTTTTATTAGGTCCTTAAGGTTAAGAGTAAGATCTGTTCATTGAGGTCTTTGCACCATCCCTGTATTCCTGGTGTGAGATTCTAAGGACCAGAGCTGTTGTGGCAGTTGGAGAAAAGGACTGGATATTAACTGAAGGATGAAGGTAGAAAAACACACTATTTTGGGACCTCCCTATGAGTATGCTGTCTGGTATAAAAATAGTCTGTAATATACTTCCAGAACAAATTCAATTCAACAAAACTACCCAAGTCTCTGATTTCAAGAAACTTACAACAGTTGGGGAGATAGGAAACATATATAATAAAACCATTCAATAGCAATACGCAGGATTGTATTAAGTAAAAATCGGTGGTTCTGAAAATACAGACTACAGAAGCTGAGTGAATGAAGAGCAAATGGGTTAGGGTAGCTGGAGAACACTTGGGGAGGAGGCGATGTATACATTAATTTGTGTAAGAAGAGGGGCATTTGGGAAGAGCAATGAGAATGAGCAATGGGGATGAGGGAGCCTGGGTATCATGATGTTACTGAGAAACAGGGGACAGTGTTCTGTCTACAACAGAGTGTTGCCTTAGGGGAGTAGCTAGAGATGATGCTGGAGAGGTAGGAGGGGATAGATTACAGAAGACTTTAAAATCTCTGTAGCCCAGAGCGCCTGGGTGGCTCAGTGGGTTAAGCCTCTGCGTTGGGCTCAGGTCATGATCTCAGGGTCCTGGGATTGAAGCCCGCCTCAGGCTCCCTGCTGAGCAGACAGCCTGCCTCTCTGCCTACTTGTGTTCTCTGTCAAATGAATAGATAAAATCTTAAAAAAAAAAAAAATCTTTGTAGACCTTCAGCTCCATGTAGGCATTTCTATCTTATTCACAGGTATAACTCTAGTACTTAACCATACAGAATGGTACATGGTATTTTTCAATGAAATTCTGTTGAATGGATTCATTGTGTAGATGAAGACTCTGTGAATGTTGAGGCTTTGTCTGGAGATCAATGGGAATGCACTGGAGGTTTTGGAGTATGAAGATGCTGTAGTATAAATAGTGTTTTAGGAAAACTATTCTCAAGGTTATAGTCAGAATGATCTGGAGGAGTGGAGACCAGGTGTGGGGAGAGCAGCTGGGCTATTCGTGTAATCATCCATTGGGTCAGAAGGGTTAATAATGGACTGAGGATAGCTGGAAAGAAGAGCTATTTTGAGACTGAACCAACTGGATTGTGATTTATTGGCAAGTTTTTCGCCTAGAATCCAGCAAAAAAAGATGTTGTCATGATGGTTAATTTTTGTAGTTGGTAGTTGAATTTGAGAATTTCGAGTTTCATTATTGATCTCTTAATTTGTAATTCCTTCCCCCATATGAATATTTGATTAGGCTTTCTTTGATGATGCTCAATTATCCACCAATTTATTATTTTTTTCTAGAGCTATTATGTTCACCTGTTCTTCGAATACTTCTGGCTTGTCAGACCAATTATACATATCAGGATGGATCTGGAAAGTGGCTACATAGGAAATAAGTAGAATATATGTTGTGAGCGTGTATAGAGGAGTAGCTGACAGAGAAGGGAATGAGTGTGAATTCCTCAAATTTGGAATTCTTCCACCCGTCTTACAGGTTAAGTAAGATACTGTGATTGCTCTCAAAGCTTAGAATCGCACCTCTTCGGTTCCTGATTTCTGGATCTGGTGGCTTTTGCTGTCTTGCTTACTACCATCAAGCTCTACCTTCAAGGTTTATATTCTGGGCACCAAAAGACTGTTTTTGTATTTTCTCGTTTTCACCCTGGCATATAGAAAAAGTGGATTTGTTTGCAGTGCTCGCCCCCTGTCTCCAATCCAGCCCCGCTCTGACACTTCCGAATAGAAACAATGAATCAAATGAGTCTACAGGCATCCCGTGTTGCCTCAAGACGCCAAGCCAGCGGGCTCAGCCCTGCTCTGTAGGGTTTTACCTGAAAGGTCGCCGAAGTCAAGTCCCGCCCATCCCACCCAGGCGACTTCGAAGGGGCTCGCTGGTCGCTAATTTTGCTTTGACCGCGGAGCGTGAGCTACCCGAGGCCTTCTTCCCACTGAGGTCCAAGCCCCCTGAGGCAGTCGTGGTCATCCTCGGTGGTCAAGGGCATTACTTAGGGGAGGGAGCAGAACGGCTCCTGCTTGCTTGCTTTCTCCGGGACCAAAGCAGGAGGCTGGAAAGCCACTAATAATAGCACCAATATTATTAATAATTATTTTAAATTAAGAATCCCAGTCGGGGGAGGGGAGGACGCAGACCCTTACCGCACGCCCCACCTCGCTCGGGGACAAAAGCCCCGCCTGGCGCGGCAGCGGAGCGGGCGGCACGTCCCCAGCGGCCGCTGGACAGGGTGGGCCCGGCCGGGGCGGGGGAGGCGGGGGAGGCCGGAGAGGCGGGCCCCGCCTAGCGCGGGCCGCGGGCTGTCAGCGTTGCCGCGCCCAGCGGCGGGTCCCCGCGGTCGCAGCGTCCCCGCCTGCCTGCCGCGCTGCGCCCAGCGGGCGGCCAGGTGTCCTGCGGGCGGCGTCCCCGCGCTGCCAGCCGCCTCCCCACGGCGGACGGCGGGCGCGTGTGCGCTGGTGTGCGTTTCGGAGATATTTTCCTCCCCACGCCCTGCCGGGTTTCTCCGCTGCCCTCTCCGCTTCGGCTCCTTCTGCCTGAACCATGTCCGCAAGAGGTGAGTGGGGACCAGGTGGGCACCGTCCCTCGACCCCGTGCCAGGCCCCGCGGGGCAGGGCGCAGACCAGGGCGGGCCGGGCAGGTGCGGAAGGGCGAGGGGCGGTGGGAGCCGCGCTGGCCCCAACCCGGCCTGAAACTTTGGCAGGGGATCCCTGGGCTCTGGGTGGCTGGGGGAGGTAGAAGGAAGCCCTCGCCCTTGACCTTGATCCCCGGATGTGGGCGAAACCTGAGGGCCAAGGCCGGTGCCTGGCTCACCTGTGCAAGCCTGACGGCTGGGCTGGGAGGGCGTGGGGGATGGGCTTCCCGTTGCGCGTCCTGCTGAGGAGCCGCCTGAAGGGCTGTCCAGGAGAGAGGAAGAGGTATTTTTTTCCTCCTTCTTGTTACCATTTTGCAGCTTGGTTATGGAAGGAATCCAGGGCTTGATGCAGTAGGATTTAAAGCTGCAGTGCTTATCCCCATTAAAAAAAGTAAATTCCCTCACCTCTACTCCTCTTAGCATTAATCTTCATTCCCCCACCCATTTTCTTTCTGGAGTGAAACAATTACTGCAGGTAAAACTGGGTGAAAGTAAAAAAAAAAAAAAAAAAATTCCAAATTGCTTTTCAGGCAAGAGTGAAGGGAATGTATTTCTTGCCATCTGGAGCCAGTGGTGATGCTGGGGAGAGTGGGTTAGTCATAGCTCAGTGGCTGCTACTATGAGAGAAATATTAAAGAGATCAAGTCATTGTGCAGTTTGCTAGCAATTAAAATGAGCGACTTGGTTGCTTTGCCATAAGTGTTTAAGGAAAATATTGATTATCTTTAGAAAGAGTATTTGCAAAGCAGTAAGTACCACCCCTTTTGATACCCTAAAACTTGTAAGAGGAGTTGCAGAGTTGTTTTGGTGTCTTTTTTTTTTTTTCTCTGAAGGGTTAACCCTGCTTTTGGAGTGGGGCAGTTAAGGAATTTAATAACATCTGTTGGATAATTTAGTGCTGCTTTCCAGGGTTCATTCTGGGGCATGTAATGAATAGACTAATTTCTTATGTTTAGATTTCTTTTGAAGGAAACCGGTCTTTGTTGATATGGCAATATGGTTGATTGGTTCCATACCTGGAAATGGGGTGGTAAGGGCTAAGTGGAGTGACAGAATGTACATTTGTAAATACTGGGCTCCAGAGCTGACATGAGGCCCCAAGATACTACCTGCCTGATGTTGCCTAATGATTTGTGATTAAAGAAAGAAAAAAGAGGGTGGAACAGATATGATTATAGGGGTCTGGGTGTGTGTATGGGATCATCCAAGCGACTCCAGCTGTACAATCCCTGAACTGCATTCTAGCACAGAGGCTTTTGGTCCTGATCTCTGTTCTGAGTACGACAAGGCATATGGTTAGAATATCTCTCATAGATTGTAAAGCTGTCTATGGTCAGAGTCCACTTCTAGCCCAACTTGACATCACCCAGACCACTTAGTACAGTACCTTGCACTGTAGCACCCTCATAACTACTGGGAACCTGCTATGTCCTAGGAAGCATCAAGTTCATTAAGAAACCAATTCCCTTCCCCCTCACCCCCACAGATATCCCTGGAAGTTTTGCCTTGTCTCTGGCCCCTTCTATTATGGGGTCTCTGTGCTTTATCTGAGGTTATGAATGAGGACGGCCCCAGGGATTCAGAGAGCTAGACCCCTGGGTTGGGTTCAAATATTTCTCAATATTTCTCAAATATTTCTTCTTGAATCTGGTTTCAAGAAGGAAGATTTGGAGTCAGACATAGACATGTCACTCAGTTGTCTTGTTTTCTCTTCAAACTGTGTTGATAATTTTGCATTTAACAGTTAAAAATCTGACTAATATTGCAGGGACAAAAAACCATGATAATTGGTGTCAGTCATTGCGCACTTATTATGTGTCAGGTACTTTGCATGTATTAAATTATTTAATTTTCACAACTGTCAAGTAGATACTGTTATTACCTCCCCATTTCACAGATGAGGGAACTGAGATATTGAGAGATTGTATAACTTGCCTGCACTCAAATAGTTGGTAAGTGGCAGATCCTGATTTGCATCCAGGTCTGTCTGATTTCTGATCACATCACTTTGTTTTACTGCCTTTTCAAAGTTATTAGTCCTTTGAATATTATAGTAAACATCCCAGACATTGATTTTCCAAGAAGAGAGAGAAAATGCCCTATACATGAGTTTAAAGGAGATGGCATTTGTAAGTATGCATTCATGGGCATTTGGTAAGGACAGAGTGAAGGGAAAAAGACCACTTGATCCTGCTGTTACTAACTTGGGATTTCCACGGTTTCCTCCTACTTCAGTTTAGAGGACCAGAACTTCTTATGTATTACTGACTGAGGATTTTTCTAATGCTTTTACAAAGTGCTTTTATTTTTATGAATTTGTAAAACAAAACCAAAAAAATCCCCACCCACCAACCAATCAACCAATCAACCAAACAAATCCAATTCTAGGTGATTAGCAGAGTACCTAATAGAGGAGCTATTGAATTAAGCTGGTGTGGAAAAATGTCTGCTTGCCATTTATTCTTTTACAAAAGATGTCAAAACTGTGAGCTTTACTGTGGTTTTCTAGTTCAGTATCTGCTCTCACCTATACTCCTGAAAGTAGAGATAAAGTTTCAGGGTCAGAAAGTTAATGTGTCTATTTAAATACCTAATTTATAAATGGAAAGGTCTTTAGACATTTGGAAAGATAAATTTCATTAATCTAAGAAGTGATCTCTGCTTATTTCTAATATCTAGCCTTGTAGGTTATAGTGGGGTAGAAATATTTTTTAAACATTGAAAACTATTGAATTTCATAAGAGAAGTGGTTTTATTAAAAATTTTAGAGAGAAAAAGATCATTCTTTAATTCTGGTCTTTAAGATAGAAACAGGGTCCTAAAATTCAATTCCCTATTCAAACTAACAATAAAAAGTATTCTTTAATTCCTTGATAGGACAAGTTAAGACATTCCCATCTTGTGGTCTTTTAGAATATTTTCTTTCTTTCTTTTTTTTTTTTTCTTTTAGAATATTTTCATCAAAGGCTTTTAATTTGGGGGTGTACTTTTACTACTGAAGGCCTAAATGGAGCCGTCATATCTTGAGTTTTGGGTTGCCAACTAGAGGAAATTACAACACTTTAGAACAGAGTTCCTAAAACTGGGGAGAATAATCTAGATAATCTTTTTAAAATGTTGATTCCTAGGCCTCATTCCAGATCTAGTGGCTCATAAACTCTGAAGACAGAGTCCCCAAATCCATGTACATGAAAAGCTCCCCAGGTAATTCTGAAAACCATTACAGTACAGCCATAAGAATCATCTGGAATAGTTGACATACTGATGTGAGGGCCCTGTTTCAGATTTACTGAGTCAGAATATTCATGGAGAGGCCTGGAAATCTGAATGTTTACTAAGCCCCCAGTGGATTCTTATGTATAGACAGATTTGGCAGCCACTGAATTAGAGCTTGTTTCTTCTAATTCAGGGTTCTGTATCATCCAACAAGTTTTTTTTTTAAAGCTGCTTATGAATTATAAAAGTAATATGTTATAATTCATTAATAATATATTAATGTAATAAAAGTATTTTATATTAGCAAATTAATAGATATACTAAATATTTAAGTTATAAAGTAATATACATTCAAACAGAAATATATAAAGTTAAGAATGAAAATTCCCTATTTTTAACTCTCTTCCTCCCAAATCCTGAGAATTAGGTATGACAAGCAGTACATACTGTGCATACTGCCTGAAAGTTTCCATCTAGTTAGATTTGGTTAAATATAATAAATATTAAATGCCTAGTCTGTACAAGACATGTAACAGTGTACACGTAAGAGATCACTCATGAGCCCACTAGGTTTTCAGAATCTTGAGTCTTGAGAAGAAAGGTGCAGGTGTATGTAGATAGAGACCATTGCTCTGCCAGAGAAAGACCTCGAAGTATGTATGCTATAGAAATGTTATTCTTTGTTTTCAGAACTTCCATAAAACTGGAAGAAATCTGAATGTTCATCCATTGGGAAATGAGTGACTAAGTTATGGTACATCCATATGATGGACTATTATGCAACTATTAGAAAGAATGAGTTAGAGGGGTGCCTGGGTGGCTCAGTGGGTTAAAGCCTCTGCCTTCGGCTCAGGTCATGATCTCAGGGTCCTGGGATCGAGCCCCACGTCGGGCTCTCCGCTCAGTGGGGAGCCTGCTTCCTCCTCTCTCTCTGCCTGCCTCTCTGCCTAGTTGTGATTTCTCTCTGTCAAATAAATAAAATATTTTAAAAAAAAAGTTTTAAAAGAAAGAATGAGTTAGATCCATAATGTGTTTTGTCTGGAGGGATGGCCATGATACATTGTTAAGTGGAAAAAGTCAAGTTTTAGAATAAAGTATATGTACTACATAATCCTGGTTTTGTAAACTCAGAGAAATCCCTATGTGTGCATATGTGTGTGTGCTCTGTAGGCACAGAAAATACCATAGACACCAAGGTTACCTCAAAGGCAAGAGTGAGGAGAGGAGACAGCTGGCTTTTCTTTGAATACATCTTTCTGTTGTTTGCTAACAAGTAGGCATAGCCTTAATAGATTGAGAGAAAAATCTAGTAAAGAAAAAATGTACAGTTCCTCTCATTCAATCATTTTTGTCAAGTCAGGAACATAGGTTTTTATTCATTCATTCAGTATTTATTGCACACCTGTTATGTGCCAGCAGTTGGTGAACAGGACCCAGTATATACTGTCAAGGAGCTCACAATTTTGTGGAAGAGACAAATGCATAAATACTTACTTTAATAGGATATGCTGAGTGCGGAGAGAAAGAGAGAAATAATATGGGATATATAGGGAGAGTATTACGGTGATATGAAAGAGTGGCTGTCAGTACAGCCATGGGGTTAAGGACTATGAGATCTTGAAGAAAACAGACTTGTGTTCTTAAGGAATGAGCCGGATTCTTAGATGAGCCAGATGACAAAGGATAGGACTGAGGGATGGGCCCTTTAGGGAGGGGGCACAGAAAAGAAACAGTAGGATGTGTGTTGACCTGGAAAGCATGTTGGTGCGGAATAGCATGCTCGCCAGCGAGAGGAGAGCCAAATTTCAGCTGAGTCAGGAGTTGGCAGAGGACACTTTGGGGAAAGGCTAAGGATGTAGGGAGTTTTGTTTACCAGGAGCTGTGGTTCCAGACAGCACAATGGAAGGTTGTCAGTGGTGAGAGATGTGCAGTCAGAGGGAAGAAGCACAAGGGAGAAGGGGATGAGAGGGGAGGGGAAATGAACAGGGATGGGAGCTCTTCACTGTTTCCATGAGTCAGACTGCAGGAATGAGAGAGGTGATTGGATGCGATTGGCCTCAAGTGTCCTCACTTTGGCATTGGGGCTTTGCTTGCAGACCATGCTGAGTCCTGGGCCGTATCTGCTGAAGGCAGAGAGGCAGCGAGGGCTGCCGTCAGCTTTCTAGAATAACAGTAAAGCCCTCTGCTGGATAAGGGTCCCTCCACAGTGTTGGGATGTGGGGCGACCGTAAGAATCAGAGCTACATTCTTTTTGCTGACTTCTTCCTGTTCCATGCTTATGGTGGGGCTCAACAAACTTGTCTCTCTTCGTTGGCAAAGGGGGGACTTCCATCCTGTTTCTTCCTTCTCTCTCTTACCTCTTCGTGGAACTCGATGGCTGTTACAACAACCAGTTGCATCACTCAGCCTTTATCAGTTTCTCATGGTGATGCTGTAAAGATTAATGCATAGGGGGCCGTTTATTTGGTGTTATATGGGGACCATTTTCCTGGCCTGTCTTAGCCAAGTTTTTTTCCTCTGAGTTACAGAGCCTCAAGCAGTTTAACAAACTGAAGACAAATAAGATATCTTTGAAAGCCAAGTTTAGCCATTATTAGTTTTGATATGAAAAAAATCAAAAGAGCCACACATTACACTTCTAGCACTTTTCTTGTATTTAGAATAAATGGGTTCTAATTCAATAAGTAGATTTTTTTTAACATAAGAGAAATACTTTTTGACATTAGTATCTTGTAAGTGGGAGAATCATGTTTCAGGAAAGATATTCAGAAGGTCAAATTGTTCCCACATTGTATCTGCAAATAGCATTACCTTTTATTTATTCATTTGTGTTTAGTTTTGAAACCTCAGGTAGAGAAGTTGGAGTTAATCATATTTTCTCAGGTTATGGCTCATTGTCATCATGAGTTCATCTGACTCCTCTCTTATCTTAGCTGCCTATCTATTTATTTATTTTAAACTTTAAAAATTTTTTTTAGTAATCTTTAAGCCCAATGTGGGGCTTAACTCATGACCCTGAGATCAAGAGTTGCATGTTCCTCTGACTGGACCAGTCAAGCGCCTCTCCCATTCCTTTTTTCTGCATAGGCAACTATTCTAAGGCACTTGATATGCATGTCCATGATTTTATAGCAAAACCAATTCTTAGACCAGTTTTTATACTTGAAATTATAAATGTCAAGTTATTTTACGTATGTTCTGTATGTATTATGTCTGTATGTTTCTGAGGATGAGTCAGAGTCTTAAATAACTGATTTTATGAACATGTACCTATTTCTGATCTTGTTTGAAAGTTTACATCACTAAATATCATAGCATGTCTTACTCTGTTAGGGACTAGTTATATCCAATGAAAAAAGGTTAGTCCTCACCTCAGAGGAACATAAACTGAGTTAAGGGTGTGTGTGTGTGTGTGTGTGTGTGTGTGTGTGTGTGTGTGTGTGTGTGTAAAGCTATGTACACAGCTGATTGGAATAGGATATGATAAAGATTTTCATCTAGGACTAATCATGCTAGTATGGGAAGGTTGACTAATTGTAGCTGCCCATCACCAGAACAGCTTTGCTTCACAGAGGAGATGGAAATCTGAGTTGGGCCTTGGAGGGTGATTAGGAATGTGGCAGGCAGAACACGGCAGATGTACTTTCTTTCTAAAAGGAGCAGCACAGGTGGAAGCATGGAGGAGTGAAGGTGCAGGGTGTGTGGGGAAGAAGAAGTCTGGGAAATAACAGGGGGCACAAGATTTGTGGTGGGGAGGGAAGAAGAGCAGAAAGTCAAGGGGATGATGGATGAAACTAGTAAGCCTCTGCATCACAGTCCTTCCCTAAATCGAGAGCTACGAAATGCAGAGAAGGGAAGTGAGAGGTCTGTTCTTGGTAACATTCAGGTAACAACTCCTCCCTGGTTGTGCAACTGCCCACAATACACATTAGAAATGGTATTTTATCACCAAATAATGCTGCAGGAAGTTACATTTTATCCTGACCACAGTTCTCATTGAGGTAGAAATCTTGCCAAAAGCCCCCTGTTGTGTTTCCTTTCATATGGCAGATTAGGCTCTCTGAGCCTTATCCTTAGCTTTGTACTTGACACCACAACATCCCATGCTAAGAATGCTGGCACACAGGAAGGCTGCATACAGAAGAGCCAAACAACATGTTTGTCTATAGCAAAGGGAAGGAGTGAGGCCATTCCCCAGAAGAAGTGTGTGTTCGTCTTTTTTTTTTTTTTTTAAAGATTTTACTTATTTATTTGACAGAGAGAGAGAGATCACAAGTAGGCAGAGAGGCAGACAGAGACTGAAGGGGAAGCAGGCTCCCCGCTGAGCAGAGAGCCTGATGTGGGGCTCGATCCCAGGACCCTGAGATCATGACCTGAGCCGAAGGCAGAGGCTTAACCCACTGAGCCATCCAGGTGCCCCAGAAGTGTGTGTTCTTAACCTGATCCTATTTTTTAAAAATTTTTTAAAAATTTATTTACTTGACAGAGAAATAGAGAAAACTTAAGTAGGCAGAGTGGCAGTCAGAGGGACAAGGAGAAGCTGGCTCTCCTCTGAGCAGGGAACCCGACGCAAGGCTTGCTCCCAGGCCTCCGGGATCATGACTAGAGCTGAAGGCAGACACTTAGCTGACTGAGCCACCCAGGTGCCCCGAACTTGATCCTATTTTTATATGCACCTTACTAGCTCCCTCACTTTGAAGGAAGAACAAAGCAACACTAATTAATAGAGCCCATTAAAATGAAAGATGAAATTTTGTAAAATTTATGGAACATTTCCTTTGAGATGGTAAATTAGTCTTTATCATCTTTTATGGGAGAAATATTTTTTTTTCATGAGCCTATGATTTCAGGTTTATCCTAACTGAATCTATATTAGTATTCATTGATGTAAGTAGTACTAATCACTTGATACAGTTTGACATTCTGTTGCTCCAGTCACAAGATGCTACTCAGTAAGACTTCATATGTACTTCACTTGTGGCTGCCCATTATCTGCTTAATCCCTGGTTTACAGTGTACTTGGATAGAGAAAGAAAAGGAATGTGAATGGTTAGTATTTCACTCTGGTTCAAGTAGCCATCTCTAGCAATAGCATCCTTGCATCCGTCCATGCATCCCATAGACATCCATTAAGGCTTCCTAGAGTTCATAATCATACGCACATCATTGAAAATTCCGCTGTCTGGATTTGTTGTCTTCTGTAGCCCATCTTGTCGACCCATCTTGGAGACAGCATGGCAAAGCTCCTCAGGTACCTGTGACTCTAGCCTATGGAAAGAGCAAGCCCCCCATTTCCTGCTGGCTCCCCTGAGGCACTTCCATGTTTCTCTCTTGTCTTCTCCCATGCAGTTTAGGGTATGCTCTTCGCTGCCTTTGTAAATGCCTCATGGTCTAGAGCACAAATGTCATCCTGTCACGGACAACAGCCTGAGGCCAAAAGCAACTCACATACAAACTGGAGAGGAAACTGTTTTAAGGGTAAAAAAAAGAAAGAGAGAGAGAGGGACAGAGAATGATAGAGGAAGAGAGAGGGAGAATATATGAGACCAATAGAGGGATTAATGTAGCTACAACAAGATTATTAAAACTTGAAAATAGAGAGATTGTATTTGAGTAAAAAAAATAAGTATTTGCTAGTATAAATTAATTATTACATTTATTCTTTATTGAGAAGGGAAGAGAAGCCAATGGGGTTGAAATTAATATTAGTTATAAAAGGATTCCATTTAAGAAAATATATGCTTTCTTCTCTCCTCCTACTCAAGAACAGAAATGTCAACCATTTATCTGTAAATTTCTTGACAGCAAGCAAGAAGACTGTGATGGGCAGTAGTTAATTCTTTTGGTCTTTTGACCTTTCTCACTGATAATCAATCAGATAATATTTATTCAACCTTTCTCCTCAAGTAGCCAGATTTATTCTAATTCTCATCCATTTCCGGGCTGGTGATACTAATGTATTAATTAATGAAGTAATCTAACAAATATCTAATGAACACTCTGGGGTAAGGAAGCATTGTCATGATTTTGGGGTAAAGGGGGTTAGAATTTGTGATTGAATGAGACTGGGGCAATTAGGGGCTGATCAACATTTATTGCTCACATTTAAATATTAAATATATTTTGCATGTGCCATATAAGTAAACAACGGAATTGGGATATTTCTGTCTAGGACAAATGCTAAACCTGATGGGACACTGGATAACAGTTATATAGTGGGGCTATTCCCTGCAAATTGGGACATTGGCTTTCCTAACTAATTGTTTCTAGCCAGAACATGCTTTGGTGGGATTGTATTCCTTT
Source organism: Martes martes (assembly GCF_963455335.1). Taxonomy (NCBI): domain Eukaryota; kingdom Metazoa; phylum Chordata; class Mammalia; order Carnivora; family Mustelidae; genus Martes; species Martes martes. The sequence goes on from NC_137902.1 coordinate 15,533,826, forward strand.
GTCTCAAAAGATACAATTTTGGTCAATTTCTGGTTTCTATTTGTAGTTTTAGCTACAATGTATATTATCAGCATCAAAATTTAAATTAAATCCTGAGCTGGCTATTTCTTCCTGTCAATCTAGTACTTTTCTGGGTTGTTCCCTCTCATGGGAACTTGATATGTTCAGATGTAATTACTACTAGAGACAAACAAAAACATTTAGTGCAAAGTCAAACCCAAATGAATTTTTGGTGTATTTGTGAATTTTGGAGGGGGGGTGTTGGTAATTCACATTATAAATAGAATTTACTTCTATTGGGGTAAATTATCTAGTGCAGGGCTAATGTGGAATGGAAATCTTTAGTATCTTTGGTCCTTCTGCAAACATTTTAGTTACTTTAATTTTTTTTAATTAGAGAGGGGGGAGGTGCAGGGGAGAGGGAGAGAAAGAGCCCAACATGGGCCTTGATCTTATGACCCAGAGATCGTGACTTGAACCAAAATCAAGGGTCAGACACTTAACCTACCGAACCACCCAGGTGCTCCCCACTCTCCCATAGTCATTTTGAATGAATGGTTCTTTTCTTCCAGTTAATGCAGTTTTGAAGCATCTTTAAAATGTTTGATTTACTTGTGGTTATTCTTGGACTCACTACGTACTTGAGGACTCTCTCCAATGTATTGGAGGTGTATTTCCCTAGTACACTGCTTTATTTTATTAGGAAAATTATGTAATATGCATTTACTACTATAAGGAATTTGTCCATATTTTGTTTTATGATAACTGGATGGGCAAGTCCTTATTTAGTAGATGTACATGTAAAATCCTTTGTATTACTGAGCCCACCATTAGAATAAAAAAAAAAAAAACAGGAGTTGTGGGTCAAGCACTCAAAAATTACTTGCTGACTGATTAGAGATCGTATGACTTTGGTCCCGTGTTAGATAACTTTTTTTAGTCTTGTAAGAGGAAATGCTCTACATTAAAAATTATTACTATTTACATTTTAATAAATTAAAGTTCCTTATACAATGTGTTCTTTCTCCAGTCTTATAATACCATTACGTAGAAAATAATATTTTGATGGTATATATGAAACCGTTAGTCAATTCATAGTTTCTCCTAAAGAAAATACCCTGTCATATATTTGGCTTTAGACTGTGTCCAAGGTCTTTACTCATGCTTTTCTTCTCTAGCTTATTGAGAATTCATTTACAAAACACATCTACCACAGGGGAGCCACCAGAGAACTGAATGGTAACAATGCAGGGAAATGAGGACAATGAAGTAAACAGCTATTTCTGGCTTTCAGCTCCAAATAGGAATGAACAGAAGGAGAGGAGTCCCAGAGTCTGGGGGAAGGAGGGAGGAGGGGGAAAGCCATAATTTTTAAATGTTACCAAAAAATGTAGAAAAGAGGTTTAGGTTGGCAATCTCTAATGGCTTCCAAGGAGACTTTTGTTGTTGCTGTTCTGTGTAAAACAAGGGAATCTTTATTTTGATTCATTTAAGCAATTGGGTTAAGTAATGAGCATGAGCATCCGTGATGGTTTAGTTTTCTTACCAGCTCCTTAGTTACTGTTTGTTTTAGGAGAATCTATTCTGTGGCTAGACTTTACAGAAATTGTAGAAATGTAGTTATAAATCCTGTATTTTTGTGTCTAGTCATTCAATAAGTATTTAGTTGAACACCTGCTAAGTGCTCAGGTTGTTCTAGGTATTGGGGTAAGGCAGCCACTTACCAAATAAACATGTAATGTGACAGGTGGTGATAGAGGGCTATAAAGAAAAATAAAGAAGAAGTAGAAGAGAGAATGCGCCTCTGCCTTCGGCTCAGGTCATGATCCCGGGGTCCTGGGATCGAGCCCTGAATCGGGCTCTCTGATCAACGGGGAGCCTGCTTCCCCCTCTCTCTCTGCCTGCCTGTGATCTCTGTCTGTCAAATAAATAAATAAAATCTTTAAAAAAAAAAAAAAAGAAGAGAGAATGCTAGGGAATTAGGGGCAGGGAAGGTGCTGTTTTATTTGGGATGATAGTGGGAGGCCTTTTTGATAAAGTAACATTTGAGCAGGGACCCAAAGGAAATGAGGAGGGTCGTGTAGATGCTGAGAGAGGGTTTTCTAGACAGTGAGACAAACAATGCGAAGGCTTGAGGTCTGTCTTGAGGACCAGCAGGGAGGCCACTGTGGCTGGGTCAGAGAGAACAGGTGAGAGGGAGGAAGATGAGGTTGGGAACAGGAGTGGGATTGTCATCCCTGCAGATTACTCTGAGGTCTCGAGTTTTCCTCAGAGTGAGACTGACTGAGATAGGAGAGCCTTGGGTAGTTCTCAGCAGAGTTGTGACTTGATTTGATGGCGTTTGAAAGGATTGCTTGGTCAACAATGTGGAGGACAGACAGTAGTGAGCAGGAAGACCAGCGAGGAGGCTCCTGTAGTGGTCAGAAAAGAGAAGGTGGTGACTTAGACCAGATGGTAGAAGAGCAGCTGGTACGAAGTCACTGGGTTCTGGAACTATTTCTAAGGAAGTGCTTATGGGACTTGCTGGTGGGTTGGAAGCATGGAGTGCAAGGGAGGGAATTGAAGATGCTTCCTTTTTTCTCTCTTCTTCTTCTTTTTCTTCTCCTCCTCCTCTCCTTCCTTCTCCTCCCCTTCTTCCTCCTCCTCCTCCTCCTCCTTCTCGCACCTGTGAGGATAGCATGTAACTAACTGGGATGGGAAAGAGTGCAGAAGGAGCAGGTTTGCGGAGTGGGGAATCAAGCGCTTTGTTTGGACATTTCAGTTTGAGATATTTCTTAGACATTCTATTATGAAGATATTTATGTCCATTTTACAGATAGAGGACATGAGGCATAGAAGTAGTAACTTGCTTGAGACCATCTAGCTAATAAGTGGTTGTTCCAAGATCTTGTCAATGGTGAGTACACTCTACTCACCATAACACGCCTCTTTATATTAGGCTGAAATATATGCCACAAAAATAGTGTATCTAGGGTCTATTTCTTATTTATTATTTCTCATTATGAGATAGTTTTCTGCATTTTAAAACATGGCTTGTGTGTAAGGAAAAAACCTGTTATATTATTGCAAATTTTACCATTTATCAACATTATCGTTAGCACTACAAAATGCTACTGAAAACATGAAGAAGCATATGGCATTCATTCATTCATTCATTCACTTGATGTAATCACTGAGTGCTTGCTGTGAGCCATGCTTGGGGGGGGGGGTGGGCGTGGGGTGGAGGGTCCTAGTTTCTCTAATTGCAGGGCTCTCTGATGAGGGAAGGTGAGCGACCTGTGTACAGAAGCTGCAAGGGGCCAGTGGTGTGATGGTGGAACATATAAGACGGTGAAGGAGCAGAGAGGAAGGGCGGCAGTCCATCCAGGTGGATGCTGGACCAAGAAACACCTTACAAGCAAGTGATATTGGAATAGGGCCTTGAAAAATGAGTGGAATTTGCAAAATGGAGGAGTGGTAGAGAAGTATTCCAAAACAGGAAACGGCATGTTATTAGAATTTTAAAAATGGTAATTAAGCATGGTAAGCATTAAGAAGAAGACATTTGAAATGAAGTCTAACAAACAGGAATGCTATGAGGAAAATTTAAAAACTACCTTCGGGAACATGACATGTTTAAACCATCAGAGAGAGCTACCGTGCTCCTGGATAACAAAACACCATCTTGTAAAAATGTTCATTTCCCCAAAATCTCTCTATAAAAGAAAGGAAGTCCTGATTAAAGTACTAGCAGACTCTTTTTGTAGAGGTACGGCAAAATGTACTGTTCTTCATTTTGCACAGTGAAATATACGAGATTCTGAAACAGAAGTGTAATTAAGAGAGATTGGCCTAACTGAATATTAAAACGATATGACACTGTAATAATTAACCCAGTTATGTTTGGAGAAAAAAATTGAATGGTGGAAAAATATCAGTGAACACATCTATATGGAATGGAGTTATAGTAAAGTAGCATTTTAAGATCTGTATGAGAAAAGAGATTGTTCCCTAAATAATGTGGGTACAATGCCTGTTTAGAAAAATTCAATGTGGAGCCCTTTCCTGTTCCATATGCACATAAAATTCCTAGTGTATTAAATAATTAAATATAAAATAAATGAAGAAATCGATACCCTGGAAGAAGGCGGATTTATGACATGGGAATGTTAGAGGCTCCTGACCTTTTATACAGAAAAGGAAGCCTTAAAATCATAAAAGGAAAGGTAGATAGATTTAGCTACATAAAAGTAAAAGACTTCTGTGTGGTTAAAAATACCACATTCTTCATTCTGGCTTGCGGTGCTCACAAGACCCCAGCAGAGCTGACTTGAACCCGGCCTCCTGCAGCAGAAAAGTCCAGCCAGCGGGTAACAGGGAGAGAGGCAGAGACAGGCGTGGGATCCCACAGAGGGCCTTTTGGAAAGCTTGGCAAATGCTTTGACAGCGTTATTAGTGTGAGGGATCACCTGAGGGCCTCACTCAAGTTTTACTGTCTGCACAAAGCAGGCTGGACAAGTTCTGAGGATGGCATTCACTTATTCAAGGCAAGAGGTATAGCTGTGGGTAAGGCACAGTCCCAGCCTCAAGAGGCCATGTCAGACCAGGGGCTGATATCCCTCTGTGATTGGAAGGCCATGGTCACGTTCACTCTCTCCTGCCATCTAGAACATTTGCACTCCTTAGGCTGGTCTGGTCTGAGGCCTGAACCCTTTCCAGACAGCTGTGGAAAGGACACTAAGTGGTTGTCTACTTTAAGGTTCATATCAGGCTTCCCTGTGATCCTGGCACACCTTTATCATAGGGAGAGTGGGAGCAGGGTGGGAATGTTCTACTCCTGGAAGGGATGACAAAGGAACGGGGGGATCTGGCCTGAAGTGGCAGATATCGTTTAGCTCAGCCTTTTCTCCCTCCACAGCCGAGCTGTCTGAAAGGGTGAAAGATATTTATTCACTGGTGTTCAGAGCGTTTGCTTTAAGTGAGCCTCTGACTAGTGTTTCTTGAAGATGAGCTTGCCCTGGTCCCCTGCATCCGTTTGATTAAATCAGGATGCCTTGGAGGCATCCTTTTGCCTTGATTTCTCTGCTATTAAACTTAACTGGAATGTGGTGGTATAACTCTGCTTATCCTCCAACAGCTACACACACACCCTCACCCCCCGACTAGACTCTTTCATTTTTGTGTCTGTTATGCTGACACTAACTGTGCAAAGTTGTCTGTAAACTCTGGGGAGCCAAGGACCGGGTGTTACACACATTTTCCCAGATCCTAGCCCACCCAAGAACCTGAAGCTGAGTAGACATTTACTAAGTAAGTTATTGAGAGAATTGAAAGAGGGTTGCCATGCACGCAGCCCACAGCCTGGTGGGAAAAGTTATGCATTTACTAGGACACTAAAATCAATCCATCCAGGGGCGCCTGGGTGGCTCCGTGGGTTAAGCTGCTGCCTTCGGCTCAGGTCATTATCTCAGGGTCCTGGGATCAAGCCCCGCATCGGACTCTCTGCTCAGCGGGGAGCCTGCTTCCCCCCTCTCTCTCTGCCTGCCTCTCTGCCTACTTGTGATCTCTCTCTCTGTCAAATAGATAAATAAAATCTTAAAAAAAAAATCAATCCATCCATTACCTATGACACTTTGATCTTCCTACCTACTTCCTTAAAAATCCACTTTGTCTTTTTGCATAATATATCTTTTTTATTATTTTTTTTAAGATTTTATTTATTTATTTGACAGACAGAGATCACAAGTAGGCACAGAGGCAGGCAGAGAAGAGCGGGGGAAGCAGTTTCTCTGCTGAGCAGAAAGCCCGATGCGGGACTCGATCCCAGGACCCTGGAATCATGACCTGAGCGGAAGGCAGAGGCTTTAACCCACTGAGCCACCCAGGCGCCCCTTATTTTTTTTTTAGTTATTATTTTTTTTAAATTTTTTTCTTTAGATTTTATTTATTTGAGAGAGAGAGAATGAGAGAGAGAGCATGAGAAGGGGGAGGGTCAGAGGGAGAAGCAGACTCCCTGACGAGCAGGGAGCCAGATGCCGGACTCGATCCCAGGACTCCAGGATCATGACCTGAGTCGAAGGCAGTCACTTAACCAACTGAGCCATCCAGGTGCCCTTGCATAATGTATCTTGAGATTGTTCCATATTAGTACATACAGATATAGCTCATTTCTGTGACTGCATAATGTTCAAGCACATGGTTGTTCCTATACCTGATTTAATAGTCCTTTATTGATAGATACTTTGCCTGTTTGCTTTAGTAGGCTATGCTACACTGAACATCTTTGTGCATGTATCTTGTTGAGATTTTTTTTTAGAGCACAGAGGTATTAGACTGTAACTTTTAATGAGGCTTTACTGATAGTTCAGAGAAACTGGAAAGTGAGCGTGGTCCAGGGAAGACCTTAAGTACGCCTCTGTGGTTGACTCACCCTGCGCTCTCTCCTGCACTGCCTCCTGCCTCCCCCCACCCCCCCACTGACTCATTCTCTCTCCATCTAGGAGCACGTTATTTCTTGAGCATTAGAAATTGTTACAGACATTTCCTTCATTTATACCAAGGCACAGATCACTTCTAGCCCTGAGGAAAAAAGGATATTTATTTCTCCTTACTTCATCTAAAGCCAGCCTCATAGCCTCTTATGGGATTAATTTCCCCAGAATGACTGACAGCAAGAAATCAATTGCTTTTAGGATAAGATAATCACGGAATAGTCTGGTGCTGATATATTTCTCAAAGGCTGGATTGTTTATTCTTATTCATGGTTTCTTATTACACTCCATCAAAAAAAATATGAAAATTAATTCTTTTTAAGGTTGACTCCAAATGTGCCCCCTTAAAAATTATCCAAATGGCAGGCCCTCTATAGTAGGCAGTACATTCCCCTGGAAGGACTGGATGATGAAGTGGGAGACTGGAGTTCTTTCTTGAGCTCTGCTCTCCTGCGATGGGATGTGATCATGGGCACAGCATGCATCAGAGCCCCTCTTAGAGCCCCATTCCCTATTCCCTTCTGTTCCCTAGATGACCTCGAAAGACTCTTCCTCTTCCAAGTCCTGAAATCAAAAATGAATTTCCCAATCCAATGACTCAATTTCACTTTGACTCAATTCCTATAATGCTTAACTCTCCGCTGGGGTTTCAGCCCTCAGGAGCAGAGAGACTGGCAGCATCTTAGGGAATGTTACTGGGGCAGGAGGGTTGGGGAAGGGGCCGACTGTCATCATGAGTCAGAGCACTGAAGTTTTAGATTCTGTCACTTTTGCTTTTTGCAAGAGGTGACCCCTAGTTTACCAGAGAGAAGAGCTGCTATAACTTCTGAGAGGTCTGTGATGGGTTGGGTGTCGTCAAGACAACAAAAATAGAAGTTTGTTAGTGAAAGGAGAACATCCTTCCTGAGTTTGGTTGTTGTATACCATTTCAAATGATGATCACAGTATAGTCTGGTCAAGGATCCCAAACATAAAACAGAGAGCCTACTTTGCTCTTAGAAAGGGTCATGTGATGTTCATTGGGTTTGCTGGACGCAGTTATTTGGAGGCATTGATGGATAAGGCTTAACATCAGAATATCCTATCTACCTTATAAAAGATTTTGAATACCGACATTTGTATGGAGCAGAAAGAACCAGCAAAATGTCATCATCTTCTTTTTTTTTCTTTCATGTCTTCTCCTGTTATTTTTGGTACAAATCAAACAAACAAAAAATACCAAAGATGTATTTGGCAAAGAGGAAATGCAAATTTGGGAAATGAGGATTGCGTATTTGAGTGTCTATTCCGAACAGTGCTTGTTTACCTCATACAGCTCCTTGACTTCGCAGCAAAGCATCAGCGCCTGAACATTTCTCTTTCTGGAATAAGAATGAATTTGGTAGTAAAAAAAGAGTCCCCAACAAGCACTTCAGTCTTTGGGATCATCATAGTCAAATTATACATCTTTCTCAATTACAAAAAGGAAGCATTAGTGGATAAGTAAGGGAAAGAAGGCTCTTACACACTTATTGGCTATTTTATGGTAAACACGATGATTTCTACTTTTGTATTATTTATGGCAGAAGAAAATATCCCTCATGAAATTGATGTTGGGTTGCTAAATGAAGTCTGTAAAATATGACTTTAATGCCAGTTAAGACACATTTATTTTGAAAAATTATTTTTACTATCTTATTGACTAGGTCGTAAAAAAGGGATGACGTTTAGTGGAAACATATTTCATGAACAGAATGCCAGAAGAAAGATATTTTATTGGGAATTGTTGTCACATATAATATACTTCTGAAATTTAGCCGAATCCTTCTGGAGGTCATGAATATCAAGGACATGAACTATGGCTAAAGGGATGTGCTCTGCCTTCAGCTTTGTTGAGAATATTATCAACAACATTTTTACGTTCCTAAACTGTCTCTTTTCAAATTTATTTCCTAGCCTTTGGGTTTTGTATTCTGCTTAAACTAGATTATGCATATGTGTGCACTTATCTGGGAAGTGTTTATATTCGCTTCTCTAAAGAAGTTTTGATATTGATTTAATAAGGTTAACAACATCACCAGGCTGGCAGAGCCCCTTTTGGAGATAATTTGTCAGGCTTTATTTGGGGAGCAATATTCATGGATACTGTTATCACCCCAATAGTAGAAACAATATCTTGCTTAAACCTGTCTGCCTAGTCCCCAGTGCGTTCATTCCACAAATATTTATTGAACACCTGCTATTTTGGATGAGTACATGCAGCATTGCAATAAACATTAAAAAAAAAATCCTTGCCAATGGGAACCTACGAGGGAGCATACATCTTAAGTTGTGTTATTTCATTTATGCAAAAATGATATTTATGAAATATAAGTAAGTAAAAATGGGTAGTGAATGTCATAGGGTGGTGAGTGCTCTGGAGAAAATGAAGCAGGACTGGTGGGTGGGGGCAGAGAGGGCAGGATGGGAGATATCAGGAAAGGCTTTGTTGAGAAGACGATGTTCAGACAAAGAGGAGGAAGGGAGTGCAAGCCATGTGAGAATGTGCAGTGAGGGTGTTCGACGTGGAGTGCATGGCCATTGCAGTCCTGAGCAGGAATGTGCTGGGAGTGTTTCAGGCGCAGTGAGGGGGCAGTAGAGAGATGGTGGGGGTTTTGAGGAACTGAGCATATGCTGTCTTGGGACCCACCAGAAGGAGTTTGGCTTTTACGCTGTGTGAGATACAGACCCTTGGAGAATGTTGAGTGGACCAACATACTCAGTTGAAAGTTGACCTGAACTGGGGTGCCTGGATGGTTCAGTCGTTAAGCGTCTGCCTTTGGCTCAGGTCAAGATCCCGGGGTTCTGGGCTCCACCCCTGGGGAGCCTGCTTCTCCCTTTCCCACTGCCTGTGCTTTTGTTCTCTCTCTCTCTGTCAAATAAATGAATAAAATCTTAAAAAATAAACAAACAAACAAGCAAACAAATAAAAACACCGGCCTGAACTGAATGTAACATGAGAGCCCTGAGCTGTGGCTTTCAGCTTGTTTACTTACATTGTCGTTGGCCATCTTTGGGTTTTGTGGTGTGTGTGTCCTTGTGCACGCACACAGAGCCAGCTCAAGCGTGAGGGGTGTAAGCCATGATCGTGAGAGGGATGCCTTCTTTTCTTTTGCCCTCTAGACACCTAATTCCAATCACCTTCCTCCTGCCCTGCCTGTGTGTTGTTTTAATTTGTCAGTAACTGTGTGAATAAAACATAGCTCGGGCTACAGTTACAATTTGTAGCTCACAAACAAAGTGTATATCCTGTATTGCAAATCACTTCCATTGTGGGAACAAGAAAGAAGCAAATATAGCCAAGGGATAATGGGCAGCCATTGCCTAACATTTGGCTTAGAGTCCTTGATATAGTCCAGAAGAATAGCTAGGAGAGGAAGGCAAACCCCTTCCTTCTGTGGTTTCAGAAAGGAAAAGCTGTAAAACTAGATAACCATGCTGTGAAGGGTGTGACTAAGCTTAGAAATCAAGATGTGTGATGATAAATCACTATATTCTCAATATACCCGAGGATTTTGGAATGGCACACCAATGAAATTACTAGGCAGTCTTAATTCTAACAGATGATTTGAGCTAGTGACTAATGCCCTGGGACAGAGATGACATACACGCAGGTGTGACTGCTGTCAAACATCTCAGGCGCCATCCTTGCCTGGTTTTTGGTAGTATGTACCGAGGTGTCTTATTTTGTTTTTTGTTTTTTTAAAGCAAACAGAAAAATCTGGAGGAAACAGATGAATTTATTGGACGTGCATGCACATTGAACAGAGCACGAGATGGGCACGCACTGCAGATAGGACTTCTGAAGGCCTGGGGCTATATTAAAACATGCTCAGATAACATTTTCATTGTTGCCTTTGCATCTGTCTGCATATCTGATGGTAGAAATGTAATTTCAGGATTGAGCCGCATTTCCCCCTCTGGATCACTTTCATATGGATTGCATCTTGTAAGCTGGTCAACCAGAGACAGTAGCTAATTTCATGTCTGTTTACTACTATGTGTGTTTTCTAAGAACTGAAAGATAACAGAGACAAATGATAGCTAAAAATATAGTCAGCCCAGTTCTCCAAACTTAGCTCATGACTTGCACTAAAATGAGAGTTATTCGAGCACAGAGCTTCACATGGTCTATAATTTTTTCCCATTGTTTAGGCATTTCAGCAGTTCAAGTGCGATCTTGTTGTGGTTTCCAGTGTCTAATAAAGCCTACTAAGTGATTAATTTCAGATTAACGCTCTTCCTAAATTTTGAGAATGTGTAAAGAAAGCAATCGGGACGTACGGACAGCAATTATCAGTACCACTCATATCCTCTTTCCACTTCATTCTACGTATCATGGGTGTTAATTTTCTACAACTTGGCCTTGATTGCATGGCTTCCCTCTTTTGGGAAGCCTGACCCCCATCACTTCTTGAATTACCTTTAGATCCGTCCACTGCTCCCTTTCAAGGCTCCCTGGTGATAACTACCAGAACGTTTTAACTTTTTGGAGGGAAGAGATGACTTTATTGGGCATGTCTACACATTGAGCAAAGTAGAGAGACAGGCACACACAGCAGAAAACGACTTCCAGATTAACTAATTTTCTGTAGCTTGATTACATGATTGCATTGGCCTCCTTATTGCCACTTGAATTGCCTTCCGATTCCTCTCACGTGGCATTCAAGGGTCTTCATGACCCGGATAGCCCACTTCACTTTTCTGTCTTTGAAACTGTTGTTTAGGTCAAGCTAGATAGTTCATCTTTTCCGAACACAGCTATGCTTTTGACTCTGTTTCCACCTGGAATGCTCTTTTTTTTCACCAGTTTCTGACAACATGATGACTCCTTTTTTAAGGTCCATTTGATATGCTATGAAGACTTTAATTTTGAGAGATGTCTCCTCTGCTTTTTTGGTCTCCTGAGTAACAGTCTTCCTTATATTATGAAGATGTATGTGCTTGTTTCGATTGTATTCCTTGTACTTGGGAAGGAAACTTTTTTTTTAAGTAGACTCCCCACCCAGCATGGAGCCCATTGTGGGGCTTGAACTCATGACCTGAGCTGAGATAGAGAATTGGACGCTTAACTGACTAAGCCCACCCAGGTGCCCCTTGAAAGGAAACTTTTTTTTAAAAGATTTTATTTATTTATTTATTTATTCATTTCTTCATTTAAGGGGGTTGTAACAGAGGGTCAAGGAGAGGGACAAGCAGACTCCTTGGTGAGCCTGGAGCCCTACACAGGGTTTGATCTCATGACCCTGAGATCATGACCTGAGCTGGAATCAAGAGTCAGACACTTAACCTACTGAGCCACCCAGGTGCCCCTAGAAAGGAAACATTTTTAAAGCTACTATTTCTTGAGTCCTCACAATGTGCCAGGCAAAGAGACATTATAGCACTGTAGTTAAGGCGAGTCCAGAGTCGGACTGACTGGGTTCAAATCCCAGCACTGATGCTTACAGCTGGGTGACCCCAGACAAATGCTCTCCCCTCTCTGTGCCTTTTCCTCATAAATTGCAAGTATCTGATAGGATGTTTGAGAAAATTACATGAATTCCCACCCAAAAAAGGATTTAGGACAATGCTTAGCATATAGTAAACACTCGATTAAGATTAATGATTACTGTTTGCAAGCATCATAATATTTCATCCTAAGAAGAACTCTCTGGGGTTTATATTATCCCCATTTTCAAGGTAAGTGAGAGTAAAGATACAGCCAGTAAGTGGCAGAGACAAGATTTGGACCTTGGTTTGTTTGACTACGCTATGGGTCTTACCCATTTAAAAAATGTTAACATGGTGCTGTGTACCTCAGAGGTGCTTAATAAATATTTCTTGAGTTGAAATTATGGAGCAACAAAGTATATAAAAAAAGAGCACGGGTTTTTGAGTCCAGAGTTTGCCTCTGCCTCCTACCGGCTGTGTGAATTTCAGGTTATACTTAAATTTCCTAGCCTCAGATTCTCCTCCTTTGTCAAAGGTTGGGAATAATATCTACTCCATAGAGTAGGGGAGTGAATGTGCAGATGAAGGGAGATAAGCAGTGTTAACTGCCTAATGTATGAGTTCTTTGCCTCACTTCTATTATTATTATTGCTGTTATTATTAAATTATTATCATTGTATCATTGTCAAGTTAAAAAACCACAAGAGACACAATTCTGATAAGACACGTCAACCCTTCGGAAAAAAAAGTGCTGGTCATTGTGATTCTAGTTATGCCCATGAAACAGTGGCAGGGAGTCTTATGTTGGGGGGATGATTTAGAAGTTTGGGGTGGGGTTAACCAATATCCTCTTTCAAAATGCAGTGACATGGAAAGGTCTTACAAAGGAGTTCCTTTTATCTGATTGTGTTTCTTCTGACTTAGTTCAAAGCAGCCAGCCCTGGGGAGAAAAGGGCTTTCATCTGGAGGAGGAAACATGAAGCAAAAGTAGTTTTTAAGGTACAAGGACAAACCTAAGCAGGAACTCAAGTTGCATCAAGGAGCCGGGCTAACTGAAGACCTCTGTGAGGGATGAGAGATCGTTTAAATCAGAATAGCCCCGGGCCTGGGCCATTAACCTTTAAGTAACATTTGACTGTGACACTGAGCTTCCTTTTCCGTCTGCTATCCTGGGACAGATCCATCTCACAGAAAGAATCTTCTCCCTCTAATAAAGTGTTTGTGATCAAAATCTGCTGCTTTCTAAAAATCCATAAAACATGAAGTTGATCAGCTAATGCCTTAGTCTAGGCTTCAGTTTTATTTCCACTCGACTAAAAAACGGCAGTGGAAGAGTTTGGAGAATATTCTCATCCTCCTCCTTGGAATCCACCCATTTGGTAAAAGTGCCCCTATATTATACCCATGTTCCCGTTTCCTCCGATAGCATCTGATTTAACCTGTCAAGCGCGGACCTTTTTTGAACCAACAGGGTCCGTGTCGCCGTCTGTCCGACGTGCCTACAGGGTTGAAGGTTCATACCCAGGTGAGCCTGGCTCTCTGGGTCTCCGATCTCACCGACTCCATCATGTTGCAGTGCCCAAACTGGGAGGCTGAAGTGCAGTTTATTGAAATGATAAACCCTGCAGTAACGATTTTCACAGGCGCTCATAATTTCCTACTCACTTTTCTTCAGGCGCGGAAAAGAACCCAACCACCTTGCACAGGTGCACGCCTATTTCCTGGGCTCCTGGGCTCCTGGGCTCGTGTAACCCTCCTACTTATCGAGCCAGGGGGGAAATAAGAGGAGCATCAGCACCCCAGACAAATTTCTGAACTGTGATCGTCTTCCCTCCTCTAATATCCTTGATGTATTTTTAGGGACCACTTGAGCTAGAGACCACTAACCTGGTTTAATTCCCTATTCTTTCAACTAAAATTAAGTGACGAATGCAGATTAACAAGAGCATCATAAAAATATCCCAAAGAACAAAAGCAAAAGAGGTCATTTTAAAGGTGGGGTGTCCCTGAATGAAAAAAGCTGAGCATTGGTCAGACACATTCTTACGGGTGGGCGGATCAGGGGGTTGAGGGAGGCATGAGCTCATAATAACGCTAGAGTGACTAGTACTCTTGGTGATACGTAGTGACGCGATGTCACAGCACTCTGAATTTTATGAAGGGGTGAATCAGGGGAACCGATTGTAGAGTACATACGTTCTGTTTTCCCTGCTGCTTTTAGTATAACGTGGACGTTACGGCAAAGAGCATGATTGTTTATCACCTCTTCCCTGCAAAAAGATTCCAAAATCAGAGTCATATTTCTGTATTGGCTCATTTGAGAAAAATGGGAGGTTGTCAAGTAAGATTCCTTCTAGATATAAAATTACATAGGATTTCCAGGTACTCTCCAGACATCTGCAAACCTAGGTTGGTATTTTAGTATGAGAGATGTATAAATGCAAATGCTTGCCCAGTTCCCCCAGGACCCACCAGCCAGTGAGTACCAATGAGCACGTATTTGTGTAAATATCCAGATTGTGTTGACCTGGTGGCCCTCACCTAGAAAACTGGAAGAACCGAGCATTTTCCTCCCCGAATGTCTCTCTCCACCTTTCCTGGCAGAGCGAGGGGGTCTTACATGTGCTGTGAATGAGCTTACTATGTTCTCGTGTAGGCTCCGTCTAGTGTAGGCCACCGCACAGAGTATCCTTCTTAGCCACCACTGACAGAAGGCTCCTGCCACGCCCCGGTCCAGGGGCTTCACACACATTACTTCATCGAGGCATAAATGAATTCTCACAACCGCCTCATGGGATAGGCATTACTGTTTCTGTTTTATAGAGGAAGAACCAGGCTCTGAGATGAAAGATTTACAGGGCTATGAAGTGGCATTTGTCAGAGTCACTCCATTATTGATTCCGCAAATATTTTTAAGGGGAACCCACTTGGTTCTAGGCACTGTTCAGGTGTCGGGCCATAGCCGTGAATGGTGCAGTTCCCCTGTTCCCAGATTTGTAAGCTGATGGGAGGTGGGTGGGGGGGGGGTGGAAATTCCACAAAATTCCACAAGAAGTAGAATTTCAGACTGTGATGGAGGGCTATGGTAGAAGTAACGCAGGGTTCTGTGAGAGGGAGTGGTGAGTCCTTTCACTGCGTTTGATAGCTGTATCGTTCATCCGTGGACTGGGCATCTTGGAGGTGCCGGGAAAGCTGTGCTGAGAAGGCGCCTGGGAGCTGAGGTCAGGGTGAGAAGAAGGGGCTAGCCACCTGAAGATTTGGGGACAGTGTTTAAGGTCCAGGAGCAGCAAACGTAAGGTTCCCGACACAGAGAGGAGCTGGACGTGTTCCAGGAATACAAAGGTCTCGTGTCGCCAGAAGACAGAGTCGCCCGTGGAAGGAAATCAGAGAGAAGGCTGGTGGGGAAGCAGAGCCCAGGCCGGGTCAGGTCCTGTGTGCTGGAGAACTAGACTTTGATTTAGTTGATGAACTGACCCTTCTCTCCAGACGGTTAAGGGACACTGCTCTGACATTTAGCAGTTGAGCAGAGAAGGGAGACATAGAAACAAAGCCCGAGAATAAATGGCCAGTGAGTTAGAAGGAAAACTGATTTTCTCTTGATTTGAACCCAGTCTATCTGTCTGCAAAGGGCGAATTCACTGCCATTTCATCCTGCTTTCCTCCCTAGGCAGGGCTGTAGGGAGGCCCCTGATGGGGCGCTGTGAGCCCATCCAGAAACTTCTGCTTCAATGTCCAAGTGATGTCTCTTGGTCTCCACACTGGTCCTTCTCCCCAACTTTTTTTTTTTTTAAGATTTTATTTATTTATTTTGGGGGGGTGGGGAGAAGGAGAGGAAGAGAGAGGATCTCAAGGAGAGTCCCCACTGAGCACAGACCCTGAGATCATGCCCTAAGCTGAAATCAAAAGTCAGACACTTAACTGACGGAGCCACCCAGGTGCCCCGCCCCCTGGAGCCACCCAGGTCCCCCTTTTTCCTCAGCTTCTTGTCTCACTTTGTCACATGGACCCCCAGAGAAACCTGTTGATACTTGAGGTATTTTTATATTTTGTAAACTCCCTGAAGAAAGCAGCTTTTTTCTTCGTTTATTTCAGCCTCTCTTTTTAGAGCTCAGACCTTGTCAATGTGGCAGAGCTGGGCAATGGGGCCATCCTGTCTCCATTCCCCAGGACTCTCTCTTGCATGTGGGCCCAGGCACATGAGGTCCACGATGGGAGCAGGAGGCAGAGGCCGCTGACAGCCTTGGTCAGCCTGGCCTGATCATTTACACAGACTGTAGGGTTTTTGATTTCCAAATGTAGTATTGACTAATACAGTTACCAACACAGTTACTAATACAGTGGACTAATAGTTTTTAAAAGGATGAATTTGATTTTTAGAGGTTTAAGAATTCCTCATGCTTTGGAAAAAGGAGAAAAAGAGAAGAGAAACTAAAAAAAATGTACTGTCTTACCACTTGAGGCGATTTAAAGTGGAGTTTAAGAACATTATTATTTCACAGAAAGAGCCGAGGTGATTTTTATCTAATTTATGCACGAAATCTGGCAAGTGTATCTGAGTTTGGCAATTTGAACTTAAGAAAGTACAAGTGGTTCTACTGTTGACTTTTAGTTTCCCTGAGTTCTAAAATATGACACCTTTAATAGCTAATTGAGTCACTTATTCTGAAAGTGTCCCCACAAGGCTGCCCAGGACACATTGTCCACAAGCTGAATGCCATCAAGGTTTCATTGCTCCGAAGTCAACATTATTGGAATATAAATCCTTCATTCTAGAAGCTATTCTGAATCTTCCTTTCTAGGCAAAATTTTCTCATGGCTTTAATCACATTACTGCTATTACTTATATCCTCACATAATAGTGATAGTAGTAATCATAATTTTAAAAAGTGAACTATTTCTTAGTAGTAGTCATAATGGTAATAATTACAAAAACTAATGTCAACTACACTTCAACTAAAAATAATGGTAATTATGAAAACCACCATTTCTTTATGTGCTTATTTATTTTGAAAACTTAACACTTACCGAAGGGCTATATGCCAAACAAGGTTGTAAGATTTTTTTTTACACGGATTATTGAACTGATCATCCTTGAGGTATGGCTTAGCCTTTTCCAGCAGCTATCACGAAATACTACAGACAAGGTGGCTTCTGTACTGAAATGTGTTGCCCATAGTCCTGGAGGCTGGGAAGTCCAAGATGGGGTGCCAGTGCGCTCCGGTTTTAGGAAGGGGCTTCCTCCTCCTCACTAGGGGGAAAGGAGTTCATTGCCGTCTCTTTATAAGGGCACTAATCCCATCATGAGAACGCTGCCCTCAGGCTCTAATCAGCTCCCCAAAGTCCCACCCACTAACACCATCACTTGTTACGATTTTAACATATGAATTCAGGGTGGGACCCAAGCAGTTTCTACTGTGGCATGGTAGGTAGTATTATGACCCCTTTAGTTAGATGAGGAAACTTGGGCACAGCAAGGTTAAGTAACTGGCTCAACGCTGGTGAGTCGGGAGGAGGGTCTTCTCCATTCTCACCTTGCTGGTCTGGATGTTTTACTTGAGGAAGTAGGTCATGTGTAGCGTGTGCAAATGATCGTATTTTTGTTTTGTTTCGCTTGTTAATGGTTGGACATACATAATACAGGGAAGGGACACAAAGAGAAATTGTACCTCGCCACGTTTTTTAGTGAAGGCAGTTGTCCATCATTAGAGATACTTTGGCATTTTGCAGTTAACTAACTGATCTGATAATGTTTAAAATAAAATAAAGACACCAAATAAGTATATTCGTGGACTTTTGAAGAACGCTTTGCAGGGCATTTGCTTTATAAAGCAAAATACAGAAACCGAGGACCTTCTTGTTTCTTAGGGCATCCATATTTCATAAGGCGGGAGTCCGCTTGAGATAAGCTGGCTCTTTACCAAAATCTACGAGAATGATGGATAGAAGCAATAGTAAGCCTGACTGTTCTTATTGAATATAGAAAGTCTACAAGTTACGAATACGTTGTGTTTCGTGTGCTTGACAAACACATGTACTTATGTTTTGTTATGGTTTTCCCTACGTAATTTTCCGTGTCCATAAAAACTCCTAGAGGATCCTTTTCATGACTGCATAGTACGGCAGTGAACGAATGTACTATAATTTGAAGCTATATGGCTGTATCATTTTAGACATCCATTGGCTGTGTATAATAGTGTCCTTACAGTTTCTGGATTTTTAATTTATGATAATCTCTGTCAGTTACTTGCAGGGAACAAAAAAAATCTCATTCGAACTTATATGATTTCAATTAAGGACTCTGATCTCTTCCCATAAACTACATTTTGTGAATTGCCTAATTTTTTTTTTTTTTTTTGTGATGGGGTATTCACGAGGATGGGGGTGGCCACTGGAGGATGTCCCTCCATTTCTCTTCCTAAAGAAGAGAAATCTCTTCCCGAAGAAGAGAAATCAACCGTTGAAAATTAACCATTTTCCCCCCTGATATATATTGTGCATATATCTTCTCAGTTATTGGCAGGCCTTTTGATTTTAAATCTAGGGCTCTTCCGTTATTTTAAAGGAGTCATATGAAGAATAAGCCTATCACACTGTTTGTCCATAGAATTCTCTAGGGTAACTTGAAAGTAGTACACCCCCCATTGTTAAGTGGTTTCCCAGATGCTGAGAATAACGTTTTCCCTGGTTTGCAATTTGCATATTACCTTAGAAAGCGGGTGCTTTCCTTATTTCAAAAGTCTGTTTCTGTATCAGCTCTGTCCAAGAGACTATGCACTTCTAATTGGTGTAGTACTAATTTTCTTGCAAATTTAAAGTTGAAGCTATAGTCACTTCCTTTTCCATACCCACAGTTTTCCATCTTAACAAGTCCCCTAGGAGGATGTGTGGGAGTTGAGATTTAATCATGCCTGGGTAGATTTCCTCCTGGGTAGAATAGGAAAGACTTCCAGGGGAAGTGATGGAAGTCCCCCAGGATTACTTATTTCTACCCAGTCCTAAGCAAAGCCACAACAAATTTCCCTAAGAGAATGTAGGGAGGAGGTAAAGCTTCTGCTAAAACCTATGACTGTCCATTTGTGTTGGTGTTCCTGCTTTTCTTACGTATGGTATAACTTACATGTACAAAAAGCTTAAAATCTCTATTCCTAAAAGGAATTCTTACTAATAACTCAATATGGGTATTTGTAAAAATTTGAGGCATATACTAGCATTTGCCAAGTTTAGTTAAGAATCCTATAAATGGGGGCTCCTGGGTGGCTCAGTGGGTTAAAGCCTCTGCCTTCGGCTCAGGTCATGATCTCAGGGTCCTGGGATCGAGCCCCACATTGGGCTCTCTTCTCAGTGGGGAGCCTGCTTCCCCATCTCTCTCTGCCTGCCTCTCTGCTTACTTGTGATCTCTCTCTCTCTGTCAAATAAATAAATAAAATCTTAAAAAAAAAAAATCCTGTAAATGTGGGAGCACCTGGGTGGCTCAGTGGTTTAAGCATCTACCTTCAGCTCAGGTCCTGATCCTAGGGTCCTGGGATTGAGCCCCATGTTGGGCTCCCTGCTTGGGGGTAGCCTGCCTCTCCCTCCCCAACTGTTGCTATCCCTCCACCCTGATCTCTTTTATAAATAAATGAAATCTTTTAAAAAATCATGTAAATGTGTATTAAACCATCTACATCATAAGGGAGTCTCCATTTATTGCCTGGAAACTGTTAAATCATTTTGGTGACAATTCTTTCCCTATGTGCTATACTTGCACGTTGTATGCTCAGATTAAGACTTTAATACATTGGTGTTACCAGGTTTGTTTCAGAAATGTCTACCCTTATCCTAGCTGAAAATAGGGAGTCTGTCCATTATACTCTAGGCCAGTGCATTTACTGCTTTTTACTTTATGTTTTATCAATAGAAATATGCCTTACCAAGAAAATACCTTGGCTGAACTTCCTTTCGGCCTGTTAGCCTGTATTTATTTTCTAGTGTTGAAGCAAGGACCTAACATCGCCTGAACACCAGCGGAGTTGGCATTTGACCATCTGCATTGAAATGGGAAATTGTCATATCCAGGGGATTCGAGTGTTTGATGGCAAAAATGTCTTTACCGAGCCAGTTGTTATGCAGATCATTTCCCTCCTTGATTCTGTGACTTAAGAATCAAGAAATTATTATAAAAACAATGTATGTATAAGGTAAAAAAACAACAAAAAGTACTGAGTGGTATTAAGTAAAAAGAAAAAAATACCCCAGCCCAGTTGCTGTACACATCAGAAGCAACTACTTTAAACACTGTTATTCTGGTGGATAAAACCTTAAAGCAATGTTGTTCTTTTTTCATTCCTTCACTTTAGACTCCTTAGTAAGAAAAAGATTGAGTACACTTCTTGTACCTCCCTTTGCCCTACCTAGTGTTGCATTGTTTTTATTATAACGGAAACTGTTTTTAATTTGAAAAATTATGCCTTTATCCCAACTTCTTGTTCTGTCCACTAAACCCCGTGGACTCACTAGGATGTAAGTGGAAGGACTGGTGTGTCTGAATCAGTCGGGATGTTTCCCTCCAACCCCTGAACTCCATTTATCACCATTTTCTACCACCATTCTCACATTATCAGAATTCGACGTTTACATTCTGATGTTATCAAATGTTTTGTCTATAGGCTTGTTCTGTCCATGGGAACCTAGAGAAGGAAAGGCAACTCCACATAACCAAATCTGTGCTTCTTAAACAATGTTCAAGCAGAGAGAGTCAATTATTGTATGGTTTCGCTTACTTGTGGAGCATAAGAAATAACACTGAGGACATTGGGAGATGGAGAGAAGAAGGGAGTTGGGGGAAATTGGAGGGGGAGATGAACCATGAGAGACTGTGGACTCCGAGAAACAAACTGAGGGTTTTGGAGGGGCATGGGGTGGGAGGTTGGGTGAGCCTGGTGGTGGGTATTATGGAGGGCACGTATTGCATGGAGCACTGGGTGTGGTGCATAAACAATGAATTCTGGAACACTGAAAAGGAATTTAAAAAATAAAATAAAATAAAAGAATGTTCAAGGCATTAAGATCAAATGGAGTTCTTTTTCTTGCAGTCCACATTTACTCAAAGTGACATCGCCTTTTTTTTTTTTTTAAGATTTTATTCATTTATTTGACAGACAGAGATCACAAACAGGCAGAGAGGCAGGCAGAGAGAGAGAGAGAGAGAGAGAGGAGGAAGCAGGTTCCCCGCTTAGCAGAGAGACCGATTCAGGGCTCCATCCCAGGACCCTCGGATTACGACCTGAGCTGAAGGCAGAGGCTTTAACCCACTGAGCCACCCAGGTGCCCCGTGACATTGCCTTTTAACTGATTTCTAGTCACGTAAAGACTTTCTTGTACCCTCTCAGCCTTTTCTGGAGGTTTTAGGAGCCTTGTTATTTATTTATTTATTTATTTATCTATCTATCTATCTATCTATTTATTTATTTATTTAGCTAGCAAGGGGTGGGATGGGGCAGAGGGAGAGAGAGAATCCCAGGCGGACTCCTCACTGAATCCAGAGCCCTACGTGGGGCTTGACCCCAGGACTGTGAGATCATGACCTGGGTGGAAATCAAGAGTCAGATGCATAACCGACTGAGCCATCCAGGTGCCCCTAAGTGCCATTCTTTTTTGCAATTAGAATGTTAATAATCAGTAAGTCTCTCTTCCCTTTCTTTGTCATCCAGCTGTCCCAATTTGGCTTAAAATGTTTTAGATTCTATGTCTTATAGAGCCAAGTAGGAGTTTGTTCATGAAATTGTTGGGTTATTTTTTTTTTCCTTTTCGGTTTTGAGGTAAAACCCAGTTAGGAAAGGATAAAGGGGCTACAGAAGACCCTATGTATCCGTGTAAAGTCACCAAAAGCCATTGTCTGTCTCCTGAACTCTGTTTTGGTGCAGTCTCTGCATTTTTCCTTTTTAAACCAAGAGACTGAAAGGAGTTTGTAGTTATTCTTTGTCTTTCCTCGAAGGCATGGAGGGGATAAGGTGCTACATTAGATTTTGTCCACATTTGCACATTTTTCTGTGGATATCCTATTTGGCTTTAAACAAATGATTTTATTTCTCCAGATACCTCAAATTTCTCCAATCTCCAATCTGGAAAGCGTAATGCTTTTTTTTTTTTTTCATATGGACATATAATTCACATAAAATTCACCCATATAATTTGGTTATTTTTAGTAAAGTCACGAGATTATGCAACTTAACTGCTTTTGGTAAAATACTTTAATATCCACAAAAGTGGGTAAAGTAGTAGCACGACTGTGTATCCATTATCCATGATGAACAGCTATAATGGTGCCTATTTTTATGAGAGCAGTTCTGAGGCTGAACTACTCTTGAGGAAACATTAGCTTTTGAGAAGTGCATTTCCTTTAGAAATGCAAAGTCTTTTATCATGTGGATATGCAAGTGTGAAACCACTCTGTTTTTGTCCAGTATCTCCCAAATTGTAATCAGTCCGATCTGTTTGAGTGTTCTCTGCATTCTGCAGCCACAAGTCTAGAGATTTTCTTACTGGGTGGCTTTGACCTCTATTTTTTGTGTTTTTAGCACTTCATCTTCAGAATTCTTGGAAAAAGATAAAATTGTGAGATAAAATTCTTGGAAAAAATTTTTAGTGATATTGGTATGTGTAGATCATACAAGGGTAGGATCTTCTTCCATTTCGGATAAGGATTCAGCAGGATATGAAAAAGTCCCTTTACAGGGTCAGGATTTGGGGTCTGGGGAGTAGCAAGGTTCAGGTTAGAAGGGGTTTCGATTTGGAACTGCCATTGTATGGAAACCAGGAAGTCAGGAAACACTGAGGATGACACAAGTCTCAAAGATCAAGGTAGACTAGCACCTTGAGTTGAAGAGGTCAGATTGGAAAAAGTGGCTTCCCCAGACTAATTAGGGACTGCCCATTCCTGGCCCCATTTTACTTCCTGTGGATGGTAACTGCCACAACCCACAGATGGATCAGGAACATGCCAGTGTGTCTTCTTTTTCTGGAGTTACTAGATGTTCAGCAACGTGCAGTTTGAAACTTATTTCAGATATAGATATTTTAAGCATCACTGCATTAAATCGGCTTTTTAAAAGCACTAAGTGGTAAAGTAATATTTCTAGCTACATGTCGGTCACTAGATTTAAGGGCACCTTATATATCTTATAGACTACCCTGTCTGGTATACTGTTCATTTCAATGCTGTCCCCAAATTTGTGTTTAGAGAACGGTCATGGGATGTACCATTTATATATTTCCCAGCACAAATATCTCCTTTATTATTTATGGAAAAATGGTTAATGAATATGCATATTTGTCAGTTTTGTTGCTTTTTAAGTAGGGACTAAAATGGCATCTTAGGGTTGCTGTCCTTTAATGTACAAGCCAGTCAGCCAACACAATCATCTAATTCTTTGTCTCTGTTTGGCTTGGCTTGATCATCAAACCCCAAAGGGCCATGAGGATTAAATCACCATGGTCCAGTTATTACATTCTTATTTATGAGTTCTTTGCTTAAAGCAAACAATATCTTTGTCTTAGCTCACATCCCAGGCAGGGTCAGGCTCTTTTTCACAGATGACAGGTAGTCTAAGAGTGGACTTCGAAACCAGTGTCTTCTGGTTCTTGGGGGTTACCTTAAGCTTAGAGAAATGGTTGTAGAAAAACACTACCACCTATCAAAATCTCTTTGCAGAAAGTCTCTCTCTCTGTGTGTGGGTGTATTATGTAAAAACACTCCTTTGCCAGCAAGTTCAGATGACACACTCCTCCACAAATGGTGAGGCAGGAAGATCTCTGGCCCTCTGTTGGTAAAGAATGTGTGGTTTGATATTTCAAGAGTAATAGATTTGTGATTACGCATCCATAATTCCCTCACCTAGTCTCCTTAGTGACAGAGGCACACATACTATGTTGTAATCTTTGGCTATAGGATTCCTGTTTCAGCTTTGCAAATACAGCAAACATAGCAGTTTTACTAAAATATTTTTTATTCTAAGACCAAGTATTTATGATTATTAATATAATAAAATCTATAAATAAAAAAAATAGATGAGATTCCAATTGGCTTCTATATCCCTGGAACATATTGAAAATGGAAATTTTTTTGTTTATCTGTGTCCAAAGGAAATTAAGGACAGTACTTTTTTGGCTCTACAGGTAGCAAAATAAATACTCTTAGATACCTGGGAAAATCAATTGCTACTTGAGCTGAGACCATGCAGTATTACTCTAAGGAGCCTGCCTTTCTCCTTTCATGCCATTTCCTCTACCTGAAACGCATTATATACAGGAGATAACTGGGGGCTGGAGCAAGCTTACTAGATTTCAAGCTTCTTGAGGTCAAGGACTCAAGGATTTATGTTATCTTGGTAAACCTTTGCAGGTTACAGTTGCATTGGTGGGGAGAAAAAAAGAATTTCAAACTTGTGCTTGCTAACTTGCCACACTTTATGCAGTCCCGTGAACTGCTTTAAATCCCTTCTGGAACCCGTGTAAATAGCATGGCCTCACTGAAAAACTATTCCAGGCAAGAACTTTCTTAACTTTGTGAGTATATTTACTTAATTATTAGATATTTACTAAGTTTTTTTTTTTTTTAAGATTTTATTTATTTGACAGAGATCACAAGTAGGCAGAGAGGCAGGCACAGAGAGAGGGGGAAGCAGGCTCCCCGCTGAGCAGAGAGCCCAACGCCGGGCTCAGGCCCAGGACCCTGGGATCATGACCTGAGCTGAAGGCAGAGGCCTTAACCCACTGAGCGACCCACGTGCCCCTATTTACTAAGTTTTTACCAGATGGAAGGCACACTAAAGAGACCTTACCCCCAGGAAACTTAGCATTTAGCTGTGAAGAGAAGACTTAACCCAGTAATCCACGTAACATGTCCGGCTGAGGATTTGATGACATGGTAAGTCAAGTCCCAGAGAGGAAAGCACTTAACTGTATTATGTGCCCAATGGTCAGGGACGGCTCCCTCCGTCAGGGAACTGAGCTCAGTTCTCAAGGGGTTGGATGGATTTGGAAGGCGTGGGTGAGGAGGGCCTTCCAGAGAAGGAAGAAGGTGGGGGGGGGGACAGAAATGTGCTAGTTGGGGAGAGTAGACCATGTGTTTGGGAGAAACTGAAGACCAGTTTGACCGGAATGGAGACTTTCAGAGAGTGAACCATTACAGAAGATTGGAAAGGTGTGTTAGGAGCATATTACAGAGGTCCATGAGTGTAAGGTTGTGCAGTTTGGACTTTGCTGTGTAGACAAAAAAAAAAAAAAAAAATTGAAAAGTTTTTGAGCAAGAGACTGAGAATCGAAGTGGTATTTTAGGAAGATTTGGTGGGGAGCCAGCTACAGGGTGAATTCAATTAAGTGGTGAGGGCTGGGCAAGGAAGAGGTGGGAAGACCAGTGAGAGTTACTGCGACCACCTAGTCAAGTCCCAAGGTCCTAAAATAGGGAGTTAGTGGCGAAAAATACGAAGGAGGCATGAGATGCCAAAACCATTTTACTAGAACATGATAGCAGCAGGGGTGTGTTTCTGATACAGGTGGCATTTGGCAGAAATACCTGGTCTCCTACTTACTGAGAGCAGACAAGTCCTTTATCTGATTATAAGGAGACTGGGCTTGGGTATTGTAAATCAGTTTTCCCGTGCACCATTTGGGTTCCTTGGGTCCTGAAGAAAATGGGGTGTGACATCTCCAAGGATTTATCTCAGCTGGTTGCAGTTCGGTACATAAATCAATAAGTTCAGTGCAGCGGGCTACAAGAAGGCTGACTTTTAAATTGTTTAGTATGGCTGATTAAATTAATTCCAGACACTAAACTTCAGCTCTTCAGAGGGCTTGTTTTCACTTGGGGTAGAGCATTGCAGTGGCCGAATGACCTACGATCAAGCCCCATGAGCAACGAGTTAGGATATTTTTGTTCCAAAGGGCAATTTGTTTGACCTGCTTTGCATTGTTAGGCAACTCAGTCAAAGGAATTAAAATAGTAGCCGGTTTCCCTGCAGCCCTTATTTAAAACTTTCCTCCCTCTCTTCCCCCATCCTGGCTCCACACCTAGATCTACCACACCCTATGCCTAGCAGCCCACCAGATCTTCCTAAAATACCACTGAGGTTGTGTCCCTCCCTGGCTCAAGAACCCAAATGGTTTTGTTTGCACAGCAGAGTCCAAACTCTGTAACCCCACACACCTGGCCCTCTGCAACATGGTCCTAATCCAGTTTTAGGATTGACAAGATGGGATCCGTGATGCCAGCATATTCTTAATCATTTTATTTATACTAAATGAACACCATAATATAGACTAGAGAATCTGAGCGTGAAGTGAGATTCGTATCACCTGAAGTTCAGTTGGAGCCCAAGTCAGTGTAAAAAATTCACTATCACATTTTGAGTTACAGATTTTTTTAGTTTTTTTAGACCTTTTTTTAAAAAAAGATTTTATTATTTATTTGCGAGGGGGAGAGAGAGAGAGAAAGAGAAAGCGTGAGCAGGGGGAGTGGGAGAGGGAAAAGCAGGCTCCCTGCTGAGCAGGAAACCCACTGATCTTGACCCTAGCCAAAGATGGAAGTTTAACCCCCCTAACCACCCAGGTGCCCCTAGATGTTTTAGTTTTTGTTTAAGTATTTGTTACAGCTATTTACGTATATTAAGGTAATTAACATAGTTGTCTTTTTCAGTGACTGTAACTTCTTAAAAACTCATCAAAACTTCTAGAATTAAATTTAAAGCAGTTTATGATGATATATCTGTAAAATGTACCCAAGTAGCATAATTTAAAGTTGGTCAGATAGAAGAAGACATGGGTGCAAATCTTCATGGTCTTAGACTGGGCAACAATTTTTTAGATAGGACACCAAAAGCATGAGCATCCAAGGAAAAAGAAATAAAATGGACTTCATTGAAATTAGAATCTTTTATGTGTCAAAGGGAAAGTTAAATATAACTTTCAGGAAAGTTAAAATATAACCCATAAAGGGGGAGAAGTATATGCAAATCATATATCTGGTAAGAGTCAATTAGAATATATAAAGAGCTCTTACAGCTCCACCAGAAAAACAGAAGTAACCTAATTTTAAAATGTACAAAGGGTTTGAATAGGCCTTTCTCCAAAGGAGATATATAAATGGCCAATAAATGCGTGAAAAGGTGCTCAGTATCATTAGTCATTAGGGAAGTGCAAATCAAAACAAGATACCACTTCACACCCACTAGGATGGCTATGATAGAAAACACAGAAAAGTGTTGGTGAAGATGAGGAAAAATTGGAACCTAATACACTGCTGGCAGAAATGTGAAACCGTGCAGCCACCTTGGAGGACAGTTTGGCAGTTTCTCAAAACATTGAATACAGAATTACCATATGACCCAGCAATTTCACTCCAAGCTATAAAACCAAGAGGACTGAAAACGTATGTCCACACAAAAACCTGTACGTGAATGTGTATAGCAGATTATCCCATTAGCCAAAAGGTGCAACCAACTCAAATATACATCAACCAATGAATTGATAGAGAAAATGCCGTCTCTCCATACCGTGGGATATTTTTCAGCAATAAAAAGAATAAAGTATTGATACATGCTACAGCATGGGTGAATCTTGAAAACATGCTAAGTGAAATAAACCAGACACAAAAGGCCACATATTGTGTGATTCCATTTATAGGAAATGTTCTGAATAGGTAAATTCACAGAGACAGTCAGCAGATCAGTCATTGCCAAGGAGAGGGAGAACCGGGGGCAAGACTGCTGATAGATAACAGGGGTGTTTTTTGGATGATGAAAATGTTCTGGAATTAGATATGATGGTTGCACAACTTTTTGAGTATACTAAAAACCACTGACTTAAGTACTTTAAAAGAGTGAATTACATACAGTGTATGTATTACATCTCATAAACAAAGCAGGTGAGAGGATTGAAACAAGCCTCTAGATATAAATTGGATCTGGGAATGAAACTGATATTATCCCCTAATATCAACTTGCTGTTGGTTGGCTGGAAGCTTAGCTCTAATTTGTGTGAATTATGGATCAGTTACCTAATCCATAGTGTCATTAGTCCAGTGGCTCAGGATTTTATCACGGTGACCAATCAGCCATTTCACTCGAGGGGGAATTTCGTACTTTGCTGGAGGAAACAGCACTCCAGCTCTTTACATTCCACATTTTTTCTTCTAGGAATACATTTTTTGTTTACATGTTATTTTAGGAAAGAAACATAATGCAGCAGTATGAATAGCAAAGCAGGTTTTGAATGAAGAATGAAAAGCCACTGAATTAGGCTGATTTGTTTGTATGAACATTTACTGATAAAATAATACCTCTTGTTCTCAAAATGTTTATATTCGTGGAGTGGCTGAAAGAGAGGAAACTGATACTTTTCAGTTGGCTAATAGTTTTACACAGTAATTGTGCTGACTGAGCCAAATAGCACGGCTTTTAACTAGCACGACAGTAGACCCTAAAGCGAAACGATCAGAAAGGAGTTTTGCGTAGCAAACCTCAGTTCCATCCAGTGTTGTCTTTTTCCCTATTTCCAGTCACTCTGTAGCACAGTCTCATCTTCTCAGGCCTTGGTTTAAGAACCACTCTCGAACTGTGTTCACACTCATCCCTTAGGCATGCCGCCTAGCTTCCTGCGCCCTATGTCCTGAGGGAAGCTATGAACAATCACAGAGAGGGCTTCAAAACTCATTCAACAATTTCTGTTTCAGTTAGGGAACCAGACTCGGCTTCAAGAGTTGCTCCTTTGGGCTTTTCTTATACCATAGGTAATTAGCTCTGGCAACGATAGACCACAGTTCTTATTCTTTGTAAAAAGGATCCTCATGTCCTTGAGGCCTTGATGTCTCGTTTGATGGGACCAGCTGCTATGGTGCTGCTATGTTGAACTGGGAGCCCCCTGCCCGTTTTGAAGCTTGAGGTATATCCACATCCTGAAACTTCTGGAGGCAGATGGTGAATGCCCTGGGGGAGCCCTGGCTTTGGAGTCACCCTGAGTTGTTGGCTCTACCCCTTGCTAGCTATAAGAATTTGGGCAAGTACTTGCCCTAAGCCTCAGTTTCCTCCCTGGCAACATAAGATCATAAGAACATGGGAGTGAAGTGATGAGTAAAGATGGGTGGAGGGGATTAAGCATGAGAGGTAGTGAGCATGGTGCCCAGCACCTGTGGGAGCACCTAGAACCAGAGCTCGCGCATGCTCAGTAAATAATGGCTGGATGAATGAATGGATGCATGAGTGAGAGGAGTCCTAACTACAGGTTGGGAAACATAAACACTTTAAAATAAGCAATATTTGAAATGTGCAGAAAAGAAGAGAAAAACACAATATACACACTAATATATGGAACTCTACAACTTTGCTATATTTAAAGAAATTTAAAAATGTCGTAAATAGAGTCGAATTCCCCTATGCACCCCTCCCAAATCTCTTTAATCCCCTCTCCCTAGAGATAATAACAATCATGAATGTGTTTTCATTGCCACGACGCTTTTAGAATATTCCTGCTTATCTTGGTAAATGAACAACATACAGTACAGCTTCTCCTGTTTCACTCTTTATATATAAGTTGGCTCATTGAAGTTAAGTTTTAAAAAAAAAAAGCATATGTACTATTCTGTAGCTTGCTTTTTTTTTTTTTTTGGTATTATGTCTTTGAAATTAATCCATGTTGATACAGGTTACTAGAGTTAATTTTTTTTTTTTTTTACTACTTTGCAGTATTTGATGGCTATCAATTTATACATCCATTCTTGGTGTTGATGGATACTTGGGTTTCTCTTCTCTCCAGTTTCTTGCTATTATAACATTGCAGTAAACATGGTCATATGTGTCCTCCTGATGTAGGGTCATACACAGAGGAGGAACTACCAGGACTTTGAGCTTGTGTCTCCTCAATTTTAATAGATAGTAATGATTTGCTCTTCTAAATGCTTGTCTGGGTTTATGTTACCAGCACCATAACAGCATTCCCATTTCTTCACAAATTTGCCAACATGTGTCACCATCAGTTTTGAGTATGAAATAACTCACGTTAGTTTTAACTTGTATTTTCCAGATCACTGACGAATCTGAATAACACTTTTCATACATTTATATAAGATCATGTGTTTTCCCTCAACTGTGAATTGCCTGTGAATGTGTTTATCCAATTTCCAGTGAATTTCTATGTCTTACTATTATTATTAATTTGTAGATGTTGTTTATAAATTCTGGGTACTAATCTTTATCATTTTTTTTTCAAATCTCTCAACTTGTTTTGTGTTTATGGTGGCTGTTTTTGAGCACAAATTTTATTTTATTTTATTTTGGATTTTATTTATTTATTTGACAGAGAGAGATACAGCGAGAGAAGGAACACAAGCAGGGGGAAGTAGGAGAGGGAGAAGCAGGCTTCCCACTGAGCAGGGAGCCCGAAGCGGGGCTCCATCCCAGGACCCTGGGATCAGGACCTGAGCTGAAGGCAGACGCTTAAGACTGAGCTACCCAGGTGCCCCTGAGCAGAAATTTTAAATTTCAATGTTTTTTAAA
This sequence comes from Martes martes, assembly GCF_963455335.1. Classification (NCBI taxonomy): domain Eukaryota; kingdom Metazoa; phylum Chordata; class Mammalia; order Carnivora; family Mustelidae; genus Martes; species Martes martes. The sequence goes on from NC_137902.1 coordinate 15,564,271, forward strand.
AACTTTTTCTTTATGGCTTGTGCTCTTGAACCCCTGCGTAAGAAATTCTTTCTTCCCCTGAGCTCATTAAAACTGTATTCTCTTCTAAAAGTTTCACAGTTTGGGGGTGCTTTATTGGCTCGTTCAGTTAAGCGTCCAACTCTTGATTTTGGCTCAGGTCATGACCTTGGAGTCATGGGACATGGGATTGAGTCCTACGTCAGGCTCTGTGCTCAGTGGGGAGTCTGCTTGGATCCTCCCTCTCCCTCTGCCTGTCCCTCCCCAGCTCTCTCTCTCTCAAATAAATAAATAAATCTTTTAAAGAAATTAAAGTTTTACAGTTTTAGCTTTTCTTACTAGCATTTTTAATCCATTTGGGGGATTTACTTGTGTATATATTATAAACTAGGCATCTAGCTTTATTTTTTCTTTACGCGGGCAACCACCCGAGAGGAGACCACTCTGTTTAACACTGGGGAAATTCTCAATTCGTGGATGGCAGATAGAAATACTTTTCTGCATTTGTTTTAGATGTTTGATGAGCTTCGGGACATACTACCCCAAAATATGGCACCTTGACATACTATCTCAAGCTGAAGGAATTTGAGACATGGCAGGTACAGGTCACAAGACCTTCGTGAGAGACATGCCTTCCCTATACCCGGATGAAAGGAACATCCGTATTTCCTGCTGAAAGGAAATGGAACGAAGAAATCTTGGTATTTCCTCATCTCCTACACTCAGCTCATTAACTTTGTTCTGTTCTCTTTTCCCACAACTTTCCACTCTTCATCACACCTAGCAAAAACATGGAACTCATGAAGGGCAGAAAGGTGGTTGCCAGAGGCAGGGAGTGGTGGGCGGGTGAAATAGGTGAAGGGGTCCAAAGGTACCGAATTTCAATTATAAAGTAAACACATCCTGCAGATGTAATGTACAGCATGGTGACTAGAGTTAACAATCATGTATTGTATATTTGAAGGTTGCTAAGAGAGTAAATCTTAAATGTTCTTATGACAAGAAAAAATTTGTAACTGTAGATATGAACTAGACTCATTGTATTGGGTCTGTTGGTAATACAGGCAAATTTCGATTCATTATGTTGTACACCTGAAACTAACATGTAATATTATGTGTCAGTCGTACCTCTTGTTACCAAAAAACCCTAGTCTAAAAAAACACTCAGGTTTAGGGGAGCCTGGGTGACTCAGTAGGTTAAGCCTCTGCCTTCGACTCAGCTCAGGTCCCAGGGTCCTGGGATTAAGTCCTGCATCCGTCTCTCTGCTCAGCAGGGAGCCTGCTTCCCTTCCTCTCTCTCTCTGCCTGCCTGTCTGCCTACTTGTGATCTCTCTCTGTCAAATAAATAAAATCTTAAAAAAAAAAAAACTCTCAAGTTTAACCATTTGGGGGATGTCTTCCTTTCCTTATTGAAAGCTCCCTGTCATAGAGAACTTACGTTAAATGAATTTGTGTGCTTTCCTCTTGTTAATCTTTTGTTATAGAGACTCAGCCAAGAACCCAAGATGGGTAGAACAAAGAGTTTTCCTCCCTTATATACTCGAAAATCCCATATTCTACTTTTTTGATACTGCATCAAAACAGAAACAGAAACTTTTGAATTGTCACTTGAAATTTTATCTTGTTCCTAGGGTGAAACTCTTCTTTCCTGGTGAAAGCTTTTAAAATATTTGTTCGATTGTTTTGGCAGGTGACACCATACTTTTATCTTAGTATGCTATTATGTTAGAAAAGATGGCAAGGCAATGGAATGGGTCTGTTGATTTGTTTATGCCCTGGGACATGGCAGCCTCCCAAAGGGAGATAAATATCTTTGATGATGACACTTTGAGATTCTTTAGAATTTGGGGGGTTGCTTTATTGCTATTATTTGTGGGAATTCACATTTAACATTGTTTCTGCAAGGTAGACAGTTGAATTGCTATAGCTCACAAAAACCTTTTGCCCACTGGCAAAATGAAACATTTTTGGAAAAACTGCAGAAAATAGCTTTCCCACATACTTGTAACAGCTGTTTTGTTTTGTTTTGTAACCACAACAACAAATCTCTCAGCCTGTTCCCTAAAACTTCTTACAACTTGCACACTCATATTCTTTAGAAGTATTAAAAAAAATACAGCAGTTAAATACGGAAATGCACTGAAAAGAAAAGGAACCGAAGTCACACAATCCAGGTAATGCCTATGGACATTTAGAAACAAGAAATGTGATGTCCGGACGTGACTTACATTTGCTGGGACTTCTTCCTTCCCTGACATCCAGTGCATTTCTTCCAAGAGGATTGCTTTGTATTCTTCCAGAAGAAAGGCACTTGCTTCTCGACACACTAATTTGTTCTTCAGTTTTTTAAACTTGATAATCTATCTTGGGGATGTGTCACACATATCTGCACATATAGACTTACTGGATCCTCGTTGATGGCGGTACGATATTTGTTGTATGGATGGTCTCTGTTTTTTTTTTTTTTTAAGATTTTATTTATTTACTTGAGAGAGAGAGAGTGAGAGAGAGCAGGTAGGGTGGGGGGAGGAGAAGGGAAGAGGGAGCAGCAGACCCACTGCTGAGGACCCTGAGATCATGACCTGAGCTAAAAGCAGATGCTTAATGGACTAAGCAACAGAGGCACCCCCAATGGTCTCTGTTTAAAAAAAAACAAAACACTAGTTCTGGAATCCCTATTAATGGGTATTTAGGTGTTCTAGGATTTTGTGTGTTTCTGTTTGGTTTTGCTTTTTCCATGTCAGGCTGCAGGAAACATCCTTGTACATGTATCTTTGGCCTGTCTTTTCTGGTATATCTGAAGGTCAGTTGCCAGTGGTAGGATTTGTTAGTTTACCCATTATGTGCTTTTAAAAATTCTTCAGTTTTAATACTGGAGATTAAAAAAAATACATTCCCAAATGCTGATTTTGGATTGAAGACCTGAGGTTCATTGAGGAAGCTCCCCGCTTTAAAAAAATAGCATTGAGTTATTTTGTGTGGTTGGGAGTGGAGGGAGAGAAGAGGAAAGAGAAACATAATTTTAAATCATGTTGTATCTAAATATATGAAGATGTGAAGCATGTTTTCACTAATCTGTTGTACTTTGCACGAAGAGAGTGCACAGTCTTGTTTACTGGCAGGAGCATAACAAGCATTGAGTATAGGTGGCTGATTCCTGGTGTGATTCAGGGGCACACTGGGGCCCAGCTGCCTGTCTCTCCTGATAAGGTAACTGCCTTCACTGCCTCTCTGGCCTCACAGGCCTCTGGGCGTCTCTCCTTAGGGCTGAAGAGTCCAGGTGAAGGTCTGGCCCAAGAAGGTGTTTGTAAAATGGGCCTGCTGTGCTCCTGGAGGGAGGGAGGACTTCTCAGGGCTTCCCAGGCCCTGCTGTGTTACCTGGGTGGGAATACCCTTCATCTTGGAAGGCCTTGAGGGACTTAAGGACAAAATAGAAACGGTTCAGAGGTGCCTGGGTGGCTCAGTTGGTTAACTGTTTGCCTTCAGCTCAAGTCATGATCCCAGGGTCCTGGGATCGAGCCCCACGTTGGGCTCCCTGCTCATCGGGGACCCTGCTGCCCCTCTCTCTGCTTGTGTACTCTCTCTTTCTCTCAAATAAATTAATAAAAACTTAAAAAATAATATATAGCTTTCAGGGTAGCTTTCAGGGAATGAAGGCAAGAAGAGGGAATCCTTAGGGGTGTCTATGGCCAAAGGCAATTTTACCTGCTTTATCCTTGGACAGAAACGGGAGGGGAGCTGAGTTTTTCCAGTTTTAAGAATTCCTTGCTTCCGCAAAGATGGCGTTGATGCCAGTGGTCATAGCTCTGGTACCGTCTACACATAGGCTCGTGCTCTCATACACATTTCTCCTTGGATCCTCCCACTGACTCTGTTTTACGAGTGAAGAAACTGAGACCCAAAGACATCAACTGACCTACTCAGGGACACACAAGTAAGTGGCAGAGCCAGGAGGAATCCTTCTCAAGGACTCTTTCTGCTGGGCAGTAATAAAGACTGTGCAATTTTAACAACCAACCCTCACCCTCCAGAGGTGAAGCGAGGGGTCTTCCTGTTCAAACGTGACTGAAATTTTGAGTAGAGACAGTAGCAATTGTTGAAAGAGAGTTTTCAGGAAAGAGTAAAATCATGACCCTCCCGCAGATCTCAAAATGAACACAGGTCAGAGGTTTCATTTCACTCGTTCGTCGACGGAGGAACCATGCAGATGTTATAAGCAATCTAAAAGAGAGTTGAAAACCAGACAAATTTCTGGATTCTGGGAATATTGAAACGAATCCGTTAATGGAGGTGAACTGAGCTTTCCACAGAGGGGGAGGAGAGATAATCGAAACTCTACCGGACGAAATTGTGTGTGTCTCAGCCACCTATAACACAAAGAAATTCAGAAGGACTCCGAGACCATGAGCAGGGCTGGAATCAAAGAACCCTTTTGCTTGTGTCGTCCATAACTAATCCTCAGCATTCCACTGAAATCCATCTCTGCACAATTTCTGGAGGCATGTCAGATGGGCTGAAAAAGCAGAGGGCTACCTCCCTGGTAGGTTGGGTAAGGAGGAGGATGGGCTGGAGTCAGCCGAAGGTAGATTGATGATGCTTTGCACAGCTTTGAAAAGGTCAGGATGCCCGCTGACCTTCTCCTCCAGTCCTTTCATGCTTGTCTGGTTCAGCCTCACAATGTAATCCCATCCAAACATGCCCTCCTGGGTGGTGGCCTGGCCGTTCATTCATTCCTGTTTCAGCCACTGACATCTGCTTGCCCCGCATTCCCTTTCCAGAGACCCCAGCCTCCAGCCAGGTTACAGCTTGCTCTTAGATAACCCGAGGATTTTCAGTAGGGACCTGTCCCTGGTCATTGTATGTCCCTCCCAGCACCCACAGCTGTCCTCTGCCCACAGTGGCCTGGGTTATCTCCTGAACTTGCCTCCCCTGGGAAGTCCTGTCTTTTGGACCTGTCGCTTTTTCTTCCCCACCAAAATCTGATCAGACACTTAGAAATACCAGGTAGGCGAGCCGCAGGAGGAGAAGTATGCATTTATTCAACAGAGGCGTGTTCTCCTGCCCTGGGGCTGTGTGAGATGCTGGAGGAACAGGAGCTCGGGCAGGAATTCGTGGTCCACGAGCGAGGCAGCCACGTAAATAGTCATGACAGCACCGTAGGCTCCGGGCCACGGCCGAGCTTTGTACACCTTGAGCTATGATCACACAAGATGGAGGGATTGGCTCAGCCTGAACTAGTCCTAAAGCAGAAGTGGGAGTTTGCAAAGGAGCAAAAGAGATCCAGGTGCTGAGTTCCTGTCCTGGGCAGCCAGGGACGGGCTGTTGGCTGCTGCCACAACCCTGCCTCCCCCCTCCCTCCCCCGGCAAGGACAAAGCATCTCTGCTCCCAGTGGCCTCTTTGGGCACCATTGGGATTCCTGTAAGCAAACTGATATGCAGATGAAAGAAATCCCTGGAAAACAAGTGTTCTTCCTCCCCTTGTCCCTCAAAGTGAGTGTGTGTGTGTGTGTGTGTGTGTGTAAATGAATAGGGGGCAGGAGCTGTGAATAAATGACAAGTAATTTTTTTTAAAGATAGTTTGTTTATTTATTTGAGAGAGTGAGAGAGAGTGTGTGAGCAGGGGGTGAGAGGGGGAGGGAGAAGATCCCGAGCAGACTCCACACCCAGCGTGGAGCCCGCCGCAGGGCTGAATCCCACAACCCTGAGATCGTGACCGGAGCTGAAGACAGGAAAGAGTCAGACACCCAGGCGCCCCTACTTTTTATTTCTTAATTAAAGCTTGTGGGTTGTTTTAGAATTTAGGTCTCTGAATTTTTTTTCTTTCTGGGCTTTTATCAGGGAAAGAAAAAAGATGTAATTGGGCATTGAGGTCTGATGATGAGACTTAAAAATTATCTTCTAAGGTCACCTAGTTATTCTCAGGGCCTGCTTGCCCGTTCGCTGAGCGCGCCCCTCCAGAATGATTTGTCGGCAGCAAGCGGTGAGACGTCACTTAGACACTTCTGTCCATGGGAGTGCTCAGCGGGGTCCTGCGGGCCAGGTGGGGTCCACCAGCCACCATTCCGGGAACTGGAAAAGTGCTCATTCCTGACACCCAGAAGATTCCCTTGTGCGGCCTCCATTCCCGAGGGGTGAAGGTCACCTTTAAGGGAGTTACTGCTAACTAAGGAAGCTGTCCCCAAAGGGATCAGGCCAGTAACGTGCTTGGAAAAGAGCACAGTTAATCCCCATTGCCGCCAAACCAGACTTTAAAAAAGCTACTTGATCTATTAATAAACAGTGTGGCATTCCCCTTATCAAAACTGAGCACAATTTCCAATTAATTCCCAGAACAGCCTTTAGTAGGGTAATTGACCTATGGTATGAATCAGATTTATCAGGTGGGCTAACCCTGGCTCAGGACCCTTGAGGAACAGAGTAGGGGTTGGGGTCCCAGATATTCTGTGTTTGGTTTAAGCCACTGATGGGAAAAGATTTTCATTGAGACACATTGTTCATTATCCTTGTTTATTTCTTTGCACATTTGGAACTGAAGACTGAATGTAAGTGACAAGCAAATGTCCAACAGGGAATGGGAAGGGCTAAGTTTTGTGGTGTCATTGTGTGGAAAGTGAATTTGGTTGTCTTATTTTCTTTAAGATTGAAGTTTTTCATGCTTGCTGTTTTTGATCTGAATGCCTTTCCCTGGTCTTGCCACCTCCTTAAGGAACTGGGGAGAAGGCATCAACAAAGAGGGTTCAGGATGAGTAAGCATTGTGATTCAGAGGGTCTAGAAGTTGATCTTTCCTGAAGATATCTCCCGGCACTTGCTCATTGACCAGAATGGCCTTTAAGTCTCCTAGAAGTCCTGTGAAAATACAATACCGAAGAAAGGTTAGTTGGACATGTCATATGGACTTTTCATAGACACCTCTTTATGGCTTAGTTTATGGGATTCATTATTGAGAATTATTCTGAAGGAATGGAAGAAGAGGCAGATATGTTTGATTAAAGAGTAGAGATTTTGAAAATGTAAACAATGGGAAAATGAGATTATTCCCAGAAGCCATCAGAATACTAGAGCAGGGAGCCCCAGACCTCGGCCAGAACGGCCAGCACAGAGCTGCTGGGATGGTCCCACAGAAGATGGGAGTCTGATGGGCACAAACATCAGCCTCTCTGTTTCCTGCATCTGCCCTACCACATACAGCCTGTGAGGCAAGGGTGGATGTTCTCCTATCTGCAATACCTAGAATTACACTGTGTTCCTGATTCCAGCCATGAAAAGGCCACTGATCACAAAAATACTCTAAGGAGGGGTATGCTCAATGGCTTGGATAGCTTATGTTCACCTAATACCTTGAAGATGTGTGGTGAAGTAGAAGGAAGGGATTTGGCATCAAGGTCAAGGCTCACTGTGAGCATTGAAGTAAGTGATCTTGGGCAAAGTCCTGCAGTCCATATGAGAGTAGAGATTCTGCTTCTCAAGGTTGTTTGAGGGTCAACAGAGATCATTTAAGTAAACTGCCCGGTACAATATCGTGGGCATGGTCGGTAGTCAAAAATTGTTTATTAGGCTTTTTATGGAGAAAGCTTAGATATTTCATTGTCAGACTCTGTGGAACTATAGCCAACATAAATTCTGTCATTTAAAGCAGGGAGATCTTGGGGCGCCTGGGTGGCTCAGTGGGTTAAGCCTATGCCTTTGGCTCAGGTCATGATCTCAGGGTCCTGGGATGGAGCCCCGCATCGGGCTCTCTGCTCAGCAGGGAGCCTGCTTCCCCCGCTCTCTCTGCCTGCCTCTCTGCCTACTTGTGATTTCTCTCTCTGTGTCAAATAAATAAATTAAATCTTTAAAAAAAAACAAATAAAGCAGGGAGATCAGTGGCCTTTGTGGGAGGTGAGGAGGCATGGAATCCATTGGTTTTTCATTATCTTTCCTACTTTTCATCATATCCCAGGCTGTTCTTGCCAAGTTTGCCCCATGATGGCTGGCCATTATTGTTTAATAGCATATGCATGTGAACAAAAGTTCAAGCAGCATGAAAGGCTCTTCAGTGAAATGAGCTTCCTGTGACCCCACTTAAGTTCCTTAAAGGTAGCCATGTCAACACTTTTCCTTTGTTTCCTTCCAAACATTTTTTTTCCTGTATTTGTGCACATATGGGCCTTGTTCTTTATACAAATGAGAGCAGCCCAACCACACTCTTCTGTATCTTTGGTTTATTGTTGCTTGTTTGTTTGTTTAACTTTACATTATTCAATATTGAGTAATACAAAGCTAGATTATTTGGAAAATCTTGGACAAAAAATGGGAAGAGAACTCAGGGTTCAAGGCAAAGAATGAGTGTTGTTTAGAATGTAGGACTTGGGCACCTTTAAAACTGCAAGGGATTTTAATTATTTTCCTTTGGCTTCTAGTCTGATTCCCTCTGGAAGACCTTCTGGGTTAATTATGGGTCCCAGGGACACTTGGCCGACCTAGCTGCTGCTTTGCTGTTCCACAGAAATAATTAATCATCCAGCCTGAATCAGGAGAGAATGCTCCATTCTTTGCCCTCATTACCAATAACTTTTGGAGAGGGAAAACTTTCTTACAAAATGGAACCACATGTGATTCTTTTTAGAATATACAGCAGGTCGTAAAAAAGGTGTTTCCATATTGAGCTTCCTATCAAAAAATAGAGAAGAAAAGGTGTGGGGGGTAGGGTAAATGGTAAATCACTTAACTTGCTGGGATCATCTATTGATAATTTTCAAGTGTTATTCAAAGGCATGCCATGTGTGCATTTGATCTCTTTCCAGTGTCCTGCCTTTTAAAATTTCATAAAATCCTAATTTCAAGAGAGAGTGGTGGTTCTCTGCTTCAGTGGTACTCAGCTGGAGGCAAGTTTGCTCCCCAGGTGACATATGACAATGTCTGGAGACATTTTTGGTTTTCACAACTAGAGGAAAGGTGCTGCTAGCATCCAATGGACAGAGGCCTGGGATGTGGTTTAAGATCCTACAATGTGCAGACATCCCCAACAACAAAGACTTATCTGGCCCAGAGCGTCAGACTTGAAAAGGGTAAAGTCTTCTAGTTGATAGATCCAGTTCAATGCTCTCTCTCTCCACATGATTTCAACTTTGTTGTTAAGCTTATTTCCTTTAAGTTGAGGTATAATGGACACATACCATTATATTAGTTTCAAGTGTACAACATAATAATTCAGTATTTGTATGTATTGCAAAGCGATCACCACAATAATTCTGGTTAATATCTGTCGCTGTACATAATTATAGAATTTTTTTCTTATGATGAAGGCTTTTAAGATCTATTTTCTATTTTCTTATGTTATTATTAACTATACTCACCATGCCAAAGATTATATCTTCATGACTTACTTATTTTGTAAGTGGAAGTTCATACTTCTGACCACTTTCATTCATTTCTCCCACCCTCAACCCCCACCTCTGATAACCACCAGTCTGTTCTCTGTATCTATGAGCTTGTTTTGTTGTTGTTTCTAAATTCCACACATAAGTGAGATCATATGGTATTCATCTTTTTCTATGTGACTTATTTCATTTAGTGTAATGTCTTCAAGTTTCATCTATGTTGTTACAAATGGAAAGATTTCATTCTTTTCATTCTTTTTCATGACTGAAAAGTGTTTCATGACACTGTGTGTGTGTGTGTAAAAAATATATATATTTGTATATATAAAATATATAGATATAGATATCATATCACATCACACATAAAATATATATATGTCGGGACGCCTGGGTAGCTCAGTGGGTTAAGCCTCTGCCTTCAACTCAGGTCATGATCTCAGGGTCCTGGGATCAAGCCCCACATCAGGTTCTCTGCTCGGTGGGGAGCCTGCTTCCCCCTCTCTGCCTGCCTCTCTGCCTGCTTGTGATCTCTCTCTGTCAAATAAATAAATAAAATATTTAAAAAAATATATATGTGTGTATATATGTGTATACATATATATAACATCTCCTTTATGCATTCATCCATCGATGGACACTTAGATTATTCCCATATCTTGGCTATTGAAAATCATGCTGCAGTGAACATGGGAGTGCAGATATCTTCATGGATTAGTGTTTCCATTTTGTTTGGAAAAATACCCAGAAGTGGAAGTGCTGGATCATACGGCAGTTCTGTTTTTAATTATTTGAGGAACCTCCATACTGTCTTCTGTAGTGGCTATCCCAATTTACATTTCCATCAACAGTGCACAAGATTTCCCTTTTCTCTATAGCCTCACTGGCACCCATTATTTCTTATCTTTTTAATAATGGCCATTGTAACAGGTGTGGGGTTTTATCTCATCATGATCTTGATTTGCATTTTCTTGATGACTAGTGATGCTGAGTCTCTTTTCATATACCTGTTGGCCTTCTGTATGTCTCCTTTGGAAGTATGTTTATTTAGATCCTCTGCCCATTTTTAATTGGATTATTTTTCTATTGAGTTATATGAATTCTTTATATATTTTGCTTGTTAACCCCTAATCAGGTATATAATTTGGAAGTGTTTTCTCTCATTCAGTAGGTCACCTTTTCATTTTATTGATGGTTAGCTTTGCTGTGCAGAAAGAGGTTTGTTGTTTTTGCATATTTCTTGGGACGGCAAACATCCCTCCCAGGTGTAAGATTCTCAGAATCTCTTCATTATCAGTAGATAAAGACATTAGGGCAGAATATTTCACTGACTCCTAACGAACATCGATGGAAGGAATTACCCTACCGGTGAATCAATCACATGTGAGGCCTCTCATCTGCTGTAATGTCCCCAGTGCCAGGTCCTACTAGGGTCTCAGTAAACATTGATTTGAGTGAATGAGATATTATGATGCTTTGGCATCAGCTGATGGGCTTGTGGCAGTGGTCTGAGCAGAAACTTGGCAGCAGCAAATACTTGGCTTCATGGTGACTGTGACTTCCATGACAACTCTGTGTTCATCTGGTAGTTTCCATTAGTGGAACTGCCCATTTCTCCTTTATTCTCCTGCCACTTCTATTGATTAACAGCTCCAGCAAGTGCAAGAAGTTACAGAAGAAATCTATACATAACTGGGTCCTGCGGAAGTAGCTCGTACGTGATGAATTTGTTGTTGAAGACTTGCATAGACACCACTCTACTCAGGTAGAGGATCATTTGCTCTTGGAGTTCTAAAGGATTCAATTTTCCCAAATCATTCTAACTTGGAAAGTTACATGATCTTAACAGTTGGCATCTGTGTTCAAGATGAAGTCCATCAATGAGAAGAAAACTGATTATCCTTAAGAAAACATCCCTTTTAAATTTAGGAGTTAGAGGTTCCCACAGAGGAGAATCAGAAGAACTTATTTACCTTGGCATCATTTCTTTTTTTCTTGTTGAGACCACAGGGAGTTTTTGTTTGTCTGTTTATTTGATCTTCTTTTTACTAATTTTAGATGCTATCTGTGAAAAACCATTAAAGTCTGCATATATCTACCCTCCTTCCTTACTAGCTTAAGAATGGCTACCGGAGGCAGAGAAACCATTCTAACACCAAATGGCCGTATGGAGCAAATTATCTTTCTGTTGAAGGACATGCTGGATGATGATGAAAGGTTCTATGTTTTCTCCACTTCTCATTGGATAGCTACCCCCACCCCTGGCCTAAGGGACTCCAGAAGATAGTCCAAGACAGAAAATAGTGACTCTTGGGGTTGGTGGAAAATGCACTTCTAATGACACCAGAGACATTTTGTGCTTTATCCTCACGCTATCCCTGTGTGGAAACACTTGATTGTTTGGGTGGGTAAATAGAGGGAGAAGTAGGGACAGACAGAACTTCTGTGACTTGGCTCCGTATGGTGACATAGTAGAATTTGATTGCTCTGAACTGTGTGTGCTTCACTGTTAGGACTAATTACAAAGGCAGTCTATAACATGTTCCTTTTGTTCTTGTGTCTTTCATATTATATTATATTATATTATATTATATTATATTATATTATATTATATATGTCTGTTAACGTTTCCCTGTGTGTGGTATGCAGACAAAAGAATTCAGATGTGTGATATTTGGTTGAAAATGGAAATACTGTTCAGAAGATAGGTTTTCTTTTAGATGTATGGACTTGAATTTTAAGCTTAACTAGCCCCCAAAGTCTGAGTATTAAATATGTTAATGGGTGTTTCTTACAGAAAGGAAAGGTCAGAGTGAAGGTAGAAGTCCCTCCACACTTTTTCTGCCTAGGAGACTGACTGTGTGTGAGCCACCTGGCAGTTCTCCCCACTGAATTGAGTGGCCGAGCACCCGCAGGTCAGCCACTCTGCTAGCCTGGCGTCCTTATCAGGGAGGAGGCATCATTAGGAAATACGTGTCTTTGAAGGAATGTGATTTGTTTTTTATTTTGTTTTACTAAATGTGTTCTTACTAGGGAAAGAGCAGAAGATTCCCAAATTCCCAGGCTTGTCCTTTCCTAGCAAGTGATTTTACTCGGAAAGAATTGAAGGAAGAGGGCTGGATACTAATCCTAGGTGTGTTTGTAAAAATCGGTGGTGTTTGGCTAGCTAATTAGGAGGAAAGGGCAATGCTCCCTAATTACAGCAGCAAAGATGACTGGAATTTTCATTCTTGGCTCTCTCTTCCAGTTCCCTTGGCCTTCAGCCTGTCTGGGAAATCTTTTTGCCTTTTCCCTTCCATCACGTAAGAAAGTCTATGCTTCCATAAAAGTTAATAAGTTCATGAAGAACAATATGATTTTAAACATAGGTAGCTTTTCAAAGTATTGCAATTTTAGATGTGGTTTCAGCTTTGTTTTTGTGGGCTTTTTTCTTTCTTTCCTTCTTTCTGTCTTTAGGAATACTCAGAAGTCGATGTTGGCATGCTTCTGCCTTCATGGTATAATAGGGAAACAGAGAGGGAGAGAAAGGCAGAAAGAGAGAAAAAGAGAATTTTGAATATTTTTTAAGTATTTAAATAACAATCCTTTTTCTTTCTCTATGATAAACACATAACATGGGGTCAATTTACTGACTTCTTACTATAGTGGATAGATAATTGCCTTCTTCAGGCTTTCCCTTTGTTTTCAGAATCTGTAAGTAGTTTACATTCAGTCATCTGCTGACTGCTGTGCAGTCCTCTTTCAAACAAACAAACTCCTCCAGGTGGGCGCGGGTTGGAGAATGGCACAGTCTCATTGTCTCGTTGGACACATCCAACTCCAACTCAGGAATCTGTGGGGGAACATTAGTCACAAGGATGTCAGACCTCCAGAGTTCTTTTTCAAGTGCAGCTTTGAACTTCAGATGCCAGGATCGCTGGCTTCTTTCAATGCTGGTCGTGGATGGCCTCTTTTTTGAATGGCTGTGTTTGGCTCAGGACCCAGAACACGAGGGCAAAAAAAGCCCTCATGTCCATGTCTAAAGACCTGTGTTCTCGGCTCACTGCGATTCGCTGTCTGATCAGCAGCAAGTCACTTAACCTCGGTGAACTTCAGTTTTCTCATCTGTAAAATGAGATGTAAAGCCCGAGGTCCCAAATGGATGATTTCATGATCTAAATGAAGTTAATTAAGAAACCAGCTCCAACCCTGTGATTCATAAACAGGAAGACAAGGCACCCCATCGCAGGCTAAACAGCACAGGACGGCCAGGTCCGAGAATGTTCTTTTGGGAAGAATGTTCTGGAAATGTAAGATGGTTGTGAGGGCTCATTATGGTATATTTATAGGATGTTCCTCCATAGGCGTTTCTGGGAGGTGATCTTCCTGGTGTGTAGACCCTACACCTTCCAGGACAGAGGGCGGTTAACACAGAAGACGTGGAAGGCAGCTTCCCATTTTTGTCTCATTTGAGTCCCTTTTGGCTGTCACTCAATCCATTGTGTGTATTTTTTTTAAGCAGGAAGACACAATGTTCTGTGCAATGATGATATTTATTAATGACTATTTTTCTATTTAGAGAAAGATGTGTGTGAATTCCTCACTGTTTGTATTACTTTTACTGAAAGGAGTGAAGTTTTCTTCAAAGCTGCCCTTTTGCGGGGGTGAGGGGAGGGGATGGGGGGGTCCTGTTGAATGAAGCTGGCTGGTTGGAACAGGAAGCATTATGACTCCCTGAAAGTTCTTTAGTCCCTGAAAAAAAGACGAACAGAAATGAAAATACTGTGCTTTCTCTAAGAAAATGCCAGTGGTGGGACAGGTGAGGGTAGAAGCCTCATCATCCCCTCCCCTGAGCAGTACCCTCTTGACAATTTCCTTTTTTACCTTCCATTTCTGGTCACTTCACACTTGGTTTTGATTTCTCTGGGATGTATAGTTTATTGCCAGATCTTATTTTGGGTGCTTAAATAACACTGTCCCATGGCTCCCTTGTTCCTTCATGACTGAATAACAATTGTGCAACACCCCTCAAACTACAAAGGATTTTCGTGGGATCTTGGACATTCCATCTGAAGGGGCAATAATGAGGGAAAATGGGAGCACCTGGGTGGCTCAGTCATTAAGTGTCTGTAGGTCATGATCCCCGGGTACCGGGATCGAGCCCCACATCAGGCTCCCTGCTCGGCGGGAGACCTGCTTCTCCTTCTCCCACTCCCCTTGCTTGTGTTCCCTCTCTCACTCTCTCTCTCTCTGTCAATTAAATAAATACATAAAATTAAAAAAAAAGAAACCCAAAGCAGGAAAGCCAACCTGACCTTGGGGACGTCAGCCAATAGAAGGTACACTTAAGTGTAACCAATCTAAGTGTGGGGCTGCAGTCTTTTGGTTTTGAAATTTCCTACTTTATGCATTTATTAGCTTGATTTGAAAATCATCTTATACCTCTACATTATAATTTTTAGGTCTTATGAAGGAATTACCGTAGCTTTTAACCATAGCATGAATGTACTTTGTAATTAACATTTTCCCTCTCGTTCTGAAGGATGCACGGCCTCTATTCCTCATGGTCCTTCAGCTCCGCTCCTCTACCCTTTGCCCTGTTCTGCGCTCCCAGAGACTGACCTCTACCCCTGCCAGCGATGGCTCCCCTGACTTTTGCTTTGATCTGGGTCCAGCAAGAGACCCGAGAGTGGCAGGAAAATGTGGTTGGGTGTTTATCCCCATGACCCCTTCCCCAGCAAGCCACCACTGGCTGGTTGTCCCTCTGTGAAAGGCCACAGCTCCTGTGAGGTGACCCTCTCCATTCGGTCACCCGCTTCAGTTCTAGCATCTACTCTGCCTCTTGCCTCTTTAGGCCTAGAAGTAGTGGCATTGTTCCACTGTGGCCGGCCTCTGTGCGGTGCCTGTCCCTTGTTAGGTTCCCCTAACCCCCCCTCCCAGACCTCGGTAAACATGGCCTTTGTTCAGCTTCCTTCAGACGATCCGGTTTGAATGTTCCATCTGCTTCCTGCGGGACCCTGGCTGCTACGTAAGTCTAGCATGAGGGCTGGCCACCCCGGGTCCTACCCAAGAGTGAGGTGTGGGACTGTGAGGCTTGCGTCCATCGTAAGCTTTACTAAAACCTGGCTTCTTCAGTGGTCTTCACACTGTCACCATGGAAACTGAACATCAAAAGACAGGGAACATACCCAGTTCCTAGAAAAGCATCCTTATAGCAACAGAAGGGCTCATGGTAAGTTGAAGTGGGATGACTGCAAAGAGAAAATCAACGAAATAAAATATCCAAAACCCTAGTAAAACCAAATTTCTAATGGGAAGCTGGATCACAGTAGTCACTGCCTTCCTTATAACAACCAGAAAAAAGATGCTTTTTTTTTTTTTTACTGTTGTTCTTATGACAGGTAAAAATTCACTTGTAACAGGTGAGTGTATGATGGCTTGTAGACACTGTAGATGGGCAAGTGACCCCGAAATGTAAGAAGAATAGCCTGAACAGTATCACAGTCCCTGACCAGCCTTTTCAGGTCCACGTTATAATCACATGCGGGCGTATAGGTCATCTCTGAGTAGGACACATCAAATTGTCTTTGGAATGTTACAGAGCGAATGAGAGACAAGCAAACATTCCAGAGCCTCGCCTTTTCTAGGGAGATCATGGAACCCAAACAGTATGCCAATAAGGGACCCGTGTATTTCCTTCTGTGAAGCCAGTGTGTGCATTTTGTCAAAATTGCATTTTAATACAATCCTGATAGTTTCCACACCCCAGCTGAGTCCCTCTAACTCTGGATCAGTCAAGCAGTTGAATCTGTGAAAGGAGTGGATACAGTGGGTATCCTTGACCTGGGTGAACCATCTACTTTAGAGAGTCACAGATTTTAGTTACTTGATGGTTTTTCTTGCCCAAGTAGATATGTGTGCATATGTGTGCATGTGTGTATATACCTATGTGTGCACGTGGAAGGGATGATGGCATGTGTAGTTATTTTTGCTAATTAGGGAGAGATCTGGGTTTTATGAAGCCTGAAGCTTACATAATTTGAGGATCCCACTTTAGGTAAAAGGATGGAAAATTAGGAATACAAAATTAGGCATATAAATGAATGTTTACTTAAGGAAAAAGAGCCCATAAGAAGTGCCAAATTTCTAAAAATGACAATTACCAAATGTCAGAAAATATAGAATAACAGGCCGTTAATAAACATTTTATGACATATTTTTTAAAAGATTTTATTTATTTATTTATTTGGGTGGTTGAGGGGGGGAGAGAGAGAGAGAGAGCACAAATTGGGAGAGGGACAGAGGGAGAGGGAAAGGCAGACTCCCTGCTCAGCAGGACTCGATCCCAGGACCCTGAGATCATGACCTGAGCTGAAGGCAGAGGCTTAACTGACTGAGCCACCCTATGACATATTTTTCTAATACTTTCCCCCTTACATTTTAAATGGCATACTCTTTGGTTGCTTCCCCACATGACAACAATTTTCTAATATTTCCCATATAGACAAAAGAAAAATTCTTTTATCCTTCTTCTAACATAGGTTATTGGTACTTATTTGTTGTTCCTGCTACTTGGAATATATAGAACAAGCCATTTCATAGACAGTTGCATTCACTGCTGTAGTTTGGGATCTACAAAAAGTGGAACTTTAATAAATTCTATTTCATGTGTGCCCACTTAAAAATGTCTGCTACCTTTATAATTCTATCTGTTTCATGATAGGAAGGCACCTCTGACGTTGACGAGGACTGAATCCTTTACTCCTGATTTTACGTGTCTGATGGTTGGAAGATCTTTTCCATAGACCATTTTTCTCCTTCGTACAATTCAAACTTTGTTTCTCTTCCAGTACCCACACAATTCTTGTGCTGGATGCCATGGGACACATTCTTAACATATGACCTCTAGTCTCACGTCTTCATGTCATGACAGTCGGTGAGTCAGCATCATAAGCAGTGGGAGTGTTCCTGGAGATCATTCTTGCACTTTGCAACAGTAGCAAAAATGTAACTATACGTGGTAGTGACCATGAGCCCCATAAATATATTCCATGAAACCCCAAACTAAATGTTTCTGACTCAGCTGCTCCTTAGCCAGATTCTTAAAATATACCCTGGGTACTTCAATACTAACCTACAGGAAGGGTGGGGGTGGGGGGGGTCAAAATGCAAAAAGATGACAGTCTTTTTTTTTATTGAAGATTTTATTTTTAAGTAATCTCTGCACCCAGCATGGGGCTCAAACTCACAACCCTAAGATCAAGAGTCCCACGTTCTATTGACTGAGGCCACCAAGCGCCCCAAGAGATGGCGGTCTTAAAAAGATTCTGGTTAAAATAATCTTTGAGTATGTGTGTAAGTGTGTGTGTGTGTGTGTGTGCGCGCGCGCGCGCGTGTGCGCAAATTTTATGGACATGTGGCCATGTGAAAAATATTACAGATCCTCTTAGGACTTTGAAAGGGTCCTTGCAAGTAAGGGTCCCTGAAGCTTAAGCATTATTAGCTTCATGATAAATCCACTTCTGTTAATTATATTAGAAAGCTTGTCTGTTACCTCACTCCCGCACTGAGAATGTGACCCTAGATTTTATTATTACGTAGAGTTGACTTTTAGGATAGGTGCATTTTGTTACCTATTTATGACTCTAGTTCCTTCTTCCCTCCCTCTGTCCCTCCATTTCCCCACTCTTTCCCTCTTTCCCCTCCTTCTTCCTCAAATATAGGAGGAGAATAAGTGTTTTTTTTTTTTTTAAGATTAACTCATTTGCTATTCTTTCATTCTCTCTCTCTCTGTTTTTTGCACTTTCTCCACTTTTTCTTCTATCCCCTCTTGCCTCTTCTTTCAGCAGAAATACAGCATTTCGTGGGTGTCATTTCTGCCTCTGCCAACCAGTCCCCTGTGGTTTGGAGTCGCACAAGAGGAGGGTCCCTTTCCCTGGCCCCATGCTTGGCCAGGAGACATTTGTGGCAGAGAGAGCGCAGAGAGAGGACTGGACCGGCAGGAGGAGGCCCTTCCAGGGAACTCCCTGCTGGTTTTCAGGCGGGGAGGTTCTGTGCCCGCGTCAGAGGGCGTCGCTGCCTCACCAGCCCAGGACGGCCTTGGGAAGGTGCCCGCTGACATCGTTTTGTTGAAGAATGTGCCAGTGGCTGCATCACTAGAGATAGCCCAGCATGCGTTTCACCCCCGCCGTCCTTCTCTGGGTCAGTCCTTAACGGCTAAGGAAGGTTTTCATAAGGTTTCCCGTCACCGAGACAGTTTTGTCTGTGGCACCACATGGGGACAAATACAAGACCCGCCCTCAAAGGAGACTTTGAAGGTGAGCCACCAGCAAAGTAGCTTAGTGAAACGCTGAAGGCGGTTTGGTAGTCCGTTTGCAGGGACTAAAATTCAGGAAGCCCAGGGCAGCTTCAGATTTGTCATCCAAAGCAAAGCCAAATCCTGACAACTGGACAACTCCGAGATCCTCTGGCCTCTGACCGCAGTGGCCAGATGACAGCCCCCAGCTGCACGTGGCTACTAGGTCCTTGGTGAAGGGCTAGTGTGTTTTGATATGTTGGGTTAGATGAAGTAATTGTTACTAATTTCACGTGTTTCCTCTTACTTTTTAAATGCAGTTACTAGGAAGATTTATTTACTTATTTTTATGTATTTATTTTTTAGATTTTATTTATTTATTTGACACAAAGAGACAGCATGAGCACAAGCAGGGGGCACAGCAGGCAGAGGGAGAGGGTCTCTCCCAACACAGGACTCCAACCCAGGATCCTGGGACCGTGACCCGAGCCAAAGGTAGACGCCTCACCAACCAGCCACCCAGGCACCCCCTAGGAAGATTTAAATGACGTCAGCGACTCACTTTATATTTCTGTAGGTGGAGCTGGACTCTATGTTCCATTCTGTATGAGTGGAAGGGTATAGGCTTCCTGGAGGTCTAGGGAGACGCTGTTTCTGTTTTCTACAGGACTGGGTAGGCTTTCAGATTTTTTTTTACTATTGAACAAAACTCTGAAACATAACGAATCGGAGTAGCAGGTCATTCTTTTTATATGGAGTTAGGATAAGGAACCCTGTGGGGGATGTTGCACATTAAACCACAGAACAAGTTCTTTGCTTTTAGGAAAATATTTCCCCCAAAGCTTATCTCTTGTGACCTTTCTTCTGCCGATCGTAATTCAGCAGTTGTCTTGGATGTCTGTAGCCTCGGGCCTCATCACAGGGGTGTCTGGAAATGGTTCTCGCCCCTCCTTTCGACGGCAAGCTGCACTTGGTCTACCAGGAGAAAAGAAACAGGCGCTGGGATTTGTAATTGCCTGCGGTTTGTGCTTCCAGCATTTTGGAAGGTGCATTGACTTGTTCCTCGGGGTCAACTTTGGGGTCGGCCTCACCGGGGAACCTAAGTGAGAAGAACCCATGGTATAGGATTTACTGATTGACAAGGGTATCCCGCAACACTTTGTCGATGAGTGACTGAGCTACGCTGCTGCTAATACAATATTACTTACGTGATTCGGATACTAGAATGAGCCTTGTGAAGAAACAGTATGAAGTCTGTCCTAGAAAGAGAGCCTGTGCCTAAATCTGCGTGACTCCCCAAGGCTTTCCCATCCTTTAGCCTTTGCTGTGTTTATTTGTATGTAGTGAGTTTTTGTGTCTCCTTGCCTAATCATGTATTGATTCAGATTCTAGTTGATGGATCATCAGATTCTAGGCTGACATCAAGGAGTATAGTCTTGAGGTTCAGGTTTGAAGATGTGAGTTTGACTTGGTGACTCTTCAATGGATCCAGTCCTTTATGGTAAGAATGGCCATGGCCTTGTCTTCAAGGTAGTAGGGCCAACCTGACCCGTCGGCTGCTTGTCTTGGAAAACAACCTAAAGGAATATATTAACAAGCAATTTGACCAACACCTGCATCCCATCACCCACGCCATGGCCCTTGCCCTGCCGTGTTCTGCACACAAAACAAGACACTTCAGTTTCAAATTTTTGTTATGATTTTGAGTATTGAGGCTCCCTGCATAAATTAAAATGATAGCTTAAATGATTGTCTTTGGAAGATGCAGTGGCTTCATTCTCTTGTGCATTTCCGCCCTCACGTGGCACCATATTTAAGAGAGAGCACGTTTGTTTTTGTGCCTGTCATGGTACAGACTTTCTAGCCAAGGGGCAGCATCCAGTTTTGTTGGACGTGTTGCTTCTTCCATTTCCTATCGGTCTCCTGTGTTGGCTTATTCCCAAACCGCCCACCCCCAGTTCCTTTTTCCTTCTTCCATACTCATCAGGTCTGACCTCTGTTAATAACAGTTTTTGGAGTACTCCCTCCAGTTTTCACTATTCCGGGTCTTTGCCTTTCCCAGCTAATTTGAATCCTGCCCGCCAGTAACCCGTCCCCCTGTGGATCACACCAGGACCCTCCTGGGGACCCACATTTGGCTGGGGCTGAAGGATGATGTCTAGCAAGTATACTTGTCGGCTTCATAGGCTGATCTTAAGCCTTTGCCAATAAGCTACTGCTCGAAAACCCAGCTCAGGCCGGTGTATTCCAGTCAAGCTGGGATTCTGCCTGTTGTCTGGTTTTAGAATTTAAAGAATTCCTACGCTCTCGCCCAGAAGTCTTGAGCATGAGCACAAATATCCCTGTATCGAAGTACATTTCTGCCTAGAGGTCATGGCATGAAGCAGACATTTCTCAGTGGATTTTGAGCTGACTCTGCACATGTTTAGTTTAAGAACCAGACCTGGTACTAAGGAAACAGGGGGGATCAAACTTCTATTTCTTATGCCCTCACCATATTGTTTAAGGTCCTCCAGTGAGCTCCAAAATGTTTGGCACAATTACCCAATCCTTTGGAAAAGGTCTTAAGACTAGTATACATGAAAGGAATTATAAAGCAGCTTTTCTCCTCTGGCTTATGAACTATTCATGAGTTTGTCTTTGAGAATCAGAACTCACTGAAGTTGGACTTGACTCCTTATTATAGTTGGTGATTCACTAAATCTTTATCCTTGGAAACAATTTGTGGATTCTCTTTGTAGAAAGAGCCTGTAACAAAGTGTACTTTCACATTCCCAGGCATGCCAGAAAAAAGACATTGGACCCCACAGCCACTCAGGAAGGGGGAGGCTGACTTGCCCTGCCATTAAGTTAATCTTTCTTCCCCTTGGACTGACCGAAGGTAGGCTTTGCCAGTGAATCCCTTTAATGAAAATTATATAAAAAATAAAGTTTTTAAAAAGCTGAAACTGAGTATTAGGAAATCTCTGCCGATGTGTAATGCACATCCTAACTTCTAGTTTTGTAGCTGGCTGAACAAATGTATAGATAATCCCTCTTTTTGAAAATAGTCTACTGAGAAGCACTATACAGTTACATTTTCATAGTTTATATGGTAACAATTTAATCTCTTGTTACTCACTCCAAGGTACCTTAGAGACGTAACATTAGGAGACAGAATGTATGTGACAGAGAAATAAGAGAGGGAGAGAGCAGGTTTGGGGGGGGGCAGAGAATGGGAAATTGTTTGAATCACCGAGTAACTAGAAAAACCAAACCAAAAAATGCCAAGTAAATTACAGATGGCAGGTGGCAGCCTGAATTTAGGCATAGAGTCTCATAGGCATAGAATATCCCTATTTGAAAGTTGGTTCTTACTGTTCTAAACACACTGTTGAGTAGTGGTTCCTGTTTCATGGGTGCTAAGTCCAATAGCTTTTGTTCGCTGGCATATCTGGGAACGTGAGTAACACTTTACACATTGTCTCTACGAGGAGAATCCACGGATATCTCAGGGATAAAGATAGAGTACCTTGACTCTGAAAAGGGGTCAGTCTCGTTCCGGTGAAAAGGCACACGAGTTTCACGTGAGAACCTGGTTCTCCAGTAGAGGGTGGTGGTGGACCATGCCCCCAGCCTTAGCTCGGGAGCCTTCCGAACTCTGTTCCGATGTGTGACTGACGAGCTAGTTTAACTGAATGTCTTATTCTCACAGTACTTCATGTGAACTAAGACGAAATTCAGTGTATAGAATGTGTAATGTGTAAAGCACAGACCAGATACTTTGGAGACAATGAAGGTCACTGAGCTGTATGAGCTGTGTGGGCAGCTCTCAGGGCGGTCCTCCTGTGGTCTTTAAGAGCGTGGGCTGGGGACACAGTTTATGCTGGGATCCTGGTCCCGCCACTGAAGGCGATGGGACTTGAGAGGAAGTTGTTTCATCTTACTCAGTTTTTGGTTTCTCATCTGTAGAATGGGTATAATAATACCCACCCCTTCTTCCACCATTACCAAAAACCTACATCTGTTGGAAAACACACACAGAGACAAACGATCTTGACGTCGTCGGTGTGCTGTAATCGAGGTTAGATAAATGGCTGTAGCCCCAGAGGGTAGGTGGAGTGACGAATTAGACTAGGATCTGAAGGGACAGCTTCAAGGAGAAGTGGTCTTTGAGCTGAATGTCAAAGGTGAATAAAATCCTTTGGACCGGTAGGTGGAGAGTATGTCTGTGAGGGGGTATGAAGGGCATTCCAGGCTGAAGGCACATACATGATTTTACTTTGTTTAGATCTAAGATTGTAAAACTTCCAGTATTTCACAAAGGCTCTTCCATGCATCAAAACAATCAAGTTTTACTCAGCAGAAATTGTATGTGGTAGAATTTCCCTTATTAGGGTTTACAGATGTCTGAATTAATTTATCTAGATATTCCTCGAGTTCATGTGTTTAAAAATAATAATGGTATCAGATATAATTTCTGTTTAAGAAATCATCAAATGAAGTGATCATTTAGATAATATTTTTAAGAACGAGTGGTTTGAGAGCTTCTGAATGCCTAGTAAGGGAAAGTGTATTTTAAATGGTGAGGCTGACTTATTATTTATATGAACACTTCTAGTGATACTGGGTGTTATGCAATTTAGTGTTTTTATTCTCTCTCATATATGACTCAACACATTGTCATGACAGACCATTAGTTAAAGATGAGAAATATAGAAAACATTGATGTTAATATACAAGCCAATTTTTTTTATCATTAAAACCTATAATTCTGCACATTCTGTTCTCAAGTTGATATTCACAAGACCCATAAGTTTTATTCGTCTACTTAAAATTCTCCTATAACTCATTAAAATATCTATGATATTTCAAAAGCCAATGTTTTAGGAAGGCTATATATTAGTGATTGCAATTTGAGTTTTTGATTAATAGCAGTAAAGGCTTTCCTCACATACCGTGTGGTATTTAGAGAGAAAGCTTGAAAACAGGACACTGAAATATTTTAATTTTTTGCCTGCCATTCAGAAAGAAAGAATGAAAAGAATAGAAATTGGCCATTTCAGTTTCTTAAGCTCAAATATTAGAATTCTAAACATCTGATCATAAATTGCCATATTACGAAGTTAAAATTCAGTGTACGTCCTTTACTCCGCCTATGTTTGAAGATTTTGGTCATAAACATGACCCATATAGTATAATGAACCATCACAGATCCCTGTGTTTGCCCTTTTATAACAGATAAACTGTCTTTGAAAAGTTCATTTTTTACTTTTGCTGGGTACCTCTATAATTCTAAATAATATTCTAAATAATATTTGTACTTTTTTCAACCATGTCTCATAACTACCTTTAATACTCATGTCCAGAGTTTCATTAGTTTTAAATCTACGATTGGTTGTCTTTTTAACTCTAAATGATAAACTGTTTTTCATCTGACTCTAAATACTACCTCCTGACTCCCTGTGATATGAAATGAGGGAATTTCCCCCTCTCCCCTCACTTTTTTCTCTGACCCATTTGTCCTGTCTTCCCACTGCTCTGGGCTGTGCTTTGCTTTTATACTGTCAAGGTTTATAATATTTGAAATCTGCCAACTTGTATGCTTTCATATTTATTATAAGCTGATTATTTTTTTTTATTTATTTGACAGACAGAGATCACAAGCAGGCAGAGAGGCAGACAGAGAGAGAGGGGCATGCAGGCTTCCTGCAAGCAGGGAGCCCGATGCGGGGCTCGATCCCAGGACCCTGGGATCATGACCCGAGCCGAAGGCAGAGGCTTTAACCCACTGAGCCACCCAGGCGCCCCTAAGCTGATTATTTTTTAAGATTTTATTTATTTATTTGACAGAGAGAGACATAGTGAGAGAGGGAGCACAAGCAGGGGGAGTGGGAGAGGGAGAAGCAGGCCCCCCGCCAAGCAGGGAGCCTGATGTGGGGCTTGATGCCAGGACCTTGAGATCATGACCTGAGCCGAAGGCAGACGCTTAATGACTGAGCCACCCAGCCATGCCTATAAGCTGATTTTTAGCTCCAAAAACCAGTAGAAAGCATTTATAATATTGAAGTTACATAAATATTTTCAACTGCACAAGTGGTATGTGATTGGACCTATAAAGAAGGAATTACGATTTTGTGCACTAAGACTTTCTTACTCTAAGGGAATGTTCTGGCATTTATCAAAGCCTCATCATCAAAGTGCCCTTTGCCAAATTCTTTTTTTTTTTTTTTGCTCAAAATTATGTAATTTTTTCATTTGCTTCACATTTGGACTGTGATTTTCTTATACAGATTTTTAATTTACATAGAACTTTTAATTCCAATTCTTTTTTTCTCCCCCCTAAGCAAAATGTACGTATCAATAGCATCACCAAGATCTCCCATCCTCTTAATGATACTAACTTGTTGAATGAAATATGCTTTTTGAAGATGCTTTCTTGGAACCCCCTGACCATGTTCGAATTTGGACTCACTGGATTCTAGATCTGTCATAACTGCTGTTTTGGGATTCTCGGCCACCCCCATTTAATTATTAAACTAATTCTGTGTTTTCTTGGAATCAGTAGCTTTATGTTTGAGGATTAATTTTTCCTTCTTTTTTTTTTTTTTTCTTTTAAGTAGGCTTTATGCCCAGTGTCGAGCCCAGTGTGGGGCTTGAACTTACCGCCCTGACATCTAGATCAAGAGTCAGAGGCTTAACATTTAGCCTCCTGGGCACCCCTAATTTTTTCTTCTGTTTGAGTTCATCTTCAAGTAACTTTTTCAGTAAGGGTACGTGCGAAGTAAATTGAATACTTGCATGTCTGAAAATGCCTCACTGTGCCCACATGCTTGATGGGCCAGGTATAGATATCCAGATTCAAAGCCATGTTTTTCTTCAAACTCAAAAGGCTTTGTTCTACTATCTTCTGACATCCACAGGGTCTGCCAAGGCTGGTGGCGGCTAGAATCCTTTTACTTTCTTGGTAGCCTGATTTGGTCTCCGGTAGATAATCTTGATCTCTTTGTAGATCTCTGTATCTTCAGAGTTTTGAAATTCTACCAGGACATATCTTGCTGTTTGTCTTTTGTCTTATTCAGCCTGTTCCATAGAAAGACCAATGCCTTCCAACAGAGAATTGTCCCTCTACTTTGTTCTCTTTTTTTTTTATTTAAAGATTTTTATTTATTTATATGACAGAGATCACGAGTAGGCAGAGAGAGGCAGAGAGAGAGGAGGAAGCAGGCTCCCCACTGAGCAGAGAGGCCGATGAGGGGCTCGATCCCAGGACCCTGAGACCATGACCTAGGCCGAAGGCAGAGGCTTAACCCACGGAGCCACCCAGGCGCCCTACTTTGTTCTCTCTTGCTGAGACTCCTAATACATGGACGCTAACCCTCTTCCATGTTTCTTAATTCTTCTTTCATATTTTCAATGTCTTTTTTATTTTGCTCTACGTTGTTGGAGATCTTGACATTTTTATTTTCATAATGATTTCATATTTATTTTTATTTATTTAAGTAGGCTCCATCCCCAGTGTGGAGCCCAGCACAGGGCTTGAACTGAGATCAAGACCTGAGTTGAGATCAAGAGTCAGACGCTTAACTAACTGAGCCACCACGGCACCCCTAATACTGATTTTTAATTTCTCAAAACTCTGTTTTTCTCTGGCTCCTTTTATTTTTTCTCATTTTTATTTCATGGGTACAATGTGTTCTCAAACACCTTAAAGGATATGAATTGAATATGAGTTTGTGTTTAGGTCCTCTTCTGTTGCATGAATTGTATGTTTTCTCTAGAATCCTATGTTTGTATTTTCATCTTGATCCCCCTTTGTGCTGGTTTTTTTCCTTAAATATCTAGTAATTCTTAGTTGTTCCTTCAACTGTGTTAATGAACTAATCAGGAAATTTCTATTTGGGCGATTGATTTTTTTCTTTCGTTTCTTTGCTGGCATAATTTTCCATGGTAGCTGTCTTGGTCTGCATGTACAAGAGGTCTCTAAAATATAGTCTTTAATATATTTAATTAATGGATCTAAAATAATTTTTACTTTAAAGCACTTACATATCTAAGCGAGATAGCAAAATGATTTTTTAAAACCCTAAAGGACATTATAGCATTTTATATTCATATGAATAGGTTTGGAGAACCAAGTTTAAACATTGATGATGTAAAGAATAGTGGAATTCCTAAAATTGAAATGTAGGGCAATCTAACAAAGGAGGTTTATTAGACTGAGTGATGCGTGTGGGTTTTCTCTTTCATAGTAAAGTGCCAGTCTCCCTCTCATCTGGCTCTGTTCCTGTGACGTGATGGTTTAGGTGCCCACGAACACATCCTGTCCAATCCGTCGTCAGAAGCCATTTGCACACACTCTGTGTGAAGCCAGACCCTCCTGACAGGCTCGCACCGTGCTGGTGTTCCTCCCTCCTGCTCGCTGGCAGTGGCTGGGGTGGCGGCTTCGGCTCAGTGGCCCGGCCTGGGGCTGGCTCTTGCCTCCAGGCTGTCCTCCTGTGCGTGGCAGCTGTCTGGGAAGCCTGGGCCCGGCTCCCCAGGACTCACCCAGCCCATGCTCAGGAGCTTTGCCCCCAGGCCTTGGAGGCCTTGCGAGCCGCCAGATTCCGGCTCTTCCTTCCAGCTCGTACTTCTTAGCAACCGTTCATCTCTGACTCAGACTGTTTTATAAGGGGCACTTACATTTTTTAAAAACCCACCTCAGAGTGACCTTACAGAAGCGCGTGATGAGTGGGGGCGGGGAGAAGACAGGCTGTGTTGGTGGCCAGGGAGGCCGAGAATTGTTCGTCTCTGATAGCACAGATCGGAAAAGCAAAGGTCTGACCTGGAACCTGTTCGCCGCCTTCCTCGGGTGGCCCTGAGTCATGGGCCCGGGAGATTCAGGTTATTAGGAATTCTTGTTCTTACTGCGCCCACAGTGGGTGAGTCCGCTTAGCACTAGGACTTTGCGGTGATGAATGACAAGATCCAGCCAGCGTGTGGTGTAGGCTGAATTGTGTCCTCCCAGCATTCACACGTTGAAGCCCTACCCCGCAGTACCTCAGAATGTGACTGTTTGGGGGAATTGAGCCTTTAATTTAAAGATATAATTAAGTTAAAACGGGGTCACTAGGGTGGGCCCTAATCTCATGTGACTGGTGTCCTTGCAAGAAGAGGGTATTTGGACACAGAGGACGAGACGGCTAGACACATCCACGCACAGAGGGATGACGAGGTGAGGACAGAGAGAAGGTGAGCCTCCGCAAGCCAAGGAGAGAGGCCTCGGGAGCCAAACCTGCCAGCCGACACCTTGATCTTGGACTTCTGGCCTCCAGAACTGGGAGAAAATGAATTTCTGTTGCTTAAGCACCAGTCCGTGGTCTTCTGTTGTGGCAGCCCTCACCAACGGATACAGAGTCTTAAGTCAGCAAATTCTGATTCTTTCCCTGCTGTGCTCAGGGATGAGGGAGGAAGGCATTCTCTGGGGCCTGGGCAAGGAGCCCCGACCTCTTGATTCTAAAACCTGCATCTTTGACTTCAGGCTGCTGGTACTGTCAAGGAAAGATAGTGATGAATGTTGCTGAGTTCTGAATTTCACGAGGGAAACCGGAGAGACCGTACCTGGGAGAATTTCACAGGTGTGCGAGAGTAATTGCGTGGGATGTTCGCTGGGATATGCTGATGGGGACCAGCTGCCACGAGTCATGGCAAGAAAAATCTGGATGTTCTGGTTTGCCAAAGAATCTGACACCCCAGTGAGCTCTTGACTGCTGAGATTAAAATATGAAGTTCCTTGGTTGGGTTGTACAAAGCTTCATGAATGGAAAATGTCCTTTCCATTTTATATGTCCTTTCCTCCGCAGCTCTTCAGTGCCATTGTGTTATCATTGGCATTTCTTTCTTTCTTTTCTTTCTTTCCTTGAGTGGTGGGGAGAAGCAGAGAGAGAGAGAGAGAGAGAGAGAGAGAATCTTAAGCAGGCTCTACACCCGTGCAAAGCCTGACATGGGGCTTGATCTCATGACCTGAGCCGAAACCAAGAGTCAGTTGCTTAACTAAATGAGCCACCCAGGTGCCCCATCACTGGAAATTCTGGCACCAGAATTCTTTTTTTTTAAAATATTTTATTTATTTTATTTGACACACAGAGAGAGGGGCACAAGTGGGGAGAGGGGCAGGGAGAGGGGCAGGCAGAGGGAGAGGGAGAAGCAGACTCTTCACTGATCAGAGAGCCCAATGCAGGGCTCAATTCCAGGCCCCTGGGATCATGACTTGACCCAAAGGCAGACACTTAACTGACTGAGCCACCCGGGTGTCCCCGGAATTCTTTAACTTGAGAAACTTGAACTCTGACAGACCAAGTTCTGACCTGAGTCTCAGGTGGTTGATTCTACATAGTTCTCTCACTCTGTGGACTCAGTTTTCCTCACATTCAAAGGGACATAATCACTGCTCCCCATTTTACAGAGATGTAATTTGGGTGTTGTAGGCCTTAATTTGTAATAAGAAAGTGGACTTCAGAAAGACCCTTTCCCCCGTTCAACTCAACTTTGAAAAAGTGATGTTGCCTCCCTGAGCCTTGCTTCCCTCCTCTGTAAAATGGGGAGAGTAATGCCTAATTGAAAGGGCATTATGGGTACAGAGTGAGAACATCTGGAAAGTGTTAACCTTGCATTAATCCTTGCATACTTTAAGAGCCTGATAAATGTTAGTTGTTAACGGATGAGCATGATGATGACATTTTTAAATCATTGACATTACTAAAAAGAGGTGACTTTGTGGCTTTGGATGTCCTGCGCTATTGCTCTGTTCCATAAGAGGAACATCTGCTTTAAGACTCAGGTTAGTGAAACTATGTAACCTGAGGGCTGATGAAAAGGGGTATAGGATTTAGGATAATGTGTGGAGATGTAACTAGAGAGTGAGGTCTCATTCCAGGCGCCTGGGTGGCTCAGTTGGTTAAGCGTCTGCCTTCAGCTCAGGTCATGATCCCAGGGTCCTGGGATCGAGCCCCATATCAAGCTTCCTGCTCAGTGGGAAGTCTGCTTCTCTCTCTGCCTCCTCCTTCTCTCCCCCTTCTCCTGCTTGTGCAGGCTCTCAATCTCTCTCAAAAATAAATAAAATCTTTAGAAAAAAGTGAGGTCTCATTCCTTTCACCTACAAATGGGGAAATCTCGGTATATACTGTAAAGCAGCCTTTCTCCAGGGTTTATATGCACGGATATTGCCAGGAAACCTTGTTAAAAGGCAGATCCTGATTTGGTAGGCAGGGAGGGGGCTGGGTCCTGAGGTCCTGCAGTTCTAACGAGTTCCCAGATGAGGGCGATGCTGATGCCCCAGGTGGGCTGGGAGCAGCTAGACCCTGGAATAGACCACGGTGAGGCTGACCAGGATCCCTATTTGTAAATTCTGCTCTTGTCAACCAGTGGTTATTTTCTATTGACTTACATTAAACTTCAGAACAATTTCGTTTTCATTTCTCATTTTATTTTTGTTTTTCTTAAGATTTCATTTATTTGAGAGAGAAATCACAAGTGAGGGTGGAGAGGGGTAGAAGGAGGGGCAGAGGGAGAAGCAGACTCCCTGCCCAATGTGGGGCTTGAACCCAGGACCCCAAGATCATGACCTGAGCCAAAGGCAGACACCCAAATGACCAAGCCACCCAGGCACCCCTCATTTCTCATTTTAAATTGGCCGTCTTGCTACTATCCTGCCCCCGGTCTCTCTGTCTAGTACTTAAATGTTTTTTCTTTTTTTTAATAAGAAGAAAAACTGTGACAACTAGTATTTGTATAAAGGTTACTGTGTACCAGGAACTGCTTCCTTAAATTCTCACAACACCCAATAAAGTAGGTGCTATAATTACCCCGTCTTACAGGTGAGGAAACTGAGACACATATGGATAAAACAACTTGCTCAGACTGCTCACCTAGTGGATGGCAATGGGGATCATTTTAGGAGTTATTTAAAGGAACCCTGTGTAAATCAGGGACCCCAGGGGTAGCTAGAGTAGTTCACTCTAATTCATCAGTTTTTGTTACTCCCACTTGGGTCTCATGGTGTTTAACAAAATGCAGTGCCCGCCTTCCCAGATCCAGGGACTGTGGTGTTTATCTGGAATGCAACCCCAGACGAACTGCAGAGGCTTGGAACCTTGGAGGGGGCCTGGGGCTAGACCCCACACTGTGAGCTCATCGGGACTTTGCTAAGCGATTCAACTTGGAGAATGAAGGTCACAGCAAGCAGGACACATCCTGCTTCCACCCTAAGTTGAGTATAAATTCAACTTTTATCAACCAAATATTATTTTCTGTTGACTGACATAAAACTTCAGAAAATTTCATTTTTACCTTCCGAGCGCAGGACTCTTGCTACCATCCTGCCGCTCTCTAGTACTCTAAAAATGCTAAAATAAGGAGAAGGATAAAGATGAGAATAAGGACAAGAATAAGACCACCATCACAACCACAAGTCTGCATTGGAGGGCTGTGGGCACTTCTGGTAAGAGCCACAGTGCGTAGACCTGAGTGCATTCAAGGACAAGGATGGGGGGCCTGTGTGTTGGGGGCTGTGTAACTGGCAGTTGGGGGAAAGTGTGTGCACTGGAGCGCGCTGCTCAGAGCCCATGGCTGGTGTAACCCTGCCTTGGCAGCTACTCATCCTGGGACCTGGGACGAGTCAGTAACTCACTGGCCTTCCTTTTCCTCCTTTGTAAAATGAAAAGATGGGACGGTTTGGGGATTTTTCGAAGAGTATGTTTTGTTTTTAGCTATGGAACCCTTTCTTCGAATAAAGATTTATCTGGAAACTCAGAGAAGGAAGCAGATGAGCCATAGTTTCTTTGGTGGAAGTTGAGGTGGGAACCAGAATCAAACCTTCACCCCAGTCCCTGAAAAGCCTGATTATTCTGTATATGAGCTTCAGAACACCCATATGAGATGATCTAAATCACCCTCCCTCCACCAGATTCCACACCCTCCGTGTCTGTGTGCTCACAGGAATGGAATACGGCGTATCTGGAGTCTTCTGTTTGCAAGAGATACTTGACTGCTAAAGGTGATTTTGTCCTTGACCCCAGAGTTTGGTTTTTAGGAAGTCTAAAAACGTTTAGCAAGACATCCTCAGGGTTGACTTATTCTTAATTGGCTTAATGTTGTTGTTTTTGTTGTATTGTTAAAATCCCTTATACTAGACTTACCCTCTTGAATTTGGAACAGGGTAGAAAGATTGTTGTTTTGATTTTTTTATTAGATTTATAAGGTTGTGATATATGTAGTTACAAACTAGTCTAACCCCCTTTGGATCTTCAAATGAAAGTGGAGAGCAGGCAGAGACAAACCATTAAGATTTTCAAAAGTCAATAGGAAAGTCTTTGGAATAATTAGTTTGCCTGTGACCATGAGTAAATGGTTGCTTGCATTAGAGACTAAGTGTGAATGTTTTACTGTCAGTAAACTGCTAACTAGGCAGGGTCATACAGAATGTTAAACTCAAAGTCCCTCAAAGTGAGCTGGGAAGTTGAATTGAGTCAATGGTTTGAGGGAACATTCTCAACCTCATTGAAATGTGCCATGTTTTCTCTTCCCACTAACTTTGAACCCTGCTTCCAAGGAGTTAGTGGACCACCTTGGTAGAGGTACATGCAGCAAAAGGTGTAAGTGAGATGGAATGATGTAGTAACATTGCTGGGGCAGGTATGTGTCTTCTAGGTGTTTATTCTCTTTTCCTACCCTCTAGCAACAAGAAATTCCATCCAAAATGCAGCCCTCTGTGTCTAACATGGTCAATAAATACCCTTGTCTTTTCTTTAGGGATGAAGCTATGTGTGCAATATTTTACAGATGCCGTGGTCGGCTCTCCCTTTGGAGCCAAATGGAAATTAATGTAGAAATCATAAAAATCCAGACTCTAGTAAATCATGATGATTTAACCTAACACTTGATCCTCTTACAATGAAAGTGAGGTAGAATCTGCTCGTTCTGCAGTCATTTTCTTCCTTGTAGACTTTATCCTCCTGCTCTTTCAGCAGCACAGGAAGGTTGGAATCCCCCCACCCCCACCCGGATCCTACAGCTTATTTGTGTCAAATGAGTCACCGAAGAGGAAGAGAAATGCCTGTTGTTTTCACAGGGAGTACAGAAGGCCTTTTCGTCCCCCGTAGCCAGCGAAGGCAGGTGGGAGCCAGAGTCAAGGCAGACAAAGTGGGTAAGGGGTCAAGGAGGTAACAAGTCCACTCCTTAGTTACTGGGTAGGGGAGGCGATGCTGAAGGCGTCTGATGGCAACCACTAAGTACATTCTGTTTCTACTTCTTCCCTCTTTGTTTGAAAAGGTTTGCATGAATCACATCCTAGATACCGGTTAATTGGTAATTGCGGATTCTTTCAGCAGGACCACAGGGAGGCTTGAAGCTGGTTACACTGGGTCATTGTATCACACCTCACCGTAGCATGGTGACTACGACCCTTGGAACTGAGTTCGAGTCCCAGCTCCTCTGTCTGCAAGCTGTGACCTTGAGAAAAGTTACTTTCTCTCTAGCCTTCATTTTCTCATCTGTTACAGAGGGATTAATAACACCCTTCTTCTAAGTACTCACCTTCTAAGACTGCTGTGGGGAATCCGGTTTCTGTGTGCTGGAGATTTTATCTCAAATCCATTTTGACAAATATTGGCCAAAAAAACAACAAATAAAGGGAAAATAAAAAGAAACAGAACGAGAAGAAAGGGAAGGAGGGGGAGAGAAGAAGAAGAAGAGAAAAGGCTGACAGAAAATATGGGTGAGTTTTGTTGTCTCTCAGGCTCTTCTGATGTAGACAAAACGTACATTAGTGGCCCATTTTATAGGTTTAGAAGATAGCTTGGCAGTTTGCCTAGGATCACTGGTGAGCTAGAGCCAGGTCAAGAACTTGGGTCCTTCTGCCTGTCCCCGGTCTAGTAAGTGTTGGTTGGCACCTCCAACCTGAACAGGAAACACTGCCCTGTACCATGGGCATGAGGCGGGGGAGCAGTCTGCCATGATGGTTCTCCCCTCACCATCACCTTAGTGGAGACCAGTGCTAGCCAATGGTTGCGTCTCTTTGTGAATGACATTAATTCAGGAGAATCTCATGAAAACAGAAAATGACTCAGAAAAAAATGATTCTTTTGACATCAATAATAAGAATGCACCCCCACCCTCCCACCCCCAGTTTTCAGTATTCTAGACTTTTTGCAAAAAAAGCATTAGCAGCCTTTGGGTACGCAATAACTCTTGTATTGCTAAACTCATGTTTTCCACCAACTCATCATAATTTCAGGTGTGGTGGAGATGGCTTTGGCATTTTCTCTGATGAAAGGATTCTCCCTGAGCTGTTTCAATGTCTTGAGGAAGTTTTAGCATCCTGGGCATGGCCTCTGATTCCAGCTGCTTGGGCCTGAGCCACAGCTGTATCTCTCGCAGGGGGAGTGACCTGGGGCAATTTCTTTAACTTCTCTCCACTTCAGCTGCCACATCTTTAAAATGGAGATCGTAATGGTGCGTGCGTTAGAGGGTTATAAGAAATCAGCAAGGGAATCTTTGTTTGGTGCCTGTGCACACACACACACACACACAGAGAGTGCCCTCAGTACAGGGGAGCTATGAATAGTGATAAAGCTGCTCTGTCTGCAGTTTGTGAAGCTGATAGGCGTGACCTTAGGTAGTGGGCATTGATATTCTTAGTAAAGTCCTTAATATTTCCTTTCCAGTCATCAAAATAATTACATGGGATCCACCTGGAAATCATAAGCAGAAACTGGGTCTGCTAGCACAGAGATACCTGTGTGCTATACAGACCCTTCTAGTCTTGAAGAGTGCTTTGTGTTTAAGGGCTTGGTGAACTCTGTTCTTTCAGTTCTTAAAGTTGATCCTTCCAATGGAGTCACAGATGAGCTTGGGTTGGGGCCAACCATCTGGGCTTATAACAAAGTATCGGCAGAACATAAGTTCAAGGGGAATGACAAATCAGTGCTTCCCTGTTTTCCTGTGCCTTTCTAGTTAGGGTCCGGAAGGGTCTTCTTCCTTATTGAATATGACCTTTTTTTTTTTTTCCAAGATTTTATTTATTTATTTGACAGAGAGAGATACACCATGAGAGGGAACACAAGCAGGGGGAGTGGGAGAGGGAGAAGCGGGCTTCCTCCTGAGCAGGGAGCCCAATGCGGGGCTCGATCCCAGGACCCCGGAATCATGACCGGAGCCAAAGGCAGACACTTAACGACTGAGACACCCAGGCGCCCTGTGAATGTGACCTTTCAAGAAATGTCATTTTCATCTTTCCCAGGGGAATCTTTTTTTTTTTTTTTTAAATGGAATTCAATTTGCTTTAGGTTTCTTTCTCTTCGCTAACTTTGAAAGGTGAGGCAGGGGCCCGTGCGTGTTTCGTTATGGATAGCGGCTCTTCCTGTGTCTCAGCTCTGCCATAAATCCCATTAGAGTAGGCTTCATCTCCTAGGCCAGGTCTTTTCACACAATCTGTTGTTAAGATGTGCTGTTAGCCTAAGAACATGCAGCATCTCTGGGGACCATACCTTCCCTGCAGACAGAGCCGGGCGCCGTGGCCCGCGAAGCCCCCGGACAGCAGAGCCGAGCGTTGCCGGGCGGAGTCGACCTGCTTCTGCGTTCTGTGCCGCCTCGGGCCGGTCCCTAAAGTCCTCTGGCTTTAAGATGTGTCATCTCTGATGCTCTGAAGGGAATTATTTAAAAAATCCTGTCCAGTGCTCTCTTTCCCTTGAGCAGGGTTTTGTGCGGAGTTATTATTTGTACTGGGGTTAGGGTTCTCTGACCAAATAAATTTAGGAAATGCTTATCTTACTCTTTTACAGAGTTACAAGGCACACGCGTATTCATGTCTCTGAGAAATCCATGGTTAAGAAACCTGTCTAACAATGCTCAATCAAGTATTTCTCAAATATAGGTGACTATGCAAATTAAAGCGTTTTTATTCATTCATTTTGCTGGCTGACAGTTGCTTTCCTGGGAAAAGTTCCGAGGGGTTCTGAGGGAGAGGCTTGCACTCGAGGTTCCTAGATGATTGAGTTACGTACGGCAAGGAACATACAACAGTATCTCTGATTTTTCTTTTCTTTTTTTTTTTTTAAAGAGAGCAGGCATGTGAGTTGGGGGTGGGAGGGACAGACGGAGAGGGAGAGAGAAAATCTCAGGCAGGCTCCAGACCCTGCACAGAGCCGACTTGGGGCTCCATCTCATGACCCTGAGATATGACCTGAGCTGAAAACAAGAGTTAGACACTTAGCCGACTGAGCCACCCAGGCACCCCAGTATCTCTGATTTTTAAATGACCTTGCAGAAGTACCATTGCTATGTAATTAGAAAATGGTTGTACGTTTTTTTTGTTTTTTTTTTTTTAAAGATTTTATTTATTTATTTGACAGACAGATCACAAGTAGGCAGAGAGGCAGGCAGAGAGAGAGGAAGAAGCAGGCTCCCCGCAGAGCAGAGAGCCCGATGTGGGGCTCGATCCCAGGACCCTGAGATCATGACCTGAGCCGAAGGCAGATCCTTTAACCCACTGAGCCACCCAGGGGCCCCTGGTTGTACGTTTTAAACCGTTTTTGAGCGATTGGTTCGTGGAGTCTAGTAAATCACCCAAGTATTTGTGCTTCACCTAACAAGTCAAATCTGGGAGGTTGTGGCTTGAAAGGAGCTGCGTTGCACTGGCTGGTGGCTCCCAAGTCAGTTCAGCATCGGCTCACCCTCCACCCTTGGCGTCCTGCCTTATGAAAGGCCAGGAACCCATGCAGGCTGCTTTTCGCTAGAGTCCTGGGTTAGCTCCAGGAAATAGTAGCAGCACTACCCGTGGTTTCTTCCTCTCCTTTTCATGTCAAATATGGTAGGAATCATAATCTGGGATTTCAAGGGAATAGGAGAAACTAGCTTCCATTATATTTGAAATGAGGCTAATGAGAACAAAAAACAAAAACAAACAAAACCCAGCAGTTGTGAAAGGCTCCTATTCCACTGTTTGGTAAGATTCCCAAGACACTAACAAAAAAAAAACAAAAAACCATTAGGGTAAAGCATGAAATCACTGTCATGAGAATGTTAGGCATTAGGCGTAATCAGAAGATTTCAATCAATGTGACTGGCCTTTTGGCAGCAGCTGACATAAGACAGCTCTGCGAATGCCAAGCATTTTATCAATGAGGGGTCCAGTTGTGATCCTTTGTCTGGCGCCTGGTGATTTGGCCAAGTCAGGAGAACGTTATCAGAAGCAAAAAGTTCCAGGCAGTGGCCTGGGCTCGCAGGAGAGCGGTTGGGGTAATCCAGGAGTATGGCTGTCCCCAGAGCCATTTCAAAACAAAACAAAACAAAAAAGCCAGCTAGAAGAGAGTAAGCCAGGGATGTGCAATTAATCAAACTTGATATTGAAACAATGTGATCATGTAGTCTTTCCTTCCAGTGGGTAGTTTATGGGCTTTATATTAAATTAATATCTCAGAATGGTTTTGGTGCTTATCTTAATTACAGGAATTAAATGATTTACCCGCACACTTAAAACAATTATGTCAGTTTCCTCCAACCTCCTAACCAGCGGCTGGGGATAGTTGTCCTAAGTGTCTTTTCCCATTTAAACTGTATCTTCATAATGTTTCCAATTTGCAAAAGCCCCAGTGTTCCAAAATAACTAGGAGAAACTCTGGACTGTGGGTGGCGGGTAATCCAACCCAGCATCAGGGCATTCCTGACTAAAGGAAAAAATGTCTCTTTCCTGAGCCTTTCCGGATGAGGTCATTGTTTTCAGACAGCCTGTACCTAATATAAACGGGCTCAAAGTCCATGGCTTGCCTCAGACCCGTGTGTTGTCAGGGAACCACATCCCAAGCCATGAGGAATAGTCTGGCTGATAGTAAAAGGAACCTGCTCGAGTTATAGTATTTTTGTTAAATCCTTGTATTCAAAAAAGCAATAAGTGCCCATCTGGTGAGACAATGTAATTCATTAAATGATAAAAAGGAGGCAGAAGGCTTGGGAAGATCAATCTCTCTCTCTCTCTCTCTCTTTTTTTTTTTGCCTCATGTGTTTGAGTTATTGTGAAATGACAGTGACCAAAATCTGGATTCTGGATTGTGCAGAGTGGAGGAAAATCAGAGGGTCATTCCGGGCGAGTTTTAATGGCGGAAGGGATGATTTTCTGCAGGTGCGATGTCAGGGAACTGGTGTGTTCTTAAGAGTGGTCTTCAGAATTGGTGGGAGCCAGAGCGGGGAGAAGAAGAGGGTGAGGACTCTGTGCACGAGGAGGGAGCTAGAATCATGCAGGAAACTTCTCGTTCTTCCTGAGTTGGCTGGGGCACACCCTCTGGGTGGCACACCCCTTTCTGGAGTCCGGCTCAGCCCACGAACTCCTGGGAGGAAAGCCAGGGCCCCAGCCTTCCCTCTGAGTGGATGCAGTCCTTCCGTGTGTGCCCGGCCACCTTGTGAAGAAAAGCTGACATCTTAGCTCTCAGATCTGTGTGTTTAGTGAATGACCTGGGAACAGACTGAGTTCATGGAGCCTCATCACGTGGTTGAAGGCAACCAAGGTTTGTTTGACTGTTCATTTTGTAAACTTGGCATACGTGCTGCCTGGGCCAGACCATGTCTTTAAAGATGGGGAGAGTTCAGAGGCGTTTTCGTTGGCTTAAATAGTTTTATGCTTATTTACAATATATTAACACTCTATGTGCATAACTTTTTTTTGTTGTTAAATATGTATCATCTTTAGCAACGTATTTAAAGATATTATTAATATAATGAGGTTTTAAAATTGACATGACTAGTTTGTAGTGGGAATCCAGCTAAATTAAATTAAATTAGGGATGCGTGGGTGGCTCAGTCGGGTAAGGTTCTGCCTTTAGCTCAGGTCATGATCCCAGGGTCCTGGGATGGAGGCCCATGTAGGGCTCCCTGCTCAGCAGGGGGTCTGCTTCTCTCTCTGCCCCTTCCCCCATGCTCTTTCTCTCCCCCCCTCCCTTTCTCTCTCAAATAAACAGAATCTTTCAAAGAAATAAATTAAATTAAATTTAGATTGGTCTGTTGGAGCACTTTAAAAAGGGTCTTCAGTGACTGTGAGCGAAGCCTGTGATTCCAGTTTTGCTCCTGTGCCCCCCCCCCTTTTTAAGGCCCCATTTCCATGACAATACTTCCGTGTTAACATAGCTCTGAGATGAATTCTTTCCTCTTGAGGATGTAGTTTTTGTGCCCCTACATGGGGGCACACAGGTGGTTTGGGTTTGGATCGCATCTCTAGAATGTTTCCCCCATAGTTGTGCTTTGTGGGAGATTGTCCTCTGGAGAGGCTGGCTTCAGGAGGGACCCAGCTTATCCTGCTCAGCATCCCCAGGGACTGGCAGACACCACCCCAACTTCAGAGGCGGCCTGACACTGTCTTGCGGGCCGTTCCCTTGAAGCCAGCAGACTGTGTCGATTCGTGTGGCCTCTTTTGATACTGGGCCCTTTAAGATAAGAGATTGTAACTTATTTTGGTTTCAGAATACGCTAGCGGGTAGTTCCATGTAAGGCAGATACTCTCTGTGCCCTCCCACCTTCACTTCCCAGCTCTTTGCCCTTCTCTGCTTACCAGGACGTCCAGTGAGCTGGCGTTTACCTTCCTACCCAGGACAGGTAGGACCGGGGGACCTAGCTCTCCTGCACCTCACATGTCCACACTTGTTGAGAGGTACAGGGGACCTGCAGGTTGCACCCTCCGTGACTGATGAATAATTCATGGTGACTTCTTATGCCATAAAACTTTCTCCTGCAAATGAATGTTATTTTGAAAGACAACGCTGATTTAAAACTCCGCCAGTGTTCCCTATTCTTTATTGATCTCCCTTAGACATATACTGGGAAGACAAAAGTTGACAAACATCAGAAAAATAAAATGTAAAAGCTGATAGGGACCCCATGTGGGCAGTCAGCCAACTCTGTCAAAATTTGTTCCCCCTTACTCTTTCTAAAGTATAACATCACCTGATGTTATAAAAGGCCTCTAGATGCTCAAATAATGTCTGGGCTCTCCTCGAAGATAGAATCTGAATTTTAATTATAATGTGTACCTTAATTAGTATTAATGTATTACTAGTATTCGAAGTTGGAAACTCTGATTCGATGGCTTTTCCTAAGTGAAAGGGATAAAATTAGAATGTCTCAAGATGTCTGCATGTCTCTATTTGAATAAACTTGGAGCCCTCTCTTTTCCCTGCACTGTAAAAAGAGTGGATTTTGGTTTTGATTTCCAGGAAAGGTAGGGCAGGTTTTAGAAAATCTTCCATGACAGAGAGATTATAAGTAAACCGAGTAAGCCATATATCTGATTATATTTTTTTGAGGTCAAACTGGAAAAAAAGAAATAATCTTTCAAAAGAATTTCATTTCTTTTCTCCATTTTTTGACTACTCTTTCTTTCTACTCCATGGCATATTTTTAAGGGATTTGGAGTCTTTCCACTCGCTGCCAGCTGGAATTTACAGAACGTGTATCTCTAGAACACTCAACAGTTGACTTGAATCTCGGTCATAATTAAATGGGAAGGCTGGCAGATTATTCTGA
Organism: Martes martes; assembly: GCF_963455335.1. Classification (NCBI taxonomy): domain Eukaryota; kingdom Metazoa; phylum Chordata; class Mammalia; order Carnivora; family Mustelidae; genus Martes; species Martes martes. Next base: position 15,604,421 of record NC_137902.1, read on the forward strand.
GACTCAAAAACAGGCACACCTTATGTTTGGAACATAAGGACTTTCACTACTCTGCATTGTTTTAAAAGTATCCTCCATTGGGGAAATTGACAATACATTTCACTTACCTACTTTTTAAATGGAAGGATATTCTGAATGGATCTATAACAAACAAGTCTGACCACTCTTAAATTTTGTCTCTTTTTCCTGCAGCTGGGTTCCTGATACCTTAAAGCTTTAACAAAGCTATCCTTGCTCACCCATCCCTCTTTAATGAGTATATCATTTTATCCTTTCTCTCCTGGCACACCTTGAAAGCATTGGCTACTTAGATGACTGTTGATTTACTACCTTCTGCTCTAAATGATACGCTTAGAGCTGGTGTTTGCATACAATTAATAGTAGTTTAGGCATACAAGGCACCCAACCTTCTCCTTTATATGAAAATCTAACTGTTGGGGCACCTGGCTGGTTCAGCGGGCGGAGGGTGCGATTCTCAGGTTGTGGGTTCCAGCCCCAAGCTGGGTGTGGAGACCACTTAGAAATAAAATCTTTAAAGGTTGGGGTGACCGTCAGGATATCAATTCAGGATACCGGGACTGGGATTTTGCAAGACTTATCTCTAAACGCCATTCCTTTCCAAAAAGGGGGAGGGGGGATGCAACGTGCTGGCGAGCACTCCTTTTAGATTTCATCTGAGAGAATGGAATGCTGGACAGGTTTTTCGGCTTTAAGAGGCAGTCACAGCTGCCACTGCAAATGAGCTCTGCCAAGGTCAGTGACCAGTGGGTCAGTTAGAGCATGACATTGCCGGGGCCACTCCCAAGCAGTGGGACCAGGCTGCAGGAGCACCAGCTATTGGGTTGGCATAGAACAGTCAACAATAGAATGAGCTTTGAGAGGGCTTGTCCCCATGTCCCCTCCTTGTCCCTGTCTCTGCCCCCTCCCCCTGCTGTTGATGCTTACAGGCTCCCTTGCCTGACTGCACTGTGGTACTTTCACCATCCCCCGAAGACCACATGTCTTGAAGATCTTAATGGAATAGAGACTTCCTGAGCTGGTATTACTCTTCTTTACAATACTTTTCCTGGGACTCATACCTCACGTTGACAGGTGACTTGAAGTGACAGAGAGCTGGAAGGTGAACTGGAATGCACAGTGCCCTTAGAAAAAAAGGCACCACATTGGGGGAGTGGTATTATTTGGTGGAAAGTGCATCTCTTGACTCCTTTTAAATGACTTAAGTGGTCTGTTTTCCCGATTTTTCCTGTACAAGGTGTCATTGCCTACATGAATCCTCAAATGCAGGTACAGATGTGTGAATTTAATTAGCCATTTTTCTTCTGAGGCTCGTGGCCTCACCCACGTCTTTATCGTTATTATTTTTTTAACTTTAAAAGCACTCTCACTCTAATAGTCTGTCTCTAATTGGTAGCTTCCTCAGGGAGGGTCTGCTGATGTGTCATAGAGCCCACGCTGGACTTGGCATTAAAGCAGCTCGTTAACATTCTGTTTGTTACCATTAATTTACTAAGCATCTTTCAGCAGGTGGCAGGCACCGTGCTAGGTACTGTGCAGAATAAATCATTGTCATTTAGAATCCATAATCTTGGAAGGATCACTGGCATTATGTGTCAAAGATGAGCTGAGCAAGTCACCTACGTGACAAATTAATAACCTTCTGAGCAGGGTGAAGCATGCAAGTATTGGAATATAAGATGTTAGGGAGATAGTCACCTCGGGAGATTACGACGCTGGCTAGGGAAGGCCCAGGGGCTCCTTGGAATAGAGATGAGCCTGGTGGTTTCAAGGGGGCACAACCTGACCACAGATCATGCCTCACCGTGGTTCCAGCGTGGAGGAAGTTTGTCTCTTGTTCTCCAGAACCATCTCTGCCCCTTCTTACTGCCAAAGCCACAAGGGATTGGGGATTTATATTCCCCTTGCTAAAGTGGTATTCTCTGGTGAATTTCGAAGGTAGTTTTTCTCATCTAAACCAATGATTTCAGACTTGCAGGAGGAAAGCAGGTTCTGTCTGGACATGGTGTCAAGCTCTTGAGCTCGAGAGGCAGAGGGATTTGATTCCCAGCCTGGCTTTGGTATCTTCTAGCCGTGTAACCTTGGGCAAGTGTCTTACATTCTCCAAGTCTGTTTCCACATCTATAAAATGGAGTTAATAGGTACTACCTTCTTTATAAGATCATGAGTATTAAATGAATATGCTTATGTTTATAAAACCCGTGACACAATACCTTACTTATAATAATGACTTACATAATTACTGGTTATAGTTCTACCTGAGAAATGTAGATGCTTCCAAATTATTTATTTTGTTGAATAGTGTCTTGGAATCCAAGACTGTGTTTTTAATTTTCTGTGTGTATTTTATTTTAAATTGTATAAATCATATAAGAATAAGCTTTTGCTGTAAAAATTTCAAATAATATATGAAAGGCAAGAGTTTCCTTGACCACCATTCAAACCTAGAGGGTAACTACTATTACCAGTTTTATTTTTTCATTTTATTTTCGTCAAAATAATTCATGTTTCTAGTCTTCCAAATGAAATAGTATCTTCTCTCATGAATGGGAGACAAAGGAATGAAAGCCAGGGATTCTAGAGTTTTTCTGGCCTGACTCCCTAAGATGACCCCCCCCCATGTTGCTCAGTTCAGCTCTTTATCTATTTCATAGTTTCTTTGGACACATGACCCAACATGGTTTTTGAAAGTTTGGGGAGCTACTTCTAACCTTTATGTTTTAGATATTATCTATTATCAAGAGTATAGAAGAATTAATTAAATCCTAAACTTCCTTTGTAGTAAATCATTAGATAATGTCTACCACGAAAAAAAAAATACCAAGAGATGACCATTGAAGCCTCTTATTTAGGGAGATGGAATTAAGTACTAGAATAAACAGCTAAAAAAAAAGTTGAAAGAGGTTGCCTCCTCTCTCTTATGCCATTTCCACCTACGCCAAAAGGGACCTTCCAGCTTGGCACAGAACCTCATGTCATTTTCAGCAGGCATCCGTGGGGATTAGTCTCTGGGCAGAGAGATGAGGAGGGGGAGTGGAGGTGTAACTCCTTCCCGTAAAGACTGTCAGGGCTGTTCAGTCTTATCCTTCATCCCTGCCTTCAGTGGTACCTGGTACCCCCAATACCAGACCCTTCCTTGTTTGTCCCAGTAGGCATCTCTCCCTCCAGCTTAACTTATAGCCTCCCTGCTCTTTGCAGATATCATTCATTCACTTTCTAGCTTCCAAAACTGCATCCACACCTCGTCTGCTGGTGTTCCTCTCTTGTTGTTTTGGGGTTTTGTCAAGATGCAGAGATAAACACAGGATCAAAGCACTATGTTTAACCAGAAGCTTGAAGTTTTGGAACCTAATTACTGCCTTATACTCTAATTATCCCCCCTTTTATTTCCTTTCCTATAGCAGAATTATAAGTTCTTTGATATTAGAAACTATAATTTTTATATCTTTCAGAAATCTCTGTCATTGAGCCCATGATAGGTGCTCACTAAATTGTATTGATTAGTTATTTATCCTTTGTTCTTTGACTGTCGAGGGACATTTATGTCCCTTCTATGTCCCCTATACTTAGCAGTATAGTCATGTAAAAACCAGGTCATTAAAAAAAATTTCAACTTTCTCATTTTTGCCTTTAAGATTCCAGGGAAATACAAGAATTAGCGGTCAGTATTTTCAGGCAAATTAAGTTGTATCAATTGCCTATTGCCGTTTTATACCCATCCCAATTCAGAAATGTAAAACAATGATCATTTATTATGTTTCATGGGTCTGCATACTGAGGGTCAGTGACTTTCTTTGCCATTAGCAGGCAGTTCGGCAGACTTAATCCTGTGTTTGGAGGTAGCTCTGCTCCAGGCATCTCTCACCCTCCTCTTGGCACCAGCAGGTTGTCTCAAGCATGTCCTCATCACAGTGAAAGAGAAGGACAAGAGAGCGAGCACAAACATGCCTGATCTCTTGGGGCCTAAGTTCAGAACTGACACAAAGTGAGTGGACATCGGAAAGTGACATGGCAAAGGACTTGGCTACAAGGAGGGATAAATTGGAGTCACTGATGCCTACAGGGTCCTGTGCCATAGCAAGGGCATTGGTGAGAGTGAACCCTTGTTGACACCAAAATAAAAGTCTGTGCCTCGTTAATCTGGCAGAACTTTTTTTTTTTTTTTAAGATTTTATTTATTTATTTGACAGACAGATCACAAGTAGGCAGAGAGGCAGGCAGAGAGAAGGGAGGAAGCAGGCCCCCTGCTGAGCAGAGAGCCCGATGCGGGGCTTGATCCCAGGACGCTGGGATCATGACCTGAGCTGAAGGCAGCGGCTTTAACCCACTGAGCCACCCAGGCGCCCCAGAACTTTTATTTTTTATTTTTAAGAAGAGAAAGACAATTTTAACGCACAGGGACCTTGCTAACCATACTTGAGGAAGTCATCTACAGATGAAGCCAATGAACACTGATGTATGTAGAGCAAAAAAGCTAAGAAAGAGAAGTTTGAACACTTTGGGTGACTAGCCTAAAGCAAACTCTTTGTCAACGACAAGATAGTAACTGTTTTTAGCCTTTGTCAGCCAAACAGTCCTTGTCACAACTCACCAACTGTGATTGTAACACAGGAGCAGCCATGGATAATACAGAAATGAATGGATATGACTGAGTTCCAATAAAACTTTGCAAAGGCAGACGGCAGGCATTTTTGGATCGTCTACTGAGCTAGAATAGTGAAGGAAATAAGAAAGAGTCAGTTAAGGAAAGCTTTTTGAAAAAGGAACAACTATCTTGAAGGCAGCAAAGATTAATTTCGCTTACCAAGATATGTTTTAGAGAAGCCAGTAAAACCCGTATGGTCATTCAATAGACAGATTTTCCCACAGGCTAATGTGGCTCGGGCAGAGTGAAAACGCCACCCTCGTCCACGTTACTACTCGCTACCAATCATTTCTGCCTCTAAAAGCCTGTTTGAAAACGCGCTTACCAAGAATGTTGATGCTTTTGTTTAGCTGGAGAAAGAGGGGGAAAGAAGGTTTAGAAATAAAGCACAAGAAATACCTAATTAAAATGATTTGATTTTATGCCACTTTAAAGATTTTATTTGACCGACGTGACCTAGATTTGTATAAGGGAGCTAAGGGGATTAATAGGGATGATTTATTTTTAACTTCTAAGAATATACAGGATTCAAGTGGACGTTTGTCCATCTCAGTTGTATTTCACTTAGAATTAGTGGGTTTTGTTGGTTTTTTTTTCCTACCTCTATATTTGAAGAGAGAAAAAAAGCTCAGAATGCTGTTGGGAAATGAAGGGTCTTTCTTTCTTAAAATCTTCAGTACCTGTTTATTCATTTACATTCATCCTGTCAGTAGCCTGTTACTTGGGTAGATTTCTCGTCATTAAACTCAGATACAGAAGTCTGGAGTGTTGCTTTTAGAAAGGTGGGGAAAAGAAAGCTGGATAAGAGTCTCAGTTCTCGTAAATGTTTCCTAAAGCTTCATATCTTTCTTAATGTTTGTTTCTTGGTTTTTCTCTCCTTGTGGAAGATGTCAAAATATACATGGAAGGTGGGCACTGGAAAGTATTGTCCATTTCACTCATTTCACAATTTTTTTTTTTTTTTTTTGAGCTCCTGATTCATGCCAGTTACTGTCCTAGGACCTGGAGTTACCACAGTTGAAAAGCTGACCCCTCCCTTCATGGTACCCACAGGCTGGCGTCAGCTATGGACGTGTGGACCACAGCATGTCAGCGTGCCCCTGGGAATCCCAGGGTGGGAGTGAACCAGCCTCCTTTAGAAATTAAGAGGGACTTTTCCCAAAGTAAATAAACTCCCTCCTGATTTTACATACTTCTGATTAAAATCAAACTGCACCTTAAAAGGATTTAGAATTCTCTTCAGAGTCATTACACCCAAGGTTGGCAATAAAATTAAAAGAAATCCTGGGGAGGTTTTGAGAACACAATCATTTGAAATCGGCTGGGTTTCTTAGAAAAACACCATTTTCCCAGGTAACATAATCCTGTAAGGGCACTCTCACTGTTACTGATTATTATCTTACATCCTTCTGTAAGATACATTTGTATACATGTTTTCCTTTTTTCCTTGGGAAGTTCTCTTTCTTCTATGTCAGTACTTTCCTAGTGTTTTGTGTTGAATTGTCCCCTACAAAACATGTTGAGTCCTAACCCCCAGGGCCTGTGAATGTGACCCTATTTGGCTCTAGGGTCTTTGCAGATGATCAAGATAAGATGAGTTCATTAGGGTGGGTCCTGATTCAGGATGACTGATGTCCTTATAAAAATGGGAAATTTGGACACACAGGTAAAATGATGTGAAAACTCAGGGAGAAGACAGCCATCTACAAGCCAAGAACACCTGAGGCCACCAGGAGCCAGGAGCAATGTGGGGTACAGATTCTCCCTCTCAGCTGTCCAAAGGAACCAACGCAGCTGACACCTGAGCTCTGACTTCTAGCCTCCAGAACTGGGAGACAATACATTTCTGTCATTTAAGTGAATCAATTTATGCTACTTTATTAAGGCAGCCCCAGGAAGTGAAAACATCTCCCTGATGCATAAAGTCATTGTGAGCCTTACAGAGCTGATGCATGTCAATAAATGTGCACCTTAGTGACTGTCGCACAGGATTATTTTATTACGGTGTGGGTTTCAGCCTGGGGGGTACCATTGTGGGGCAGTCTGTATAGATCCTACGTGCTACAACGTTTGTGTGTATATGTATACATCCTACATCCTACATCCTTTCGTAGGAAAGCAGATGATCCATACTTTATAAAGACATACTTCCCCAAAGAGGATATCCAAAATGGCCAATAAGCATGTGGGAAAAGTCTCACCATCATGAGTCATCAAAATGCAAGTTAAAACCCCAGTGAGATGCCATTATTCATCTATCAGAATGGCTAAAATTAGAAGGACCCTTAGCACTAATTCTTGGCGAGGATATGGAACACCCTGAATTCTGCAGTGCTGGTGGGAGTCTGAACTGAACCAATCATTTTGGAAAGTGCCATTCAGTGCCTTCCAAAGCTGACACATGCCTATTCTACCCCAGGTGTATACTCGAGAGAAATGAGTATGTATCCACGAATGGACCCATACAGTAATAGTCATAGCAGTTTTATTCGTAATAGGCCCAAACTGGAAAAACCCAAATGTCCCAAAACAGGAGAGTGGATAATTCAGTTGTGGTTGTGGTGGACTGTTTAAAGGGAATATTACTTAGGGTGGGAAGAACTACTGATACACACAACGTGAATGAATTGAACAGGCATTATGCTGAGCCAAGAAGCCACAGATGTATCTCAAGGTAAAAAGCAAGCAAAGCATCTCCTATGATAAGTCAGAATCGTAGTTGCCTGGAGGAAGGGGTTTGCAGTATTGACTAAATACAGAGGAACCTACTAGGGTGTTGAGAATGTTCTAGATCTTGATCTGAGAGGTAGTTACATGGTTGTACACAGGTAAAAGTTCACTGAGCTCTGTACAGAGGTTTTTGAACTTTACCATAAGATGTATTTCAATAAGAAGTTTAACTTTAGAAATTATCTTGAAATAGATTTGAATGACATGGGACAAATTCTGATAAGCAAAAGTTGTAAATTGCACATATAATGTGATTTGAACCACATGAAATATTTTATGGGAGAAACTGAAAGACAAAAATTAATATTAATACTGATGTATTAATAGTGGTTTCTGGGTGGTAGGATCATGTTACCTCCATTTCTTTATGGTTTTCAGTGTTTCTCAAATTTTCTCTAATGAAGTATATCAGAAATGGAAATATCAAAATCAAATAGAAGAAACTATAGGTAAGAAAATACGTGACATATCTTGACCCTCAATTATAAACCAAGTTTGCAATTTTAGGGGTGAATTAGCCATTCAGAGATGGGTGAATTCATAGAGTAGAGTTACAGAGGGCTTCGCAGGGCAGTAAACCCAAGGAGCAGGGACGGAGGGTGTGGAGGGGAGGGTGTGGTTGAAATCAAGATTGGTGGGTGGTCAGTTAACCTAGTGTGATGTTTCTTTCGGCCTGGTCTTTGTTTCTATCTACTCCATGGATTCTGTGGAACGTCAAGTATCTGATTGCTTTTTCTAGGACTCTAACATAATCTTTTAAATCATTTGTAATTCGTATTCTTAAAAAGCTCTTTTTCTATCCTTTTGGATCCTTAGGCATTACCATTTGCTCCGTTCTCTATTTCGAGGCTGCCTTCCCCCCACCCCCTGCTCTGCTTCTCCATATGCCAATGTGAGTTTAAAAATTGTGCCAAGCAATTCTCTCCTTCTGAAAAAATAAATAAATAAAAGAACCACAGAAACACACACACACACACACACACACACACGCACGCACACGCACACGGAGCTCCAAATGATCCATCTGTCCTGTTGAAGACATCCACCACCCACTTCATCCTGGTGTGGGCTATTTTTGCTTGCTTTGTCTTGAGAGCTCCAATATTGGAAGCCTTTATAGAGCCTTCTATGAAAAGCAAGGCACTTTGTTTTTCTATTTTATACCTATTGCAGGGCACAAGGAGATGTTCAATAAATGCTGATTAAGTTGTCTTTATACAGATCATGGTCCGTGCTACCTTTGGATTTTCCTGGGCAGTTTTACTGATGGGTACACTTTTATAATTATGAAATGGATTGTGGAAAAGGTAATATTCTTTAGAATCCAATATTTTTCTAAATCTGTTCTCTGCAAACCTATATCCTCTTAGATGAGTTTAATTACTACATTTTTTAATTATCCATGATAAATTGCAGGATGTATTGAAGCCTTCTGTGAGTGGTTTTTTGGGTTTGTTTTTTTTTTTAACCACTTCTTTCCTTTTCTTGGCAAGATAAGTAATAGCATTATGCTGTGTTACTGGAAATTTTAATCAATAAAATGCATGTGTCTTTAATTAGAATGCTAGGAAGTACTGCTGAGTTGCATTTTGTTAATGCAATGAGCTGAGAGGTTCAAGCATTTATGCACAAAGGGTCAATTTGAGTAAATTGAGTCTGGATGGGAAATTCTAATATTTTTCCCAGATAACCTACAAGAAGATTCATTTTAAGGTCCAGTGCTCGTAAATATTTGTGAACCATCTCCCGTGAAGCAAACACAGAAATGGAGAAGGCCACCTTTGCTTTCAAGAAGTTCATGGTTCAGTGATTTTTTTCCTCTTTCATCTATTCCTATGGCTCCAGCCTTCGCTTTGACAGGCACTGCCAAAGATACAGCTCTGGCTTTGACTTTTCCACTAAGACTCAGAGGAACATTCCCGTTTGCTCGACACCACTTTGTAGATACTATGATGACATCCTAAACTCATTATGATATCTGAAGTTAGTTCATTATCAACAAAACTCAGTCTCTTTCCTGTGTCTCTTGTCTCAGTGGCTATACTTCTTTTTCCATAGTCACTTGGGCTCTATTCTTTGGCGTTCTAACCAAACCCCCCATATCACAGATTTATTTCCCCCTTAGTGAGCATCCCGCATCTTTGTATTCTGGCCATTTGTCCATTGGAGTCAAGTCGTATAAACACTGCCTGTCCTCAGTGTGGCTGGGTGTATGAATCCAGGCAAGAAAGGGATGGCTCCATGAGGTACTCTGTATTGTGGGAAGATGTTAGAACTGTCATGTGTTCCTTATCTACTAACAACTTTGTCTTACCCCACTTGCCCCATGGTTAGTCAAGCTTACCTATCTCTGGTCCCATCTCATCCTGGAAGAGGTGTTCTCCCTGCCTGATTCCTTCTCCCATGTGCTGATTCATAATTGACTCCTTTCCCATTTCCACTTCCCTTTTTGATCCAGTACTTCCAGAGACGGACAGCTCTTCCTCCCCCAGGCACTGCCTCAGTTGGTATAGTCTGAAGTCTTCCTATCAAGACTGCTGACCCAGGCAGCCTCCCAGATTGTGGGCCTGCCCCAATCAATGACATGGTATCAACAGCAGTAAGTTCTGGGACTCCAGAAGTAGGTATTGCATTTGTTACCAGTTCCAAAGTTCATGGAATGGGTGTTTACCACGTGGTAATAACACCCAGATTATGATTTATAGCATATTTGTGAGAAGCTATGATTTTTGATTCAGGAGAAATATTAGAGGTAAAACTTAACAGGGAAACATGGATGAATTTCAAAACCATGCTGAGAGAAAAAGCTAGAGGCAAAGAGGTAGAACCTGGATATCTATGTTTATGAAGTTCTAGAACATACCAAAGTGGTGATCAGAACAGTGGTTGTCTCCAGTGTGGAGATGAGCATAACTGTGAAGGAGCACAGGGACCTTTCTGTGGGAATGGAAGTATTCAATATCTTGATAGAGATGTGGGTTACATGGGTGGATGCATTTGTCAAAACTCATTGACTTGTACACCTAAGATCTATGCTTTTCACTGTATGTAAATTAGACCTTAATTTTATAAAAAAAAAAAGTTCAGGGAAAAATTACAGAGTAGTATGTATAATAGGATCCTACGAGTGATTAAAGATCCAAGATTATATAATGTGGATATAAACAATAATATAATGGAGAAAGGACATGTTCTATTTGTCACATGGAAGAAAATGTGACAACCTTTGCTCTGAAAGTGCTACTAGTATTACACACTTAATTGTTGGGGAGTACAGGGATGTGCACACGGTGGCTCAGGACAGAGATGCCTTAATTAAAATCTGATTTTACAAATGAGAAGGTATGACTCTTTTCTGTGAAAACTGCCAACGCTTCTCAGATCTTGTACCCCACCACATTCTGCCAGTACCCAAAATAAATCATAACTGGTTTAAGCTCAGTGAGTGGGAGGGTTTACACCGAGGTTTGAAAGAACTTGTACACAGGTCCCAGACTGCTGGCCCGCAGGCATGGTAGGCCTAGAAGCATGTCTTCTCTTTTGTGTGCGTGTGTGTGTGTGTGTGTGTGTGCGCGCGCGCGCGCGCGTGCGCCTTTGGGCATGGGCAGGGGTGGGTGAGAGAGACAAATTTTTTTTGCTGTTTTGGGGTTTTTTTTTAGCTAGTTGCAAATGTTTGAAATTTGGGAGATTTCACATAAAAATCTGAACATCTGGCCATACTTGGCCTGCATCCCAAACTAGCAATAATTGTCTGGATCTGAGTAGTGGCTGCTTCTTTAGGGAGGACTGTACTTTACATATATCCTAAGGCTCACGAGTATCTCAGGACCAACCTATGAGCCTCAATTGTTTTAATTTCTATTGTTAGTCCCATGTCTATGTCTAGAGCCCCTCATAGGGACTAGGAACTGCTAAGGGCTTTAGTAGATACATAGAGGAAATACTATTATTATATCCATTTTACAGACAAGGTAGTCTAGGTTAAAATAAGTGAAAAACTCACCTGAGTTTGCCCAGCGCTACGTAGCGGAAGCAGGTAGGATCTGAACGAGGTTCTCTGACTCCAGAGCCCAGGCATGCACTTACCCACCACATTGTTGTTCTTCTTTATGCATTTTCAACCGAGGTTCATCCATTATTTAGTACTTAACCTCTGGGTTAGTCGAGTTCTTATTAGTTTCCTTATGATTTATTTTGATAGATGAATCGCCGGTCTCTAAGCTCTCTTGATTTTGCATCCTAGCATTAAAAAAGTAAAACAACACATAGTTATGGGTATTAATTGCTGATAAACAACGCACTTGAGCTGTATCAATGTTGTGTACATTCTAAAGCATATGCATACTTTAAAATGTTAAAGGAGACATACACACACACACGTATGCTCTAGAGTTTTCTTTCTACATTGCAGTAGATTATCTTATAGTGATTACATACCCTATTTTGACAAACAGGAAACAAAATGATACCTGGATGATGATTCTTCCTGAAAGCATCTTTCACATCAGAGACTCCCAATTTTGCATCCCATAAAATTGTCCCTTCCAGGTCAAGGGTGCCATGGAAGTCACCAGACCAGCTCAGACTATGGAGGGACAAGGGCAGGTTCCCCTTTGTTAGAAAAATCATTGTCCATCTGTAGCCACATTTAAAACACTGTGTTCTGAAACCTTTTACAGCCCTGAAATTTAGAACAGTCAGAGACATCTTTTATTCATATTAAGTTCTTGGATCTGCCTTTGGGGAATTTAGGTTCTCGTCACACATCGAGTTCTGACTGTGGGTTTCGTTTCAAGGGGAGCAGTGACCCCTGGGTCTCGGTTTCTCAGTCCGAGTTGTAGGGGCTTCCTGTAGCTTGTGTCACCACCACCCCCCTCCCAGGACGGCTGCCATGATGAACACGTTTCTGGTTAGAAGGTTCTTGGACAAAAACAAGTGCTGAGTGGGGCAGTTACTACTGAATCAGGCTGAGGCGCCGGTGGCCGCGTGCCAAGTTTTCTCAGCAGTCTGACCCTCTGGAGAAAGGATGGCAGTCAGCACACTGTTCGGAGGCATTGTGTGTGTGTGTGTGTGTGTGTGTGTGTGTGTGTGTGTGTGTGTGTATGCTTGCTCAGTCATAACGCCATTTTATTTCTCTAAATAGAGTTGTTTATAGGTGGATGGGTAGGTTCTTCCTTCTAAGACCTTCCCTGTCTCTTGACCACCCTTCCCTCTCTCCTGACCACCTTTCCCATCGTCAGGTGCGTGATCTGAATAAAACATTCTTCTGGAGCATCCTCTCTTTGGATCATCCTTTCTGCCTTGCCCTAATCTGTTTATTTGCTTGGTATGTTTTTTCTTTGAGGTTCAGATCGAACTTCGTATTTTCCATAATCCCACCAGCACCAGGCTGACTCAGTCTTTCCCTCCCATGCACTTTCATAATATCAGAGCACGGCGTGGAGAGCCTGCTGGAGGAGCACGTTTGACACACACGCCTGCAGACTCCCTAAGGGAAACGTGTTTTTGTGTGCCATTGTTGGGAACGGAGGAGAAATACATAACAATTGTCCCCGTAAGAGGTGGAACACGAGCCACTTGTCTTTCAGAAACACATTTTCTGAAATAAGATGGGATCGGGAGGGAGACAAACCATAAGAGACTCTTAATCTCACAAATCAAACAGGGTTGCCAGGGAGGGCGGTAGGGAGAGGGTAGTTGGGTTATGGACACTGGGGAAAATATGTGCTATGGTGAGTGCTGTGAAGTGTGTAAACCTGGCGACTCACAGACCTGTACCCCTGGGGCTAACAATACATTATCTGTTAATAGAAAATATAAAATTAAAAATATATATATTCACACACATACACACACAAAAGAAACACATTTTCTTTAAGACAGAAAATTAAGACACACCACTTCCCACATCCCAAATCTCCAAGCCCAGCCCCCAACCTCTTACACTCTAACTCTACACGGGGGAGGTATTTACCAAGTTGGGCTAAAGTTGGGCCTATACATGCCTGCATCGCCTGCTAATTTGCGGGGCTGTTGAGGGCCCCGGTCTCATTCACTGTGAAGGCTAACACCTGACCTAACCTACTGTAGGTGCTCAGTAAATATTTGTAGCATGAAGATAGATCCCTTAAAGGATGGTGAAAAGCCTGACACTGATTTTAATCAGGTGTCCTGTTCCTTATCTACCTTGCATATTTCTCATGACCATAAACTACAAGGAGTTCCTCTTTGAAGTTCAAGTTTAAGTCCAGAGGTGAATGATTGTAAGAAAAGACCTTGGTGAGCAGGAGGCCCTGCTTGCAACATAGTCAGGAAATAGATTATCTGGGGATGGTTGACGTTTTCTAGTAAACTGACAGTGAGCATGAGGTTTGCCAGAGTGAGTTGGAGCTATTTGTGTTGAGATAGATGAATTATAAATACTTCAAACCGTGTCGCTGGAAACACTTCCTTCGGCATTTTTCCTCTGGAAGGGCTGAGCAGGGAGGCTGGGACAGGCAGGCACTGCACACCAGCTCTGGGGCCAGTGCCTCTGTCAGCAGATGTCCTGAGAATCGCCGATGTCAGGGTTTCTGGGTCCACGTTCAGCTACTTATCCAACCACCAAGGACGGCTTGTCTCCTTATGACCAACCACCGGGACAGCTCCCTGTGGCCTCACCTGGCTTGGGCCTTGTGGGCATGTGCCTGTCACTTTGTGCCTCCCAGGTCAGTGGCACTTAGATCAGCGCTGACCTGCAGGAGAATCCCATCTCACATACGTAGGAATAGGAGTTCTCAGGCCAATCCGTATAAAAGGTCTTTCTTGTCCTTTCCTATTTAAGTAGTTAATAATGACCAAAGTGTGTTTTGTCTTTGATAACCTGCCTTTTTTGCCCAAGTCTTAGATGCTCCTGTTTCGCACTGAGTTCTTACCGGGAAAGGTCAAATTCTCTTTACAAGGCATTGAGCACCTAGGATGTGTGGGAGGCATGTCGGATACAGGGTGACAAAGGCAAGACTCCTGCCCTCTAGAAGCTTCACAGCCAGCAGAGGAAATAAAAGTCTACAGATAACCATATTACAGTGCAGGATATAAGAAATGCCATGGGAGAGCCGCTATTCTGGGACAAGGCAAGAAGGAATTGATTCTAGCTGAAGTAATTCTGGACACCTGGATGCGGGAGGTCAGAGTTGAGCGGCATTTTTAAGCCCAGGTGGATTCTCAGAAGGATCGGGTGAGAGAAGGGTGAGGAATGTCAGGAAGAGAGAAAGAAACATGGGAACGATTAAGGGTCAGGACATGCTCAGGGTAGAGAGAAGGTTTAGAAACTGAACGAGACCAAGGCTCGTGGGTTGTGATATGTCATCGGAAACGTAGTGCTGGGACCCCATGAGACAGACTCGTGGGGCAGCCTTGTCTCACACACGGGACTTGGGCTCCGGGTCGCCTGTGACCCTCCCAGAGCCGATCCCCGTCTGCGGCTTCTTCCGTGAAGGCATTCCAAGCCGGGCTCTCACCGCCATTTGGAAATCTGGCCCATGAAGAGTATTGTCAGGGAGTAATTTGAGCCCCTTGCTGTCTGTTAAACTAATGACACTTCAGTCGTCAGAGTGCCCTGGTGCTCTCAATCCTGAATGCTCAGCAGATTTTGTGGAGTATCTGAATTATTGATGGAGATGCTGTGGACGAGGGGGCTTGGCTGCTTGTTCTGTTCTGAGCAGGTCTTGGGCGGGTGGCCTTACGGGAAGAGAGGCCGCTGCTTGCCGAGGGATGGACGAAGCAGGCCTTTCCGAGGAGCCCTACCCAGAGGGGAGCCCGTGCCAGTGTGCTCAGAAAATCACAGCCTGCTTTGGAGGAAAGGGTAAGACCCCGTAAACTGAGCTTTGCAGAGGAGATGCCCAGGGTTGCCCTTGCAGGCGAAGAGAAGGGCTAAACTTGAGGCTCGTTGGTGGCAGCAAGAGGCAGAGCTGCTGGAGGGGGAGAGCCTCTGAGGGGCCGAGGTGCATCTGAAAGTCCGACTGTGCCCCTTCCGCTGATGTTTCCTACTTAGAAAACTGTTTCTCTGCTTCCTCCGTTCTGCTCAGCAGCAGAGATCACCCCGATAACTGGGAGCCACGGCATGCACTTGCTGAACTCCTTTTTTTGGCCAGGTTCTGATGAAAACCGGAACCCAAATTGAAAAGCCCATAACCCCATTATCCCTGATCAAGCCACAGGCTGCAAATTCAGGCCATTCCCTTAGAAAACTAAATGCCATAAAGATCCACATTCGAAGGGAGTGGTTTTGTCTCTTAAAATGTTTTTTCTTAGCAAGAAGCAGATAGATGGCTGCAGATACTTTAAAGGGACAGGTAGGCCTTTGTCTGGGGGAAGAAAGACCTACGTCATAACAGAGAATGGAATTAAAGAAAAGTCAGAGAGCATTTCTGGAAGAAATCGCTGCAGGAGTTGAAGTAGTAAAAGCATCCAGCCTCCGAACACGAGGGAGCCCCAGAATGCCTGGCTGGGAGGCTGGGGTTCATCTCATCATCATGGAGCTCCCACAGCGAGCAGCGTGCTCGGGGCTCTTGGTGCTAGGGGAAGCCGCTTGGTGAATTTGCCGACTGAAGGTTTCTTGTCCTAGTTTATCCTGGAAGGGCTTGTGCAGGTGCAGTGGAACTGTCACTAGAAGAATTAGGAATGTCCTACCTGATGAGGTCGGCAGGCCGCCAAAACCTAGGGTGAATGTTAAGCCTTTGTAATTAGTGTTAGCTTTGTAGTGTAACGCATTGTGATACTGTGTCATACAACCCTATAAACTGTCCCCAAACCCACTACACTTCTTTGTAACTGCTATGCCTGTCATTTTATGGGCTGTGGCAAGTGGCTGATATCCCTGCAGTGCTAAGAAATGGGTCCACTGATGCTTTACAGACCTTCTCCATACTGTGCTTTCATGGCTGAAGAGACAGCTGTCAGGAGAGACCCCTGAAAGCATATCTTTAAGATTGGACACTTGGCAAGAGCTGGAGGGCAGGGAGGGACAGAATGGGGGGAGGGGATTAACAAATAGAAGCTTCCAGCTATAAAGTAAGACACAGGATGCAAGGTACAGCATAGGGAAAATAGTTAATGATTAATATTGCAACAACTGCCTATGGCGACAGGTGTTGACTAGATTTATTGTGATTACTTCGTAATACATTTAAATCTTGAATCACTATGTTGTACTCCTGAAACTAAAATAATATTGCATGTCCACTACACTTCAATAGCAAAATGCAAAAGTGTTTGTTTAAAAAAAAAAGAAAGATAGCAGGCTTGTCCTCTGCTGGGTGTTTACCCTGAACTATGTGGAAGAGGTTAGGTTAACAACTCTGGACATCCTGGCAAGTGGAACTTAGCGCCCATTGTCAGTGCTGGCCCTAAATCCCAAGTGACTAGTGTCTGAGCTTTCTCTCCCTCCACCGCCTGAGCAGGGAGACACCCCTCACATCTGTGTGCAGTCAGATTGTCTTTAAAAGCAAACAAACCTGTTATTTTCATCAGCCTTGTCTATGGTCCCCGTTTAGCTCACTTTCCATCATATAATGCATATAATAGATAATATATAACACATATATGTTACATATAACATATATATCATATATATAAGATATAAGATATAATTCTTTCATTGAAGAATTTAATTTTTCCTTTATATAAGCTATCGGCACCCAGTTGCTTCTTGAACTAAATATATCAATCTCTAATCTTGTCTGAAAATTTAGAGGTGGCTTGAATATCTGCTGGTAACAAAAGCTAAGTGTTGAGATGGAGTCGATGCTATAGAATTCGTTTCAGTGGGCAACGCTTGACCATTTTCGGGACCGAAAAGGCACCCCAGCTTTGCCATGGAATACTTACACTTTGGCTTGGTCAGGAAGATGCTGGCTTCGAAGAAAATAATCATCTGATCTGTCCAAAGTCTGTGTTTGTACATTGTTAATGTATGCTAGAGCCTATGTTTCAGGTGGTTGGATCCAGCCTCTCTCTAAACACACAGGCACACAGACACACAGACACACACAGACACACACACACACACACACACACACACACATTTCACAAATGAGCCATGTGAACACACAGAAGCAGAGAGGACTGCACATGGGCGTAGTTTGCAAAGAGCAGGCCTCTAGGAAGCTAACCACAGGAAGAAGGAATTATGGGTAGAGGGCAGAGATCCCACTCTATGATGTTTATAGAAAAACGCTCTAGAAGAACCTAGGTCTGAAATGGGCCTCAGGCATCTGTGTTTTAAACAAACTGGTCCAACAACCACACTCTGGAAACATTGGTAAAATATCTCGCATTGTATATCCCAAGGATCTTTGAAATAGACAAGCAAGAAATAGAACACACACAGATTGTTTCACCTGCTTTGTAAACTGTCTTTAGAGGAAGACCTTAGAAGGATTTATTTTCTGGGGGCAGTAGTGGTCCAGGGCTTAATTCCCCCAAATTTTGAGAACAGAAATTTCACCATGTGACTTTGGTAGTAGAAAGGCCCCCCTATTTCCCCCTTCCCCAGCTCCGTCCCACTGTGGAAGGCCTCTGGACAGAATCTACTTCCCCAGTCCCACTGTGCTTCCCAGTGGGCTAGGGTCATAATAGCACATTTGGATTCTCTGGTTCTTGAGCTCTGTTGCCAAGTCTTGCATTAAAGATTAGAAACTAGGGTGCCTGGGTGGCTCAGTGGGTTAAGCCGCTGCCTTCGGCTCAGGTCATGATCTCAGGGCCATGGGATCGAGTCCCGCATCGGGCTCTCTGCTCAGCAGGGAGCCTGCTTCCCTCTCTCTCTCTCTGCCTGCCCCTCTGTCTGCTGTGATCTCTCTCTGTCAAATAAATAAATAAAATCTTTTAAAAAAATAAAAATAAAAATAAAAGATTAGAAACTAGTTTTCTTTCTCTACTCTGTCTGTAAGTTTTGTGGAAGGACCTGACGACTGTGGTAGGAACGGTCGTAACCTAGGAGTGGGGAGACCTGGATCCACCATGGGCTTGCTTTGTTGTCCTGGGAAAGTCACTTAGCATCTCTGAGACTTATCGTCCCCATCTTGAAATTGAAAGGCTGGAGGAGATCAGTGCTTCCTGAGTGGTGGTCCTAGTCTGGGGAACTTCGAGAAATATAAATTCCTGGGCTTGGGGCGCTTGGGTGGCTCGGTGGGTTAAAGCCTCTGCCTTCGGTTCAGGTCATGATCTCGGGATCCTGGGATCGAGACCCGCATCAGGCTCTCTGCTTGGCGGAAAGCCTGCTTCCCCCTCCCCCCGCCGCCCGCCTGCCACTATTCCTGGGCCTCACCGCCCCCCCCCCCCCCAGCATCTCATTTGGAGGTCCAGGCTAGTATTCCACAGTCGAATGCTTCAACAGAAGACCCTTAGGCATGGCATTATTTGGGAAGCACTGGACCAGATGATCTCTGAAGGCCTTTCCAGCTCTCTAACTCTATTCTGTTTAAAGTGTGTATGGGTTTTAATGAAAGGAAAAATGGTATCAGAACATAATGGCCCAGTGACAGGAGAATGCAGTATGGGTTTTTTCACTCTGACTTGTGACTGTTGTGTCATCTCGGACTGCCGTATATTGTGCGTAACCTTCCCGAGTGGGTGTCAGAGGGCCAATATTCATGGCTAGGGTTGCCCTTGATATGTCACCCCCCTAGTTGAGTGAGGGTCCTGCTAGCTTGTAACTTTGTGAAAACACGCAGCTACCTACATGGTAGTTCTGCCTCCATCACGTGATTCTGCAATGGCGGAAACCCCCACGAAACAACATTAAGAGTATTATTAGCATTGGATTAATGGAATAAGGCAGGAAGATTTTCATGGCACTCGGAGGAGGGGTTTCCCTCTAGAAGGTGGAGAGGAGTATGGACTGTGGCCTGGAGCTGGATTTGTTGCTCGTGGAAGCTAAAGACCTCTCTTGAGGTCTCTCTCCTGTGAGATCTGAAATACTGAAGAGCTTGGAATTATTATCTGGGTTCCTTCTGCTCTGCATTTTTAGGTTACATACAGTGGATACCCTTAGAGCTGTTTGCAGGGCTCCTGCCAGAGATATTATTGTACAAGGACTCTTGGCAGGTGAATTCTTTTAGATACTGCAGCTGTGTCCTTCCCCTTGCTCTGGATCTTAATCTGGTTTTTGGATACGCATTCGCTTCTCAGACTGACCCGGGCCTGAGTTCCTGGTAGCGACTCTTTCTATACCTGATCCTCTGACTACTCGGAGCCCTAAGCTCTTGAGGCTAATCACTGAACTACATCTCCCCTAATCTTCTTTATGGGGCAGGGAGGAAGAACAAACAAACAAACAAACAAACAAGAAGGAGCCAGGAGAGTCGAAGGAAAAGCACAGCCTCTTGGGCTCCTGGTGTCTGTTTCTCCTTCGTGTGCAATCCATACCAAGATGCCCTCCTTCCTCGGTTTAAAGTGTCTGGGGAAACTGTGCAGCTCTGAGAAAAGCAGAGTGTCCTCTTCTGAGAGAGCCGGCAACATGGGCTCGTACAGAAGGAGGCTGGTTGTGCAGGACGTGAGCATCGCCGGGACCCCCCCGCCTGCTCACAGACGGGCCACCATCACCCACTTGTTGTATCTGCACCCCGAGACCTACTGCACCCTGGAGCACTTGGTTAGCTGCCTGGATCCTCCGGGTAAGTGAAGGAGCCCACTCTGCACGTGGCTTTGTGTCTTGTGATTGGCCTCCAAAGTACCATCTAGAGTCGTTCTTCCCTAATGCGTTCCTCAAAAGAAACCCCATCCCTTATACATAATGAATGGGGGGAGGGGAACGCGTAGGAGGAAAGGAGAATGGAACCTGAGTACAGTTATGGAGCAAGTTCTGAGGATATTCTCGTTCAGGACGTTATAATCTCCGTAGCCACTGCGTCTCTTTCTGAACTAGGAAGTGCGATGGAAGGAAAGGAGCTCTGGCCACCCATGCTGTTCTTTCGTATGTTAAAGCATGGATCGAAAAGACAGAAAAGACATATTCGAGGCAGCCTGTTGACAGTAGTAAAGAAAGACCTCTGGAAAGGCGAGATCTCAGGTGTGTTCCTGCCTAGGGTGTGCTCATCTTGTCCGATATTTACAAAAGAAAAAGGGAAAATAATTGTAATCTTCGGGGAACTGATCGAGGCTTCTTTTTGGCGAAGCTCATGAGAACGTGGTCACCTGTCCAGCTGCCCAGGAAAGAGAGGGAGAAAGCCCAGCCTGTGGGCGAGAGTGAGCACACTGGGGAGTTTGCACACTTTGAATTTATGATTAATAAAGAAGATACTTAGCTGCCTGCTCCTTGTCCAAATCAGGCTAGAATCAGTACAGGAGGGACAGGCTATTAGACGTGGTCCCTGGAAACTAGGAACATGGGCCATGTTCTGGTGACTTTCTGAAGTCAAATCGAGAGCTGCTAATTCCTGGGCAGGGTTGGATTAAGGTGAGGCGCAGTGGGTGAGTTAACCTGGGGGTGTTTCATTTTGCTGTTTGCAATTCTCTTTTTAACAGCTTTTTTGAGGTAGAGTTCATACACCATACAATTTACCCATTTAGAGTATACATGACTTTAGTTCATTCACTAATATACACTGATATGTGCAACCATCGTCACGGTGAATTTTGGAATATTTTTATTGTTTCAGAAAGAAATGCTGTACCGTTAGCTGTTCCCCCATTACCACACTATCCTTCCCACCCCACCCTGAGTCTTGGGAAACCACTAATTTACGCTCTGTCTCTACGGATTTCCCTATTCCGGACATTTCCTATGAGTGGAATCATATGCTGTGTGGTCTTTTATGTCTGGCTTCTTTCACTTAGCATGTTTTCGTGAACTTCCTTCCCTGGGTAGGCTACATAGGGTTGCACTATACACTTAAACCACAGGTTGTTTATCCGCTCATCAGCTGATGGACATTTGGGTGGTTTTCCCCTTTTTTTGCTGTTATGAATAATGCCGCGATAACATTCACATACAAGTTTTTGTGTGGACATGTCTTTTCATTTCTCTTGGATCTCTCGAAAGGAGAGAGATTTGCAGGTCACATGGGGACTACGTTTAACCTTCTGAGAAACTTCCAGACCATTTTCAAAGCAGCTGCACACTTTGTGCTCTTATGGGCGGCACGGGAAGGCTAACGTTCCTCCCCATCCTTGCCAGCTCTTGTTATGATCTGACTTGTGATTCTACCCATCCTAGCGGGAATAAAGTGGTGTCTCACTGTGGCTATCCTGAGCTTTGGTGGGAGTGGGGAGGAGTAGCTAGCAGATGGCTGCTAAGGCAGGGCGGGGTGGGGCCTGACATGCTGATGTGGACAGCTCCTTGGTTCTCGCATTCCCCAACAGTCTCCTCTCCATCCTTTTCAGGGGAGCCTGGAGTAGGGATGGAGAAGCCATGACAGCTCTCCCAGCCGCCTTCTAAGCTACCACAGAACAACTGTACTCAGAACCCACCGATCACACCTACCTCTCAAGCATCACATTTCCATGCTGGTGGAAACCTAAATGGCTTTATTGAGGAAAAAAAGGTTTATTTCACAATTAGGGATAAAAACTAAACACGCAGGTTTCTGCTGGAGCTAACACTTATTGGGACTGTGTTTGGTGCTTCTACTGAATGCTTCCACTGAAAGAGATTCAAATCAGATGTTTTTGGACTGAGCCGTTGATGCTTATGAAAGAGATAAGGTCTGCTGGTAGGAGAAGGCAGGAAGTCAAGGGTAGACCAGTAAACCGTGGTTGAATGAACATGTACTGGAAAATGGCTTGTCAGTAGGTTCAATAACAAGAGAACAAGAGAGCAAACAGTATCAAGGGAGGCTTTGATACTGGCTAGAGGAAAGAGTAACCATTATTGGGATGTCCATATCTCAGGGAAGGCAGATAAGGAAATCTGGGGGATTAGTTTAGAGTGTTGCTTTGGAGTTGGACATTCCAGAATTTCAGTCCCAGCTCTTCTACTTACTAAATGTGTTATTTGGGGAAGATAGTGTCTCTAAGTCACAGTTTCTTCAACCATAAGGTATGCAGATGAATGCCTACCTTCTATGATTGCAGTGAGCAGGTCTGCCCCTAGGATATATGCATCCCTGGGCAAATATTGTTTTGTGGTGCCCCTGTGTATATGAACAGTTTGAGTCACCTGAAATCAATGTGTCAAAAGCCTGATCTTGTTCCATCATGGGAAAGAAATATCATGCCAGCCGGAGGGACTGATCACTCACCAAAATCCCCTCCTGGAATCCAGTCAGTTCCAGGGCCCTGAGATAATCCTGTTGACAGGAGTCCCAGAGCTTCAGAGGGCATCTGGTCAACCCCCTGCCTAGCATGGGAGAGACATAGAGGACCATCAGAGAGAATTCCAAGAAGCAGGCTGCAGTGCCCCCCTCTCCCAACCCCAAGGCAGCACTGCTGGCTCTAGTTGGTCCCAGGCACCAGAAGGGGACTTAGACGTTTTTGAAGAAGGTATGGTTTAGGGCCAGGAGCTCAGCCAAAGGGCAGTGTCGATTATGAGGATTAAATGAGAACATGCATATGAAAGCCGTACAGTACAGGGGCACATGTGAGCATCCACTAAACTTTAGCTACAATAGGAATACAATAACATTGTTTATTATTTTAAAAAAAATAATGATTTCTGTTGTTTGTCTACCACTGCTGTGACGCAATGAAGGCCCAGGCTTTGTGCCACCGCCGGGGCCCAGAGCAATACAGGAAGTGGGATTCCCAGGAAGCCACCATGTGTGCTCAGAGTATCCTGTTCGGGACAGGTGCTCGGAGGAAACGCACCCTCCCGCAGCCGTGCGTGTTCCTGTACTAGCAACGCCGAGTGCTCGGGAGCACCTCCTGGCAGGATGCTGGGGATCTTTGGCAAAGGCCTCCTGCAGCTGCCAGAAAGACCTCAAGATGCTACAGGTTCCTGTTGTTGTCTGGGGCTTGACTCCTCCTCGGAGCGGGGCAGGCCTCCGTGCTCTTCAAAGTGTCCCTACATGGCCCTTTCCTTTGTCATGCTCAAAACAACCCTCGCAAGTTGGTAAGGAAGAAACTGTTTTCTCCATTGAAGAACAGGAAGGGAATTGGCAAAAAGCAGGGACATAGCGACAAAGCAAACATGTAAGCGAAAGCACAAAACAGCTTCTGCATGTGCAGGTAACTGTCTCATGGTGACCGCAGTACCATTCTAGAAGCACCGCTGTGATTCACTGAGGGCCTGCTATGCCTTAGACATTGTGTTTCAATGCTTTATAATTTTTCCCCATTAAATATTCATAATAACTCAACAAAGGGAGGACTACTTTTGGCCTCATTTTATGGATAAAGAAACGGAGTCATAGGCTGCTACAAGAAACCTGCCAAAAAACACATAGGTAGTGAGCAGAAGAGCTAGACTTGGACTTGATGCCAGCCTGGCTGAATACCCAAGTTGAGGGTCATACTCGTGCTGCTGTATGGCCTCAGCCCTATGAGCAGAAGGACAGTTCGTCCCTGAGATCAGCTGAGCATTGGCACACTTACCGTTTTTAAGTAGTAGGACTAATTGCGTCCTCTAGCAACTCAG
This sequence comes from Martes martes, assembly GCF_963455335.1. NCBI lineage: Eukaryota > Metazoa > Chordata > Mammalia > Carnivora > Mustelidae > Martes > Martes martes. Next base: position 15,628,366 of record NC_137902.1, read on the forward strand.
ATTTGAAGACTCTCATAAACTAAATTGTTTTCCCCAAGAAAGTGAGCAAACCTTGCTTTTCCCTGGTTCACAAACACAAGCTATCCGTATGGGGTTTTCTCTTGGCTTTACTGTAGCAACTTAGATAAGTTTTTGCACCTGGGATCTTTTTGTGTCTGAGCTGTTGTGACTAGTGAAAACGAAAGAGCAAATATAGGGCAAGTATCTTCTTGACAAACAAACAAGGAGAGACTGGCACTGTTATCAAACACCCGAAGGATATCTGGAAAGGGTTCGGTGATTATGTTGTCAGCTGAGTCCAAATCCCAAAGCAGAATGTTCTGGACTGAAGACCAGGGACCAAAGTAGACTTGGCAGTCCCCTCCCTGGAAAAATAATTCATATCCCTAAAGAGAGGAAGGTGTTTTTGCTTCAAATCAGGCACCTGCTGTGTCCTCCTTATTATGTTTAATATACCGCTAGGGACTGTCTTCACTGGGGGTGGTCTCCCCAAGACTCAAAAACTCAGATTTACCACATGACGGAGGGAACCTTATGGGTGTGTGTGCATTGTTGGTTCTTAAAGTGATATCAACCTGTTTTCAAACTGACCATAACTGTGATTCTGTAACTTTCCTTTTTGTGTCCCCTTCTCACTCTCACTAATCCCAACCCCACCCTTCAGACTCATATGGCAAAGGGCCAGGGGAAGGGCTTCGATTACTGAGGGACTTTGCTGTCTCCTTCAAAGACGTATTCCTCAGGACTCCGCGGAGCTTTTCTATCGAATCGTCCTGGCGTTACTGAAATGCTATGTTGGGAAAATGTTTTTAATACTTTGCAAACCTCAGACTCCATTGTAAAGACCCTCCCTTACATGTAAGAGAAGTACTTGATCCTGCCATGGAAAACAGTTGTATCCCAAGAGATACTGCCAGAAAGAAGGTCTCGTTCCTCCCTTCAGCCCTGCGGTCCTGACTGGCGGCTTATGACTCGTGCCTGAGCGGAACACAAAGTAGTAACAGGAATCTGGGGCCGGCAAGGGGCTGGCCTCAGTTCTCCAGCATGCGGGAGAATAAAGCTTTGACTTTTATTCTCCTGGGGATGGAAATGATGAGTGGTGGACAGTTTCCTCCTAAGTCGTGGGAAGGCACTGAAGGAGACAGATTATAGAGATTTCATCCGTTTGGTAAAGAAAGGTTTAGCTCATTCGCATTCTTTTCATTTGCAGTTAGCAATGACCCCCCGTTGGCTTCCCAAGACTTCCTCTTCCATTAGTTTAATCATATTTCCCAGAATCATGGTTTTAAGCTCTTGACGGTCAGGCCCTGCCTTTCTGTCATGTCCTGCGATTAACCCCCAAATGCCCACATCAGACTTCTCTGTCAGGAATGTGTGAAGGCCCTTCTCCCCATGGGGCTCTCCCTGCGCATGCTCTTCGGTGGCCTGGCATAGACTTCCTGCTTCCTCTGACTCTCGGGATTCAGTTGAAGCTTTTCCTCCTCCCGGCAGGCTTACCTCCCTTCTCCCCTCATCCTCCTCTGTGCTTCTGCGGCACCCAGTGCATATTTCTGTCAGAGTCGCCCATTTCTAAGCCTCTCTCGGGGTGTGGAGAGAGCCCCACCCATATTTTTATTTGATTCTAGTACCTGGCACAGAAAAGCCCGTATGTGTGCAAGTAAATGAATGAATGAATGTTTGCAGAAATCACATCACTGTGTTAGAACACAAGGGGCATGAAATCATCCCCCTGCCTTCCCGGAGCTGAGGCTGGGGGAGGCTGCGTGGGGCAGTGGTTCTGAGTGTCGGGCTATGGGGTCAGACCACCCCGCCAAGTTCAAACTCTAGCACCACTCCTTATTAGCTGTGTGACCTGGACACGTTACTTAATATCTCTGAGCCTTGGTTTTTATCACATGTCGAATGTGGGTGGTACAGTAATTTATGAGGACTGAAAGAAAACAGATATAGAAGAAGAAAATAAATCAGCATTTAGTGTGGGTTAGAGTAGGTTCTCAGTGTCCTCGCTTTCTGCTTCTCTGCACCCCAAAAGTAGGAGAAGCCAAATAAATGGTTAGGTAATAAATACCATTCGTTTTCAAAGGAAGGAAAGGGCTAGAAAACACAGAAGGTATCCTGAAAATACGAACAGAAGGGAAATATCTCAACAATAAGAAAATAGAAAGAAAAAAATAGAAGACATATTTTCACTTGATTTCCTTGCCTGACCCTGCTTAGGCCAACCTTGTTATTTTGTTTCTTTGTTATTTATTTATTTATTTATTTGGGTCCAGGAATGTGGATAAGTAACTATTTTCAAAGGATATGTTCCCATCTAATTTACTTCCTTGAGTGACTAAAAATGCTGAAATGCTCCACCAGTTTTAATTATATATGCTTAAAAACTGATCTTATTTAGTTGGTTAAGAATCTGACTCTTGGTTTCGGCTCAGGTGGTAATCTCAGGCTTGTGAGATCGAGCTCCACCTCGGACTCCATGCTTAATGCAGAGTCTGCTTGACATTCTCTCCTTCTTTCTGCCACTCCTACTTGTGTGCTCTCTCCCTCTCTGTCTCTCTCTAAAATAAGTAAATAGGTCTTAAAAAAACAAAACTAATCTTATTTAAAGTCAGAGGGGAAGGCAGTCCGTCTAAATTTATTGTCTGTCATTGTTTTTATCCCAACTTTTTTTTTTCGTAAAAGATTTTATTTATTTAATTGACAGACAGAGATCACAAGTAGGCAGAGAGGCAGGCAGAGAGAAAGGAGGAAGCAGGCTCCCCGCCGAGCAGAGAGCCCGATGCGGGGCTCGATCCCAGGACCCTGGGATCATGACCCGAGCCGAAGGCAGAGCCTTCAACCCACTGAGCCACCCAGGCTCCCCTTTATCCCAACTTTAAAAAAAAATTTTTTTATCCTAGCTTTAAAAATATTTTTTAAAATGTTCTTCCTAAGAATGGGCTACCTTCACAGAAACCCCTAATTTAGCATCATTTGAGTCTAATGATTTTGGGATATGACTCTGGGCTCAGGAATATAGACTCCTGTTAACTGAGTGAGTCGGTCACGAATGAGTCTGGAATGGCCTTGGGATACAAGACAAAGGCTGACAATGGGAAGGTAGCGTAGCGTGTGCGTGTTATTCCTTAGGATGTAGCAGCAGCCGGAAGAACGAGGACTCCTTCCTCCGCCTTCGGAAGGCGCAGCACCCAGAATGCTATCGAGGAATCCTTTGCAGAATCGGAATTCATGGGACCTTCAAATTTAAATATGCTAGAACTCCAGATGGACTATGGTATGCCTTAGAATTCTAGATGTTTCTTCAAGGTAGAAATAAAGCTTTGATATCAGTACCCTCCAAAGAGAGTAGGAGATTGAGGCTTAGAGAAGTAAAATGACTTTCCCAGGGTCTGTCATGTCATTTCGAAGTACGAAAGATTAGGCTTCTTTCGCCCCCATTAGCACTGCAGAAAAGATCAAAGCGCTCTCCATACTGTTTTGTTTAGCTTGAGATACAGCTCAGGGGAAACGTTGCTGGGAAGCCTCTCCAGACTTGCCCTCTTTGGGGGCCCTTCCTGTCCCACACAGTCGCTGATTCACAGATGGACACATGTGTCTACATGTCTCTCCCTACCAGGTAGTAAGGTTCCTGCGAGCAGGAACAGGGCCTTGGTTCTCCAGCGTATAATTCTGCTTGATAAATGAAGGCACTTCATACATTTTAAAAATTCAGACATAATTCACACACCATAAAAACATACCATTTTACCATGGACAATTCTGTGGCTTGTTTGGTATACTCACAGGGTTCTATAACCATCATTCCTGTCTGTCTAATCCCAGGGCATTTTATCACCCCCAGAACAACCCCGTATCTGTTGGCAGTCACGTCCTGTTATCAGCACCCCCAACCCCTGGCAGCTACCCGTCTACTTTCTGTCTCTATCTATCTATGGATTCTCCTCTTCTGGAGTTTCGTGGCATTGGAATCATACAACATGTGGCGTTTTTTGTCTGGTTTCTTTCACTGAGCGTGGTATTTTCACAGTTCATCTGTGTCATAGTGTGTGTCTATACCTCATTCTTCCTTTTTATGTCCAAACAATATCTCATGTTATGGATAGGACACATTTCGGTTAATATTTATTGGATGACGGACATTTGAGTTGTTTCTGCTTTGGGGGCATTATGAATCTGCTATGAACATACGAGTGCAAGTTTTTGTATGGACACGTGTTTTCAATTCTCATGGGTATGTACCTAGGAGTGGGATTGCTGGGTCATATGGTCGCTCTATGTTTAACTTTTTGAGGGACTGCCAAGCCATTTTCCCCAGTGACTGCACTATTTTGCATTAAAATAGTGCTTAATACAATTCTAAATTAAGTCCAAGCTCTTCCTCAAAAGTGAAATAGCCAGTTTTCAGTAAAATAAAAAATCCCACATGGACCTTCACATCTGTTTACATCCCGGATCTTGGCCCTAATATCCCTGCACTTAAAGGTCTGCAAACGCATTATGTACGGGAAGGGAGGACCTTTACTCGAGACAGTAACTGGCTGGTTTCCTTATTGTGCTGTAGGTGCCCCCCAAGTTTTGTTTGGTTGATGTTTTGAGATCTTTCCTCCCCCAAGTTCTGTACCCAGAGATAGCAACTGAAATGAATCAGAGGACGTCAGAACTGATCTGACTCACAGTGCTCAGAAAAATCCGGCTCACAAAGGTCTGCGTGCGGCCCGGTGGAGAGGGAGAACTCTCATGATAGAAAATGGGTCCCCCTGGGAAGAAGATAAGCTTGGAAAGAAGAGCCCAATACTTGGAGCCACCGCCAGCACCCACCCTTCTCCCTTTCTGTCCGTCACTACTCAGATCATGTTGTAAGGTCATTTTTGACATCACCGGAATATTCTGGCGTGTTTAACATTCGCTCCTCTTGTGGGACAGGTCCCAGTTCTGTTTCATATCACCCTCTTCCCTGAAGTGCTATCATGGGATTCTAGTAAGTAGCTGGATATGCTCATCTGTTATCTTTTCCTCGGGCAAGGACCTGTCCTTGAAGGGTGCAGTCCAACTCTGGAATCACTTGGGAGCCAGACCTGCTGCCTATTGTTAAGGTCATCAGTAGGTCCAGAATTATTCTTGACACAAAGACCATGTGATGTTAATTTGTTTCGTAATACTTCAAATGAACTTGTGCTAACATAGATCGTGGTAAATGGATTTGTTTTAAGAGTTTAAAGAGATTACAAGAAGCTGGTTCTAATGCAAGTTTGGTTAGCTTCTCGGTCTAGGTACCAGGAACAGTCTAGATCATATTCTGTTGGAGCAGCTGGTGAGAAGCGGTGAGCCCAAGGCAGCAAGAATTCCTTCCCTCAAACCTTTGTAGCATTTTCTCGGTATTTCTGCTTCCCGCGCCTTGCTCCTTCCTTAGCGTGATTCAGGTACTTGCGCTATTCGCCGTACTCGAATATAAGCCCACCAAGGGCTTACCAGGCATCTTTGACCTCTAGATCACTAGTCTCAGTGGTGATGTTACACGTATTGTAGATGCTCAGTGAATATCTGTGAGCATAATTAATGAGTCAACTGTCATTCATTTCTTTTCATGATTCCCTGAGTTTTGCCCACTTTGCTTTCAGCGGCGTGACGCTACGGCTTACTGCCATTCTTGGGGCTTTTGTGCTTTTTCCTGTGTGTGAACGTGATTGCCAGCAAAGCCTACTGCTAAAGACTCAGTACTCTGAGCGCATTTTATTTAGGAAGGGAAAAACTATATTGTGTAACCCAGATCCAAAACCAAGAACGACTGAAGTTCTAAATATTTCTCTTCCTGTCCTCCCTCTAATCTTCGCAAACCCTAACAAATCCAATACGTATGCAGTGTGTTTTCTAGCTTGCTGGGGACTGGGAGGAAGGGAGGAAGGGAACAAAACTACCTTCTCTACCTCTTCAGAAATACAGCCAAGTTGATACATGGCGTATTGTAATACCAGCACCGTCTCTGATTGGATTGTACAAATGTTTGTCTGCTTAAAGGTCTTTAAAGAGACCTCACGGATATACATAAACGCAACAGGGCGTCATTATAAAATGACTCATTGCCGTAGAACTCGAAAAAGGTTATAAGTCACATCCTTCCCCCTAAAACAGAACTGTGGGCTAACAGACATTTGGGGGTCCTGTTTGTTGATGAGGCGGTGGTTAGTTCTCACACCTGTTACCGGAGTTCACGCAAGTAGGTTCATTTACATATTCTAAAGGAAGAAACACATTAGCACAGTGTGTGCATACAAATTCCATTATGTTTGCACAGAAAAACGATCCAGTGAGTCACCGATTCTCTTGAGAGAAGAAGAATCTATTCTCTTTAGAATCTGTCTCTGATGTAAAGTAAAGGACTGGTCGAAAGTGATCAGAGGATCAAGACCAATTTTTCTTTTGTGTCATAAAAATATGAATAACTTAGGTTGTCTTTTGTTTTGAACACCCCCCCCAAAGCACACCTCGAGACAAGGATTTGAGGGCGAGTTATTTATTTAGGAGGGGATCCCAGGAAACACGGGTAGGAGAGTGAAGCTAATAAAAGGTAAATTATCAAACTAGTTACCCAAGGCTGCCTAGGCAGCCCAAACTGAACTCCTTGGGAACTCAGGGAGGTAATGTAGACTATGCCTCAGAGATATCCCAGCTGGGGCATTGATCTGCCTACAACCTCCCCACCTGTCATTGCCTGGAAATAGCTTCCAGGTGCATTAACCCACCCATCATGAGGTTTCTAGTAACCAGGTTTGAATTGTAGACGTGGATGCCGTGGAGATATGAGCAAACAAACGAGGGGGGAAAGGATAGTCTAAGAACATAAAGAAGTTTCATAGGAACCCAGGAAATGCTGAACCGCCAGGTCTCCAGAAGTATAAAATTCCAGTCCCTTCCAGGACCATTGGTTCAGTTTTAGGGAACATCCTATTCTCTTCCCTCCCAGCTGGCTTCCTCTGACACTGTACCCCTCAGAATTTTGGTATCCACATGGCTCTGTAAGGTGGGCTCCTTGCCAGGACTTACTTGACCTTTTAATACAAGTACCCACCACGGACTGGGACTTTTCTCTATGTGTCTTAGTTCAGATTCCCAAGAGTGAAAACCTAGTTGGTCCAGCTCATCTATTTCAAGGCAGAATATAAATTGTAAGTGTTTGGCCAGCTGATGTATGAGTTTTCCTATCCCTCCCGCCTTCCAGGGTCTACTAATGATCCAGTCAGCCATGGCCAAGGCAGGAAGTCATATGGCTCAGTACCTATGCAAAAGAGGGGGAGAATGGGAACAGAAGAGGAATGGATAGGGCAGGGTCCCCCAAGGCACCTGGACAAGACTCTGTGTTGACAAGTGAAAGTCTTGTCATGATTAATTTCATGGCATTTTCATGAATATATAGACTAAATAACTATAAAGATAAAAAATGAAAACAACCTATGTGGCAGTCCTTTGAACCAGTGTATCATCTTTCTGGAGGAAAGATGCTGTGGAAATCCTGGATATAAATAAAGTAGTAACAATTTCAGTTTTTGAACTAAGAATCTGGAAAAAAAAATCAGTAAAAAGGCAAAGGTATGTCACCTCCCTTTTCTTAAAGAATGCCGGAGATGCATTTGCCTTAAGTCTAAGAAACGAGGGCGGACGTTCAAGACAGTCAAGAGACTGAGCATCAACTCTCAGCAAGGATGAAGCAACTGGGTGGTGTGCTTTCAGACTCTTCTAAAAGATGCCAACACTAAGAATCTTGGCTGGTCTGGTGCGGGTCACTCTCTTCCTGCTGTGAAAACCAGAACAGTAGCCCTCTGGACTGCATGTAAAGTTCTTGGGAACCTTTCCTTCTCGAGACTTCCAAGTATTGCCCCATGGTCTTCTATACATCAATGTTGCTGTTGAGAAGTTGGAGGTGAGCCTGAGCTCTTCTCTTTTTCTGGGTTGTAGGTTTTTTCTGCCTGGATAAATGGGGAATGATACCCTTTGACATTCAGAAGCTCAGGCTAGGACTTGGACTTAGCATCCTATGTCAAATTTTGCCAAAATATTGTATCTATACTCGTTAAATCTGTAAGTATAAACCTACTTTAAAAAAAAAAAGATTTTATTTATTTATTTATTTATTTGAAAGAGAGAGAAAGCACAAACACAAGACAGAGAGAGGGAGCAGCAGACTCTCCAGTGAGCAGGGAGCCTGACGCTGGGCTTGATCCCAGGACCCCAGAATCATGACCTGAGCCAAAGGCAGACGCTAAACCGGCTGAGCCATCCAGATGCCCCTTGGGATGTCCTTGTGGGTTAATCTTTGAATATAGCTTCTCCTTTTTATGTTCTCCACATCTAGGACATAAGCGTTTTTTAAAGTCTTCCTTTATTCTGAACATCTGTTGACTTTTTCTCATTGTTTTAGGTGCTTTGTTCTGCATTCACTGAGATCAGTTCAATCCCGTTCCTATTATAAGAAGTGGATATTGTATCAGTGTCTGTTCTGTTCTTTGGTGTTTCATTTATTGCTATTGATACTATCTTGGTCCGCAGCGTTCATTCCTTATTTCTATCATCTTTTCCTTCATCTCATTTTGTCCTGTCTTCATCTCACTCTGAAACTCTTTTTTTTTTTTTTAATTTCATGCATCAATGCAACATTCTGCATCTTTGCCCACTCCCGTTTCTTCTGGTCACCACACAGAAGCCAGGACATGGCCTGGAAATGGCCATCAGGTAGTTCACCTTTCTCTACTCAGAACCTCCAGGGGCTTCCTGCCTCACTCACTTATAAAACCCAAGGTCTTTGCCAGGACCTGCGGGCCCAGCACCTCCAGCCTCACTGGCCCCCACGGGGCCTTGAACACACCGGGTGACCTTCACTCTTACCATTCACGCTGTCCGGGGTGTTCTTTCCGCAGACGTCACACTGCTCACACTCCCAACCCCATCAGGCCTACTCAGATGACACTTTCTCAAAGAGGCTCTCCTGGGCCACCCACTTAAAACCCCCAGTTCCTTCCCCCAACACGTTCTTCTCCAGCCTTGATTTTTCCCCTCAGAATTCTTATCGTTTATGTATTTTTTACTTATATATTTTATTATATCAGCAACCCTCCCCCCAACTGGAGTGTAAGCTCCATCCAGCAAAGATTTCCCAGCACCTACAACAGGGTCTGACGCTTAGCAAGCACTCAGTCGGTACCTGCTGGATGAGTGAGTGGGTTGAGGAGAATAACTTTGTCTTCCTGGGAAGCTTTCCTGACACTAACATCCATTCTCACTTTAATGGTGGGCATCGCACACCTTCTCTCATACGGCAGCAAAGGTCATATATCAAGGTATCAAGAGGTACTAAAATTCTTCAAGGCATTATAAGTTAAGTCCCCCAGATTCAGTATTTTCAAAAGGCTCCTGATATCCTAAAATGGTTTTGAAAACTGGGATTTTACCATTTTCAAGTCTATTCTATTTTGTTGTAAACTGATGAAGCAGTAAGAGACTAGACCCTAACAATGGTTATTGCCTTTCCTTGTACTGGGGCTCGGTGTGGGGCAATTTCATCTCATACAGAGTGTCTCTCATCCTCACCCTTTGCCTGGCACAGAATTTGCAGGGCCCTGTGTGTGGGGGGCCCCTTGTTTAAAGTACAGAAATCAAATACCATTAAAGGTACTAAAATATAGGGGTGCCTAGGTGGTTCAGTCAGCTAAATATCTGCTTTTAGCTCAGGTCATGATCCCGGAGTCCTGGGAGCAAGGCCTGCATCAGGCTCCCTGCTCAGTGGGGAGTCCGCTTCTCCCTCTCCCTCTGTGTGCTCTCATTCTCGTGCTCCAATAAAAATAAATAAAATCCTAAAAAAAACAAGGTACTGAAATATATTATTCCGCACTCTTTTTCTCACCTTGTCATAGTATTTTTATTTGCTATCAAATGTCTCAAATAAAGTAAAATTTCATTTTTAAAATTTTATTTATTTATTTGAGAGAGAGAGCGAGCATGAGTGGGAGGGGCAGAGAGAGAGGGAGAGAGAATCTGAAGCAGACTCCATGCCCACCATGGGGCTCCCATCTCACCACCCTGAGATCACGACCTGAGCTGAAACCAAGAGTGGGCAGCCCAACCGACTGCACCACCCAGGCCCCCCTAAAGTAAAACTGTAAATTTTTAACATGAATTGGACCATTCATGTTACTATTGTGCAGTGCTCATTTTGAATGCAAATAGAAGAGCATTTAGCTCAAATGTGGAATCATTGAAATTACACCATCTCATAGACTGTAGATCCATATGTATTTTATTCTTTAATGAAGGGGGGGGGTGCCTGGGTCACTCAGTCAGTTAGGTGTCTGCCTTCAGCTCAGGTTGTGATCCCAGGGTCATGGGATGGTGCCCCACATCAGGCTCTCTGCTCAGGGGAGAGCCTGCTTCTCCCTCTTCCTCTACCCCTCCCCTGCTGGTGCACTCACTCGAACGCTCTCTCTCTCTGACAAATAAATAGATAAATAAAATCTTTTTTTTTAAGAAAGTAAAATAAAGAAGAGTGGGAAATATACACACAGCTAACTCAACTATTTTAATTTTGCCTCTTGATGCGCGCACGTTCTGCCGGGCTCTCTGTCTCTGCTTGCTGATAGAAGGAAGGGAGCAGTGGGTGTTCTTCCCTGTCTTCTGTGTCGGCATTTTCAGTGTAAGTGGTTGGCTGATACAAGGAGGTAACATGAGTCAGAAAGGATAGGGTAGGCTTCCTCAGCTGGTTGTTTTCTGGATCACCACTGCCTTCTTTATGGATTTCAAGCAAGTATTCCAATTTGAATGGAAATTGCCCTCTCAGCACCCCCTGTTTATTCAGTGGTAGACGTAACTGCGCTCACCTTGCGTTTCCCTGCTCCCCGCGTGCATCTTGGGTCCACTGGAGTTCTGTGCTCATGGTGCGCTATAAACGCCATCTGCAAACGGGCGGCAGGAATGATGTCACACCTCCTGCATCTGTCTCATCTGCTCACACGCAAGCTCCATTGTCCCTGTGGATGTCATCTACAAAACACAAGTTCAGAGATAAAATTCTTACAAATACCAATGGGACAAGAGCAAAGCATTAAACCAAATGGAGGGCACTTCTGAGCACGGGTCCTGCATAACCGCACGGGCTGCATGCCCTTGAAGCCGCCCCGTCCCCACCGCCCCACAACTGGAGCATATTATTACCGTTCACAGAGGAGACTGCTGAAAGCCAAGGACGGCAAATGGGCCCAAGGTTACTCAGCCTGCGGAGGAGCTGGGGTTCAAACCCTGGCTGTGCTTGATCAGGCGGCCTGTGTGACCAGCGTGACAGAGTGGCATAACCACTGGGTAGAGGGAAGACATCAGGAGTTTTGAGCCGTTTTGAGTAATTGCATAACCTTGGCCAAGTCTGCCTTACTTACTTACTTAGGACTTACTTTCTCTCTGACATACACATCTTATAGGAAATTGATGCCTATTTTTCCCACATGTTAGTGTTTTCCAAACAGAGTTGGGGGCTCAGCCCCTTCTCTCCTTGCAGCAAGAACTGGAGAAACCCACTGAGACGTGTGTTGGGTGACAGTGGTGCCCTTCTGGGGGCAGCAGATGTGCTAATGGCTGTGCATGCAGCATGCTTCCTTTGGCCTGTCCCACAGAAGACGGCTGAAATGTCAAGGGAGAATGAGAGAGAAGTTACTTTCTGGGAGTGTGCCAGAGTGGGAGTGGGCATAATTAGAGCTATAAGGCTAAATGAAGGGGGCGAATGCAGGCTTTATAAACCCTGCAACAATTCTTTGATCCAACTCCCCTGATTTTTAAAATTCTCTTCCTATGTAAACCATAGAAATGCTAGTCCTTAAGAAGGATTCCACAGGACGGGTGATAGAATGGTATCTTAAAAGACGTGATATGGGGGTACCTGACTGGCTCGGTCCGTTAAGCATCTGACTTCAATTCAGGTCATGATCTCAGAGTCCTGGGATCGAGCCCCACATTGGGCTCCCCACTCAGTGGGGATGTCCCTCCCCTCTCCCTCTGCCCTTCCCCCCGCTTGGGCTCTCTTTGTCTCTCTCTTTCAAACCGATAATAAAATCTTAAAAAAAAAAAAAAAAAGACGTGATATGTAGATCTGGCATACCATCCTCCCTTGTCCAACCAAGGACAAGCCCAACAGGCCAAGGTTGTGATGCAGTTTACCTGTTTACCTATCAGGGCCTATCATAAGAAGTCCAAGAACTAACAAAGGATAAGGTATCAAGAGAAGATTGTTCTATACAAAGAAGGCAAAATGCAACATTATTTCTGTTGTGCCAGGTGTTTTGGAAATGCCAAAGAAGTCAATGTACATTGAGAGTGTGTGTGGGTGGGTGCGGAGCATTTACAGGGAAGGAGAGGCTGTTTCATGACCTCCATTAAAGGGAAGGCCCAACAGAGCAAAGAAAGGGCCTATGGTTTTGGATCTTTCCTTGTGTGTGAATAATATTATCTCGCCCACTTGGTATGGGGATTAAGTGAGGTGATAAATGTAAACAGACTAGAATAGTGGCGGACATTATAAACATTCTGTAGGTGGTGACAAAAGTAGTACTGAGGGTTTGTTAAGACACCTGCCTGGTTACATTTCTTTTCCGCTTGTTTTCTCTACAAGGTGAATTATGGGTTGGCATCTTCACAAATACTTTTAAGCAACACTAAATTGACTTACATATGATACTGAATTTACTTCTATTTTATTTGAGTTAGATTTTTAAGTCAGTCTATTTGACTATAAAAAAATGAAAAAAATAAAAGTGAACGCTTATCTGGTATTTTGACTTACTATGATGAGCTAGGGACATTTATTGTTAATATTCATCTAATGTTGCTTTCCTACTCTGTGCCTATCACTATGTGGATACAGATACTCACATGTGATCCCTTCCCTCAGAAAGCCCCAGAGCCTTTTGCAAAAATAAACATATAAATCTTCACTGCCCTGTAGTCAAGCCCAGGGCACTGGTGGCCCTAAGGACCAGGAGGAAGGGAGTGTTGCTTGGGAAGCCATCCCAGTTCCAGATGATAGAAAGTGACCGTTGTTCTTCCCCACTATCTGTATTTCTACTTAGAAAATACTAAAGAAAAAAGATAAAGCTAATAATAAGCCTTTTAAAAGGGCCTTTTCCCAAGTAATTCAGAGCTATTTCTATATTTCTTGTGAACTCACATGCCTCCAATTAGGCTAAAATCCGTGAAACTCTACTATCAAGAGATCCTTTGAATTCTGGTAATAGGTTCCAGTACTCATGTAGGGAAATGGCTTGTTTTATGTGCACTCTGCAGTTTATATCTTCAGTGGATTATTTATAAGAAGTTTTAAATATACCTTAATAATTGTTCTTAAGCTGCAAACTATTGCTCAGGTCTAAATTCAGATCTGGCTTCTGAGAAGGACCGTGGGGGAAAGTTTTGCATACAAATGTGAAATGATTCTACTTGAGGAATTCATGGAAAAGAACTTTGCTGGGCATCGATTCCATGAGATTCATATGGAAAAAATCCTAGGAATTCTCCGTTGAGGACATGAGAGTAGGATCAAGAGGGCTCAGACATTTAGGACTTTGTCTCAGGCCATATGAAACTCTGGAATCATCACTTCCAATAAATTTCCATTAAGACTGCAGTGAATGTCCGGATGATTGTTATTTTAGCCAGTTGAGAGGGGTTGCTTTTTAGATGTGGCAGCTCGGTGTATAGCTGTGTCCGGACATCTCAGATTCATTCACTCCTGCTTTACATGCCGGTGTGCCGGGCCCATGGTCCTTAGTCAGTTAAGGAGCCGGCCGCAGCTCCAGCCTCCTCTGCAGAGAATCTGCACCATCAGATCTTGGGTGGGAACCAGGTGTCTGCATTTAAAGCATCCCTATTATTTTCATCCCTGGAGATCTGCAAACTATACCATTGGGGATCTAGAAAATCATGAAGCCCTACTTGGAACTCACGGCTTGGTGGTTGATATGAAACCATTACTACAGTCCCAGATGGCTGGAGTGACTTAAAATGCTGCACATGGGATGAACATGGCTATCATTTTATTCCAGGTATCAAGGAAATATTTAAATAAACTAATATACATAGATACTTCTGGACCTGCCTACACCAACCCACCTAATTTGGAGGAAGGAGGCAATATCGTTGGAATCAGATGGCGGCAGACTTTGAGATGAGGCCAAATTCTTCTGAACTTAATTTGGAAAGAAATGGGAACCCAGGTTTGAGACTCTAACCATATCAGTTCTAAGGTCCTGCCTCTCTGATGTGGCATTCAGAGCCCTCTGTTATCTACCACCCAGGCCTTAGCTTGAGCCCTTCCCTCTTCCCATGAACCATGAGCTTCTTGACACCTTCTCGCTCCCCATGACCTCTGCTTGGAATGAATGATCTTACCCCCTTTTTTCACTTGGCAGCCCTTACTTGTCCTCTCACTCCTCCTGGAAGCCTGTCCCGGCTCCCAGTTTGGGGTTCAGCAACGCCTGGAATCCACGGCACCCTACTGCTGTCTTTAACACCTTCCTAATTTCATGGAGCATATTCACATGTATGAATCCCTTCCAGCAGATGTTAAGCAACTCCGAAGCAGTGGTTTCTCTCTTCTTGTGTTCGAACTGCCAGCCCAGGAGTACCAGGCACACAGTAGATGCTCCAGACGTGTCCGCAGTGAGGGTGATTAATGTAAGCATGACCTAGAAAGCAAGTAAGGAACTCATTCTTGAGTTTTCTTTCAGCTGAATTCCCCTAGAAAGGATTTGGCATGTGCCTTTGCCAGTGTGTCCAAATGCATCGAGGGATGTGTGATACCCGGAAACCCAGGGTCCTGAAGTCACGGAGGGGTCCTGAAATTCCTGCCGTACAGGTGCACAAGCAGTAGGCAGTCTATGGAAGGGAGAGGGCGATGAGGAAGTGGGCTCTGCCAGGTGGCTTGTTCTGGTTGCAACATTTCCCTTTCCATTGGCTTCGCTTCTATTGAAATGATGTACTCTTGAGTTTTCGCCAAGAGTAGCTGTAGGTGAGCAAAGCTTTTCTCTCCCACAAAATGGTTCCTGTCCTTCGGTCACTTGTGGACAGCCCTGACTTCATTTTGTGAGTGAATGAAAAGGGCGGCAGGGAGTCAGTTTGGGTGAATAAAATGACAAATAAAACCTTGGGCTGGTGTCTGTATTATGAAGTCTTATCTCATTTGGGTGGAATGAGATGGAGATAAGTTCTCTTAAAATAGGAACAAAACGTTCTGCCATCTTGTGAACCTTACATTTTTCAGATTTTTCTTGATTCATTTTGCTGTACTGTAAAGTAAAAAAATAAAAAAAGAAAATATCAACCTTTTAGTTCTGTTCTCTAAGCTCTGAACTATTCAGCCAGAGGCAAGGAGACAAAAACAATTTAGTTTTACTCTCCCACATTCCAAAAATAACTTTCAGTAATGCCCTCTTTGGTTATCTTAAAAGTGCCGAGTGGATGCTTTTATCCTAAAGTAGCAGTGTCTGACTGTTGGGAGAACTTTAGCCATATGACTGTTATTTAGCAACTAAATGCTGGTGACTCATTCACTTTGTGGTGCAGGAAAATTCTTTCCATGGAAAACGCAGGAGGGAGGGAATCTCTCTGAACCACTATGTAGTATTTTCCTTCAGAAAAGCCTTCTCTGAAAACGAATAGCCACCAACTGTCACTCCAGGAGCTTAGTCCCTAAAGCTGCCAGAGAGCCTTTCTAAATCAGGGTTTCTGTGCACTTCTGTTCGGAAGTGTAATAAGGGACCGGTTTGGTTAATAAACCTCGGGATTAAAAACTGTCATGCCGAGTAAAAGAGAAATTGAACTAATTGCATTTATAGTATCTGGAACACTTACATAGGATTGGATTTGGACTAGAAACCCAAGGATATTTTACTGTCATGTACCGACTGGGAGAGGGAAGGAGGGAGAAAGACTAGAGAGATCTGTTCCCTTAGTTTTGAGCTGAATACCACGAAAGCCTTGGAGAGAAGTGCCTCAGAGCCCATGCAGCAAAAAGGTAATAAAATAAATTCACCTGCTAGGCTCACAGCACTAAACTAATTCCACTTCTCTGAGGTTAATTCTGCTTGTCAGCATCTCTTTATGACCTCTGAGGTTGATTAGGGGTGGGAGAAGCAGACGCGTACAGCCTTAGTGCTCGAAAATCTGGGAACGTAGAGGGCTTGTCCCCTCCCTGCGTTTGAGCCCTGTCCAACTCTCCCGAGTCGCAGTTGCGAGTTGCGGGGTTGCTCTAACCCTTGGCTGGTACGTATGAATGGAGGTTGGAAAAGCTGCTTCAAGGCTCTTTAGCACTTACGCTCCAGCTGGCTGCCGACTTAGGGAAAACCTGACCTGTGGGGCTACAGTGGGGGCAGGGAGCAGTGTGGGCCGAGTATGTTTCACAGAAAAGACGATTCAGGGTTTGGACAGGACTTGGCCCTTACAGGCTGAGACACTCAAGCTATTAATAGTAAAGCCCTGAGTCACAGATGTAGGAATGTCACAGCTGCTTGAGATCTGCTACTGTTACCCAACAGAAAACCAGCAGTAAAGGGCCTCCGCACCCCCGCTGAACCTCACCGGGGCTATAAACAACCTCCCAGTCAAAGATGAGGCAGGTGCATTGACTTCATTCCTTTCTGTTACCCTGGCTCTCTCAGACCCAACACGTTACAATATTTGCAATAAATACAGTCTAATACTGGCTGTGCATTCTGGTTGGGAAAGATGTGTTGGCCATCTGCCGCTCTGCCGGAGTGGGGCTACGGCTGTCTTTTTGTCTCTTACTCATCCCATTTCTCCCACGTGGTGGATGTATGTGACGTGTGGCCGGTGGAGTGATCTGAGTTCGGGAGACAGGTGCTGAAATGGGGCGGGCGTGGGCTTTGCGAACCCAGAAGTCCTCTGCTCCCCGGAGACCAATCTTTGACCCTGTAGGTCAGAAATCAAAAGCTTTATCAGTAGCCACTGTGGCTACAGCAGGCTGGGGGGGGGGGGAGTGGTGCCGGTGCAGCTGCTTGCCCCCACTTTTGTGGCTAGGGTTCCTCCCTCATACATGCATATGTTCAAGGGGCTTGTCTAGAAAACCCCAATGAAGCAGAGAGTGGACGGTCGGAATCCTACCTAACTGGATAAGTCAGATTTTTGCTTTGATCCTGAATTTGATCCTGGAAGGAACTGAATCCTGAAAGATCCTCTTCCATGGCTGGCTCTCATTGTCTCGGTCCCCTCCGACTCCCCGTCGTCGTCCCCACCCCCCCGCCATTCAGGAAGACCGTGTTGGGCGGGGCGGGTGGGGGCGAGGTGAGCGCCAGGCCAATCTTTATTCATTATAATTGAGCCTCAGAAGTTGAAGAAAATGAACGTGGAGTCACTGGCATTATGTTTTCCTTTTTCTACTGTGGTTCATTTTATCTATTCAGTGTGTCCCAAAGAAGCTGGACTAAGAATTGCGAGCAGAAGTAATAGGAAACTAATGAGCTAACAATTGACTAGTTTTATTTATCGAACAGTCCCTTGGCTGTTCCTCGGCCCCCCTCTTCTGGCAATCATTTATCAGACCCCGGGAGGGAGCGTTCTGTTGCCGGTTTCCCCGGCCTTGGTGCGAGGAATGCAAAGTGGTGTCGGTGACCAGAGATTAGGACAGTGGAATTTTGCATTTGTTACAGCAGCAGCTGTAGCGAGTGGTTTCGGCCCAAGGGCAGAGTCCCCGAGCTGGGCGCGGCCGCCACTCGGCGGCGATCGCGGGGCGGGCACCGGAGCTCGGCCCCCCGGGATGGGGGCGGGATTTTAGAAAGCAGCCCCGGACTTCGCGAGTGGATGCCCAGGGCTTTTCCTTGCAGCGTCTACAGCCACGGATCTGTCCGCCCAGGAGCGCTCCCACTCCTAGACTTTATTCCTCTTTCCTTCCGCGCTGCTGGCCAGAGGACCCGGTTGCCATGGTGAAGGAGAAAGGTAATTATAAATATCGATCCCCGTGCATGGTTGCAGAAGTTGCAATGGTGCTGCAGGGCTCGGCCACCTAATGGGGGATGATCAATCGAAAGCCAGGCAGACATATTCTTGGTGCGAGAACCTCCGTATTGTGAAGTCATTAAGAACCTCTAATTTAGCCGCGGCGTCTGAAGCGTATCCTATTTCTGGAGTGTTTGCACAGCTGAGCTCCTGGATGTGTGTCTCTTTTGATTATCGCATCTTGAAATTTTTGCTGTGTTTGAGAGTTGCCTTCCTGCCCCCATCCGAGCCTTCATTCTCTTCCTTACCCCGCTCCAATCAGTCAGTTAATGAAGATGTGTAATGAAAGGGTCCTTCTACCGGGTTTCTGCTGCTCTGGGACATGCCCAAAGCCAGCTGGGATGGGCTGAAAAGAGAAGCGAGCTGAAGGTTTCAGGTGTGCTGTCTTGATCACCTGGCATTTGGGCGGCATCCCTAATCACCCCATCCAAACACCTTTTTAAAGGATGCGATGTGTGTCAAAGGGGGCAAATCAAGTGTCAAGGAGAATGTCAAAAGGGAGAGGGTGGGGCGCTCTGCGCAGGTGTACATTATTTATGAACTGGGCGTGGTCCTGAAATGCGAGTTAAATCTTTCAGAATTGAATTATGGTTTAAATGATTAGTTTGTCTGGAACATGTAAAGAAACAAAGCAATCCTTGATTTTAATTATCCAAGTAATATATAAAATATATCTTAAAATGAAATATGCAGAACAGAGAGCAGAAAGTGAAAGCCCCTTGTCCCTACCCTGCCGACCTCAAATCCCCCCTCTCTCTAGAGATAACATTGTTAATATTGTGTATCTTTCTAGACAGGAATAAGACAGATAGTCAGGAGGAGTATAAAAATGAGATCGTCCTATCATTTTTCTGTGACTTGATTTTTTTTTCCTCTTAATAATATGTCTTAGGGACTTCTACCACATGATTTTATAATGTGAATAGCCACCCTTTAATTTTGCTCTTTGGTAAGCTTAGATTTATCCTGCCACACTTTCTTATTGTGGGACATAACTTCCTCCATAAACACGGATGTTTGTTCTTTTGGGGCTGTCTTGAATCATTTCAGTGATTTATTTGTATCTATTTTCACTCAAAGCCCCTACAGGGAATAACTTTGAGGTGAACATGCTGAACTCAAATTGATCCTTGTTGCTGGAAACTCAGTTTGGTTTTATTATACTAATGGATGGCCGGAGAAGTAGGACCATGACAGCTCACAGTGCTAAGGCTGCACCTTAGGACAAAGAGAAATGCGGTTCTGCTTCATCCATCCTGCTCCTGGGCATCTTTCGTAAGCATGTCATTAGTAGCTTTGGTCTTTCACGGAGTAAGTGGTAATTGAATGAAATGTTTGGGTGCACATATAGATGCTTCTACTAACGTGCTCTCTCTTTTAGGGATATTTTCAGGAACCCTCAGAATAACAAATACAGATGCTGACATTTAATAAAGGCCATGTGTCTTCATTCGTACCTTCTCAACTGGAACAACCCAGCCCTGATGTCCGTTGCTAATGGATTTGAGTTTGTGTCCCCAGTATAAGTAATTTATGCATGATGGGAAAGGGAATTGCAAAAGCCACTTCTTGATTCCATTCCCGTGGGGCCCAGGGAAGCCCCAGACTTGCTCTGTGTGGTGGATAGATCACACGTCAGTGGTCCCCAAAGAGCAGCTCTCCTTCTAAGCCATTGCAGATGCCTCAAAACCCAAACCGATTGCCTGGGTTCACATTTGCTTCATAACTCAGTAGCCACTCTCTAACTGGAACATTGGCACGGGCCACCGAGAGGTCACATACTAGAATTATCTTAGCCCTTAGCCACTGATTAAAGGCTGTTCCTTTTTTATTTTGAGGTCTGTGCCAATCCGTGCTGCTGCCTCCCAGCTCTCTGACTGCACCAACCTCAGCCAGCGACAGAGGGAGGCAGGATTTGGGGCAGGCACACAAGAGCTTCTGTGGAAAGAAAGGAATTCCATCATAGCTTTTAAAGTGAGAGGGGTCCAGGGGAGCACGTAGTCTAGGTATTCACCCTAGAGATGAGAAAAGTGGGGTTCGGAAAGGGTAAGTGAATTGTTCAAGGTCATGTGGCAGCTCCTTGGACCCAGTGTTCATCCTCTGTGTCCCATCAGATGGTGGGCATGGGTCAGTGACTGCACTTGCCACATGGTTGACATCCACGGGCTGTCTCACTAGAAGGTGAGCCTCCCCGCAGCCACGCTGTCTCCATCTGTAATTCTTGACCACACAGCTTACTTAGTATTTGCCCATCACAGATTCTCAGTAGTTGAAACAGGTTGGCTTGTGTTCAGAGCTTGGACCTGAAGCTGTGTCTTCTCAATCCTGAGACTCTTCTGGTCCTCTCCATTTCTTCTTGCTCCCAGAGATGCCTTGCTTCTTCCTCCTGGAGCTGACACAAATGACCCTTGAGCGGGCTTGGATCGTGGTAGCCTCCCTCCCGAGGAACATGGGGGGCCTTGCGAAGGAGGGACGTGGATTCCCTGTTGTGTTCTCCACTTAGAGATGGCTTAGCTCACATGGGTTTGAGGCGTCCTTTTCTCTTGCATATATCTGTCTGCTTTGGGGGCTGGCCCTCACTGGAAAGCAGGCTTGCTGGCAACTCACACTTCTGCTAGTGTGGAGTGACATATTTGCCGACATATTCTGACCCTCACTGTCTTTCCTTCCCGTAACCGGTCGCCCATCCCCTTCCAGGGACAGACACTTATTGATCCAGGAATCTTGATGAAACGGTTATTTCTCTGATGTGTTCAAGGACATGTTACCCTTGCTGTATCCTGTAACAAATAAGTAGGAGAGACTTTTGTGGGTTTGTCAGTCAATATCTGTCTTCCTGAATACACTCTCATCAACCTAAACTCCAGAGGCCTGCTATACTCATTTAAAAGCTATAATTGTCTAGCTTATGTGTATGTTCTAGTGCAAGCTTTAAAAGTACCGGAGGGATTTATTATTTTTATTAGAGAAAACAAGAAGAAATACTAGAGATTAAATTATGTGAGTGCTCATCTAAATAATGAGGGATGCTTATGGTTTGGAAACCATGTGAAAGAATAAGAATTTAGCTGTGAGGGAGACAGCATCAAGGTAGAGAGGATTTCACATTTGGGCACACCATTTTTTGTTTGTTTTATTCTGTGTCCTGGAAGATTTTGAAACTGTTGGATGGCCCAACTTCCTTTTAAGGAAAAGTGGGATCCAGTGAAACTCATTCCAGTCCAACCTCAAGGGAGAGACATTCAGTCTCCTCCTGACATTCAGGTGAAACACACACACACACACACACACACACACACGCACACACACATGGCAATCTTGTTTCTTGGTAGCTGCTGAGAACAGTGGTGTATTGTATCTCAAATGTGTCCTACAGACTGGCACCAAAGTAATCCTCTTAGGACACTGATGTCATCATATTTCCAGTTCCAAAACCTTGGTGAGTGACAAGGTAAAGTTCAAGGCTTCCTGCTGGTCATTGAAGATTCCTTAAGTCCTGAGCTCACCTCTGCCCCACCCCTATCTAAGCCCATCTTATTTTGTTTTTATTTTCAATGTTATTATTTAATCTGCCAGTTACTGAACACATACAAAGTGACAGACTTTGCGTTGAGAGCCTTATATACCTTGTCTCTAATCTTTGACCCAGCAAGGTCAGTGGTGTTCCTCCTCTCCAATAAATGAGGAAGAGGAGGCTTGGAGGAATTTAGAAACCTGCCAGAGATCGCTAAGCTGGAAAGCAGAGGAGCTGATTTTCCACGCAGGCCTACCTAGATCCCCAGTCTGTGCTAATTGTACTGCTGCTCCCCTCGCCCCACGTTCGTCCTGTTTGAATCACCGTGGAGGGTTTTTCCCCTCTCCAGCACCCGTCATGCTACACCTGCTATCCTCGTGGGAAATAGCTATATTCTCCTTTTCTGCATTTGTCAAAGACCTACCTCAAGTTCAGCCTCCTTATAATGCTTCTCAAAGGCCCATCCCTTCTGTAAATTCTTCTAGAATTACTCTGTCCACCCAAGTAAACACAAGGGAAATTAAACAACAGTTGGGTCACCAATGCAACTTAAGAAAGCGCTCTCTCCTCAAGTGTTTGTTGACTTCCTATCCAGTCTTGTAGAACAGCCTTTCCAGGTGTGAAGTGTTGCTGCCTCTTAGGGTGTCTGCCTTTGTCGATCCCACTCCTGCCAACACCCACACAGCCGCGGACACGACCCACTCAGGTACAGGCACACTGCCTGATGTAACTGAAACCCATTTCTGTTCCATCCTTGGGGAGGTCTGGGGACAGTGGATCTCTCCATGGTGTCATGATTCCTCATGTCCAAGTTGCCCCTTGGGCCCCTTTTTAGTGTCTAATAGCCTCTCCTAGATTCAGTTTTCCAACCCTGCTGCCCAGGTTAATGCTTCATGCCCTACCCACTCCTGGGCTTGTCTTAGTTCTTCATCTTTTCCTCAACTCAAAAGCCCCAAGCTTTTCAAGGGATAACAAAAGACCAGGACATCCTAAAGTAGGGCTAAAGAGAAGCTGTCTATTAAAGGAGATGCCATAATGCTACAAGTTTCAGAATAAATTGTCTTGATTAGTGACTTATGTGTACAACTCAGTTCTGAACTCTGCATCTTTGGAGGGAGTGGAGCTCCAGTTTTTATCATGCTCCTCTTGAGAGGGAAAACAAATCCAAGTGTGAATAGCTCTTACTATGTTACAGATGGAAGTGCTACTCTCACCAGAAGTATGCCCAGCTTAGCTGCGTTACAGTAGGGCTGTCCAGATAATGGGATTTCCAAAGCTAAGGGAAAGAATTTCACATTAGAAAACTAATCCCTTTCCCTGTGCCGTCTACTCACTGACGTCTACAAAATGTTCATCCAGAAATGAAAGAAGACTTGATTTGTACTAGAGTTAAGGCTGAATGTCCAAGTGAATCTGAGAGAAGGAATACTGACTTGAACTTACTGGGAGCTCTTGGGAGCGATTATAGATGAGGGAGTGAGCTCAAGAGCATGGAGACAGTGAGGACCCAAGCTGGAGGTAGAGACTTTGAGAGGTGGCCCTGCCTCTTGCCTCTCTGATGACCTGGTCAGGTGACCAGAAAGGATGACACCCCCAGTACTGCATCCCAGAAACCCTCTTTTACACAACAACAAATTGACTTTTCCAAATTCCTGCAGAAAAGACATCCTAAGGTAGACTCAACCTACCAAGAGGGAAATCTCAGCATCTGATTCACTTTGAGGAGAGGACCCCTCTGTGACATCATATTCACGGCCCTTGAGGGCAAGAGAGTCCTAGTGTTGTTCGCCTCTAGTATGCTGAAGTCAAAATGCCGAGTGTTTTCCTGAGCCAGCATTAGAGAGCCAGAGAACTTTTCCGAAGGTTCAGTGATCGGTGAGTGGTGCAGATTTCTCTCATTGTGGTTGAGCCTGATCTGGCCACACCACAGCAGAAACCAGCCAGCTTCCTATTTCATTGTGTGTTGGTCTGATGGTGACTCATACTGAGAGGTATGTTTATCCCAAATTGGCAGGAGCCGTGTATTCAAGGGCAAATTTTGTTAACACTGGGGAGGGCGAATATTTGTATGCATGACCTCTTTTCTCTGCAACCTTGTATTTGTGTTCACACTGACATGATTAATGCTATTATGGTCCAGTGTACCCTGGGGGGACCCAAGAGGCTCGTGTCTCTAGCCCATTGCGATCAAACAGGCTGACTTGTTTGAATACTTGGACTTAACCATGAAGATGCTGGATTTCTGAACACTTCCAGGGAAATTAGTGTCTGGGGCAGTGGCCCTCAAACATCAGCAAGCATCAGAATCACCTGGAGGGCTTATTAAAACACAGATATCTGGGCCCTGCTCCCAGGGTTTCTGATTCAGTAGGTCTGGGGAAGGGCCCGAGGTTTTGCATTCCGAGCCATTTCCAGGTAGCATCGATGCCCTTGGTCCAGGGACCACACTTTGACATGGTCTAGGTAATCCATGGTTTCTGTGGGTAAAATGATCAACCCTTTAAGCAGAAAAGTGAGAGCTTTTATGGAAGTAGCCTCTCAATTCCATTTGACTAACTTTATCTTGTCTACAATGCACAGATGTCAGAGAAGCAAAGAACATTGTTTTCACTGACTCTCCCACAGTGTAGAATGAGGCTGTAGTTCATAATAAAGCAGACCTTCTGCGAGATTAAAGTGGCCAGAGACTGCTGTCAGCATAGGACACTGGGTGTGCAGAGCGTGGTGGGGAGTGGGTGTGGGATGAAGATACAAAGCCCCTCTTCCCAGCAGTGACGGGGGCTCAGCCTGGCTTGGGGGAAGGAAGCGCTCATTTGGAGTCAAGGCTCACATGTGCCACTCTCTAGGCATCATCCCTAATTCTAGAAAGGTTAGATGAACTTTTTACTGGGATTCACAGAGCTCTTTAGAATCCTTTGTTAAAAGATGGTAAAAGATGGTTTCAGTAGATATCTTGTCTTTAGTCTTAGAGGAACTAAAATATATTATTCATACTCGGTATGTTTTACTCATTACCACTATATCTGGTCTTATAGTCTAGTGGTATTCTTTCTGTTGTTCATGATTTGAAACGCTGCAAAGAAAGGAGTTTAAGAAAAATTAAGAAAAACAGAATGATAGAAAAAGATAGCGAGATCCTTCCATACTGCACTGTCTGATGGGAAATGGAAAAGCAGACTGAGTACCCCTCAGAAAAATGGCAGGAGCTGTGGGTTCCCAGGTCCACTGAGGGTCCTGTAGGTAACCCATGGCTGGATGAGTGTCTACTGGACTGTTCTCTATGTGCCACTCATGGAAACCCTGTCTAGATAGCCATTGAGGAATAGAGTTGGGGACCAATGGTGGGAATGGTATCTGCTAACCTGGAGTCCAGTTATGCTCTACCTGCTCATCTGGAAAACACAAGTATTTCTGCCATATGTAAAGGTCCCAACCTGAAACGATGAACCATAGCAATGGGTTTAATGATCACATTGTAGATTTTGGGAGGTCTACTCTCTGCAAGGCATTTTAGGTGTAGCCTAAGACAGTGAAAAGTTCCTGCCTTCAGTAGGTTATTGAATTAGCCAGCGTAGAAAGGGGTACTGACTGAGAATGTAAATCAAGGAGACATAAGGCAATAGAAAAGGTATAAACAATATTCTGTTGGGGTTCAAAGGAAGAGTTAGTGTCTCAAAGGAATTTTTTTTAAAAAGGCTGTCTAGAAGAGAGCATATTTAAGATTGTTCTTGAGGGGTCTATAAGTTTCTTATGTTTAGGAATGGTATTTGATTCAGTTGGTATCCATAAGACAGTGTCTTCTCCATAGTAAGTGCTCAATGATGCTGAATGAATTTATATGTGAAGGAATGATATGTATTGGTGGGGGGGATGGTTATACTTACTGAAATGTGTGGTCAGAATCCAATAAGAGATAAGCAATCTAGGTATAGAAACAAATAAAATACGGTTCTTGGCCTGAATGCACTCATATTCTAGCAAGGAACAGAGAGACACATAAGGAAGTAGTTATGGTATGATGTGAAATGTATTAGAGAACTGTTAAAGTAACATGTCACACAGTGCAGGGAGTGATTAATTCTGCTCTCAAGGTCATGGCTGGCAAGGCTTTGAAGGATGAATAGGAGTGCAACAAGTGGCTAAAGAGGAAATGAGAAAGAGGTGGTCAAATTGGCAAGACAGAAGCAGGGAAGTATAACCTCTGTCTGAGGACGAACAGCCAGTTGAGTTTGGCATGAACTTCTAGTTGACCACTTAATACAACAGTGGATACAAGGAAGGGTAAACAGAGGGCTTTGTGGGTCAGGATGAGTTGAGGATGGTACACCTAGAAGTTGTACATACAGATGCCTCCAAGAGCCAGACAGGTGACCCACATGATTGAAGATTAGGGCAAACTGGACAGTGTGGCCCTGGAAAGAGAGAAGCTGCTCTGTGGCTCCAACCTAGTTCTCACGAAGGGACATGCGCCAAGCGGCCAGAGCTTCTGATTTTCAAGAGTGACTAGAAATAGGAATTTTTATGTAAAATCTCCAGATGTTTAAATGTTGGCAAATGATTCAACTTTCTCTTCAAGAAAATCTCTGTGTGGGCCAAACAAAACATGTCTGTGGGCAGAACTCGGCCTTAGGGCCTCCAGATTGTGGTCTGGGACTTAATACAGCATTCCCCACACCTACCCACAGCAAGGAATCCGTCTTCACACATCAAGACCCAGGATTGCACACTAATCATATAAATGGCTAAAATAAAAGTCACACGAAGCAATACATTTACTCTTATTTTGTATTCTCTTCTGTTTTTAAAATATGCTGGCCATGATCCATTGAACCGATTTTATGTTTCAGTGGGTCAAACTGAAATTTGAAAACCATTGGTTTAGAACATCTACACTAAAGTCTTATTGGATGCAAACAGAATGAGGTACTTTCCTGGGAACCCTTGTTTCTCTCCTGGGTACTCTTAGAGTGGAGCTTAACGGGTATGTTTAGGTTAAGTGGAATTTCTTCCTTTGAACTGGAGAAGTTGTTTTGTTTTGTTTTTTAATTTTTTTAAATTTAAATTTGATGAACAGAGAGCATATTATTAGTTTCGTGGAGGTAGAGTTCAGTGGTTCATCAGCCGTATAACACACCCAGTGCTCATTACATCGCATGCCTTCCTTAATGCCCATCACCCAGTTACCCCATCCCCCACCCACCTCCCCTCCAGCAACCCTGGAGAAGTTTTCACAAAATCACTGTAGAACTTTTAGTGATCCTAAACTTTATCCTAAACAGAAGTTGGCCAGAATGTGGTGTCCTCTTTTTGGGTGCTTGATACAGTTGAGGACTGACCTAGCGGCTTCACTGAGGACAATGCTACTTGGGTGAAGTTCAGCAGAAAAGCCAAAGGAAAACCTCCATTCGGGCCTCATCAGCTTCTAAGCCTGGTATTTCTGGAACCGCTTTTTCATTTAGAAGAATTTTTTCCTGTGTTTCTGCGTCACCACTTCCCGTCCCCATGCTTACCAGGTTTCCTGGCTTTTGCATCTCAGCCAGGGGGACAAGGACAAGTTCAGGCCTTGGGCAGTTTGTCATGCATCATGTCACCCCACCATCCGTGCAGAAGCTCCTCCCCTCCGTCTGCTGGGGACCACGTGCTATACATAGCATTCATTTTTGACCTCTCAGGGCATTTCCAGAAATACTGTAATTCAGGGGCTTTAGAGAGACATCACCTCTCACTCAGGAAGGTCTGAGGGCTGAGCTGTCCTAGCAAGCCTCCGGTGCAGCGGGAAAGGCATGGCCTTGGGTTCGGGGCATGTCTGCCTTCACTCCCCTCTTGAGCGCAACCGGACCCTACGTGATCCGGGACTCTTGAAACAAGAGGCCAAGTGTGGCATCTGGCCATTGGAAGGAGCTGGTATGAGGGAGACACCCTCAGGGAAAGGCCATGCCTACTGCGAACGCCACACAAACACAGGGCGGCAACACTAACATTGTGGTTTTGTGTAATAAGTAGGCAGAGAAGGGAGACGCTAAACCTGAATCGAGCCAACAAGGCCGGGCAGAGAGCAGCAGCTTGCTGGGACAGACAGCAGCAGACGGAGACTGTCAGGGGTCAGGGGCCAGCCCCACGCAGGACGATTGGGCAGTGTTTGGAGATAAGAGGCGAAAGCCCCTTCTTTACAGAGCCCACGTGTTGCTCCCCTACAGGGCTTTGTTCTCCTCCTCCTGCAGGGGAGCGTCCCCTCGGGAGCCGTGCAGCCCATATCCTGCACATCGTCTATACCCAGAGGCCATGTGCTCCGGGGGGCTGATGCTGGGCTTTATATCAGATGCCCCATATCTCTGCCCCTTCCCAGAGGACAGAAAGCCGAGCTTTAACCCTACTGGAGATCTTCTTTTTTTTCCCCCCTGGTTAAAATGGTACTGAGATCACCCACTTTTTTCTCCAGGTTGGGGAGGTTTAGTAAGTTATTGGATGAGTTTGAACATTGGGAAGAATTATTGCTAGGTCTATGACAAAAACTGATCAAAAAAATTATAGTAACCATGACAGATTGTTTATCAGAAAGTAGGTGAGCAGGAGAAAAGGAAATGATTAAGTCTGGGAGATGAAAAATAATTGTACAAGGAAGGGAATCTATTCACAGGACACACCCCAGAGTTTAGGAGAGCGATAATTGCATTCTTAAGCAGTGACCACAGATTTCACTGAAAATTGTGGTATTGCCATATTGGTGAGAACAGGATATTTAAAAAGTAATGGCCCAGCTGTTGTAAGCACAGGGTTAAGCACCGTAGCACTGACGGCCAGAAAAACACCAAACTCTGGACACATCTGCCTAGGGGCTGGCTGGAGGAGTGAAGTGGGCCATTGCCATCATGCATTATAGGCAAACTTGTTTTTTATGCGTATAGGCCTCTTTCGTTTCTTAAACTTGGACGAAAATAAAGGCGCAGGAGAAAAACCATACAGCCTTCTCCATATCTTATTGTCAGGGTGAATGTGGATGAAATCCGATGCGTAAAAGCTTCCAACGTGTTGCTTGCCATGCTGTAGGTAATCCATAAACTTAGTTGAAGGTCAGCTGATCTCTAGAGGTTTTGTTGTTGTTGTTGTTGTTTGTTTTTTGGGGTTTTTTTAAGGAGCAGGGTAGGTGCACAGCTCAGAGCCAAAGGGAATGGCCCAAGATCCCTCTCAGAGAAAGTAAGACGAAAATGTAGGTGGTTAGGAATGAGATCTGTAATGGATAGAGGGCACTGTCAAACTTCCCTCAGCCTGGGTGTCCAGTAGAGACAAGTTCAAAGCCTGAACTGGTGAAGCCCTTCCCTAGATGTGTCCATTTCTGTCTCGTTCGTCCCTTGTGGGACAACTACCATTCCATTCACCTCAGTGGCTTTGTACATTTATCCCCTAAGTCTTCAGGATTTTATAGGTTTACCTGAAAAACAAGTTGTGTTTATGAGGGGGAGCTCTGCAGCCAGACTGCCTGAGTTCAAATCCCAGCTCTACAGTTGACTGATTGTGAGACTTTGGGCAAGTCCCTTAACTTCCCCGGGGGGCCTCAATTTCCTCATCAGAAAATAAGGGTGTTACTAGTACGAGCTTCATAGGACTGTTAGGAGAATGGAATCCATTCATGAATGTCAGGCATTAAAAAGAACGCCGGGCATACAGCAAGAGCTCCATGATTGTTTGCCCCTATTGCTATGAGTACCACTATTCCTGGCTGAGAAAAGTCAGGGGCGCCGTGTTCATTGTTGTCGTGTTAGGCCATCAGATTAGCTTCAGGACTCAAGCAAGTAAATCGAGCTGAGATAGGTGAGTTACGGAAGCAGGAAGGCCCACCCATGTCTGCTGAGCAACCTCTCTGTAGTTGACCTGAAGCAGAACAAAGTATGAACCTTGGTTGTCCCGAACGAGCTACTCCAGGACCATAAGAGTCACTTCCTGTGGCCAGTAATCCCTACTGTTGGGTGATGGAACTTCACCAAGGAATTCTTTTCGACTGGGTTCGTGATGCCTGTGTCCCCTGGGCAAGCAAGCTGACAGCTCCACCTCATCTCTGTGCTGTGCAATGAAATGAGATGTCTGATAATGACGTGGTGCTGGAATGTGTAGACCCACCTGGTAAAAGCATGGTTTTGAGGTTCTTCAGGCCAGAAGCTGCATGTGTTCAGGATTCTGGAGGAGGAAGCAGGCCACCCACCTGCAGTGGTCCTGGCCCACTCCTCCGTGTCATCATGTCATGCCCTGGGGTCACCGTAGTTAGCATTTCCAAGGTTCTGGTGCCCCCTTCGGTCCTCCGCACAGATCAGCTCAACTGGAAACTGTGCTTTGCTGTGTGGTTGCCAATCAGAGAGAAACTTAGGTAGACTTGATCTGAGACTGGGCCGTCAGTAAGTCATGCCTTTGGCTTTTGTTTGTTTTCTGAGTCAGAGACGTAGGCAAGCGTTGTCTCATATCATTTGTTGAGTTTATTGACATCATCACAATTAACCTAATGGATAGACACTGTCATGGACCCAAGATATTCAACCCGCTCGCGGTTTTTCCGAGGCTGTTACTAAGGAAGAGAACCAGACTCGTGTTCAATGAGTGCATGTATTGAACACATATCTATGGGGCACAGACCTGGTGCCAGGACTGGGCGAGACCCTGGGGATATAGCAGCAGTAAGCTTTGTGGTGGAGAGCACAGAAAGAGAAACAGAATGCTTAGATTGTAAGTATAAGGACGGGAAACAGAGATGGGGTGGTGGGGACGCAGGGAGACTGCCTTTCCTTTGATGGGCTGGAGAAATCTCTCTGAGAGATGGCAGATAAACTGCCTTCGGGTGAGACCAAAAGGAGAGGTGGCCTGCCTAGCCAATGGCTGGGGGACAAGCCTTGTGGGGAAGGGAAGAGGACACATGGAGATCCCAAAGCCATGAGAGCTGGAGCCCGGGGGCTGGAGGGAGAGCTCCTGGGAAGACTGGAGAGGTAGCCAGGGCTCTGGGGCCACTGGTGGCATCCTGGGTCCCGCAGTGAAAGTGCTTAGAGGACTTGGTGAGTGGAATGATGTGCTCTAATTTGGTCCAAAACGATCATTCTGGTTATTGTGTGGCAAAGCGATCAAACGGTTGAGTCCCAAACCCACACTGTTTGAAGATGTAGATTCCCTGGGTTCCTCCTGACTGCTCTGTAAACGCCCCCTAACACCCAGCTTGGTGAGCGGATCAGTCATGTCTAGGCATGTCCCATTGTTTCTAAATTTCTGACAAATCACTGGAGTTGATCTACCTCTAGGTAACTGGTGATCATGAAAGCTCCCACCTGAGCCTTGAACACGGTCTGATGGTGTCTTGATCAAAAATATATTTTTTTTTTCGTGGTCTCTTTCCCAGGAAGACAGCCAAGATGAAAGGATAATGAGGGCATTTATTTAGGGTGGGGATGTACTGGGGAAAAACAAATATATACTGTAGTAGGGAGGATTTTATGCATCAATAAGGTGTGAGATGTGGAAAGGGTTTGGGTGGTTCCCATTTCCTTGTGCATTTACAGTCGTTCCCTTGGATAGCTGAGCAAACATTGGAAAGCTGAGACTCATAGACACTAGTCAAACCTGCTGGTTAAAATCTATAGAGACAGAAAAGAGATTGATGGTTGCCAAGGACTGAACAGGGGAAGGACCGAGGAGTGGCTGCTAATGGGCATGAGATTTCTTTTGGGGGTGATGAAAATGTTCCAAAATTAGATTGCGGTGATCACGGAACTGTGAAAATACCCAAAGTCACTGAATCGTATACTTTAAATAGGTAAATTGTATGATATGTGAATTTAATAAAGCTATTAAAATAAAACCTACTGTTTACAGCCCGGTGGGATAGTCTGGAATGGTACACTGAAGGCTGTAAGGTTCATTGGATGAATTGACCATTCACTGGCTAGGACACAGCATAAGAGCAAGTGTCTGTTGCCAATAGTCACAGACAACAACGCAACTGGAAATTGAACATATTTGAGTTTGAGGTAGAGCACATGGGAGTTTATGATCAAGGACCTTAAACTGTGTCCCACCATATCCCTGCGTCGAAGTACCATGGTAATGGTAATGGCTTCCGTTTCTCGAACACTGGCTTAGCTGTCTGGAAAAGTGCTGAGCACTTGACATACATTAACTCATGTATCCTCCCAACTATCAAAGTAGGATTTATCCCCATTTTACAGAAGAGGAAATTGAGGCTTAGGGAAGGATAGCAACTTGTTTCAAGATCACGGAGCTAAGAGGGATGCGGCCAGGATTCGCACCAAGTCTGTCTGGCCGGAACACACAGTGACCGAGTCACCACTGGTGGTGACATCTCCACGCACACCATCATGGGAGAGCGGGGGGCTCCCAATTTGCCTACACCATGAGCTGAAAAACAGTCCTATCTCAGATCCTAAGAGATAAGCTAGACTCTACTCTGGTTCTGTCCCTCCTTTCAAGACCTCCATGCGGGGGAAGTAAGGAACTTTAAAGTTTGTTCCTCGGCCCGTCCTTGGAGGAGGCACAGGGGCAAATCTCTCTCGCTGTCTTCTCTTCCATGATGCCCTTCCCTTCCTCTGTGCTTCAGAGAAACCAGATTTCCTTATGGTCCCCAAGCACACCCCATCGCACCCGTCATTGTCTAAGAGGCCGTTCCCTTCCTTCCCATTCATTTAAATCCTACCCTTCCTTTGAGGCACAATGAAAGGGTGCTTCCTTCTCGAAGCTCTTTTTCCTGCTTTCTCTTTCCCTTTTTCACGATTTTCCTCTGGCACGTGATCTGTTCTCTACCTTTGTATTCATATTCATTCATTCTCCTACACTTTCTCTCTGTCTCTGTCTCCACCTTCCCTCCACCTCCCTGCATCTACCCTACTAAGCGGTAAGTTCTGTGAGGGCAGGACCTGGGGTGTACGAGCATGTCAAGGCAGAAGCACTGCCCCCTTCCTCTTCTGCTGCTCTTGTCCATGAAGCCTCTATTTCAGAAGATGAAGTTACCATCCCCCCCCAAATGTGTCCCAGGCTCTCCCCGACTAGGGCCCGGAGGGCTCAGAGTGCCCCAGCTCTCTGAACTATCCTCCCTGTCACCCTTTCCCCTGTAGCGCGCCCCCAGGTCAAATCCCACTCTCATCTCTCTAGAGGAACTCTCTGCCCCTCTGTCCCAGCTTACTGTTTCCTTCTCTCTTCGGAAGTCCTCGCGTAGTGTCTGTGCCTGTCCTATAGTCTTCACCTCCTAGGAGAGGGTGAGTTTTCTCTCTGTGTTGGTCAGCTCCCCAGGCAGGGTTTCCCGTGGGCTGTGCACGCCCCTGGGATGCCCCCCTTCAGAAGCAGGGATGGCATCTCTGGAGTCCCACAGAGCCTGAATGACAGAGCACACGCCGCGGCACTCGCCTGGTCAGTATTTGTGGACTCTGTTGATGAGAAATTATGTTCCAAGGACTGAAAGGTTGTGTTTAGTTTTCATGGAGGCGTATTTTTAATGTCTGTTCCCTCTCCCCCAGTCCCACGTTGGATTTGAAACATATTTTTTTCTTTCCCAGTGATCGACTTCACTAAGTCTAAGCTTTCTTAACCTCAACAGATAATCTCCTCTCTCACACTCAGGCAGATGAACCCCTGAAGTTCAGTATAGGAATGATCGAGTCCCCCAGAGTTATGCTAGCACCTGGATGACTAGGAGAACACCTGGCCAGGAGACAAGTACAGGTTATGATGCGTGTTTGCCTTTTCTTGCAAAGGCAGCACCCGGCAAAGTCCTGTCCTACAGAAAGCTTGAATGGACCAGAAACTCGGGTCTGGGGGTCTCGGGTCTCAGGTCTCCTACTCAGAGAGGAGGGCTTGTGTTTGTACAATCCTGCCTGATTCTGCATGTTGGATGCTGAGAACTCAAACCATTTGC
The DNA here is from genome assembly GCF_963455335.1 of Martes martes. Lineage (NCBI taxonomy): Eukaryota > Metazoa > Chordata > Mammalia > Carnivora > Mustelidae > Martes > Martes martes. The sequence goes on from NC_137902.1 coordinate 15,661,815, forward strand.
TTTTGTCTCCCCACGGGGCTGCAGACACTGGAGAGATCCCGGGGAAGGCGAGTTGGTATGTTTGTTCACAGAGCAGGAGTGGGAGTGCCTTTTCAGAAAGCGTTCAAATTCCTATTTCTGAAATTTAGAATTTTCCTGAACTAAGAGGCTCATTTTGCTGTTTACTAGCACTGTAACCTCAACCCAGGGGTGTGCTGGTGAATGCTTAAACCAGCTCTAGGAGGGGAATGGGGGAACGCCCTGAGGTGTAGAGTCTGCCAGTTTCCATGGTGTCAATGCCACGCACCCCGCCCCCGCCCCGCCCCGCCATGCCCTATTTCAGAGGACTAAGGCGAGGTCACTGGCTGCACAGTGGGGCAGGGCTGTGCAGAGTCGGCTCTCCACAGCAAGGGTCCTCTCCAGCCCCCCACTTGTGGGGCAATTCCCTTAGCATCCCTGAAGCCCTGTTTTCATTGTTGTAGGGTGAGGATAACTTGAAGTTGATGGGATCAAGGGAGATATTATTTTTGAACACCTTTTATAAATTACAAAGTACCATACCCATATTCATCATTTTCCTTAGTTTGTCTAAAATGCTATTTTTTAAAAGATTTTATTTATTTATTTGACAGACAGAGATCACAAGTAGGCAGAGAGGCGGGGGTAGGGGGAGCAGGCTCCCTGCTGAGCAGAGAGCCCAATGCGGGGCTCGATCCCGGACCCTGAGATCATGACCTGAGCCAAACACAGAGGCTTAACCCACTGAGCCACCCAGGTGCCCTAAAATGCTATTTTTAACTAGTTGGTATTTCCCAGCGTATCCTGAGCCACAAGTAGAAGTCGCCAAAAAGAAAAGGCAGGGCAACTGGAAACTTCTTGTGCTGTTCCCAGACTTCGGTCATCCCCTCACAGGGACACTTTGACCTGATCTTGGTTCTTTCTTTTTTTAACTCCTCTAAGGCGTCTGGATTTGGAACTGGGGGGGTAGAAGGCAATATTGGCACTGTGCCTAAGCTAAACCCTGTCCCAGGCCCTTAGGCCCAGATACTCAGAGACGGTAATCCTGTATCTGAACCTTCATTCCCAAAATGGCTCCAGCAGGACCATGGTCACTCCCAGTCCGGAGATCAGCATGGCGGTGACTCTCGAGCAGCCTGTAAAGATGTGGTATTCTGCCCGCAGGGTTCAGCCTCAAGCCACTGCCCAGTTGCTTGATTGGATCCATTTCTGAATGGAGTTTCCAGTGCAGGGGCGATGTGAGATCCCTGGATGACCTTAAAAGACTCCACCAAATCTCAGAAGGGATTTTTGTTACACATGAGACATACCCGCTCATACTGACACGCTGCTGACGTGGGCCACTGCGTGCCCGGCGGGTGCTGGAGGGGCTCCCACGAGGGGATGATCTCATGTGGTCACCTGGGAGGTGGGACCTGTATTCTTAGTCCCTCTTTACCAAAGCAAATGGCAGGGAAGACAGCCTGGGGGTCAGGGAGCCTCCCTCCTCATCCGAAGTCCTTTCTAATTCCTGTGAGGGAGAGGAGGTGGGACTCCAAGCAAATCAGTGTGCTCCAAAGTCACATTACTGACTGTGTCAGGGAAAGGCTAGGAGAGGTCACAGAAGGGTGTTGCCTCCGTGAGTCATGTCAGCCCAGAGGTGTGTCTCGGAAGTCCCCTCTTTTAGAAGAGGGAGAAGTCTCCAAGTTGGTTTTATATCCCTTTCCAAGACTCGCCTTCCTATAGAGAAGGCAGGTGTGACACATCCGGGCAAAAGCGTCATGTAATTTACAAGGAGGAAATTTCCCAGCTGAATTATTATAATCCTAGGACCTCTCTGCCTTGTGAGAGTCAGATTAACCAGATTTGCTTCTGGGCTGTTTCCATAATCAGGAAGCCAGCTGACGAAGAGCTGACAGTGCCTTTTATGTTTAGAGGAGTAGCGAAGACCTGTTGCACTGCCTCAAAGACAAATCAAGTATCGGGACGTCTCACCAGTGGAAAGCGGCAGAGCAGCTAGAACACAGCCTTCCTGCTGATACCTCCGCCCCCGCCTGCCGGGAGTGTCTGTGCCAAGGAGCCCTGTGCCTTGTGCCACATAATAATCCTGATTAACAAACTAACACGGTGTATATAAAAAAAAAAAAAATGAGGTTGTGGAAGCCAATTAAAGAGAAAGATCATTTTGGACAACAAATGATGGGGTTACAGTGTGTAGCTTCAAGTAACTACCACTTGCCACAGCAGGAAATGAACTTTTAGGTAAACTACAAATTAAGCACTCTGCATTTATTTAAAGTCTTGAGTTTCTTGTTTCCCTGGGCTCAATACCAGGGCCGTTTTCTAACACAAAGAAGGGGAGTAGGAGGTGGGGGAGGCTGGAGCAGGGAGAACACATCTTTGTGATGTGTGTTTATGATCAAATGGGAACTAATGGAGAAGAAGCCTAGAAAAGATTCTAGGTAATCCAGCAGTTTCTGAAATGTAGACTCCCAGGAGAATAGGATTCCCACCTTGAAGCAGAAACCAGCCTTGCCAGCAGAATATCATCTTATGATTGCAAATCCAGAGGGATCCTAAACCAGAGACCAGTCCAGGCCTGGGCTTACAGTAGAGGCTGCAGGGAGGGCCCTCCTGATGGCGGGCTGCATTTCCTCCCTGTATCACCCTCCCCCTGGGAGCGTTCTTTTCCCAGAAATTGCTGCAGCCTGGAATAATTTCCTTTTATATGTGAAGCGCTATTTCCCATCTGCTTATTTACTAGCAGGTGTTACCTTTGGGATTATGATGCAGCTGGGTGTTCACTGCTTCTGAGCTATGTAATCAGAATTTAGCTAGTACATTGCACTAGCTTGATTTCCGTCTGTGCTGCATAAGACTTTCCTGTGGAAATCCCCTACACGGTGCTTCAGAGCATGGGCTCTGGAGTCCGACTCCTGCTTAGCTGTGTGATCTCGAACAAGGTTTCCGGTTCAGCCCTGGTGCTCTCCTTAGCGCCCCAGGATAATAGGATAGCATCGCCGTAAGGCGTTTGTGAGAATGACCTGTGACCGCCGATATAAATTAGTGATCTTAATGCCTGGAACATAGTCAGTGTTCAATAAGTTGTACCAGCTGTAATAACAGAATGGTGCTAGGGAGTTCTTTACTGAGATGCTCTAAGTTCAGAATTCTGTGGCTTTATGTGGGAGATGCTCCAAGAACGGTATCAGAGGGTAACCATATTTTCCTTGATCCAAAAATTGAGCTGAGAAGCACAGAGATGGCAACTCAGATTACTCGATGTGTGAAGTCGGAAGTATCCCAGAAATTTGGAGGAACTGACCACTGATCTTGTACTCGTACAGGGCCAGCATTGATACATTGTGAAGCAAAAACAAAGGAAGCCCAAAATAAGAGAAAATCAAACGCTGGGTGATAGTACAGAGATTTAGTGGGGAAGGACAAGGGAGAGAACAAAGTATTTGATCAATGTGGCCCAGAGTGAAGGCTTCAGAGAAGAGTCAGCAGATCAGCTGGGCCCCATGGGTCAGGGTGGCTTTGGGCAGGAGGGAAAGAAGAAACCGTTCCAGGTGAGGCTGAGGGCCCTGTGTGGAGGCTCCGAGGATGCTGAAAATCATAGGTCAGGGAGTCGTGAGGAGGCCCAACCAAAGGGGTATTTGTATTTTTCCATACACAAATAATAGAGTGTTTTAGTGTGCATTCTTTGGGGTTGGACTGCTTGAGTTCAAAACCACTTAACACAGTGCTATGGACTCAGCAAATGTAGCTCCTTCTCAGAATCTAGACAGCTAGTGTGGACCATGTTACCGAAGATCCCTGAAGCTAGACCGAAACTTTAGTCTTGATGGGTTGGGACTGAGAGAACTGTTGGAAGCTCTTTTGTTTTTACTTTAATAAACTTTATTTTTTAAAAATAGTTTTAGATTTATAGAAAATTTGAGAAGTTCGTGTAAGGAATTTCCCAACATTAGTAACATCCTACATTAATATAATACTTCTGTTATAATTAATGAACCAGTATCGATGGGAGTATTAACTAAATTCTTTATTCGTGTTTCCTTAGTTTTTATCTGATGTCCTTTTTCTGTTCTGGGATCTCATCAGGATGCCACATTAACGTTTAGTTACCATGAGTAACCTTGAGTTACCATCTCGGGCTTCTTATGGCTATGACAAGAAGACTTTCCTCCTTGGTTTTGGTCACCTTGGTAGTTTTGAAGAATGCTGGGTGGGGTTTTGTAGACTGTCTCTCAATTTTGGAATTTTCTCATGATTAGATTAGAATTATGGGGTTTTTGGAAGGAAGACCACAGAGACAAAATGCCAGTTTTGCCCACATTATCTCAAAGGTACAAACTATCAGTGTGACCATCACTGTTGATGTTGACCTCGAGCACCTGGTTGAAGTAGTGCCCATGAGATTTGTCCACTGTAAAGTCACTCTTTTCCGCCATCCATACTGTTGGAAGAAGCGACCATGTACAGAATGTACCAAGTAAGAATGGGGACTTAATGCCACCTCTTCGTGCAGACTCATGATTAGATTAGAATTATGGGGTTTTTGGAAGGAAGACCACAGAGACAAAATGCCAGTTTTGCCCACATTATCTCAAAGGTACAAACTATCAGTGTGACCATCACTGTTGATGTTGACCTCGAGCACCTGGTTGAAGTAGTGCCCATGAGATTTGTCCACTGTAAAGTCACTCTTTTCCGCCATCCATACTGTTGGAAGAAGCGACCATGTACAGAATGTACCAAGTAAGAATGGGGACTTAATGCCACCTCTTCGTGCAAAGAAGGAGCCAGGGAGTAGGACACTCTCCACACTCTGAGAAAAGGAGTTTGAGAGCTAGATTCGTGTAGCAAGAGAAGGGGGAGTTAGGAATGTGACAGTGGACAGAAGTTAGTGGGAGAGGAAAAGAGAGTGGAATCAAGGATGACCTCAAGGTTCCAAGCGGCAGCATTAGGGGATTGTCTGAGTACAGAGAGCAATGCATGCATTGACTGCCAACTCCCTTTCTTAGCTGTGTCACTTTGGCTGTGCCACTTTGTTCCTCTGAGTCTCTGCCCATTTGTTACCTGGCATTGACGGTCCCTGTTCTCCCTGCCTCATGGGGCTCTTTGAGAGTGAAATGAGAAAGAGCAGTGGCGAGCCCTCAGAAAACAGGCACAAACACTGCGTCTTTGAAGGCTGGCTAAGGGAGTGTGAGGAGAGGAGGGGGTTCTGACTTCCTCCGATAACCAGGAGCCACTCAAAACTCACACTTCGCACACTGTCATGGGTTTGTGATTGTCACCTGCTAAGCAGATTTTTGCTTTCTCAGCTGTTCTGCTTCTAGGGATCTAGTTCCATGGTCTGTTGGGCAAGACAAGACAATGCTGGTTCTGGATTGGAAGGAAGGGCTTTGCCTAATCTTTGTGGCATTCTTACCACCTGTAGTGACCCCTGCTTGGGGGCGCTAAAGGCTACTGGGATTTCCTTACTGAGCTCAGTCCCCCAGCCTTATCACCTGCCGTACCCCATGGGCATTTCGAAAGTAATGCATCCAAAATGGCGCTTTTGACTTCCGTCCTTAACTGGAGTTTCAGAGGCATGACTGGCCTTGCTTGCCTGTGACAGAGAGTGTGAAACTTCCCAGCTCACGATGGGCTGTTTACCTGAGTAGCCAGAATCCCTCCAAACGGGATATTGCACCATGGAGGAATCCCTTTGCCTTTCTGGACAAATGGACTCTTAGCTCTTCATGTCATATTTCCTCATTATTCAGAAAGTATGCAGCCATGCTTTTGGGATTTCATTGTGCAACTCTTATTTTAGCAGTGAATTGTTGAGCCATGGGAGATTTTCAGCTTGTCTATGCAAGTTCCAGGGCAAATCATTGACTACTTGGTCTAGTAGAAAGAGTCAGGCAGCCTGACTATTCGGGGTGCGTCTGCCAATAACCTGCTAGTAGCTTGGGGCAAGGAATGTAAGCTCTTCGCCCCTCAGTCTCCCTATCAGTAGAATAAGTGGGGACCACCCAGGCTCTGAAAGGTGGAGCAGTTGTGTAAAAATCAGCAACAGAGCCAATTGGAAGTAAGAGTGTGGAATTACCATCATGGCCATATTGCAACTGACTCAGCATATTTCAAAAATGTAAAATTGAGCCAATGCACATACATTCGGTATTAACCAAACTGCTGGAGGCACTTATATAAAACAAACCTCTTTATTAATCTTTAAAAAGAGAGAGATTCTTTTGTCAACACTGTTGGGATGCAATGAACGTGCTTGCTTGGTCTTTGGATCCCATCAGTTTTCTAGTAAGAAAAGCCCATTCCTTCACAAGGGGGAGGTTCCGATACGTGTCTGCCTGGGCTGATATGTGATGGAAAGGCAAGGAAACGTGATAGAGGCTCTGCTCATCTCTGGCGGTTAACAAAGGTCACCTCCGGGCAAAGAGGACTTCAGAGTGTAATACATATTTCCAAAGGGAAACGCTTGCAAAATGCAAATGCTGATCCCAATTCTGCCCTTTGCGACTGGTGCCGGCCGCTGCACTGGCACCGTTGTTGAGACACAGGGAAAAGCCAAGAAGTGAAATGATATTTCCCTCCCCTCATCATTACTCAGCATGGCTTACTTGCTTAGCTATAAAGAATTCAAGTGTCAAGAGAAACTGCAGTGCAGTTTTCTTATCCAAAAATGCGTTCTCCCTTCCGGCCTAGAGGCGCACTGTGCTCCAATCTTGTTTCTAAAGAGGATGGCCTCGTGGACCGCTTTCTTCACTCTAACATTCCTGGAACTTGCTTATCCATACTATCTGAATTTTAAAGGGAAATAGTTCTTAAACTGTAGTATGCATAGGGATCATCTGAGGAGGGTTTCTGGGTGGCTCCATCGGTTAAGCGTCTACCTTTGGCTCAGGTCATGATCCCGGGGTCCTCGGATAGAGCCCCGTGTGGGGATCCCTGCTCAGCGGGGAGTTTGCTTCTGCCGCTCTCTCTGCCCCCCGCTCTGCACTCTCTCTCTCTCTCTCTCTCTCTCGGTCTGCACTCATTCTTCCTCAAATAAAATCTTTTTAAAAAAGAATCATTTGGGGAGCTTACAAAAATGATAGAACCCTGATTCCCACCCCAGGTTCAGTGGGGCTGAGGAATCGGCATTTTTCATCTGTGGCACAGGGGTTCGGATTCGGGGCTTGGCTTCGGGGCTCAGCGGAGCTGCTTTGGGGAGTACCACTGGGTGCCAGACCCACCGGCGATACTTCATGACACACTCTGTTCCCTTCGCCAGTCAAGTCCTAGCTGTTGCTTTTAGAACTACACGGGAGCTGAGTTCAGTCAACTGTTGCCTGACTTGTAACAGTCTGTGACTCAGACAGCATGGGAGAAGGAGAAGCCTAAGTTTGGGAGTCAGAAAGACCGGGGTGGAGGGGAGATCTTCAAGCTCCCACTTACCATTCCTTGGGTAGGTTGCTCAAGGACTTTTTCTATTTACTTATCTGTCAAATGGGAACAATATAACCCACGCCCCTGAGAGGGGGAAGTGGTGGTGAGGAGGGGATAGAATGACTTACCGGTAAGCTCTTAGCGCCATGCCTGGCATTTGATAGATGGAGGCTCAATAAGTATCACTTTCCTCCAGTCTCATAGGAAGCAGGAATTCACTTCAAAACAAAACAAAACAAAAAGCAAAAAACAACTCGTATTCTTCTTTCGCACTTGAAGCAGATACTGTTAAGATAAACTTTTTTTCCAAAGATTTATGTACTGGGGCACCTGGGTGGCTCAGATGGTTAAGCGTCTGCCTTCAGCCCAGGTCAGGATCCCAAGGTCCTGGTGGAGTCCCCGCCCTGCAGGGAGCCTGCTTCTCCCTCTCCCCTTGCTACTCCCCCTGCTTGTGCTCTTTGGCTCTCCCTCTCTCAAATAAATAAATAAAATCTTTTTTAAAAAGATAAATAAATAAATAAATTTTACTTATTTATTTGAGAGAGAGAGTGAGAGAGCACATGTGCATGGGGTGGGGGGCAGAGGGAGAGGGAGAGAGAGACCCCCAAGCAGACTCCCCACTGAGCACGGAACCCGACTCAGGGCTCGATCCCAGGACCCTGAGATCATGACCTGGGCTGAAACCAAGAGTCGGATGCTTAACTTAGCCACCTAGGTGCCCCAAGACATACTTTTTTTTAACACCCAGGTGAATAGATATGAGGCCTCGTTACATATCACTTTAAAAGTCAGTAGTTTTTTTTAGCTGTCTTGAAAGGATGCCCCTCCTTAGTTCCTTCAGGTAATACTGACTGCTGAGTAAGTACACGTTTCCAAGAGCAGTCCCAAGGGGCAGGTAAGGAAATGCAGCTGTGTCACAGTGTTGGTACCTTGGGTGGACTCTTCCCAGGGCCAGCGCAGAGAATTTGGATCAGGTGTTTAACCCGAAACCACACCTGCTCCTAGTCAAAATCTCACAAGGACCACCTTGTTGCTCCGAATTTAGCTAGTAATGGATTATTTGGACCAGGTTGTTCAAACTCTTTCCAGGTGAGATGGGAACATTACAGGGTCCAAGAGAAACAAATGCACCATTATACCTGTAGTGCCGGCGGGCGCCTTGCTGGAACCAGCTTTCTAAATTGAGTCTCAGCATATCACCCCACATCTCCCCCCAGTCCAACCTGGTTTTAGTGTTGCAGGGGAAAAAAAATCATCTTTGCTCTTTTTGTTGGTTGATTAATTTTAGGTTCACTGTTCTTATCCCAACTCTTGCTCATGTGGATACTTATGTAATACATTTCTGTATATCACATGGTTCCTCCTCCTGAGGACCCAAATCAGGGGGAAAAAAAAAAATAGCACAAAGTGCCTATCTGCATTCTCTGGCTAGAGAAATTGCAAGTTAAACAAAGACCTTTGTCAGCTTAAAGTCACAGTGTCCTCTCCCGGCCTTCTCTCTCTCTTTTTTTTTTAACAGGTTATTTATTTTTTTTTCCGCTCTTTTATAAGGGAGAGGCTGTAAATCCTATCCCTGGGGCAGGGTGGTCACAAAAACTCCCATTTTCTGAAGGCTGACCTCTGGGAACTGGAGAAAATAAGACCAGTAAGCCCCATCCTATGATTTTAGAGCCTGATCCAATCCCCTTTATTTTACAGGAAACGAAGCTGAGGTTCAGAGAGATCCGCATAGTTATTAGGAACTTCTTCTTAAAAAAAAAAAATTAGCGCCCACATTGTGTGTATGAGGGAATGTGCACACAACACGAGGCTCATCACAGGCCTCTGGCTGGTTATGTGAGTTACCAAATGAGGACCATGGGCAGCTTTCTGGTAGACCAGACGATCCTCTGGCCAGTGCATGCTACCTAATGAGTAAAGATGCATTTGCTGAGCTCCTTTGGTGCATGAGGGTTCTGCTGTGTTCTGAGGAGCTGGGGAGAAAATGGGGAGAAATATATGAACTTTAAGAAATTTCCCCCAGCACTGATGAGCTTACAGTCTTCTGTGATCTCCTTACTGATAGGTGTTTCTAAACCAAGATAAAGACATATTACAAATACATATTACAAAATATTGAACCAAACAGTGTTATATAGTCCATGGCCCAATTATGTAATCCTAGAGAAATCTGGGGGGAAGAAAGAGGGTTGCTGGCTCCCAGAGGAGCAAGCCTAGTGTTTTCCCCCACTGGATGGGTAAAGCCACAATTCTCTTATTTTTTCTGTGTATCCTCATGCTTATGGTGCAGAGAAGGGGCTCAATTGATCCTTCTTGAATCAACGTGTGGTTCATTGGATAACATAATTATGGGGCTATTTCTGTACACCCATAATAACCCCTTCTGTAGGAATGCTTTCTACTCACATGGGTCTCTTTTTTTTTTCCCCCAGTGGCCCACCCTCAGGACCCTCACCACCCATCGGAGAAGCCTGTCATTCACTGCCATAAATGTGGGGAGCCATGCAAGGGTGAAGTACTTCGGGTCCAGACCAAACATTTCCACATCAAATGTTTCACCTGCAAAGGTATGGTGCCTCCAGCTTCTTGGTCTCATGGCGTGTCAGTCTGTGCTCACCTCGGGGTCCGTCCCTTTAACCCCATGCCAGGCCACCCGGTGGTAAGCGAATTTGGTCAGAGGCCCTGGCATCATTTCCCTTGTCTAGTTTGGGTGAGATTAGACTCAAGGGGGAGGCTGGTCCCCTGAAGACTAATGGTCCATAAGCCTTTCTGTGTTTATTGAAGGTCCTGATCCTGGGAGGAGTGAGAGCCGTAAAAACCCAGTTTTGTGTTTTGTGACTTATTTTTATTTTCCCCTGAAATGAGGGACTCTTATCCCAAAGTCACCTTGTCCCCACAGCCATTATTTATAGACGAGCTGGAAAGTTTATAATATTAGGGTTCTAAATCCCTGGGTCCTGTGGGGTGAGTGGGGAACACGTGTGTGCACGAGCGTGCGTGTATGTGCGTGTGTATTCAGAAGGGAGAATTAATCAAGAATGCTTGGAAGGTCTCCAAGAAGCTAACGAGTTGAGGTTGATTTCCTCAACCTAACAAGCCTCCCTTTTGGGGTTTGTAACTGTTGACATCCTAGTATGAAATATGCTGATCTGGTGTTCTGGCGCCAGGGCGGCGCTGAGTGGGGAAAGCGAGGAAGGAGAGAGTGGTTTTTGTGTGTATTTGAGGAACAGGTTACTTGAGCTGGGGTCACGTGGGGAGCTCAGACAGGGTTGAAGGATCCAGGAGGAGAGGTGGAAGGAGAGACAAGATGATGAGCCTGCTTTGTAGCTCGCTCTGCCCTCTGCGTGTGCTGGCGGCTGTCATCCCCGGGAACTGCATTCCTTCTCGGTGCCTTAGTTTGTGAACTCAGCGTTGCCATCTTAAGCCATCCATTCCTGGCCAGGGAAGCTCTCAAGGAGATACCAGGCTACCTAGGAACCATCAGATCCATCAAAACAGGAGGGGTGGGGGCTTATGTGTTTGTTCCATTGAGGGTAAACTTTTCTGAGAAAGAGCATTAACCTATGGCTCAGGTGAGAAGACAGAAGGGGAGGGGAGGACATCAGGTTAGCTCACACTGAGCTCCCATTGAGAATGACAGAAGGCTGTGATGCACATTTTATAGAGAGGGATTCCGTAGCTCTTCCCCAAACCCTGAGGAGTAAGTACCAAAAATCCTGTTTTTGGACAACTCAGGTTGGCCATCAGGAAACATGAGGGTCTCTCCAGGGTCCTGACTGTGCAGCCATTCTCTGTGGCTTGAGTCCTGCCCTTGCCACTAAGTTGCTCTGTGATTTCAGGCAAGTTCTCTGTCTCTCGGTGGCCCCATGTCCTTAATCTGAACAATAAAGAGACTAGACCATGTGCTACTTGAGTCATTCGGGTCTGAAATTTGCCAATTGCAGTACACAGAACCATGTACGGGTAAAATAGAGAAGCCAGACGTACTGAATTAGAGCCTCTTAGCATGTAAGCGAAAACGGGTTTTTTGTTGTTGTTGTTACATCCGGATTGATTAACTTAGAATCAGGCATTACGTTCCGTTTTATTTTTTGCTCATAAATTTCCTACAATGTAGCTCAAGGGGTAGATTGGGTCTGTAGTAAATACAGTCCACAAGCAATGGGGGCTTTGCTTGTATTCTGTATTTCTTTTTTTTTTTTTTTTAAGATTTTATCTATTCATTTGACAGACAGAGATCACAAGTAGGCAGAGAGGCAGGCAGAGAGAGAGGAAGGGAAGCAGGCTCCCTGCTGAGCAGAGAGCCTGACGCGGGGCTCTATCCCAAGACCCTGAGATCGTGACCTGAGCCGAAGGCAGAGGCTTTAACCCACTGAGCCCCCCAGGCGCCCCTTGTATTCTGTATTTCTAACTGAAAGTACAAAGTGCTAGTCTCAGATCTGGGTAGTTACCGTTGGGCACACTAAGGAACTAGAAGATGTGTTTGTTTATCCCCCACGGGCGGAAGCTTCCTTGCTATTTTTCTCTCCCAGTTTAAATCTAAGGACTGAATGTAAATTATTTATGTTGGAACGTTTTCCCATAAACCTTGTTTCATGCTATGAATGTGTTCCTGAAAAGTCAAATGTTTGTATAAATTGAATCATATTTTAGGAGTGCTTGCTATTTGTAGGAACTATTTTGAATTTAACAAAACTTTACTAAAATAAATGTCTTCTATTCCTGTAAATTTGTATTTTCTCACACTTCATCTGTCAATATCTGTTGTCTTATGTCCTCAATTCCTTTTCTTTAATACCCAAAGAAAGTGGCTTACGTTCCTCATTCCTTAAACCCTGCCAAGCTCATTGCTTTCCCTCAAGATTCTAGAGTGATGTCCAAATGGAAATATGGTGCAAACCATGTATGTAATTCTAAATTTTTTAATAGCTAGAGTAAAAAGATATAAAGGGGTGGGTGAATTAATTTTCATAATGTCTTTGATCTCTATATACCCCAAATATTATCATTTCAACACGTAATTCTTGTAAAAATCGTTGAGATATTTGACTTTTTTTTTCATACTATCTTAATAGCACATCTCAGGCTGGACTGGTCACATTTCAAGTACTCAAAAGCCCTTCATAGGGGTGCCTGGTGGCTCAGTCAGTTAAGTGTCTGACCCTTGATTTGGCTCAGGTCATGATTCCAGGGTCGTGAGATCAAGTACCACGTCAGGCTCTATGCTCATCAGGGAGTCTGCTTAACTTTCTCTCCCTCTGCTCCTACCCCTGCTTGCATGCTCGCTCGCTCGCTCTCTCTCTCTCTCTCTCAAATAAATAAATAAACCTTTAAAACAAAAAAAAGCCCTTTGTAATTAGTGGCTCCAGTATGGGACAACACAGTTCTAGAAAGTACTTGAGGTTTCTTTTTCTTTGAAAGAGTTTATTTATTAGAGAGAACATGAGTTGGGGGCAGAGGCAGAGGGAGAGGGAGAAGCAGACTCCCTGCTGAGCAAGGACCCTGATGCGGGGCTCGATTCCAGGACCCTGAGATGGTGAAGGCAGATGCTTAACTGACCGAGCCACCCAGGTGCCCTGAGAGTCCTTGAGGCTTGCATTCTCGTGGCCCGTCTTGCTCCACATTCTTTCCAGTACCACATTCTTGGCTTCTCTTTGTGAATGCTGCTCCTTGTGCATTGCTTCACCCCATTTATTTCCCCCAAATCCTGTGAACACAAGGCGGCTATTTTCAGCAGATTCTACTGAAAGTTTGGGATAATGGAGGGAAGTTATAGCAGAGGCAATAACTGTCCTAATATTGTTGTCCAAAGTTGTTGTCCAAAGAGGCAACATTTTCAGGCTACGTCCAGAACAAGAAGCTTCTCATTGGCCAGGGTCATTTCTTTCCATTAATAGGCTTTAATTTTTGTGCAGTTTTAGGTTTACAGAAAAAGTGAACAGAAAGTACAGAGCTGGGCCATTTCTCATATGTCTTCAGAACCTCCACCTGCCACCATCTTCGTAGGTCTTCCTCTCTCTACAAAGACCCTTCTCCCTTCTCTCCCCAGGACCTCAATTTCCTGCTCCCTCGCTGTCCTGACTCTAAATTTTCATGGAGTCTCTACTTTTTATGAATCCATTAGGATAGTTTCCTAGAGGAAACTGAAGTCTTCTCCTTGAGGTGCTGTAGTCCTCTTAGCCCACACGGCCCGGACTGCAGGTCAGTCTGAAAACAACACTTTTGTTTTCTGCTGGTTCCATCTAAAGCACAGGTATTATGTCCAGATAGTGAGCGAATATCCTGGGAGACGGGATTTGGGGTGGAGAGCAGTTGCTAGAACAAGCCTTGGCTTTGGGGCAAGAGCTGGCCAAGTACGGAGGAAGGACCTTCAGGTTCTGCCTCATATTTCAGGGCCAGACAGAGTTTCTCCCTCAAATTCTCTCCCCTGCCTCCCTCCCTATTCTCCTTCACTTATACACCTTGTTGCCAAAGCCTCACAGTTCTTGAGTGGAACCAGAGACTACTTTCCACAATTAGAAAGACCATCCTAAAACCCAGACACCCAGGGGACTAAAAAGCAGAGATGAACTCTTTAACTAGGAATGGGTTTTGAAAGGAGAGGGAAGAAGAGGCCAGCAGACACCTTCCATGAGAACCTGCCATGTATAAAGGGAGGAACCTAGAGTTCAGCGCACAGACTTAAACCAGGGATCGGTCCCTGAGTTCCCAGGCCCCAGGGGTGGTGAGCAGGAATTTTGTTGGTGAAATCATCTCCCTAAAATGTCTGACATCTTGGGATTTGATGGTGTAGGAGTTATTTTCCCAATTAGTAAATGTTGGTTGGACACATACTCCTTGTGGGATATTATGCTAAGTTCGAAGACTAGGAGGAGACCGGACACCATGTTTGTCCTCAAAGGACCCATAGGTTATTGGAGAGACATTTAAATAAGCAACATTCGTGATCTTGAGTAATAAGCGCAGCGATGGAGACGTCTACAGGACGCTGACCAGAGGCAGGGGGCCTCCTCGGGGAGATAGAAGCATCGTCCGGGTAGCCATAATGGAAGGTCGCAGCAAGCGTGATAGAGAATCGGAGGCGGATCTAAGAGCCATTTAAAGTGAAGGTTGATAGGATTTGGTGACCGTATGTGAGGAATGGAGAGGATGCCGGTTTCCAGCTGGCCTGCCTGTGTGGACAGATGGTTACCACCCACTAAGGAAGAGCGAGAGCCCTGCATGGGGTCATTCCGGGCGCAGAGTTCAGCTTGGGATACGTCGAGGCTGTAGACACATGGTGCATTTGGAATCCCGTAGGCTTAACACTCAAGAGACGGATCCTGGTCCGTGTTGGGAAGAAGGGTGATTTTTAATTTTTTTTTTTTATTAAGTAAACTCTACCCCCACCCTGGGGCTCGAACTCATGACCCTGAGGTCAGAAGTCGCATGCGCTACCAACTGAGCCAGCCAGGTGCCCCAGGAAGAAGGATCTGAAAGTGTTTTGGCATCTAGATAGCGGTTGAAGCCAGATGATGGTGTGTGACATTGCTCTAGGAAAGGACAAAAGGCAGGAAATGAGTAGTGAAGAATGCCAGCATCTGAAGGAGGTAGAACCCAATTTCCATTTGTCGCCTTGGGAAATGTACCCACCTGCTAATGAGATGAGGAAAGCGGGAAAATGTTTCAATTAACACTGGGTTCTATAATTAAAAGAGAAGGAAATTCCCAAAGCTTCTGTTATTCTTTATATTAACCCAGTGGGAGTAAGATATGGCTGCAGGGGGCACCTGGGTGGCTCAGTGGGTTAAAGCCTCTGCCTTCGGCTCAGGTCATGATCCCAGGGTCCTGGGATCGAGCCCCACATCGGGCTCTCTGCTCAGTGGGGAGCCTGCTTCTCCCTCTCTCTCTGCCTGCCTCTCTGCCTACTTGTGATCTCTGTCTGTCAAATAAATAAATAAAATCTTTAAAAAAAAAAAAAAAGATATGACTGCAGGGCTCCAGACAGAGCATCTTTTCCAATCAGTGGCAATCGTCCCGAGCAAGGAGTTTTTTCCTTAATGCTCTCTGTTCATTCTGATATTGATCCCGGACTGTGATAGTTTTTTAATTATCACCTTGCCCTCATCATGGTTGTAATAATGCTCTATGAGAGAATAAGAAATCCATTTAAATATTATATAGTTAATGTTGAATTAACTATATATTTAATAATTGATTTATTATGTATTTAACATTTAACTGTAATATATGTAGCTCATCATATGATACATTATATTGTTTATTATAATTTTATTATTTATCTATAGCATTCATTTTCAAAATAATGCTCTAGATTCTTTTTCTGCCAAAAAGCTCTAGAGCATTTAGAAAAGGCAAGGGAGCAAAACACATAAATAGGTAGGAAGGAAGGGAGGAAGGACGAACCAAGGACCAGAGAGAGGGTCAAGAAGGGCTGTTGGGCAAATATTTTGTTTTCAATGAGCCTTTCCTGGACTATCCTATATGAGATTGTACCTCCTCCCTGTATCACGTTTCTCCCTGCTTTATCTTTTTTTCCTTAACATTTACCATTATGTGACATTTTATTCATTTATCTTCACCCTCTACTAGAGGCTCCTTGAGAGCAGAGACTTGTCTGTTTTGTTCACTACTATGTATCCGGTGCTTAGAACAATGCCCAACATAGTAGATGCTCAATAAGGTGAATGACTGACTGACTGAATGAATGAATGAAAAATAACCATGTATTTCTTTGGAACTTGAATATTAGTAAATGTTTCTAATGGAATAGCTACTCAACAAGATTTATCAAGTGCTTAAAGTGATATATATCCTCCTATAGTTACTAGACAGTAACATTGCCTCCCAAAAGAAGGGGCATAAGGAAAGCTTTCTATCATCGATGACAGGGCTGCACGTCTGACTGGCAGACGGAAGAGTTAAGAGATGGTGCAGAAGGTACGGTCAGGAAGCTGTGGGGGAGGGTCTCACCGCTGCTTAGTTTTTTATGCCAGTTTAGACCCTGCGCTTTCTCTTCTGGGCTTGCGTGGGCAGAGTGGATATGCCTTATGTGGGGCCTCAAGAAGGAAATTGATAAAACTCCCATAAAATGGCAGTGATTTCTTAGATCTCCTAAGAGCTGAGCTTGGGCTTCTAATACCTACTTAGAGAATATTAGTCATTCAGAAATTGATTAAAAGGCAGAGTTAACCAGAATACAAGGAAAAGAGGTCTTTTATATATGTGGTCCCTTTTCCTAGCAAAAGAGAAATCACTTTCATGCCCTCCTTTGTTTATAAAGCATAATCCTTTTGAATTTTGTACTGCGTTGAAGTGTTACCCAAATAAATATGATTTAGATTTTTAAGTGGTTGAGGTTTTGAATTCCAAGCTGGAACAGAGCCAGGACTCATAAATTCTCCAAAGTATACTGCTTAACAATTCTCTTACTGGGAGCTAATTATCCACGGGTCTCTTGTGAGCCCGAGGTGCTAGTTGCCATTTGTTCTGAATTTTCTTTTCGAGGTTGTAGAGCCAACAGCCTTGGAAGATAGTGTCTCCCTCTGGAGTAGAGGGTAGATTTGTTTGCTGTCTAGTATGTTGGAAATAATATCTGCATCTGAAGCGAAAGTTAGACAGGTTTGCTTGGGTCTCATCATAAAAATTTGGGGTTTCCTAAGCTCAGGGTTCTTCAGCTGTGAAACAAATTCATTGCACATGCATATACTTCTCTTGCCTCTGGGGACTTACGGGGCATGCAAAACCAGGAACAAATACAGAGCTCATGCTGCCTGCTGTTAGTAGTAAACCCTTTTGCTGCAGACGCAGGGCTGTCTTCTGCTAGCACCTGTGACACTAGCGCAGGCTCGCTTGTTAGCTTGCAGGTAAAATCTCAGGATCTTTACGGCTCTTGACACCTCCCAGGCCATGTCCTTGAAAGCTTATTTCTTGAGAAAGGGTATGCTGAAGTTTACCCAACTTGATGGAGGAAGTACACGTTTTCCAAGAAAATGAGTTCTACAGCAGAGGTTGTGGGAGGGTTTATACAACAGAGGATGGGGGGACACTGAGACTGTCCTCAAGCATTTTCAAAGCAAGCATTGAACCAGTCATGTGGCTGGTTCTTTTCATCTCCTGACCCCGAACCCTTAGAGTGCCCCACGCTCAGACCTCACCTCCGTGTCCATTTCGCTGAACTTTCTGGCCTGTGGACTACTGTATATAAGTCCCCCAGTCATTGTTTTTTTGTTTTGCTTTGTTTTGTTTTTTTCGTTTGCTAGAGCAGCCTGAATGGACTAAGATAGCACATTAATCAGATGTTCAAATAATCACACAAATATGACTCCCCAGCTGTGATCGGTGCAGTAAAGGGAAAATAAAAAGCTGCATGAACAAAGATGTGAGCTTGCAGCAGGAGGGTCTTGGTGTTTATGGCGGGGGGAGGAGCAGGTGGTCCGGAAAGGTCCGCCCACCCCCACCTCTCTCAAAAGAGGAGATTAGGCTGACAAATAAAGGCTAAAAATACAACCACCACTTATTCTTTCTGGTAATAAAAGTCCACTAAATGGACTCTGTTATTCCAAAGAGTAGATTTGTATTCTTTTCTTCCTGAAAGTCACTTGATTTTTGCATAAATCAGCCTGGGAATGTCAATGCTTGATGGCCTTCAAATCCTTACCGTATGAAATGTTTATGGGACATCTGTCATCTGTCCTTCACTGGGCCAGTCTGCGGAGGATTGAAAGGGATGTATGACATGGGACGTACTTCTGAAGAACCTGTGATCTGGTAGCAAGCAACATGCTTTCTAGGGGACCCGTCACTGGCAGCCGACAGGTGTAGGCGAATGGTCCGGAGCCCAGGTGTGCTGAGTCAGAGGCTGAGAAGCCACCTGGAGCTCAGTGGTCTCGGGATGTTGCCAGGGGTGAAGCAGCATGTGGGAAAGCATGGATCCTCCAGAAAATTTAATAACCTTCCCAGGACTAGAAAGGGGGCGCATGCTAGTTGTGGTCAGGGGGAGTAGGGGCTGCATTGTTCAAGGCAGCAGATGGTGAAGACAAGGGTACGGCTAGACTTGACATTGGCCTTCGCTCAGGCAAACAGCTCCCTACGAAAGTGAATGGAACCATGATGTTCCCATTGTCGTTTGAAAGATGGCATTTTAAACATTAATTACAGTAGCTATTCCTTTTCAGAAAATGGAATTAGTGTTACATGTTATTTATAGTAACATAGTTTTAAAAAGACTTTTGAACATTGGGTGTCTGTGGAAAATTTTAGAAGTCATATCATGCAAACTCTTCCCTCAAGATAGCATTGGCAGAAATTGTTATATTGAATTATGTTCTAATAGACACTGTCGCTACTTAGCGATGTGAGTCTCAGCGATGTGTTAGAGGATGTGGAAAATGTCACGTTTTGATGGCTTTGAAAAAAAACCCTTGTCCTCTGTAATGTTCAATCATCAAGAGAGCCCATGGATACCCAACTTATTTTTAAGGAGTTTATGTAAAACCATTAGAAAGTTCAGACCATAATTCTTACTAATGTTAATGAATTGCAGTACATTTTTCACGAATTACTCTTTAAAGCTTGAGTTTTGTAAAGGGGCTTGGGATAAACCTTCCATCTCTAACAGCACCTTCTATATTTGCCATCTTGGGGTCTGGAGGATTTTGACTAGGTTAGGATCATTCCATATAAAATATGTGCATTTGTAAAACGCAAGGATCTTCATGGAGTAAGATGGGTGAAAATTGTAAGGTGGTGAGTTGGATATACAGATTAAGGATTTTCTGTATTTAGGATCTTTTTAATTTATTTTTTTATCAGTTTCAGAGGTAGAATTTAGTGATTTGACAGTTGCATATAACATCCAGTGCCTATTACATCATATCCCCTCCTTAATGGCCATCACCCAATTATCCCTTCTCTCTACCCCTCCAGCAACCCTCAGTTTGTTTCCTAGAGTTCAACATCTCTTATGGTTTTCCTCCCTCTCAATTTTCATCTTATTTTTCCTTCCCTCCCCCTATGTTCATCTGCTTTGTTTCTTAAATTCCACATATGAGTGAAATCATATGGTACTTGTTTTTCTCTGACTGACTCATTTCACTAGTGTAATACCCTCTGGTTCCATCCACATCATTGCAAATGGCAAGATTGCATTCCTTTTGATGGCTGAGTAATATTCCACTATAGATATACATACCACATCCTCTTTACCCATTCATCTTTTGATGGACATCTAGGCTCTTTCCATGTTTTGGCTATTGTGGACATTGCTGCTAATTGTATTCAGCTTTTTAAAAGTAAAATTGTAGGGGTGCCTGGGTGGCTCAGTTGATTAAGTGTCTGCCCCAAGTCATGATTTCAGGATCCTGGCATGGAGCCCCATGTTAGGCTTCCTGCTCAGTGGGCAGTTTGCTTCTTCCTGTCCCTCTGTACCCCGCCCCCACTCGTGCTCTATCACCTTCACTCTCTCTGTCAAATAAATAAATAAAATCTTTTAAAAAATAAATAATAAAAGTAAAATTGTATTCTCTAGTTTATATGCTATAAGAACTAATAGTTTATGTTTATATTCCATTTCCAAAATAAAACTTAGGATGTTTAGGTAAAATTATGGATTTGATTTTCTTTTCATTGCAATGTAATCCTATGATTTGACCTAGACAGAAAAGGTCAAGAAAGTAACTTATCACATTGTCCATATCCAAAAGAATAAGTGTGCTTGCTATCCTGGATAGAAAGGCCATTTATTCTATCATAAATATTTCTAAACCGTAGATACAGTACAGCCTCCTTCAGCTGTATCATGGCTATGATCACCTCTCTGGTTATAGCTGTGAGCTTATCTAACCTACGTCTTTTGGTACATATAAAACAAACTTTTCTCCGCTTTGTCCTCCTTAGCTGGAAAAGAGCTGAAAATAACTCCCTGTACACTTAAAGACCATTATTACCTTGACCTCTTTTTCTGTGGTCTAATCCCAATTTCATCTGCTTTTTTATTTCCTTAAGTGTTCTCTCGCAGCCCCTTAATTATTCCTGTCGCTACCCTGTGAACCCATTCTGGTTCCTTCTCATGCACCTGACATGATGGAGTTCTTAACCAATCACAGTCTTATTCTCTGTACTCGGTCCTTCTTGGTACTGCTAAACACAAAGCAGAGTCCAACCCTGGACGTAGCACTTGTGCATGGGAATGGTCTCTTGAGTTGTTCAATTGCAGTTAATTTCAATCGCTAATAAAGTTCAGAGTCTCCAAAGACTTGAGAGGTTGAGGGGGGGGGCAGGTGATGTTACTACCTTGGCACCAGTATCTTGATGCCAATTAGGTGCTTTCAGAAGGAGGGAGGGTTACTGGCTCCAAGTCATGCTGAAATGCTTTCCTTGTACTTGCCAAGGCACTTGGCTCTGCCCACACTGTCTGGACAGTAGCAGTATGAAATAGAAAGAAAGGGACAAGAACTTGCCATCTCTCTAAATACTGTGAGAGACACGAAAGAGCATGAAAGGTGATCTTTGACTTCAGTAAGCTTATAATTGAGGTCAGGAGAAAACCACAACGGTGGGTATAAGATACAGGACAACATATCCAAAGTAGGAATCAAATGTGAATAATTGTTCTGAGCCCCAAGGGAGCAGAGCTGGAGGGGACTGAGGTGGCTGTAGCTTCATCAGGAGGTCAAGCCTAAGTGGGGCCCGGGAAACGAGATGGGGTTGGCGGGAGGTGAGCCGAGGTGTCCCTCCCCAAGGGGTGTGGCAGAGAGACTGAGATGACATTTGATAGATGTTGAGGGAGAAATACTATTCTCGGTAATACCTTCGTTATTTGAGTTTAATTATAGTTAATGTCTGCACATGGAATTTCACAAGTGTTGAAAAAAGCAAACTTACTATGTGGTCAAAGATTTTATTAACAAAAGAGGTTCTGAAGTGATTCCTTTCCAACTACAGCTGTTGACCTGTTAGTGTAAATTCAAACTCCTAATTCAACACATTCCCTCAAGTGCCTTCCGTGGGGGGCCCATTCTGCCACCCGGATGGACCTCTACCTATCTTCTTTCTCAGAAATGATCACTGATTTTAATGGGCATGTAGAAATGAACGTGAAAAACTATTTTAATATGTTTTTGAAGCTTAGTATTTGCTTCCAGGATGATATATTAGCAAATATTTATTTCTGGTGAGAAGCAGCCCCCTCACATTATTGTCTGAGTCTCTGTTCTGCTATTTTGGGTTCTGGGCTACAGCATATAGTACTTTTGAGCTTCAGGGTGTCTGGTACTTTCAAATGCATTGCTCTTATTTTCAGAGCAAAAGCAGATTCAGCGAGACCCCCACACTGTAATGGAATTTTTGTGGTTTGGGAGATCTATGTCAGAGTTGACCTTTGTATTTTCTATGAAGAAAGGATTTAGGGAAATGAATAGAATAACATCTTGAATGAAATACGGCTCTTTTAAAATGTAGTTGGATAGAGGATGGAGGCAGAGAATAGGAAGTATTTGGCATTCACACTACTATTCCATCATGAAGTGCTTGGGAGCTCCATACCCTGTAGCCATCCCACCCCCAGCTCTAGTGCATGGCGCCCGAGGAGGAGGCAGAGGAGTTGCTGGCTCAGGCAGGGTAGAGTAGGGTTTCGAGCTGGCAAAGGGTAAAGTAGCACTTTCGGAACACATGGCCTTTGTCACCAGAAATGAGCAGGTGCAACCCAGGTGCCAGCCGTGCATGGCCTCCACATCACTGTGCGACTTCAGAAAGGCTCCTCACAGCCTGTGATGGGTTGACCAGCTGGCCAAATGCCAGAGCCAAAACCCCCTGCCTGCCCTAAACAAGAGAAGGAAGAACCACCACCCGCCCTCTGAGGCTCCTGGCCCCCAATGAAGGTTCTTCTGTTACTCAAAACCAAATTGAAAACATTGATCACATTTGCTGAGCATGCCTCCCTCTCTTGCTGGCATGAATTGATTAAAACACCCACACGAACAGTAGCCCTGCAGAGATGTTCAGCCTACTGACAGAAAAGAAGAAAACACTGTTTGCATTTTAGCCCTACACCCACCTTTGGGCAGCGTTTTAAGTATTACCTATTCTGCTAAGTGTTTGGCAATGTGGACCAATAGGCCGATGGAAGGTCACTGAAATGAACTTGTTGTAACATAAAATGTTACCTGCTGTTTTCAGAAAGTCAGAGAAGGAGTTGCCAGCCCATCCCTGTTCGTCCTGCTAAAATACTGTTCTGTTTTCACCCTTATTGGACACCTCCGTACTCGGTTCCCTCCTACTCCATGCTGTTTACAACCCAGGCAGGTCCTGTTAATTTTTTTTTCTTTTTGAAGATTTAAGATTTTAAGACATGCCTGTTTCTAATCTCACAGCTTTTATGTAACACCCTGGGACATACGTGTTCTTACTTACCCAGTTCATGGTCGGCGTTTTGCAGACAATGAGTTCAAGAGCATACCATCGAAAGGCATAGGGCTGACGTTGGCCATGCCTCAGTGACGACAAAGCAGGCAAGGTTCAGTGGGGCCCTGAGTGGGGCATGTTTTCAATAATTGATCATTGAGAAGAAAGCAATTAATCTCTTCCCCTGGCAGCCCTCTCTCCTTTTTTAATGAAAGGAGTCTGCTTTTTCCTGGGTGTACGTTGACGATGACCTAGAGCAAAGACAAATGGCGCACCCAAAGTTAAAAATCTAAATATATCCTACTGAAGTTTGACCCCACCCATGGAGATTTTGTCATCATTTAGATGTGAAAATTTTGCTTTGTGCCTCCAGTGTGAAGTGTTTGCTAAGCTGTTAATATGAGACTGACCAAAGGTTCCTTAAACCTTTAGCTATTTTGGGTTAAAGAAGGTAACCCCTTTGTCCAAGTATAATTTTCAAAAGTTAAATATAGGACACACAAATACCGAATGAGCATGTATCAAAGATTGATTTAATACATTAATGAGGGAGCCAGCAGGCTGGCAAGGCTGGTTCACAGGAGAACCAAAAGAACAGATTATAGAGGCATTCAGGAAGGAAGGTCGAGGTAGGATGTCAGGGTCAGGTGTAAACTGATGAGCAGTCGGGCAGGACAACAAAACCCGACAGAAATCATTTACATCTCTACTGGGTGGAAATCTGTAAGTTACCGTTAACTTTAAAGGCTGGGCCTTCAATCCATAATAAAGAGCTTGTCCAACACGGCACCACTGCCTTGGGTAATGAAAGAATCCTTGGGTGAGCCGTTAATACTCGGCAGGACGCTGGAAGAAGATGCTTCTCTCCCTTACCTTGTTTATAAGTTCTGGTTCATTTTTCTTAACATCTTCGTATCTGAGTGAACTTCCACTTACGTGAGGAGTGGTCAGATTCGTAGAGATAGAAGTAGAATGGTGCTTGCCAGGGGCTGAGGGAGGGAGAATGGGGCGTTAGTGTTGAATGGGAACAGTTTCAGTTTTGCAGGATGAAGAATGTTCTGGTAGGTAGTTGCACAATAATGCAAATATTAAGTAGCACTGAACTGTACGCTGAAAAATGATTAAGATGGCGAGTTTCATGTTATGGGTATTTTGCCACAATTTGAAGCAATTAAATGAGGTGACCCATGAGTCTATGAAGAAAAAGTTAATAATTCTTCGTCCTCCTGAGATAACTAACTTAGGAATCCTCTTTTGTGTTAACTTTTCCTTATTCATAAAAACGTAAGTAGACCTTCTTTTAAAAGGCAATTATTAAAATTCTTTACTCTGTGACATTTGTTCTTTTCACTTATGGGTCTATCAAGGATGAGCCTCTGGGTTATAGATATTGGTCTAACTCATTCTCTTTAATACCAGCTCCATAGAATGGCCGGGCTGTAATTTATTCAACTGCTGCCCTACTGATGGAAATTCAGTTGTTTCCAGTTGTGTTTTGTTCTGTTTTTGCCAGAATAAACATATTATAACACAGGTTGAAGGCTGGGATCTCAGCGGTGACAACAAGGAGGCAGAGGAGGGAATTGTTCAAAGGAATGTTTTGTTGGGAAATGGATTGGTTTTAGGGGCGAGTTGAAAATTTTGGTGCAAGAGCAGAGAATGAATAGTGCTGGCATGTTACTGAAAGAGGGAATAACGGAAGAACAAGGTTATGGACAGACGGTATAGAAGCAAGAGGATGGGGTTTGTTTTTAAAATGCCAGTTGGCTCAGTCGGTCAGTGACCAACTCTTAATTTTGGCTCAGGCGTGATCTCAGGGTCATGAGATCGAGCCCCTTGTTGGGCTCCGTGCTGGGCCTGGAGCCTGCTTGAGATTCTCTCTCTCCCTCTCCCTCTTCCCCAACTCACGTATGCTCTCGCTCTCTCTAAAAAAGTACAATACGCCCTGACATGAGGAAGAGGAGAGGCAAAGTGGGGGGCTTGGGGGATAGGGAAGGGAAAAATGAAACAAGATGGGACCGGGAGGGAGACAGACCATAAGAGACTCTTAATCTCACAAAACAAACTGAGGGTTGCCAGGGGGAAGGGGGTTAGGGAGAGGGTGGTTGGGTTATGGACATTGGGGAGGGTATGTGCTATGGTGAGTTCTGGGAAGTGTGTAAACCTGGCGATTCACAGGTCTGTACCCCTGGGGCTAATAATACATTATATGTTAATTAAAATTTTTAAAAATTAAAAACAATACAATACAATACAATGCCAGGCTTAAGATAGGCATGTCGTCTGTGCCCACTGGGCAGCGAAACATCAGGGCCTAAGGCTTGGGGAAGACATCACAGATGGGGACATTGATCATAGTTGGTCGTAGACCATAGTTGAGTTGAGTCATAGTTGAGGCTATGGGAGTAAGTGAGATGTGCTCCCAGGGCCGCCTTATTCTAGAGAAGGAGGTAGCGTTCATGGCAGTTACTTGTGTTTAAAAGTCTGGCTAGGGAGACGGAGACGCTGTGATCTGAGAGGGGGGAGAAATGGCGAGTAAGGAACTTTAATGGGCCCTGCCTCCAAGAAGGTCTGCAAATGTGGGTTTCCTTGTATGTCAACCAGCAAAAACAATGGCACAGTTTGATAAGCCAATTTGGGCCACTACCGACTAGGTGGAATGAACTCTCCAAGGGGCGGAGTTCAGCTGTAGTTTGACAACTCTCAACAGAAGTTACAAGGTTGTTTTATGATTTTTTTAAAAGATTTTATTTATTTATTTGACAGACAGAGATCACAAGCAGGCAGAGAGGCAGGCAGAGAGAGAGGAAGGGAAGCAGGCTCCCCGCTGAGCAGAGAGCCCGATGCGGGGCTTGATCCCAGGACCCTGGGATCATGACCTGAGCCAAAGGCAGAGGCTGTAACCCACTGAGCCACCCAGGTGCCCCTACAAGGTCATTTAAAGACTATTCAGTTTATATAAGCCAGGACTTAAAGGAGCGTATACCTCAATGTCACCATCTCGAGTGAAGCAGAACATCGCACAGAGGTGCCCACGGAAGCAGCAAATACAGGGAATCTCTAAAACATATACAGTGAGCTCTGACGCTGTCCCCACAATCTCCATTAGCTTACAGATGACCCTGCTGCCACCTGATCTTTTTATAAAGGATCTGTGAATTTTTAAACATACCCAACGTGATTAGAGGGAGAAAAAGGGCAATTACTGATAATCCAAATGCATCATTTTGCTCCTTCTCATGGCTTTGAGAAATACCCGTGTTTGGAAAAGCAACAGAGTCATCAACACTGCTGTCACTGAGGGGTGACATCCCGGGGAGACTGCCAGGTTTGATGCTGGATTCAACCTAATTCGCACTCTGTGTTCTCAGTCATACCCTAGACGCCATGGTTAAAGTTTCCTGAAGAAGAATCCAAAGACATAAAGATGAGGGCTCTCACCAGAAAGTGCTTTGTCATCTGGTGGGGAAATAAGATAGGTTCTCTGAGGTATTCTGTGACCCGCCCCCTACACCCCAGGATTGTGTTTGTTGCTGTTGAAGGAATTTGTTAGTCCGAGTGCGCTCGGTCCATACCTGAGCTCCCCCAACCAAGAAGCAGGTGTGTGCACACTGGGGACGCGGGCAGGTTAGAGGAGGCAGCAGGTGGTGGACGAGCTGTTTTCCAGGTAATGTGATCGGAGTCGTATTTATAGGGTGGTCATTTTCAGGCGTGGTGGACTCGGGCCATCGTCTTGGGTTACTTGATTATAAACTGCAAAGAAGGAGGTCATCGCTGTGGAGTGTTGATGTAAACAAAGGCTGGTGAGTCCACAGTGGAAGGCTTATTTGTAGGTTCGGTGTCACCTTCAGTATCCTTAGTGGCTTGCAGTAGGGAAGACTGCCAGCATTGGGTGGGAGACTTGTCAAAGTCGTCAGTCACTACCTTACTGTGCTGGGCGCCCTGTCATCCAAAGGCATTGATGAGTCACAGGAACTAACCAGAGGAACACGAGAGATGTTCCACGAGGATTCTTAAGAAAGCAAGTTAGTAGTGGAGCTCAATGTCCCCCCGCCCACTGGGGTCCTAGTCCAGCTGCTTGCAGGAAGAATCAGGAAGAATCCAGAATTCTTTGTCTAAGGCCCTTAGTTATATAAGAGTCACCCAAGCTTGGGCATCGAGAGGTCAAGACTGGAGGTTTCCAGCTGCCGTGCTGGTTGCCAGTCCTTTGGCAGTGGAAACGCTTTATTCTCAGGGTCTGCCTTAGGCTTTATTTTTGGACAAGTCGCTGTGCCCTCCTCCAGTCTTGTCTGAACATGTAGGCCACGCCCAAGCCCCTGACAGCCTGGGACCTTGCACTATCTCCATAACCCACAGCTGCACAGTTTCGAAAGAGACACCAAAATCCAGACACAGCAAGGCATTCCCTTTGGCATGTACTGAGGTCCGGAATGACGGTTTTAGCTTGGACACGTTCCCTTTTCTTTCCTCTTTTGTCTGTTCATTTTTATCTCTCCCTATACTATATAAATAATTGGCTTATCCTATTTGCTGCCCAGCGAGAAAATTAAGCGTCTGAGTTTTTCATAACTGTGGGGAAGTGTTTCCAGAGTGGGAACAAATGGACATTGGACATTTCAGCCACTGCTTTCGGTATCGTGGGAATTTATTACTCAGCTCAGTAACAGTCCTGGCCCAAACCAAGCAGTTGTGCGGGCAAGCCTTGGATACCTTTCCTAAATCGCACTGCCAGGAATACCTTTGTTCCTAATTGAGACAGCACGAACCAAGGGCATCTTTCCATCAAAGACTGATTATCTCTGAATCTTAGACATACCACAAAAGTCATTGAGCCCCAGCCAGTGCATTTTACTTGTATGAGCTATTGCATGCTCCCAAAAGGAGGGAAACAGAAGGGGAGGGAGGCAAGAGAGCACTCCCAGCCCAACAATAAATAGCTCTTTGTACCAGTCCCCTCCCCTAACCCCCAGCCACTGACATCAGGGGGTAAGTTCCCAGCAGGCAGGGGCGGGCGGCGGCTGACCAGCAGCTTCGCGGATATTGACCAAGTGCGAACTTGTCTTTCCACAGTGTGCGGCTGTGACCTGGCACAAGGGGGCTTCTTCATAAAGAACGGGGAGTATCTCTGCACCCTGGACTACCAGAGGATGTATGGGACACGCTGCCACGGCTGCGGGGAGTTCGTGGAAGGAGAGGTGGTCACCGCCCTGGGCAAGACCTATCATCCCAACTGCTTTGCCTGCACCATCTGCAAGTAAGTGGCGGCTTCCCCGACCGAGGAGCGCCGGGTTCTGCTCTTACAGCCTGGGATGTACACCTTTTGTCTTGAGTTGTACTGGCTTGAAATAATCTTTTTCTGAGGCACCCTTAGGTTAAAAAAAAAAAAAATGTTCCTCTTGTTTTATCAGGCCTTGTCAAAAAGTAATTTAGTTGGGAAACTTTACACACGAGGTCTTCTCCCAAGTAATCGGACTGATTTGAAGCGGCTTGAAACCAAGTGTGAAAGCAACTCTGGGTCTTAAAACATTTTGAGCAATGAAAACCTTAGGAAATGGCATAACTGCTTGGAAAGATGAAGCTTCTTTGGAAGTATACGCTCATATGTGTGTGTTTAAAAATAGTCTCATTTACTCTGTAGCACACCTGGGCAGACCCTGCCCCATGGCCCAAATTAGCCCCAATATGTGTCATTGTAAATAAAGCTTTATTGGGACAAATAAAGTTTTATTGGGACACATTTTGCTTGTTCACATATGGCTGCTTGTGGCTGCTTTTGAGCTACAGTGGCCACGTTGAGCAGTCATGGCAGACACCGTATGAGCCACAAAGTCTAAAAAATTACTTCCGGTCTGAACTCTCAGGGGGGAAAAGTTGACCCACCTCTGCTCTCTAGGCTTCTATCCTCCAGCAAGGTCAAATCTTCACTGCACAAACCGGCTTGGTTAACATGACCAGTCAGAGGGAAGAAGGGGAAAGTGTGCGAAGCGTGAGTAGGGAAATGTGGTGGTTTCACCATTGCTGTGTTTCGAATGCTGCACATTAGAGAACTTAAGATGACTTTGTTCCCACAACGAGGAGCGTCACCAACAAGGGTCAGCGGCTTTACTGACCTGTCCTCATCGGGCAGTCCCCTTCCTTTCCGTGTTTGATGGCCGTGTGCTCCATTTTGCTGCAGCTTTGTAAAGATGATGGTTCAGAGAAGGTGTTTTGCTTTGTTTTTCAGCATTTTATGTTTCTAGGCCAGAGAGATGTAAACTCTAGAAAAGTAAACTTCATTTTATCTAATTAGCTAACAAGGCAGAACTGACAGATGAACGATATAAGATCTAGATGAGGTATTATGGTAAAATTATTGTAATATTTTATAGTTATTAGCCCATTTCTCAGTTACATCTTTTTATTTTTTTTAATTACATCTTTATAAATCCCAATTTTAAAATGCTGGATTATTGAGCTGAAAATTTGTGTGTATTTAATCCAAAGTAAAGTTTCCTCTTGACCGCTCCCTTTTCACTGTCTGCTTAAAAGCCCTTGGCTGGCATTCGAGAGTCCCAAGTTCTAGTCCTGCTTTGCTGGATGGTATGAATTAACTTTTGCTTCATCTGTAAGATAGGAGGCTGTGGACCAGAGCCAAGTGATTCCCCAAACCGGGATGAGCAGTGGGCCCCTCCCCTGGGGAGGGTCTCTTTACAAATGTCTGTTTCTAGCATTTTCCCCCAAACTCTCCTGCTGATCTGGTAGTTTCTAGAGGGTTCCCAAGTATGGGGCTACTCAGCCAGGTTGGAAGGCCCTGGCCCAGATAAACTCTAAGAGCCCTCCTGATCCTGACCTTGAGAGATCATCGTTTTAAAGTCGGTGATGAAGGACAAGCCTCTGTTAGTGATAGTCCTGTCCCCGGCCATTTGGGTCAGCAAAGAGGTGCTCACTGTTGCTACTAGCGTGCCGTTTGCCGCCACTGCTGGCTGATGGTATTTGACCTCAAGTGGAGGCCTCCTTTATGGGTGACAAGCTGCATTCTGGTTGAATCTACTTTAACCCTCTTAGCAATTCCGTGAAGTCAGCCAGGAATTAGTGTCCCTAATTATGAGTGACTCTGAGTCTCAGAGTTTAAGGGACTTTCCCCAGGCTAACACGGCAAGGCTTATAAGATTTGAACTCAGGGTTCCTGACCCCAAATCCAGTTCTCTGGATCACACACATTCATTCACACAAATGGCAGAGAGGAGTGAAGCCGTGTGGGCGGAGGACACAGTGGGCCGCCGGCAGAAAGAACCGAAGAGGGTCATTTATAAAATCACACAAGCCAGCGTTCCAATGACCCAAGAACTGGACTCTGGTTTATCCCCTGGTGGATCCAGGTGGGATTCAAGGCTAAACCTACAGGCTTGGCTCAGAGGCCAGAGGAGGCTAGCATGCCTTGCAGGGTCTACACCTGAGAGTTGGGACCTCCTTAAATGCTATGCCCCAGGTGCCCCAGGTGCTAACTGGCCTCGACCTAGTCCTGGCCCTGATCAGATGCAAAAAGCCCAGGCCTGCGCTTCTGGCCCCCTAACTCCTGATGCCCCCTCACGGAGCGGACTGGGGGCTCGTTCGGGTTTCATGGATGAAGCAGTCGGCCCACTGGCATTCACCAGGGCATGAGTTTTGATGTTAAAGATTGAGAAGCCCGGCACTGGTGGATGCCACCTGCACCTGCCTGGGGACTGGTCTCCGGAGCTGGTCCATCCAGGCTGGTCGCTTAACCTCTCTGGGCCTTATCTGAACAATGGAAAGTGACACTGCCCCGTGAGAGGAGAAGAGACCGCCTCAGCTCAGCCCTTGTGAAAGGAGGGGGCGGGGGAGAGTAAGAGCTCCTCACTCTCCTTGAGGACCAGCGCGAAGCACATCTGTGGGGTTGTTTGAAGTCCAAATTTACTACCTGCACGTGTGTTGCGGTTAATTACCAACCGTTAGGCAGTTGAAGGGCCACTTAAAGGAGGGATGGCAACTGTGAAGTGAGGCTCCTGTCAAGGAGCTAGCGTTTGTTCTTAAGTAATTGCTTCTGACTCAGATGTGTGGGGATGTTTTGCTTGCGAGTTCTGCATTTCCTAACTGACAGAATCACACATTTGAAAGCTCACGTTAGCAAAGGGTGTTGGCAAATTGCCAATGACAAGTAAGCCGGCTTGGAAATTGTCATATGTGTCGTTGTTGATGACTTTTCTCTTCAAAAGCCTACCTGCCCCCTGAACTGGCAGGAGAAGAAACAGGTAACACACATGCAGAGGCAGTATTTTTGCAAACTCTGTTATTGACAAATAACACAAAAGGAAGCCATCTCTTTGAAAAGAAGCTAATGGTTTTCTTTTTAAGTGTTTAGAAGCTAATCGTTTTAAAACAGGTAGTTACAGCACGGTTGTAGTTCTCCACCAGGAACTGGGTCTCCAGCACTGAAACACCCCGTTCACCCAGTCAGATGTCTGGGACAGAGTCTAACTAGGCACAGAAACACCATGTAGGTCTAGGGAAGTGAAAGAGTTAATGCTTGACCCGTAACCAGTTCTCCTGGGCAGGGGCCTTAAGCCTGAATAGGAATTTATGGCATTTAAAATATTTCTTCTTGAAGGATTTTCCATTTGGAAAATGGAAAATTTTTCCGTGTGTACCTGGCTAGGTGACTTGTTGGAACAATCCCTCCACTAATGAGTAGAGGTAAATCATTCCATTTACTGTCTGGTTGCTGGTAGAAGCAGTGCCTTCTCCCTTCTCAAAACAAGGCATGTTTATTTGCTTGGACTATATCCAGCTCGCTGGCTTGGTTAAGACTGCATTTCAGACATTCTGGCCGGTGCTCCTCAAAGAAATGGATTGGCACCGGGGGCCAGCAAGCAGAAGGAATAAGGAAAAGAAATTAAATTGCTGGAATAACCTTGAGGGCAATGTCTTTCTGTCTCCAGGCGCCCATTTCCACCCGGAGACCGAGTCACGTTCAATGGGAGAGACTGCCTTTGTCAACTGTGCGCACAGCCAATGTCGTCCAGCCCTAAAGAAGCCTCCTGCTCCGGCAGTAAGTGTCCCAGCCACCCATTGACATGAGTTGCTCGTAGCTCAAAGGTAGCTTAGGCAAGTGCCTTCCTTTCTGTGTAGTGGATGCTGAGCATAGTCGCGTCTAAGGCCATTTGCGATTGTAAAACCTGAAGCCTTCACTAAAACCCATGCAGTGGGAAGCATCTCCCTTATGTCAAAAAGGCGTAAATAGAATTGGACATCAAACTGCATTTTGAGAGTAAATGAAGGAAAACGAAGGATAACACTTGATATGAGAAATGCCCATTCCCTAGTCATGGTGGTTGAGATGTGCAAACATTTGGTGGTGAAGGAATTGATAGCTCTATGTATTAAAAAAGCTGTCCCCCTTGGGACACCTGGGTAGCTCAGTTGGTTAAGTGTCTGCCTTCAGCTTGGATCATGATCCCGAGGTCCTGGGATCAAGTCCCACATCGGGCTCCCTGCTCAGCGGGGAACCTGCTTCTTCCTCTGCCTGCTCTGCCTGCTGCTCTCTCTCTGACAAATAAATAAACAAAATCTTTAAAAAAAAAAAAATGTTATCCCCACAGTGCCTAGGGCAAAGGTGATGATTTATACTTACCTTTAACTCTTTATGTCTGTTATCCTTAAATATGTATTCACTTGGAGGGTTTCTAACACTGATTTATGGCACCTATAATTTGCTGAGCACCTACGATGTGTGATGTTGTTCCCACTGGAGATGCAGGCGTGAACAAAAAGTCAGCACCCTCCAGAGGCTTACTTTCTAGCAGGAACAGGCAGACCATAAGTGCATACACCAAAATATCTAATATCTAAATTAAAGTAGGAAGAAAATTCAGGGTAGAGGGGCGGCATTGAGGAGGGGCAGTCGAGGGAGACATCTCTCAAAGGTGACCCTTAAGGAGAATCTGAAGAAAGTGTGGAAACAAGATACATGGGATTTGTAGTTCCTTATGATGAGGTCTGGTCTGACGTGTGGGAATCCAGAGAACACTAACTTGCTCCCAGACCTACCCCCTGCTGACTTCCCTCATAGAGCCAGTTGCACTGTTTCTCCTAGTAAGTAACACTGGGGAAGTCAGTTAACTTTTAAGTGAGATGTAGTCTGGTCGCTGGCACCAAACAGTGAAGCTCTACTTCCGTTCCCTTCCTGGGGGCATTAGGAAGTAGACCAGAGGTTTGCCTTGGTTTCTGCGGATTTTGCCTATCTTTGGGAAATCTGCACCAAATTCCATTAAGCCCCTCCAGTCTCAGTACATAAGAATGAAATAATCCACTTCTGCTCTAGAGGAATTCTGGGCAATCCATAGCAGTGAGTCCAAATCTTTTTGTTAAAGAAGAAGAATCCTTATACCTTTTTTTTTCAAAAAGAATGTTCTGACCAAAGCATTTGCATAGAAATTGGATTTGACCGTTGGGAGAAAAGAAGAAAAGAGATGTATTCGTGCATCTTATTCAACACAGCCAGATCCTTAGCACGTGAATTTATATGTCCTGTTGATAAATACTGGCAGCCTGAATAGGACAAGAGCTACAAGGCAAGACCCAGTCCTAGACTGTAGGAGGGCTTCACGCTTCTAACTACCATGACCCCAAGCAGGTCACTGGGGAGGTGAGCCGGGGTGGGAATAGTCATCCCACCGTGTGGGATGGCCTACTTCGAAAGTACATTACCAAAAACTTTGGAGGAGGTTTTCAATCTAATTTAGAAAAAGGATTTTGTGAATCCCAGGAAAAAATGACAGCTGCTAATAGAGGGTCATGTCCAGAGGCCTGTAATAGAAATGACTAGGTCCTTAAAATCTGTAGAGTCCTTCAGTCCAACTATCTTTTTTTTTTAAGTCAACTCAACACCCAATGTGGGGCTTGAATTCACAACCCTGAGATCAAGAGTCACATGCTCTGCTGACAGAGCCAGCCCAGCGCCCCATACCCTTCTTGATAGGTGAGGTCATTAGGGCCCACGGGCATTCGTAAGGTCACCGAAGCTGTCCCTTAATAAGACAGGATTAGAGGCAGGTCTTTTGAGTTTTGGGGTCTCTTTTGTTTCATCTCATACTCTTCATTGTTTGGTTTAAGAATCAGAAGTAGGTATTTTTAAAGGCTTCCTGTCCTACCTCCCATCCATTTTGGGGATGGGTTTTCTCCTCACATCATTACCAAAATGGTTATTCCAATTTCTATTAAACATGTTTTTGCTTTATCTGTATTTTCCATTTTATATGACATCCATGTGATACACATAAGGAAGAAATAAAAATTTTAAGTATAAATGTGTATCCTACCCAAATTCTTGATATCTTTAATGCTAGACGTAATAACAATTGCATGTGTGCACATTGTTGGACCAAGTCCTGTTTTCTCCTTGGATGAGATCTCATTACTATGTAACTGCTTTGGTCAGAACAGTTTTATTTTCAACAAGTACTCGTCTACTTAGATCAGTACTCAAATAACATTTATGGGGCACGTGGGGTATTAAAAAAGAGCTCTTATATATGGATACCCGAGCTGGACAGGCACACAGATACTAGAGCAAGGGAATTCTCAGCAAGCTGCTGAAATTCACTAGAGCGTAATTAGAAGACACTTGGTCATTATTTGTGATTCTGTGAGAATCGCCTTGTACATGAAAACTATCCTGATGTGACTTTGATTCTTATTTTTAAAATGTCTGAAAGTTGGCAAATCTCCCTAAATCAAAGCAAAAGAGGAAATACCTCTTTGATGCGGCTCACGGAGTCAATGAAATACATGAGAGTCAAGGACCTCTTTCTCCTTTGGAATGTTCTTTCCAAAAACAAACTTGCTCTTCTGAACTGCAATTCTGTTTCACGTTGGGTGGCTGTTTCCCATTTTCACTGCCTAGGAGGTGATACACAGTGTGAGAAGAAGTGAAGGGTGGTCGACAGATCTAAGTAAATAATGCGATGAGAATTTGCACGAAACAGTGTCTGCTTGACCACACAAAACAGGCGTGGGTTCTACTACAGCCGATCGGGAGCTACCCGGCTCTACTCCTCTGGTTTAGAGAGGACCCTCAGGGGCGTGCCTGTGATCTCATGGTGCTTCCTTCCACCTTACAATCATTCCTTTAACCTTTATATTTATTCTGTCTTCTTCTTCAAGCACTCATGTAGCATTCACTGTGGGTCAGGTCCTGTATAACTGCTCCATGAATTTTAATTCACTTAGTTCACATAACCACCTACTAGGTTGGTGCTATAACTATCTCCTTCTCACAGAAGAAGACACAAAGGGCCATAGAGGTTAATGTGTCCAAGATTACACAGATGGTAAGCAGTGGAGCTGAGTTACAAACCCAGGCTGTGTGGCAGGCTCCAGATGCCGTACTGGCGTCCCTGATGTCTGTTTCAAAAGGTGGGCGTCACTGTCTGCAGAGCCTCCGGCGATGGCCTGACTTGTCAGCACATTTACCTGAGCGTCCTGCCTCTAAGGGCTGTGCGCTTTCTACACACCACAGCTGCCTTCCTTTTGTCGCCGGGTTTGAGGAATGGAAACCACGAGGAAGTTATTCCTAAAAAGTACTTCCACTAAAGATGATCGCCCCTGAATTAGTTAAAACTCTTGCTGCATCCGGTATGATGTAATTTGAATTCAATAAGCAATAAACCTTCTATAACATGGAAATAATAGTAAAAATCACCTCAAAGGGTTGTGATAAACATTAATTAAACTGCCTTTACTATTAAAAAAAATCAATTGCCTATGTCCAGCTGATCCATACTTTAAAAATAAAAATTGACGTCCGGAAGATATTAAGTCCAACCAGAAGGTTATGGGCACTCCTCTACAGCCCAGCTCTTCTCCAGTCTCTGCCAGAGTTGAGCTGGATTCCCATGGGGTAAGGAGCCCCGTGAGGGGAAAATATGTGTGTGGCAACCTAGAATGTAGGGAATCGGGGTTTGGATTGTTGTTTGCTGCACGGCTCCTGTCTATTTCAGGCACCTGAGCAGGAGTGGGCTGCTGTCTACCATTACCCTTCCCATTTCAAAGGGTGTCTGACTAGCGTCTGATTGCGTGTGGGTTTGGTGGATTGACACAATGACCACCCACACGCAAATACATCCAAACCCATCTTCCTCCCTCCTCCCCCTCTGCACGGCATTGTCATTATCCCAACTGCAATTGGAACTCCTACAGGTATCAAGGCAAATGCTCGGCTTGGCCTGAATTTAAATCATTTCAGATAAAGAATCATGTGCACACTTTCAAAGGGGAGGAAGAACTTTCCTATTATTTTATGTTTCTTTTTATAGTTGCAAGATGACTTTTATTTTATCTTTCTGTTCCCTCCCAAAAAATCATCTGCGGGTTGAGTGGGATTTGTCTGCTGAGACACCTAACAATGGGTGGGGTTGTGATGATCTGACACTGGTGTGTGACTGCCGGGATCAGGCTCTAGCTCTGCCGCTTGCTGGCCTTCTCTTTACCTTTCCAGCCTCCATTGCCTTATCCATAAAATGGGATGGTAATAATTACCTTGTAGGATTAAAGAGGACATATGTAAATGCCGTGTTCTTTTTTTTTTTTTTAAGATTTTATTTACTTGTTTGACAGACAGAGATCACAAGTAGGCAGAGAGGCAGGTGGCAGGGGCGGGGGGGGGGGGGGAAGCGGGCTCCCTGCTGAGCAGAGAGCCTGATGTGGGGCTTGATCTCAGGACCCTGAGATCATGACCCAGCTTTAACCCACTGAGCCACCCAGGCGCCCCTAAATGCCGTATTCTTATTTTTAAAAAATAACTTACTGTTCAGGCATTATTTTTGAGTGTTTGTTAGGACCATCACTACTTCCCATGTCTCTACTTCCTTCACTCTGCTGTTCATGATAGTTGTCTTTATCTGCTCCTTTGATATTTTCCACCAGTATAAAAACCAGTGAAGGCAGAACACATCCAGACATTCTAGTTCATGGATTGTTGGGGTTTGACTCATGGTGATGGGTTTTGTGGCAGGGTCTCCGACGCCAGATCTGCTCCTCCTTTTTTAGACACTTTCTTCCTGTAGGAGAGGGTGTACAGGTTTCAGACAGGCTGTAGCCAGTTCTGATCCCAGTTCCACCATGCACAGCCCTCAAGAACTCAATCTTTATCTCCATTTCTTTGCCTACAAAACAGGAAACAATAATAGTTCATTTTTCAATGGGTTGTTGTCGGGATTTGTATGAGTAATGTGTTTAAAAGATTCATGATGTCTAATAAGCTCATCTGTACATTAGCCATTATTCTTTATGGAAGTTACAAGACTAGAACTTGAACTTAGAGATACTTAGAACCAGAAGGGAACAAAAGAAGAAGGCATAGCATGATGGTTAAGATGATGGCCTCTACATGTCGGAAAGCCTGGGTCAGAATCCTAATCCTCCCTCTTCCCAG
Source organism: Martes martes (assembly GCF_963455335.1). Classification (NCBI taxonomy): domain Eukaryota; kingdom Metazoa; phylum Chordata; class Mammalia; order Carnivora; family Mustelidae; genus Martes; species Martes martes. The sequence continues at coordinate 15,699,058 of NC_137902.1, forward strand.
CCAGGGAGCCTCAGGCAAATTATTTGATGTTCTAGAATCTTACTGCCCTCATCTAAAAATTGGAAAATAACTACTTTGAAGGGTTATAATGAATGAGATACTGCAACAGAGGACAGTCTAAATGTGGAGAGGGTTCATAAAAAAAGTGGTGCAGGGGAAACATGAATAAACCTAAGGCCTTATTGTTCTGTGTCCTGAGACATGAACCTGGAAAAACAGAGTGACAGGACCAGCGCTCGGGAGGCCTTGAGGAGTTTGGCAACCTGGAGCTCCTGAGGATAGCTTTTAACCTGGAGGATGACCAGATGAAAGCCATGTTCTAGAAAGAGTGAGGTAGTAATGGGGGTATTCCTGTGCAAAATCAGTGATTTGGGATCAGGGATCAGGGTTGGGTAGATCTGTGATTATGGGTAGAGGAGAGGGAAAAGATGAAGAATGTGAATGTTCAAGAAAGACTATAGGATGTCATTCATTCATTCATTCATTCACTCATTCCACAAACATTTCTTTGAGTACCAACGATGTTCCAGCCACTAGCCCAATTCTTTATTCTATAGTTAACATAACTATAACTTTATTTTATACTTAACATAGCTGTGAGACAGTTGTCACATCTGAGAATACAACATCTGTACATAACCTATTGCATTTTAGTTGTGTACATGTGTGCCCACTTTTACCACCAAGATAATGACCTCATTAATATAGGGACCCTATTTTCTCTCTCTCACACAAGATCTAGCACAGAAAGCCCTACATCAGCATTCTGGAAATTGAATCAAAGCCATCTCTTTTTCTAAATGGGCTAATGACAATCTTTTTAATGGGTGTAGGTGTTCACTGTAAAATAATACAAATATTACAGAAAAGTTCAAAAAGGAGGTAAAAATCACCTGAAATCTGATCACCAAGAGAGCTTCTCTATGAACATTTTGGTGAACATTCTTCTGGATTTTGATAAGTGCTATAGATGTGTACAACTTTACATAAATTCTTCTCATAGCATCCTGTTCATGTGTCTTTTCAAAAATCTTTTACTGTTTTGAGGGTCGCACAAAGGACTGAAAGCCTTGAATTAGCTTAAGCCCCTTGGCAAGAGGGCCCACGCACAGGTGTCTTGCCCAGAGCTGTGCTTTGCGTTTCTAGAGAGGCAGTGATTACCCTGTCTCGTGTTAGTTCTCTGCGTGCTCATCTCTCCTGCTAGACTATGAGCTACTTAATAACAAGGACTGTGTATATATTTTTTGGTTCTTATGACTCTCACCATGCACACAGCAAGTCCGCAGCACGTTGGTTTAGCGAGTGAATTGATGCCATCCCTGGAGGGCCTCTGAGGGACTAAGTGTTAGCTCCCAGGTCCAGGGAGTTCTGACTCCTGTTTGAATGAATGAGAGAAGAAGAATGAAGGGGCGCCTGGGTGGCTCAGTGGGTTAAAGCCTCTGCCTTCGGCTCACGTCATGATCCCAGGGTCCTGAAATGGAGCCCCACGTCAGGCTCTCTCTCTGCTCAGCAGGGAGCCTGCTTCCTCCTCTCTCTCTGTCTGCCTCTCTGCCTACTCGTGACCTCTATCTGTCAAATAAATAAATAAAATCTTTAAAAAAAAAAAAAGAAGAAGAAGAAGAATGAAGATGGCTGTTGTGGTTCTGTGAAATCATACAGGCATAGCTCAGGTGCATGTGTGGTTTGGGGAATTGGCATGTTTAAAAATCACCTTTATTTTCATATTTACCAGATTACTCCCTTATTCAATAAAAGGGGGAGCAGTTACTACTTCAGACAAATTTGTTGATGACAGTATCACAGATTGGTGTTTTGTTTTGTTTTAAAGGTTTTATTTATTTATTTATTTGACAAAGAGTGAGAGAGAGCAGCAGAGAGAGAGAGAGAGGGAGAAGCAGACTCCTCACTGAGCAGGGAGCCTGCTGAGGGGCTCGATCCCAGGACCCCGGGATCATGACCTGAGCTAAAGGCAGACTGACTGAGCCACCCAGGCGCCCCATGTTTTGTTTTGTTTTGTTTTAAGTAGAAGTGCCAAGGATGATATTTCCCCAACTTGAAGTGTGAGGTTGGGGGGAGGGCTCACCTCTCTGGGCATCTCAGGTGTGAGCCCTGGCCTGGAGGGGCAGGGGTCTAACCTGGTGTGTCAGTTCCAGTCGTGCGGTGCCGGCTGTGGGGGAGGGTATGAGAGGATTGGGAATTTATATACTAGCCAGAGGGTCCTTGCAGAGAAACATTAATATTCAGATTTTTTTCCAGACTGAAATCCATAACCATGATGAGTCAGACATAAAGATCCCAGAGTGACACATCTTTTCACTTCACCAGGAACTCGATCATCTCAGTTCTAAGAAAGGAAGAGAAGTTTTGGCTTTAATAGGGAATAGGCGTGATTTATGCAGATGAAAGCAAAAGTGAATACAAAAAGTGCCTTAGCAAATGGAAGGTTAATGACGTTGTTTCACTAGATCTGCCTCTTACATAGTAAGACCAACACCTTCTAACAACAGATCGGTAAAACTAGGATTTTATTGATTGGACCAGCATTCTTCAGTTGAATTTTAGTTTTTCAGCGGCGGTAAAAAGCTAATTGTATATATCAAGAGTTGTATGGTCCTATAGATTGTCCTGGAAGGATATTTTTGAAACCGTATTACTTGTAGTACTTGTCTCCAGCAGGGAGGGAGAGAAGGAAATTATTTTTACTCTATGAAAAAAAATTTAACTGTGTATATATGAATTACCTATTTAAAACAAAAGTAGATTAAAAATAAAATAATGTGGGGCGCCTGGGTGGCTCAGTTGGTTAAGCATCTGCCTTCAGCTCAGGTCATGATCCCAGAGTCATGGAATTGAGCCCCACATGGGGCTCCCTGCTCAGTGGGGAGCCTGCTTCTCCCTCTGCCTGCAGTTCCCCCTGCTTGTGCTCTCTCTGTCTGTCAAATAAACAAAATCTTTGACAATAAATAAATAAATAAAATAATGCTAACTTTACAAAATAAAAGGAAAGGCCTATTCCAAACTAAAGGAATGCACTTTGCCCTTTCTGTGACCTTCGGTGTGTGCATGTTAAGTGACTGGTCACATGATGAAAGTCCTGAAACAGACATTCTACCCCTTTTCTTCTTCCTGTCTCTGGGAGGGAGTAAATGAGCTGATGTCTGCTAATGAGTACAGAACCTGAGAAACTGACCTCGGGCTCCAGTGTAATTTCCCCTGCAGCAGGAGCTCATGTATGCTGAGTGACCACAGCCAGTTAAAGATTCATCACAGAACTCTTCACTAGGTTAAAGTTCACAACCCAGTTAGGGAAACCAGTACAAGCACAACCCTTCTTGGTACATTTTTCATTGAAGTGCAGTTCACATAACAAAACAAACTATTTTAATGTGAACATTCTAGTACATCCACGAGGTTGTACAGCCACAACCTCTATCTAGTTCCAAAACATTTTCATCATCCCAAAAGAAAACTCCAAGCCCATAAAGCAGCCCCTCCCCATCCCCTCCTCCCAGCCCCCGGGAACTACCAGTCTGCTGTCCATTTCTGCATATTTATGGATTCTGAATATTTCATATAAATGGAATACATAAAATGAAACAAGATAGGATCGAGAGGGAGACAAACCATAAGAGACTCTTAATCTCACAAAACAAACTGGGGGTTGCTGGGGGAAGGGGTTTAGGGAGAGGGTGGTTGGGTTATGGACATTGGGGAGGGTATGTGCTATGGTGAGTGCTGTGAAGTGTGTAAGACTGATGATTCACAGACCTGTACCCCTGGGGCTAATAATACATTATATGTTAATAAAAAAATAAAAATTTAAAATAGTAAAAATAAATAAATAAATGGAATCCATAAGTGCCCCTTTGTGCCTGTCTTCTCCCACTTAGCATAACGTTTTCAAGGTTCACACAGATTGTAGCATGTATCAGTACTCCATTCCTTTTTGTGGCTGAATAATATTCCATTATGTGGATAAAATACATAATTTGTTCATCCAGTCATCTGTGAGTGAACCGTTAGGTCATCTCGATCTTTCGGCTGTTGTGAATAGTGTTGCTGTGCACGTGCATGGACGAGTATTGGTCTGAGCCCCTGTTTTTAATTCATCTGAGTCCTGCTACAATTTTAAGAGGAGTTTGACAAGGTCTATCTCAAATCTCGAAAGCAGAGGCTACCAAATTTTCCGAATCTCCCCCAGAAACTGTTGGGTTGGCGTCCACTAATGTTCACCATGTGGCAGGCTGAATGCCGCTGAATGGCCCCAGGTGGCAGCCTTCGTCTGGGGCACCTGCCTGCTTCCTCTCCTACTCTTCCTTCCTTCCTCTTTTCTACCTGTTTTCCTCCTCCATTGGTGGCCATAACTTGAGCAGAGGACTACTTAGTCCTGCTGGGAGAAGTCTGAGCCCCAGTTTTCTCCACCTTGTCCGGCAGAGTATCCGTAGTCCCGAGGACTCAGATTTTGAACTTCAGACATGTTAGTTCTGTTGTCCTGCACAAATACAGGTAAAAGGTGCCCTTTTGAGGGATGGCTAGGGATCAAGCAATGTTTACGAGGCATGTCTGGATTATACACTGTAAGCAGAAAGAAGAAGTGCTCCAAGCCCATAGAAAAATGCGGGGCGGAGCCGTGTGCTAGGTGCAAAGTCATTCACTCTGTCCTGGGGGAGGCCCCATGGGAACCACTGAGGCTTTGGCTGGAACTCCTCACCCATGCAAGCTGGAAATCGGCCTCCTTGAGGCTGCCGTGGGACCACAGGCTTTTCCAAGAGCATCCCATGATGAGGCAGGATTGGGCTTTGTTTCCATGACTCTCCAACTTCCTCTTGCTGTCCTGATGGCATTTTTAGTCAAAAGGGAATCCTGCTTTTGATCTCCGGTGAATCCCTGTGATGTGTGTGCATCATCAGAAATGATGCTGAGTAGCCACGTGAAGCAAATTCAGCCTGGCAGTGCAGGAGAAGGGCCTGAAAAGCCATGAACCTTTGGGTCTGTCCTCCACCAGCTGGGCTTTTGAAATTGTTAGTTGGGAATTTGGCAGTTGTGACTCTGCTTATTAGGATGGTGGTTTATTCCATGAATATAGCCCATCTCCATTTTTTAGCTGTGGTTCTGAAAACACACACGTGGGCCTGCGTGCACACACATGCGTGGAGTTCTCTTTGACAGGACCTTTAACCTGAAAATGAGAGCAAATGACAAAATAGTGCTAATGTTTTATACTAATATTTTTTATTTCCTATCAGAGAATCTCATCACATCTCCAGGGAATACAAGCATGTTATCATTTTTCTTTATGATTTATTTGAGAGAGAGAGAGAGCAGGGGAAGGAACCAAGGGAAAGGGACAAGGAGACTCGGTGCCAAGCACAGAACCCAGTGCAGGGCTTGATCCCACAGCCCTAAGATCACAACATGAGCTGAAATCAAACACTCAACTGACTGAGTCACCCAGGTGCCCCAGCGTGTTAGAATTTTTATTTCTAGTTCAGAGAGTGGAAGAGTAGTCGTTCAGGAGTTTCTTATGCAAGGCGGTGGACACCGTCTTTAAGCAGATGTTCATGTTCCCAACTTGTAATCAGTTTTCAATATCCTTTCCAAAGCACACGTTCTGTTCCATAAATGCATACTCTCCAGTATCTGGCATCCTCACTGTGTGTAAGGCTCCCATAGCATTCACTGTATTGCAAACAGGTCCTGGGAGACCCCGTGGGAACTAAGGCCTGTTGGAGCGACTCTCAAGTCCGGTACCGAGTGCTGTGGTGCGTTCATGGGCCATTCAAAGCCATCTTCCAAAGGCAACTGGCAAAGATTCTCAGACTCTGCATTCTAATGCTTTCGGGGTGCAGGTCTGGGTTGGTACCAAATCCATGATAGACTGTCTTCTGTTTCTTTGATGTTTATCAACCTGCCAAGCAACATTAGCCATGAGGTTCCTACTTAGTGATTTCATAGTCAGTTAATGGAGAGGAAAGGCAAACAATCTGGCTCCTTTTAATTTTCCATTCAGATCCTGGTCATGAATATGGGAAACACACACACACACACACACACACACACACACACACACACACACTACTAGTTGAAGGAAAGGACTTCCTGACCTTGAGAATGCAATAACTCTTAACAGAATTCTGTGAGTCCTGGGGTTAGAATGGGAAGTTTCAAATGTGTAAATGGTCCATATTTATAAAAATTATGAGCAATGTAACTGAAATTCCTTACATATATATGTGTGACACACAATTTTAAAAGAAGGAAAAGTAAGATTTAGAGGACTTGGAAAAAGGCTGGCTGCCAGGCCTGCCTTCGACTTTCCTGATGAAGGCTGATAACCTGTTGCTATTATAGCCTACGAAACTTGTTTGTTGCACAGTATTGTTTTCCAAAGACAACAAGAACCTTCACTCAAAATAGCAGGTCCCAGTCTGTTCTGGCTTGTGGTGTTTCCATCGTGGCCATCAAGATAGCAAAGGGAGCAGCTGACCTAAGCCAGGACATGAGCTATTATGGAAAAGTCCAGTTCAAGGTTAAATATTTAAGCAGCACATAACCTTTGAAAAGAATTCATTTTTAGTGATTTGAGATATGAATTACTTATAGCCTTGAGACCCCCTTTTGCCATAGACTGGCAAGTACCTTGTACCTGCATGAACATTTCCCCCCAACCCCACCGCCCATATTTATCTTGTGACCTCATATTGGTTTTTTGGCTAATGGTGGCCTGGAATTTCAGAAGTCAGAATGTGCTTTTGAGAAGTGCTTAGCCCAACATGTTTGCAGATTTCACAGTGTGTTTTTGTCCTTCTCTATCCTTTTGTATGGTGACCCCGCACCCAACATGATACAAGAGAACTTGGTGACTTGGTTTTAACTAAAAACAAAAAAACAAAAAACCAACAACAACAACAAAACAAAAAAACTGGACTGTGGACAGTCAACATTTGTCAACTCATAAAGGTCTGATCTGGAACCTGACCACACTAAGCAGCACAGACGATAAAAGCAAGTCAACATTCAACCATATCCACTTGTTAGATTGACATTCCTATCACTACTAGGATGATGTGGCCTTTCTGGTCAAGGAAAGGTTTTCAAATACCCAAATCCTTTACATCTCAAAGACCTTAAAACTCTAGGCCAACTCTTACTAAAAAAAAACAATAATAACATAAAGGGAGTCTAGATTTTTTTTTTTTCATCTATGGGTTGCAAACTGGAAGGTCTACAGAAAAGGCCAGGCTAGTCACCTAAGGGCATAGGTCAGTTTCAAAGTGACACCAGGGAGCAAGTGACATTTAGACTCTGCAGAGGGATAGGAACCCTAGCAAACTGGAAATATCTGTCCTGTGTGCATGTGCAACCACCACATGCCTCCAAACTGTTATTCCTGTGAGGGAATCCATGTGTCCAAGGCTGAGCTGACATGGGTTGAAGGCTTGTGTCAAAGGCAGCTTGTTAACCCGGGAGAATCCTCTCACTCTCCTCTTGTGTCCTTCCTTTCCCTCTTGTTTGGATAGAACAGCTATTCTCCTGCACCATTTTATCCCACAGTTAAGGAGAAATCCATGTCCCGTAGAAAGAGTTGAATGTCAAGATCCAACATCATTAAATTCAGGATCTCAAGTGAGCCAAACTCTGGAACTTAAATTTGGTTTTGGTTTTGTTCTTTTTTTTAATGTTGAAGCTCTTTGGTCCGAGTCCTGGCCAGGGGTAAAGGGCCTCTAGTTAACGTTCTATTAAAAGGACACCACTTGAATATTTTACAGGGTCTCCAAAGTCTTACTCTACTTTCTAATAATAACGATCTAAATATGAAACGATTTTGCTTCTGTTTATTTTTCATCCCCCGTGCACAGCCGTGACCCTGTGCGCTAATCTCTGGTAATAAATGGAGTTTCTGTTTCTCTATTATTTTTTAAAAAGGATTCCAGGGAAACCTGGAATTTGCTGGAGCTTATATGAGCAACAGTTTAAATACTGAAACCTGTTTTCTTTTTATTCTTAATTTTTAATAATTTTTTTCAGCAAAGTAAGGAAATACACAGAACTGACTCAAAATCCCTGGGGACATTTTATAACATCCCAGGACGTGAGCAAGCATCAATTGCAGGAGGAAAGTCTCTCTCTGGTCCCTTTTACAATTTACATGACAATGGTTTATTATTATTAATATTTATTATTTATTTGCACAACAATTCTCTACTTTCACAGTCTTCCCTTTCTGGTGAACACCTTGTGCTCCCGTGCCATTCTGGTTCTTTTTGCCCATTGATAACACAAGAGATGATCATCAGAAAGACAAACCTGTGGGTGGAGGTTGGGTTCAGAGAAGCTCTGTGAGCTGCAGAGTTGAGTGCACGTGCCCTTGAGAACAGAAGATTCCCACTGTGCAGCTAATTGGACACTGTTCGGCTGCGTGGCTGTGTGCAAAGCTGAAGCCCACCCAGGACCCGGTATCCTGGGTGGAAAGTGAAGCGTTTGCATCAGTCTCGAAGGTTCCTCCGGCTGTTCGATGTTCTGTGATCTGTAAAATGCAGATAATCCCTGCCCTTCCAGGTCAGCAGGAGCCCTGAGAGTGGGTGGAGAGAACCCACGGCCAGACCTTTCCAAAGTTAAAAGCTGAATAGTAACTATAATGACGGTAATGGGATGATGAGGACGGAACCACAGAGACCAAAATGCCTTCCCCGGGGGCTGATGATGGGCCTCGCCTGTTTGTTGAGGGGAAGAGGAAATGCAGGTTTTGTGAGATTACTGCGTGTGTGAGAACAGACGCTGAGTGTATATACACTCAGGGGCGTGGGTACTGCCAACCTACCCATTCTACAGATGAAGACACTGAAATGCACGGGTTACCTAGCCTGCCCAATGCCCCTCGGCTCCATGTCAGAGCTGGATTTCCACTCCAGGTCTCTTTGCTTCCCAAGTCCTTGACTGTTGGGAAATGCACGATTTGTATATGCAACAGACCAAAGCACAGGTGGGACAGACCGAGGAACAGCCTTGTTTTTTTCCTTTCATTACTTGTATTATCTTTGATCAGAGTTCCCTTTCCCACCCTTAATCCCATCTTAGGCAGATCCCGCAGCTGTCTGGTCACCTTCAGCTCCTAGGAATGCCGACTGGATTCTCATGTCCGTATCAGAGCTGTCCCCTGGCCCAGCTCAGACCCGACCCAAAGTAGAGACCGACAGTGGACACAACCTCTTCTTCTGCTCTTTCTTTACCTCCTTCCTGTCCTGTGGCTCCTTTGTGGGCCAGTCAGGGACAAGAGGGTTTGGAAGTAGAAGGGACGAGGTATTAGGAACCTGGCATTGTCACGCTGCTCTCTCAGCTAACACTGGCTGCAGACATTTCTTATGGGGGTGCACATTGAGTTCCTTGACAAAAGCATGCATTTTCAGGTTAACCTCTTGCAACAAACTCCCCCAACCTCCCAGCCTCAGGTCCTGCTCCTTCTGGTCTCCTAGCCTCTTACTAATGAAGTCCCTAAGCCTCAGCAGGCAACTTTCTCCGGTAGGTTCGTGCTAGATGCTTGGGCGTGGGTACCAGCTACAAGACTTGAGCATCCCCCAGTGAGCCACATGGTGGAAGTGACCGTCATTCCCACTCCATCCTCTCCTTCGCCTGCCATTTGGGGTGGGACAGGGAGCCTCCAGCCAGCTTCCTGCCTTCCAAATCTTCCGAAGTCAGCAGTCTCTAGATTTTTCTGGTTATGAATGCTTCCAAGCTGTAGGACATTCAAATGAGTTTGTTCCAAGAACTCTAACATCAAGCTTCTCTTGGACCCGTAGGAGCCCTAGGGCCTGAGCTTCCCCACTCAGTAAACTTCTAGGTCCTTCCTCCCAGGGTCCTCTAATCCCTGTCACAGCAGAGGAGAGAGAACACCCCCCACCCTCCCGCTTTGTGGACAGCTCCCTGCTAACTCCTCTAGGCATTTTCAAATTTCTGATTTCAGAAGTAGATAGGAAACGGGGGTTGGTAATCATCAGGTGAACCTACTGTTTTTTGGGAAGTCCTCAAGGATATTACTGGCATCCTTCTTTAGGAGATGGAATATTTATCACCACTGTCTTCAGCTCTTAGACCGTAGCCCCAAATGCCTAAACACTAGAAAAATAACCATTCTGTATTCTGAAAGCTTTGATCCCAGATGGGCAGCTACTGGGACTGGTGAGGTCCACCCTCATTAATGGTTCTAGGCATGACTGAAGCATGCAGGCCTAGGGAGGTGGGATGGGAATTTAGTTACCACCTGGTTTTCTTTTCTAGAGCTCCACATCCTCCGTCCTCTTCTCCAGAGAGGCATCCTCATAGAGTAAGACATCTTTTGGGCCCTTACTTTTCCCAAGTGAGAAATTCTAAAAAGGCAGAAATAGTTGTCAAGGAGAACATAGGTATCAATCTGATAGGACCTTAAGTGCTGCCCAAGTGAGGACATCTTTCTCGGCTTGGGAACACAAGTTTTCTCACTGAGAGCCATTTGTCACCCTCTTCAACTTAAATACTTTCAAAGCCCAGGTGTGCGTGACCTGATGCCCCCCCCACAAAAAAAAAATTAAAGGAAACAGTCAGGATCCCTGTTCTCAAGGGTATTTATGGCCTTGGAACAAAGTGATATGAATATGGAACCAGATGTGTCATTAGATATTAGTTTAACTCAGACGTAAATAGCCAAATTCCTGCTCCTCTCTTGGCTTTTGGTGTCACGAAAGAAAGGCTTGAGGGAAAGTGTTTATGGTGGTTGTGTTTTTCTCTTCCCACATCTGGTGATTCTTTGTTTTTGGTGGAATACTGGCAAGTTGCTAGAAGGCTTGATTTCCTTGATGCTCCGTAGTCACCGATTTCTGACTTCGGCAATAATTCCCGTGCCAATCGCCAGCTTTCTATATTTACCGGCAGCTGCTTCAGTGATGTGGAAACAATTTTCTCAACAGCTGAAAACCATGAAGATACAGAGTGGGACATTTTGTTCTTTATACAAGAGCTTAGTTGGGGTGAGCATGGGAGGAGTGAACAATCCAGCACGAATCTTTTTGTCTCTGCATCTTTTCCACTTTTCCCAGCATGACATCAGGCTTAAGTGGAGAATTTATGGTTTTGTCCAGAAAGGAATGAGTGAGCAGCTTCTGTGGCATATGCCAGAATAGTTTGGTTCAGCCAGTGTGACCGGTATTTTACTTTCTAGGAGGTGGTCTTTGATTTGCTTGGTTTATGTCTAAACCAAGGAAGGAGGCTCCTCTTCATCTCGGCTTCCGGCCCCACTTTACCAGCTCCCTTGCTCTAGACATTCAGCCTTCGGTGAATGCTTCTCTGTAAACCATTGTCGAAGTCAGTGGCAGAACATCTGCCGTCCACAGGACGCTGCAGGGCACAGAGGAGTTGAGAAGTGTGGGACACCGCCTGTGTCCAGACTGTAGGCATTCTGACCATATGACTGAATAATAAACGGTCCCCTCTCTATAAAGCCCTCATGTGGTGCCTGGTTCATCCAAAACCCTCAGTGCAGAGTGGTCAGAGAAGTTGCTCTCGCTCTCAGATTGTGTCTCAGCTGCTTTCAAAGCTCTGGGATATCTGGGCGTTCATGTAAAGAGAGCAAGACTTACCATCCAGAAACCGGGCGTCTAGTCCTAGCTCCGCTCCCACCAAAGAAAGGTGGAGCCACACTGAGAAGCTAACATCGATCAAGCATTCTAAGTATTATGCAAAGCATGTCACAGCTGGCATTTCACAGATGAAGAAGTGAGGGTTCAGAGACGGTAACTGGCCCAAGTTAATCCTGGAGTCCTAATTCCAAAGCCCGGGCTCTTACCATCCCCAGGCTTTCCGTCTCTCTAGATCTCAGCACTGTGCAGGGAGAGACCCCATATGGCTCTGCCAACCCTCCTGAGCCCTAATGTTTTCAGTATCTAAAATTGAAAGCCATCTCTAAAATTTATTTTCTGACTTTAAAAAAAAAAAAAAAAAAACCTACCAACCAGCTCTTCCTTATTATTGTAAATCTTTACTGCCACCTAGTGGGTATGATCTAATCAGAAGAACGAAAAAAAATCAGTTCAACTTGGATTAGAAATTGTCAATTCAAAAAAAAATTGTCAATTCACCTTACTGATCCCATGCTCCTAACTTTTAAAAATTGTACATATAAGTAAATATCATGGCCTTTCACTTAGTCAGCTTATAGTAAACTACCAGATGTGAGATCCCCTTTATAAAGATTTTTGTTGAGATGCTGGGAAACATAAACTCCAATTTTAAAAAAACCTACATAATGCTTTGTGATCATATAATACACATTCAGCTAATAATCGGCAATACTTACAGAAATCTTAATCTGCAATAACTTAGAACTTGTATAACAATTATATTTTTAACTTTATAAATATTTGCTTTTTTTTTACATTCTTGTGATAACAAAAAAATAATTCAAACAACACAGAGGACACGAACTAAAAAGTCCTCCTTCACAGAGAAAAGTATCTTACGAGTTTCGTTTTTTTTTCCCCAAGAGATGTGTTGTTTCCTATACAAGCATGCGTGCAAACACATATATAGCCTTTACTGTTTTTTTCTAAATTAGCTTATGCTACATAGACTGTTCTATAGGTTGCTTTTTTTTTAAACTTAATCTATTTTGAACATTTTTCCATGTCAGCACACAAACTGACCTCATTCTTTTTAACAATACATACTATTCCTGTATTCCAGATTCTACCATAATTGATGTAACCAGCTCCTCAGCGAGGCCCCCATCGGCTCTTTTCAGTTTTGTTGTTACAAAAGTGCTATGGGAAATTAATTTATTTTCCTCAGGGAATACATAGATGGACACATGCCAGACACACACACACACACACACGCATACTCTCCTGCAAATTTGTTTTGTAGACTAAAATCTTAGGAAATTGCTGGATCTAAAGGTATGTTGATACCCTCTGACCAAAGTTCACCATAAACACACCTGTAGTCAAAAAAAAAAAAAAAAAGGAAAAATAGTCAAATTAACGTAAGCCACAGCAAGGGAGAACAGTGGGGGAATCATCGTGAGTATATCTGGAGGAAATGTCATAGGGTGGGGGCGCTTGGTGGGTGGTATTAAGGGGCAGGCTAGACAGCGGGGTGCTGTCGAGACGCAGGAACAGGTCAGTGGGTGCGCATCTCGCCAAGTTTTTCTAGGAGGAGAGACGGATTGAAGTAGGGCTAGGAGTGTCACTAGTAAAGGAGCAGCAGTCACACATGTGGTCGGAAGAGGGGGGTGTTTCATCATTCTGTGCGCCGACTGGCCTTGTCTGGACGTTGCTATATTCCATGAGTGTTTCTTCTAATCTGCAGGGACACGATGGCCAACCTCCCGGCAAAGCTGGGTTTCGTTTGCTCAGCTGCGTTGATTTTAACTGTCAGTGGATGTTTGTTGCTTTCCAAAAAGGTTGCATCAATTTACATTCTTCTGGGTTCTTTTAAGTACTTCCTAACAACGAGGTATTTAATCATCAGAATAATGGCGATTATAATAATAATAGGAAATGTTTATAGGGCCACTTCCCGTGTGCCAGCCTCAGTGCTAACCATTATCTCATTGAATCCTCATTGGAGCTTTGAGACAGGCACTCATAAGGCCCCATACGAGGAAACCAAGGCTTAGAAGGAAGGAGAACCGGCTTGGGTCACGTGGTGGGCTGACAAGTTGTTGAGCTGGGCTGGAACCCAGGAACCCGGCCAGCTCCTTCAGAGCCCACACCCTTTACCACAAAGAAACACTTTCTCCTTCATCTGCCTCACAGGAGCCTGCCACGGAGAATTTAAAGCTAAGGAATTAAGAGCTATTCAATTGATGGTCATGCATCTTCAGAAGTCTGGTTTAGGATGATAAGGCAGGAAAGTCCCCTGTACAAAAATGAGATTCACAGGCCGCTTTCCAGGTGTCCCATATATATCGTTGGGTGGGGCATTCAGCTCGCGATGCTCAACTCCTCACATGTGCCCTCAATTCATAGAAGCCTAGGAGAGCTTCCCGAAGATCACAGCCAGGGCAGCGTAATGAAATGTTCTGTGGGCCGGCTGCAGCTCGGGGGGTATGTCAGTCACCACCAAGGCGATGAACGGAGGGAGGACATCCTTCCCCTGGATCCACTGGGGTCCCTGAGGTTCCCAAGCTGTGTGAGGCTAAGAAAGACTGGATGCAGGGAAAGGAGGGGAAGGACATGGTGCCTAAGTAACTATGTGTTGAGTGCGGGCGGGCGCACACCAGGGTTCGGAGCTGGCCTGCGTGCTTGGATTTTGCAGAACAAACGGGGAGTAACGACGAGTGGCTGCTCTTTTCCAGACTGTGCCGGCTGCGGGAGAGACATCAAGAACGGGCAGGCGCTGCTGGCCCTGGACAAGCAGTGGCACCTGGGGTGCTTCAAGTGCAAGTCCTGCGGGAAAGTTCTCACCGGGGAGTACATCAGCAAGTAAGGCTGGGGTCCCACCCCCACCCCCACCCCCGCACGGGACAGAGTGAGAGACATACACATCCCACCCTCAGTGTGAACTTCTGCTACACAACTTCTTTAGTTTTCATAAAAGGAATTTTCTTCTGAGGCTGTTGCCATAGTCTGCCTGCAATACATTTAATGAAGTGGGAATCCTTGCCTCATTCAGCAATTAGCAAAGCTGACATAATGTTACACTATCTGTTGTCATCAATTAAGCATTTAGTCATTTTACTTTCCCTAATTTTTTTTTTTCCTATTTGGAACTAGTGAACCTTTGACCACCTTCTAGGTCTTGAATGTATTTGTAGACACCCCCCCCCCCACACACACACCCTAAAGGAAACCACACAGGGTCTAAGCACTGAACCCATTAGAACCAACGCACCAAACAACCCGCCAGGAATGGGTTCCTGTTAGAGTCCGATGCGGGCGCAGATAACAGCTGGAGGAGGGGAAGTGGTGGTGGTGGTGTTGTTTTAATACAGCTTGGAGAAGCTACTTATAGTGGTTACCTTTTGAGTTAAGGAAAGAAATAATGAGTATGGGGGTCCAGTGGCAGGGAGGGACAATTTTCCCCCATAAACCTTTCTGTGATTCAAAAAATGTTCTCCAACCAGGTAAATAATCTCAGCTATTCAAAAAAATTAAGGGAATTTAAGAATAGAGTGAAAAAACAACCGCAAAAGTAGCATGGGCCCCACCCCCTAGAAATCCAACTCTATAGGTCGGGGAGAAGCCAAAACACCTGTATCAGAAGGAAGAAATTTCCCAGGTGATTTCTGACACACAGCCAAAGAAAGAAGAGACAGGAAAGTGCCCGGATGTTAAACTAGCCCGGTAGGCTGTGTGGGAGTAGGTAACTGGGCTGTCTGCAGTGCTGCTTTTTGGGTTTTCCCCTCAATGGCACACCTAGAAAACTACATGTTTACTATCCTCTGAGGTTAATAAAGAGGTTTCGAGAGGCTGGATGAGAAGGCCTGGTGCCCCTCGGGCTTCCTGAGGGCGGAGGACACAGCATCTCAGCGCTGCCGGGAGGGCCTGGTGTGTGAGCTCAAGGAAGCTGTGAGGGGGGAGGTGGCCTTGGGCCCTCCTCAGAGGAGGGTGAACACTGCCACCACATCTGAAGCCCATCTGGCTGGCGGGGAGAGGGAATGGTGCCCGTGTCTTGCTGTTTGAGACAACAGGGAGGCAGCAGTGGTCATCATGTGGTGATTTGGCTGTCATTTCTGTGTAGCCCAGAGAACCACAGCCCTCTGTCCACATCGTTTGGGTCCCTGCGTTATGATCATGTCTGACCAGGTCCCCAGGCATGCGAATGCTGGGCGGGGGAGAATCACGGCCTGCTTCCATTCTGTGGAGAAGGGCTCTGAGAAATAGGGTCCTGGTGTCTTCCCTGCCCCTCAGCCCCCTCTCAGGAGCTGAACAGCCTTCTGTGTTGCAGGGATGGTGCTCCGTACTGTGAAAAGGACTACCAGGGGCTCTTCGGGGTGAAATGCGAGGCCTGTCACCAGTTTATCACAGGGAAAGTCCTGGAGGTAAGTGGCTCCCGTCAAAGCTACTGTCATTTTCCTCAGAAGTCGTCAGAAACACAAAAGAGACTCTTATTCCTTTTTTTTTTTTTTTCCATCTTCACCTCTGGAGGAAGGAGACTAGTTTCAGTGATGGATCTCTCAGAGATTTAGCCTGTGGGGTCGTCTTCAGAGGCAGTTTTTACTCAACGTTGACGCACAACTGGAATGATGGAGAATTTATCAAGAGTGATAAGGGGACGATGAGGACTTATGGAGAAGGAAGGGTTACACGAGACTATTTTTAGATGTCAGAAAATAGGAAGTGAAGCGTGTGTTGGAGCCACATGTGTGCCTGCGTGTGAGAACTGTGCACGCATGTGTGTGCATCTCTGTGGGAGTGCGCATGTATGTGCGTGTGCACATGTGCACGTACGTGTGAGAGCGTACAGACTCAGGGAGCAGGGGCTCCGAACTGAAGCCAAGGAAGGGAGGGTGAAAGGTGAAGGCAGACCCTTCCCCACCCTTAAAAAACCCACATCCTGTGTGACCCGGAACACCCTGTGGGCTGGGCTGAGCCAAAGCCTGTCAGGTTCAGGTGTGACTCTCGTGCCACAGAGCCTGGTTCCTGCTTTCTCAGCAGCGGCCCCACCAGCGGCTGCCTCTGGGTGGAGCGGGGCCCCTCAGGAGCCAGAGCCCCTCCTGTGGAATGAGGGGCCAGAGTTCAGAGGGAGTCACTGCCCCCCCCCAACCCCCGGGCCTGAGGGGCGTTAACCAGATCTGATTAGAAAAAAAAAAGCAAAAACAAAAAACAAGATTACCTCATATCTGTCCCACATTTCAGGGTGGAGAATGTGTCATGGGCAGAGGTAAGTCAGGACGCCGAGCAGCTGGGAAGGCGACCAACCGGTCCTGCACCTTCCACAGACACCAGGGCACCGACGCCACATAAGCCATTCAAACGTCCCAGCAGGGCGTGTTTCAGAGACACCAGGCATAAATCTGACCGGCCCCCAGGTGTCTGTGGGCAGCTTCTGTGGGCTTGCACAGAGAGGTCTAGCACAGCTTTCCTAACCCCCGGCAAGCTCGGGGCTGCCTTTCTTTCCAGGAGACCAGAAGGGCCAGTGTCGGCTCTGCACTAGGACCTGGTGTAGCTACCTGGATTTGGGAGATAAGGAAGTGACTGCTACGGGCAGTTGTCTTTTACCGAGGGGCAGGGGCCTCCAGAGAGGCCCAGAGGTGAGGACAAGGACGGCAGAAACAAGTCAGGTGGGCAGGAGTGCAGGTGTGAGAGGTGATGCTGGGGCCAGTGATCAGTCAGAGCAGGAGGACTTCGAGAGTCACACTCAGGACTTGGGGCTTTATCCTAAGAATGGCGGGAAGCCGTTGACGTGACTGTAGTTAGAGTCGAGTGCGATGGGATCACATTGCTGTGCAAAGAACACACGGGGCCGTGCCCGGGTGGCTCAGCCGGTGAAGCATCCGACTCCTGGTTTTGTCTCAGGTCATGATCTCAGGGTGGTGTTGAGCTCTGCGCTCAGCTCAGAGTCTGCTTGACATTCCCTCTCCCTGTCCCTCTGCTCCTCCTGCTCGTGCTTTCTCTCTCTCTCATTCTCTCTGAAATAAATAAATAAATCTTAAAAAAAAAAAAAAAACACAGAATGCATGGGAGTCCTCAGACACACACAGAACCACATCCACGGCTGCTCTGTTCCCAACAGCCAGAGATGGAAACGACCCAGTGTCCACACGTGGACGAATGGATGAACACAATGTGGATATAAAGACAAGGAATAACCCTCAGTCTTAAAAAGGAAGGAATTCTGACACCTGCTGCCACAGGGATGAACTTCGAGAACATTATGCTAAGGGAAGAGGCCAGACACAAAGGGCTGTGGGCGGTTTGCCTCCATTTAGAAGAAATATCCAGAAGAGACGGACCCGCAGAGACAGAAAGCAGACGTGATTGTGTGGAGGTGGGGGCAAGGGGTCAGGAAATAGGATTAACTGCTCATCAGCCCCCAACGGGAGCGAGCGGCCGCGTGTTTTGGAACAAGATAGAGGCGGTAAATGCACGACATTGTGACCATCCTCAATGCCGCAGAATGATTCACATTTAAAGGGTTAATTTTATGGGATGTGAATTTTACCTCAAATTTCTTTAAAAACAGTTGGAAAGGGGTGAGGGTAGAGACAGGAGACTCTTGCGGAGCTCAGGGCACAAAACAGTAGGAGCTTTGGGGGAGGGGGTGCGGTGACCAGAGAGGTAGACCCACCCTCCGCACACAGTTGGCTGGAAGGAGGAGTTTTCATGGCCTTTTCAATGGTTTTAAGAGTTGGCCCAGGGGTGCCTGCGTGGCTCAAATAGGTAAGCGTCTGCCTTCGGCTCAGTTCATGATCTCAGAGTCCTGGGATCGAACCCTGCATCTGGCTCCCTGCTCAGCAGAGAGCCTGCCTCTCCCTCTCCCTCTGCTGCTTCCCATGCCTGTGCGCTCGCTCGCTCTCTCTGTCAAATAAATCTTAAAAAAAAAAAAAAGTTGGCCCAACTGTGGTCAGTGCTGGGTTTTTGGCCCTCGGTGGAGCACCCCAGAGGGCAGCATGAAGTCCAGGTGGTCAGACCACAAGACTCAGAGTGCAGTGGTGGGTGCTCCCCACCTATCCTCTGAATGTCTCTCTCCCTCCCTGGAGCTCAGGAGGGGGTGGGGCACAGAATTTCCTTTGGGGTTCCCAGGTTTGATCTGTATAAGACTGAAATAAACCCACTGAATTGGGAGCAAGGAGGAAATTGCATTTTAAAACAACAATAACAAAATATCACAACCATCTCCCAGATGTCTGGCTGTAGGAGAAGTGGTGGGAAGGCGTGGACCCTAGCCCCCAGATTTGAGCCAGCCACATTTACAGAAGGCGTGGATCGAAACAGCTGATTCAGTCCACGGATGGGAACTGTGTTCTTCAAAAAGACTTGGGGAGGGGCGCCTGGGTGGCTCAGTGGGTTAAGCCACTGCCTTCGGCTCGGGTCATGATCTCAGGGTCCTGGGATCGAGCTCCACATCAGGCTCTCTGCTCAGCGGGGAGCCTGCTTCCTCCTCTCTCTCTCTGCCTGCCTCTCTGCCTACTTGTGATCTCTGTCTGTCAAATAAATAAAAAAATATATTAAAAAAAAAAAGACTTGGGGAGGCAGCAGGCAGAGGGGTGCTGTTGATGACCACGGATTTTGTTTAGTAGCTATGAGAAGGAATGTATAAAAAACACCAGATCCAAGAACATGCCATTTTTTTAAAGATTTTATTTATTTATTTGACAGATTTAGAGAGAGAGCACAAGCAGGGGGAGCAGCAGGCAGAGGGATGGGGAGAAGCCACCTCCCCAAGGAGCAGGGAGCCCAATGCAGGGCTTGATCCCAGAACCATGGGATCACGACCCAAGCTGAAGGCAGTCGCTTAACCAACTGAGCCCCAGGTGCTGCAGGAACATGCCATTTTGCAGAAACATCCTCTTCCTCCGGCTCCCCTCTGGAGGTGGGGTTTGAGGTGGCTGCTGGAACTCCTCACCATATTGGCTTCAGGTTTCAGTGAGGTCCATCTGTCCCATGGACGTGGTGGAGGCTTTAGACACAGTGCCTGCAGAGCTGGGACTTTTGGGAGTCATTTGTACAAACTTCATGGTAGAGTTAAGACCCACCCATCGGGCGTGCCTACCTCTTCAGAAGAGTGTGATCTAGAAAAATGTCCCGCCCGTGCAGCAAGCACACTGACAAGTGACCAACTTCTGAGTCAGCTTGGCTTGGTGACCCCTACAAACCAGGACAGTCTCAACACTCCACCCTCCTCCCTGCCTTCGCTCTCCGACCCCATCACTGAAACGTTATGATTGTGAATCTGTAAAACTTTGATCCCCGCCTTTTGCTTTTTCCCCCTTCCATTTTAAAAATGCAGTAAAATCCACCTGACCTAAAATTTACCATCTTCATCACTTTAAGGTGTACAGTACAGTGGGATTGAATATATCCATCAGGTGGTGCCCCCCATCACCACCATCCATCTCTAGGACCCTTTACCGCTTGTGGAGTGGAGACACAAAACAGGAAATCCACATTCCTCTCTTCCCCCTCCAGCCCTGGTGACAACCATCCTATTCTCTGTCTCTGTGAAGCTGACTACTCTAGGCACCTCATATAGGTGAAATCAGAGAGTATCCAGGGCTGTGTGGGTGTGTGTGTTTGTGTGTGGCTTATTTTACTTTGCACAATGTTCTCAAGGTTCATTCATGTTGTAGCAGGTACCAGAATTTCCTTCCTTAAAGACCGAATGATATTGCATTATATGGATATACCATGTTTTGCTTATCTGTTCTGGGATCCTTATCTTTTTTGTTACTGTTGGTTTTTTTTCTGATTGATTGTATCCATAGAGATTGTAAATGTATCAGTTTCCTGAATCTGCTCTAACAGTGGGGCCTTAAAACCGCAGAAACTTACTCTCTCACGGTTCCAAAAGCCGGAAGTCCAAACCCAAGGTGTCAGCAGGGCCACGCTCCCTCCAGAGGCTCTCCGGGGGAGCTCTCCCGTGCCCCTTCCAGCTCGTGATGACCTGTGGCTGCGTGACCCCGATCTCTGCCTTCCTCTACACAGGACCTCCCCTCTGTGTCTTCTCTCTGTGTCACCCCTCCCTCTGCTTTGCTCTTAGAAGGACACTTGTCATTGGATTTAAGGCTGACCCAGATAATCCAGGATGATCTCATCTCAAGATCCTTAGTTTAACGGTTATACCTGCAAAGGCCCTTTTTCCAAACATTCACAGGTTCCAGAGATTTTATGTGGACATATCTTTTGGGCCACCCTTTAGATGTACTCCAGTAAAGCTGGGAACTTAGACAAGTGTCATCCAGGGACCCTCACTAAGCATCAGAGGTGCCCTATAGCCTCCTCTCTGGGTGCTTTCAACCGAGATGCCTCCAGACACCTGAGGAAGCTTTGGCTTCACGGACTGGGGAAGAGGGTCTTCATGTATTTTAATAAAAAGGGCTCCATGTGATAGGGAATCTGAAATCTACTCTTGGCTCTGGAACTCCCAGCTGTGGGACCTCAGGCAAGTCTCTCAACTTCTTTGAGCCTCAGTTTTTCAGTACAGGCATTAAAAATATATCCAAGCCTTGGACTGCTTGACTCCGAGTTTCTTTGGCTCTTAGGACCTGAGTTCCATAATTCTCGTGTCTTAGGTCTAACGGATTGAAGTCAGCAGTTCTTTCTCCTGGAGAGATCGTCCTGTAAACTGGCATGGAGCATACGCTCAAATTGTAGCTTTATTTGTCATTAGCTGGCTTTCCATTTTGTTTTCAGCAAGAGTCTCTTTTTTTGAGAGGTCTTGCTATAAATGGCTTTAAAAGCGTATGCTAATTAACCTATAAATTCAGAAGCGTTCTGAAGATGTTTACAACCTGCCTCCTAATTAAGTCCGGAATCAAATTAGTGTGAAAGACTCGAGTTTGCTAATAGCCTTCTATCTCCATCTGTATCTTGAAACTCTCCTCTGAAGCAACCATCCTCTCCCTTTTTCTTCCCACCCCCAATTTCTCCTCTCCTCAAGCTTTAGCAGACTAAGGGTACAGGAAGTTACAGGAGACTTTAGATCTTAGACTTAGATCACAGATGTCAGCAGACATCGGGCATCCCTTTGGTATGAATTTCCTTCGATCTTTGGTTAATGGCCCTTAGAGATCTCTTACTCTAGCAAAATTCCTTTCCTGGGCACAGGAATGTTACCTGCCAAATTATTAAAAAAAAAAAAAAAAAGCAAATGTCAGATTGGAACCAGAAGTGTTGAGGGTAAAGAAAAAGGGGTTTGTCCCTTGACCCCTACCCCTGGCCTTGGACTGTCCCATCAGCAAACCAAAGCCCTGAGCTACTCCGTCAGCGGTCTCTCAGCACTCTTGCACAATTCCCTTCTGCCGGGGGCTCTGTGTTGACCCAGGACTCCACGGATTCCTTCAAGACAAATGCTTTCATCCCCAGGGAGCTTGGCTCCCTCTGCAGATGGGGCCTCCCTGAGCAGAGAAGACACCTGCTGGACTACCCGCCTCCGGAGCCTTCTTCTAGCAGCTCTTCTCTCAGGGACAAAGCGAAGCGGTGTGGTCAGCACACTTACTGACCACAGAGGAGGAAGGCGGAACTCTGCTTTTCTTGCTTGGGTCTCCTCTTCTTTCCCACATCACCACACCCAGGAAAATCAGTCCTCCTGTCCTCGTACCTTTCTCTCCGGGAAGGCTGGTGACACGTGTCTTTACGTGGCGTGGTGTTTACGGCCCCACTCGTGCCCTCTGGGGACACCGTGTGATGCTTCAGCGTGTCTGTTGCACAGTGTAAGAGTGAGACCCTCCCACGCAGCCAAGGCAGTGCCTCTGCCCCTTCAGGGGCTTCCCGTTCACAACTCCTGGGTGATGCTGTCCTGTCTTAACTGTTAACTGGAAAATTATGGACGGACAAAAGGACAGAGTTTATACCGGCTTTAGACCCCTTCCTGCTGAACTCCTGCAGTGGAGGAAATGGAATCACAACATAATTCAGCCAAAGGCTTGTCCTTGATTCTCCCTGGAATTAACAACAAGTGGCTCTGTTTTGTTTCACTTTTTGACTACTTTTTCATAAAGCCCAGGACAAAGGTTTAGGATGTTTCTGTGAAATTAATTCGCGTTATAAAGTGGAGGCCCTTGGCCCCTTCTTTCCTTTCAGTGCAGGAATTCCAAGCATGTTACGCTCTAAGAACCATAAGCAACGGGCTGGTCTTGTTCTGGGCTCATCTGCTATGTAGTGAGAGGAAATGCGGTTATCCCACAGCACCTGCACATTATATGGTCTGTTTGCAACCATCAAAGTTGTCATTTGCAAAAGATGAGCTGAAATGCCACCTGCCCCTTCCTTCCTTGGTTTTTGTCATACACACGTGATGCAAGCACGACACCCCATGTCCTCACTGAAAACTGATTGCATTCTCCCCATTCCCACTGTGCTCAAAGGGATTCACGCCTCCACTTATCTCTGACCATAAATGCGTTTAAGGATTAGGGAGAGGAAAAAGAATCAAGGAATCCTGGTAGTGTTGGTTTAGATGGTCTTTGTCTCAGGGGATGGTGAAACACCACAATATCCTGCTCTCGTATAATATATTTAATGCTTGCTAATGACCTCATAAATATTTAATTCACACAACAGGCCTGTAAAGTGGTCAAGGCAGTTACCACTGACCTCCATCGACAGAGGTCAGCAACTCGGGGGCTAATTGGTAACAGACCGCGATTAGAAGCCAGGTTTCCCAGTTCTCCGAAGAGAGGAACATGCACACTGCTTCCTGAGCCACCTGGCAGTCATCATTGCAGAACGCGGGTGATTAATTTGCTTCCCAGAATAACTTGCTGAAGGACCAAAATTTGTCATTCCCGGTGAAAGAGAGAAAGTCTGTCTCACTAGCGGCCCTGTTATACCTATTTTCAGGATGATAAACATTTGATGCTTGTTTGGTTTACTTTTTACCCATGTAAAATGTCACTGAAAGTCAGTGACCCCTCTCATAGAGTCTCTTGTACTTCTGTGCAATCCTAAGGTCACGGTGCCTGGTCTGTGCAGTCATAGCTCACAGCATCCAGTCTGTGCAATCATAGCTCTCAGTTTCTGGTCTGTGTAGTCATAGCTCTCAGCGTCTGGTCTATGCAGTCATAGCTCACAGTGTCTCATCTGCTCTAGTTAGGTGTGGGCTCCACGAGGGCACCTGGCAGGCCTCGGGGAACACCGTGGATGGAGGAAGCTGTCTCAGGTTAGATAACAGGCGTTCTTCACGGAGCTCCCATCTAGGACTCCCTGGAGCTCAGTAGATCGACAAGAAGGTCCTGTGGAGCAGGGCCAGTCTAGAATATAGTGATTCCAGTTGCCTTTCCTAATTTGAAACTAGAGCTTAACAATAAACGGTAGAAAGGGGCTCTTCTTTAAATACAAGTTAAAAATGTGGTATATCCACACAATAGAGTATTATTCAGCAGCAAAATGGACAAAGTACTGGTAACACATTACCACACAGAGGGACCTTGGTAACACGGCGCCCGGTGAAAGAAGCCAGGCCTGAGAGACCTCCTGTCATGTGATTCCATGTGTGTGACATGTCAATGTCTAAAATAGGCAAACCCACAAAGACAAAGTAAATTAGTGGTTGCCGGGGTTGGGGAAATGGGGAATATGATTGCTAATGGGTACCAGGTCTTAGGGGGTTAAGGAAAACATTCTTTTTTTTTTTTTTAGAATTTTTTTTTTTTAAGATTTTATTTACTTATTTGACAGACAGAGATCACAAGTAGGCAGAGAGGCAGGCAGAGAGGAAGAAGCAGGCTCCCCGCAGAGCAGAGAGCCCGATGTGGGGCTCGATTCCAAGACCCTGGGATCATGACGTGAGCCGAAGACAGAGGCTTTAACCCACTGAGCCACCCAGGCGCCCCAGGAAAACATTCTTGAATTAGCTAGTGGTGATGGCCGCACAACTCTGAATACATGAAATCCACCGAATTGCATACTTTAGAAGGATGAGTTTTATGGTATGTGGATCATGTCCCAATTTAAATATATATGTATAAACACACACACACTATCTGTCGTCTGCTATGCAGAGACATACAGATAACATGGAGCTGGAGTCCTCTTACTCTCGGTCTCCTTACCTGTGAATGAGAATACTAATCACCACGTCTTAGGGCTGTGGGATTTGGAAAAAAAAAGAAGGCAGGCAAAACTGCTGGCATAGTTAGTAGTGAGGATAATCCCTTTCTTCCCTTTTTCTCCTTCTCTCTTCCAGTCTTGGGTCTTGGGCGGTTGAACTTATTAGGTAGAAGAACAGTGGGTAAAGGGCGAGAATCAAGAACTCCGGTCAGTCACTGTCTTCCTGCCACCTTGGGTGCCAGGTTTTTCCCCTTCCTGAGCATTCCAACTTTTGGTTGCCTGTGTGGCCATGGGTTGCCCTTGCATAGAACTGTGCCCTTGATCACAAACTATGACTTGATTAATATCAGATCTTTCCAGCACAGGAAAGTGAGCTCGGGTTTATATTCAGTGTATGGTTTATGATGTGTTGGTTGCAACAGCTTATTTGCAAAGAGCAACTTGGTGCTCATATTTTGTCCCCTCCATCGTGAACAGATTTGGAATTGGCCCAGTAGGGCATAAGCACATTGGCAGGATAAATGATTTGAGGAAAATCTATCTGATTCACCTGAAGTTCTCTACTTTCTCCTCCATTAATGACAAGAGGAAATGTGTCATCAGGGTAACAGAGGACTATGTTCACAAGCATAAAGTTTCGATATTTATGAAAAAAATCACCCCATTTCCTGTCAGCACAAATGGAAGGTCTTCCTTATCCAGAAATGACGTTTTGAAAAGAATTTGTATTTGGTGTTAAAAATATGTTTTGTACTTCAGTGTTAACTTCAGAGAGTTTAGCTTACTGCTGGTGAAATTGTGTGTGTGGGGGGGTGGGTGGGTATAGGGGTGACAGTTGAACCAAGCGGTGGAACATAACTCTTCCAGAGAACTGAACAAGTAGTATTGAAGTTATGTTGGGCCCAGCATTGGGGGCCACAGAAGAAAATGTAAGATTTAGGACTTGTTCTCAGATAGATGAAATGTGCATTTCTAAAAGTAATAGGATGTCCAAGTCTACACCTATACCCCTTGTAGGGTCCAGGCAGCCACCCAGCCCCCAAATACCAAAGCTGGTATAGCATCTTCAGAGTCTAAGAGTGATTGTCAGTGGTGGTATTGAACTTAAGAAAGGATCAGGATCCGAAAGCAGAGAGACCGCCCGCCTAGAAGGCATAGTGATGGGATGGGTTTCCTGGTCTGGCCAGTGTTCTAGGCACAGAAGTGATGACCCATCGGAGTTGTCCTTTCTACCCTCCACGGCACTTCCTGGGCCTCAGAAGGGCTCACGTGTCCACTCTCTCATGCACCCAGAGCGCCCATCCTTCCCCTTCCTGCCGTTGCCTACCAGCTCCCATTCCTCGCCCTGTTCATGTCCTTTTTATTTTTTTTTTAATTTATTTGACAGAGATCACAAGTAGGCAGAGAGGCAGGCAGAGAGAGGGGAGAAAGCAGGCTCCCCGCTGAGCAAAGAGCCTGATGCGGGACTCGATCCCAGGACCCTGAGACCATGACCTGAGCCGAAGGCAGAGGCTTAACCCACTGAGCCACCCAGGTGCCCCTCATGTCCTTTTTATTTTTAACCACTGTTCTACTAAAGGATGATCACACCCCTTCTTCTAAGTGATTGATTCCAAGGTGCCTCACCAGCCCCACACAGGTGGTGGTCAATGAATTCCAGGGTAATTTCCGTGACCTTCTCTTGGTGGACCAGAAAAAGAGTTTAATCTTTGGCAATGTATATCAGTACAGAAAAGCTAAGTGGGGACCCACAGTGGTGCAAAGGCTGAGTAGGAGGCGCACACAGTGAATAACCTGGGTTTAAAAGAGTTGCTTGTCAACTATTAGGAAAGCAGTCAGCTTTGGATTTGGAGCATGGGTCATCACTGGCAGGTGCGAGTGGGAAATTATCTCCATTTGCTGTTGTTATTGAAGTCTTAGGTCATTTTTTCCCAGTCTTGTTTGTTTCTTTGATTTAAATGGGTGATTTGATTTTACTAAGTGGTTTAATTGAGTGCTTATAACATGCTCTTTTCCACTTCAAATCATTTTTGTCAGTCGTCAGGTTACACATTTTAAAGACTAATTTTTTTTTTTTGTTTTTCCATTAAAGACTAGCATTATTTTAGTTTAATTATGAGGTAAACTGGCTTTTGTGGGCTCACCTGGACCCATTCTCCATCTGAAAGGTTAGCCGTGTTAGAAAAATGCTTGCCATCCTCTTGAATCTGCCTACCTGCCGGTCAGTGGTGGTTGCTAAGAGAGCCCAGTGGCGTTCCACACCCTTTCTCCTACAATCCGGGTTGTACCTCGGGTGGCCATTAGAGCAGCCCTTTGAGTCTCAAGCCATCTTCTCTAGCTTCTGGATTCATGACAACACAGACAAAAGGTGGCATCTCGAGCTACCTCTGCTCTATTTTGTCCTTGTGCTTTTGTCCACAAAGCCTCTCTTGGTCGAGCATTGAACTGGGGGGCACCGAGGTCACCAGCACAACTTCTATACTGAGCATAGGTCTCTCTAGGTAAGGATGTGAAATTTGCCCTGACGCCCAGGAGATGGATGCTCCAGGGGACACGGGAGCATTTGGTCTCCTTGGCCCCCCGGGCAACAATGCTGCCCTCCGCCTGTCCTGTTGGGAGCAGGCCTCTTTCTCTTTTGTTTTCCACCTGAACGTGCTTGCTTCCTGGACGTCATGGCTTCCCACCTTGCAGGAGATGTTATGCCAGTTCCAGCAGATGGACCTGCTTCGAGCTTGCCAGTTAGTCAGGAAGAATGACGGTTTGGGCCGGGGCCCATACAGCCCAGCGGAAATGAACTGGTACAGTAATTCCTCCCCCAAAAGGACACTTTGGAGTGGCCTTACAAACGAAAACGATTTATAAACTACCTATTTTCACGGCCCTGCAGCAAAATCCAAAGCTGTAGGCATCTTGGAAACATGGATAGGATCTGGAATCACCTGAGACAGATTCCTGTGCCCACGCTTTGATTCTTTACTCTTTATTTTCTTTCCCCAAATCACATCCATATGCACGGACAAGAGACAGGTCGATAGGAAAGGCCTCTCGTTTCTTGCTCGATAAGGACTGTCCAACCAGGCAGATTTCTCAAACCTCTTGACTCTACATGGTGATTATTTCTTGGCCCCTTTTACTTGGAAACCCACAAATTGGCAGCTTGCTGGGTAAATGTGAAGATGAACCATCCTCTTTCTCCCCATCCTGGAAAACAGAGGGTAGTTAAATAAAATCTGAAAGAGGAGCCAATCCTCCAAATACAGGAGAGTAGACCAATGAAGTCTGGGGATCAGGGATCCCAATTCTGATGTCCCGGTACTTCTATCCATGATGGACAGCCCAAGTGATTTTCCCCTTTTCCTTTGTGAAGAGGCTCTCCTTCGCTCCTCTGACAGTTGACTGCCTGCTAATTTCCCAGATGTAGGACAAAGTTCTGGGATCACAGAAATAAATGGTATAGTTCCTGACTGCCAGTGTTTTAAGGCCGGGATCCTAGAGTCCCAAAGGCTGTGCATGAGAATTATGTGGTTACCTGGTTGAAAGCTTGGGTTCCCAGACCTCACCCAGAGATTCTGATTTGGGGTGAGGGTGAGGGTCCAGGCCTGGGCCCAGGAATCTGCATGTTAACATGCCGCCCTGCTCTGGGTAATTCTAGTGGGGGTGGGGGTTTGGGGGCAACAGCTCACACTGGGAGAAACTTGCCCTGCAAGGGTGTGGTGAAGGCACATTCCTGGAGGCTTCCAACTCCTTGAAAGAAAAACTTAAAAAATGCCCTCTAGTTATTATAACATGTAATCCAATAGCTTCCTCTTCATTTTAGAAGCACAGCTTTGTTGCTAAAAACCTTGCATTTCTTCACCAGTGCCGGGAATTGCTTCCATTCATACATAAGGGGTCTTTCTACTAGCTCATTTTATGGGCAAATAAATCTTCATGAAAAATTTCCCTAGATCGCTTCAGTGGTATTAAAAATGGCAAGAGCCGTAACAGGATGGGGCCCTCGTCCTAAGAAAGGGGACCATCCAAAGTGCGGCGCTATCCGGGTGGAAGGTCCCTGGCTCCTCCTCTCTGTTCACATATATGAACAGCCTGTGGCTTCGCCTTCTGTCCCTGGCTTGTCTGGGATTTCTGCAGAATGGTTTAGTTGGCAATGTGGTTACGTGTGTAAAGTACTTGCAATATAGAAGGTCTCTACTGAATTTTTTTTGGCTACAGTAGAAAAGCACAGTATGGACTGCACCAAAAATATGACTCAAGGAAGCTTGATAAGCAAAGTCGTTTTGGGGTCACATTTCTCTCAAAAACAAACAAAAAAATAGGACCATGAAAATCAGAAAATTCTCAATAATCAGTGGGAATCAAAATCAAGTTGCTCTCCATTTTACTCCAGGAAGAATTTCATAATCCGGGCCTCAACAGCAGCGACTTGGAGGAGAAGGCTGCCCGCTGTTCCATAGCTGTGTTCGGCTTGCAACACCTTTCCATTCATCTCAAACCCAAGAAAGTTAACTTTAAAAAGCCAGAAGAATCTGGTTTCCCTGCAAGCTTCTGCCTCGGGGACAGTGGCAGTCAGATGTGTGTTGCAGACAAGTGTTGAGTGACCCTGAAGAAATGGTACTTTCCCCAACCTGCCCTTTTTTTTTTTTTTTAAACGAAAAGCCAGCTTACCCCCCTCCTTTCTGTGAGAACTTGGACTGGCCCGTAGTGGTTTGCTGGTGTGTTGAACTAGTGAGTACAGCGAGGGGAGGGAGGCGTGGGAACGCCTGCCGCGGTCTGTTTTCCGGTGTGTGAGCCTCTCCATAGGGGCACAGCGCGCTTGCCTAGCCTCGGAGAGAGGCCCGCGCGGGTGACCCGGGAGGGCACCGGGCCCTCCCATCGGTGGGGCAGGGATCGGGGGGACAGCAGCCCCTTTGCAGCGCTCCGAGTTGGAAGCCCAGAGGCGTTCCCAGCTCAGCACCGCCAGGGAAGGAGCAGGAGGAGGAGAGGGGCCCTGGCGGAAGGTAAAGCGGCGGCGCGAGGCATCTGTCCGTCCTTGGCTTTGCAGGGCGGACGTGGGATTCCTGGCTTCCTTGGTGACCCGGGAGCACCCCCGCCCCCCTCCCCGGGGTCCTCCACATG
Organism: Martes martes; assembly: GCF_963455335.1. Taxonomy (NCBI): domain Eukaryota; kingdom Metazoa; phylum Chordata; class Mammalia; order Carnivora; family Mustelidae; genus Martes; species Martes martes. The sequence goes on from NC_137902.1 coordinate 15,728,856, forward strand.
TGCTCTGCGGGGTGCTGGCCGCAGAACCCGCTTGCCATCGGCCTGAACGACTTCTTAACTTAAACTCTTGGGTGTTTTTTTAATGATAGGAAATGAACTGTGCAGCTTTTTCTCCTTGACACACTACTAGAGTAAAGAGCAGGAAAGGCAGGTTGTTTGAGAGTTTGGGTTTATGGACCTTTTAACGGGGTTTGTGTTTTTTCAGGCTGCTACCTTCAAGATTGAAAGGAGAATGTGGTTCCCAGATTTGCGGTTGGGTTTTTGTTTTTTTGTTTTTTGTCTTGTCTGTGGTTTGTGGCGCTCTGTGGAATTTATATTTGAGATGAAAGGGTTTGGGAGGCCTGTTTTGGGGGGGGTTGGTAGTGCAGGGACTCGGGTGGATTTATCTGTTACTATAAATGTGTGGGGTTTTTTTTTTTTTTTTTTTTAAGAAGTTCCCCATGAATGAAAATGAGGAAGCAAAACGTTTGGGTACTATTCATATTTTGTTATAGCTGCAGATTGAAAAGGCTTGTTTGTTACCTGTCCCACCATCTTTGAACGTGAAGGGAAAGCAGCCTAGAGACTCTTGCCTTTAGGGTGAAAATAGTTTTCCGGAAAACCTGCTTCTTAAACTGTGCTCTCTAGTTAATTTTTTAGGGGGAAAAAAAAGTTTTAAAATAGGCCATGCTGGCTCTAAAGAAGGAATGAGAAGAAGGAAATCTCAACTGTGAAAGAAAGAGATTTCTGATTTTGGAAAGGTGGGGGTGGTGGAAAGAAGGATCTAGCCAAAACCCAGCAGGAGAGTGGTCACTACAGCTTCAGCTGTCACTTAACTGGGATTGGGGATTTAAAAGAAAATTGAGTCTGTTTTCTCTGAGACGGTCTCATGAGGAATGTTAAGAGGATGTGAAGTTATTTAGATTATCCAAACAGGTTCTGACAAGTAAGTGAAAATAACTCATTAAACTATAATTGTTGCCGTTCTGTAATGGATCAAAAGGCTTGTTGAGTCACGATGTACTTACAGAATAGGTGAATTTGCCACGGCTCATTGGCATAAATTACTTTTGAGAAGGCTTTTTAAGACTAAGTATGCGCCCTTGCCAAGCGTCTCGTTGTGGTTCTTTGAATGCATGTTTTGACCAAATGTTTTCAAGTGGCTGCTTAGCCATTTTTATGTGTCAATGAGTCTAACCCTTGCATTGTGGCTTATCCAGCTGATCCAGAGAATATCAAATCAGGACAACAGATCTGTAGGTTTTTTCCCTCCAACTAAATAGTAGCTCATTTAAAAGGATGGGAGAGTTCAAAATACTCGGTCCCTGAATCCCAGCTCTAAAGGGATGATCATAATTTTGCCTCCTGTAGACCAGAGTTTCTCAACCTCTGTACTATTAACATTTTGGATGGGTCAGTTCTTGGTTGCGGAGGGCGGGCCTGTGGGATGTTCAGCAGTATCTGTGGCCTCTGCTCATTACTGACCGTAGCCTGCCTTCCCCAGTTGTGACAACCCAAAATGTCTCCTGATGTTGCCAGCGGTTCCCTGCAGGGCAGCGTCACCTGCCAGTTGGACCATTGCTGTAAAGAAGCCACTTTTGAGACCAGCTACCACAAAGGAAGAGAGGGCCATGAAAAGGGAGGCCAGACCCCAAGGGACAGTGGCTGAGTCAAAGGAACCTTGACAGGACAATACCTTGCCCTGCCTGTGTTGGTTTTTATTGTGTTCTGCTTTTGTTTGAAGTCAGGTCCTGGCGTGAGCCAGAGAGCGGGGGTTAAACTCTATTCTTGGTGTACATTCTTCTGTTCCTGGCCACCCTGGTCACAATCCCTTGGGGCCTTGTTTGATACAGTGCCTTGGTTGTATAGTAGTCTGACTTTTCCAACCTGAATCTCCTCTTAAGTGCATCCCAGGAATGTACTGGTTTTTTTTTGTTTGTTTGTTTGTTTTTTAAAGGGATCTCGTGTAATAGCCCACTTTGTAAAGCAAATAATTACCCATTATTTATCAAGCCTGCAAACAGGTTTTTTGATGTGGGCTTTGAGTAAATCTGGGCACACATAGTTGGGTTTTTCTTTTGGAACCTGCAGCTGAGCGCTTTCATTTCTCTTTTCCTTTTGCCTTCTATATCAGTAGGTCTCAAACTTAGATTTTCTAGGAATTGGGTTTCTTTTGTCAATGAAATAGAGTACTCACAGCCTTTCTCCAGCTCACAGATAACCATAAAGGCCATGGCAGGATTTTTTTTTTTTTCCATTTACAATTTTTCCTGTACCTTTAGCGTGTGCTACTGCTTGTTGGCTCTCAAAAGTTAACAGATTGTGAGTAAAGTTGTAGCAAACAAACACTGATACAAAACATCTGATTCAGCTAACTTTTCATAGTCCCCACTTTACTTCTGTGGGTGGACCCTTGTTCCAATTATAGCTTTAAATTTCATAAGTATATATTCATAACCTCATAAAATTGTTCTCTTACAATCCAGTTATGTGTTACATTTTCTTGGCATTTCTCCAAGAATGTGGTAGGTTGCACTGAGCACCATGACTTCTGGGAGCTACCACCAAACAGGAGGGGACAGGCCACTCTGGGGAAGACTCCGGTCAAGCCCAGTTGGGGTGGGAGGGGTGGGAGGTGGTGGCCCTTGCCATTGGCTGAACATATCAGGAAATGCCTCTACTTGTTGGAGTCCATTCTTGGTGACAGGATTGGACCGGCCCACAGTGTTATCAACAATTTATGGTTTTTGTTACTGTTACCAACAAATTATGTTTTCTGCTTTTTTTTTTTTATTGTAAAGCAAACCTTCCTTTTACCTCAAAAACCTTCCTTTTACCTCTACCTGGAGGTACCAGTGTATCATACACCATGTGCTCTTTTAGAAACATATGCTCGTTATTAGAATTCGCTCCCTCCCTTGCTATACCTGAGGCCCATGAGCACAGAGAATGCTAGGATTTTAGGTCCATTTGATCCCCAAGATGGGCCCAGTGTCTGGCCATATTGGTTGCTTAGTAGTTGATGAATGAGTGAGTGAATGTCAGTGATTCCCATAGAAAGACCACCTAGGAGGTTGGTCTGTGAGAGGCTTGCATGCCATGTTCACATTGTCCATAATTTTTCCAAAAGGACAACTCCAACTCCCGGCAAAGCAGCTTTTAATGTTTGAGGGACTACCAGAAGAATCTTTTAAGAATGCAGAAAAAGCAGATCTATGGATTGTAGAATTTGGAATGAGGAGCTTTATAAATTTTTCTTTCATGAGGCCCAGAAATTAAACTTCTGCTATTATTTAAAATCCCACATGCTAAAGATGCCACACAGATTTAATAACTTAAAAAACAGACCAGCTCCAGGATTTGACCCAAAGACATAGTATTCTCAGCTTGTTTGTTGAAAATTATCTGGTCAAAAGAAAAAAACTTGTAGATCACAAGTGAAAAAATATGCCTCCTTAACTCTAGGTCTCCTAACATGACATCCTGGAGTATTGGGGGGGTGTCTCCTGGGAGGTTGGAATGAGCCCCCATTTCCTGAATCGGGTGTCAGGACGTGCAGTGTCCAGATAAGGCCAACGGCCTGAGCTGGGAGAGAAGCTGAAGCGTGCTGTCATGTATACACAGACCGCAGCTCCATTGCCCTTAGCAGAGTCGCTGCTAGGAGTCTGGATGAGCAAGAATGAACCTCCCCAGCACCAAGGTGCGGCCTGGGGGGGGGGGGGCGGCTAGTAAAAGAGGAAACACACCCTGCTACTCTTCTGTTCACCGAGCCCAAAATGGTTTTGGCAAATACGCGTCTGTGTCCTCCTCTGCATTGCTTCACGTTGAGGTCGTGTTTTGCTCATAAACCAGTTCGATGAAGCAGAAATGTTTGCTTATATTTAGACGGCTTTTATCTTTCCCAACCGCTAAATACCCATTTTGCTGGTTTGTCTTGGTTCTCGGCAGCTGGCCCCTTGCGTCTGTGCATATATCCGTATACCTTGTCCAAATAAACATACTTGAAAGATAGAGAAATGTGTTTTTGCAAAGTTGAGAACATCCTCTCACAGAGTTGGAGCCCAGCTTTTTCTGTTTTGTTTTGGCAGCTTGTTTGGGATGCAAAGTGTATCTGGTTCTGGCAACAGATTAAAGAAGGGTGTTGGTTCTTACATAACAAAGCGGAGGGCCTGAGGACTGGGGGCGGGCAGGGGAGATTTCCAGGCTTCCCTTTGTGTTTTCTAAAGAGTTTGAAAGCTTGAGGGGGGAAAAATGTTATTGACTGGGTTTTTTGTTTTGACTCTAACCTTCAGAATTATTTAAAAAACCTATTGAAAAATCTTATCTCGGCTTACCCAGCCCTCTGTGATTAAGCACCCCACTCTGTCTCCTGGTTACCTACCTCTGTCCCCCTCATTCATACCAGCCCCCTGGCCTGCATTCTGTCCCTCAAGACCTGTTTTTTCCATCTCATGGGGTCTTTGCACACTCTTGTTCTCCGCTTGGAACATCCTTCCCCCAGTCTTGGTGTACTCATTATTCGCCCTGCCTGCCATTCCGTAGAGAAGTCTCCCCTGATCACTGTAGCTGAAGCTGCCTCCGTCTACCCAACCGCAGGTCATCTTCTGTCCCCTGGACCTGTTTCCTTTTCTTCATGGTACTCCCCCCACCCCACCCGACCACCCTGCTCCATGATCTAAAGTTCTTCGATGCTCATATACTTGTCTACTCTCTGCCATCCCCTGCTAAAATGCAGACTTTGTGACAGGCGCAGCCCTATCCCCAGCACCTAAGACATTATCTGATGGAAGGTAGTGCTCAATAAACAAGTGGGTGAATGGACCAATGGGAAGGGATGGTGGGGGGAAGGACTATGTGCTTCGTAAAGGTCTCCTCCCCTTTAAATCTCACTAAGTGCCCCTCTTCTGGGATGTCTCCATGACTCCCCTGCATAGCAGTCTTGGATGATTTTCTTCCTGACACCCGCCTCGCTCAGTACATTACGCAGCAGTCTTACTCTCTTGCAGGCACTTGTTTCCAGGTCAGCCGCCGTTCTTCAGGGTAAGCTCCATGAGGACAGGAGTATCTAATAGAGGGCAGTTATGGTTGTAGTTACTACCTGTTCTTACTGCCTTTGTACTTTGTACTTCAAGTCCCTTTTTTTTTTCTCAAATTCTAGTTAAATTTTCTTTAAATTCTTTAATTTAAAGAAATGCTTTAAATTAAAGAATTTAAGGGGCGCCTGGGTGGTTCAGTGGGTTAAAGCCTCTGCCTTCGGCTCAGGTCATGATCTCAGGGTCCTGGAATCGAGCCCTGCATCGGGCTTTCTGCTCAGCCGGGAGTCGGCTTCCTCCTCTTTCTCTGCCTGCTTCTTTGCCTACTTGTGATCTCTGTCTGTGAAATGAATAAATAAAAATCTTAAAAAGTAATAATAAATAAATTAAAGAATTTAAATTCTAGTTAGTGAACACACCTACAGTATTTGTTACAGGAGTAGAATTTAGTGATTCCTCATTTGCATACAACACCCAGTGCCCATCACCCATCTAGCCCCTCCCCCACCCCCTCCATCAACCCTCAGTTTATTCTAAGAGTCTCTTGTGGTTTGTTTCCCTCCCTCTTTTTTCTTTTTCTTTTTCTTTTTTCCCCTTCACACCCTTCCATAAGTTCATCTGTTTGCTTTCTTAAATTCCACATATGAGTGAAATCATATGGTAATTGTCTTTCTCTGACTGACTCATTTCGCTGAGCATTATACTCTGTAGCTCGTTAAAGTCCTTCTACCGACTCTACGCACGGTACCCACTATGACTCTCATCTTTGTTTCGCAAGTGACAAAACTGAGGCTCAGAGCAGCTGCCCCAAGGCATACAGATGATTACTAGCAGGGTCAGAATTTGGATCCAGGATGTCTGTCTTCAAAGCCCACCTTCCAGGGCCTTCTCCTCCTCCCCGTCGGGTGTCTGACTCACGGGTCCCCCATCTTTGCCAGATGAATGAAACCTAAGGCTTCCCCTCCACCCTCTCTTCCTTACTTTTGAACTTACAAATATTATTTATAAAACTGCAATAATTATATAAATATTCTAAATACAAACTTACTCGCTCATCTCTAAGGACAGCTAGCTTGTATATCATGTCCCTTTTTTTAACTGACAGCTCAATGGATTGATTAAACTCTAGTTTTTCTTATGTAAACACATCTATTCGTAAAAATTTCAGCTGCTGTTGTCACACATGTGTACTTAAACCAACGGGGGTTTCCACTGGGCAGTTGTGGGTAGGAATTTCTGTGAAAAGGCCTAAAAATTTTAAAAGTGTCAGCATTTCTTCTGTGTTTTTAACATAACCGAGTGCTTCCAGTCGCCTGGCTTGCCTTCACACCAGTCTTTATGAGATTGGTTGGTCCCAGGATATTCCTTCGCTGAAGTAGAAAGCCAAGTTCAGGAGCCTTTGCTGATACACCGGTGTAATTCTCTGGCCCGTTCTAAGATGGCAGAACTGCAGTCTTTACGTGGAGCTGAGGTGGGAACTGTTTACTGTGCTCACGCCCAGGGGTTTCTGCACTGGTGTGAGTCTCCAGGTGGAACGAAGACAGCCTGTGCTGGTGTGTCCGTTGCGCGTCCCTTATTGTCTGACAACGGAACCTTCTAGCATTTAAGTCCTGATGACAGCTCTAGCCGGGCAGAGTCTGCATGCAGCCTGATGAGGCTGGTCCGTTGAAGCTTTCCTTGGCTCATAATCAAGTTTCACCCAGGTTTGAGCCAACGCAGCGGATTCCCATCTTCCTTGGTGGGGGACCTGCTAGACAGGAAGGTGGCACCCACATGCCATTTATGGGTGTGACAAAACTCCGAAGGCCTCCAGCCCTGGGGCAGGACCACTAAGTGCTCAGCTAGGGAGTGTGTGAGGAATCTATGGGTGAACCCCAGCAAGTCATCCAGTTTTTCTGTCCATCACAAAGAAAACAGCTGCTTACTGGCCCTTTAACCATCCCCGAGCGCAGTTGGAGAGACGTGGACTTTTTAACGCAGCTTAAATGGCCTTGGATGTGCTCACTGGTCAGTCAGTATGTCTTGTGATGTGCAGTTGAACTTACTGGGCGATGAGAGTCAGAGAAAGGAGTTTCTGACTGGTTAATTGTTCACTCATGCCACTCCCATACTAGAGCCATTTAGTAACTGGGGCCTTGCCTAATCTAAACTCATACCAGCAAGAGCTGCAACTCAGTTGGCTGGTTTCCAGACTTGGCCATGCACCAACCAGAAAGATCTCTTCTCTACTTGATTTTCTGTGTTAAAGGTAAGTCCTGCTCAAGACTCCTAGAACAAAAATTCCATAGATTTAATCGAGTCTGACCTTCTTAAAGTTAAGGACACTAGACCCAAGAAATACAAGAAGGCATATCCCATTGGTGAGGAAGCCACAAGTGGACTTTAGAGCAATTTGGTGCCCCCCCAACCCCCAACACAGCCCAGTTTGCACCCTTCAACTACTTTTCTGCTTATTGTACCAGAAAAAGCAAAGGACAGCAAACTCTTTCTGTAATGGTCCAGATGGTAAATATCTTCAGCTTCAGGGACCATACGGTTTCAATCTCAACAGTTATGGCCAGAGTGGCCATAGATACCAGATGGATAGGTGGCATGACTGGGTCGAGTAAAGCGTCATTTATAACAGCAGGTCGTGAGGTGGATGGGGCCCACAGGCTACCCTGATACAGGGTAAAAGGAAACATCTCCCATCACGCCCCAGCCCTGCTCCCCAGAGGCGGCTACCGATGGAACGTCCAGTCTGTTCTCCCTGGTGTGCATCAGCATGGTACAAATGTGGGCTTTAGTCACATGAATTTTGTCCTACAGAATGTAGAGTTCCATACCTTGCTCTGCTCCTGTTTCCTCTGTACAGATACACGTGGGAGGGTGTATACTCTTGTTTTACACAAATAGGACCACATTGTGCAGTTTCCTTTTCTTCACTGGGTGGTGACTTAGTGTCAGTGCTTTGATTTATGACTCCTTTATCATGGGGACATAGTGGCCTCCCTCTCTATCTTCCTCCAAGAAATCATCCCAAATACAAAAGAATATATAACTGTATATACTAGTAATTACTGGCCAGCAGTCAAAGATAATGTCTTGTTTCCTTTACATTGTCACAGGGTGACACTCCATGTTAGCCTTTCTTTTTAAGGTTTTATCTATTTTTGCGAGAGAGCGCGAGCACCAGTGCACAAGTCCTTGCACACAAGCAGGGGGGAGGGGTGAAGGGAAGGGTGGGGGGCGGGCAGAGGGAAGAACAGACTGATGGATGACTTGATCCCAGGACCCTGGGATCATTACCCGAGTGGAAGGCGGATGCCTAACAACCTGAGTCACACAGGTGCCCTCCACATTAGCCTTTCTAAAGGGGATACTAAGCCTCTGCCTCACTTCTCCCAGCTCAGCACTGCATCCAAGTGGTGAGTTAATAAATGATTTTGCATGGGGCGCCTGGGTGGCTCAGTGGGTTAAAGCCTCATCTTCGGCTCGGGTCATGATTCCAGGGTCCTGGGATCGAGCCCCACATCAGGCTCTCTGCTCAGCAGGGAGCTTGCTTCCTCCCCCCTCTCTCTCTCTCTCTGCCTGCCTCTCTGTCTACTTGTGATCTCTGTCAAATAAATAAAATCTTTAAAAAAAAAGTAAATGATTTTGCATGACTGAGGTGTTCAGAGGAAGTTTAGGGTTAGCATCATGGTTGATTATGGAGAGATTTCTGTAAAGCCTTGAAAATTCCGAGTGTTTTGTAGTCCTGTAGAGTGTGCCTTGTGCTGAATGGGACAGACCCACACCACACACTATGCTCACCCTTTAAGGTCTCTGCATTTGAAGATGCCCTGTGTTAGTTTCCTAGAGCCATGGTAACACAGTGCCACAGACTTGGCTTAAAACAGGAGAAACTTATTCTCTCACAATTCTGGGGGGCCAGACAACTGAAATCGAGGTGAGGGCAGATGTTGGTGCCTTCTGGAATTGTTGATGGAGAACTCGTCCCTAGCTCTCTGGTGGCCGGTGGCTTGGTGGCCGCAGGCAATCCTGGGCATTCCTTGGCTTGTAGACATACCATTCCAATCTTTGGCCTTCCTCTCTGCATCTCTGAGTCCGTTTCCCCTTCTCTTGCCACTGAAATCCAAGAGGACCATCATCTCAAGATCCTTACTGTAACGACATCGGCAAAACCCCTCATTCCAAGCAAAATTACCTTCTGAAGTTTCAGGTAGACATATTTTTGGAGGGTCACCGTTCAACCCACTCCATGCTCTCTATCTGAAAACCAGTATTCTTCCTTCTCAGGCTTTCCCTCCCGTTTGTGAGGAGAGGGGCAAAAGCCTTATTCTTGTCCTCATCAGAACCCCTGCTCTCTGAGAACCCTGGGAGCCCAGGAACAGCACCTGCTGTTAGTCATTTACAAATCTGAACTCAGTTGCAGAAAACTAGCAGCCAGAACTGCCAGGCTTCTAGGAGTTTTCTTAGAGGTTTAGCAAAATGAAAAGCTAATGAGTAAAGTGTTTGCATATCTGATAGTTTAATTGAAAAGGAAGCAGAAGGAAACTGTCTTTTATTATCCCCAAGAGTTCTTAGTTCAGTGGGTGCCAGGCTTTGCCTGAAATTAACCAGCACTAATTGTTGCATTTTGAAGTTGGAATCCAGTGTGCAGGCTGGGTAATCAATACCATCCTTTGTAGAGTTTGCATATTCATTTCATTTGTATCATTTCTCAGGAGAAAGTCATATTACTGCAAAAGTCAAGGACTGTGGCTGGGTATGTAATCTGCTTATAAGGGTTTGAGGAAACAGCAGTTTTTTTTGTGCTGCAAGACACTTGGATGCAAAAGGGTTTAAATTTTTAAAAAATCGAGGAACACCTTCTCACTTCAGACTCTGAGATAGCACCTTTGGTCACAAGTGGCAGAAACTCCCCTCAAAGCAGCTGAATTCGGGTCGGAGTGCTGCCATAAGGAAGTAGTACAAAGTGGTGGCTTTCAAAGAGCAGAAATGCGTTCTCCCACCGGCCTGGAGGCTGGAAGTCTGAAATCGAGGTGCCGGTGGGACCAGGGCTGTCTGAGGCCTCCAGGGAAGGCTCCTTCTTGCTTTATCCAACTTCCGATAGCCCCAGCCATCGGTTGGCTTCTGGCGATGTCCCTCCAGTCTCTGCCTTCTTGTCACTTGGCAGTCCTTTCCTCATCAGGCTCCCTGTCCTCCTTGCAGGAGGACGGCAGTCAGATTGGATCAGGGCCCAGCCTACTCTGGTACATCCTTGTCTTAGCTGATTACATCTGCAATAACCCTATTTCCAAAGAAGGTCACATTCGGCGGTAGTGGGGGTTAGAACTTCAAAATTATCCTTTTTTTTTTTTTTTTTTTTTTAGGACATAGCATTCAACCCATATCACCAGCTACAGCAGAAAGGGACTAACATCAGCCAGCTGCAGGGGACCGGCATGGCTGAAGCCTGGGCTTCGGGCGCCATTGGTTTTCCCACAGCTGTGCCAGCTTGTTGCAGAGTGTGCATTCCTGTTCCCAGACCCAGTCTCCCTGGGCGGAAAGGGCACAGGTGTAGCAGATCAGAGCTCCTCCACCTCCGAGGAGGGGGCACTCCCCCGCCCCCACCATTCACATCACAGCAGGAAGTCCTGGGGAAGATGCCCTCTGGTGTGGTCACCCGTTCAGCCATCCAGCCTGGACCCTTCACCATGGCCAGAGGCAGTCATGGAGAAAATGACAGCTCCCCCCAAAACCAGGGAGGATGAGGCCCCCCCCCCCAAAACCAGGGTCGCCTTGATGCGGCCATGGTGAGGGTTGGGGAGGCGGGGGATGTGAGCTCGGTGTAGCCGCAATCACGTGTTACTTTTAAATGACCCTTGTCTTGATTTGCTATTAATGTGATCTCGTGCGTGGGTTTGTTCTTTTTCATCCCCTGTGCATTAACCTGGACTAACCCACTTTCGGGTTCTGGGAGATGTCCTCAGATGTATTATTAGATTTTTAATTTCTCTGAAAGGTCAGCTCATTTGCATTCAGGTGGAAAGCATACAGAGACTAGCAATTTCGTCTTTAATCCCTAAGGACTCGATGGTGATACGTATCAACAACGGGTACTTTCTGTCTCTCAGTTTTCAAACTAAAGCTTTTAAACGTCTCAACAGAGTCACACTAGTGCAGAAACAGTTTTAAACTCTGCTGAATGGACTGGGAAGAAAAGGTACCATTCCACTGCATCTGTTACACGTAATTCAGGGGAATGACTGTATAAATAATCAAAATGGCTCATAATTCAGAAAGCTCATTTCACTTCTTAATTATGTTTGACTCTAGCTACTATTGGAAAATAACTCTTTATCCTGAGTCTGCTGTGATCAGCCTAGAGAAAGCCACTTGAGATAACTAATCTGTAGATAATCCCAGAAGAGAGCCTCATACAGCCTCAAGATCAGCATAGTAACCCGTGGGTATGATCATTTGAGGGATGGCATCGTCTGAAAACTTTTGGGGCTTTTGATGACATTCTCAAGAGTCTCTGCCTTGGAAATTCAGAGCATGACCCAAAGTTGGCCATCCCAGTAACTAAGTAGAGTCCACCAGGACATTAATCCTTACTGTCTCCTTGGTAAAGGATATATTTCTTGGTAGCACCTAGCTTATCACTTTTCATAGAAAAATCAATTGCTCATATCAGTGAGCTCTGGAGTAGGCGGGAAGTGCTAAAATCTCACTTAGCAGTTCTTTCGTTCCTGGTTAATGCAGGTCACCCTTTGCTCCCGCCAGCCTCCAGAATTAGGGAGGGGTTTTAAATTCACCTTGACTCCAAGCACACTAGAATCACAGGCCAAGCTGGACTGGGACTGTTGGCCATTTACTGTAGCTTAGGAAAGGGTGAAGTGAAGCACGTTGACCTGGTAAGATCGCTATGATGGAGTATAAACCAGCGCAGGATAAATTGACTGTGAAATCATTACTCTCGGATGTTGCCTGCTAGTGGGTTTTTTATGTGTGTTTGAGAGAGATAATTACTTGTGCTTGATTTAAGAGGCGGTGGAATACAGGCTGTTACGGAAATAAAGCTGATTTCTCTCTGTTCTTAGCCATTATATTGTACGGTAGTGACATTCGAAACCCAGTTTTCTCCTAAGAAAGCTGCTTTCCTGCAATGAAGTACCAGTGTTCTCTCTTCTCTTTCTACCTCTTTCATTTTTGTCCTGGAGGTCGTCACACGTATCAGTTAAATGTACAAGGGGTAAGAAATGAACGGTCAGCAGATCCTTGTGCCTGGAAATTACATAGAAAAGTAACTTTAGATAAAAAAGTGCCTGGTGTTCTGGGTCTAATTTTGTTGGGGAAACAAGGTGAGCAGAGTAGTAATATTTTCTTGACCACAGTACAGGTGATAGGGGAAAAGGGCTAGTGTTTTGGTGCAGATAGAGTGAAAGGGAGAGTCAGCTCATCTTTCTAATCTCAGTGTATAGGTCCACTTTCCATGAAGTCTTCTCTGACCTCTTGAAACATCATTAACCACTGTCCCCTCTTCTTGATCCCTGGCCACACTGTTTGATTCAGTGAATGCTGATTGAGCCCTTACTGTTGACACAAATTAGGGGCACAGAGATGAATGAGGCTCCTGCCTAAAGGCTTTTGGCCCCCCTGCAGACAGGTCTCTGGCCCTGGAGGATGTAGCATGACCTGAGTATACCCTTGGTATTCCGCGTGTGTGCATTGCATGGGGTTGGCACACATTTTCTTTCCTCACATTGCCAGTGCCGGCCCTCCTTGCACAAGAGAGCGCGGTGTTTTGTTGACACGTCTGCCTTCAACAGCCTGATTACTTTGATAGAAGGACTCCCTGCCTCTCTGCAGTGTTCATCTGAGTCTTCTCAAGCTCATCATGGCTGGCCTGCAGCAAGGAAGTGAGCAGCTGTACTGTCCTAATTGGACAGAAGGCAGTTGACTTGTCTTGGATCAGGATTGCCTGGGCTGGCTGTTCCGCTCCAGGAAGACACTGAGAGAGCATCTGTCCACCTGCGATTGTTTGTTGATAAGAAAGAAAGTGATGCCGCCGAGGTCAAGTTTGAGAGAGTGGCAGGGAGAGAGAACTGCTTGGTCCAGTAAGAGAGGGAGGCCTTTAAATTTTATGGTGCTCGGGGCAGCTGGAGGGGAATATTGGAGAAGACAGACAGGGGTTTTTTGTCAGAGTTGGGAGTATTTTGTGCAGGTGGCCTGTTTGGTATGTACTGAAAGAATGAGAATCACTCTTTTCCAAGAAAGGCAGTCGGAGAAATATTACAGGAAATAGGACTATTCTGTTTCTCTATAGAAAGAGGTGAGGAGGTATACAAACGAGTTTTCAGAAGGAAAACATAGCTTAGAATAGAACAGAATCCTAATGTGGCTTCACCAGTATAACTTGGTCTCAGAAATTGATTCTGCCTGTGCTCTGCAGTGCTACAAATTTTCCCAGCACTATACTTAGATAACATATTTTTGGTCTACGAGTTTGATGTATAATACATTCTTTGAACAAGAATATAACATTTCATGCTTGTACTGTGCTGGCTGATTGCATAATTATAGTTATAATATACAGTTGTAAAAGACACAGCCCCTGCCTTCATGGAACTTTAAAGTCAGCAGAAGTCAGAGAGGAAGGCAAACGATGAGGGATTCTGGGAAACAAAGTGAAGGTTACAGAAGTGGGAGAGGTGGGGGGATGCAGTAACCGGGTAATGGGTATTAAAGAGGACACGTGTTGTGATGAGTCCTGGGTGTTACACGCAACTAATGAATCACTGAGCACTACATCGAAAACTAATAATGTACTATATGCAGGCTAACTGAACATAATTAAAAAAAAAAAAGAATTCTGATTTAAAAAATAAGTTAGCAGAAGTCAGGGGCGCCTGGGTGGCTTAGTTGGTTAAGTGTCTGCCTTTAGCTCAGGTGATGATCTTGGGGTCCTGGGTTCGAGCCCTGTGTCGGGCTCCCTGCTCAGTGGGGAGTGTGCTTCTCCCCCTCCCTCTGTTCCTTGCCCCTGCTCATGCTCTCTCTCTCAAATAAATAAATAAAATCTTTAAAAGATGTTGGCAGGAAAAAAAAAAAAGATGTTGGCAGAAGTCATAAAACACATAATTATCTTCAGGTGCAAGGCCATATGAGTAGAATAAATAAATGTTTTCAGAGTATAGACGGGAGAGCGGATCATGTCCAGGTTGAGACCACTGAGCAAACGTCCCTGGAGAAGGCAGGATTTGTGCCAAGCTTGGAACACTAGTATACTATTATATAAAATAGACTGTTCTTACAAAAAATACTTAATAGGTGCTCACCACCTTTTAGACTCTGGAAATATAAAAAATGAATAAGGCAATGTCCTTGCCTTTTTTTTTTTTTTTAAGATTTTATTTATTTTTTTAGGTAATCTCTCTACCCAGCGTGGGGCTTGAACGCACAGCCCCAAGATCAAGAGTCACCTGCCTTACTGACTGAGCCAGCCAGGGGCCCTGCAGTGTCTTTGCTTTTGAGATGTTCAGGTCCAGTGCGAAAACCTGTTGTGTGACTAGCGGTTATATACGTTAGATAAATGTGTGTCTGCTTTATGTTAGTGTATAAAAAGTGTTCATTTGGAACAAGAAAAAAAATACAAATAAAAGGGAATGCCAAAGTTGGGAGAGCTGGGGAGGTTTGTTCTCGTCTAGAGGTGCTCAACCTGGGCGCACCTGGGAACCACCCTGGGGAACTTTTAGAAGGCGCTGATGCCCAGGCCCTGCTCCGAGCTACTCTGTCTCTCTCCAGGGGCCCACGGGTGATGGAGACTAGATCACCAAGGTTGTCGAATGCCAGGGCTTAGGAAGTTTGACCTTGTCAGTAGGCAGTGGACAATGTTAAAGACTTCTTATCTGGAGGGTATTATGATCCATGGGGTATGTGATAAAGACGATCCTGTCGTTTGTATGTCCCGAGCTTTGTAAAAGGCCTCGGAGACGAGGTTGATTAGCGGGAGGGAGGGAGGACTAACCCAAGAGGCACCGCCCGCGTATCTTGGCAGAGCTGCTGCTTTGCCCGGAGGGTGGGCTTTTCCTGTCCAGGAGGGTGGGCTTTTCCTGTCCATCGGTAGGTCGGTCTGTCTGTCATCAGAGGAGCTGGCTGGCTCTGACTTTAAGTCTGGTAGACTGTGCTGAGGAGCTCTTAGATGCTTGCTCTTTAGAACACAGGCTGGTCTGCTGCCCTGAGGCCAAGTGCAGGCATGACGTCAGCTCTGGTGAGGCGGTCTGGGATGTTGAAGGTTAGGGAGCTGTAGGAATACACACAGTGGAACCCAAAGTTCACAAAATCGTGGGTTGACGTGCGTGGCTTAGGCTATCACCTGGGTCCTGGCATCCAGCCATGGCAAAGTCCCTGGTTCTGCTCTGGATGGTCCCCTGTCACCTGATAATGACGGGTTGAGGTATGGCAGGTGCGGTTGGGAGGGAACCTGCCTGCATGGCACTCCCTGCTTACCGTGGCTGTGCTCCCTGAGGCCTGCGGTTCCAGAGGAATCCAGAGGATTCAGCAGGCAAACATCCCCCTCCCCACCCCAGCCCCCAGCCTGTAGAGTCTGGAAAGTAAATCTGCGTATCTGTTTCTCTGCAGGATACAGAAATGCTGTCCTTGTCATCCGGAGGCACAGGCCAGGCCGTGTCTTCAGTGGGCTCTGATTTGGGGCATGGCCAAACCCCGGGGTCCTGAAGTCCCTCACACACCCCCCCTCCTACTACTTCTCACCCTGTTTTTTCTTCCTCCTGGCAGTTAGAACGCACACTCGGGGATGGGTGGAAGCACCCCTCCCTACCGCTCCCAGGGAAATGATAGAGTCTGGGCACTGGAGATTCAGGGCTGGAAAGCCTGGTTGTTTGTTAAAAGGGGGTGAAATCCAGCCACAATGGGATAGGAAATCAGACAAGGATGTTTTTAAAAGCAAGCTGTGTTTTCCTGACTGGTCTAGTATTGGTTCCCACCCCAAAGGCTCCTCTAACCCTAGGGAAGAAAAAATATTTTTAGTCTGATAGTATGCTTTCGGCAGCCCGAGAGCTGAACCATCTGCAAAGGCGTTGATAACTCAGAGCAGCTTAGAGCAACGGTTTTGTGGAAATAACATGTAAGGCGTCAGCCAGGACTCCAGAGTGAGGCATGGACCCCGTACCCAACTCCTACCAAGTTCTGTAAGAGTTGTTTTAGAATAGAAATACTGAGGAAGGAAAAAAGAGAGGGATGGGACGGGAAATCATCTGTAATTCCCAGAGAAGGATAGAAATCACAGAACTGGAATGTACTGGAGAGTTAGCAAACAGGCTGAGAAAAGCAGTTGACAAACTGGAATCTTACTGAATTGGGACAACACGTTTGCTGTACGCTATACAACTAACATCAAAAAAATTTTTTTAATTAAAATTCAATCAGCCGATGTAGCGAAAACTTCAGTGTTTTAATTTTAAAAAACTCCTGCCTTCTGCATGTTTCCTACAAGTCGCAATGTCACTACCAAGACAGTCAATAAAGGGGCCAGTCCTGTAATCTGATACTCCCATACTCCTTCCCACCGCACCCCCCCATGCCTTTAATTGTGCCATTTGGCCACCAGGACCCGTGTATTGATCATTGATTCCATTGGAGCGGCCGGCATGAAAGAGCCCCTTTGGACTGCTGTTACACATTCCTGACTCCAGCGTGTTCTCCTGTTGGAAAGGAGACCAGGAATGAGATCACAAGCAACGAGGAACCTTAAGCATTTACCCTTGCGCAAGAGACAAAAATGATCCAATTGGGATTAGGTTTCAAGAGTGTTGAACTTGAAGGCAAATATTTATCTTCTGGTGTTAAGAAAGGAAAGGATGTAAAACCTTTGACCCTGACTGCAGGGTGGTGTCTGCATTTGGGAAGCGAGTCATACTCAGCCAGAAGCGTGATGCATCTGTCACTGTTCCTTCTCCGGGAACTGCGCTAAATGTCCTCCCCACAGGCAGAGCAGCAGCTGACTGGCGGTCCCAGTCAAGGTCAGTGACATTCCACTGGATTCCAAGCGTCTCTCCCTCTAGGCTTCAACTTCCTGAAGAGACCCCTTGAAAATTCCTTTCAGAATAGAGTGTTTGTAAAGAAACTAGAGGCATTCAGTGTTTTGGAGCCTGGTTCATCCTCTCCCTCCCTGTGCTGTGTTACTCAGAGTGAATTTATGTATAATTCACATTTCTTTTACCTACACAGCAGTCCTGCAAGCAAGGCAGGACCAGTATCTTACACCTTTTTAATTGTCTAGAATGTACACGTCTCTTTGGAAAGTACATGGGATGGGGGGAAGTGAGCAGTTGGGTCCCAGTGTATCCATTCATTCTGAAAGTTCAATAAAACAGATTTCTCAGACATCGACCTTCCTCCCCACCCCCCTGCCCAACATTGCACATGTGGAAACTGGGGCAGCCTAATAATATGTCTAAAACAGGCTGATTGAGTCCCTCCTAAGAAGTCCCCAGGAACCAAGGTCCTTGTCAACAATCTCAAGTTATCATCACCTCAAGTGAGTCACTATTGTACAAGGGATAGCCTTACGAAGATCCAGAACCTAGGAAGTTCTGGATCTTACCTGGATGGTTAGCTCCTGTACTCTGTGGTAATTTCTGAGAGGGAGGATAGAAGCTTCTTATTTTTAAGCTGTCCAAGTCACCAAAGTGATTTTCAGTCTTTCTGACCCTTGACATGTAGCAGGTTGTTGGGGAGGGGAGAGTGGACTTTATCAAAAAACGTAGATTTGAACCCTAGCTCTGTAACTTTGAAGACTTTTCTGAGCCCATAAATAGGGCCTAAAAATAATAGGGTACCCCACAAAGCCCTGGGTGGATTAAATGGGAACACATTAATAAGTGTTCTACTATAGAACAAATGTCAAGGGTATTATTACCAATAAAAGTAATGGATATAAGAAATGTCTAAGCTCAATCATGAGAGGAAAAAATTAGAACTCTTAGTAGCCACTGAAGTGCTCAACCTTCCAAATCCAATTCTTGTTTCTTCTTCCCAGTGGGTCTTGGTGCCAACTAGAAGAAGCCACTTTTGAGGTTGCGTGGCCAAGCCTTCTGCAGAGTGGTCCAGGCAAAGCCAGCCATTGTCTGCTGATTTTGAGTCACTTTAGGATTTAAGTATGAGCATTATTTGCATTCCATCCACATCTCCCATCAGTTGTAAGAATAGGGCCAACAGAAGACCAAGGATGAAAGAAGGATTAAAAATTGTTCAGTGGCACTCTGGAGGACCTGGAATAATGGAGACCCAAGGGGATTGAGCTACAGCACGTCTACTTAGAGACCATTTTATGTTAAAAAAAAAAAATCATTTGCTTCACAGAGATTAGAAAAAACACTATGGGAATCCATTTGGCCAAGTGCTCTTAATTTGATTCTTCTTATTTAATCCCTTCAAATTCCTCTCAGATTAAAATTGTAATAAAAGGCAAAAACCACCTTGGACAATGGTTTGGCCGCGGTCACTGAAGTTCAACATACACATTCCCAATGACCTTGCCATGTGCTCTCTGCTCCTATGTATATGCGTGGCCGGAACTTGTATATAATTCACCAAAAGGCACACGTGGGAATTTTCGCAGCAATACTGATGAGAACGCCCAACACATTCAAACTACCCAAATGACCACCGAGAGTGGAATGGATAAATGAAATGTAGCATATTTACACAAAGGAATACTATGCAGTCACGACATGTAATGAAGAAAACTACATGCAGCCTTATGGATAATCCTTGTACCATCAAGTAAAGGAAGCCAGACGTATTTGCTTCCATTTATGTCAACTTCTAAACCAGGTAAAACTTGCCTATGGAGTTGGACGTCAGCGTAGGGAATAGAAGTCACGTGACTGGAAGAGAGTGGAAAGGGAGCTTCTGGGTGCAGAAAATGTTCTCTTTCTTGCTTTGGGTGCCCGTTGCAAGTTATGGTGCATTTATGAAGAGTCATTCAAATACAGTTGGTGTGTTTTTTTCAGTGCATGGTATACGTCAATAAAGAAGTTTATCTAGATGAAAAAATAAAGGCAGTCCTCTTTCCTATGCCAGAAAGGAGGGAGAAAAAAGTATGTTCAAGACCTCCTACCTTATAAGGGAGAACAAAACGATACAATAGGTAAAATGCATGGCACTTTGATGACCCCGAAAAGGAAAACACCAAACTGTGGGACAGATTGCAGTAACCACAAACAAAGCACCTGGTCAGGGAATATCAAACTCAGCTAACACCCAAGGAAATTCAACACCAAATCCACGGGTCACTGGCTACCGTCTGGACTAGTTGCATTTCCTTATAACTTATCGGAAGAGAATAATGGGATGATGTTATCTGTGCTATTTAATCAGTTCTTAGTTTCAAGGAAGTTTGGTACCTTGGAGACATGACCTTGCTATATTGTTGAATCTGAAAACAACAGGTTGGAGCCACTGGGCCTGCTTTACAAGGATTCGGGATCACACTGTCCCATACCATGAAGATCGCCTATGTCAAGAAAGAACATTTAGGGTAGTTGGCTTGAAAGGCTTTGGTGTTATTTAGTGGTTTTTAAGTAATGTTTCATCGCATTGTTGATAGGGGCAGGAGGGACAGGGAAAATAAAATTTTTGTTAAGGATTTAAGAAATTATCAGGTCTTTCCTTAACATTAGCAAATTGTAAAATAGGAAGGCCTTAATTTTGCACAATAAACTTTCTTTTGTATTCTTAGAGAAAGAAAAAGAAGTTGAAAGATGATTCTATAAAGTTGTAGGAGCGAGGGAAGATCTCAGTGGGAGCAGTGGGGGGGAGCTCCCTTGTTTAACTGAGCTGCCAAGGGCTGGGAAGGCTGTAGGGGGTGGTTTTGCTCTTTGGAGTTGGACAGACCTGAATTCAGGTGACAGATCTATCCCTAGCTCAGTAACTGTGGACGGTTTCTTGATCTCACTATCATTTGATTTCCTCATCTGTTAAATGGGTGTAACACCTAGCTCTCAGTGTTGCAGGGAAGGTCGAATGGCATATGGTTTATGAGGTGCTTAGCACTGTGTCTGGAAACAAGTAAATAATGAAATTGTAGCTGGGGCACTGAAATTCATCCATTACTTCTCTTTGGGCTACTGTAATTCTACAGGGTATGGTGGCTAATTGATGTACAGGTTTTCTGGTAAGTGTTTCTAATACTGATTCACCAGACATTTCTAGAGCACTTGCTGTGTGGAGAGCAAGAGAGATCAGAGTTACGGAGGTATAGGTGTGGCCCGTGTCTTCAAAGGAATCCATAATCCAGTGTGGAAGAGAAAAGAAGCTCACCAATATGGACGCTACCAGATGCTTTGCTATCAACTTACCTTTGGTTATTTTTTATAGTAATCCTACATGGTAGATATTCGAATGCCAGTTTTTACAGATGAAGAAATGATTCCAGAAGAGGGCCCAAAGCCACAATGTTCACAAGGCCAGAATGCAGACCTCTGGGTTCTCTTGGTTCCAAAGCCCATCTCTTTCCATTCCGTGTTGCACCGGGGGGTGGGACAGACGGTCCGGCCATAATAACCCAAGGCGAAAGTAAACACATCTGACAATGGGAGCACAGAGCTGCAGAGGTTAGTTTCAAATGCACACATTCACCTTGATTAGTTTCAGAATTATGTTTTGCCTTCAGTGTTAGTTATTTGCTCCACCTTACAATTTGGCAAAATACCCAAGATAGATGTTAATAAAATGTCTCTCCTTAATCATCTTAACCATCTTTTTGCACCACATGGGAATTATTTTCTTGTTGTCTAGGATTTCTGAAATGAAAAACAATGTAGGTGTGGTGGTATTGATCCAAGAGAATCGAATTAGTATCCTCAGGTCTGGGATGTTTTCTACTTCTGACACTCAGCTGTATACCTTGGTCTTGGAGCAGCAAGTCATTTGGTCTCTGAGCCTCACTTGGATCATCATAAACAAGAAGAATGATGCCACTTGTTTTGAGCACCTGGGTGGCTCAGTTGGTTAAGCAACTGCCTTCGGCTCTGGTCATGATCCTGCAGTCCCGAGATTGAGTGCCACATGGGCTCCCTGCTCAGTGGGGAGTCCTTCTGCTTCTGACCCTCCCCTCTCTTATTATTTATTTATTTATTTTTAAGATTTTATTTATTTGATAGAGACACAGTGAGAGAGGGAACACAAGCAGGGGGAGTGGGAGAGGGAGAAGCAGGCTTCCCGCTGAGCAGGGAGCCCGACATGGGGCTTGATCCCATGACCCTGGGATCATGACCTGAGCCAAAGGCAGATGCTTAACGACTGAGCCACGCAGGCACCCCCGCACACAAAAAAAATTTTTTTAAATGATGTACCTAGGGGCGCCTGGGTGGCTCAATGTGTTAAAGCCTCTGCCTTCGGCTCAGGTCATGATCCCAGGGTCCTGGGATCGAGCCCCGCATCAGGCTTTCTGCTCAGCAGGGAGCCTGCTTCCTCTTCTCTCTCTCTGCCTGCCTCTGCCTACTTGTGATCTCTCTGTCAAATAAATAAATAAAAGCTATAAAAAAAAAAAACCAAAAATGATGTACCTATATCAAAGGATCAGAGGAGAATTCAATTAAATACTATGTGTGAAAGCACATAAGTCAAAGAACCAGCCTGGAGAGTCCCAGTAAGCTACACTAATGTGAATGTGGTTGTCCAGGTTTTCAGTTCAACTTGTGTGTGGCAAGTTACCTAATCTCCCAGAAGTCCGGTTTCTCTTCTCATGCAAAAAAAGAATGGTACTGCCTCTGAAGACAGAAATAATAATTAGATTAACAAACTATTTTTTTAAATCCTTTCATAAATGTTCAAGTCTTCACATAATTGCTAACAATATGATATGATATGTGTATATCGCTTTCTATATATGTAAAGGTACGTTTTATTCTGGAAAAAGAATCCGTATTTTTCAACAGCTTTCCAAAAGAATCTGGATACCACACCCCCCAAAAGGAATGAGTGTGTGTGTGTCCTGATGTGTCACTGTGGATAGTGAATAGAAAAGTTCCTCCTGTCTTCCCAGTCAGGTCTCCTAACCCCAACCCCACTCTTTCCTTTTCTTTTCTTTTCTCTTTTCTCTCTTCTGTCTTCTCTTCTCCTTTCTCTCTCTGTATGTAGACATATGTTATCATGTCTTTTAGTTCGAAACCAGGAGGAGTAGTGCTGGGTTACATGGTATATTTATGTTCAGCTCTTTGAGAAACCAGAGGTTTCCAAACTAGCTGTACCATTTTACATTCTCATCGGCATTGGATGATTATCACTTTCTCCACATCCGCCTCAACACTTGGTACGGTCTGTCTTTTTAATTATAGCCTTTGTAGCCAGTGTGTAGTTTTCATTGTGGTTTTCATTTTATTCCCCTTATGACTGAGGGTGTTTAAAATATTTTCATGTGTTTATTCAGCATGCATATATCTTTTGTGACGTGTTTATTTAAATCTTTTGTCCATTTTTTTCAACCGAGTTGCTTGGCTTCTTTTTTTAAAATTATTTTTATTAACATATAATGTATTATTTGCCCCAGGGGTACGGGTCTGTGAATCATCAGGCTTACACACTTCACAGCACTCACCATTTCATATAACTTCCCCAATGTCCGTAACCCAACCACCCTCTCCCTCCCCCACTCCCCACCAGCAGCCCTCAGTTTGTTTTGTGAGATTGAGTCTCTTATGATTTGTCTCCCTCCCGTTCCCATCTTGTTTCATTTTTTCCTTCCCTATCCCCCAAATCCCCCACTCTGCCTCTCAAATTTCTCGTATCAGGGAGATCATATGATAATTGTCTTTCTCTGACTGACTTATTTCGCTCAGCATAATACCCTCTAGTTCCATCCACGTTGTTGCAAATGGCAAGATTTCATTTCTTTTGACGGCTGCACACTATTCCATTGTAAATATATACACCACATCTTCTTTATCCATTCATCTGTTGATGGACATCTAGGTTCTTTCCATACTTTGGCTATTGTGGACATTGCTGCTATAAATATTTGGGTGCATGTGCCCCTTTGGATCACTACATTTGTATCTTTAGGGTAAATACCCAGTATTATGATTGCTGGATTGTGGGTAGCTCTATTTTCAACTTTTTAGGAACCTCCATGCTGTTTTCCAGAGTGGCTGCACCAGCTTGCATTCCCACCAATAGTGTAGGAGGGTTCCCCTTTCTACGCATCCTCTCAACATCTGTCGTTTCCTGACTGGTTAATTTTAGCCATTTTGACTGGTGTGAGGTGGTATGTCATTGTGGTTTTTGATTTGTACTTCCCTGATGCTAAGTGATGTGGAGCACGTTTTCATGTGTCTGTTGGCCATCTGGATGTCTTCTTTGCAGAAATGTCAGTTCATGTCCTCTCCCCATTTCTTGATTGGATTATTTGTTCTTTGGGTGTTGAGTTTGATAAGTTCTTTATAGATTTTGGATACTAGCCCTTTGTCTGATATGTCATTTGCGAATATCTTCTCCCATTCTGTCAGTTGTCTTTTGGTTTTGTTGACTGTTTTCTTTGTTGTGCAAAAGCTTTTGATCTTGATGAAGTCCCAATAGTTCATTTTTGCCCTTGCTTCCCTTGCCTTTGGTGATGTTTCTAGGAGGGAGTTGCTGTGGCTGAGGTCGACGAGGTTGCTGCCTGTGTTCTCCTCAAGGATTTTGATGGATTCCTGTCTCACATTGAGGTCTTTTCATCCATTTTGAGTCTATTTTTGTGTGTGCTATAAGGAAATGGTCCAGTTTCATTCTTCTGCCTGTGGCTGTCCAAATTTCCCAACACCATTTGTTGAAGAGACTGTCTTTTTTCCATTGGACATTCTTTCCTGCTTTGTTGAAGATTAGTTGACCATAGAGTTGAGTGTCTATTTCTGGCCTCTCTGTTCTGTTCCATTGATCTCTGTGTCTGTTTTTGTGCCAGTACCATACTGTCTTGATGATGACAGCTTTGTAATAGAGCTTGAAGTCTGGAATTGTAATGCCACCAACTTTGGCTTTCTTTTTCAACATTCCTCTGGCTATTCGGGGTCTTCTCTGGTTCCATATAAATTTTAGGATTATTTGTTTCATTTCTTTGAAAAAAAATAGATGGTATTTTGATAGGGATTGCATTAAATGTGTAGATTGCTTTAGATAGCATAGACGTTTTCACAATATTTGTTATTGCAATCCATGAGCATGGAATATTTTTCCAGTTCTTTGTGTCTTCCTCAATTTCTTTCATGAGTACTTTATAGTTTTCTGAGTTTATTTTATTTATTTATTTTAAAGTTTATTCTTTGCCTCTTTGGTTAGGTTTATTCCTAAGTATCTTATTGTTTTGGATACATTTGTAAATGGGATCAACTCCTTAATTTCTCTTTCTTCTGTCTTGCTGTTAGTATATAGAAATGCAACTGATTTCTGTATGTTGATTTTATACCCTGACATTTTACTGGATTCCTGTACAAGTTCTAGCAGTTTTGGAGTGGAGTCTTTTGGGTTTTCCTCATAAAGTATCATATCATCTTCAAAGAGTGTGAGTTTGACTTCTTTGCTGACTTGGATGCCTTTAATTTCTTTTTGTTGTCTGATTGCTGAGGCTAGGACTTCTAGTACTATGTTGAATAGCAGTGGTGATAGTGGACATCCCTGCCGTGTTCCTGATCTTAGGAGAAAAGGTCTCAGTTTTTCCCCATTGAGAACCATGTTCACTGTGGGTTTTTCATAGATGACTTTGATAATATTGAGGAATGTACCCTCTATCCCTACACTTTGAAGAGTTTTGATCAAGAAAGAATGCTGTACTTTGTCAAATGCTTTTTCAGCTTCTATTGAGAGTATCATATGGTTCTTGTTCTTTCTTTTATTAATGTATTGTATCACATCGATTGATTTGCGGATGTTGAACCAACCTTGCAACCCAGGAATAAATCCCACTTGGTCGTGGTGAATAATCCTTTTAATGTACTGTTGGATCCTATTGGCTAGTATTTTGGTGAGAATTTTTGCATCTGTGTTCATCAAGGATATTGGTCTGTAATTCTCTTTTTTAATCGGGTCTTTGGTTTTGGGATCGAGGTAATGCATCATAAAATGAGTTTGGCAGTTTTCTTTCATTTCTATTTTTTGGAACAGTTTCAGGAAAATAGGTATTAATTCTTCTTTAAATTTTTGATAGAATTCCCCTGGGAAGCCGTCTGGCCCTGGACTCTTGTTTGTTGGGAGATTTTTGATGACTGCTTCAATCTCCTTACTGGTTATGGGTCTGTTCAGGTTTTCTATTTCTTCCTGGTTCAGTTTTGGTAGTTTATATGTCTCTAGGAATGCATCCATTTCTTCCAGATTGTCAGATTTGCTGGTGTACAGTTGCTCATAAATGTTCTTATAATTGTTTGTATTTCTTTGGTGTTGGTTGTGATCTCTCCTCTGTCATTCATGATTTTATTTATCTGGGTCCTTTCTCTTTTCTTTTTGGTAAGTCTGTCCAGGGGTTTATCAAATCTTATTAATTCTTTCAAAGAACCACCTCCTAGTTTCGTTGATTTGTTCTACTGTTCTTCTGGTTTCTATTTTGTTGATTACTGCTCTCATCTTTATTATTTCTCTTCTCCTGCTGGGTTTAGGCTTTCTTTGCTGTTCTTTTTCCAGCTCCTTTAGGTGTAGGGTTAGGTTATGTACTTGGGACCTTCTTGTTTCTTGAGAAAGGCTTATATGGCTATATACTTTCCTCTCAGGACTGCCTTTGCTGTGTCCCTCAGATTTTGAACAGTTGTGTTTTCATTATCATTTGTTTCCATGAATCTTTTCAATTCTTTTTTAATTTCTTGGTTGACTCATTCATTCTTTAGTAGGATGCTCTTTAGCCTCCATGTATTTGAGTTCTTTCCAACTCTCCTCTTATGATTGAGTTCTGGCTTCAGAGCATTGTGGTCTGAAAATATGCAGGGAATGATCCCAGTCTTTTGGTACTGGTTGAGACCTGATTTGTGACCCAGGATGTGATCTGTTCTGGAGAATGTTCCATGTGCACTAGAGAAGAATGTGTATTCTGTTGCTTTGGGATGGAATGTTCTAAATATATCTGTGATGTCCATCTGGTCCAGTGTGTCTTTAAGGCCTTTATTTCCTTGTTGATCTTTTGCTTGGATGATCTGTTCATTTCAGTGATGGGGTGTCAAAGTCCCCTACTATTATTGTATTATTGTTGATGTGTTTCTTTGATTTTGTTATTGGTTTATATAGTTGCCTACGCCCATGTTAAGGGCATAGATATTTAAACTTGTTAGATCTTTTTGTTGGACAGACCCTTTGAGTATGATATAGTGTCCTTCCTCATCTCTTATTCTAGTCTTTGGCTTAAAATCGAATTGATCTGATATAAGGATTGCCACCCCAGCTTTCTTTTGATGTCCATTAGCATGGTACATTGTTTTCCATCCACTCACTTTAAATCTGGAGGTGTCTTTGGGTCTAAAATGAGTTTCTTGTAGGCAGCATATTGATGGGTCTTGTTTTTTAATCCATTCTGATACCCTGTGTCTTTTGATTGGGACATTTAGCCCATTTACATTCAGGGTCGCTATTGAAAGATATGAATTTAGTGCCATTGTATTGCCTGTGGGTTAAGCCTCTGCCTTCAGCTCGGGTCGTGATCTCGGGGTCCTGGGGTCGAGCCCTGCTTCGGGCTTTCTGCTCAGTGGGGCGCCTGCTTCCTCCTCTCTCTCTGCCTGCCTCTCTGCCTTGTGATTTCTGTCAGGTAAATAAATAAAATCTTTTTTTTTTTTAAAGGTGACTGTTACTGTATATTGTCTCTATTCCTTTATGGTCTACTACTTTCAGGCTCTCTCTTTGCTTAGAGGACCCCTTTCAATATTTCTTGTAGGGCTGGTTTGGTGTTTGCAAATTCTTTTAATTTTTGTTTGTCCTGGAAGCTTTTTATCTCTCCTTCTATTTTCAATGACAGCCCAGCTGGATATAGTATTCTTGGCTGCATATTTTTCTCATTTAGTGCTCTGAATATATCATGTCAGTTCTTTCTGGCCTGCCAGGTCTCTGTGGCTAAGTCTGCTGCCAATCTAATATTTCTACTATTGTATGTTACAGACTTCTTGTCCAGAGCTGCTTTCAGGATTTTCTCTTTGTTACTAAGATTAGTAAGTTTTACTATTGGATGATGGGGTTTGGACCTTTTTTTAGTGATTTTGAGGGATGTTCTCTGTGCCTCCTAGATTTTGATGCTGGTTCCCTTTGCCATATTAGGGAAATTTTCTATTATAATTTGCTCCAGTATACCTTCTGCCCCTCTCTCTCTTTCTTCTTCTTCTGGAACCCCAATTATTCTAATATTGTTTCATCTTATGGTATCACTTATCTCTCGAATTCTCCCCTCGTGGTCCAGTAGTTGTTTGTCTCTCTTTTGCTCAGCTTCTTTATTTCTGTCAGTTGGTCTTCTATATCACTAATTCTCTCTTCTGCCTCATTTATCCTAGCAGTAAGAGCCTCCATTGTTGATTGCACCTCATTAATTCCTTTTTGATTTCAGCTTGGTTAGATTTTAGTTCTTTTATTTCTCCAGAAGGGGATTTTATTTCTCCAGACAGAGTTTTTCTAATATCCTCCATGTCTTTTTCGAGGCCAGCTAGCACCTTGAGAATTGTCATTCTGAACTCTGTATCTGCCGTATTACCAGTGTCCATATTGATTAGGTCCCTAGTCATCAGTACTGTCTCTTGTTCTTTTTTTTTTGTGGTGAGTTTTTCTGCCTTGTCATTTTTATCCAGATAAGAATATATGAATGAGAGAATGAAATACTAAAAGGGTGGCAAAGACCCCAGAAAAATGTATGCTATCCAAATCAGAGGAGACCCCAAATGGGAGAAAAAGGGGGACAAAAAAATTAATATATATGTATATTAAACTGGTGAATAGAACAGACCCACCCACTTGATTTTGGGTGTATTTTGGTCTCTTAGAAGAAACTACCTCCCAAAATTTTAAGGAAAGAAAAACTTATATATATATACAAAAATAAGGGTAAACATGATGAAGAGATGGAATATGACTGTAAAGAATAAAATTTTTTTAAAACTCTAAAAAAGGAATTGATAAGATAAATTGGAAAGAAAGAAAAAGAAAGAAGAAAAAAGGTTGGGGGGATGTGCCCAGGCTGGAGACTAGAACAAAGCCCTGTGCTAGATTTAGGGTATATTTTGATCTATTAGAAGAAATTGTATCCCAAAATTTTTTAGGAAAGAAAAAAAAACACCTTTATGTATACAAAAAGTAAGTTAAAATACAATGAAGGATAAAATATGACTATAATAATGAAGGTTTAAAAATATTTTTTTTCAGAAAAGTATTTTAAGATAATCTAGTTAAAACACATTGAAAGAGGAAAGAGGAAACGTTAAAAAAATTAAGAAAAACATTTTTAAAAATTAAATTTAACTTTGTAAGACTAAAGGATCATGGGGAAAAGCCATGGATTCCGTGCATTACTTTCCCCTATCTCTGGAGTTCCGCTGTTCTCCTTGATTGGTAATCTTGGTCTTGCCTTATTGTTCTTACTGATCTTCTGGGGGAGGAGCCTGTTGTAGTGATTCTCAGATGTCTTTGTCAGAGGCGGAATTGCATCGCCCTTGCCAGGGGCCAGGCTAAGTACTCTGCTTGGGTTTGCTCTCGGTAGCTTTTATTCCCTGAACACTTTCCGTAGAGCTCTGAGGACAGGAGTTAAAATGGCAGCCTCCCAGTCAGCAGCCCAGAGGAGCTGAGAGCTTGGGGCCCCACTCCTTAGTGTGCCCTCAGAGAAAAGGGGTCAATCACTCCCATCTCCCTGGTCTGCAGTCACACTCCAAGCTCACCTGGCCTGTGACCAAGCATTTCTGTCTCTGACACACAGCCCCTTTTGGAGTCTCCAAACCCAGCAGATTTCTGCCTCCAGAGGAGGAAGGTGAGTCTCCCCAGATCTGCTACTTGTGGGGTCCCTGCTCAAATAGCAGTGGCCCCGACTGTGCCACAGATCACAGTTTAAGGTAACCCCGAGCTGAGAGCTCACTCCTTGGCTCTGTCTCTGCAGCCGGCTTCCCCACTCTGATATCTGCGAGCTCTGCTACACTCAGACACCCCCAATCCTTCTGTGACCCCATGGGTCCTGAGACCACACTGTCCCTGCGAGGACTCCACCCCCCACTTAGCCACTGGAGCTACGTTCCTCCCCAGAGCAGACTCCTAAACGTTCTGATTTTGTGCTCTACTGCTCCGCAGCTTGCTGGGAGCCAGCCCCACCCCCACGGTCTATCTTCCCGTTGCCTCGAAGTCACTTCTCCACATGTCCTGCCTTTCAGAAAGTGGTCGATTTTCTGTTCCTAGAATTGCTGCTCCTCTTCTCTTTGATCTCCTGTTGAGTTTGTAGGTGTTCAGAATTGTTTAACTATCTCGCTGAACTCCTGAGACCTGATGTCATTTCTGTCCACTACTCATCCACCATCTTGCCTCTCTTCCATTCCTTGGCCTCTTATTTTGAAATGTAATTGGTTTTTATATATTCTGGATACTAGTCCTTTTTTAGACATATGATTTGCACAAATTCTTCCAATATGTGGCTCAGCTTTCTATTTTCTTAATGATGTCTTTTGAAGAGAAAAAAATTTTAATCTTGACATCCAATTTGTCAATCTTTTTTCTTTAATGAATTGTGTTTTTGTAGAATAAGAAATATTAAACCAAAATCACAAAGATTTTCTTTGATGTTCTTGTCTAGAAATTTTATAGTTTTAGCTTTTATATTTAGGTCCATGACCCATTTTTAAGTTCATTTTTTTCTTTATGGTGTGAGGTAGGGGCTTGATTGAATATGTATATGTAACTGTCCCATCGTCATTTGTTGGCAAGACTATCCCCTCCCTAGCAAGTTGCCTTCACACTTAACTTAAAATCAGTTAACCATGAACGTGGGGGTTTATTTTGGAATTCTTTCTTCTACTCCATTAACCTATATGTCTATTCTAGTGCCAGTCCCTGCTGTCTTGATAACTTCTGGCATTATAGAAACTTTTGAAATCTGATAGTATGAGTCCTCTGACTTTCTCCTATTATTTTGAAGTTTTTTTCACTTTCGTAAGTCCTTTGTGTTGCCACATTCATTTTAGGTTCAGCTTTTCGATCCCTACAAATAATCCAGCTGGAATTTTGGTAGAGATTGAACTGAATCTATAGATCAATTTAAAGACACTGGTTAGGTCCTGTGGGGAATGCACACATTTCTTTAGCACTATTAATGTGTAAAGACTACTTTAAAGTTTTTGCACTTAATTCCTTGAAAGGAGATGAGAAAGCAATAACCATCTGCAAAAATGGGATATGCATTTACACTGGGATGTTACCACGTTCTTCGTTCTTTACCCCTCATTAAAAGAAGGTAATTGAGGGGCACCTGGGTGGCTCAGTTGGTTAAGTGGCCAACTCTTGATTTCAGCTCAGATCACGATCTCAGGGTCCTGGGATCAAGTCCTGCATTGGGCTCCATGCTCAGTGGGGAGTCTGCTTGAAGATTCTCTCTCTCCCTCTCCCTCTCTGACTCTTGTAAAGAAGTATTTTTTAAAAATAGAAGGGAGTTGATGTTCTTTTATATCTTGAGCAGCAGGGCACCAGATCATTGGAAGGCCGTGGTGTATCTCTCTCTGTTGTTTTATGCGTCTTCGCTGGGGAAGATGAGCTGCCATCCCTCGCTCTGACACAGCACACGTGTTTGGAGCAGAGGCTGCAGCTGTGGTTGGGTGGTTAAGAGTGTCTGGCTGAAGGATGTTCTCATCTGTGCAGGTTGGCTTTGTATAGACTTGTGTAGAGCCCTCTGGGCTTCATGAACACTGCCTGGGCAAACTGATTTACTCACCTTTGCCCAGAATACAGACTTTGGGCCAAGGCACACCCTCATTATCCTGCCTGTTCAAGATCCTGCATTAGGAAAAATAAAAACAAACAAAAAAAATCACTCCTGAAACAAGTGTGTGTTCAACTTGGAGATCAAGTCAGTCCAGTCCCATTGGCAACCTCTCCCGCTTCAAGGAAAAAACAGCAAACACAAAGAAGGCTGAGTCAGCCCCTACACTGCCTTTCTGCAGGAGTAAGACAGGGAACTTAACCTGATTCTGCCTCTCCCTTCCCACCCGTGCACCTGCTGTATAAATGACAGATCCTTGTTACTCTTCTTTGGCCTCCTCATCTACTGTCAGGTTTAGGGTTTGGAGACCACCGTGACTGGTGTTTCCCCAGGTCATGATGATTTGTGTACTCATTTCAGTACTTATAAGACAAAGAAAGAAGCTGATTCCTAGGTTCTATCTTAAGGCCATTAATTGGACCCATTTTTGAAAGGATTTTGGGTGTTGCTTGTGCACAGTAAGGTTAGAAAAGACCTGATCTAGGGCAACACACTTACCTCTAAGTGTTTGCATGCCCTTCATCTAAAGTCACTATCAACCAGAGCTGTGTTTGCAACAGTCTTGGGGACAGGAAAGCAATTTGTTTATTCCTTTGGGTGTTCTAAGCAAATCATCTCTGAATCAAGTTCGAACTTTAAAAAAACATGCAACCTAGACCTTGATAGCTTAACTTCCCCATATGGAAATGACTACAATCAATTATCTCTCAGGGTTACACCCTTGGTTTTTCTCAAGGGTCTGTGTTAGAAATAACGACTTCAGCATTGCCAGCCATCAGCAATATTAGTGTGGAAGATAATTTGCAATTCCAGGAGCAAGGTCCCTCTATGAGAATTGTTTTGGTGCTTTTAGAGGGTAGGCCTGGCTCTACTTTTTGGAAGCACTGGGGGCTCCGAGTACACTTTGAGTGGTAGTTTCTTTGCTTGCAGTCTAGGACTGTAAAATAGCACCTACATGACAGGAATGTTGGGAGAGCAGGCCCTTAGAGTCCTTGATACAATGCCTGGCACAGAGCCAGACCCGGTGGAAATTTAGCTTATAATGACTGTTATTAATTTAGACTGGGAAACCTTGCCTGTCTAGTGACAGTTGTATGTGGCCATTTTTTTTTTTCACAGTGAGACTTCTAGTGGCCCGTTTTCTTTTTTCCTCATCTGCTGAGAAATTTGGATCATCGCAGGTTAGCCTGAGTTTGGAGTCCTGATACTTTCTTTTCCTCTAAGGTTTTTGTCCAGTTGTTTATAGATCATGACCTTCTCTGATAAGAATCTGCAAGTGTCTTTTTTAAAGTAGGTAGGACATTAGTATAAATGGCTGAAGATTGACCTCGGGGGCCCTCTTCCCCGTCTCCTGGGCTCTTGTTAGGAGTAGAGCAAGAGAAAGAGGGTAAAGAAAAACTAAAAAGTATAGTTGGTCATCCAGGAGCTAAGCAGATTATCAGGCAAGCAGATTATCTGTCCAAGGATGGGTCCTGTAATTACAGTTCTCTTTTGCTACTCCCGGTGGGCTGTTAGAGTTGGCACAGGGCTTAGGGCATCCAGAAATCCTCCTCAGTATAAGGCACTATAGAGTCATTGCTTAAACCCCATTCCCTGCCATCAAGAGTTTCCTTTCTCTACCCAGATTGCTTTTCGGTTGACACTGCTGTGTGAGCTTGTAGAGGTATGGGATTTCACACGGAATCATAGAATCTTACAGCTGAATGGGACTTGAAATTGTCTAGTCCAGCCCTTCACTTCTTACAGATGAGGGGCCTAGAGGCTTGAGAGGTTAGGTAGTGACATCATTGAGGTCTCATGGGTAGCATATTAAGGAATGGCAGTGGCAAACATGGTAGTCCTTTCCCAGGGCACCCCCTCATCCACAAGGAATTCAGAATTATCTGCTCTGCCAGACAGTGGATTGTAAAATAAAATTAAAAAATTGATGGGTTAAACTAAATCCTGCCTTATAGTAAATGGTATTACTCGAGATGGTATTTTAGTCTGTATGCTCAAGTTCCTGCTCCAATTTAGAGATTAACCAAATAGTAATAATTACCACAGAAGTCTGACATAATCAGCACTGTTAAAGGCAAGCCATTTTTTCCACTTTGAATGTGTAGGCAGGTGCTTTATAAAACTCAGCTAAATAAGCAAATTGTTTACTTTCCGTAGAGTTCAATGCCAGCCAGAATGTAGACTTTTAATATGTGCATTTTGAATATGTGAAAAAGAACAAAATAGGCTGTACTTTTTTAACATAGCAGGGTAGAAAGATGGGTGGAAAACAGCCACTGTGGGGCTT
Organism: Martes martes; assembly: GCF_963455335.1. Lineage (NCBI taxonomy): Eukaryota > Metazoa > Chordata > Mammalia > Carnivora > Mustelidae > Martes > Martes martes. The sequence continues at coordinate 15,762,079 of NC_137902.1, forward strand.
AGGGGGCGTCTCGGCAACACATCTGGCCCCACAGGCTCAGGCACAGCAGGATGGCGGGTTGTGGGCTTGGGGCCAGCTACCTAGTCACTGTCCTTTATGAAGTCACCTGTTACAACAAAGCCCACAGTATGCTTTAAAAGTTTGTAATCAATAACCTCTTCTCCACAATGATTTACATGTTTATTGTCTGTTTATGTAGGTACTGGTCTTCCATTTTGCTCATGATCTGAGATACTTTTCCTTCTTCTATAGACAGACTCCAGTGTAAATGACTTTGATTAAGCTATGTCCATGTTGGGGGTTGGTTTGCATAGGAGCCCATGTCTGTGATCAGCTCTGATCCCTTTTCCTGGCCCTGTGCATAGGGCTTGACTGTGAACTGTCATGGGTACCCAAGTAAGAAGAAACGAAAGAGAGGAGGTGACTTTCACATGCAAAGCAGAGGCTTCTTTGTCCTTGAGACTGGGTGGTCCCCCCGGGCTCTCACTGCTACAGAACCAGACTGTTGAAGGGCTGTGAAGGGGCCTTTGATTCTGGCTCCCTGCATTACTTGACACGTTCGGCATCGTGAGATGAGCAAGTGCATGGGTCAAGACTGATGTCCCTGGGTTACGATGGTATTGTTTCTTAGCAGTGTTTTTGCTCACGGTTTCTAGACCACAGCCCTGCTGCTTGGGACCTTGGCATATCTTCCATCCACCTCGTATGACAGTTCGTGTAACACAGTTACTCTCCTATGCCTGTCCTTGGAAAGAACGGGCACCGAGGGGGCCTTTGACCAGCGTGCCAACCTGCATTGACAAGCTTTCTCTTTTGTGAATGGCCCTGGGACCACCTCTGTTCAGAGCGTTACTGTTCATTGTTGTTGTTTCTAGGATTATTACCGTATGTAGTGATGTGCTGCACCATTTTCAAAATATCATATGATCGTTCACCCTAATCACGTCCTCTGAGGTAGTTACAGCAGTGGAGTGCTGAATGTTGAGAGAGCCTGCCACCTTCCCAAGACCACAGAGTGCTGAAACAGGATTTGAACCCAGTCAGCCTTACCCCAGTGTCTCCACACTCTCAGCTAGTACTTCATGCAACTATATTATAGGCATTCTTTTTCTGGATGTTTTTTTTCTCTTGGCAGCATTGGTTTGTTTCCGTGTAAGTTTATTTCATTCTTTTATTTATTTTAAATAAAATACTGAATCATATGTGTTCAATATTGATTCAATATTTTATTTGGTACATATGATTCAATATTTTATTTAACTACTTTCTTATTTAGGTTATTTAGGTTGCTTTCTGTTGCTTTGTTCTTTGTGGTTATAAATAATGCTGAAGATCCTTAATACATGTACTCTTAAGTACATATACTTGTAAGGTATGAGAGTTTCTGTAGGCTAGCTTCCTATGTGCATATTAAATTTGAAAAAATATTGCCAAAGCTGCCTTCCAAAAGGAATTTTGTTCACCAGTAGTGTGTGAGAATGCCTTTTTCCTCACATTAGTCTTCTCCTTATCTTTGCCAGTTTAGTGAGGAAATTTTTTTTTTTTTTCTAAATTGTGTTTCCCTGATTCCTGGTGGAGTTGAGCTAATTCTTTATTTTTGGGGTCTTCTATGTGTCCTCTGGAAATTGCTTTTTGCCCATATTGCCACTTACTTTATATTAGAGATTGTCTTTATATATTCTGGGTAATAATCTTCTGTGTGGCCTGCATGGCAAGTATTACTTTCCCTGTTACTCTTCCTTTAACTTTTCTAAGTCTAGACATTTTTATGTATGTGCATAGTCATTATCTGTCCTCATCGTTTCTAGATTTTTGCCTTGTTTAGGAAAGCACTCCTATCCTGAGTATACTAAATTATCTCCTAAAAATCCTTCTAATATTTCTACATTTTTGTTTCCGTATTTAGCTCCGTAACTCTCTGGAATTCTTTTTTTTGTTGGTTATGAATTAGGAATCTAGCTTTACCTTTCTCTGTATAAATCCATTGTTCTTACCGTTAGTGGAATAATCCATTTTGCAACTCACTGGAAATGCCTTCTTTATCATAGACTAAATTTCTTGTGTAGAGCTGTTTGACTGGCTTTTTAAAGTTATGTGTTTCATGACTTATTTTCTATTTCTGTACCAGTATTAAAGCACTTGAATTATTTGAGCCTTAGAATAACTTTTTTATGTCAGGGAGGGGAAACCCCCCCCTTCGTTGATGCTGTTTTTTGTGCATTTTTCTTCTTCCATATGAACTTACAGAAGCAGGTTGTCAAGGTCTGTAGACGAAACTCCTATGAGTATTGTGATTGGAAATGCATTGCATTAATAGGTTCATTTTAGATAAATTGACATCTTTAAATATTTAGTTTCCTCATCCAGAAATATTATATGCCTGTTAGCCTTTTTCGTCCGTCAGTTAAATTCTATAGTTTTCTTCATGTAGATCTTGCGTTGAAGGGTTTGTTTGTTGATATTAGAAATGGAGTCCTGTTTTCCCATGACACTGACGGAATTTGTTTTGCTAGTCAGTAGAAAGCTGTGGGGTTTTATATGTTTATTTTTTTATCTAGCTGTTTGAACTCTTTCATTAGCGACCTGCATGTTTATTTCTTCTTGCCTTATCACATTGGCTAGGATTAAAACAATGTAAAAAAACTTTGGTGAAAGTGTAATTCATTGTCTTGGTGCTCTTTGTTGAGAATGCTGCTAATGTGCCACTAAATATAATAGATACATTGTATCAGTTTGAAGATCTGTCTTCCTACTCCCAGTTTACTGGGGGGTGTGTGCTTTTCACTGTAGACTACACAAACTTCCTGTAAAGGTGCCTTAATTTTTTCACTTACATTTTCCTTGAGAATCCCAAGGTTGTCCTGACTGGCTGGGAACTCTGAGCATTAACATCCCAGCTGGACTACAGTGCTTTAGAATTTACAGGGACTTCTTTCTCCTTTCACTCAAATTTGACCCTGGATGGCCTACAGGAAGGAGCTACTTTCCATGACATTGCCTAGGCTTCCTTCATCCCCTAGGGAAGAAAAATTAAATAATAGTGTGTGAACCAAAACAAGAGCACCACTTCTAGAATTTTCCAGTTGGCACCGTTGAACAGATTTCATTCCTGGCTTCTATTTTGAAATATCTTCAATTTTTTTCCACTTGAGTGCCTTGAGTAACCAACTACCATCTCACACTCTGGTTGCTAAGTGGCTTTTGTAGTTTCTCCTGGAGGGTGTGAGAAAGGAATCACTACCTGACCTCTGATTTCCTGTTGAGATTTCATGCAAACATAGAGGGGGCAGCTACTTCTTTTTTTTTTTTTTTTTTTTTAAGATTTTATTTATTTATTTGAGAGAGAGCATGAGAGGGGAGAAAGTCAGAGGGAGAAGCAGACTCTCCAAGGAGCAGGGAGCCTGATGTGGGACTCGATCCCAGGACTCTGGGATCATGACCTGAGCTGAAGGCAGTTGCTTAACCAGCTGAGCCACCCAGGCGCCCTGGGGGCAGCTACTTCTAACTCTGGACTCTCAGCACTGCCATAGCACGTGGTTCATGCAAAAGAAATATTTCACTCTTGGTTGATAAAATGATTTCATTGCAGAGTATATTAGAAAATTTTTAGGTGGTGAAGATTTTTTGCTAAGCTATAAATGAAAAGATTTCATTTTGTCAGGCATGCATTTGGACCATGACTCTAATGTGACTTGGCACCTGTCTGGAGAATTGTCCCTGTGTCCAGTGACATTTTGCTTTGGGGAAGTCAACACCTGCTGTGATGGCATCTGTCATATTTAGGAATGTGAAAAGCTCATGAATAATTCAGGGCCATCTCAGTAAAATGACTTCTTTAGAAAACACTTAATAGAAGACTTTGGCAAAATACTGTCATAAGCAACACAGGAGAGAATTTGGGGTTCTCCTAAGGTGAAAGCTGTGGATGATGTCCTTTACTATGATTTTTCCCATCTTGATGTAAGCTAGATAGGTTTTATTATTTTTAGCCAGTTTAGCTAAAAAAGAACCCGCTAAATGTGAGGATCCTTTCTTTTTATTGCAAATCAGTACAAATCAGTATGAGTCTCCACATCAATTGGGAGGTTAATGTTTTGGGGGTGGGATTTTTTGGAGATGGAGTGGACTCATCTCAGGCCCATGGTGTGTAACTAGTAACCATCCAAGAGCAACTAGGCCAAGAGGTAGACGCCAGAAACCCCGAGAAGCAAGGCAGCCCCATCATCCAGGCATCAGTAGCTGGTCTTTGAGCCCCTTCCAGTTCTAATGGGGTCAGGTTCCGCTTCCAGGACTGTTGGTGTAGGAAGGTTAGGTCAATTGGACAATTATTTTTCTTGCCTCAGCTGTTTCTCTTTGCCTCCAAATCCCCAGGTCCAGAAAAGAGGCTGGGAGCTGTGACAAGGTGCAGACTAAGGAGTCCCTCCCTCTTCTCTTGCAGGCAGGTGACAAACATTACCACCCCAGCTGTGCACGATGCAGCAGATGCAACCAGATGTTCACCGAAGGAGAGGAAATGTATCTTCAAGGTAAGGTGTCTCAGGAATTTAGTAAGTTCTTCCCATCTGGGGAAGGAAAACCTTGCTTTTGTTCGTTTGTTTGTTTTTAGAGAAGGATGCATTTCATTAACTGCAAGGCTCCGCAGATCCAAAATGAGCGTGGCCAAAAGTTACCTCAGCAGTTAGTATTCATCAGCCAAGCAGTTGACATGCTGGCCGTGATTCCCCGAGTCTGTTGAACAAAGGAATGCATTGCTTCTGGAGTGAATGCATAGGACTTGATGTTTGGTCCCATGGAGGTGAGGCAAGAGTGGAAATTAGCAACACCTCCTCCCCCCAGCCTTCCCCAGGAGGTGTGGGAAACAAGACAAAAGAAAAAGCATTTCTAGATGGTACTTTGTCTTTGCTCCTTTCACTGTCCCGAGAGAAGGATTTTTCGATGCCTCCAGCCTGCTCTGATGCAAGCTTTCAGGAAGAAGAAAATCTCACATTTGGTGAATTGCATCGTAGATGTGTTTCATCCTGTTAAGATGACAGAGCTCTCAAACTGAAAGAAAGACAGCAGGAGGGTGAGAGAGAACGTTTCCAGAGTCCCTGAAAGAGAAATGGAGAAGTTTCTGGTGGCAAAGAAGTACTCATTACCAGAGGGCCATCAGATTTTTGGGGGTGATGGGTGGGAGGAGCAGAGGGAGAGAATTTTAAGCAGGCTCCCTGCCAAACTCCGGGCTCAATCTCACAATGCTGAAGTCATGACCCAAGCCGAAATCAGGAGTTGGATGCTTAACCGACTGAGCTACCCAGGTGCCCCCAGATTTTTTCTAGTTGTAAATCATTTTGAGAAATTTTCCCAGTATACAACCATGACTAGTTTTTATCTCCCCTAAAATGCTGACGTTTCTCAGCGAGAAGCTTGGGGGAGGATTCTCTTCCAGTCAAACAGCACCATCTGCACAAACATTTTACTATTTTTAGCTGGAGAAAGAGTCATTAAATCGACAAGGGCTTATCAGTAAAATTAACGAGAACCATGGAAGCTGGTGCTCATTCAGTTTGGTAATTACCAGGTCTCATCTGCCTTCGCATTCACTTCTTTGTCTCTCTGTGCTTAACAGTACGTGTATTTTTAATGAATGGTTGGTTTGCTCTGTTTTGTTTTTATACAATGAAGAAAAGTCGACGGAAATGATTCTCGAATATTAAAGCAAAGCCTTATCTACTCTCTGAAAAATGCTACCTCTATGAGAAATTGACAACCCAAATATCACTTACTTTTAATGATCAGTCTGGAAAATTCTGATGAAAAAAGTCACTGAATTTTAAAGGGCCCAATAAAGGCAAGTGACAGGCCCCCAAACCCATAGTCTCACATGGACTTTATATGACACATTTCTCTGAGGGCAGGCTGTGAATCTCCATAGCCATAGGCAGGTGTCACTTTGCATTTTCAGCATGGAATCGATATTTATTCTCCATTTGGTCTCCAGGCTTTGTTTTAGATTTAGTGTGTCTGTGCTAGCACGCATAAACAAAGACACAAGAGTGCGTGTCAACCCCGTGTCTGCTGGGAACTGAGACTCAGAGGCTCTCGGTGCAGCTCTGCACGTTCACATGCTTAGAACCTGAATAGAGAGTGATTTCAAGCTGTGCGCCAATAAGAACATATTCATACTACAAATAAACAACTGTCCGTTAAGATGGGCTCTCCTCAGAATTCCGGGGGTGGTTGTCAATGGCTTCTAGAGTTGGGCTTCAGCACTCTTTGCCTGCCCTTTCGACGTGTCCTTGAAGAATGAGTAGTTCATCTTCCTCAGCCTCTGACATGCTCCCCACGTCACAGTCCTTGTGTGTCTGACCTCTGGAGAATAGTGTGACCCTGTGAGCAAACCCAGTGATCTCGCCAAGGGCTCCAGCTCAGTACAACCTTCAGAGTGAACGCTGCTCCTGGGCCACCCACATGAAGAGGATTTCCTGTGCTTTGTAGCCAGCCTCAGAGTAAACGCTAATGCTGAAAGGACTATGTGTCTGTCTGGTGTGTTTGTTTCATTTTCCTTTTTTTTTCCCCCTTCCGCTTTATTTATTTATTTATTTATTTATTTATTTATTTATTTTTGGCTCTGGGTTAAGCAAGATAGGAATGACTGTTAAATAGGGATTAAAGTATTATTCTGATATGAAAGGTATTATCCTTGTCATGAATATTATTTTAGCTCAGTGGTGTAAAATAACTCAAGAGTTTTTAACTTGGTGAATTTTCAAGTATACACAGGTGGTTGCTTGAAGAGATAAAGACTTAACAGGTCTGATGTTCCTCCTGAGACTTAGTAAATTCATATCATTTACTCGCTGCTTTCAACTTAGTAACTTCACTTGCTCAAGTCTTATCTAGTGCTCCGATGGCTCTTCTGCCCATAACCATATTTGAACGTCTCCTTCCATGAACGTAGGACTTGCATGCAGGTCTGACCCACAGCTGTATAAATGACATACATATCTAGGCATACGAAGTCACACTGGAGGATTTGAATTCTTACAAGAGCCTTCTATGGGATTTAAGTGTTGTGTTTAGTTCTAGGATGCGGGCACCATTCCAAGGAAGGGCTTCATTCTCAGAGAAGGTGAGGTTAGGGACAGAAAATGACACTTAGGTAGTAATTTCACTCACTTGAGAGTGGAGACCTTTGTTGTTCTTAGTGTTGTTAATTAAAGGGTTAAAAGTTAAAGAAGACTTCTGCATTTATAACATAACTTTTGACCTTTCTACAAGTTGGCTTAATTTTGCATATCTTTGTAGATGACCGTGTGTAATTGGATCAATAAAAAATTCAGTGAGTTTTGCTTCTGGGTATGGACTGTCTGACTCTATTTCCCTCATCTAAATTGCGTGGTTGTTTTGATGTTCTGTAAACATGGTTTATGGCTTCTGTTTAAATTAAATACAGCTTGTAGTAAGCACACAGACGTGACTTTTAAAGGATAATAATATGGTCCAAAATGACAGCAACAACGCTCAGTCAAGAATCAAACATCTCTTGCGTCAGAACACTCTCGTGCCTGTTAGTGGTCTCTGTGGTCTAGAATTATGACCTTTCTAGAGCAAGCTCAGACTGGGTGAGGAAAACTCACCTGGTGGTTAGAGTTGCCATAATTCATTTGGACCCAGGACTCTCACACTCTCCTCTGATAGAGAAGAATATGAACTGTTCTCAGAAGTTGTGGCTAATAGGACTGTATCTTCTTTCCATTTCCTTTAACTCTTTGCGGGCATCGTGTCTTTCCAGGTTCCACCGTTTGGCATCCCGACTGTAAGCAATCTACCAAGACTGAGGAAAAGCTGCGGGTAAGGAAACAATGAGAGCTGTGGTGCTAGGTGCATTTGCTGGCCATCTGTGTCATTGCCACTAATTCTCAGGGCTGGAGTTTGGGGGAAATTACTGGATCATGGCTTTTTTTTTTTCCCCCCTTAAGAGCGGATCAAGTTGAAAGACCATTTGGCCAGGGAAGGAGGTTTCCTTCCCTCCGATGTTAAACTGATCGTGGATTTTGTTCCCAGTGCTTGTATTGGAGAAAGTAAGCCTTGCCTCACTAGTCAGGTTCACAGGAAAGCATTCAAGGAACAGTCAAAACATACAGATGAGAAGAAATTATTCATCAAGTTCTAAGTCAAACATCTGGTGGCCTCACCAGACTTTTTTGTACTTAGTCCATAATGTACCACCCCAACCCAAACTCTGCATCCATGGTACATTTTACTGAACTCTTAAATCCAAATTTACTGAGTAGCCTCTGACTCCAGAAGCTGATGGTTTGTCAGATAAAACCATTGGGGAAAACGATGTGCCCAAAAGTGTCAGTGTGAATAAGCATCCTGCTAACTTAACTCTTAGGTAACATCAAAATGTTTCAGTAACTGTCCTTGAACACTAAGTGCTCAGACAAAAGGATAGACCCTCTTCACCTCTCACTTCTAAAACCTTCTCCTGGTCTTATTCGGTCTTATTCTCCTGACGACACCTCCAGATGACATTATTTTATATGTTTCAGAAGCAAAGAGCTGCACACGCTTATAAGTCAGTATCATTATCTGTATCCTAGTCAGATGCCCCTGGTTTTTCCCTTGGACTGTGAAATATTTTCTGAGCAATAATCACACTGAATCCCAGTCCGTAGGATCCCAGGCTCTTGGTTTAGCTGACTTACTGATACCCCTGGAAAAACTATAGTTTCACTGTGTTCCACTTGGCATCTCAGAGAAAAGAAAGACCTGAAGTTACTTTGGAAGCCAAACTCTAGAGTGTGGTATCAGGTCTTCTTAAGCTGCCATTAGTAGGTGTAAGCAGCTCTGCATTGTAACCCCATTGGCGTCATACTTCTATGGAAGTAGATTATTCTCATAATAATGGAGTAAAAACAAGACAAACTGAAAAGGAATTTGCCAGTATCAGGATGGTGGACACATAACAGCTTCAGCTTGAACGTGTGTATAACCCTCAAGTCTACCCACCAGGCAGGTGCACACTGGAACAGTCACCCATGTTGGGCACCAGAGCCTGAGATTTTTGAGGAACTATGGATGCTTTGGAAGTGGGTTATCTTTCTAAAATCCCAGAACATTAAAGATAGTAGTTATTGTCACTTTTATCATAAGAATGTAAAATTCATAGCATAGCTTGGGAATGCTGCCCAGAAACCACCCAACTAACTAGTGGTTTATACTCTCTCTACTGTGTTGCTTTCATTTTTTTTTTAAATATTCATTTTCACTTCATCCCTGATGAAGTCTTTTGGGAGTTGAGGAGAAGAATGCTAATGAGACCAGACTGCATGGAATGTATGTCTTTTCTCCGTAAGAATCGCTTGAGTTTGCAGATAGTGTGACTAAAATGATATTTTAAAAAGAAAGGAAAAAACCACTCTTGATTGCATCTTGATAGAACTCTCTGGATAAGCTTGTGAAAACAATGAGTGAAATACTTCTCCTCTTTCTGGCCAAGAAGAGCTGGTAGTTTTTCTTCCTTTAGTCCAGTTTTCCAGAAAATTCCAGGACTTTTCTCCTAAAGCCAACATTCAACCACTTGGGAGGTCAGTCCAACCCTCAGCTTGCTCACGTTTGGGAAGCCCAGGAGTGCGTAGGACACAGCACTCCAGAGGGGAAGAGGCCCCAGTGCCCTGAGTAGGGCGTCTGCTGACATTGGTGGGGTTTAAAGGGGAATGGTTTTTTGAATAAGGGAATGAATGTTGTGCTCTCTTAAGGGTGTGTCTACAGATCACAGACCTTGAGCCAAGATTTCCAAGCCTTTCACGGGGTACCACATCAGTGCAGTTACCATAGCAAAATGAAAATGTTTTAAGAATTTTTCTGCAACCCTACTGAGTAATCCACATTCTTGGTATTTAAGAACTCACAGACCATTTATAATGATAGATTCTTAAAGACATCTCTCAATGGCTTCACTGGCTTCTTACTCTTCATATATGAAACTGTCTAACTGGAAATAAATGGAAGGAGTCATGGGGGGTTAGAATGTAGGTAAACTGTAACTTGAAGACCAGTAAATATGCTTTTTACACATGGGGCCTTGAACACACACACGCGCACACACACACACAAACTATAAAGCGATGCCCCTTGACAGTTACTATCAAATTCATTTTCCCAAAGATTTTGTTTTGTTTTGTTTGTATAGTGTTTCTAAACTGAGGATATTTCTTTGTTCATTTCTTCCCTTTTTTCATGTTTTATGGCAGCTGCCAAACACGCATCGGTCTTCATCCGATTTCTTTTATCCCAAAAGTCTGGTTCGACGCACAGGACGGTCTCCGTCTCTGCAGGTTGGCGCAGTGTCTAGGCTGAGGCTTCGAGCCGCTGTCCTGGCCCCAGGCTTCTGTCGCTTGTCCTGTCCATGCTGCTTTTCCCCCATAACTTCTCTGGCTCCCGCAGAAGCAGATGCTTTTTCTCACCCCACGGAGTGCATCTCACGTTCTGGCTGTTTCCTGAGTATTGTTTTCATTTAGAGAACTGGCTACAGCATTATGTTCATTCAAGTGAGCCCAGTAGAAGCTCCCCTTTTGGTCCTGTATTTACACATGTGTTCATTGAACAAATATTTGCCAGACACCCAGGAATAGTGAGTGCTAGGCTGGATAGCAGGGAAGACCGGTAAATAATAGATAAATAATTATAAAACGGTGTAGAAACCTATCACGTAGGTCCGGGAACCTCAGATGAGAGAAAGGGTCTCAAGGGGCACTTCCTGGGGAAAGTGACCTTGAGGTTGAATGGTGGAGGTCATTTGAGATGAACACACATGGAAATGATGAGAAAGGCTTGGGACTGGTGAGGAGAAGAGCACCAGCACACCAGGGGGACACAGTGCTTGGGAAGGGAGTGGTTCGGCTCAAGAAAGCAATAGTGAAGTGAGAAAGGAAATGAGAGGGACCAGAGGCCAGGTATATTAAATATACTCTTATGTCCTCTCCCTAAGAATCCCTGTGAGGTAGCTGTCCTTGGCCCCATTTTACAGATGAGAGACTGAGACCCATCACGGTTAAGTAGTTTGCCCAGAGTTAGCCCGCCAGTAAGTGGAGGAGTGAAGACTGGAAGCCAGGTCTCTTGAGTTCACAAGTCGTGTTCTTTCCACCGTAGCACAGAGGAATTTAGGAAGACAGGAGGGGAGCCCTGCATACTGGCTCCGTCTGATGTGTCTGAGAAAGAGTCCTGCATGACCTGCAGGACTGTCCAGAAGCCAGGAGAGGGCTCAGCCGGCTCGCCAGATGACCACTGAAGCAGGAACCTGGGCTCCCAGGGCCTGCTTGACCTTCTTTAGGGGTCTCACAGAATCTGTTAAAACCTGTTAAATTATAGTAACTTTCCACAGTCCTATGATGGCCCAGAGGAGACCCATTTTTTAGCTCTGCTCACAATCCGAGATTACAGCACAACACTTCAGTCTGGGCTCTGTGCCTACACCTTTTGTCCGTGCCTGCCAGGACCGCGCCAAGGCTGAGGACAGTTGCTGACTGTACTTCTATTATGACTTCACCTTCTTTCTTGAAATGATTTGGAAGAGAGTTAGAAGTATATACATTCAGAGCAGAAAGACACCTTTTAGACATCAGACCCCTAAGTTTCTTCATCCAGAGAATGAGATCAGCCCACGACGCTCCCCAGACATCAGCAGCGAGACTTAATTAACAGAGTCCAGGCTTGGGGTGCGTTGGGTTGGCCCACAGTACTGGGTCACACTCCCAACTTGTGTTTGTCATTCTGATCTTCGTTCTGTCCTCAAGCTCATTCAGTCCCAGTGGTGGAGTTTTCACACACAGTGAAATTAGAGCCTCATGAGTCCAGTGGAAGAGCGGAAGCTGGTCCCCCCCCCCCCCCCCCGTGGAGGAGTGTTGCTCAGAATTAGAATCGCTGTTTGGCAAGCAGTTCCTTTTTCAGTAGTTTTGGGGTCCTTTTCCCAAAAGTATTCTTCCTGACTCTAATAGTATTCTCTTTCGTTAGCCTGAGGCTATAGCCAACTAATGCAATTTCGTGACTTGAACAAAAATACCATCCTCAACTGTGAGATTCTCGGGTTTGGTTCAGACCCTTAAGTTGCAAAGTGGGGGGAGCCTCTTAGGTAGTGGTGGGTTAGAGGAGAGAGAGCTCTGTTTTTGATAACCACTCTCTTCCCAGCCTGGTTCAAAAGGGACATCTGATTCCCATTATCTGGCCGTAAATATCAATGAAGTCAACTTCAGCTCCATCGCAGAAAGCTGTAAACAGCTGGGGACCTGGCAGAGAAACAGGCCGTTTGACAAGGCCCCTCTTCACCCATTGGCCATTGAGGAACAGCTCACCAGAACTTTGAAGAAGCCTGGAAACGCCAAGGCAATTCTCCAGTCACACATATATGTTGATCTTTTAGATGCTTCCGGCGGCAGCTCATTTCACCAGATAGTATCAGACCCTTTTAGTTACTAGGTAAACCAGCTGTACTCCTTGCAGGAACACTCAGCCCTCTGTGCCCCAGAAGTAAGCCCTGGTTTTGCAGTGAAGGAAATTGATAGGAGGAAAGTGATTTTATTATTTATATTCTGCAGTCGCTCCTTTTTTCCTCACGCTGAGGTGCAGGTTAAAAGAAAATGATGAAGTAGAATTGCCTAATCAGGTTACTTGCGTGGAAGAGCTGTATATGAATAGTGAATTTTGTCTGGACGTAAAACTCAGTACTGAATATTTCCAATTTCTGCTATAATTCATTGTAGACAAAGCAGATGATATTCCCAGGACCAAGTTTATTATAATCCACAGTGGATCACTTGCTATATTCTAGAAGGGAGTTTCTCTGATGTGCCTTTGGAGGCTAAAGCATGAATGGAATGCCATATAAAATGGGCATGAGATTTTTTTCTTTTGAAACTAACATTCACTATGATAATGTATGCACTTGCAAACCTATAATATACCAAACATATTTTTTATATATGTGCATATTTTTGAGAGCTAACGGGAGGCTTTATATATGTCTAGAACGAGGATATAATGTTATTGTTTTATTAACATCACTACAGTACCTACTGCTTTATTCCAGGTTTTTGCTTTATTCAAATATTTTATTCTTTTTGCTATGTTTTTATCATGCATCAGGATGTATAGGGGTCAAGATTTATACAGGAAAGACATAACAGCTTTTGGCCATAGTAAAGGCCGATGGCATTTGTGAAACTCTCCAGAGAAGGGATGTTGTTCCCCTGAGCCCCTCCTGCTTCCTCTGAAACATAAAACCCCCTTCTCCAAAGGAGTTAATTTCACCCTTTCTTGACTTAGTAGTGAACATGCAATGCATGCAAATGTTAAAAGTATTCCTTTTTCTGCAGCGATTATCACCACCTTGTCTGGTGAACTTCAGCAAAAACCCAAGGCAGGTACTGTCAGTCCCAGCAGCACTTCCTATAAGGCGTTGATCACCTTGTATGGGTAGTTGTCCCCTAGGAGTTCATCAGCTCTTTCCCGTCTGGTTGCCAGTTGCCTGTAGTTTCTCTCCCTTCTTAGAGCATGGCTTTAGAGGAATGCAAATTAGATGGGTAGTTGTTACACCCCTGCTCCTGCTGAAAGGGGGGAGGTGGGGGGCAAGAGAGTGCTCTCAGGCACTCCCTGGCCTGGCCATGTGCACGGTGGCCCATAGTGAAAGTCCATGGAAAATGTTACTTCTCTGCTTACTCACCAGGCAGAGCTCTGGTAAGTGTTTTAATGGCGAGTACCTGAAGAAGGACGAGTGCCATGTGGCAGCATAAAAAAATGTCTTCGGTGTCATTCTCACTTTGTGACTGTGCCTTCTGAATGGGGGGACAGATGGACCAAGTCAAGGCGTAGAGGAAAGCTCAGCTGTAAGGTGGTTAGAGGGCTTTTAAAAAGACTTCATGAAGAAAGCAAAGAGATGTGTATTCTTAGGCAACTACTGTAAGTGATTAAATGCCGTTTTTTTCTCTTCCTTGAAACAGACTACTCAGAAATCAACTTCTTGTTGATTTTTTTTTTCTTTGAGAAAAATAAAAAACCTTTTTGAAATTGAAAGTGGGTCCGTGAACATGTCCTGGGGAGATAAATGTAGGTTACAGGGACCCCTGGATGAGAGAGTGAGCTGGGACAGCCACACGCAATATAGGGTTTCTTCCTGAAGCTCCTTTCCTGCTGTTGCCAAAATAAGGATTAAATTCCTCACCTAGTTGTATTAGCAAAATACTTTGAGAGATCACAGCCTGTCTGTAATCCTCTCTGTATCATCTACTGTGCCTTCACCCTTGCCCTGCCTTTTTTTTTTTTTTTTTTTTTTGGCCAAAGATGGCACTGAAAAATAGAATTGAAATTTCTACCTGTGCTTGGGTTTTTCCATAAGGCGTGAGGGGAAAGGTGCTTTCAGGAAAATAAGTAAATTGCATCTACTTCTAATAACAGATTCTGTTTCCGTTCTCTATAGAAGGGGGCATACCTTTGAGGATAAGTATTAGAAATTATCTTCATTTATAATACTGTTGACCCTTGAACAACATGGGTTTGAACTGCTTGGGTCCACTCTTATACTTCTCATTTTTTTGTAAATACACTGCAGTACTCTAAATGTATTTTCTCTTCCTTGGGATTTTCTTAATTACATTTCCTTTCTCTAACGTACTTTCTTGTAAGAATATAGTATGTGATACACATAACATACAAAATATGTGTTACTCAACTGTTTATATTGTCAGTAAGGTTTTCGTTCCACCTGTAGGGTATTGGTAATTAAGTTTTGGAGGGAGTCAAAAGTTATATGTGGATTTTCCACTGCCCAGTGGGTCAATGCTCCTAACCTTGGCATTGTTCAAGGGTCAACTGTATAGGCAAGAGAGTAATTTTGTTCAGTGTAACTCTAGTAGAGGCTCACAAAGGCTGCTGATCAATTGGGTTATTGAACTCAATATCATTACTGAGTCACTGTTGTTAACTTGGATATCAGAATGGGTTGAAATCGTAATTAATGTAGGTTAAATAATTGCATATAAGGATCATCTGTGGAAATGTGGATCATCTGCAAAACTTTGTTCTAGCCCAGCTGAGTGACAGTAGTGTTAAGTTCATGGTAAAGAAGAAACAGTCAGTGGGATTTGAAAGAGGGAAAGCATAGCAGAAGGTTTTTGCTTTTCAGGTTAAATGAGTTTGAATTGGAGTGGATTTGAGCTGCTATATTGGAAGACAGCTATGTGCCTTTTGAAGCTCTCTTGGTCATCAGAGACCCTCAGCAAGTTATTTATTAATGGGCGGGGGAGGGATACAGCCGGAAGAATAAAAGAATTTCTTTTAATAACAAAGTTCATTTAAAATTGAACATTTTTATAATTCTAGATATTTAAAATCGAAATACAAAATTCCAAATACTTAAGATTAAAATACCCAAACTAATAGTTGAGTTTTAAAAAGTAATCTTACTATCCTCATGAAGGAGGGACCTCCAGCCTCCGCCAGGTGAGCTCATACACTTCGGGAACCATTGGGACTGTGGCAGAAAAGCCAGCGATCCGTGTGAGCTGTTTGAGACTTGAGCACGGCTGAAGAGGCAGCACACCAGGGACCATTCCGGCAGATAAGACAGGCCTTTGTGCAAGGTCTTTGCCATCCGGCGGGGGAAGGGCATAAATTAATAAACCTGAGACCTGCGCTTTAGAAGTCACCGTCTTGGGCAGATACGCAGTCACTTCACAGAGCTCTCGAAAAGGGGAAGGGCATCAGGCAATCTGACTGCGGCCCATGGACTGAGATAAATGACTTCATGTGTCTGAGTTCCGAAGGGAAGGCACACAGATGCAGTAGCCGTAGAGAGTTCTCCGGACATCTCATGCACGGCGCTCACATTTGAAAGGACCCTTCTGTCACGACGAGTGGAACAGAGGCGGTGGTCTCCTCCACTATGTGAGATTAACAAATGAAGAAATCCCGGCTAAGGTCCAGTGTCTGGAAGATGCTGGAAGTGGGTACACGCCCTGTGTGAGGTGAGGTGCTTGAAGCTTTATAGGTGTTGTTTCCTCTGACCCTATGAACTAGGTGTTAGTACCGTCTGCTCCGTTCTAGAAATGAGAAGTTGAAATTCAAGGAAGTCAAAAGAAAAAGGAAGAGAGAAAGCAAGAAAGGAGAGAAACAGGAAAACTCATAGAATGTCACGCAACTAGGAGAGCCAGGTTTTGAAGGAAAAGCGAGCCACAGTAAATGCAGTGAAACAAAGCAATTTCTGAATCTCCAGGGACATCTTGAGCCTCTCCCAGTGCTGACAGGTCTGGAGATGCTCGCGGCAGACAGAGCTCTCCCTGGGAGCCAGAGCATCGGCGGGTTTGGTGACCAGCTGATTTGACTTTGAACATAGTCTGACTATAAAAATCGAAAATACTTATTCTAGAATTGGAGAACCTGGGGCAGGTGTATGCAGAATGGAGGTGGTTCAGATCTGAAAGCCTTGAACGAAGGTTGTGGGATAACTCTTCACACTGTTAGCTCTGCCATAGTCCTGCTGTATGAGGACCCGCTGACTGCTGCAAAGGAAGCCCGCAATACTTCAAAGCCATCCCCAAGTGCATCATTAAGGGACAGCAGAAAGTGTCGCTGACCCGTATCTGGCAAAAATAGGATGTATGACATGGGAGAGACCCCAAGGCTCAGTGTGCTCTCTGGCTGGTCACACAATGTCCTCGCTGCTCACTAATGAAAACAGGGCTTCATCATACCAATGTCAGTACCTGAAGACGTGTGACTGCCTTGCATTACCCCCTCTCCTACCCCACCCCAACACGAAGCCACTGCAGGCTTCTTGTGGAGCTAAGGACAGTCTCTCCTGCTAGGTGATCACACATTTTTTTCTTTTGCTTTCACCTCCTCTGTCCCATAGTTGTGGGCTATTCATGAAGGAAAACTAAGAATGACACTGACAGAAAATAAGGGTAACTATTTTGGGTTGAAAGATCAGGGAGGGCTTCTTTGAGGAGGTGACATTTAAAGCCAAAACTAGAGGAAGAAAAAAAATTATGTAAAATCGAGGATCAGAGCATTTCAGGCAGAGGGAGGAGCGAGGGTAAGAACCCTGAAGCAGGAACCTGCGTCATACTGCATGAGTGATGGTGGGAAGGAAGTGAGAGAGTGGGAGAGGAGAACAGGATCAAAACCCTGAGGTGCTGGGAGTTGTGATTTTAAGTGGTTGCTGAAGCCAAAAGCAGAGTAGTGACCAAATTCTGTTCTTAAATGTCTCTCTGGGGGCGCCTGCATGGGTGCCTCCATTGGTTAAGGGTCTGACTCTTGATTTCATTTCACGTCATGATCTCAGGGTCTTGGGATCGAGTCCCGCATCAGGCTCTGTGCTCAGCACAGAGTCTGCTTGTCTTTCTCCCTCTGCTCCTCCCCTCACTCACACACTCTCACTCTCCCTCTCTAATAAATAAATAAAACCTTAAAAAGAAAAAGATCTCTCTGGTCTCTGGGTACCAAATGGATTTGATGAGAATGGAGGCAGGAAACCCTCAGGCAAAGTCATTGCAACAGTCCAGATGATCGGAGCTGGAGACGGGCTGGGACGATGGCAACAGAGGCAGAGGGAAGTGTACGTAAAGGCAGAGCCAGAAGGTCTTGGAGGGGATGAGGAAGAGAAGGTGACAAGTCCCCAAATGCATTCTCAAGGCTGATTGCACAGCTGATTCTCTTTAAACTTATGTCTAGGTTATATTTTCCTTTACTCAGAAAAGCCACAGATCTTTTCTAACCAGCTTAGTTTTGAGTAAATGCTAGGGACTCGGGCCACTCTTGATTCTGAAGCCACGGTCTGAAATCTTACAAGGCACTTTTTATTTACAGCCTACCAGGACTTCCTCTGAAAGCATTTATTCTAGACCAAGCTCCAGTATCCCTGGCTCCCCGGGTCATACTATCTATGTAAGTACTGACTTCCGGCAAAGACCCTTCCTTCCGGGACAGGTAAAGTAGCAGATGGTAATTGGGGGGATGGGTAACCCAAAATAGAATAATTTGAAATGATTTCTGTTTCTGTTATGAGATCCAGTTTTCATTGTTGAAGATCAGCCTTCCCAATCACGTTTTCCTTCGGGTGATTAAATTTATATACAAATGTGACCATCAATGTCAATGACCTATAAAATGCAGTAACACCATGCAGGACTTGAAAAATTGTTGGATGTAGACACTTGGGGATTAATTAAACATTTTGTAAGGCTGATACTGAGTATTCTTAAATTCTGCCACGAGATATTTAAATATTTAGTTTATCAAATATGCAGTTCTTGTTTTTAGCCATCTGGGAGGATTTTTTTTTTTTTTTTTTGACCATCTGTTTGAGCTTCTCCATCTCTGTAATAAATTTAGGAAAATTGTCCTGAAGGTTTGCAGGCGTTTCTACTTGGTTTATTCTGCATAGACCTTTCCCTAAGCTTTTGGTGACTTTTTTTTTTTTTTAAATAAAACATGGTCAATATATGGTATAGATAGGCAACTTTCTAAAGCAAAATGCTTTTGGTTTTAAAACCTAGCAAAATGGTTTGGTTTTTGTTTCTTTTTAAGGTCTTCACCTTTCAAGCAGGTTGTGAAATGTACTGACAATAGTTTCCCAAAGAGATGAGACTGAAGTGATTTTGCTTTCTGTTTAACTTTGCCAGGCAAAAGTGGACAATGAAATCCTGGATTATAAGGATTTAGCAGCCATCCCCAAGGTCAAGGCAATTTATGATATTGAACGTCCAGATCTTATTACCTATGAGCCTTTCTACACTTCGGGCTATGATGACAAACAGGAGAGGCAGAGCCTGGGAGAGGTAACACATTCTAGAAGCTGTGCTTATACAACAACTTCTCTTTCATCACGTGTGTAAGAATGACTGATTGGAATCACAATAAGTCAGAGGGTTCTTTTGATTGCCTACTGTTTGCAGGCTTCTGTACCAGGTGCTTTGAGGGGCTCAGAAATCTCTCACACCATCCCTGGCCCCAGGAGTTTACAGAGGGTTGAGAGAACAGAGCAGCCAGAGAAAACAGCGGGGAAGCATGAATGAGTGCTGGTACCAGGTCGTGGAATGGCAGAGCAGACATACTGGGGAGTAAGTCAGAATTCACAGGGGAGATTCTGTGAGCTGGGTAGAGGGAGTGAGGGAGAGTCTTCTGGGCGGTCTCCTGGGGGGACCATCTGAGGTACAGTCATGGGGATCATGAGGAAGAGAACATACATCTTCAGCTAGAACAGCCGTTGTGTGCAGCATCTTAAGATAGTTAGACTGTGAGAGAACAGAAACAGCAGAGAGATGGAGACCATGGTGTGGCTCAGTGATGTGAGCCGGGGTTCTAGAATCAAATTACCTGGGCTCAACCTGGGGACCCCACATGCCGCTTGGATGACTTTGGCCATGTGGCAACCATTCTGACCCTGGTTTCTTCATCGGTAACACAGGATGACAGAATCTCCCTCACAGGATGTTAGTAAGGATTAAATAAATGATCTCTTAAAGGTTAGTATCTATAGACTATCTAGATCATTTATTGTGTATTAAAACTAATCTGTATAAACTACTCTGTTAAAGCAATTACCTGAGAGACTTGTGGTAAATGTTCAGCAAATGACAGCTGCTGCTGTGGTCATTCCCTGTCCTTTCGGGGCTTAGTAATGCTTTCCCAACATTAATGGTCCAGAGGCTGGAGCACAGCCTCTCAGCCCCTTGGGGTCCTCCCCATCCCTTCCCAGGATTGGGGGTTCCCTACCTGGGTTGCATGGGCTCTGGTCTGTTTCTCCTGGCCTGTTCAACTCACTTTAAACCTTTTTCCCTTTTATTCTTAAAATTGGAATCCTCTATACACTGATTTGAGTCCGGTCGGAGAGATGTTACCCAAATATTGGACTGAAATTAGCTGTTCAACCCAAGGTTAAAACAGACTGTAAACTACCTAACATGCCCACACAGTGCTTTGAGATCTTAGATGAAGAAAAGCCATGAAAACGTGGTGTCTCTGTTTCATTTGTTCTATAATACATGTTTGTATGACATCTGTCTTATGATTATATTTATATGTATTCGTAATTGTAATATATGTTGTTCATTCACTTATTTTTCGATTTGGGGTTGAAATGGCCCATTGGACAGGAAGTGATATCTATTTTCATGTAGTGCCCCCTAGTGTCATATGCTTGTAACTGCATCTGCAGCCAGATGGGCCTGGGTTGTTGAGCTGCCATGGGGCCCCGCCTGGAGAGCCGTGTAGAAAATCAAGGAAAAGTTCAGTTCCTGAACAGGGTGCACAGGGCCTGGGCCTGGAGCAAGTAGATGAGAATTTGCTCATATTCAGGTTGTCCAAGCAAGGGGGAGGTGAGTTGTTTTTTGGTGTTTTAGGTTTGGGGGTACATATCTATTTCCCGGTGGCTCCGTTTTGAGCAGTAAAACATCAAGCACTCGAGAGTTTGAGCTTTGAAGTGAACATTTCAGGGTTTGGAGTCAGACTTCTGTTTACTAACCATACAACGTTGGGGAAACTACGTATTTCAATCTCCTTATCTGTAAACTCAAGGGAGTAACACCTGCCTCAGAGGTCTTCTGTGATTCAGTGAAATATTTAGATTAGAACGGTACTTGGCCCGTGAGTGCTCGACAAAATTGCTGGCCACTCTCGTAGTCAGCATCATTACCGTCAGGACCCAGAATGATGACCTGTGGGTTTCTCGGAGCACGGAATCTTGATGGGAGTTTGCCCCCAGACCAGAACACATGTTCTCCGTCTCTTCCCCAACACATGAATCTTGCAACTTAGAAAACTTGACACACGCCGTTTGATTATTTATTCCTCTACTTATTAACACTTTCTCCAAAGAATCCATAGATTGCCAATTTAGAAACACCGGAGGAATAAACTTGACTTTCTGTGTAGCCATTTGTGCCTTCAGGAAACATGAGAAAGGGGTGGATCGGGAGGCCTGCTGTCAGCAGGGTCAGGCCTGGCTCTGAACTTCAAGGAGCCTGTCTGCCCCCAGCTTAGACACCCCCACCAACGCCAACACAGGCTGTAGCTGTCCCGAGACCTTGGGGCTTGAGGAAGCTGTTGTGCCGGGAGAGCCTGGTGGTGTCTTGTGACCTTGGGGTGAGGGGAAAACTGGGGTGCTGAGAAATCTAGCCCTGTTCTTCAGGATGCTTTGTTGGCATTTCATTTCCATTTGAATGCTTTTTGAGTTTTAATTGTAAACATTTCATTCATTCATTTAGGAAATATTTGTTGGGTGCCTCGTAGGTGCCCAGGAGCTGCTTTAGTCACTGGGAATACAAGTAGCTGTAAAGAAACAGAGTTCCAGCCCTCGTGGAACTTGCAGTGAGATGTGGGAGACAGACCATCAGCAGATACATAAAACACTTCTCCAGGGTGTAGTGCTAGGGGAAAAGCGAAGCAGAGTAAGGAGAAAGCATGTGGGGCTGGGTTGCTTCTTCGGATAGGACGATTACAGAAGGCACTGTGTGTACCACATGAGACCTCACTGAAGAAAAGGAGTAAGCCCAGCAGGTGTCTAAGTGAAAGGCACTGCTGGCAGAGGGCACAGCAGATGCAAAGGCCCTGAGGTGAGAGAGGGTCTGATCTGTTTACTGCCCCCAAGGAAGCCTTTGTGCCCAGAAAGTTGGAAGCCAGAAGGTGAATATGGTCATGTTGGCAAGCCCACCAGGGCGGGATGCCACAGACCTGGTCATCCCCAGCCTATGTCAGGCAGCAAATGATTTTACATGATTGTCCTGATTATAGTTGAGTCAACAACCGTGTTTATAAAATTCTGTGTTCCAGTAGACACCATGACTCATAGTAGTAAACTGAGCATAGTTTGAGCATAGAGGGAAAAATAGTTCCAGTTTGTCTAAGCATGAAAGTATGACTGTGTCTTTCTCAAAACCCACAGTTCTTAGGCCGAGACATGAGCCAGGCTCCTGGGAACTTGGTTGTCATGCTCCTGTCTGAGCCCCACTCTCAACTTACCGAATCAGAAGATGGGGATGGACGAGGGGAGCAGGCGTGTGGATGTGCTGTACTGTTTCCAGGGTATTCTGATAAACTAATTAAACTGATAACAAATCAGTATCCACTGTAACTTTTGATTCTCTTTTATTCTTCTAGTCTCCAAGGACTTTGTCTCCGACTCCCTCAGCAGAAGTAAGTACCGTTGTTGAACATTATAACGGGTGGGATTTGGGAGTTACCTGGACTTTTCCTGGACTGGAGTTTTTAAGGAAGGACGTTGAACAGAACAACAACAACAAAAACTGGGTGCGAAATTATGATGAATGTCGGATCCCTTACATGTGAGATGACTCTAAGACAGGGTAGTCAGTGTTTTCTCCAGTGAGATTGGGGGTAAAAACAGCCATACAGTTATCTGAGCCTCTGCCTCTAAGTGCCCAGGAAGGGTTTGCGGGGAGTGAGACCCCCCGTGCTGCTGGGGGCGCTCTCTCCCCGCACGTATATCGAATTGATCCGAGGCCCAGCACGCTGGACTATCTGCAGTGGCCTCCGGTGGTCCCAGAGCATTCTGTAAGCAGAGCGGTCTTCAGGGGAGGACACTCCCTTTTGTCTCAAATCCATAGTTTTGCCCCGCTCCTCAGGGTAAAGAAATCTCACAATGGCTTGTATCCTGGCCACCCGGGCCCGCCGTTCCCTTGGGGATAACTCCAGTGTGGGTCGCGTGGTGCCATCCCGGGTCATTCCACGGTGAGCCGCGGGTCCCCTCTCAGTCCGTACCCACGCCTTCCGCTCTGCAGTGCTCAAAACCAGACGCCGCCCCAGGTTAGTTATTCTCACCACCGTCTTAGCGGTTCTTCAACAGCAACTTCACACTCTCCCTCCTCGTCCGGAGTTCCTGGGTTTTGCCCCGGTCCCACGCCGACTCCCTGCTTGGTGGCCGGAGCCTGTACAAGTATTTTCCTTGGTCTTTCCTTATTTTTTCCCTTGGGGGGCAGGGTCCGGGGGGCGGGGGGGCTTCAAGGCTAGTGACCTAAGCTCGGGCTGACTCGCATCTGAACGTGGTCCAGCGCCAGGGTCTGACCCAGCACTTTCTTCATTTTAGCTTCTTCAGAGAACAATAACCAAGGGATCGTGTGTTTAGCGTGCTTCTTACTGTTCTGCATTTCCTAAGGTAGCCGGTGAGCCAACGCCCCAGGTGTTGGGTCTACTCCCATCTAAAAAAAATAATAATAAAGATAATAAATCTGGGTGGCTCCGTCGGTTAAGCATCCTGATTTTGGCCCAGGTCATGATCTCACAGTTGTGAGATCGAGCCCCGCATTGGGCTCTATGTTCAGCAGAGAGTCTACTTCAGATTCTCTCTCCCTCTCTTTCTGAGAAATAAAATAAAACCTTAAAAAAATTAAAATGAATAAAAAATAAAATCAGTGGGTTTTGTCTTCAAGCAACTTTCTGGATACTCTACGTAAAACTGGATTGATCTTAAATAACCATTATAATTTAACATAGTAAAAACTCTAGCATTCCAATGTTTGTGATGGAGGGCTGTGAAAAATTAATTTCTGTTAGTATTCTTTTTTTTTTTAAATTTCTGTTAGTATTCTAATGACAGAAGTTATGAAGCATTGACTTCTGTTATCAACCAGTTGCAAAGTTGAAGCACATTGTTTAGGGACTTCTTTTTATTTTATTTTTATATAACTTATTGTTCTAGGCAACTAGAATCAAACCGTAGTTTGCTTGCCATTTGTTCTCACATTTCACACAGCCATGGTTATTGAGTTTTTAATTTAGGCATTTTTCCATTCTGTCTTCCAAACTTGTATTTCTGTTGTAGTAGCAGAAACTTCGTAAGACAACCAGTTCCTAAAATGTAGAACATTCCTTCCTACCCTTTTCATTGTTTGAACTATTTGATGTTGTGTTTGTGTGTGTATGATTTTTTTGTACTTCATATCTAATCTGCTCTTTTCTGGCTTTGGAGATATGGGCATACAGTGTACCCATTGAATGGATATACCTAATTGACTTCATTATTCCCCGATTTGTTGAGAAAGTTTAATCTTTATAAATGGTGGTATTATAAATATCTTTGAGCAGATTTTCCCATTTGGAGATCCCTT
Organism: Martes martes; assembly: GCF_963455335.1. Taxonomy (NCBI): domain Eukaryota; kingdom Metazoa; phylum Chordata; class Mammalia; order Carnivora; family Mustelidae; genus Martes; species Martes martes. The sequence continues at coordinate 15,786,183 of NC_137902.1, forward strand.
TTTATTTTCTCCTTGGGATATGTTTCTCACAGTGGGAAGTAGGATTCCCTGGGTTTGAGGCCACCACCAGCTTGTTCTTCAGGAAAATCACCTTAAAATGTCACCAGATCAGTGTTACAGACAGTGTGGGTTGGCGGCCAGAGCAAAGGGTAAGATTAGAGCTGGGAGGCTGGTTCTGAAGCAGGCTCTGCCCTCTGCGAGCTGCACACCTACACAAGGGTCTCTTACCTGCTCGGAAACATCTTGCATTTGTGGAGAAGAAAGGTCATACCTTGTGTTCTACTTTTGTTGCTATGAAAATCAGATGAAATGCTGAGCATACTTTGTAAAACTGAAGGACACCATACCAGTGTGGCCATCAGGGTATTCTCTTTTTCCCAGAAGTCTAGCAACATAGGAGTTTACCATTTTACATCTTAAAATTTGGGGAAATGCAAGAACTACAGGTTTCGAACAAAATGTGTTAACCGCAGAATGCTCCTTTGTGTACGTATTGAGGGATATGGCCCTAAAATGTATGCATGAACAGGTCGACATCAGGCAGTCCTTGTAGAACTGGATGTCACTGGGACCCAATGATAGCCTGAATGTGTGTCTGATGCTCCCGTGTTCTCGCACTTTCTTTCCAGGGCTACCAGGACTCGCGGGACCGGGTGATGCACCGGTCCACCAGCCAGGGCTCCATCAACTCCCCTGTCTACAGCCGCCACAGTTACACTCCAACCACGTCTCGCTCTCCCCAGCATTTTCACAGACCTGGTAAGGGTGCCTGTCCTGGAGATTCACTTTGTGTTGCTGTGTGATTTTCTTTTTCCCCACCACTGGGAGTGTATTTAAAATCTGCTGCCAAGTAGATCTCCCCATTTCCCAGGGGGGAAAAAAAAAAACTCCTATCTAACTATAATTTGTGTAATTTTATGATTATATTCATTATGATTTATTAAATAATTACATTTTGACAGTGAACAACGGGAAGCCAGGGAGGGTTTTTTTTTTGTTTTTTTTTTTTACTTTTTTTAGACTTAAAGAAAATTTCATCACTTTGAGACTTAACATGAAGCTCTCCAGAGAAAATATTTTGATGTGCCTTTTAGGCACATCTAAAATCTAGTATTGGTCATTTGTTGGTGGGTTTGCCGTGTTTCCCCGAACCAGGCGCAGGGTATTACTAAGCGTGCTTGGTTAAGCACCTTCTAGAAGGAAGTATTACATGGCACCTCGGGGTTGTATATGATAACTTTTCAGATCTATTCTAGCCCTTAGATTTTGAACCAGACTTGGAAAACAAAAACATTAGAGACATATTAGGATAGACAGTATCGAACGGTAGTGGACTTCAGGTGACCTTCATCTGTGCACCATGTAGTCCCGATGACTATTAGTGGGTGTCTCATGTGGAATGGAAGAATGGAGATCCCAGCATGGATCCAGGGTTCCCTGAGAGGTAGACTCCCAGAGGGAGACCCTGGCCTTCTAAACCATCTCGGTGGCAGCGAATGTCTAGGAAGACTTCCTTTTAAGCTCCTAGCTTCTATGCAGGTTGATGAGAACAAACTCATTCATATGCTAACTTATTTGGTAAAATAGAACCAAAGGAAATGAACAGAATATAAAAAGGCTACAATCTTTTCCTTAAAGCCATAAACTTAATGCGTATAGAAAATAGATTTTTTTACTATATGATTCTTCAGTAGTGTATAGTCTTCTCTAGGTTGTAAATAGTATTTATTGAGTTACGTTAAATGAGAGGTTTTCAAGAAATGGATTCCTTTTTTTTTTTTTTTTTTTTCATATACAACTATATTCATTTAATTCATGTCCTAGACCTGGGTCTGGACTTAAGCCCTTTATCTGTGTGGAAGACAAGAAATCCTGTACGCAGCCACCCCTCCGTGTAGGCATTGTGCTGAGGCCACAGCCATGACCTTGTCAGAATGATGTGGGGCTACAGGGAAATTGTTGTTCCATGGGCCCCTGAATAATGAAGGGGTGTCCAGCCAGGGACATTATTTCCCTAAACCATCATGTCGCTGTTGAATACTGAAAGTTTTCGTTTGTTCCCATCATGGTTCCGAAGCCAGCAGCCTCTAGAACATTCCCAATTCTAAGTTCTCCTCCTCCTTTTCACAATATATTATGGGCATACATGATGCCAGTTATTAGGGTTTATAATTATTTTTTTAAGGTCTACCCTTGTCAAGTGAAGCCAATGGGGTTTTGACAGCAGGGCTGTGGTTGGTATAGAAAACCTCTGATTATGCTCCCTGCAGGTTCTAGATCCCAGATGATGGTACATGTTCCCCTGGTCTGGGTTTAGTTACAATGGCGAATTTTCCTTCCAAGATAATGAAGCTTCCAGTCCCCGAGTGCTACCACCACGCAGTTCTCAGGACCCTAAGTAGATCTTCACCACCCAGGGAACACAAACAGGGTTTCCTTCTACAAAAGCAAATAAAATTAAACTGCTACCGGGAGAAGTTGGCAGCCTAAAAAAAAAAAAAAATCTGACCTTTACATATAACTACTTCTTTTCAGGGTTCTTAAAATGATTATTGGGTTTTTTTGGTTTTTTTTTTATGTGTTTCAAGGGTTCTGTTTTGTCAGGTGCTTTTTAAAAACAACTATCTGAGTCTAAATGTTGTGCCTGGTACTGGCTCCAGAGTAGCCCGTGTCATCCTGACAGAGAATGTCGTGGTGGCCCTTCCTTCTCATAAAGCCATTTATTCCAGAGAGTGACTCTGTACCAACCCGAACCTATTTGCAAATTCTCCCCACTTTGCCTCTCCCTCAGCAGGTGCGTTCTTAACCCTTTTGCCTTCTTCCTTTTTCAGACTCCTGATTAACGTTCTTAATTCCCCCCCACCGCCCCCCCCACCCTCGGAATGATGATGATGTCCCTGCTCCTGTGTTAATTTCTGTTCTTCTTTCTGTTTCCACCTGGCCCTGCCCCTGACTCCTTGCTGCACAGAGCTGCTGTCTCCTGGTGTGCAAAGGTTGTCCCACCTGCGCACCAGCAGCCTCAGCTCCGCCCACAGCGACTCCCGCCCCAACTCCCCCTTCCGACACCACTTCATTCCCCATATCAAAGGTAAGGAGGCAGGCTTCTCCAGGCAGCCCCCCGCAGAGTGGAGATTTATTAGCACCCGGGGAAGGCTAATAAGGCGCATCTCCAAGAGTTAGCTCCCAGCTTTCAACCTCTCCGCATGCCTGCGTGTGTCATGACTACACCCAGCGTCTTAGAACTGACATGGCCTCTCTCCACGGGAGAACTATGTCATTTCTGAGGGCTCTAGATGAGGAAACAGGAAGTGTGTTTAAGACCATAAGATTTATTATCCACCACTTAGGGGAAAAAAACCATATATTATCATTTTGTTTTTCTGTGTGTCAAAAGCAAAATATAATATATAGTTGGGGTATTTTCCTGGTTTTGATATGGGATGTGGCTCAGCGAATTATACCCGCATTTAGCAACGAAAATGCAAAACTTGTCTTACTGGTGATAAGCCACTTAACCACTTAATGATATTAAAGCATTTGGATGGTATAAAAAGATCTGTGGCAATGTAACTTAAATTGCTCTCCTCAAGCCAACCCTTTGAGTCATCAGTCCTCTTTTGACTGGTCGTGATCTCTGCACGATGCAGAAGAAGAGCTTTGCCTTCTGTTTTCTGTTTCTGCCCTCCATCCCTGCCCATTCCCTTTATGGCATTCCCATTGTTTTCCTCCTTGTCCATCATGCTTCTGTAGCAGTCGTCAACTGGGGCTCCCGTTTCCCTCCATGTGTTGGGGAATCCAAGAGCCCTGAAGGGGTGTCAGAGGGGCCATAATTTAAAATACGTATGAGCTCCCAGAAGCATGCTAACTTGTTCGATAGTCTTGATTTGAACCAAATTAACCCATGACAGTAGCTAAAGGAGGGAAGTGCAGACGAGCACAGATGCTGTTAGGGGACTTGAGAGAGACCTAACAGATTCTAACCCTATGATCCAAGCGCTCACATCCTGAGCCCTGCTACTGAATAGCCAAAATGTTGTTCCAGTTGACTGAGCTTTCATTTGTAGTCTACCCAAGTTATTTCCTTACTGCTTACTTGGATTTTCAAGCAAATGAGTCCAAAAATATAAATGTACTTCACTTAATCAGTGTGCTGTTATTTTTATGTGTGCTACTTTAGCATTTTCTATGCCATAAAAATAATGTTGCTGACACGCTTATTGAAGACACACATTATTTGTCATTGGCAAAGGGATCAGCCTTTTTCAGTTGGAGCAGCACTTTCTAAAATTCTTGACAGATTACTTACAATTATTATTGCTAATTAGTATGGGGGGGCTTTAGAGAATGTTTATAAAACGGTGAGAAGTTATTTAAAAAAACTTCAGAGATGTATTTTAAAGAGACTTTAATATAGAAGCTCGTGGCCCAACTAAGGTTAGTTTGTTTGCTTCTAATATGCAAGAGAAAATAGGTTTCTAATTCAAAAATGTAAGCTGCCTTGTTTGGTTACTAGATGTTTCATCTTTCCAAAGAGCTGCTTTTTTGGAGGAAGAAAAACGCACATGCCCTTTGTACAAATAACACATCATGAAGTATCAAGACATAGAACCTCGTGTATGTGCATGGCTTTATGGAGACTTGGAATGCCCAGATGGACACTGGACGCCTAGGTTTAAATATTATCTCTGTCCTGTGCTCGCTGTGGGACCTTGGATTGTTGACTTCACCTCCTGAGTGTTACTTGCCTACCTTGTCTATAGACCTCTCCTAGGTCGTTGAGGGTATGTGAGGTCAAGAGCCCTGGTGTGTAGTAAGCACTCAGCTCACCTTGTCTGTGACAGTTTCCCCCTGGGCACGGTGCCCTTAAAGCAGTTTTGATTACATCATTCTATTCCGTTGTCTGGTTAAGGGGCCCCTGGCCAAGGGCTCACACCCGGGGAGTGCTGCACGGGGACCAGACCCCAGGCCCCCCACCCCCTCTGTGTTTCAGTATAAATATACATGAAGGATAATTTTAAAAGCAAACTTCTTTTCCATCTCTGTTTAACTCAAAAATTGCATTCTTGTTGAGGCTAAGACAAACAGCTGCTTTCAGTCATTTAAATTTTTCCTTTTCACTAGGAAGACCAAATAGTAATAAAAATTATGTACCTTTGTGTGCCCAAATGGTGCCTTACTAAAAATGTAGATATACAGTTGACCTTTGAACAATGTGGAGATTAGGGGTGCCAACCCTCTGTGTGGTGGAAAAGTCTTCGTATGAATTTTGACTCTCTAGAAATTTTACTAATAACCTGCTGTTAACCCTTACTGATAATACAGTCAGTTAACACATATTTTGTATGTTATATGTATTGTAGACTGTATTCTTACAATAAAGTAAGCTAGAAAAAAGAAAATGTTATTAAGAAACTCAAGAGGAAAATAGCACTATTCCGTTTACCAAAAAATACCCATGTATAACTGGACCCATGTTGTTCAAACCCATGTCATCCAAGGGTCAAAGGTACATCGTTTTCTGTCTTTGGACTGAATTTGAACTTTTTGACACAAATACTGTGATTTTTAAATTGTAGAGACCACTAGGCCAGGAGGGATTAGTTTGACCCTGAGCTCACACTTAAGAAATACCTAATGATTTCTCTCCCATATGGCTATAGTACATTCCTATAAAATAGTTTAAATACATCAGATACAAAATGTAATGTACATAACGGTATATGCCTAGTTTTAAAATCAGATGCACTTTTTGCTAAACTACAAAATAAATCATGAAGAATTTGTATAGTAAAGATATTGCTTTGAAAGCCTAATGTAGTTGGATAAGTAAAAGCTCATTCTTCAAGGAATTACTTCTTAGTTATTCCAAAAAAAACCTGTGTCCATTTCCATGGAAGACCTCTCCAGCACTTGGAAATTTCAACATGGAGGGCATTTATGGCCTTTGGAGAAATACCTCTAAGGTGTCTTCAGAATGGAGCCAAGTCCACCATGGCCCTTCATTTAAACATTCACGTTTTGTCTTACAGTTTGTCTTAATAGTCTTGAGGTGGTTATTTTTAAGACAAATGAGATGCCAGGGCAGGATGTATGTCCTTCTCAGGAATGTGTAGCTAGAACCAGGGGGCCCCATTGCCACTGTGGCAACCGGAAGTCCAGCCCCACCCGCACCCCGCCATTTCCCAAGTCCACCTCCTGGTCCTTTTTGGGACGCATTGGTCCGGAACCCCCCAGGGTTCATGGAGCTGAGGATGCTGTGTGTGTATAAAGCTAAGATGCCCATCACAGACTGTCTCTCTAGTCCACTGGCTTCTCCAACCACGTTCTAGAATGTCCATCTTGTTTCCTACTGTGTTTTTATTTCTGTTCCCTAGACTCCCCTGCAGCCTCATTCGATGTTGGTATGTCGTTGCTGGGCCACGTGAACAAGTACATGCTTAGACTTGAAAAGGTTTTCACTCTGTTCCGAGCTTTGTCTGTGCCATGTTTGCTGAGTTTCTCTTCCCTCCCCTTGGAAATACTGTTAGACATTATTTTCTGTGTCCACGAGGTAGAAAACAGATTTGTGACCCGGAGGGCTACCTATATTAAGTCTCTTTGAAAGGAATCTTTGCTGTTCTGCCATAGAAATGATTTTCTCTGATCCAAATATTTGGCACTTGCTGAAGAAAACCATAATATTTGTTGAAACTTGAGACAAAAACCAACAATCCTGAAACTCTGTCATGAAATTCTAGAGGCTGCTAACTTTAAGATCCCCTCAAAATACTCATTTATATTTTGGAACATGAGCACTTAGCATCCAGAAAACCAGGCAACGCTCCAGCAGGTGCCCCCAGCAGACACATGCACAGCCATTTTGATTTACTTGTCTCAGGATTTGTCACTTGGGCTCTCAGGGTACCAAAAAGAAGATTGAAAACAAGAATAGAGCATTCGAATTTGTTAAGCAAGTGATTGATCTCCCACAACTGAAAAATCAGCTTATAAAGCTGATGTGGAAGGAGCTCACAGTGAAGGCTAAGAAATATTTGTACATGGTAGCTTCTTATCACAGTAGCTAAGATCACTGACAACTGAGAGTCAGCCCATACAAGAAAGGACTTACTTAAGGAACAAAATGGCTTTGAATGTGATAGGTACAATATTCTATGATATATACACTATTACATTATCTTTAAAGAGTGTCTGCATCTCCAAGCTGATGATGATGATGATGATGATGATGATGATGATGATGATGATGATGGCATTGTCTTCCGTGTATGGTCTTTCATGTGACACCATATGTATTACTTTGCCTAAGTGATGCACTAGGCATAAAAATAATATCTTCGGGCCCTCCTCAGTTACTTCCTTCTAGAATGGATAGGGGTTTTTAAGTTAGAGGAAAGAGGACTTACCTTGAGAATTTTTCTTTTTCTTTAAAAATGCCAAAAAATGGGGGGACCTGGGTATCTCAGTTGGTTAAGTGTCCCAACTCTTGATTTCAGCTCAGGTTCTTGATCTCAGGGTCATGAGTTCAAGCCCCGCATTGGGCTCCACACTGGGTGTGGAGCCTACTTTTAAAAAAATGCCAAAGATGTTTAATGCCTTCGGTGTTTCAGGGGCTAAGAATTTGGTACCTAGCAACAGTATTCTGAGACCTTGTTCCCAGTGAGACAAGTGGAAGTCATAACTGTTCAGAGTGCCTTAGATGGGTGCATTGTTGAGTCTCTCTTTGCCTAGTGCTTTAAAATGTTTTGTGGGATGTTTTAATTGATTCTAGCATTAAATCTATTTATAAGGACTTGAACATGGTAGTGAGGTTGTGTGTGTGTGTTTTTTTAAGCAACTAGAAAGGCCAGTGGTTGCTGAAATACGCAGCCGAATAAAGAACTATGGCCAGCAAGAGATAGCATTCAGCCGAAATTCATCCATCGAGAGTCCAGACAGTCACTCCCCAACCTTTGAGAATCATCTGCCCTATGAGAAGTGATGGGCTCCTCCTGCCCCTTGCCAGCAGACCATCTCCATGATAGATTTTTAATACTTGGGCAAAGGCTCATTCTAATAACCTTAAACCTTTGCGTCCCATCTATGCAGATACTTTTGCGTATGCATGCCACGGGCTAATAATCATCAAACTAAATTTAATGGAGTTTCATCCAGTTGGATATTATCACCAAAACCATGAGAACATTTCCCTGAGATGTCTGATGTCTTCTCCCCGTGCGGGAAGGGTAGAGTGGAAGGCCAGAGAGCAGTGTGGTTCCGAAGCAGGAGCAGCCAGTGCTCAGGATATGCAGAAAGCTACCTTTCTAGGCCTTCTTTTGAGAACAACCCCCCCGAAGTATTCTGTGTTTCAATTATGAATTGCTCTCATAAGTTCTGATGTTTACAGGAGTAAAGAATTCCTCTGGAGTGAAATAGTTAAGTAGGGCTTATCGAGGATCTAGTGGGAAAGTTATAAAAAGGAGATGTTATTGTGACCCTGTTACTCAATACAAGCATCTGGTGCCTTTATCCGAGAACAAGGTGAAGGTTAGTCCTGCAGTGGTGCTTACTAAATTCCACTGTTAATAGCTCAAGAATTCGTGAGTAGACTACTTCAGTCATTCACTGCCAGGCATGTATAAGGCCCCTGGGCTTGGCCAGGCACTGTGCTGAGCACAGAGAGATGAATGGGACCTAGTTCTAATTCAGCCGAAGATTTAAAACAGGGCCGACTCCTGCATGTAAGCCACATTCTTCCTTCCCCTGCTTGCCTCTACCTGTATCTTTTCGTTTTTTTCAGATATGAGCTAGTTATTTCTCATTAGAAGAGTGATAATAAATGAAATGACTTTTTAAAAAATTAACCTTTGAATAGATCGGCAGTTTGGGATGAAGCGTCATAATTTTTAGAAGCTAAGATCTGATTTAAATAGTAAAGTCTACATTATAATGTATTGGGAGCTAGACGTGAAACTGACTCTTGTGGAAAAAAAGAGTAAAGCTTCAGAACATGATAACTGAAAACCGGGAATCTAAACTGAAGCCAGAAACAAATTCCAATCTCATTTGGAAGTCTTGCTGCCTATTCAGTACAGATGCATGCTCTGGTTACCGAAAAATACACATTGAGAAATTAGAACTCCAGAAAGCGCATTATTTTAAAGCTCCAGCAATGGATATCTTTTCTGCTTTGTGGGGCATGTTTAGAGCAGCTTGGTTTACTTGAAGAAATCAGCTTGCGCTGTTTTCTGAAGATCTGTGGTTTGTTTCATATCATTAGCATTAGTTGATAAATTACACTATGAAAACTTACAACTTCTGTGCTTCAGAGAGCACTATCAGGATAGTGAAAGACAACCCACAGAACGAGAGGAAACGTTTGCAAGTCATCTGTCTATCCAAAAGGGGACTTGCATCCAGAATATATAAAGAAGTCTTCTAACTCAGGAACAGAAGTAATTGCATTATAGTTCGTTAACTTCTGATAGTCCCCTGCACCTTCTGTGTATTCTTGGGGCAGATATTTTCTCAGACAAGGGGTAGGAGGACAGTTTAGGGCAATAGCTGACCTCTGATAGCTCAGTGCAAGCCTTAGTTCATCCTGGCCTGAAGGGGTAATAATTGGCCTTGGTGGAACTCAAGGCTTTGCAGCCAATGCCAGCTAGCCTTTCTAGCCCCTTCCCTATCCTCTCCTCCAAGAACACCCTGCTGTCCAGCCACAGTGACTCGGACTGTTGTTCTACACACCATGGCCCTTCTAGGCCTGCTCACCCCTCGGCCCACCCTCCCACCTGGTGTACTTACTCCTTGACACCCTGCTCAGTCTAACATCTTAGCTCTGTGCACAAATTGATGGCACCGTCGCCTGACCAAGTATGTCCGTGTTGTAGTCTGTCTACCTAGGTAGCTTCTGAGACTCGCCCCCCCCTCACAGGCAGGGATGACTTCTCATTCATCTCCATGTCCTCAGTCATAGCTCAGTGCCCAGCCATGGTAGGTGTCCAGACCTGTTTCACAGATGAAGTTGTTGGACTGGGTGGAGCCTCAGAGAAGCCTTGGAAGAGGCAGGTGGAGAGAGGAATAAGAGGTCGCAGAGTCCCTGGGAGGAAGGGCTCTGACTCTATAGCACATATTGCACAGTGAGGAAGCAGAAGCATTTGCTGCGAGTACAGGCACTTTGCATTGCTAAGGGGAGGGACTGGGTGACCACGCAGGGTCCCAGATACACGTAGCCTTCCATTCAGAGAAATCCATTCCAATCGCCAGCCTCTGCCGTCGTGCCTGGAAGTGACTGTAATTGGGCTTGCATATCCCGCGCCTTCACATGCTTGGGATTTAATGGTCTGACAACTGATCCTGAATCATTACCAAGTGACCTTCCATGACTCTTAATGTACTTTCCATCTAATCAGTTTGCTGCTAGCTCACGGCCTTCAACCGCATGCCATTGGAATGACGCATCCTACCGCTAGCTGCTTCTAACCCAGTTCCACGCGAACTCAAGTCTCTCTTGCGGAAAACTAAACCTTCTATCACCCTGTGAGCCAAATGGATAAATTGAGTTTGTTTCCTCTGTTTCTCCTTTTGGATGTCCCTCCTTCCAGTTTGTTTCGAATTTTTATTATGCTTGCTTTGTGTTCTTTATTGCTGTCCCTTCTCTTATTTTGTTTTCTCCATTCTTCTCATTGGAGGCAATGAGCCGTCCAGCGGCCGGAACTCCCCTCTCCCTTACCGGCCAGACAGTCGTCCTCTCACTCCAACCTATGCTCAGGCCCCTAAACATTTCCATGTTCCAGGTAGGAGCTGACACGGTCTTTGTCTGGGTGTCCTGTCACGGTGTAGAATGTAGCGCTGTTACCTGTCTCGTCTCATTCCTCACGCTGTCTTCATCGGGATGCACATGGTTGACAAACCCTAAATTGCACGATCTGACCCAGAAGGCCTCTCAGAAGTTTGGGATGTGAAATGCCAAGGATTGTATGGAAGGTTTAAGTTTTCTCAAAATTTTTTGAAGGGAGGCGGGAAGCAGAGAGTGAAGGAAGGAGGGTTGAGTTGCCTTGGGTTTTTTTTTACTGAGATTTTAATTTAAATTTACCGAGATTTTAATGAGTGCCCTTCGAAGATACCGCTCTGTGGTTTGGTGTCATTGCCTAATTGTCACAATGGCATTCTAGTTACCGTCTCATCCTCAAGAATGAACCACAGCATCACTCAAGAGTGATTTTATTTCTTCCTGTTTGTCTCCCATGGGGAGATTGTTTCTGTGAACTTTTCAGAGAGGTATAAAATTGGATCATTTGGTTGGTCCTTCGCAGTTCATAACCAACTGACTACCTTCTTAGCCCACAAAGATATCTTGCAATTTAGGCTTGGTGCTGTAAGCTTTGCTGAAGTCATAAGCATTTGCTGTCACGGTACAAATAGTAATTTGCCACCAAGAACTAGAAAATTCAGAACCCAACAGTATCTTAATGTTTAGGGTCAACTCAATTTTTAAGGGCAAGGTTGGCCATCAGAGGTCATGATATTTTTTTTTCCCCATCGGAAGTACATTATTTTCTTCTAAGCTACTGAAAGTGGTTTAATAAATTACCCATTATGTTAATATTAGGACACATATTTGGAATCTGTAAGAGTTTTTTTTCTTTTGCATTCCAAGCTTAACCTCATAAAACAGAGGAAAGTTCAGTGAGATTCATACCGCTAAGATAGAACTGCCTTTTAAAATAAACTTTCACTGAACCTTGAAAACCAGTTGTTGTGCATTTGCAACTTTTGTGCATGAAGAATGCCCCCATCAAGATACAGTGCCCAAGATTTGGGGGAAACAGACCTTTTGAAATTTCCTGAGTATTTGCAGTCAAAGCGAAACTAGCATTATCAGATGGGGTCCTATATAAATAAATGAGTAATATTCCTTTCTCTTTTTGAAAAATTTGACCTATACAAGTTAGGATTCTCTCAAACATTCTGTCAGCACATCAGACTAGCCTTGCACATAAAAACTGTTTCTGTGTTTTAAAAAACTACTCTTAATTGTATTACATTGCTTTCCACTGTTCCGCTCATTAGTTGAAAAGTAAATTGAGCCCCTGGTATCCACTGGGAGCTCAATTTCTAGACAGTAGCTATTTGGGGACCTTCCCCAAACTGGTTATGTCTTCCTCACCACTGGAGTCCCTCCACGGCTTCCATTTCTTCCTGTCGTAATCCCACTTTGAGTGAAGTGCGTATTTGCAATAAATGGCTCATGAATTAGTTACATCTCTATATAGCCTAAGATGTATTACAAAGGATTCCATATCACTTGTCTGTAGTAATTCACTCATCCCTGGAGCTTCTTCCAGGAACTTCGGTCTTTGTAATACAGAAGTTAACCTTCGGGGTTGTTTTTGTTCGAGTCTTCGGTTTGGTTTGCCTCCCTCTTGGTTGATCTGTTTTACCCATCGCTGAACGGGTTCCCATAATTACACACCTTTGCTTTTCATTTCCACAGATCAAGGGATCAACATTTACCGAAAACCACCCATCTACAAACAGCATGGTAAAACCCGCTTTCCTCTGCATAGCTTTTAAGTAGGGGCGCCACTGAGCTCTGCTGTCCTCCGAAGGGCTTCTCTGCTGCTGCTTTTGAGAATCAAACTGGGGCACCCAGCGTATTATGCTTTTATGGGTTCCTAAAATGCAATTACTGTGAGATTGGTTTTCTCAGAAAGAGAACACTTAGCCTGGTTAGGAAGTTCCCAGTAATTCACAAACACTTTTTTTTTTTTTTTTGCCATCAGATAATATAATCCAGCCTCTATAATAATTTGGATGAGCTTCTAATTAATTTAATTAAAATAGTGAAGGCCAGCTACCTAGAAAAATTAACTAGACTAAGCCTACATCAGCTTGACTCTCTAGTTCCCCAGTTTCTTAATGGGCATGCAGAGGTCTGCGCCTTGTGATAGAATGGACAGGACACACTCCAAGACCAGGGACCTAATCTGGTCCCAGCCCTGGTCCCAGCCCTTACCCTCAATGGTTCTGTGATACCATGGACACAATTTCTCTGTCCCTCAGTTTTCTGAATAGGCGGCAACTAGTGAGTTGGGCCAGCTTGTCTCTGAAATTCCTGCAAACTAAAATCCCTAACGTGGATGTATAATTGTTCTTTCCTTTTCTGGAAATATAGAATTTTTAAACCCAGGAATTCACGTTATCATAAGTAAATCACATTTCCCCCCACCATTATTAGGTCTCTATAGATGAGGTGCCGTAAATCTTTGTGAAGGGAGAGAAAACCAACAGTGGTCTTCACGTGTTTTCAGAAAATTATACACAAAATGTGCCTGGAAATTTGAAGGCTGCCTTTAAAATATCTAGTAGATGTTAATGAGTCCTTAAGGATTAGGATGACATGAAAAGCAAAGAAAGTTGAAAATGCACAGGGGAAGAAAATTTAGGCCAACATTCTAAGGGGAAAAAGGACAATGTACATACGGTAATGACTCTAGAACTGTGATTTTTTTTTTCTCATCTTTTTTTAAAAAGATTTTACACCATGTGCTTGCTTTTTTAAGTTTGTTAACATTGTTTTTGTTTGTTTTTTTATGGTTTAATGTCTTCTCACCCACTCATTAACATGTGAATGTTTACTGACTTCACCAATTCTAATGCGTAAGTACTGTTTGAAGTCATGCTTTTCTTTTTTACTAAATTTAGGAATGAGACTCCAAGAGTTTGGTATATCAATGTAGAAACTGTTTTTATTACTAAAATCTCTAAGGCCCTGCCTCTCTCAACAAACATAATCAAATAATTAAGATTTAAAGAGAGTAGATAATGTTAGCTTATTTTTTTGAAAGAGACTGGCTTTTTTTTCCCCTGAAATGTACTCTGACTTGACTCTTTGTTACCATTGAGAGTAGCTCAGTCAGAGTGCCTTCCCAAAGGACATTGTTCAAAAGAGCAGTTCCAGGGGCTAGAACTAGAGGGCACGCTAAAAACTGCATTTGGAAAATGCTAGATTTAAATAAAGTCACACTTCTTTTTTTTTTTTTTTTTTGTAATGCAGAACAGCTCTGTCTTTAATATGCTAACCCATGTTGTCCCTCTTTAAGAAGAAGATGTCCTCTACAGTGTTTTCCAGGCTGAATTTTTTATTCTTTTTTTCATGAGGTTAGAGTCAGAGAAGCACTACTCCGTGCTTGGCCAAGACTTCGTCCCTGGACAAGTCTGTAGGGTGACCTTGGTCAAGTTGCTTCAGGAAAACGAGACCCAGAAGGTTCCTACAAGAGTGGGCAGTTTGAGCTGAGGATTCAGAAAAATTATTTCCAGATTTTAAAATATGTTAGCCCCCCACCCCCACCCCGGGGAGGGGGTAGTTTAATTTAAAGCATTCTAACTCTACTTTGAAATGTTTAGCAACATCCCAGGCCAGTCTGCCAGATTAGCCAGAATCAGGGTCTGACCATTAAACCTGGTTTGTTTTGTTCCGGCTCTGTGATTAGATTTGGAGCTCTAAGCCAGGGGCTCCTCCTCTAAGCAGAGTCGTTAAGAACTCTCTGAACTAAGGCCCTTGCTAGTCTGGCTTTTGTTGTTTTAAAGTTGGATGACTCACTTGTATGTGGAGACCCTTGAGAAAAACAAGGAATGTTCTGCATACGTAAGGCGCCATGTTGAATTCCTACAAGCTGAGAGCAGATTTTCCCATTGCCATTTCTCCTAGGACTCAAGACACATGTATAATACGTAAGGATTAGAATGAACTGGTTAGATGTTAGTTAAAATAAACAGACACAAATACCCTAAGAGGCAAAGCCAGCCCTTTCAGTCAAATGACAGTGTCATGTTTTTAACTTAGTTCTTTAATTTCAGATTGCTAATTCAGATTTCTAATTACTCTCAAAGAGTATTACCTGATGGAACTTTCTGTGATGATGGAAATGGTCTACCATTGTGCTTCCAGTATGGTAGCCACGAGTCACAGGTGGCTACTGAGCACTTAAAATGCAGCTACTGCAGCCGAGGAAGGGAATTTTAATTTTATTCATTTGTTGGTTTCATTTAATTTTATTCATTGAAATTTAAGTAGCCACATGTTGCTAGAGCTGGTATTGGACAGCCCAGCTCCGGAACAAGGTGTTTTTAGATGTCGAATGAAGTTTTGCTTCCAGCAGAACATAAGGAAAATGAGTTGGCACTAGGCCCTCCTGAGTGGCTGGGCAGTTGATACTGGTCATAAACAGCTTTCTAGAGTTGAAACTTTTGCCAGAAAACAAGACAACTGTGTAAGTGGGTTGTACCACCATGGCCTTGCAGACCAATAGCTAAGCTCCCCCTGATTCCCACCTAGATGCAGCTGCCTTAGCAGCCCAGAGCAAGTCGTCAGAAGATATCATCAAGTTTTCCAAGTTCCCAGCAGCCCAGGCTCCAGACCCCAGCGAGATACCAAAGATTGAGACGGACCACTGGCCCGGTCCCCCCTCACTTGCCGCCGTAGGTATGCAACTGCGACAGCTAAGCCCCATGGACAAATTGGTAGGAGATTGCAAATGAAATGCTTCAGAATACACGAGAAAATATGTCCTATCATAAAGACTTTTAAGAAAATATGACGAGAGGTAGAGAAAAGCACTGAGGTAGTGTTCACGTGTGTGCAGAATGCTTCAAAATTACAAAAACCCAATCACCAGAGCCTTGCACTAACCAAGCCACTGAGAGGCAGACAGAACTGGTCTAAAACAGATGATTGGCATGGACCTCAAGAGTTAGTACTGCAAAATCAGTAACTCTTGAAACAGCGGAACCAAAGCCTTCCTGCCAAGAACATTGTCCTGTCTAATTAGTCTGGTGGGCGGATTTACTGAGTGTCCACAGAGGCGTGACTTCTTTCAGTTAAACTTGTTTTAGACTATTTCTGGGTTATAATTTCAATTCTCTTAACAACCAGTCTTAATAGAGAAGCCCTCGCACCTTTCTTGCAAGATCACGTTCTCCGTCACTAAGAAGGGCTGACACAGAGTTGTGGATGTTCTAAAATTCTACTCGTGTAGTTATGTGATCTTCCATCTATCATTTCCATGAAGTCTGTGCTAACATGTCACATTTGAGCTGTTTCATTCATTACGTTGAACCACAGATCTATGCTGTAGAACTGTGTCAGTGTTTTTACTGTTTTGTCAGTTGTGAAATCGTTTGGCCTAAAAAGTGCTATTAGCAAACTCAGAAGCTAATACTGAAAATTGAGTGAGTCAGCTTTACAAAGATAAAACTGTCTCATCACATTTCTGTTGACAACCTTTGAAAAAAGGCCTTCAATTTTCCAAATTTCCAAATTTTCTTCATCATGCTTTTTCTCATCAAGTTATTTTCTGGAACAACTTTTACAGACATGTAGGTAGATATTAAAGCAATCTATGTAGAAATACTTGAAGGAAAAATTTACCTCCCTGGGTTTATGATTTGCAAGTACTCTATATATCATGTTGACTTGAGACTATCTGATTCTTATAAACATGTGTCTTCTAGTTTTTATTAGTAGAGATTGAAGAGTGAGCATTCACAGTGACATGATTTTAGGAACTAAGAATCAGTCATCAGCTTTTCTCGGCCAGACTCTGTCCCACGGCAGTTCCTGGGGCCTTTGGGGTTCCTAGTTCAGTCTTGCTGCTTCATGGGGACATAAACAGCTGAATTTAGGGGAAAGGAAGAATTAATATTTTGTACTTAAAGTCATCATCACTAACTAGTTTAAAGCTTTTGGGGTTCCAAAATGAAGAACAATTCTGGCCCATTAATTAAAATGATAAAAACTGAGACCATTAGTTCAAATTTATTTTGATTAGATTAGCAAGCTTTCCTGTTTCCTCCCACAGCCAGATTAATCCAAGCAATTTAGGAAAACAATAATTATCTTAATTTTACAACCATTCAGACAGATTCCTCCCTCTTACTCCCTCACTCCCCTTTTCCAAGAAGCTTAAAAATTGTAAATGATCTGCTAGATTGGACTAAAATAGCTCACTTTTTTAGCTGTCTTAACATGATTCATTGACCCATTAGTATAAAACTCTTTTGTGACCATTTTTTTCAAAGGATTGAGGGAACGAAACATTTGAGACTCACCTCTTAAAAGAAAAATAAAAGCATGGTTCTTAACAAATTTATTAAGGGCAGAAGATAGGGTGATCATTATAAGGACAAGTCTAAATATTCAGGAAAAGAGAAAACTAGAAGATTACAAAACATGTCACGAGAGAGTGACTGTCTTACCTGTTTAATGGTCATGGACATGAATTTGGGTTCCTCCCTGTTTGAAAGCTGACCTCCGGGACATCCAAAGATTAAGTCTAGATGCCCCTCCCCACTACTACAGAGGGCTCTGGCCAGCAGCCAGTGGGATGACTTAGACCCAATCGTAATGGCACACAGTGTCCTAACTGAGCAGGTCAGTTGTTAGGAGGCCAGAATTCACGACTTATACTGGATCCCACATTGAACTTGCCTGAAACCCGAAACCCACCAGTAGGGCTGCATTGGCGGTGGGCTCTCCTTGCGTCATGGGTTCGTGAACGTTAAAGACCCCTGCCGATGTTGCCCGCGGACAAGTTGAGCACGGGTGGTCTAGTCCCTTAAGATGCTCTTGCCGAGGGGCTGATGTGAGAAGTTGTCTCTGCTGTGGAATTAGGAGCCGAAGCGAGACGCAGATCTGGCGGCAGAGAAGACGACGAGGAGGAGCTGCTGAGGCGCCGGCAGCTGCAGGAAGAGCAGTTAATGAAGGTTTGTCCTTCAGCTCCTTTGCTGCGGTCTTCAGTTCAGTTCCCTAGGTCTGGAGTTTTTCGAATGGACACCGTGGGTGAGCCGCCGAGGGAAGGAGAGGCCATCCCAGCCCTCAAAGGGCTGGAAATCCAGTAGGCAAGAGGAGACAGGATTCTAGTGACCCGAAGGCAGGGTACTTAGTACTGAGTGGGTTCCAGAAACTTTCGAGCTTCTGCGAGGAGAGCCAGACCACGTGGCGGGGGGGGCGGGGGTGTGGGTGTGCAGGGCATGTGTCGAAAGGGCTAGGTGGAGCCATGCTGTTCAGCCACATAGTGCGACACCTGCATTCCTCCATGCAGGCTCTGCTGAAGGGATTCCCTTGGGATTGAGTGTTTCTCCAGGGCTTGTCCCAGGACTTGAAGGTCCTTCTATGTCTGTCTGGGCTAGGAGGGAGGGGATAAAATTGACTGCCAGCAAGACGTCCTTGTTATACACCCCCACAGCATCCCGGAAGACCAAAAGAAGGGTAGTCCATTACAGCCTGGGGTAGAGGGAGCCAAGACATTGTATACTGTCCCAGCAGTCAGGGACTGATGAGTCCCTTCATGTCTCTTGTCATTTTCCAAAGATACTTAATCATATGGGAAATGCACATGATACCAGTTATATGGAGGGAAAGGATACAAAGTTGCATTTATAGCGTGATCCCAGTTCTGTATGATATGTGCATAGAAAAATGCTGGATGGATATAAATGAAATGTAAATGGTGGTTACCTCTGAGGGGTTGGTTATGGGTTACCCTTCTTTCCTTCTAGATTTCCTAAAATCTGTGCAGTAAGCGTGTGTTACTCTTGTTTTCTTGTTTTTAAACAATTCAGTGAAATTTTTTTTTAAAGGATACTGTCCCCAAACTCCCCTTTGCACATCAAAAATCGCCACACAGCCACACCTGCCTCCTGAGGTCTTCTGCTGGCACACTGGGGAGGGCGATGGGGGGAGAACAGTCTTCGGACATGGAGCTTGTCCCATGCTTGTCTGAGAGGGGTTCAAGGTCCAAAACCTGGCCTGTCCCTTGAGGAACCACCAGGCTCTGGCACTGTGTGTGTCCAGGCCAGTCCACGGTCAGGAATTTCTTGCAGGACCTTCTAAAACAGAAACTGCCATTCTGACGATAATTGTGGGCTTCACTCTTATTTTCCTTTTTTTTCGGTAGCTCAACTCGGGCCTAGGGCAGTTGATACTGAAAGAGGAGATGGAAAAGGAGAGCCGGGAGAGGTCGTCCCTGACCGCCAGTCGCTATGACTCTCCCCTCAATTCAGGTGAGCAGCAGGCCCACCGCCTTCTCCAAGCCAAGAGCCAGCCACCTGCCTGCAGGGAGCCCATCTGGACTGTTTCAGGAGAGGCGGGGCCATTCCTGGTGGAACCTGCAGCGTGTTCTACATGAACAGAAGTATGGGAAATGCGCTGCATGTCAGTTTAGCTTACGAGGTTGCCATAGTTCGGAGCGCCTGGATGGCTTACTTAGTTAAGCGTCTGCCTTTGGCTCTGGTCATGATCCGGGGGTCCTGGGATCAAGCCCCATGTAGGACTTTCTGCTCAGCAGGGAGTCTGCTTCTTCCTCTGCCCCTCCCCCTGACTAGTGCTCTCTCTCTCTCTCTCTCAAATAAACAAATAAGAAGCTTTTTTTAAAAAGCATGCCATTGTTCTTCCTTAAATGTATATTTCTTCATGTTGGAGATGGGGGAACCCTTGGAGGATTTTTCTTTTTCTTTCTTTTTTCTTTAAGATTTTATTTACTTATTTGAGAGTGAGAGAGAAAGAGCACAAAGAGAGAGGGAAAAGCAGATTCTGCACTGAGCAGCAAGTACTACCTGGGGCTTAATCCCAGGACCTTGAAATCAGGACCAGAGCTGACGGCAGATGCTTAACCGACTGAGCCACCCCCAGGTGCCCCATCCTTGGAGGGTTTTGTGAAGGTAGTCAATTCAGGATATTCATCTTAGAGGAAATCAGCAAAAGGAAATTCTTACAGAGAACAGAATGCTTTGGGGCATTTGGAGATATGGGTGTATCTCTATATCTGTAATATATGGAACACACATACATACATATATATATAATATTAAAAGTAAACGTTAAAAAAACGCTCAATCATTGAGAGGTCTAGATTTGGCAAGGAAGGAAGGTACATGATCAGGATTTTCTGTCTTTATGGTTTTTACACTCTCTGCTGGGAAAGGAAGACATACATGCTGAAGAAACCAGTGGTAGTATCTTACCCTGGAAAGGGTCTCGGGCTTTCTAAATCCATGCCCTTTCAATTCCTATTGCCTTATTTCTGTTAGAGAAGAACTATTGATTTTTGGCTCAGGGAACTCAGTTTTGCAGAGAGACTTCAACAAAACAATTGATATTCATTCTTTTAATCTAGAACATAATATGGCAGTGTGAATCAAGAACCTTATAGTTCACTTCATGTTGACTCTTCTCTTAGAAAGTGGGGAAGAGAATAGAGTGCTTTTTGATCATGAACATTTTCAAAATACTGTTTTTGCATTCAGATTTCAATAAAAGAGCTGAAGACCAACAGTGTTGTTTTTGACACTTTGGAAGATTGTACCCTGGGCTGAAATACTCTTATCTGTCTATTTTGTCCTGCTTATATTTGTCGGAAGCCAAGTCTCTCTTCACCCACAAGGTTTCTTCTCCCATGTTCTGAACTAGTGCATAATTTTCCCTCTTGAACTTTTTTATTTTTTTTTTTAAGATTTTATTTATTTATTTGAGAGGGTTCATGAGAGAGACAGAGAATGAGTGGAGAGAGCGGGATAGAGGGAGAAGGAAAAGCAGACTCCCTGCTGAGGAGGAAGCTCCCACGTGGGGCTCAATCTCAGGATCCTGGGATCATGACCTGAGCTGAAGGTAGACGTTTAACCAACTGAGCCACCCCTTGAACCTTGAAGCTTCTTTAAAAATGTGTTTAGTGTTTCCTACATTCAAGCACTTTTGTTAGACATTGTTCCATTTGTTTTCACAACATGCCAATGAAGTAGGTGATATTATTATTCCCGTTTTGTAGATCAGGTGACAGGTGTAGGATGTTTAAGGAACTTACCCAGTGTCCCATTATTAATAACTAGCAAAACTAGGATTCTGTAGTCCAAGCATTGTAACCCCAGAGCCCACATTCTGAACTGGAATGCCCTGCTACCTCTCCTTGATGCCTCACTGGCATCGATCTTGATTTGGTGGTTTACTAATCTTCAGAGTTCCTTCTGATCCTGTAGTTCTGTTCTGTAAGAATACATAGCACAGTATCTAAATGAGGCAAGAAACAAAGACTTACAAAGATGAAATACCACGCTGAGGTGTTAAGTTGCAGAGCCAGAATCCAAGCTCAGGTCTGCTCCCTGCAAAGCTCCGCAGTTGATGTAATGTCATGCTGTTGATTAATGGGATATCCTATCCCATGCCTCTCCGGAACTCAGCTGTGGTGAGCCAGGAGAGCATGACAACATACGTGGTGGCTTTCAGGTCAGTTATCGTCACCATACCAACTGGGGCATGAGCTTATGCATTGAAATGGCCCTGGGTTCCAATCATTGCTTAGCTGTTTATAAGGTGAGTGACCTTGGACAAGATATGTCTGTTAGCCCCTATTTCTTCTCCTATAAAATGGAAATAATATGATATTGCTCTTAGGGTTCTTTTGAGGATTTGGAGGTAAAGCAGTACCAAGCACCTCTTCTGCATCCATTCCCTGTATCACTCAAATGTGGTGGCCTTTCATGAGCATTAGAGCCCAATATTATTTGAATTATTTTTTTTCTCTTTTTATATGTATCTTCTGTTAAGTAAGATAGAAGATGCATTGGCAGTTTCATTAGAGAATTGTGCTTCTGGGGACACCTGGTTGGCTCAGTTGGTAGAGCATGCAACTCTTGACCTTGGGGTCATGAGTTTGAGCCCCACATTGGGGGTAGAGTTTACTTTAAAAAAAAAAAAAAACCAAGAAGTTATTTTAAGAATTGGACTTCTGATTTCGTTTTTTACCTTTTCTCATTCAGCTTCACATGTACTATCATCTAAAACCTCATCTCTCCCAGGCTATGGAAAAAATGGGCTTCACAGGGTAAGATTTCTCAGTTAATTGTTCCTGAGTTGATCCCCTCTTTAGTCCTGGTTGACGTGCTAATAGACTGTCTGAGTGTGTCTGATAGTATGATCTCAGTATTAAAATAAAAACTAATTCCCCTGATCTCCTGGCAAGTCCCTTTAAGTTACAGGCAAAAGAATATATTTCTAGTGAGAGAAAGAGAAATTGACTTTCGATGAGAGAATAGCCTGTATAAGCTGGTGGGAAGACTACATTAATTAATTGTGTGGCAAATATTTCCACAGTCAAGCTACAAGTAATGACTTGAGCCTTTATCTCTGTTATAAAAGGATATGGGAAAGTCTGTTGCTCTTGCCCTCCCCAAAAAGCATAGAACAAATGCAGGTGTGTAGCTAGCTGTGTGGAGAAATGTATTTTCATTTATTGGCAAAAGATAACTTGCTTACTCAGCATCTGCTGGCATTGGATGCCCTGCAAAAGACAAAAAGATTTCGTAATAGTAGAAGACAAATGACAAAGGTCCAGGAATTCAGCTTGGGAAGAATTCTGAGGGTTTTGTAAATCCTTTCTTCCTTTTCACCTGACTCCAAAACCATGGCTCTGGAGCAGATTGTCTAATGGTGTGTTTTTTATCATTTCAGCCTGTTTCCACAGACTTTGCTCAGTACAACAGCTATGGGGACGTCAGTGGGGGAGTGCGAGGTAAGACCTGTGTGCCTGGGCTGCTGAATGACTGGCCAAGCTTGAGACGAGGCTGCGCAGTCACGTGTACATTGGCTGGGTTCATGCTGTCTGTCATCCGAAAGCCAGATCACAGCTAGCCTCTGGGAGCTAGTGAAGCATGTATTAAAATTGCAAAGCGGGAGATAGTTCAAGATTATGGAGGAGTAGGGGATCTTACTTTCATCAGGTCCCAGGAATTCAGCTGGATAGCTGTCAAATCATTCTGAACACCTGAGAATTCAACCTGATATCTAAGAAAATAATATCTGCAGCTCTACAAATAGAAAAGTGATCACCTTCTGCAAGAATGACAAGGTGGAAAAACTCGCATCAGAGATGAGAACAAGAGGCAGTACTGACTGCCAGGAACCTAATCAGTATGGGTATAAGTAAGCTATCCAAACTAGAGTTCAGAATAATGATTATAAAGATACTGGGTGGGCTTGAAAAAAGCACGGAAGACACTAGAGAATCCCTTTCTGGAGAAATAAAAGAACTAAAATCTAATCAAGTCAAAACCAAAAAGGCTATCAATGAGATGCAATAAAAAATGGAGGCTCTGTTAAGATAAATGAGGCAGAGGAGAGAATTAGTGATCTAAAAGACAAAGTGATGGAGAATAAAGAAGCTGAGAAAAAGATAACTGCTGGATCATGAGGGAAGAATTCGAGAGATAAGTGATACCATAAAGCGAAACAATATAAAAGTTAATTGGGATCTCAGAAGAAGAGGAAAGAGAGAGAGGAAGAGGAAAAAGAGAGCTCTCTTATATTGGAGCAAATTATAGCAGAGAACTTCCCTAATCTGAAGAAGGAAGCAGGTATTCAAGTTCAAGGAGCACAGAGAACCCCCTCAAAATGAATAAAAATAGGTCAACACCTTGACATATAGTAGTGAAACTTGCAAATCTCAGAGACAGAAAATCCTAGAAGCAGTGAGGGACAGTAGGTCCCTAACCTACAAAGGTAGAAGCATTAGACTGGCAGATGACCTATCCACAGAGACCTGGCAGGCCAGAAGGGACTGGCATGATACATTCAGGGTGCTAAATGAGAAAAATATGCAGCCAAGAATACTTCATCCAGCAAGGCTATCATTCAAAATAGGAGAGAGAAAAAGCTTCCAGAACACACAGAAACTAAAAGAATTTGTGATCACTAAACTAGCCCTGTGAGAAATATTAAAGGGGATCCTTTAAGTGTAGAGAAAGCCCCAAAGTAGCATAGACCAGGAAAGAACTATATAATATACAGAACCAGTCAGTGATTTTATAAGTAATACAATGGCATTAAATTCGTAACTTTCAATAGTTACTCTGAATATAAAGGGCTAAAATGCCCCAATCAAAAGACACAGGGTATCAGACTGGAAAAAAAGCAAGACCTGTCAGTATGCTGTCTGCCAAAGACTCATTTTAAACCCAAAGACACCTCCAGATCAAAAGCAAGGGGGTGGAAAACCATTTATCATCCTAATGGACATCAAAAGAAAACTGAGGTAGGAATCGTTATATCAAACAAGTAAGATTTTAAACCAAAGACTATAATAAAAGATGGGGAACGACACTATATCATAATTAAAGGGTCTATCCAATAAGAAGATCTAACAATCACAAATATGTATGCCCCTAACATGGCAGCAGCCAGTTACGTAAACCAACTAAAAACACAATTAAAGAAACACATCAATAGTAATACAATAATAGTAGGGGACTTTAACACTCCACTCACTGCAACGGATAGAGCATCTAAGCAGATCAACAAGGAAACATGGGCTTTGAATGACACACTGGGCCAGATGGACCTCACAGATATATTCAGAGCATTCCATCCTGAAGCAACAGAATACACATTGTTTTCGAGTGCTCATGAAACATTCTCCAGAAGAGATCACATACTGGGTTGTAAGTCAAGTCTTAACTGGTATCAAAAGATTGGGACCATTCATGCATATTTTCAGACCACAATGCTTTGAAACTTCAACTCAGTCACAAGATGAAATTTGGAAAGAACTCAAATACATGGAGGTTAAAGAGCATCCTACTAAAGAATGAATGGGTCAACTAGGAAATTAAAGAGGAATTTTTAAAAATTCATGGAATCAAATGTAATGAAAACACAACCTTTGGGATGCAGCGAAGCCAGTCCTAAGAGGGAAATATATAGCCATACAAGCCTTTCCCAGGAGCTCAGATATACAACCCAACTTTACACCTAAAGGAGCTGAAGAAAGAACAGTAAATAAAGCCTAAATCCTGCAGGAGAAGAGAACTAACAAAGATTATAGCAGAAATCAATGAAATAAAAACCAAGAAAAAAAAAAGATTAATGAAACTAGGAAGTTGTTCTTTGAAAGAATTAATAAGATTGATAAACCCCTGGCCAGACTTCTCAAAAAGAAAAGAGAAAGGACCCCCCAAAATAAAATCATGAATGGAAGAGAAGAGATCACAACCAACACTGAAGAGATATAAACGATTACAAGAACATATTAGCAACTATATGCCAACAAGTTCGACAGTCTGAAAGAAATGGATGCATTCTTAGAGATGTGTAAACTACCAAAACTGAAGCAAGAAGAAATAGAAAACCTGAACAGACCTATAACCAGCAAGGAAATTGAAGCAGTAATTAAAAACCTAACAAACCAGAATCCAGGACCAGATGGCTTTCCAGAGGAAGTCTACCAAACATTTAAAGAAGAATTAAATACCTATTCTTCTGAAGCTGTTTCAAAAAATAGAGAAGGAAAGCTTCCAAACTCTGTGAGGCCAGCATTACCTTGATCCCCAAACTAGACAAAAACCCTGCCAAAAAAGAATTACAGACCAATATCCCTAATGAACACGGATGCAAAAATTCTCACCAAGATACTTGCCAGTTGGATCCAGCAGTACATTAAAAGGGTTATTCACCATGACCAAGTGGGATTTATTCCTGGGATGCAAGGGTGGTTCAACATCCACAAATCAATCAGTGTGATACACTACATTAATAAAAGGACAGGAACCATATGATCTTCTCAATAGTTGTTGAAAAAGCATTTGACAAAGTACAACATCCACTTTCTTGATTAAAACTCTTCACAGTGGGGGCACCTGGGTGGCTCAGTGGGTAAAGCCTCTCCCTTCGGCTCGCATCAAGATCCCAGGACCTGGGATCAAGCCCCACATCAGGCTCTCTGCTCAGCAGGGAGCCTGCTTCCTCCTCTCTCTCTCTCTCTCTCTCTCTCTCTCTCTTTCTCTTTCTCTGCCTGCCTCTACTTGTGATCTCTATCTGTCAAATAAATAAATAAAATCTTAAAAAAAAAACTTTACAGTGTAGGGATAGAGGGGATATACCTCAATATCATAAAAGCCATCTGTGAAAAACCCACAGCAAGTATCATTCTCAGTGGGGAAAAACTGAGAGCTATTCCCCTAAGGTTAGGAACACGGTGGGGATGTCCACTCTTACCATCGATGTTCAACATAGTGCTAGAAGGCCTCACCTCAACAATCAGACAGTAACAACAGAAATAAACAAACAAATAAATAAAAGGCATCTGAATCAGCAGAGAAGCCAAATTCTCACTCTTTGCAGATGACATGATATTGTATGTGGAAAACCCAAAGACTCCACCCCAGAATTGCTAAAACGCATACAAAAACTCACCAAAGTCTCAGGATATAAATCAGTGCACAAAAATCAGTTCCATTTCTATACACTAGCAAGGAGACAGAAGAAAGAGAAATTAAGGGAGTCAATCCCATTTACAATTGCACCAAATACCGTAAGATTAGACCTAGAAATAAACCTAACCAAAGAGTCAGAGAATTATAAAACACTCATGAAAGATATTGAGGAAGACACAAAGAAATAGAAAAACATTCCAAACTCATGGATTAGAAGAACAAATATTGTTAAGATGTCTGTGCTACCTAGAGCAATCTGTACATTCAGTGCAATCCCTATCACAGTACCATCAACCTTTTCACAGAGCTGGAACAAATAATCCTAAAATTTGTATGGAACCAGAAGAGACCCTGAATAGCCAAAAGAATGTTAGAAAAGCAGAGCTGGTGGCATCACAATTGCAGACTTCAAACTCTATTACAAAACTAAAATCAATCGTCAACACAGTATGGTATGGGCACAAAAACAGACACATAGATCAGTGGAACAGAACAGACAACCCAGAAATGGATCCTTAATTCTAAGAACTATGTCGGTTAAACTTCAACAAAGTGGGAAAAATATCCAGTGGAAAAAGACAGTCTCTTCAACAAATGGGGTTGGTAAAATTGGACAGCCGCATGCAGAAGGAACTGGACCATTTTCTTACACCACACACAAAAATAGAATTAAAATGGATGAAAGACCTAATGTGAGACTGGAATCTATCAAAATCCTAGAGGAGAACAGCGCAACCTCTGTGACCTCAGCCACAGCAGCTTCCTGCTAGACACGTCTCATGAGGCAAGGGAAACAAATGCAAAAATGAACTATTGGGATTTGATCAAGATCAGAAGCCTTCGCACAGCAAAGGAAACAGTCGGCAAAACCAAAAGAAAACCGACAGGATGGGAGAAGATATTTGCACATGTTTTATCAGATGCAGGGCTAGTATGCAAATCTATAAAGAACTTAACAAACTCAACACCCAAAGAACAAACAATCCAAAGAAATGGGCAGAAGACATAGACATTTCTCCAAGGAAGACGCAAATGGCCAACAGGCACACAATAAAATGTTCAACATCATTTGTCATCAGAGAAATACAAATCAGAACCACAACGAGATACCCCCTCACACCAGTCAGAATGGCTAAAATTAAGTCAGGAAATGACAGATGTTGGCGAGGATGTGGAGAAAGGGGAACCCTCCTACACTGTTGGTGGGAATGCAACCTGGTGCAGCCACTCTGGAAAACAGCATGGAGGTTCCTCAAAAAGTTGAAAATAGAGCTACCCTATGACCCGGCAATCGCATTACTGGGTATTTACCCCAAAGATACGAATGTAGTGATCCGAAAGGGCACCTGCACCCCAATGCTCATAGCAGCAATGTCCACAATAGCCAGACTATGGAAAGAGCCCAGATGTCCATCGACAGATGAATGGATAAAGATGTGTAATATATACAATGAAATAGTACTCAGCCATCAAGAAAATGAAATCTTGCCATTTGCAACAATATGGATGGAACTAGAGGGTATTATGCTAAGCAAAATAAGTCAAGAGATAGTTATCATATGATCTCACTGATATGTGGAATTTAAGAAACAAAATAGGATCACAGGGGAAGGGAAGAAAAAACTAAAACAAGGTGAAATCCGAGAGAAACCTTAAGAGACTCTTAATCATAGGAAACAAACAGGGTTGCTGGAGGGGCGGACAGCGGGAAAATGGGCTGACTGGGTGATAGAAATGAAGGAGGGCACATGATGTAATGAGCACTGGGTGTTATGTAAGAGTGATGAATCACTGACCTCTGCTTCTGAAACTAACAGTACGTTATAGTTAATTAATTGACTTTTAATTAATTAGCTGCAAAAAATCTCAAAGCATCTCTACGGAAATGAGACCATGAGAAGCAGAATGTGTGAGAATGAATGCATTGCTCCTGCCACGTGCTGAGTACTCAAGTGAGATAGACACGTGGTCTTACAACGCTCTCTAAGAAAGCTGTGATCTGGCTGTTAGAAATGCACGTGACGGAGAGACAGGGACAGGTTGGGGTTGGGGGGGAGAAGATTCCCATGATGCATGCTGGAACCGGAGAAGGCAGAAATACCTTCAGGGTGTCAGGGAAAGCTTGCATGAGGAAAGGGTATTTTAACTGACCACTGCAACTGAAGGAGGCATTTCCTGGGTTTTGGGGGGCAGGGACGTGGTATGTACAGAGACCCCCGCAGAGAGAGGAATGTGGTGCTTTGGAAAATGTGTGGGGAATTGCCGTAGGATATATGGTATATTAATACTTCCATGTTCTTTTATGATCTTATCCTTCTGATATTTTCTTTTTCTTTCCTTTCTAGACTACCAGGTATGGAACACTGCCTCTCTCGAGTTGGCCACACCAGCAAAACAACCACTGCCCAATGCAGACACGGGTGGTGGCTGCTCCCTGGAAGGGTTTCTGTTGAGAAGATCCTTATTGGGGTTGATCTGTCTGGCTCATTAGTACATAGATGTGAGGAGTGATGAGGATCAGGCATCCTGGTGTGGATGTCGGGCTGGCTCTGTAGGCCTTGGGGGTGTGGCATGAACCAGGCAGGTGTCAGGGGGGACCTTGCTCTGGCCTTGGAGAGTCCTCTCTGGGGTGGAAGTGGACCAGCATCAGGGGTCTGCTCAAATAAATACAGTTTTGCCTTTACCACTCAGTACTTTTGGTCCTCCCCTCCTTCCTGTGGTCCAGCTGTCTTGGCCAAAAGGAAGGAGCTGTTCTGGTACCATTCCTTTTTTGCCGGACCCTAAACCTTACAAAATTATGGTGGAGAAAGAGAAAAGGGGAAAAAAATGCAAGGAAAATGAAGAGTAAAATAAGAACATAATCACGGACGTGGCACTTTTTTGATAGACCATACGCTGTCACACGTGGATCCTAAATTAGGAATTAGTCAGCAGTAAGCCAGGGGCTGTCCCCAACTTGATGACGGAAGAACAGTGTTCCCAGTCGTCCTGCTTTTATGCAGTAGGGATCTCATTTTGAAAAATGTGTGATGATGAAGATGACACATCTACAGGATTTGGGACCCAAACGGGGAATTTGGGGAGGTCACAGAGTTCCCCCCACAGCTCCGTGTGGTGTCGTCTGTTCCTCCCTCAACCAGCTTTTCTGTTGCAGACTCTCCCAGATGGCCACATGTCTGGGACGAGAATGGATCGAGGGGTGTCCATGCCCAACATGTTGGAACCAAAGGCAAGTACAAGCCATTCTCTCTTCTCACATGGGGTCAGCAAACCAGGCATCATCCTGAAAAGATGTGGCTTGCTTTCTTTCTACCATTCTCGGAGTTGAGGCCCACTTGCTTCCAAGCTGATACGTCAAACAAGCCATGTCAGAAAGTACCTGGACACTGGTTTTGTCACACTGAGTGAACAGGTTTAAGTCTTCACAGGGCGTGGTACTGTGTGTTCACAGTGAAGCACTAGCCTGCCTCTCATGAGCTTAGTACTCGCTTGGCCCCTGCTGCCAGCACCGCGAGGCATGCCCACTGCTGAGTGGGGCCGACCATGCCTGATAGGGTGATCAAGACATTGCATTTGCCTAGGATGTTGCCACTGTTAGCACTGGAAGTCTAGCATTCTGGAACTTCCTCAGTCCCAGGCAAACTGGGGTGGTTGGTTACCCAAGCTGCAGACCATTCTGAAACTCCAGAGGTGTCCAAGGCTGTGCTCCCTAGTGACCGTAACTGGGGCTTACTTCAGTGTCCTCCACCAGAACGCTGCTGCTGGGTCAGCTTGGTTCCATGAAATCGTGAGGCGGTCATGGAACAAGATTGTTGAACCCTGCAGCGGTACCCTGGCCCTATCAACCATGTTCCTATCATTTCACTTCTAATTTTTACCTTTACCCCCAAGACATAATAAGTTTGTATTTTTTCACTCAACAAAGCCCTCCAAAGACACAGTGCTCCAAGAGACATGGTGAGCTGAGAAAAGGTTAAAAGAACTGGCCCCAGTCCACGGGATCAAAGAGGAACACCCATCACTCAGAGACACCTTAATTATAATGTCTTAGAAGCTATATTCTGGGAGCACTGAGTTTTTTTTTCTTTTTTTTTTTTTCAAGATTTTATTTTATTTATTTGACAGAGAGAGAGATAGAATCACAAGTAGGCAGAGCAGCAGGCAGAGAGAGAGGGAGAAGCAGGCTCCCCGCCGAGCAGAGAGCCCGATGTGGAGCCCGATCCCAGGACCCTGAGATCATGACCCGAGCCGAAGGCAGAGGCTTAACCCACTGAGCCACCCAGGCGCCCCGGGAGCACTAGGTTTTAACGAGATTCTGCTTGTTAATCAAATGGACAGCAGTGTTCTGGAAGAGGTGTTTCTCTTTGCTTCTCAGATCTTTCCATATGAAATGCTGATGGTGACCAACAGAGGGCGCAACAAAATCCTAAGAGACGTGGACAGAACCAGGCTGGAGGTAAAAACTAACCAACCAGTCCCAACCGCAGGGACCGCACTTCCCCCCAACTTCCCCCTAAGAAATGTTTCCATAAAGGGAAAAAAAAAAAAAAAAGAATCCACCTCATATGGCCGATAGAACTAAGGTAACTTGGGGTCAGATCAGCCTAAGTATGTGGTAAAGCCCCGAAGATGAGCCAGGAGACACAGTATGATTTTAGTCACCTTCTGAGGAAGCCCGACGCTGCCGTAATTATGCCTGGTGTTGTAGGATGGAATCCCATCCCTCTTCAGACATCCCAGCGCCTGGGTTGAACTTTGTCGAGAGAGGGAAGGAAGTACTCAGTGAAGAGGTTTGCCCTGGGCAAGTTTCCCTCTTGGCTGTTTCCACCCTGCTTGCTGAAGGGTTATCTGGGTGCACATACCCAAGCTCCCCTTAGACACGCAAGG
This sequence comes from Martes martes, assembly GCF_963455335.1. Taxonomy (NCBI): domain Eukaryota; kingdom Metazoa; phylum Chordata; class Mammalia; order Carnivora; family Mustelidae; genus Martes; species Martes martes. The sequence goes on from NC_137902.1 coordinate 15,817,305, forward strand.
CTGCTCGTGCTGTTCCATCTGAGTGATTTTAATTAAGAAAAACTCTGGCTGCCAGTCTCATAAGCAATCATTATTTTTTTCCTGACGAAAGGCAATACCTTTGTACGGGAAGTCAGTCTGGCGCAGAGAAGATAGGCTCTCCTATCCTAAGGGGATGGTTTAGGAGGGACGACAGATGGGATCCAGTCTCCTGGTAGACCAGGCGTCCCACAGAGCTCCTGCTGCTGATGCTGAGCCAGGAGGAAGCCCCAGGGCTACCCAGACACCGCTCTGGAAGTTTCTGGTTTTCTTAGCGCTATGGTCCATTGTCCCTGCATCTTCTCAGCATCCCAAGGACCTGAAGTGGAGTTGCCTCTAGCATAACAAATCACCTTCGTATGTCCCATCACCGGGTAGCGTGTTATAAGAATCGTTACTACTCTGCCAGCTCTGTCTGCTGGGGTGGGTGCCTCACCTGGGCCAACCAGGTAAGGAGCCAGTCGGTCCAGAGCCTGCCACCCAGCCGCAGAGGTCAACTCCTCTGCCATCATTCTGCCTCGCTTTTCAAAACTGTCACTTACAGACTCAAAATCAAGTGTCACGGCCATCCCCATGGCCATCGGGACTGACCACTGTTCTTTCTCCCACCCACAGCGCCACTTAGCCCCAGAAGTATTTCGGGAAATCTTTGGAATGTCCATACAGGAATTTGACAAGTTACCTCTTTGGAGACGCAACGACATGAAGAAGAAAGCGAAACTCTTCTAAGCCCGTGCCCCTGCCCCAACCATGTAGACAGCAGTTAAGAAAAGGACTGACATGGCGGCGACACGTAGGATGTTGTGTTAAGGCCCAAACGTGATTGGAGAATTTGCAAACTTTAGACAGAATTCTGTCCCTCAGCAACAACAGAACAGGAAACCTGACTAAAACACCCATGAGCCAAATACTGGGCCAGCCACCGGCAACACTTGCCAAGAAGTAAGGGGGTCAGAATTTGTGTGTTCCCCACACTCGACAGTAGTGTTCACACGTGACCTTTCAACATCACCTTATGTACACAACAGGAGCTACTTCCTCCATTTCCTTTATCTGTTGTCTAACCAGAGTGCTGACTGTTTGGGTAAGAGCCAGCAAGTGCCCTTAGGATGCCACATGGGAAAAAGCAGTTGTAATCATTCCAAGGCAGGAATGTGTTGTGTAGCACCGAGGCTAAGGAGGAAGAGCCTGAGGGATGTACCCATGTGGTCGCACCACTTTGCACACCCCTGTCCTCACTGGCCTCATGCAGCCCGGCCTGGGCCCCAGCGGGATGGAAATCAGAGTCGGGGGACTGGGCAGCTCTGAGTAGCAGCCAAGGTCATTTTTAATAAGCTCCTTTTTCTCTACTTTTTGCTAGGACCTGGTTGGCAAATTACTTAGCTATTACTAAAAAATTAATAAATAAATAAATAAGAGAAAGAGAGGGAAAAGGAATGATTAGCCCTTAATTCTTTTTCTTCTTCAGATTGTACACTTCCCTCTGCCTCCCCACCAAGGACAGGTGCTATCACAGGCCCCCACTGCAAAGAAAGGAAAGGGAGAGATGATCTCCAGTTGTGTGCTGTTGGATGATTTTTGCCCCAGGGCCGCAACACTCTTGGCAAAAAAAAAAAAAAAAAGACATGTCCATGTCGCGCCGGTGCAGGTTCTTCTACTTTACATCCCTGCTCCTCACCCAGGGCCCCTGAATCTGATCAGGCCCACTTGGATTTGGGATTTTTTTTGAGGTCTCTTCAGTAGTAGGCTAAGGAAAGGCACGCTTTGCTCTTGGAAATCTCTGCAACTCCAGGGTATATTGCCTCAGACTGATTTCATTTGACCTTTTCAGCTTTCCTTCTTGCCTAGCTCTGTTGACTTCAATGTGTGTGTGTGTGTGTGTGTGTGTGTGTGTGTGTGTGTGTGTGTGTGTGTGTGTTAGTCATTGGACACCCCAGTGTAGTCTGAGGCATCTGCCTGTTCTTTGGCATTTCATCTCTGCTCGAGTGCTGCAGCTTCCGAGGGACGTTTGCACACTTGCGTGTGACTCAGAGCTCAGCACTGAGGTCAGACTGCACCTGACGGGTCATCCGTGGAAGGGTGTCGGGGTCGGAAGCTGGCATCCCCCGCCATTCATATAGCTCAGTCTGCAGCACAGTGAGGACCCCAGACCTCAGATCAGGCAGGACGTGGACCTCGGAGCGTCCCACCAGAGTCTGCAAATTCAGCAACACCAGATTCGAAGGGGAGCCTAGGGTTTCACCAAAACTTGCACGTGAGACCACGTCGTGATTCCTGGACGCCTCCAGCCGTGACTCAGACGAGTGGTGAGGCGGACGAGGGAGGGTATCTCCCTCCAGCTCCACACGTGGGTGGTTTTCACATTTGGTCTCGTGCTCTGGGTGCTCTGCCTAGGAATTTAAATTCTGTTTTAAAGCCAATTCTCTTCATATGCCACTACTTAAAAAAAGCTAAGAAATTCTTCCTGCGGCCACCAAGTATCTGAATTAGTTAGTAGCCAATCTCCACGGTAAAAAGCAAACAAAAATAGTTTTGGAAGCTGCAGACCTATAACGTGACACCCACTCCATCACCTGGGTGCTGTGGTGGGCTCTGGGCTGGCTTTTCCCGTGTGCTGTTCCCGAAAGCTCTAGAGCTGCCTCTCCTTTGAGTGCTGCACACTGAATGTTTGAGGCCTGTTCTCACAGATACAAACATGCATGTGTGCACACGTAGCTGTGCGCACGTGTCTGTGTGTCTGTGTGTGTGTGTGTTGGACCTACTAAAATACTTCGCAAATGAGTCTGATGGAGCAGACCTGAGACAACCAGCTCCTCGTTGGGCTGAAGCCCCTAGTTTGCAGCTTGCAGTTTGGTGCCTTGAGTGGCCTCTTGCTTTCATTCTGTATTTCTGCTGCCCCGTCTTTGCTCTTCTCTTTGACAGCAGCAGCCTCACTTCAATGCCTGCGAATCCTAGTCCTGGCTTTGCACTGGCAAAGTGGGAGGAATGGGGACCATGGTGCCTTCCCAGTAATCCACAATGAGAACGGCCAGATGGGTCCCAGTGCTGGGCTGGTGGAGAGAATTTTTCCATTAACAGGGATCATAAAGAACCCTCGATGTTGTCATTGGTTAACGAATTATGACCCATGCACATGTAAGCAAATGTCAGGGTGAGAAAAGTTGCAATGATAAAGATCTGAACCCAAAACCTGTTCCCACCAATGAAACTCTTACTTTTCATATCTCTTTTGAATTCCGTTCTGTACCCAGGGTCGGGGGGTGGGAAGCTTCTTTCCAAGTATATTAGCTAATTTAAACTGTACTGTGCAAAACGCATTACTGGAAAATGTCCGTAGCCTCCTGTCTACAAAGAACACGGTGCTACGCTCTGGGGAGGGGTTTTGGGAAACCATAATGTGGACTGGGTTCCCCAGCTCCACTCTCAGCAGAAGGCTCCAGTGGAGGGATGGGTCATGGGGCAACCGGGTTCTTCTAACTGCCAAATCTAATATATGGGCTACAATGGCCTCGCCATTTTTTTTTTTTTTTAACTGGGCTCAGCACGTTTGACCTCAAAACGTCCGGGCCACTGTACAGGAGATCAGTGTTCTCCGCTTGAACCCCACTCTGCACGGCACACAAAAATTCTAGTTGTGAACGCAGCCCAAGGAACAGGCTTGTTTACTCTAGGGGAGGACTTCGACACGTGGCAGGCTTTCCTGGTCCATACCCCAAGGGCTATATTTTTGAGCGCTCGGCTCATTTGTGATTCTTAAGCACCCAGCACCTGCATGAAGCAAAAGAGGCCTCTGACAACCTGAAAGTCAGTGCTTTAAAGTTTCTTCCAGAAGAGCCAGGATGCCATTTACTCTTCCCGTGTGGTTCAAGATGAGACCTAGAGAGAATTTGGGAACTTGTGATTTGGGAACTTGTATAGCTAGCTAAGCATCTGTATTTTGGTTCTTGTTAGTAATGAAATGTCCTTAATGGGACTTCTTCAGCAACTAAGGACAAACTGCCTGTTCTCTGAAACCTCCCACAGAAAAGGCAGGGTTCATGGGTCCTACGGTGCACACTCCCTCTGCCACTCTCATCCTCTCAGTCTGGTGATGGCCGTCAACCCGACTTCAAGAGAAGTCTTGCTGGAAATGTTTATAAAACTTTAACTTAATTTCTTTACACTTTAAAGCAAACACCTTTTTCTAAAGAATTGCTTCTGAGATGATTATATAAAATATACACATGCTTTTTTGCAAGTTAAAAAAAATGGAATTAACCACTTTTGACTAGGTAGGTCTTTCTAAAGATTCTTTCAGAAAGCGTTAGCGTTCTCTGCGTTGAAGGGGCAAGCGAGCCCTCTCTTTGTCAGGAAAGAGCGGGGGAAGGCAATGAACTTGATGAACTTCATGTAATCCCCCCGTCTGTGTCCTCCGAGGCAAGCTGTTTTTACAAATCACCTCTTCTGTATGACTGGTCACTGTTTTATCTACTCTTCCTAGGCCAGCCTTGACCTGACTCGATCTTTAAAATTATTTTCTTTGGACAAACCAAGTGTTTGTGAGTAAACCCTACAACTCACTCATTAGTACTCCCTTTGGAAGAATGTTCTATTCAGAAAAAGAGATCATTTCAGGCGTGAGATTTGCTGTGACACCACCTTAAAGTGATAATGTACATTAAGGAAACTAGGCAACTATGCTGTGATGAAAGAAAGAGAAATTTTTACTTTGGCTTAAAAAAAAAAAAAAATCACTCTTTGCATTTGCTGCCCAGGAAGCCATGAGGAGATGGTGATTGTTCTGCTTTGCATATAGATTTTTGTGTTTTTAAGTGGGTGAGTTTCATTTATGGCAAAGTCGAAAGGGGGAGGCGGTCTGTTTCAGCTGAAAGAAATTTCTAAGCAGTATATGTAAACACAGCAAAACTAAACAAATGCAATGATGGTTGGTGTAATGGACTGGCAGTTGTTATCATGAAATAAAATTCTTCCCAAAAGTGTCTTCTCTCAAGAATGAAGACCCCGCGAGTCACTTTCGGACCTCATCCACCAAAGGTAGCGGGAGACACTACTATATCCACTGCCATTCAGAAAGGTGGTGAGCCCCTTAATGACTGTACGTGCCTATGTTTCCTTATCCCATGGAAGAGCAAACAAGTGTCCCCAATATTGATGTTCCTTCTGGGTTCTGGGTACAGACCCGTCCAGTAATAAATGTGTGGTGTCTGTGAGTTGCCGACAATCCTGCATCCAATTCTCTTGGAGTCCTTTCATTTTAAGTTCAGTGGAATGGAATTTTCTTGCAAGTGTCGGAAGACATCCAGTTAGTTCTTCCTTCCCTCCCCTTTCAGAAACATGAAAGTGAATATTCGGAAGAACCGCTGTGTACGAGATGTGTCGTGTCCCCGTGAAAGTGAGTGGGTGTCGGTCTGCGCCCGGCAGGCCACAGACTGGTGTGCAGGGGCAGGGGCGGCCCCACGGCCCCGCGTTGCTGTGCTTAACGGCCCGACCTGCTTCGCGCTCCCGTTGCAAGCAGCACTCGCTCCCCGCCCTGCCCTCCGCGTCACTGCTGTACACTCACCACTCAGTGAATAAAGTGTGTGCTTTATTCTACCCACAGACGCCTCCATGCCGTGTTTCCTTGCTCCTCCGCGCCCTTTAACGGTCTGTCCCATTCGAAGAAATACCGGTCTGACTTTTGATGACCAGCACAAAACCAGAATCAAACCAAAGCCTTAGGAATGCATTTTTAGCCCACAGGAGGCCTGTTGAGAGGGGGAAATGCAACAAATAGCAATGGTACATTCCAGGACTATCCAGTAATTAGACCAAATTGACCAAGTTGGCCAAAGGGAAAATACGTATTTTTTAGAGGGAGAGTGCGTGAGCGTAGGTGGGGTCGGGGAGGGAGAGAATCTGAAGCAGACTCCCCGCTGAGCACAGAGCCTGTCCTGGGGCTCGATCTCACAACCCCGAGATCATGGCCATGAGCCAAAATCAGTAGTTGGACGCCCAACCCACTGAGCTACCCAGGCGGCCCTAAAGGGAAAATATTTAAAAAGAAGCCGTCGGGCTGTGCTGGTCTACCTGGTGTTTGGTTTTGTGACACAGAGCAGTGCCAGTCTCATCATCTGGACAAGAAGGGGGAATTGAAGTTGGAGGACAAGAGCTTGTGAACCACGGCGAGTGGGGGCTACTTACCAGGAAACTGCAGGGCGACGGTAGAAATACATCTTTCAGAGCTTTGACCTCCCCTGCATTATCAGACTTTAGGTAAAGCAATCTCCTAGATTTTGATTTGCATGTTCTCACTGCCACACATTTGCACCTACTGGAACACACGATGTATTTAGACTCGAGATGGCCTATTCTGACCGTAGCCATTCTACAGCGTGTCTGTCAAGCCTGTTGGCTTAGTCAGTTCAGGCTGCTATTAGCAGACTTCCATAGCCTGGATGGCTGGAACAGCAAACATTTCTTACAGTTCTGGAGTCTGGGCAGCCCAAGATCAAGGTGCTGGCGGATCTGGTGTCTGGTGAGAATGTGCTTAGGTTTGTAGACAGCAGTCTTCTGGTCGTGTCCTCACAGGGCAGAGAGAGGGAGCAAGCTCTTCTGTCTCTTCTTGTAAGGGTGCTAATCCCATCATGAGAGCTGTACCCTCATGATCTAATAACTGAAGGCCTTGCCTCCTAATGCCATCCCAGTGGAGATTAGGATTTCAGCATATACATACATCCAGGGGGTGAGGGAGACGCAAACATGCGCTCCGTAACACCTGTCCTGGGGCCCCTCATCACAAAGCCGGAAACAGACTGTGGGGATCAGTGTTCTGTCCATTTTGCAGACAGTTGGCACGTTGGGTTTACTAGTGTCGGAAACGGGTGAGGAGGCCCTGCTAGAGGCCTGTGTTCCATTCACTTCTGTCCCCACCTGCAGCGGTATCACCACTCCGGGCTCTGACGACTGCAGGCCGTGTTGACCGTCAGCCCTTACCTTGAGCTCCCCGTGGCGTTTGCTGCTATGATCACCATTTCACTGAAGGCTGACCCCCTGTGTCACTGAAGTGCTTAGCCCTCACACAGCCGGGTTCACAGCCCAGGGCCCTTCACCAGCTCACGGCTGTCCCTCCCCCCGTGCCCCACCTTCGACTCTGGCCCTCCAGCTCTTCCAAAGCCCTGCGACCTTCCTGGACACACCATGCCCTCTCCTGCCTCTGGAGTGCATTTCTCTCGTACAATGTCCAGTTCTTCGAGGAGGTGGAGAGCGGGAGGATCTGGCCCCAGGGACAGGAGGTAATGGCAACACTGACTGTTTGAAATCAGTCATCCAGAGCTCTTTGGAGTTACCCGTGCGAATTTCCCATGGGCTGCGTTTGCCCTGAATCAAAGAAAAGCCCGAGTTCACACCCTTTCTAAGAGCCTGCCTTGATGAGCCCAGCCCAACCCGCCCCAGGAAATTCTTTGCACGCCTGTGGCCGAACATCATGTGTGACACTACTCAAACTTTGCCCGGTGCCGCTAGCTTGGCGTGTGTTTCTGCTCCTCCGGTGAACTGCGGTAAGTTCTCTGGCGAGTGCCAGGCTTTGTGTGAACCGTGTTTCTCAGGACAGCCCTACAAGACCGGTCCCTGTGGCTCGGCTCTACAGGTGACACCAAAGCTCAGCAACTAATGCAATGTGCCTGATCATCAGCCAGCAAGCCGCAAAACGGACTGCTGAGGCCTATCTTCAGATCCCATCCTGTTCTCTTCTGCGTCTCCATGACCTTCCAAAGGCGAGGACTGCCTCTCCCACATTCCAGATCTCCCGGGGTCCACTGCAGAGCGGAGGTTCTCCCCGTGAGACTGGCCAGTTACCTTCACTAGGCTGCGAGCCCCATCACGGCTGCTAGTTCAAGCAACCTTGGGGGAACTCACTAGCTCTGTGTCTTAGGGCCAGTAATTTCACCTCCCTAGGCCTCAACTTGTTCATCTGCAAAATGGACAGAATACTAATCCCCATCAGAAGACTATTGCTACATTTTAACTCATGTTGAGCACCACACAGTACCAGGGACATAGTAATTGCTCAAGAAACACCAGTGATCTTTATGAAGAGTTATTGAAGATACTCTGAGCCTCAGTCTCCTCATCAGCAAATTAGGAGTGTACCTGCGTCAGGGTACATCCTGGGGTTGTTAGGCTGAATGAAGCAAGGTGGAGGGCTCAGACACAGAGAAGCGTTAGTTACACTGATAGGTGGTTTCAGGGAATGAGGGTTTCTTGGTACTACTTAGTACCACTACTACTACTAAATAGTTTCATCATTCAAGAATTTTAGTTTTCATTCTGGGCTTCTTCTGCCCCAGTCTTTCATAAACACCGCAGCGTGAAAGCAAGCCCACACTTCTTTTATCTGCTTTAATAACAGCCCGCCCTTTGTCCAGTAATACTCGAGGCTGGAGATCCTCTGAAGATGTGCCAGTGAGGAGTGATAACAAATTATCACACAGCAGCTGAGGCCGGCTGTGGGGTCAGACTCGCTGGGGTTGGGGTTCCATCTCCACCAATAATCAGCTGTGGAACTACTGACAATTTGCTTAACTTCTCGAAGCCTCAATTTTGCTTTCTATAGGAGAGGAGTAATAATAGCGACCTCAAAGGGTTATTGCGAGCCTCCGGTAGAACAGGGCCCGACACCATACACGATGCACAGTCATAAGCTTTTATTCAAAAAAAGCCGCTGTCATGTAATGAGGAGCTGTATGTGCCCAGCCCCGAGCTGGGCATATTTTGTGGTTTATCCCACACAGCTCTTTACATTCGCCCTCCACCAGCAACCCCCCCCAGCTCCCCAGCTTCGAGATCAGCATGTAGGCAAGAGTCCTGCAGAGAAGGGCTCAGGTCCCCCCACGGGCGCTGTGGCCAGCCAGGGTGGCAGGCTGCTCGGCTGCTCAAAACTGTAGCATCCCAAGCTGTCAGCTCAGGGTTCAGCTCTTCCCAAGGGTTTTTTTGTTTGTTTGTTTGTTTTTTTAAGATTTTATTTATTTATTTGACAGAGATCACAAGTAGGCAGAGAGGCAGGCAGAGAGAGAGAAAGGGAAGCAGGCTCCCCACTGAGCAGAGAGCCCAATGCAGGGCTCAATCCCAGGACCTTGGGATCATGACCTGAGTTGAAGGCAGAGGCTTTAACCCACTGAGCCACCCAGGCGCCCCTTCCCAAGGGGTTTCGAAGCGGTGGGGCCCCAGTGCTTCCGGGGTCAGGAGGATCTCCCTAAGCTGCCCGAGGAATCCTTTAGAAACACCATCTGTGGAAGAGCTGAGACTGCTTTTCATGAAAGATGCCTTTGCTTCCAGAAAGATCTTTCTATTATTTCAAAACAACCAAGGCAGCAAAGGCTGAGCTGCCAGTCCTTACAGTATTGGGGCATATTTCCTCGGTTCCAGAAAGCCACCAGGCCTACTCAGTCCCTCCTGCCCATCGCGGGAACGGGGTTCCTGCTCTCTGCAGGGCCAGCCCTGCCTGGGTGTGTCGCCAGCCCTGCCCTTTTGGACGCGCTCATTGTTGGCCGGAAAGCGCTGGGAAGGGTGGGGACTTGGCTCTGGCAGCTTTTGAGAAAGCCCAGGGTGGTCAAAGGACTAGTGCCCAAAACTTCTGGGAATCCCAACCCTGTGCTTGAGAACCTGCCTCCACGCCCTAAATTTCCTACCCACTCCCAACCCCCTCCCGTGGTAGGCCAGGACTCTTGACAAAGAGTCAGAACCTTCCCCCTTCCACTCCTACAGCCCTCAGGGGTGGGCAGTAGTGGGTCAGGGCCCTGGAGGAGGGGTAATGTGTCTACATTTAGTTTACTTTCTAATCTCAACTGGATAAAAATGCTCTCTGGGCCCCGCCATTGCCATTGTGCCAAGTACAATGGCCGCCCCTAGAGAGGTTTTTTCCATATTTATTTGTGCTTGTCCCCCTGCAGCTGCGTCTTAACTCAGCCCTTTCCCTCAGAAAAAAAGACAAGTAGTCTTGGGAAAATTTCTCCTCCAAAGCAGAGACAGTTTCTGCTTTGCCCTAAGCATGTTTTAGTGGCGGGACCTCCCGGAACATCCCTGAGGGCCTGGAGGCCGGGCAGAGCCTTGGGCGGCTTCCAGACACAGAGTTTGGGAATCTGACTCAGGTATAGGAGACCGGATGGTAGGGAGAGGGTGGAGGGTGGCAGCAGCGGACAGTCGGTGATGGCCTCTGGAACGCCAGGTACCGGCCTAAGTACTTGGCGAAGATTAGTTCATTTCGTCTGCAGAGGGTAAGCCCGGGACGGGGAGAGGCCCCCTGGCAGGTGGGTGGGCTTCTAACCCCTCCCATCAGGTCCAAAAGCCCCGTTCCTCCGAAGGCTGTCACAGCTCTCTGGGGGTCTCCGAAAACCAGGCTAGCGTGTGGTTTTCTAAGGATTTGCCAGAAGGACCATCTTTGCAAAGACAAATACCAGCCTCTCTCGGCAAGGTGGAGCCTGGCCAGGAATAACAACGCTTTGTTCTAAACTGGACACATGTTGGCACAGAAAGAGTAGGTCCTTTCGTTCCTGCTTTTGTGTTGGAACATACCTCTCGTAATGAAAGCTAGAAAATGTTCATGGCCGTTACTTCTCATCAGATAGGAGCAAAAATCTGCTGGATTCTCCTGGGAGCTTTTTGTTTTCGTTTTGGTTTGAATAGAACCATTTCTAATGTCCTCCACATAAAAACAGGGTGTTTCAGACCATTCACAGTAAATTGCTAATATTTATTCATCATTAATCAAATGGCTTCTGCCGAGTGTTCACCTCTGGGTGCATTAGCAATGATCCCCATGCTGCTGGTGGGTGAGGGGTAACCCTAGCGATGCAAATCAGAGGTTGCCTGATTTGTCCAGGCTCCCTCGGCTCCCTGTGGGAGCAGCCAAGAAGGCTGGGCCCAGGTCTAACTACGAAGCTCATGTTTCTGTGCACGAGGAGATTCTGATTTGGTAGATCTCGGGTGGGAGCTGAGAAGCCGTATCTTTAAACAAAATTGGAAAGCTTCCGTGGGATTCTTGATGGATCCACCAGGTTTGGGAACCTCTGCCCCGCACCTGCTCCTCATGACATAGTCTCAAGTCAAGAGCAGAGCCGGTCTGGGACTAACCCGAGCATCTGTCACCAGGCTCAGTCACTCCCTGTCCCTCCTAATTCATGGAACCAGCAGTCAGACAAGGCCTGGCAGTTTGCCCTTGCAGAGAGGCCCAGGGTCCCCAGCGGCCTCCTACAGAGTCACCAGCATCGCCCTTTAGCACCCCTGGAGCCCAGCCCTCTGAGCAGATGACTTCAGAATCAGCTCAAATGTCACCTCATTTGCAAGAAGATTAAGAAGATTGTCTCCATTGAAAGAGAGAAGCCCGAGATGAGAGAGAACCAGTCAGCCTCACTGGTGCTGAAAGGGAAAACAATCTGTTGGCATTTGTTCTCCCTTTCTCTGCCCACAACTGTAAGAAAACTCCGAATGTTGAAAAACGGCCTAGCAATCTTGCTTTTTTATCAGATGACTTATTTTTTTCCCCCCGCAATGTGCTCACTGTTTCTTCAGCCTATTATGTGTCAGCAGGGGAAGTGGAAAGAACTCCAGGGTTAAGTTTTCTACTGAGACAGGCCCTCCAAGGAAATTTGGTAACTGCCTTCAGGGCCTGGCTGGAGCGGGAGTGAGAATCAGGAAGCCAGGAGTTGTGATGACAAATTCTTCTTTTACTTGAAAGCAGTCATTTTTATTTATTTATTTTAAGTGATCTCCACACCCAACGTGGGTCTCGAACTCCCAACCCTGAGATCAAGAGTTGCGTGCTCTACTAGCTGAGCCAGCCAGACGCCCTCTAGTTGTTTTTGTTTTTAAACTTAATACATGAAAGCATCAATAGTGGGTTGAAATAGTGAACCCCCGATAGATATGTCCACCCAGAACCTCAGAATATGCCTTTATTTGGAATAAGGGTCTTTGCAGATGTAATGAAGGCAAGGATCTGGAGACAAGATCATTCTAGATTCGGGTGGGCCCTTACAAGAGACCAAAAAGAAGACACAGAGGGTTGCCCGGGTGGCTCAGTTGGTTAAGCGTCTGGTCATGATCCCAGGGTCCTGGGATGGAGCCCCACGTTGGGCTCCCTGCTCAGCAGGGTGCCTGCTCCCTCTGCCCCTCCCCCTGCTCGTGCTCTCTCTCCCTGTCTCTCTCAAGTAGATAAATTTAAAAAAGACAAAGACACAAAGATACACGCAAAGAAGCCCATGTAAGGACAGAGGCAGAGATCCTACGTATGTGGACACAAGCCCGGGATTACTGGGAGCCACCTGAAGCTGGAAGACGAGGGAATCTTCTAGAGCCTTTAGTGGGTGCACGGCCCTGTCCACACCTTGGTTTGGGACTTCTGGACTCTAGAACTCTGAGAGAATAAATTTCAATCTGGGGTCCTTGAATGGAGAAGTTTCCTTCCCTCCTCCCTGTGTAGCCCAAAAGCAGATGTTATGTGAAAACTCACATTTCGGGGGGAAAGTGCAATGAGTGGAACGAAAGAGGGGAACGAGTGAGAAGTGGCCCTGGGAGCTTGGCCCCTATCTTTCCACTTTTGGGTTCATACATCATTTCCCATTGCTACTTTCTACCTGAATGTGTTTCAGGTTTTAAAAATCTGTCAGAGCACTTTGGTTGGTCGTACAACCCCTGTAATCCTGGTTTCTGGGTAAAGTGATAAACACTGTTATAAGAAGGTCACCTAGGATGAAATAACCTCCTGGAAGTCTGAACCACCAGGAGCTGGTCAAGTGGCTGGTGCGGAGTAGGCGTACAGTGTACAGGGCTTGTTGAATGACTCAAAATGTTTTTACTAGTTGTGCTAACATCCCTTTATTCTCAATGGCATAAGCATCCCTTAGCCATGCTAAGATCTGTTCTTAAAATTTCAGTAACATCTAGGGGCGCCTGGGTGGCTCAGTGGGTTAAAGCCGCTGCCTTCGGCTCAGGTCATGATCCCAGCGTCCTGGGATCGAGCCCCGCATCGGGCTCTCTGCTCAGCAGGGAGCCTGCTTCCTCCCTTCTCCTCTGCCTGCCTCTCTGCCTACTTGTGATCTGTCTGTCAAATAAATAAATAAAATCTTTAAAAAAAAAAATTTCAGTAACATCTATTCGGTATCTAAAGGGAGAAATGAGATGCCTGGTGTTGTGGGAAATAGGAACGTGAATCCAATCAGGGGCGGGGCTAGGGTGGGTCACGTGAGGGGCGGGGCTCGCAGCCCCAGGAGAGCTTCCTCCTCAGGATCGTGCACCTGCCAGCCCAGAAAAGACACAGTTCCAGCTCTCGGCAAGCTGAGAGACTGGAGAACAGCGCAGAGGAGTAACCCGTAGATTAGACCCGGGGCCCAAAGCAGATGGAACGTTCACAAGCTATAAAAGGAAATTAAAACAGACCAAAGACCTAAATGTAGACCCTAAACCTATAAAATTTCTAGGAGACAATTTTCATGACCCCGAGTTAGGCAAAAAGTTCTTAGATAGGGCACTAAAAGGATGATCCGTAAAATGTTAAAAAGTAATAAATGGAGAACTTCTGCTTTTCGAAAGCTATCTTAAAGAGAGTGAAATCACAAGCCTCAGCTGGAAAGAAATACTTGCAAATCACAGATCTGATGAAGGACTGGAATCCGGACTCCGCGAGAATTCGAATATACCGAATGGCGGTGATTCCCACCCGCCGGGATTCCCACCCGCTGTTGGCTGGGATGCAAAATGCAGCAACCGCTTTGGAAAAGAGTTTGACAGTTTCTTCTAAAATTAAACATACAGCTATCCCATGACCCCCGAATCCCACTGCTAGGTGTTTGTCCAAGTAAAAAAATCTCGGTTCCCGTAAAAACTTGTACATAAGTATTTATACCGACTTTGTACAAATTGCCAAACATCCCAAATGTTCTTTACCTGGGGAGGGGATAAGCAGCTAGGATGCATCCCCACAGTGGGACAGTACTGAGCGATAAGGAGGAATAACACGGCAGCAGCACTGGGGAGGCGAAAACGCCTTGTGGGAATCGAAAGAGGAGTCAGAGTCAAAAAGTTACATAATGTCTGATTAGGTCTGTATGATGTTCTAGAAAAGGTGAAACTCTAAGGGACAGAAAACCACAAATCAGAGGCTTCTAGGAGACAGGGGAGGGGACGGGTTGACTACAAAGGGGCATATGGAAATTTGGGGGGTGGTGAAATGTTCTGCTTCTTAATTCCGAGTCTCAGAGCTGTGAGCTCAAGCCCCACGCTGGGCGTGGAGCCTACTTTAAATCAATCCATCCATCCATCAATCCTTACCGAACTGTACACCCAAAAAGGTGAATTTTGTTTTGTGTAAATTATACCTTAATTTTTAAAAATTCCCCCCAAAAGACCGAAAAGCAGTTCAAGTCCACACATTTTCAATGACAATACTTTCGTATTGGGATCTGGGAGATGTTGTAAAAGAGATGTGATCCCTATCCAATTGTGAGAGGCTGATAGCCTTGCTAGGACGTTGACACGGTGCTAAGCCCTTGAGATAAAATTGTGAGCAAACAGACATTGATCTAATAACCCCACAAATATAAAGGAGGGTACAAGTGTGTGAAGAATTACTTCTGATTAATTCCCAATTAATTCTAGAATGTCAGCAAAGCCTCCTCTGGGGAAGGCTTCTCTTTGATTTGCTTGGACTGAGCACGAGCTGCAGTGGGGTGCAGGACGGGGCAGCTGAGGGCGGAGCAAAGGATGACTGGTAAGTTTCTGGATTGCGCAACACCGTAGGTGGCACACCAGTCGTGTACTTTGGAGAAGGAGCAGATTTGGGGCGGGGAGGAAGACCATGAATTCAGCTTAGGAATGAGAGTTACGCTACAGGAAACAACACCTGATTAAGGGCAAAACTATGCAGTGGGCCCAGTAGAAATGAAACCATGTATCCACATGAAACCTTGGACATAAAGTGTTTATAGTGGCATTATTCATAATAGACCAGAAATGGAAACAACTCAAGTGTCCATCAACTGTGGAGTGGATAAATAAAATGTAATATATCCATACAGTGGAATATTATTTAGCAACATAAAGGAATGAAGTACTGATATTTGCTACCACGTGGGTGAACTTGGAAACATTATGTTAAGTGAAAGAAGCCAGGCACAAATGGAATGGAATGGTCTTCAAGAATATTGTATTATGGGACATTTCCAGAACAGGCAAATCTATTGGGTTAGAAGATAGTTTCGTGGTTGCCCAAGACTGGGGCATGGGGAGAATAGGTTGACTGCTAAGGGGTATGAGGGTTCTTTTCATAAAGTGATGAAGATTTTTTTTCTTTTTTTTTTTTTTAAGATTTTATTTGTTTAAACAAAAAAGATTTTGTTTGTCAGAGAGAGAGAGAGAGAGAGAGAAAGCACAAGCAGGGGGAGAGACAGGCAGAGGGAGAAGCAGGCTCCCTGCTGAGCAAGGAGCCCGATACAGACTTGATCCCAGGAGCCTGGGATCGTGACCTGAGCCGAAGGCAGATGCTCAACCGACTGAGCCCCCCAGGTATTCCCAGTGAAGATGTCCTAAGATTAATTGTGATGATGGCTGCACAACTCTGTTACTATGTTAAAAACCACTACACAAAACACTTTGAATGGGTGACTTACATGATATACCAGTTCTACCTCAATGAAACGGCTTTTTAAAAAGGAAGAAAAATCCATATGAAGATGTTTTAGATGTTTTATTTAGAATATTGAAATCTAGAAATCACCCAAACAGCCCTTCATGGAAGGATGGTTATAAAAATTATGACCTATCAATAAGCTAGAATTTACAAAACAATTAAAAACCCATCCAATGACAAGGAAGGGCAATTAACTTAGAGAGCTGTAAGTAAAGTTTATTTTATGCAGTGGAGAAAGATGCAATGGATTTGAAGAAGAGCAGAGAAGAATGAGATCCAGCCAAGTGTCAGCTGGAGAGGCAGGAGGGTGGGAGGCTGGCAGAGATAGAAAGCGGGAACAAGGACAGTGCATGTTCAGAGTTCGGACCCAAAAGGCTGTGTCAGAAGCGGTTGGGTTGGCTTTTTCCCTGGTAGGGAACGGACAAGAAGCTTAGGCAGGTTGGATGTACATTTATGGCTCAGGGTGAGGAGTGTTGAATTTGGTTCTATGTGTATGGAGGAAGGCATTGGTAGAAAAAGAGATTTCTAAGTTCTTAGCTCTTTCTTCCTTCTGTTCCTTCACCACTGCCCCCCAAAACTGAGAACTTCTGAATGCACCCACTACCATTTTGTGCACTCCCTCAATGCCAGGTATTATGCTCAGTTTTTGCGTGCTTCAGCCCAGCATCCTTACGATGTGTTTATGAAGTATTATCATTCCCATCTTGCGCATGAAGAACTATGCCCAGTGGTGCCCACACTAAATGATGGTGCTGGGACTCCATTCTGGACACTCCAATCTTCAGCCGGCAGCACATGGTGTTTTGTTTTGTTTTGTTTTGTTTTGTTTTGAAACAGGGTCCATGCCCAACATGGGGCTTGAACCCATGACCCTGAGATCAAGAATCACATGGCTCTACTGACTGAGCTAGCCAGGCGCCCCTCGGACGTGTTGGCAGCAAGACATGGCCCCGCTCACCAAAACCTTTCTCAGAGCTTCCCAAACTGTCCCACCTTTCCAGCAACCCTAGAGGAGGCCCAGCTGTGGACGAGACCAGGGATTCTAGGACCTCACCACGTTGGTGTTCCAAGTTATTGTGTGAATTAAGCACTAATAGTGTGTGGTAGAATTAGAATGCTGCCAGCAGCCCTCGGTCCACAAGTCAAACACACTTGCAACTTCGTTCCCTGGAAGGTCCAAGTTGCCACACCCTTATGTGTTAACAGATTATTCTTTTTCTGAGGAAATTGCTCCTCAAATGCATTAATAATAATACTAATAATTAGTAATAAAAGATTGTTGTTCCTTGCCATCTAGGACCTGCCTGTGCTTGGCTCCCAAACCCCACACCATGATCCCTTTTGTTCTGGGACTTTCCATAAACCATACTTGAATTACACTTAAAATTCTTACCGAGTGACAGGGCGAGATCCCCAGACACTGTATGATTGTAGTGGCCGGGTTTCAGATGTTCTGCTCTGCTAGAGGCTTCTCTGTAAAGGGTTCCCATTTCCATTCTCTCAGTTGTCTCTGCCAGAAGAAATCTCGGCTACCTGAGGCTGTTTGCAAAAGGATGTTGAGAAGCTGCATTAATCATTCTCTTCTCTCTCTTTCCCTCCTTTGTCTTTCCCTTTCCCTCCCCCTTAAGTATTTTGATTGTGAAAGAAAAACAAACACAACTGTGTGATCCAGCCTGGGCACTGAAGCGAACCCATTGTAACACGGTGTTCAAAATACTGGGAGACCGGCCATGACCCCTTTTGCAGGATGAACTCGCCGTGACGATTTTGTTCCAGAATTTACCAGCATGGAATCTTCTACACACATTATTGTGGGCCCCATAAGACGGCAAAGTAATGTGCAGCCATCAGCCGAGAAAGGGAAATACCACTTCCTCAGGCTGGCTGACTATGAGAAAGGAGAGAACAACTTCTTTAATTCTTGCCTCCTCCCTTTGTGGATTTGTGGTCCTGGCCCCCCTGGTGTCGGCATCACTTGGGAGCAAGCAGAGAAATGCAGAAGGTTGGAAAACAAATAAATAAATGTTTACATTTTAAAGAGAAAGAGAGAGAGAGAGAAATACAGACTCTCCGGTCTCACCCTAGACTTAGTGAATCAGAACATGAATGTGACCAAGACCCCCAGGTGAGTCCCATACATGTTAATGTTTGACTGGCCGTGGCTCAGTAGTCTGAAAGAAAACCACAGACCCAAAATGGAGTCACTGACGCTAAGGCCCCACGTCAGCAAACCAAGACTTTATACCTAACCTAACAGCAGTCTCAACACCACCACCCCTGTCCCCAGGAATGTAACCTTTAACCAATCAACATGGAATTTCCTGGTCAGCACCAGGAAATTTTCTGATAGACCCCATCTTTTCCCCTTAGGAGGGCAACCCTGCCTAAAACAATACATTCTTTGCTAATAATTTCCTTTTCTCACTCCCTCTCTGCTTTAAAACCTTTACTTTTCTATAGCTCAACAGATATCCTTTCTGTTTGCTAGATGGGACGCTGCCCAGTTCGTGAATCGTTCGATAAAACCAATTTAATCTTTTAAATTATTCAGCTGAATTTTTTGTTTAACAGAAGATTAGGCTCTTTTGCCAGTAACGATGGAGTTTCTGGTTTCCCCTTCAAGGACCCTGAAGGGCCTTGTGCTCTCTCTTATCTGACAAAGCACCTGGTGCCACGGCTCAGTGGGGGGCGGAGCCCTGAGTGGGGGCGGTGGGGGGGGGGGAATGACAGGTTGAAATCCTAACATGGGTTCCAGTCCTTGGCACTGACTAGCACCCTTCTGTGTGTTGAATGATGACAGAAACAGCTGGTAGCCCTGTTTGAGGGGAAAGTAATTTTTATTCCCATTTGGCTGAGAGGAAAACTGGGGTCCAGAAAGGTTAAGTACACAACCCAAAGTCACCCAGCTAGACAAGGGTACAGGAGAGAGTCTAGCCAGAACCTATATGCCAGTGTTTCGATTTTTAAAAACAAATTTTTAAAGATTTTATTTATTTGAGAGAGAGAGAGATCACAAGTAGGCGGGCAGGGGTGGGGGGAAGCAGGCTCCCTGCTGAGCAGAGAGCCTGATGTGGGGCTCCATCCCAGGACCCTGAGATCATGACCAGAGCCAAAGGCAGAGGCTTAATCCACTGAGCCGTCCAGGCGCCCCAGTGTTTTGATTTTTATTATCACTGTCTTCCAGGAGCCTTTTTAGGCATTTTGTCCTAATTGCTCCCAGTGATATTATGATTCATAATAAGAAATAAATCTTTGGTCTGAGTCCTGTTTCTGGTACTCATCTCCTGATGAAATCCCTTGGAATTTCTTAAGTGTTAAGAATGATCAAGGTGGGGGCACCTGGGTGGCTCAGTGGGTTAAAGCCTCTGCCTTTGGCTCAGGTCATGATCTCAGGGTCCTGGGATCGAGCCCCGCATAGGGCTCTCTGCTCAGCAGGGAGCCTGCTTCCTCCTCTCTCTCTCTCTGCCTGCCTCTCTGCCTACTCTGTCTGTCAAATAAATAAATAAAATCTTTAAAAAAAAAAAAAAAAGAATGATCAAGGTGTCCGGATCCGTACATGCTCCTTTGAACCACACCTGACTTCCTGTTTCTGCCCTGACTTTTGAAAAGCACCCGAGGGTGGGGGCTGGTTGCCCAGGGAACCAACCTGGGATTGGCAGCCTGGAGTTTGCAGTCCCACCCTCCCGAACTGGGGACAGCGAAGAGGGATTGGAATTTGAATGGATCACTGGTGACTAATGATTTAATCAACCTTGCCTATGTCATGAGGCATCCAGAAAAACCTAAAAGAAGTGATCTCTCCGACGAGCTTCCAGGTTGGTGAAGACGTGGAGACTGGGGGAGAGTGGCGCGCCTAGAGCTTCCAATCCCCTTTCCGAAACCTTGCCCTGGGCATCTCTCCCATATAGCTGTTCCGGAGTTAGATCTTCTTATGATAACCCGGTAATCCAGTAAGTAAAGTGTATCTCTAAATGCTGTGAGCTGCTCCAGCAAATTAATCAAACCTGAGGAGGTCTTTGGACCCACCAACCTAGAGCTGATCGGTCAGAAGCACAGGTGACAGACAGCCTGAACTTGGGATTGGCAACAGAAGAGGGAATGGGGCTCAGGGCAAGCTTGTAGGACTGAACCCTTAACCTGAGGGATCGGATGCTATCTCCAGGTAGATATTGTCAGAATTAAGATGAACTGTAGGATGTCCAGCTGGTGTCTGAGGATTCCTTGCTGCTGTGGGCAACTCTCCCTCACCCCATACACATTGTAATTGTGGCCAGGATCTTACTCCTCCATGAAATTTTAATGCCACAGACACACTTTATATCTGTTTATATTCTCTCTGCGTGTGTTTATGTAAGTTTTTTTTTTTTTTCACTCTCCCTGTAGAACCAGCTTTTGTGCTCTTGGGGATACAATCACTCTTATGGAGAATGCCTCCATTTTTTCATGAATGACATGTGGACACTTACTATGTGCTTGGCTGTCTTTATAGTGAGGAGTTGGTGTCTGAGGCTCTGGAAAGCCTGGTTTTGAGTGGAAAAACGGGGGGTTGGGGTCTTGGCCAGATGCAGTCATGTTATGCCCGAGATGTCGCGTCTGAGAGACCACCAAGGAAGCCAAGCACCGATGCGATCACACGAGGGTTTATTTGACAAGCTTAAGTTTGGGCCCAAGTATACCCGGCACGGCGGAGCAGGGACTTGGACCCCGAGCTTAGTTAAGGAAGGGGTATTTACGGGTTCCTGTTACTAAAGCAGGGTGGGGATTCCTGGAACCAAAACAGGGTGGGGGTTCCTAAAGCAGGGTGGGGGAAAGTTCAGCCCTTGGGCACAGGGGTCTGAGGTGGCTGCCGGAGCTAAGATGGCTGTACTTATGCTAAGGCTAAACCTGAGGTGGGATGGCCTTGATTTTCTCGGCCTCCACAGTAACATCTCCCGTCATGCAGGAAACAGTTGAGGCCTTGGGTTTCTTCTTAGCACAGTGGCTGCTGCAGGAAGAGCCGTGGACCATGAGTCAGGAGACCCAGAGCCCCGCCCCAGTCCCACCACTACCTGCTCACGTGCGTGGCTCTGGGTCATTCCATTTCTCAGCATTTCCATTTCCAGCCTTGAAACTGAGGGGTTTGAACTAAACTGGCCCTTTTAAGGGGAAAAAAAAAAAAAAAAAAAAAAAAACCAACCCTGCTGTGCCTCCAAGGGGAAGCAGATGGGTGAGCTAGAAACAGCACACAGGACCTATCAGGGAAGCATCTCAGATCAGGGTTACAAAGGTGCCCCCGGTGTCTTCCAGATGGCCCTGCCCTTCGCTCCCACCTGCGACAGGAATTGTTTGGGCAGGAGCCTCATTTTTTCTTTGATACTAAGAAAACCTTATTTCAAAGAGAGTTCATGATGTTGTAATAATGTCGTATGTGGCTATCCTTACCGTGGGGAGCAGTGAGTAATGTGTAGACTCGTCCAATCACTGTATTGTATACCGGAAACTCATATGACCTCGTATGTCAAAATATTTCAATTTTTAAAAATCTCGTTTCTGCAAGTTTGGGCCAATCTCTAAATAAGTTCTTCCCACTTCCACCCTTTCCCCCCAACCAATGACTCTGGGGGAAAAGACATAAAATCCCACTCCATCCATCCAACCACTTGAAAGGGACTCAAGAAGAGTGCACGAGGGAGCTGGAAGAAGTCGCAGCCAGGCGTGGCAGCCAGGAGGCCGTGGTGGTCTGAAACCCAGCTCCAGGGCTGGTGGGAGCCCGGCCGCGCTGGATGGAGGAGGACAGAGGCCGAGCTGCTCTGGCTGGTGGGGCACCCAGGCAGCCACAAGAGACCTCCGGGAGCGCCCTCCACCCCCCGCCCCCCTCCACTGACGGCTCAGTACCAGTCTCCAGGGAAGCAGCTACCGCAAGTAGCTGGTGACTCAGTGTGAGTGGCTGTCAGCCTGCAGCGGGGTCCCCAGACCCACGACAAACCCCTAAACCCAGACACCTGAGGGTTGCCAGTCCTGGCTGGCCACCAAGGGACCTTTCCTGAGTTCCTGCTCACAGGATCCTGGAGCCTGTTTGGAGAAGTAAGACCTGGAAAGATGGTCATTCTTTTCTGTTATGGAAGGAGAAGTGAATCTCAGGGGGAAGTGTTACAGGATTTTGAGAATCCTCTCAATCCTTCAGTACTTTCAGGACATGCTGGGAAGCCTGGCTGGAGGAGGAAGCTTGCTGAGCTGGGTCTGGAAGGGGAAGGACCAGCCAGGACTCTGCTGGGGGCAGGGGAGCTGCAGGGAGGTGGGGGGAGAGGGCATTGTGCTAGGGGAAGGGCAGGAAGTGCTCTCTGTTTCCAGGCATGAATGAATGATTCCTCTCCAAGGTCTTGTCTGGGGACTCCGAGGAACCTGTGGGGCTGCCGGTTCTGGTCCATCTGCATTTTTGCCCGAGCCTCGTGTGGGAAGTAGTGATCTTCGCAATCACAAGAAAAGTGAGCAAAGACAATCAAGGAAGGGAATCCAAGATCAAGACCCTGGCAACTGCCCAGACACCAGAATTCTGGCAAACTGCGGTGGCGCTGTGTGACTTGCGAGGGATGACCCGGGGTTGGACTCCCCAGGGAGAACAGGCAGCTGAGCCCTGAGGAGAAGCAGATGGACACTGGGCTTGAGCACCGATGCCAACCTCCCACCGCTGGTCTCCCTGGGCAGGCGCTGGCATCGCTCCCGGTTACCGCATTCTTAACATCAGGTCACACAGTTGGATTCGCTGTTGATTCCAAGTTTCCAAACAGCCTGGAAAGAGTCTACGTTGATGGATTCAGAATCATGGCAGGAAAGGGGCAGGAAAGGGGAGCCAAAGGGCCTGGAAGTGGGCTGGGCAACACGTTAGGCAAAGACGAAAGGGAGGTGAGGAAGGAAAGACAGAACAAGGATACATGTGTCTCCTGAGTTACAGGAATTCTGGGTGGGAAGATGACTGGGGAACTTGTCCTTTCCATCTCCCCAACCCCAACTTACTGGACAGAAGCCCCTACAGAGAATTGGAGACCTCTGCTGGTTAACTAAGCTGTCAGATTTCAGGACGAAAGTGAGAAAGGGGATGAGGGAGCCAATCCTTGGTCCCTCCTGGAGAGTAGGGTGTGGGGGTGGCACACCAACATGTGGAGGGTGGTGGGGGCAGCAGCAGCAGCCGGCGGGCATCCTACTGTGGAAGAGCAAAGGGGGAACCTAGCTGGCACTGCAGAGCTTTGAGAAGAGAGCACAACCTTCATACAGAGTTAGGAAACCCAGCAGCCCTGCCCACCTATGGTCCTAGGGTCCAAAGTGGGGACAGAACACTCAGGCCACAGGAGGGGAACCTTGGACTCTGGGCTGTGAGCTCTTGACCCACAGTGTGGCCTGGACAAGCATACTCATTCCTGGAGTCGCTGCCCTCCCTGCATGAAAGGAGACGTCTTAGGTCCACTACCCCCCAAACTGACCTTCCTGGACTCTTTGATCTTTAATTATGTAGGTCTTTAGAGAGTCACCTTTCATTTACTCTACCTCATAGGAGTATTGTAAAGAAATGTCTAAGAATAAAGAGCCTCTTTACATGAACTAAATCATTAGGGAATACTGACCAGAATAGACGGGGGGTGTTTCTTGAGGCTGAAATTTCTCTAGAAGTACAGCTAAAAGTGAGCGTCCTCACCTCTGTTCGTAGGCCCATAACCGTTGGCTGTGCCAGCTGGGCCAGGAGGTGCGTCAGTGGTGCCCATGTTTCTTTTCCCTGTTGTCACCTGCTGTAGGTTCTGGAGCAATGCTCAGCTCAGAGGGTCACCCAGGAGCCCCTCCCCACCTGCTCCCTTGCTCTCCTCTCCTCCATCTATCTACTCCCCTTCCTGTCAGCGTTTCCTTTCTTTCTTGAAGCCAAATATTTATTGTTATTGTTGTTGTTTTTCTG
Organism: Martes martes; assembly: GCF_963455335.1. Classification (NCBI taxonomy): domain Eukaryota; kingdom Metazoa; phylum Chordata; class Mammalia; order Carnivora; family Mustelidae; genus Martes; species Martes martes. Next base: position 15,840,902 of record NC_137902.1, read on the forward strand.
GAGTGTTTCAAACATGCTGGCCAGAAGGTTCAGTCACCTGGGTATTCAATGAACACTTCCATGTTCAAGAGCCCAGACCCGTGTTTCCTCAAGTGTAACACTGAGAGGATCGGACCCCCCACCAGCGGCCCTCCCCCTGTAATATCAAACACACGCATGGAGCGGCCATTCAGATTTAAGAAACGTTCACTTTATGCCATACTGACTTCAGAGTCTTAAAAAAGGAAAGACCCCCACTCAGATGGAAATTAAAAAAATAGGAAATAATAATTGTTGGAGAAAACGTGGAGAAACGAGCCCTCGTGCATTGCTGGTGGGAAAGTAAACTGGTGTGGCCGATCCGGAAAACGGGATGGTAGAATTGAAAGCAGGGACCTGAACAGCTTTTCTACATCAACGTTCATAACAGCATTATTCCCAGCAGCCAAAAGATAGAAACAACCCAAATGTCCATCGATAGATGAATGGATAAACAAAATTTGATATATACAAACAGTGAAATATTGTTCAGCCTTAAGGAATGGAACTCTGATACATGCTACAACATGAATTAATCTTGGACATTACACTAAGTGAAATACACCAAAGGACAAATACTGTGTGTAATTCCATTTATATGAGGTACCTGGAATAGTCAAACCCATAGAGACAGAAAGGAGAATAGTGGTTACCGGGGGGGGGTAGGGATAGGGATTTATTATTTTACTTTATTTTTTAAAAAGATTTTATTTGTTTTTTTGACAGACAGAGATCACAAGTAGGCAGAGAGGCAGGCAGAGAGAGAACGGGAAGCAGGCTCCCCGCAGAGCAGAGAGCCCGATGCGGGGTTCGATCCCAGGACCCTGGGATCATGACCTGAGCTGAAGGCAGAGGCTTTAACCCACTGAGCTACAAAGGCGCCCCACTTTATTTTTTTCTAAAGAGAGAGAGAGCGTGCACGAACAGAGAGAGCACAAGCAGCGGGGAGTTGCAAGCAGAGGGAGAGGGAGAAGCAGGGCTCCCTGCCGAACAGGGAGCCCAATGCGGGACTCGAACCCAGGACCCTGCGATGTTAACCTGAGCCAAAGGCAGATGTTTAACTGACTGAGCCACCCAGGTGCCCCAGGGATTTATTATTTAATGGAGAGTGCTGCAGATCAGAATGATGGAAATGTTCAGGAGATGGATGGCGGTGATGGCTGCATAACATGAATGTACTTAAGGTCACTGTGCTGTGCTCTTAACAACGGTTAAAATGGTCAATTTTATGGGTATTTTATTGCAACAGCAACCAAAAAGAATTAATTCATCCCTTCAAGGCTTGGTTCAAATGGTACCTTCCTCCTGCTTCATCCCACCCCATGTCAAACCACATCTGATACGTTCTTTGGTAATTATTTGTCTCATCAGTGTGAACCAGAGAAGACATTGTGTGTGTGTGTGTGTGTGTGTGTGTGTGGTTTCCTTTTCATAGAAACCCCAAGAGGGAAAAAATGGAAAAGTCATTCATTCATTCATTCAACAGGCATGATGGAGCACCTCCTGTGTAGGGGTTGCTGTGTCAAGCTCGTGAACAGAGGATCGACACAATATAACACAGAGGTCTACAGTGTGAGTTGGGACAGACAGAGCAGGACTGGGGCGGTGGGGGGGATGTGGAGGCTGATGGGGGCGGAGCTGTCCTCAAAGTAGGTGCCTTCTGAGCTGACTTTTGAAGAGTGACTAGGTTGGGGCGCCTGGGTGGCTCAGTCGTTAAGCGTCTGCTTTTGGCTCAGGTCTTGATCCCAGGGTCCTGGGATCGAGCCCCAGCAACCGGCTCCCTGCTCAGTGGGAAGCCTGCTTCTCCCTCTCCCTCTCCCTGTCCCTGTGTTCCCTCTCTTGCTGTGTCTCTGTCAAATAAATAAATAAAATCTTTTTTAAAAATGCAGAGAGGCTAGGGATGAAGTACAGGATAGCGGCTGGGATGGCTTGTGATCAGACATGACAGCCACAGAAAGCTTGGGTGGGGAAGTCAGGTCGGAGATGTCTCTCCAGTCTGACTGGCTTGGGCTTTGCCCGGAGGTGACCTTGGGCAATTACTCAAGTTCTCCATGTGTGAAAGCGGGGACAAAAGTATCTGCCTGGATCATAACAAGAATTAAACACGATGAATTCTGTAAGGCAAGTCGTCACCCCCCCTCACTGCATCAGCGGGAGAAGCCCCCTTGTGGCCGAAGAAATGTCTCTGCGGCCAAGAATCTTGGGGAAACCTTGTGCCGTTCGGTTGTGTGTCCTTCAGCCATACGTTCAGAGGGCCCTGTGTACCCCCACCCTAGCTGAGCTCGGTGGGAACGCCCACCACCTAGACTGCAGGGTGGGGTCACTCGATTTGGTTTCAGGACTGTCTGCATCTGTCCATCTCCGACGCTGTGGGTCTAGGCTGGGGTCAGTTAGAGCACCCAGAGGGTTGAGAACGAGTCGGACACCAGATCTTCTGATCCTGGAGCAAGACACTCAATGAATGAGGGTACGAATGTGAGTGCTCAGGCGTGGAAGCTGCAAGGCGACCAAGGCTGCCCCCGGGTTTTGGAGAGAGGGGAGAGCAGAGCCGGAGATTTCTATTGATGGTTTTAAGTAGTATTTTGGTTTCATTCTTGGAAATGGTAGTGAATTCTCATTTTAAATTCACTCTGTATACGTCTCTGATTGATTTGTGTTTGTCTAGAGGCTCTGGGATTTGCCAAGGCTCCGTCGATAAACTAGAGTGGACTTGGGAAGAGGTAATCACAGGGCTGGAGCCAGGAGGGGAAAGGGGAGAGCGAGCGTACCTGATGGAGGTACCAAGCTGCCCCCCAGCCTGCAGAGAGCTGGCCCGGTGACGGGAAGTGCCTGCACAAATGGCCACCAGAGGACCTGCCGGGGTAGAGCCCGGTCCAACTAGAGCCCTGGCAAAGACTGAGGGGTGTGACAAAGCACAGGGTTTAGAATGGGGAAACCTGATTTTTGAGTCTTAGTTCCGGAAGAGAGATGACTTGACTTTGCGACTGGGGCCGGGCCCCTAACTTGTGTCTTCATTAGTAGGATGAGGATAGTTTAATCCCCGTCTTTTGTTCTTAGTGACCTCAGTCGGAGCCAGCCTGGCCCTCGGCCCCTCTGAGAAGGTCACTTCCAACAAAACCCCTGCAGAGTGGGGCTGGACCTGAAACCTCCTTTGCTGGCCTCTGCTGACGGTTAGAGCTGGAATCTGGTCGAGAGTGGCCAGCTACTGGACTTGGACTTGAGGCTGGTTTCAGAAGCGAGAGCCACACAATCAGATCCCCCCGAGCGTTAGAAAGGAAACCAGGGACCCGCTGACACCAGTCTGTAGATGCTGGAGATTGGAGGCTAGGCACCACGGAGGGACATTTGCAAGAGGAGGAAAGGAAAGGAGGAGGGGAGAGAGTGAAAAAGAACACAAAAGGGCAAAAGCACCCTCCATCCTGACCCAGCTCCCCGTCCAACTTGCAGGAGGGCTGCTGAGCATACTCCCCAACCTATGTATGATTCCCTGGAATGTCTGCGTTCCTGCCTCAATCTCCACTTTTCCTATTTCTTGACTCCCCAAGAGCCCAGCCCACCTGGAAGAGTGGCTGAGAGAATTAAGTAAAATAATGGATGAAGTTGAGGACGCAGACCCAGGGCTCTAACTCGCCTGGAGGCACCAGGGGCCCTCGGCTGCTTTCTACCCCAGTACCCCAGCCCGCTATTTCTGCATCCAACTTATACGCTCATCTTTCGTCCTGCTGGTGTCCTCCCACCCCCAGTCCCAACAGCTGTCCCTTGAGAGTCCCTTGTGCACCTTGCAGGCTCTGTGCAGCGCCTGGCAGGCCCTGGCCCCTAACAGGGCCTCAGGTAGTATCTGAGGGCTGACCGAGTGCCGGAGGTGACACTCTCCACCCACCAGGAAACCCTGGCCATCTCTGCTTCTCCATCCCCCTCACACTCTGTGCTCAGGCGCAAAGCCCTGGCATCACACATCCTGCATATTTCTGCCCGTGGTCTTCTCCACCTCAGCCAGCTTTCTATGGCCCCAGGGACTTCTCCCCACAGCGGAGCAACTGCCTCCCACGCTCCACCACCCACTCACGCCCCATGGGGACTGGGGCACTATCACTTTTCAGGGCTGCCCAGTCCTTTGGTTTTCAGATGACAGTCTTTTGGGGCCTCAAGTGGGCTTTGCACCCACCCGCCTCACTGTTTTCCACTCCCGGCTTCGCCCTTGTGGGATTGGTGACAGAGAATTGTGATCCTGAAGTAGCTCACTTCCCTGCTTTTGTCCCCACCGTCCTTTCTGCCTGGAAGGCTGCCCTCCTGCTACTCCTCCTGTCGCCTCACTCACTCGCTCTATCTCATCGTGTAAGACTCGCTCAGCCACCCCCTCCTCCTTCAAGGACTGACAAGGCTTCCTGGGCTGGTTGAGCCCCCTCCCCTGGGGGTCCCAGAGTCCCTTGTGCTTTTATCAGAGCACCCGCCTGACTGTGTTTACCTTGTTCCCTGGTCCCTGTGCTCCACAGGCTGGTGACAGACAGCCTGGCCATGAGTGTCGGCAAAGCCTTGTGACCAAACGTCTGGAAGCCGCAGACCTGGGTTTGAAGCCTGCTCTGTTGCTGTTTTCGCTTTGTTGCTGCGGCTTTCTCGCTGTGTGACTTTGGGCAAGTTGTCTAATCTCTGTGAACTTTGGTTTCTTCAACTACATGATAGAAATAATAATAATCATAATCCCTGCCTCACAAGATTACTGGGAAAAAGAAAGGCCATGCCTGCGGCAGCCCTAAGTGCCAGGCCGGCGTGGAGGGAGGACTGCACGGAGGTTAGCCGCTGGTACGACTAAGAAAAATATTTCTAAGACTGCCGGGGCAGAAGGTCTCCAAAAATCAGAGCTAACTCTGCTGTTCCGAGAAGAATGAAGAAATCTCTTAGAAAATTCCAACAACAATTATTTCTTCCTTAATATTTCTTCAAGAAAGGGGGGTGGGGGGAGACGTGCTGAAAAACCCAGGCATCCTGCAGGAACCATGGTGAGATTATGAAGTGAAAATCAAGAAGTTTAAAGGAAAACATGGATCTCCTTTGGAGGCGGATGAGGTTGCGAGACTGGAGGGACAGACGGCAAAAGGTAAGGGACAGAGTGTGGCGCTCAGTGTCCCGGCGCGGGGTGGAGTTAGAACGAGTGAGCGAGCTCCTACGAAGCAGATGCCAGCCCTGGGGCGGTCAGGTGCTCCCGGACTTGTCCAGACGGCTCGAGGAATTCGACTCCTCACGAGAGCCTAGAACAACCGCTCCCTGGGACCGTGGGTCCCCGGAGATGGCAGCAAGCAGACATTTTCAGACGCCCTGATGTGTGTGTTGCGACCGGCGGCGCGACGACGCCCAGAGCGGTTGCTGCAGGGTTGGAGCGATTCCCAAGGGACGTGGGCAGGCGCGGGGAAAGGGCTCGGGTGTCCCCACCTTCATCGCCCTGTCGCCTCTCGGGGAAGCCAAGGCATTAGCGCGCTGGAAGGCAAGAGCCAGGCGCTCTAGGCCCGCCTCTGCCTCCCGGGTTCGACCTCAGTCTCCTCCTCCGGGCAGTGGGTTTGCAGCCCCGCGGTTGGAAGAGCGGCTCTTGCAGGCCCGCCCGAGCCCGCCCCTCGCCAGAACCTCCCCCCCGGGTTCGGGCACAGTCCCCCGCCCTCCCGCCGCCCCCGGGTCCCGGACGAGAAGGAGCCGCCAGGCGGCCGCGGGCGGGCGGCAGGGCCCGGGCGCGCACGGAGCTGCGGGGCTCGGCGGCGGAGTTCCCCCGCGGGGGCGGCGCGCCGGGCAGGGACGGGGTCCGAGAGCCCCGGGCGCGGCCGGCGCGCCAGGAGGTCCGGCGGCGAGCGTGACCTCACGGGGAGGGGCCAGCGCGGCGGCCGGGGCGCGGAGCCGAGCGCCGAGAGCGCTGCGCGGGAGCCGGGCGGCCGGGAGCGCACGCCGCGGCCCCGATGGAGCGGTACAAAGGTGAGGGCGCGGGTCCCGGCGCGGCGCGCACGCACCGGCCCCTCCGGCCGCACCGCGCGGGCGAGGAGGGCTGGGGCTGGCGGGGGAGGCACTGCTGGCGCTTCGCGTCCCGTCGGGACTCAGGTGAGCAGAGCCGGCGGCGCCCGCCCGGCCCGGAGCTGCGCCGAAGACCCGGGCGACGACGGCGCCGCGGGCCCGGCGAGTGAGCTCCTAGGTGGCGGCTACGGACCGGGCTCTCGGACCCTCCCGGGCGCAGAGGGCGGCGGTCGGCGTGGGAGGCTTCCCACCTGTTAGAGGAGAGAGGGTGCGCCTGGCGACCCCTCTCTCAAGCCCCGGGCGCCCCGGAAAGATGCCGAAGCCTAGGAGGCCCTGAGTGGGTTCAGAACCGCGCCGCGCCGCGCCGCTTGGGGGCAAAGGAGCAAGTCGTTGGGTCGTCGGGCCCGGGCGCCTGCCGGAGTGGAGGGCTGCCCGCGGACCCCGGGGACCAGGCTGAGCGGAGGGCGCCGGTGGGCGGTGGGGTGGGCGCGCAGCTCCGCTCCCGCTGGGTCGGGCTGCCCCCGTCCTGCGGCCGCTCCGGTAGCCGTCTCTGTGCGAGTCTTTCGCTCTTGCATCTCCGGGCAGCGGTCGGGCGAAGTGGAGGGCTGGGGGCCGAACGGGGATGCCCGGCAGGTGGAGCGCGCTGAGGCGTCCCGGCCCGAGGGCTCAGCTCCGTGCGCAGCTGGAGCAAGTTTTAGATTTGGCCGAGGGCAGGGATCCTGGCCAAACCGTGGTGGGCGGACTGGCCCGGGTCGTGCCCTCTCCCCGGCTCGCGCCGGTGCTGGGAACCCCGGGGCCGGGGTCTAGAAGCCAAGGATTAAAGATCTTTCGGAAAGAGGGTTTAAAGAGCGGCCCCTTAAACGGGGAGTTGCGGACGCCCCCTACCCCCTTCTCATTTGGGAAAGTCTTTTGCACTTCCTTGCCCTGGACTCGTCCCTGCCAAACCTGCGAGAGGAAATACTGTTTCTATATTTATTTTCCCCTGGGAGAGGGTAATAAAGGAGAATGCTCAGATTCCCAAGGAATCTCATTCCCAGTGGTTTCTCGTTTCTGAGACTGACTTAAAGGAATCTTCTGGGACCGGCTTGAGTTCCCTAAACGAGTCGTGTCTGTTGATTTTTCCCACTGCTTTTTCTCATCTGGGTCACCTGGTTGCAGGTGAGAGCGAAAGATTTACATTCTAGGCAGCACTTCATGCAGAGGTAAAGGGTCTTTATCAAGAGCACAGGAAGCCGACTGGGGGACAGGGTTAAATTGCTTGGCGACCTTTGGTTTCTTTCTTTAAACCCTCCCTGGAACGCCTCTCTCATTTCTAAGGGGGTGGGTTTGTGTGTGTGTGTGTGTGTGGTTTTTTTTTTTTTTTTTTTTCCATCCCCAATTCTGCTGAGATCATGTCAGTTTTGTGCTGGGACGACTGAATGCGCCCTTATGTGGTCTCCGGACACTTGAGGAAGCCACAGTCCCTTGCCTCCTAAAATGGCAGTTTGCTACTCCCTCTCCCACTCTGCCTGCACCTCCACCCTTTGGGAGGGACCCTTGGGGGGGGGGGGAATTCAGGACTTGAGAGGGAAGTGGTGGCCTCTGAGGTCCCTCTGAACTCAGGGGGTGCCCTTTCTGAATTGGGAAGTGAGGGAGTTCTGACTCCTGTTTGAAGGGCCAGGGTAAAAGCTGCTTTCTCAAAGGAGCTTATTAATCCAAGGGAGGGCAAATTATAACATGGGGGGGGTCTTCTTTCTAAATGCCCATTATTATCAGAAGCTTTTTATATTAATAGCTTTTGGCCCTTGACCTAAGAAAGTCTTCTTAGTTATCTTTTTCTCTTGGGAGTTTAAAGTCCTCCCGCCCTGGAATATCAGTTAGGGGATTTTTGCCAACTGAAGGAAACTTAGTTTCCATTTCAGAGTGTTTATGTTTTTGGTAACACATGTATCTGCCTCATCATTTTGCAGTAAATCAGAGAGTGTTAAGTGGATACATTTGAGAATTATCTGGATTGCAGAAGCTAATCCAACTCATCTTTTCCTGTTTGATTGGAGAGGGAGTCTTCAAAGACTCACCAGTGAATGCTGGTGTTTACTAACTACACGGTTCAGCTGTGGAATTTAAGGACAACCCCCCCCTCCCCCACCCATCCCGGGAATTTAGAAGTCCCCATTCTTTTGAGAAGCTAATGACTTGTGTTTTGAACTCTCATTGAATTGAAAAGTTGGTCTGTGCAAAATGAAGCACGTGGGCCCAGTCTCTGATTAATCACGGCAGCTGTAACTGGCATCTGTCAGTTTTCTCTTGCTCATCAGAGATTGAAGCTGTCTCTGTTTTTTAAGGTAAGATGAAATAATTATGGAATGACTAGGTATCTTTTAAACAACAAAGTAAAACAGAAAAGCAAGAATTTACCTGGGCTTTTAGAACATACAAAAATTATAACGAAGAATTCTCATTTGTGCCACTTTTAAATTTTGTTACCCAAATGCCACATACTGTGTTCCTAAATTCCCGATTTTGAGCTCTCCCAAATAGGTAGAATGCCTCATTGTTGTGTTCAAATTCTCAAAAAAAAAATTTTTTTTAATTTGTAAGACTTATAAAGCAGTTGCTGTAGGAGAAATTGTCTTCCATGTTCCCTAGCTGGTGTTACATACTGTATATCCTCCAATACTACTACTGATCCTTTTTGGACTCAGAGCTGATTTTTCCATTGTTTTGTGGGATGTAAAGAGAGGTCTGGAGCTAGAGTGGTTGGAATATCACCCTCTATGTAATGTAGAAGCATTTCCAGGCTTTTCCCCCATCCCATCAAAGGCATTCTGTTAGATAGCCATGACTCTCTCAAGCAAAAGCAAGGGGTAGGGTGGCGAGAGACTATGTAGTGGTATCTTCCCAGAGACATGGAGCTTTTATAAGAGTTTGCTTAAAAAGTGATGGTGGAGTTGCTATTTCTTGTGTGTGCATTTCTTTGGTGTGGTATAAGCAGTGCCAGCATCTGCAGGGTCCCTTGAAAAGGCTCCCATCCTTGGGTGTTTACATATTTATGACTCTCATAAGAGCGCCCTTGGACCACTGTGCCCATTGGCTGAACTCACACCATGTGGTCGAGCATTCTGGTTCCTGCTGCTCTTCCAGCTGGTGAGTGTGTCCAGGGCCAAATGTGACTGACCTACTATCTGTGGATTGCACTTGGACCGTCCCCACGGAAGCTTCCTGAATTTGCATCACACTTGGATCTGAGCAGTCATGGTTGAGCTATTCACTTTAATTTGGGTCACGGTAATTTGTTGAAGGTGTCATCATTCTTTTTCTGTTTTCATTTGTTTGCTTCCGAGTCAGATCACCCCATTCCCAGGAGCGGGCACTTTGTTCTAAGGTACTGCAAGGTAGAGATGAGCCAGTAAAAATTCCTGAAAGCCTCAACTGGGAGGGCTGCGATCTGTGGTCAGGAAAGGTCTAGGGGGAAAAAAACAAAAAACAAAAAAACAACCAAAAACAAAACAAAAACAACCAAGAGAGATGGGCAGATTGATAATATTCATTTCAGAGGAATCATCTGGATTTCGTGTTTTCCGTGCTTAGGAGCTCGGGTTTTTCCCTATTGAAACTGTACCTCAGGCTGAGCTCCATAACCTTAACCACATGTGGGAACCATCAGGGGACTTAAAACAAACAGGGATATGTAGACCCCACTCAAGACATTCTGATTCAGTTGGTATAGGGGTGCTGCTTAGGTCTTCAGGTGCTCTGATGTGCAGCCCAAACTGAGAATCCCTGAGAAAAGATACATAGTCATTAATCCACCTTCTTCACCTGGAAAATTAAAAGCAAGAGGGGAGTAAGACTGATAACCCCTCCGTACTCCTGTGATGTGCTGTAACCAAATCTCTGATACCTGCAGAAATCTACTGAGATTCCCCGGAAGCCGTCCTAGGCTTTAAAGACCGTGAGAACACTTCTTCAGAACCATCTCAAAAGGTTGCTGCACAATCCTAAGCTCAGGGTTTGCTCATGCTTGGACTTGACCCTGAGCCCTTCTGACTTTGAAGCTCTTTGTGTGGGAGTCCTTGATGCATGGGCGGTGGAGTGGTCTGAAACAAACACTGAGGGGTCCCCCTCTGGTGCTGAAGGGCCAGGCCCGGTGACGGCGGGAATTCTGCTGTGGGCCCTTCCTCTCTTCTGAAGGGGTAGGAGCTCTGGGAACTGGGCTGGAGCCAAGGGCAATTAAAGGGCCAGGAGGGGCCAAAAAGCTTCAAAGCCGAGGAAGCTGTGCCAGTTTTCTTGCAAATCCTTTTAATGATGGGAAATATTTCTCTAAAGACTTCTGTCACTCGGGGAAGGGAGACTTTCCCCAAGCTGAGGGAGGATGGCGCATCTGCCCAGGCCCCGGGCAGAAGCAGAAGGCAGAGCAGTTGTGGCATGATGAGGAAAGCTGGGGCTTGGGAACGGGGAAACCCACGCCTTCGGTTTCCGGGTACAAATCACCAAGCTCTCCGGGCCTCAGTTTCCCCATCTAGCAAACAGCCTCCAGAGTGGGTCTATCCTGATTTTCCAAGCGCTCTTCAATGCTGGGTGCTCTGTGGTCACTGCGGAATCTTTGGAGGAGAATGTTCCTGGAGGAGAGGGAAACGAGGGAGGGAATGTGGATAACCCAACAAAGGTCAGTTTAGGGTTGTGATTCTTATAAATAAAACCGGTTTCCTGGCGAGAGCCAAGAGCAGCAGACAGTGGGAAAGAGACTGCCATTGGCCATGTGAGGAATTTGTTTCTCAAGGACTTCTGTGTGAACACGTCTCCAGAGATCGCTAGTGAAGGCCAGAGTCACCCTCTGAAACACAGGATTGTTCAGTCCCATTTGACAGATAGGCCAGCTGAGGTCTGAAGCAACAGCTCAGAGTCAAACAGGATGCCACGTCCCTCAGAACTGAGTTTCTGAAGGGTTGGGTTCCTGTTCTACTAAGAGCAAGGGTTTATTTAGAAAGAAGTACTCAAAGCAATTCCAGACCACTTCCTTCTCTGTGTCCCTCGAGCCACGAAGGGACCAGCTGCCCAGTGAAGCTCTGCTCAATCTTCAGGACCTAGTCCACATGCCTCCTCTTCCATGAAGCCTCCCCTGATTCCCTCTGTGTTCCTGTGCTACTTGAGGTACAACCTCATCCACGCCTGGTACGTCATAGGTACTCAGCAAAATTGTCTGTTGAATTAATGTCACGTTGTCTTATACATCTGTTTCCTCCGTTGCGTCGAATCCCTTCAAGACCGAAATCTTGTCCCTCCCCTTCAGCCCCTGGTGCACCACCAGGACCTGGGTCCCCCGGGGCATAACTGGGGCATGAGTGAGTGAATGATTCCAGGCAATGGGAGCTCATATTCTCTGATGCTCAGCTTGCAAGAGCAGACCTGGTTCCCAGAGGGAAATGAAGCAAACTTTCAGAGCCCCATCTCATGAGTGGAGACCGAAGCCCGCAGTGGTGGCCCTTGGTTTCCCGACTTGAGCCTTATTTCTGTCTGTTCCAGCACAGGGGTGTTGCTGTCTGGTGGTACAGAGAAGGATCCTGCAGGTTTCTGCTTGTGAGTATGAGCCTGCCTGTGCTCTCTGCAGCAGCTCCTCTGGCCTCCAGGGCTCCCGAGGGTGCAGACCTGGCCCTGCCCAAGCTCTGGACCGAGCGCTAAGGGATCTTGTAGAGCTGGGCGCTGGCCTGGGCGCTCTGGGGCTTGGGCTTCTAATCTGGCCTTTGCCACTAACTCGCTGTGCGACCTTGGGCAAGTCACTTAATCTTTCTGGGCCTTGTTTCCTCACCTGTACAAGTGAGGATAATGATTACTAACCTGCCTCACAGGCTGCTTGGTGGAATAAATGGTAAGAGCTACTGGAGAAGGGGCAGTGTTACACTAATCCAGGGAGCGGCCAGCCGAGGCCTCTAGGACATGTTTGTGACCCCGCCAATTCGCGCCTTCTTGTGTGTGTACTGAGGGGCGATCCTCTGTTAATTTGGGCACCAGCCATGCCCATCACATGCTTTTCCAAGCTATTGGGAGCTCGGAGTTGGGGAAGCTCCGCCTGTTCTCAGGTAAACTAGCCTCTGCGTATCTCTCCCGAGTCAGTTGGAAAGGACGTGGGCACAGAACTGCTCATTCTCAAGCCTTGTATTGTGGCCTTGCCTGACTTTTCTTTGATGTCTCGGTAAGTTTATATAGGAGAAACCCTTTAATGCTAACAAGAACTTCAAGCTGCTTATACTCATTTTCTATTTCTTGGCTCTCACCTTCTCCCTAGTTAGTCTCCAAATGGAAAACCCCACTGGGAGGGAGGAGCGAGGAGAAGGTATAGAGAAGTAGGAGCTGGCCTTACCCTGGGCGCATTAAACTGGACCGGAGCAAAACCAGAATGAGCCCAGAGCACCTTCATGCCCCATGTCTGTGCACATCCCATACCAGGGAGGCCTGAGGTGGGCACCAGCACCAATGGGGGCCCTGCTCTGCTGTTTTCTCAACACACCCCTGAGTGCTCCTCTCACTTCCTCCAGCCCCTTCCGAGGCCTTCAAAGACAGCTGCAGGCCTGTTGGAGCGTGAGCTCTGTGACGGGGCCCAGCCCCAGCAGATCGCACTTTGGCCTTCTGCTGGCGACAGGACCGAGGGAGGACAGGTGGCTGTTAGCTCAGAGCGAGCATCTTGCCTCTCATCTGAGCAGGGCACATGTGCAGCCCTGCCCTCGGAGGTGGCTGTCCCAAGGAGAGTGACCAACTATCCTGGTTTGTCTGGGACTTCCCTGGTTTTGCCCCTGAAAGCCCCAAATCCCAGGAAATCCCGTAGTTCTGGGCAGATGAAGCTGGGAGGTCACCCTGTTCCCAGGCCTCTGCTTTATTAAAAGGCCCGAAATCAAGAATTTGGTTCCCCCATAGCAAAGATGAGCTACAGCCAATCATTTCATGTCCTTGGCAAGAAAGTAAAAGTCCCAAGCTTGAAAGCCAACAGTTTGTACCTAAGCTCCATCCGCATGTGCTAAGTGAGAGAAGCGAAGCTTGAAAATCTTCCGCGCTGTGGGATTCCATTTATGTGACCTTCTGGAGAAGGCAAAATTAGAGGGAAAGAATACCATTCTGTCACTGCCAGGGCTGAGGGAAGGGGTTGACCACAAGGAGGTATGTGGGAAGTTTTGGGAATGACTGAAATCTTTATGGCTCAGATCTCGATGGCGGAAGTGGCTCCCCAGTTCCAGGTGTTTGTGCAAACTCATGTGTAATGTGCTGGGCGTTCCCCACCCCCACCCCACCCCCCACCGTGTATAAATGATACCTCCAGGAAACTGACTTTAAGACAAACCCTCGTGGGGCACGTGGGTGGCTCAGTTGGTCAAGTGTCTGACTCTTGATTTCAGCTCAGGGCACGATCTCAGAGTCGTGAGATCGAGCCCCACATCGCTCCTCACTGGGGAGTCTGCTTGTCCCTCTCCCTCTGTTTCTCCTCTCTAGTCACATAGGCACACATTCTCTCTCTCTCAAATAAACAAAATCTTAAATAAGACAAACCTTAGCAGTTTGGAGTGCCGTGGCTTAAAATGAAAGATCTGTTGAGTGTCCCGTGGGCCATCCCAGGTGGTAAGTAGAATCTGAGGGCTCTGTGTTTTCCTGTTGGCAGTGATCTCGAGGGACAGCAGAAGGGAGTGTAGAATTTTGGTAGGAAACAAAAAGATTGACTGCTTGACAGCATCCTGAATGCAGGAGACTCGCCATGAGGCCCAGACATGTGAGGGTGGAAGCTCTCCCTCTATTGAGAGAGAAGGAAAAACCATTGTCCTAAAACCCAGGCAGCAGAGGAACCCAAGAGGGTCATGGAATTGTGAAGCGTTCGCTCCGGGCTCCCACCCTGGGAACTCTGCCGCTACACACATGGATCTAATGTATCGAATCTGGCAGCCTTCCTGCAAGTCTTTTTTTTTTTTTTTTTCCCCCTCCCCTCACCAATAAAGTCGTTGAATATTGGAATTGAGTACCCAAGTCTGCACCATAATTACTTCCTGGCTGACTTTTTGGTTTTTGGAAGTCCTGCTTGTCTATGCTAGTTAACGATGTTGAGGCAGGGAGAACCCATGATTTAGCAAAATAACGCACCTAGTTCCATATGACGTAAGGGATCCGTCCTCTTGGTTCCAGACAGGGGAAAGTCTCCCAGTCGAGGGCCGCGTCACCAGCCCTTGTGGCACCGGTCCAGGAGATGGGATGTGGCATTCCACGAGAATGGAAGAGTATCACTCTAGCGGTCCTAACGGAGTCCAAAGACCTTGGTGATTTCCATTTTTTGTTTGTTTGTTTAACCAAAACCCATGATGAATTGGCTCGTCCTTTAGATATACTGCGTCTGGGTCTACGCCCTGGGGAGCTGAACCCGTGTCTTCCCATCTTTCTTAAATACAGCGTGTTGAAAGGCTGTGGAACTTCCATCCATGAGAACAATCTGGGCCTAGATCACATTCACCCCTGAGTTACGTAGGAGAGTTTCCCACGCGCAACTCTTCTGACAAATGTATCTACGTCAGTCGTCGCTCAAAAAGGCCAGTCTGTTTCACCTGTTCTTAAGGCACTCAGGAAGAATTACTGAGGCAGTCCTTAGTTCTGATCGTCTCAGCTTTGTTGGGGGGCGCCGGAGGCGGAGGGAAGGATGCAGGAAATGCGTTTTGTACGTCTTCGTAGCGAAATGTCCCTGACTCATGGTCAGGCCTAGCTTATCGTGGGTTCACCTAGGAAAGGCCAGGACTGGGGCAGCCCAAGGGTCCACGGCTAGTCTCAGTACGAGAATGGGAAGGCTGCAGAGGAGAGGCTAGGAAGGCTGGGTGGGGGAAATTCCAGATCATTCCTTACCTGGACTGCAGAGGTTGCCGCCCCCTCCCCAGGGCTGCGCCAGCACGCCAGCATCCTTTTGGGTTGTAAGGATGATCTTAGCCTCCCTGTTAGACCAGCGAGTGGGAGCCCTGCCATTTCCTTCCATCCTCCACCCTCTTTTTTTTTTCTCCCCCAGTTTTTACACAACAGGATTTATTCATGTTGACTGTATTCAAGTCCCCAGCTGGGGGGAGAAAAAGAGATTGTGTTGAATGAGCTTATTGTTTGGAGATTTCACTGACTTCTTTTATTTAATACCCACGGTCCTGAAACATATTGAGCTGATTTACTAAAATTCAAATATGGTCCTTTGGGAAGGAGCTCTGCGAGGGTGCTCGGCACCCCTGATATCAGGGCTGGGACCTATTGGGTGGTGACTTTGCTAGGGACATCGTCTCTTCATCTTTATGGTCTTGGGTCCCCAAGGGGTGGATACATTCTGGGTTACAATCCCAGACTCCTCATGAGCTTGAGATGGTCACCACCCTACCGCCCTTTGCACTGGCTGGCCTTTTGGAGCCTCCCCTCTAGCACAAGTGGAGGGAAGTAAAGGCTGGGCACGTGGCAGATCTTGGGCTGAAGTGGCAAGTGTCAGACAGCCTCACACACCCGCCACTCGGATGCTCAATGCAGTGTGACCAGTCCATGACGGTCCTGGGAGAGTTGGATTGTGTGCCTTTTCTAGGGTGCTTTAGAGACGGGGTCCCTGCAGTCGTACTACGGAAATGGTGGCCAAGCATCCAGGTGTAGGATGGTCTCGTACAGTTGTCTGTACAGCGGCAACATGGCCGCCCCATGATGGCGCCTGGTGTCTGGAGCTCTCTGGGATCTCCTGACAGAGTGGCTCTGCAGGTACTTGAGCTGGTGGAGGCTCGTGGCCCACTGGGGACTGTGGGAGCCCATCTCTGATTCAAGTTCGCAGCATCACAGATGCCCTCGAAGTGAGCCTGTGGCAGCGTGAGTTGGGTTCATGACAGAACCATCCCAGGCAAATGCAAGCCTGAGGTGCTCCCAGCCCCCTCTGGGGCCCCGCACACAGACTCACTTCTGCTCTTGTGCATGCAGAGTCCTTCCTCTCTCGCTCTCCCCCTCCCTCCCTGGTCGCCTTTCATTCCCTCATTCTCCCCTCTTGATTTTCTACCACTTTCTTTGTTTTTCCTGCCACATCCGATATTCAGGTCTCCTGAGTCTTGAGTTTAGAAAAGGGATTCCCCCTGAGAACCCAAGGCCAGAAAGACCCAGAAAGAGCGAGTCCTCTCCCGCCACCCCCGCCCCCCCCCTTGACCCCAGGTCTCTAGTACTGTCAGGCTTTCATTTCTAGTAGCCATGGCTAGAATCCTAGGCTTCCCCAGGGGGAGCTGATGACCTCAGAGTCAGGGTGGGGAAAGCGGGCCCTGTGTTCAGCCAAAGGAGCATCTCATTCCCTCCTGGCAGAGCAGCCAGAGTGAAGCTCTGTTCGGCATAGCCCCTGGTGTTTCCTCAGGCCCTAGAAAGTGTCGTTCCATACGGCCTGACGCAAAGAAGGCCGCCTTCTCCAAGCCTCCTGGTCCACGCCATTGGCTCACCCCGGGACCTTGCCGGCCATCCCGGCTGGCCACGTGCGGGTCACATCACAGTGACTCAGATTCCCAGGAAAGAGCATCGTTAGCCTCGCTGTGCGGGTCCTTAAACAGCCCTGTGACCTGCTAACCTCCTAGGGGTCGGGGCTCGTCCCCGCGCCACCCCAGGCTCCCTGGCGGTGAGCATCAGAGAGGGGCCCAGCATCTGCACAGAGGGAGCATGAGAACACTGCCACGGTTTGGATAAAAGTTCCAAACATGAAGGCTCAACACTGACGAAAATAATTTTTTCCCATTGACCTCCTGGCTTCTCGGTGGGCAGGCGTCCATCTCCCGCCCGTCTGCGGGTGGTTTGGTGTGTGTCATTGTAAACCGTTCGGGCTGAGAGCAAGCCGCCGAGGCTTATGAGATCCAGGTGTCGCTCCCGGTTCCCTCAAAGGGGAGGGGGGAAGCCGTTTTGCTCTCAGAGGGAGAATTTAGTCTGCTGCTTTTGGGATCCTTCTGAAGCACGACTCCCTCCCCGGGCCTCACCCTCCAGCTCTCCCCTCGGACCGAAGGAGACTTTGGGACTCGAGTTCCCTGGTGAATCTCTTGGTGTGTGCGTTTTGGTTTCTCTGACCCCCAGGTGGGGAGTCCCCGGTGTGCCCAGGTTTGCAGGGAGGCACACGGATGTTGACAGAAGCACAGACCAGCAGCCCACGCTCTGTGCATGTGAGAATCAGGGCCAGAGTGTGCACTCAGGTCACACTTAGCCTCGGTTCTTCAGCGTGGCCGGGCTCCTGAGGCCCTCGGGGCAGCTGACAGGTGGGGGGGCCTCTCATCCTCTGCAAGGGGGGGCCACCAGAGTGTGGAGATGGCTTTGGGCACTTGACTTTCTCCCTCTCCACAGCAACAGAGTGGGGAGTCCTCTCCGAGCAACAGTGGTCACAGAGATTGTGTTGGAAAATGCCTGTGGTGGGTGGGAGGGCTGTAGGGGACCCTGATCTGGGGGTCTGGCTTCCTCCCCTCCTGACATTCTTGCAGCCCTAAACCTATGTAGCTGGTGGGGCTGTGGTGACGGGGAACGGGGCTAAGAGTCTTCTCTTCACCCCCATCAGACATGAGTGGGACGTGTGTGTGTGTGTGTATACTCGAGTCAGAGGAGAGAGGTGTCAGGTGACAATCAACCCCATTTTCTTGAAACTTCCTAAAGCTATTAATGCCCTCCAAGGGTGAGATTGCTGTCTAACAACCAGATTTATTTTTCTGCCCTGGGGAGGCTGAGGCAGCTGGGAGAGAGCAAGTAAGAGTGCCAAGAGACTGTTCCGTTGGGGTGGAGTGACTTCCAGACTCCAGGCGTGTTTGTCAAGGCTCACTCAGCCTTGACAGCTTGACCCCTGGAAGCCTTTAACCCCTCACTGCATCGCGCATAGCCCTTCTCTGTGCTTTCGTACTTGGCGGCCATGTGTTCGTTCATATGGATTCCTTCCCTGACTGGAAAGAATAAGGGCAGTCACGTGGCTTGTAACAAAATATTCTCTACAAATGGCTTTCTTTCCCCTTAAAAAATTTACCATCCTTGAGTGTGAAAATGGTTTAGATTCAAGAGGAAACAGCTGGCTGGCAGAGATCCCTGTGGGGTCTTGGGTAAGATTCCGCTGTGTCACTAATGACTTTATTCGGTACATTTCCGGCACAAGCACACTTGGCAGTTGGGGAATTTTGTGGCTGAGAACTTTCACCAAGGCAAGAGCAGCGGCAGGAACAGCTCCCAACTGAGGCCAGGAAGGGAAGGCCTCATTTCATTCAGGACAACCCAGACCTGTCCAGGGGATGTCTTGTATCTGCCTTGGTCGTTTAATTTGGATGCTCACAAACCCTTGTCTTTCTACAATGTTCGGTCTTTGGGTTTCTCTGAGATTTCAGTACATTGCCACTGTAGCTAAGGTGAGCCAAGATTTCTTAAGGCCCCTGAACCAGGCCCTCTTCTTTAAGTGCAGGTGGTGTCTAAGGCACCTTGCCAGTGGCTGTGGGGAGAGATAGAGAGCAAGAGAGAGAGTGGTGCTATCCCCTCTCTTGCCCTGGAGAAAATCTGAGCTTCTTCTCTGCATGGCTGTTTCCTGTTTGTTCCAGCCTCTGTAGTCATTCCGCACTTTGCTGTATGTCCCAGCCATACTGGGTTACTTGTGGTTTTGCAGACTGGGCCCATGCGTGTGCTGTTCTATTGGCCTGGATGTCCTCTCCTTGGAGCTGCCTGCTAAGCTTATCTGTCAAGGCTGACTCAGCCCAGACCGCCTAAAGCCCTTAACTCCTCACTGCACCTGACACAACCCTCCATGGCCATGGTCATTGTGTCCATGTTGTAGTTGATGGAACATCTATATTCCTAGGAGGCTGTAAACTCTGGGAGGGTCAAAGCCATTATTCCTCTTTGTGTCCATAGCACCTAACCCCATGGGTGTTATGAGTGTTCAAGAAACTGGCATTGTGGGATTGAGAAATGGTTGTCATCCTCAAGTTTTCTGAGTTTGATTGTATGGAAGTTAGGGCTTCTGCTCACTAATGGACATCCTGGACAGAGTTAATGCAGCTGACAAAAAGGAGAGAGAGCTTTATGGTATTCGAAACCCTCCAAGGATTAACATTTAGAGCAGACAAGGGATTCCTGCAGATCAACCAGAACAAGACAGAAATTGCAAAAGAAAGAAAAACGAGTAAAGGATATGAATGGGAGATTATAACGGAAGGAGCCTTCACAAAGCTAATGGGCATCTGAAGAAGTACGGGGCTCCTTTAGTCAGCAGAGACAAACCAACTGAAATGACCACCCAGAAGACTGACTAGAGACAGAGAGGCTGAGGGCTACCGAGTATTCTCAGAACATGTGAAAATTTCTGCCTG
Organism: Martes martes; assembly: GCF_963455335.1. NCBI lineage: Eukaryota > Metazoa > Chordata > Mammalia > Carnivora > Mustelidae > Martes > Martes martes. The sequence continues at coordinate 15,860,218 of NC_137902.1, forward strand.
GGTCTGCACAGAATGGATTCGGAGATGATCTTTGTAGCATTCTTTGTGGTGGTCGAGAATGGGAAGCCGCCTTGGCATCTCTGGGGAGAGGTGGACAGGTGAACGATGATGGTGGGCACCCATCCGAGTGAATCACCCACCGGCAGAAGCAGTGGGTTAGCTATCCATCCAGCCCTGTAGACAGTCCTTGAAGACCTAGTGCCAAGTGAAAGGTAAGAAGCAGGGTAGGACATCTGACATTAGCATCTACAGCCATTAACAATTCCTATAGCGGACACATGAAGCAGGAACACATCCACACAAAAAGGTACCTATTAGAAAGTTCATCTTGGGGGGCGAAAAATGGGATATAGGGACGAAGGGGAAATTGTAAGAGTTTGCTTATGATGTGTTGTGGATACTGGAAGCCAATCACAAATCTGACTTGAAGCAGAATAGTAAGGGCAACACCAGAAGCTCAAGAAGTTTCTGTGGAAAGAGGGAACGGGAGCTTCTCACCCGCTCCATACCCACCCCATGGGGAGGAGTCAACAGGGAGGTCATTTTCCTTATCCATTGCTAGACTGTTCAAGACCCTTTGCCCCTGAGGTGGTTATAGCAGACCACCCTTCCATCGGGTTCCAAGGCTTACCTTTTGTCAGAGCTGCAGTGGCAATGAGCAAGCTGCCATTGTCATGAGGGAAGGGGATTCTTCTAACTCCCCCTTGGATAAGCGTGGGTTGGTAGAGTTGGCTTCTAAGCGTTGAGTATTTTTCAGTTGTCTCCAGCTACTCTGAGCACCTGAGTCCTTTTTGGGTCCACACTGCTGGGGGCAGGTCATGGCCAGGAGCTTATGGCCAACAGTTACCAGATTGCGTAGAATTGCTTTGGAATTGGATTTTGCCAGGACCGGACTGGAAGTGAAGTCATTAGACTCCGTGCAGCAGTTCATTTTTGCTCCCCTCCATCCAGGAGATGAATATTCTCTCCAAATAGGTGCATCCAAAGAAGATGAAATGCCTCTCCCGACCCCGGGTCTGTGTGATCCGGACAGAGACGGCCCCTGACATTGCTTGTTCCGTCTCTATTTCTACTTAAGATAATAGTTTTCTGGAGTGTGTGTGTGTGTGTGTGTGTGTGTGTGTGTCTGTTTGTTTTGTCTTGTTTTTGTCTTTTTGAGAATCAGGGCTTTAGGTAGTAAAGAGCCATTTGGCCCAAGGAGAGCATCCCCTGTTTTTGCTTTGCCCAGTGGTGTGCTCTGGGAAGCTCCCGGGCCAGGAGAGGACCTGGAGCTGCCCGGGTCTTATCAGCATGGCTGGAAGAGCGAACTCTTTCCACCACCCCCCCCCCCCATGTGGCTCAGCAGGTGGGCGGCACACCCAACCATTGGTAAAGCCAGGAACTAAACGCTTTCAGAAACAGAAAAAACCCTGAGGTTGGTTCTGCTGGTTTGACGGTTTCCCCACTGTTCTTTCTGATGCACTGAAGTCACTTAGGGACCTATTTCTACTCGTTGTTCTTTATCCCACCTGTCCGTGGGCCGACGATGTTCATTTTCTGCCCCACATCTCTGGATCTGCGTTCCCAATTCCTGGGTCCACTGGAAGGTTGACACCTGAGTGATGGAACCATAAAGATCTCCACTTCTGTGAAGTTACAGTGTCCCTGCCAGGGGTCCTTTCCAGATCAAAAGACTGCGATTTTGCAGTGAACTTGCTCACATCCTCACATAGCTCCTTGTCATGGGAGAATTTCCAGGTGTTCACGAAATCAGTATCTTCTTGAGCTTCAGTGTGTATCAGGTCTTGTCTTGGTGTTGAGATCAAGCTGGGTGCGCGATTCATGTGGCTTCTGTCCTCATCGAATTTCCATTCCAGAAGAGGGAGGCAGGCCACAAGTAAGCAAATAGAGTTGTTTTGTTTTGTTTTGTTTTTTAAGATTTTATTTCTTTATTTGCCAGAGAGAGCGCGCACAAGCCGGAGGTGGAGGGGGTTTGGGTAGGCAGAGGGAGAAGCAGGCTCTCCGCTGAGCAAGGAGCCTGGTGCGGGACTCGATCGCAGGACCCTCAGATCATGACCTGAGCTGAAGGCAAACGCTTAACCGACGAAGCCACCCAAGCATCCCAGCAAATACAGTTTTAAAAAAGGACAGTTTCAGATAGTTGTAAGTAACACGAAAAACACAACATATCACGAGAGGAATTCCAGGGGAGCTCCCCATATTAGCCAGGTGCTCAGGAAGAGTTTATCTGAGGAGATGACATTGGAGTTGAGACCTTAGGAGGAGGCTGCTGAGTGGAGAACCAGGGTTGGGAGTTCCAGGTCCAGGGACCGGCAAGCACAAAGGTAAAGCCATCGCGTGCTAGAATGGGGTGGGTGTAGCCGGGAAGGGGCAGGGGCAGAGCTTGGTCAGCAGTGGGGAGGGTGGAGAGAGGTGTGCTGGGAGAGCTGTGCCTGGAGCTCGGGTCTTATTTTCAGAGCACTTTACACACAGGGACATTTCGCTTCCCAAGCACCCAGCCAGTGACCATGGCCTCTTCCAAAGGGCTAGGTTATTAGCATGCGGACTACTTTGGATTCTAAGCAGTCTTTTGTCCACAGGAAAAACCCAAGTGCATCCTTAAAGAATATTCTCCATCATCTTTTCTGAAGAGGAGGAGGTGGTACAGACCTGTTGGAGTTTCCCACACTTCACTGAAGGGGGTTCAGAGGGTGGGATCGGGCATGGAGTGAGCCCACAGAGCCACAACTCCTGGGTGGCGGGTGTAGGACAATGACCCGAGATCTTTGAATGATGTGGGACCATCATCTTTCCCCCCAGGTACAGCCAGGGAGGAACTTCTGAACCACCCATGTCTCCGCATTGCTTCTCCAAGGGGCACTCACTCCCTCACTGTTCACGCTGGAGGGAATATCAGGTTGAACATTGCAGCGTTTGTGTAGAGCTCGTTCACAGCCAGCGTGGATTCCTGGGACCTTGGGCAATGACTAGCTATTTCTGAGTGTTCGTTCCTTCATCTGAAAGGGGCTCATTACCCATTTCCTGAGAGGTTTGTAGGGACTGAGTGAAATCTTTGACTTCGCGGTAGGTGGCACACACAGAGCGCCAGTGCTGGTGACTGGTGGTAGGTGGTGATGAAACAGGACACTGACTTTGCCATGGATCTGCCATGTTCCTTTCTGATGCCTGAACCCTTTTTTTTTTTTTTTAAGATTTTTTTTTTTTATTCATTTGACAGAGAGAGAGAGAGAGATCACGAGTAGGCAGAGAGGCAGGCAGAAAGAGAGGGGGAAGCAGGCTCCCCACTGAGCAGAGAGCCCGACTCTGGACTCCATCCCAGGACCCTGAGATCATGACCTGAGCCAGAAGCAGAGACTTTAACCCACTGAGCCACCCAGGCGCCTCTGCCTGAAACCTTTGCTTCCAATAATACCGCCTTTAAGGCTGCATGGGGAGGGGAAGCGCTTTTGTGAGGGGCTGTTTCCTGTTTCTGAACCCATCAGTGTGAGAACACTGTGCCTTACGAGTCCTCTGTCTCCCCAGCCATCCCATCTAGAATAGTCGCTGCTCTACTCATGTGCCCAGCTTGCGGATGAGCTGTGGAAAGCTATGCATATGAGTGTTTTGAAAGCTGGAAAGCACTGAACACGTGTACAAGGTGATTGTTTCAGTGCCGGGTTGGGAATTGCATTGCAGATCAAGGGAAGTCCGCGGTGCTTTCCGAGGCATTGCTGTTTGCTCCAGTTTTCAACCTGGGGGTCTTCACAGCCAGAAGGCAGGCTCCATCGGTCATGGAAACCCAGCACTGGGTGGAATCATGTTTGAGTTTGGCTGATGAAATGAGCAATTAGATGTGGGATCACAGTCAACTGAAGTGAGTCTCAAGAAGAGATTCGGATGGGCTGGTCAGGTTCGTCTCTCTCCTGCTGGCAGTGGGTCCTTCCCTGCCAGGGAGCCCACCTCAAGATGTAGAGGAGGCTAAGCCGTCTGCGTCCCAGGACTAGTGCCCACATGGCCTGGATACCCGTGGCAGCCCCACGAGAACATCGGCTCAGAGACGAGTTGCTGCTCGGTGACTCGTTCCACGCTGCTCCTCCCCAGCCTGGCAGCTGCTGCCTGATGAGGGCTGGGCTGCTTGGGATGCACTTGTCTTCCCTCTCCTGACTTCCTGCACTACCTCTATTTGGGGGAGACCCCTGCCCACCAACCCATCAACCCCGACTTTCTTCACCTTCCCCGGTCCGTAACCACTGTCTGCTTCATATCAAGTGGATCACTGAGAAACAAGAATGATTATTAAAAATACTACTACCTTTTACTTTTACTTTCAATGTATGTTCTGTTTATCACCTGTACGAATATCCCAGTGAGCTGTGTCAGAAGCGTTGTGACAGCCTTTTTCTTCATGGGGCGACTGAGGGCTTGAGCCTTTGGATGTCACTGTCACACAGCTACTGAGTAGGAAATTGTTTCTCCCAGAAGGTGGGTTTGGCCCTGAGCCAGGGGCCAGCCTCGCTGCCAGCCTCTGACTGTGACCGTGTGCCCAGGCTGGGCAGCGGCGTCCCTCCTTGGGCATTCATTCTCCCCATCTTGCTCAATCCCTAGAGACTCTGGAGGGATGGTGGTGAGAACTCACAGAACCGGCTCTCACCCTTCACCAGGCACCTGTAGCCTCCTGGGGGTGGTGGAATACCTGGGAGGGTTCTGATTGGAAAGCCCTCCTAGAATCTCTCGGTGACATTCTTGGCATTGCTTCCTGGGGGAGAAGTCCCCTGGAATGCAAAGACTTGTTCCCCTGAGCTAGATTGAGCTGAGAATGTTCATAAAGGGCTTCCCAAAGCTTTTCTATCAGACACTTTCATCTTCTTCCAGGCCTGCAGAATCAGGACTGGGCATGGGGGCGGGGAGGCAGGCATCCAGCAGTAATTATTATTATCCTTCTTCTGTGGATGGAGGAAATTGAAGCCAGACAGTGAGGCCAGAGGCAGCGCAAGCACAAGTTCACAGCCAGTGTGGTGGGATCCTAACCCAGCTCCGATGGGCTTGATTGCATTCTGCTGCCTGGTCTAGTCTGATCGAGCTAGACATGATCTCCATCCTGGACTCGAAGCCATGTTTAATCTGATGTTCAGTGGGGTGTGAGTCTACAGGCTGCAGTCCAGCCTTCTCGGTGTACTCCTTTGGGGTGGGGTGGAGGATTCCCTGACATTGCTCACAGCTGGTGCTCAGCTCTCTCTAGGAGAGCCCTAGCCTCAACTTGCCTGAAAGGGAGCTTTCCTCTTTCCCGGAGCTGGCGTTCCAGGTGTTCTGCCTCCCTAGTGTGCTTCCTGCTAGCCCAGCCAGCCCTTGGCTCGTGCTGTTCCTTGTGACAGGGAACGTGTCCTCTTTCTTCCTCCGCCCTTCCCCGGCACACCCGCCTCCATCCACCACCCCCTCATCCTGGAAGCCAGCTTCCCTCGATCACATCTGGCCCCAGCTGTTCTTACCCCATGTGGGACCCAGGCAGCACTTCCTGGGGCCGACACACGTGGGTCTCCGTCTCTCCTGCTTCTGTCTTGTCCCGTTCGCCAGTTGAGAGCTCCCGAGGTGCACGGTGGGATGCTGGGCGCTCGGGTGGGCATTCACTTTGTTTCTGCCAGTTCCCAGGAGTTTCTGTCCAGTTCCCCTTCTGCCTCTTGTGCCAGGCCTTGAACTTTTACAAGTCCATACGGAGTCTCTGCCCAGCGCTGCTGTGGGCAAGCGGGGGGTTGAGAGACGTGAGATGCTGGTCCCCAGCCTTATGGACACTTCTCCCCAAGGGCCCGGAGGTGGGTGCCTAACTCCTGCCTGGGAGGCCTTGTTTGCTGTGTGCTCCCGTGCCACTTTGCACACCGTGTGCTTAGGGGAATGAGTGTGGACTCTGACATGGCCAGGGGAAGGTTAAACATTTTCCCCATCTCTCACCATTTGGAAGGAAAGGTATGTGAGGGTGTTCTCACTTGGAAAATAAATCTCACTGCAGGCAACATTCAGCCACACGCCATTCGTGCCCAACAGCTGTCTCTCGTTTGCTGGCAAATGTTCCCAGTGATGAATGTCCTCCGTCCACAGCCACAGCCGTCCCTAAATGGAGGCTTTGGACAAGTGCAGGGGGAACAATGGCCCTTCTCAGAGAGCTCTCAGCAGACGCTCCCAGTGAAGTTGGTTCATCACTTGGAGCTGGGTCAAGACCGTAGACAAGATGCCATTGATTCAGCAAGGAAGGCCCTCTAACAGCCGTGGAGTTGGGCCGAAGGCAGCAAGAAGCAGAGAGAAGGATGGGATTCATGGCTGCCGGGACAGGCCTCGAGTTAGTGGAGTGAATGATTCCACCTTTCAAATACCATCTTCTAGAAGTTAACCGATGGCACGATGGCCTTTCTTCTTGATACGTTTGCAGAGCCCTCAGTGGTCATTCTAGGATACCAGGGTTTGGGAGGGCCTCATGCTTCTCCGGCAGAGCATGTTGTCATGCCTGCTGCTGTCGAAGCGGTGAGAGTGCTGGGCTAAGGGAGGTCAGGGGCCAAGCGGGGACCCGAACCCTGACTCCTGGCCTCAATCCACTTGCCTCCCTCTCCCCATAACCAGGTGTGGGGAAAGGTGTAGAAAAACAGAAGATGAGCTGGGAAGGCAGGTAGAGCACGAGGCTGCAGCTGGGAGCAGGTGTCTCTGTGCCGCCCGCCTCGGGCTGGGCATTCCCAAGGCCCCCTCCCCACTGAGTCCTGCGTCCGCTGTCCCTCTCTGGTGTGTGTCTGTGGACTTCCGAGGACAAAGGTTAAAGGTCAGACTTCCAAGCTGGCATGGCTCAACTGGGAAACTCCATTTTTCTCTCCTTGTTATTTTTCCTTTTCCAGGAAGGCACTTGGCATCATTTAGAAGAACGCAGACAACAGCAACACGTTGTTATTTCTCTCTGGGAGGAGTTCAGTGCAGCAATTTCACATGTATTTTTCATGGCAAAAGCCATACCTGCTTATTACAAAATATGCCTCTGTGGCAGAAATTTATAACCCGGAATGTGAAAATCCCTAGAATTCCACCGTCGAGGATAATATCTGTCAAGGATCTGTTCATCCAAATATTTTTCTTCCTCTGCAATCACTCTGTCCTTCTCCCTCTCTCCTGTCCTGCCCTCCCTCCCTCCCTCTCTCCTGTTCCTTTCCCTCATCCTCCTTTCCAGCCCCAGGGGTATAAAGTTTTAAAAACCAAAAGCCAAAAAAGAAAAAAAAAAAAAGCCCCAGTTTATCAAGTAGGCTTCAAAATGAGTCGATGTACAAGCAGCCCCATGTGTATACAATTTCCCCTTTTCCCCAGGTGGAACACGCTCACCAGTAACCTTTTCTTTAACTTCAGGATGTTTCTTGGAGCTCATTCCTGATAGATCTGCATTTTCTGTCCTGTGGCTCAGTAGTTCCTGTACGTGGAGATGGCATAATCGTTGAGCATCACCTTTCTCAAAGGCCTTTGCTATAACACACCAGGCCACCACGAATTTCCTGGCAGGGAGCTCATTTCAGACACACAAAGGATTTCTGCAGCATAAACTCTCCGGAGGGAGAATCACTGGGTTGAAGGGGTATGTGCATTTCTAGTTTGGTTAGATGTTGCCAGAATGTCCTTCTAGAAGTTGTGTCCTTTTCACCTTTATTAGCAGAGTGTCAGGATCTGTTTCCCTCCACTCTCTTCAACACAATGTGTTATTACACTTTGTCATCTTTGCCCATCAGAATGAGCAAAGGTATTTCTGCAAGATTTCTCTTTTTTACTATACATGAAGTTGAGCATCTTTTCACATGTTTAAAAGCCGTGAGTGTGTGTGAATATGTGTGTGTACACACTCTGTTCATATGCATGACCTATTTTTCTGCTGGGTTGTTGGTCTTTTTATATGTTAAGGAGATTAACCCTTCTTTTTTTTTTTTTTTTTTTTTTTTTTAAGATTTTTTATTTATTTATTTGACAGAGAGAGATCACAAGTAGGCAGAGAGGCAGGCAGAGAGAGAGGAGGAAGCAGGCTTCCTGCTGAGCAGAGAGCCTGATGTGGGGCTCGATCCCAGGACCCTGGGATCATGACCTGAGCCGAAGGCAGAGGCTTTAACCCACTGAGCCACCCAGGCGCCCCGGAGATTAACCCTTCTTATATGAGTTTCAAATCCCCACTCCCACATCCCCGCCCCCCCCCCAATTTCTTGTCTTTCGAATTGCTTTTCTGTTTACTTTCCCAAAGTAGAATTTTTGTATGTGTGTGGTCAAATTTATCTCCGTGTATGGCTCTAGGGTTTTTGGTTGTTTTTTTTTTTTTAAGACTTAGAAAGTCTCTCTCAATACTTCAAAACATCTTTTTCCTTTATCTGCAAAAGAGCTTTATTGAGATACAATTTACATACTTTACAAGTCACCATTTAAAGTGGACAGTTCAGTGGTTTTTAGTATATTCACAGATATGTGCAACTATCACCGCAGTTAATTTTAGAACTTTTCATGACCTCAGAAAGAAACCCTGTACCCCGCTACCCTTCATTCTCCGCCTGCACCTCCCCTCCCCCCAGCCCCAAGCAAACACTAATCTACTTTCCGTCTCTCTAGACTTCTCTGTCTTCTGGATTTTCCTGTGGATGGAATCACGTAATATGTAGATTCTTGTGATTGGCTTCTTTTACTCGGCATAATGTTCTCAAGGTTCTGCGTTGTCACATGGTATCTGTACTTTATTCCTTTTAATGGCCAAATAATATCTCATTGTATGTGTACGTATAGCTGTAGCACACCTTGTTCATCCGTCCGCACATCCATTGGTGGACATTTGTGTTGTTTGTACTGTCTGGCTCTTGTGAATGACAGCACTGTAAACATTTGCATACACATTTTTGTGTGGACATGGGTTTTTGTTTCTCTTGGGTATATACTTAGGAGTAGAATTTCTGGGTCATGTGGTAACTTGATGTTTAATCATTTGAAGACCTGCCAGACTGTTTTCCAAAGCAATTGCCTCATTTTACGTTTCCACCAGCTATGTTTTCGTCTAGTGCTTTTGTGATCTTATTTTTCAGGTTTTAAGTTTTTGAATGATCTGAATAATCTGAAGTTTTTGAATAATCAGAAGGTATGACTAGGGGTTAAATGTGTATTTCTGCAGGTGGCTATTTCATTGTAACAACAGTGTTTTCCAATCTTTCCTTCTCAGGTTTTTTTTTTTTTCTTTTTAAATCATAAATCACTATATATACTATTCTATATACTGTAGTCTTTTCCACGGATCTGTTTGTCCATTCATATAACGTTGCCACGGTGCTTTAATTTTTGTAGTCTTGTGACATGTTACCTCTTAATTTTTTAAAAACCCACACATCACGAGTATTTATTAAATCCTTATCTCTATATAGCACAGAGTTAGATCGTATAGATCAAATCCAGCATTTCTTCCTGCCACCCAGAAGCTTGTGGTAAATAAGAGTTAGTTCTCATTGCCATACCCTCTCGCAAACACATTACATGAATTATTTGGGTAGGTAGAGCTTTTCGTCCTCATTGTAGATATGACGAGACCAAGTCTTTGAGACCGACAACCCTGAGACAGAAAAAAGACAGACAGCATTGGCTTTCAAAAAGTTCAGGGTCAGGTGCTTTGGGGTGTCTGTCAGTGGAGAGACTGTCCAAAGCAGTGTGGTGGGAAATTCCAACTATGGTCTCCCCGGCAGCCAGTGTCTACTCCCTCACAGTAGAATGACCAAGATCAGTGAGCCCTCGGAGGAGAGCCCCACAGTTTGGAATGGAAGCCTCTTGAACATAACTTTGGTCAGCCTCCAACACGGACTTGTCATTGAGAACCCAGACAGTGAGGAGGTGGGGTTAGACTTTGGCTACATTCTCTTCCCAGATTGTGGGACTCAAGATCTCTGCCAGGGTTGGAGCTGTTTTGTTCTGTTTGGTTTGGTCCCCCTCTGTTGCAGAAGGATAGCAGAAGTATTTGCCACATAAAACATACAAAGCCTCATAAAGTCTGAACCAATGAAATCATCGTCTCTTCCCAGGCAGACTCACTCTCCTGACTTTGGCTGATTTCCACCCTCCAAGGAGTTGTAAGGCAAGGGAACCGATTTACTCGAGGAGGAGACCTACTTAACTTTCACTTCCTTAGACTTGATCAAACACTTGGGGTTTGAGGGTTATGGAATTAAGACAGCATGATGTGACTGCCCTTGGAAGTTTGGGCTTGTAGGAATGTGGGGCGAACCCATGAGGAACAAGAAGTCGCAAAAGATTTTGCCTGGAAATGGCGATAAAAATGCAGTCAAAGTTGCCTCAGTGTTTCAAAACTTCCACTAAAGGAGAAAATGTCTGTCTCTTTCCCCTTCTTTCATCCCCCAAAGACATTTGTTTTATGGGAAACTCTTGGTAAAAATTTAACGATTCCACTGGGTAGGTGGGTGATGGTTGCTTACTTTTTCTTGTGGGAAAATAGGCTTATTTAGGCTGGGTCAGGATGACCAGGTTTTGAAAATCGTGGTTTGGCGGACATCACCATTGCAGAGGAGCTGCTCTGGCTGGTGTAGCTCAACATCTGGTATGTGTCTTGGCCCAGGACGTGCCAGGGTCAGGTGCATCTTCATGGTTGGTGGGTCTGGGGCCCCTTGGACCAGTGATGTACTCTTGGTCTTCCATAGTGGCCAGAACGTCCCTGTAGCCCTGGAGACCAAACTTCTTCCTCCATGGGTCCTTCTGGGGGACTTCTTGAATTGTGGGGTCTAGGGAAGCTGGGAAAGGGAGCCATTACTTCTCTTCTTCCAGGTCCTTAGCTTTGGTCTTTGGGGGCTAATTTAATTTCAGGCATCATCTTAGAAGCAGAGGTCTTTAACAATCTGGAAGAGGGTACATTTGAAGGTAAAGGAAGACAACATTGCTCTGTGGAGAGAGACTCTTTTCTTGTGTAGAAATTATAGTCAATCGTGTAAGAAGGTATTCATTTACGTCCTACATCTCCTGGTCTCTAGGGATATAATGAAGATCGTGACAACATTTTTAATATTTATTCATAGAAAGCTTCTCAGCTTCCTCTGGGAAGGACTCAGATTTTAGTATGTGTCCCAGCCTTTTCTGTATTCCATCCAGCCATGCCTATAAGCCTCTTAGGCTGACTGGTACTCCTTTCTCTGTGTTTTCCTGGCCCTTGGTTCATCACTATCTTGCAGAATTGAAATTAAGGCATTTGAGGGAAGAAATGCATCTTACTCATTTAAGTATCTAGAAGAGTATGGGGGCTCAATAATTATTGAATAATTCCACTATCACACTGGGGAAACCCAGTAACCATTCTCTCCATTAACTGTTATTTTGCCAGCTCAGTTCTGGAGACAGTATTGACCACCAATGCAGAAGTTGTGTTCTCTTGATTGATATCTATGGTGTATGTTACAGTGTCTGATAGAGCAGACAGTCCAGAGATTCTCGTGTCTTTCCCATCCACCACCCCTGGATGGGCATGGTCATGGCTTCTTTCTGAAAAGCATGTCATTGTCCTTGGTTGGACTTCACCCAGGGTCATCTAGTTTACAGATTGTCCTTTGTGCCCCGTTTGATCCTGGCCTGGGGAGGATCCTCTTTGGAGAGTCTTGAGAAAGGAGTATCTCTGCTAGATTTTTCAGATAGCCCGTAAAAATACTCCATCTGCGTAACTCATGTGTTAGCTACGATGAAGTTCCCAGCATCTCCTGTTTGGTTGTTCGAAGGTGTGTTTTAACTTGGAACGTCTGGGGATGGGATGGAAGGGGTAAGTGCAAATTAGTAAACTGCGGGCCAAAGGACATGTTTTCTCTGTGTACTATGACCTTGACTTGTATAAAGCCCCATAGTGATATTTGAAAACACCAGGTTCTTCACTGGATTTGAGACGACAAAGTATGACTCGGTTCTTTGCCTTCCCTGTGTTGGGAAAGCAGGTGAAGGATGTGCCAAGCCCAGTCCCCAGGGGTTTCTCCACCATCTCCTTCCCACTGCTCCTGGCTCCGTGGGTGGTGACTTCTGGGGAGGCCTGGAAGCCCCACTGGTTTCTCAGTCTCTGGCTCATTCCTTCTGGGTGGTCTTTTATTCTTCCCATGCTTCTCTATTCTTAAGTCCTCGGTGTTTCTATCCCTTGGATAGTACTGAGGTTGTTGTGTGTGTTTTTAATCGAGTGTCGACAGTTCTGGATATAAGGAGTTCAGCCGTCGCGTTATCGGGCCTGAATGTGCGGTGTTGTTTTAGCCCGTGTGATTGTTTCAAAATGCTCTTCCTTGTGGTTTTTGAGTTAGGTACGTTGCCCTAATCCTCTTCCAAGAGGAGCAATGACCACAGTCACTCTTTGGTTCTGAGTAAGAGAAACCGCAGAGTCCCTACCCTGCCTTGAGAGAAACTCACATCTCTGGGATCCCATCAAGGGTCTTGAGATGCCCGCCAGGTGCTACCCTGGCAGCAGCCGGCAGGATTAGATGCTGTTAGTTGTTCCTTCTCTCCTCTAAGCTGGAAGTCCTTAAGCATAGATACCCTTGCACGCGGCTTAGGCTCCCACTCACCCTCCCTCCCCCGCTCCACCTGATCTGAGCACAAGGCCAGGTTCACAGTTGAGGCTTTTCATGAGATGGTTTATTTCACAAGTCAGAGTGCTGACACAGCAGTGCACAGAGGCGGTCCTGCCTTTGGAAGACCTCACCATCTCTCAGACAGTTTAGTGTGTGCGATTCCTTTCAGGGGATGACCTTTTTTTAGGAGCATGGGAGGAGCCGCACAGTTGGCCGTGTTTGTTGTCCCAGTTCCGATTTAAAATGTTTGTGTCTGTCCCCCATTGCCTGAAATATGAAATCAGAACATTGAAGTCCCCTCTCTTTGTACGGGCCAGTGGCTTTCAAGCTCAGAATGGTTTTTGCTGATGAACATTGCAAGTCATTGGATGACAGGGAACACTAACTTCGAATCCCAGTTAAGCAAAATGTTATTCCCCTCTAAAAAAGAAACATGTTCATTCTCACTGATTTTTACTATAAAATATTGTGCTGGATTATTATTATGCTGGATTTTGTCAATACAAAATTGGTGAATGTGTGTGTTTTCTCTTGTTATTCTAGTAGCTCTAGAATTCACTTCTGCCTCTTGGGCTGCTCTAGAATGGAGGTCAGGAAACTTTTCTGTGAAGAGCACTTAGTAAATATTTTAGGGTTTGTGGCATATGGTCTGTGTGGCAATGACTCAACTCTGCCACCGTAGTCTGTAAGCGGCCATACATGGTATGTAAACAAGTAGGGTGACTGTGTTCCAATAAAACTTTTTTTATGGCCACTGAAATTCCAATTTCATATAATTTTCACATGTCAGGAAATGTCCTCCTTTGGGTTTTCTTTCAACCACTGAACAACGTAAACGTCGTTCTTAGCTCAAGAACCATACAGGTGATGGGCTGAATTTGGCCAGTGGTTCAGTTTGCCGACTCCTGTTCTAGAGCAGGAGATAGCAGCCCCCAGTAATGCCTGACATGACTTGGTCAGCTCCGAGACCCTAGGGAACCTGCAAAAAACACTAGACAAAGTAATGTCTGATCTCATGAGAAACTCCCTTCCCACCACAGCCATGAGGCATGTTCCTGTTCCCACCTGCCACACCTTGGGTCTGAGGGGTTTCAACACACCCGCCTTCCCCCAGCCTTGCTCGCCACGACACGCCCCTACTCAACCCCCCTATCCCACAGACCTAGTTCTTTAAGAATCTGTCTAGGAAAGAGTTTCTTCAGGATGCAACGTCAGCCCTGGGCCCCTTCCAACTCCTATTTGGAAGGTCTTTCCAAGGATAGAGAAGCTGAAACAGCTGCATGATTTTTTTTTTCCTTCTAGAATCATCCAGTGAGGGGGTGAGTCCGGGACTCTGGCAGCTCCTGTGTAAATGCTGAGCAACTAAAGACAAATCTGGGAACAAATCTGGAGCAAACCCTGCTGCTCCCAAACCAGTGAGAATGGCCTCCCCCAAGCCAAGACTTCCAGCATCTGCCTTTATTTCAAGGCCAGGGCTGGGGAAAGGGAGCCTCGCACAGGGTCTTCTGAGACCCACTAGGATTCTGTCTCACTCAGCTGGGTAGCTAAGGAGACCCTTTTTGGAAGCTCGCACATCTGCACTCCTCAGATGAGCCCACTGTCCTGACCATCGGTCCTCTTTGCCGCCAGCATGCTGCTCATGCCAGAGGGTTAGCCAGCTGTGCTGTTGTCTCATGGAGAAAGTTTCCAGAAACTCTTTTTCCCTTTCTGCTTGAATGACCACGTTTCAGAAAAATCCAGTGATAATGTGCAGCCGTTTCAAATTTGTGACTTTAGCTGGGAAGTGTAGGGTCATGTTGCCTGGGAGATTTAGGGGAGGGCACGTTAAGGTCTGTGAAATAACCAATAAAATGTCCTCGAGAGCCTGGAATGCGGAGGCGATGGAGAGGCCAGCGAGAGGGGATTGGGCATGTGGCGTTTGCGTGCGATGGTTTTCACCAAGGGGACTGTGTCGTGTTGCTCTTGGGCACGATGTGTGAGCACCACGAGGGCAGGGGTTCCTAACTTTTGAATCTTCTACAACGCTAGGCAGGTGTGGTCTTGGGTCCCAGGCAGAGTCTCTATTGTGGACCCGGGTCTTGTCAATCTTCCCAGCAGAGAAGGGGCCAAATGATCTTACAAGTGGACTGTGGGGCCCGTTGGCAGATAACGGTGGTCATGGAGGCCTGGGGACTTCGAAGAGGGAGACCGGGGAGTGGAGGCAGAGCTCTGAGGACCTGGCCTTGACCTTTCCAGTTTTTGATGTCTCTTGACTGTCTGGGTGTCATCATTTTTGGGCGGCCTGTGGGACAGGGAGACTTTGAAGTGGTAGCATTGAAAGTTTAAAAGGTGCGGGAGGGAGAATTAATGAGAGGCGTTTCGCCTTTCCTGTAATGCAGTTTTGCAAAATGACGACTATATCACGTTTTATAAACAAGATCTATTTTTTTAAACATACCTTGTGGGGCGCCTGGGTGGCTCAGTGGGTTAAAGCCCCTGCCTTCAGCTCGGGTCATGATCTTGGGGTCCTGGGATCAAGCCCCGCATCGGGCTCTCTGCTCAGCAGGGAGCCTGCTTCCCTTCCTCTCTCTCTGCCTGCCTCTCTGCCTACTTGTGATCTCTATCAAATAAATAAACATACCTTGCATCCAGTCAGTAGAATACTATGTAGCTGTGAAAAAGAATGTGACATGTCCGTATGTTGCCCAAAGTGTATCTCTAGGGGTTAGGTGAAAGTAACAAGGCTCAGAATGCTGTATGTAGTGTGAGCTTACTTATATAAGAGATTTATCTGTATTTTTCTCTACATTTTTATATAGAATATTATGTGTAAGAAATTCCTGGAAGGCTGCACAGTCCATTGGCAGCAGTGGCCAGGGAGGAGGAGGCTAATGCTGGGGGTTCTGAGATGGGAGGGAAACTTCTCAGTGCCTGTTTGTACCGCTGTTCGATGGATTGGTACATATGTCCACACACAGGTGTATTTTTACCATGGACATGCATGCCATTTTCCCAGTAAAAGTTTAAATTAATAAAAAATAGAAGAAAATGCACCAAAGTAGTCATTGAGAAGGTATTTGGCATCACAAAAGCTTCCGGAGCTGATCACCCTTGCTTGGCCTGTTCTGGACATTGAGATATGGAGAATAAAGCAAAAGAAAATACTGGGTTATTTCACTTGTGGCAGCCCCAGCCCCTCCCACCCCACCCAGCCCTGTGCAGTTTCCCTTATCTGAGCCATAAATTCTGGGACGAACAATGGCCAGTCAGCCTAGGGCCGGGCTTGGTGTTTACAGAGGGAAAATCTGGGAACCCACTGGAATGAAAAATGGCGCCCGAGGCTTCTGGGCTGGGAGGAGGAGCTCACCAGCAGGCTCTGGAGCCTGCTCACGTGACTGTCCAGGGACTGAGGGAGAAGACCAGTGGTCATTCTAGGGGTTAAACCCTCCAGCTGCCCTGAGATTCTCCATAAAACAGCTCGTAGATTCTTAGAGCATCACTCTTTAAGCCCAAGAAGAAACTTCAGTTTGGAGCAAATGAGTCAAAAATTTTGCTCTTTCATCCAAATTAAAGGCAAGAAACCTTTGTTGTTACTGTCTCTACAGGATGTGACTTGCTGGGGAGAAGTTAATGTAGTGGGTCTCATGGGGGGAGGTATTCCATTTTATCTTTTTTCCCCCTGATACAATACAGTAGAACTCACCAATATTACTCTCATGCTGGAATCCTATTTAATTCACTAGGTTTATGAGCTCTAAAAGGTTTGTTTTTTCTCCTCCCCCCGACAAAAAAATTCATCTTCCTTCTGCTCTTGTGCTATTAAAAAAAAAAAAAAATGAAGTAAACACAGGGAATTTTCCGTGGTCCAAACACTGCCCTTGGTAAATCATCTTTTTTGTTTGTTTGTTTTTCCCGATTGATGAAGGGTCTTGCCCTGCTGGTCTTTCTTCAGAATCAGCATTTACAGCCACCCACACCAGAAGCCCTTTTATCCCATGATCGGCCTGTTCCCCCGCCCAGCTGAATCACTTCTTTCCAAAATGGTGGCCAAATCCTTGCCCTGTTCCACCCCTTTTCCTCAGCACAAGCCCACCTGGCTTGCTTCTTCGAGAACCGAGTGTGTTGACAACCAGACCGAGAGGCGTTCTCAGCCTGATTTTAGCGACTCTGCCCAGTAGCACGTGGGGAGAGCGGAGAGAAACGCAGCCAGCCGGTGGCTGGTGGCCGAGTACTCAGCGTGTCCTCTCCCGGGGGCCCTGTGGGAGGCCCAGCAGACACGAGTCTGTCGCAGGACCACTCCCAGGATTCCTGAGTATTCCTGATATATTCCGGAATCTATTTCATGGCCCTGGCAAGTGGGAATATGCGCTTGGGGTCCCTCTGCAGCCGCCTAAGTCCCCATGGCTACAGAAGGCCGTTTGGAGGAAGCGGGCCCTGAACGGGCTTGTGACAGATGGAAAGGACTTCTAGAGAAGCCGGGGACAGAAAGGGAATTCCAGATGAAGGGAAATAACACAAGTAGAAGCTTAGACGTGGGACGATGGCCACGCCAAGGGCGCGCTTGCAAACATGGCGGCTCCCAATGGCGGGATTTAGACGTGGCCACCGGCCTCTTCCCCACGACCGCCTCCCCCTCGTATACTAAAGGGCAAGCGCGTCTCTGACTGAATTCAGCTGCATCCCCGACATCGGTGAGCAAACAGATACAAGAACAGTCTTATGGCGCGTTCCCTGGCCCCACGGTGATGCCGCGGCTCTCTCGGGTTCCAGTGTCTGCCCCGAGGGCCCCTCACTGAAGGCGGGCGCAGGCGGGTGCACGAGAATGCCAGCGGCAGCGTTCAGCTACCGTAGCCGGTGGGGCGACAGAATCTTCTGGTCACGCGGTGAGCGCTGAGCTGCATTTTCTCCCGGGTCCGGGGTGTGGCTCTGGAT
Source organism: Martes martes (assembly GCF_963455335.1). Classification (NCBI taxonomy): domain Eukaryota; kingdom Metazoa; phylum Chordata; class Mammalia; order Carnivora; family Mustelidae; genus Martes; species Martes martes. The sequence goes on from NC_137902.1 coordinate 15,877,680, forward strand.
GGGGGACAGAGGCTGCTGGGCTGACCTAGATTCTCGCCTCCCGCTCATGCCGAGGTGCAGGTGCTCGGGGAAGATTTCCAGAACACCGCTCGTCTCACACCGCTCGTCTCACACCACTCATCTCGGCAGTGAAGTCGCGTGAGCATCCGCACACCTATCCCAAGCCTTGCAGCAGCGGCCTCTGGGGTGGGGACTTCTGGTGGGAGTCTTTCGACGCCCCAGCACCCTGTGGTGTGGCATCTGGTAACTTTAAACGTTGGCTCTGTACCCTGGGGTGTGGATTTCAGGTGACCCACACGCACATCCATGTGACACTATTCGAAGGACGGTATTAAAGTGACTTCTAGGCATTATCTGAGCTAACCTGCCAGGACTCTCGGAGGCCCATGGATAGAAGTGTTTGGAGTTTAGATAAAACTTGAGAGACTGACCCCTCTGAGTTTCTTTCTTTTTCTTTTTTTTTTTTTAGATTTTATTTATTTATTTGACAAACAGAGATAACCAGTAGGCAGAGAGGCAGGCTCCCCGCTGAGCAGAGCGCCCGATGTGGGGCTCGATCCCAGGACCCTGGGATCATGACTGAGCCGAAGGCAGAGGCTTTAACCCACTGAGCCACCCAGGCGCGCCTCCCCCCGCCCCGAATTTCTATTAGTGTCGAGGAGGCTTAAGGTCAGGGAGGTTGATCAGCTCGCCCGGGGTCACCCTGCTTGGTGGCAGCAGAGGACGGACATCCTTCACCTCCCCCTGTGACTACCCTTGCATCCTGCGTCTGGGCAAGAGGAGCCCAAAATAACCAGAGAGTATGGTTTGGGATGTTGATTTTGTTGGGTAGGTCATTGGTTTTCAATTCATGTACAAAGGGTCTGCAGGTAGACACACTGAGGTACTGACGACGACTGCCGTATTTAGGCTTTCTGTGTTTTAAATGGACTTGTTTTCAGTCCTTCGGCTCGAGGGAACCTCAGATAAAAGAGCAGGTCCAAATGGAAGATGCTCCGTGGTGGGTTCAGGCGGGAGAGGGCTTCACGTTACTGTTCCCGACTTCTGTATGTTTGAAATTTTCCCTTGAAAATGCTTCATAAATTTCACGGAACGTGTTTCCTGAGATGTTGTTAAAAAATCAGAGTGATTTTTCTCACACCCAGCCGAGGAAACCGCTGTCACCAGGAACACCTGTGGTTGCCAGCCAGAATCCGTTTCTGGAAAGATAGGATTTTGTCCCGGTTCCCCCTGGGCCGGTCGGGGAAGCCTGGCGTCTGTGGCTGAGGGGTCCTCCCCTCCGGGGGGGGGGGCGGGTGGGCAGCAGGTGCAGCCTCCGGGTCCTCTTATCTGCGCGCCACAGCTCACAGCAGCCTTGTGCGGAATCTTGCTCCTGGCGACTCACACTTCTTATTGCCACCATCTGCACACGGAGCGCACTACCCTGTCCCTGTCGTTGACGATCCCACGTGCCGTGCTCGGGCCCGGCCTGCAAGGGGGGGAGATGGACTTAACTTGCCGTTGGTACTGAGTGTGCGTGCATTCTCACAGCCCTCAGTGGCCACCGTGGGTGTTGCGAAACATTACTCCACGGTTTGAGAAAGGCGGAGAGCAGACTGTCTTCCATCTCCTCTGCCCTCTCTGCCTCCTGGCCAAGAAGCCGGCAAGGCTTTGGAATAACCTGAAATAAACTTGCAAGTTCAAGCAGCGCCTTCATTGTGCTCTCCCTGGCTATTAATAGTGATTTACTGGAGGTTACATTCTAGTGTGGCTTCTGGCCTTCTGTTATCTGCTCCAGGACTGGGCTCCTCATTGGTCAGTTCCTTGCTGCTCTGCGAATGTGCCTTTCACATTTAGCTCTCGCCCACGGCCACATCCTGTCCCCCCTGAGTGCTGTGTGGCATCGGGCGGCCCGTGCTGAAGGAGGGGACGGGTGTGCAGTGAAGACAGCCCCCAGAGACGGGTGGGTGGTATCAGAGGGTAATTTCCCCATCCTCCCACCCCCCGACATTTTGGAGATGGGATGCACCCTGAAATTTGCACTCTGGGATATGTTCATAGAGAACATGAGTTTGGCCAGAGACGTGCCTCCATCCCCGAATGTCCATCTGCAAATAGCCCGGGATGTTCCGTCCTGGCACAGTCGGGGGGTCCTGCCTGCTCACCTTTCATCAGGAAAACCCCTGTTCACAGGGGAGATGGGAAGTCACCCAGAGCTCTGTTTTCCTTTTGGCTCAGCCAGAAAGTGATGTGCAGGCTGTCCCCTCCCCCGCATTTGGGGCCTCCTCGTTCCTGGGTGTGTTGTGGCCCGACCATCCTAGCTGACCTGCGTAGGCTGCTGGTAGACGTTAATGGGAAAAACAAAAACCAGAGGGAGCCTTGATCTGTCAAATGTGAGGAATTCCTCTTACAACTTAGCATCAGGAAAAGGCTTGTCCCTCCGAAGCACTGGCATCTTTGATCAGATAAGAATAATTGCCTCCCCTCGTTTACTGGCTTTTTGGACCGCCTTGAAAGACTGAGCTCACACTTCATGTTCTTTACAACGGGAGCCTGGCTCTGGGGTGTATTTTCTTGCCCCTTCTTTCAGCTTGGGTTTTGGCTTTCGGTTAACCGTTTCAGAAATCCTTTAGGTCGTCTGCAGGGCACAAAGAGGTGACCTGTCCAAGGCTGCGCTGCCCTCCTGTTGCTCTCTCTACTCTGTCCTTTGGTGCTGAGGTCCTTGCAGGGTCCTCCCTACTGGAGGGCCACGTACTCCCTCTTGACAGAAACCCCACCAGTCCTGTCTCAGTTGTGTTGTTCACAAGGATCCCAGACTCTTCCTTTTTGGCTAACAGGTTGCATCTCCTCACCGGGGAGCTGAGACCCTCGGCTCTTCTCTGTAATTCGAGAATCTGCTCATTAAACATTCCTTCTCAGAACATGCCTGTCTCCTCAGTTTCAGCCCCAAAGATAGAGATCGGCATCCAGAAAATCAAGGATGCTCAAAGATAGGTTGCCCCTTCCACTAATTGTGGTCTCTGGGTTTGGATGGACCTGGTTGGAAGGCCTTTGTGTGGGTGGTGAGCTCTGCCGGGAGCTCGGTGGGGGATGGGGACCATTTCCTCGGAAACCTGTTGTAGGAGCTTTTCTATATCGCACATAAAGATCATGTTCCTCAAACTGGGCCCTAGATGTTATTTGTTTCTCTGTGTGGACTTTAAATTTTATATTTTCATTTTAGCATTTTTATAAAATTATTTTTAGCCTGTCCTGAATCCTTTATGACTTGGAATTTGTTGCCTCTTATATTTTCCCGATGAAGTTGGTGCCGAAGGGGTCCCCAAAATACCAGTGCTAACAGGACACCCTGGAGGCTCCACCGGGGTGTGGTGGGCTGGGGGTGGGGGTTGGTTCCTGGATGGTATGTCAGCTTGGGAACGGAAGAGAACAATATACACGCTGAGACGCTTCTGTACATTTTACTTGGGTAACACTGCCTTGGGATGTTAGTGAGCGTCAAGCAGGGCTTGGAGAAGTTGGTAGCCATGGTGGTTTAATCAGTATGGGTACTGAGGACCCGCAGGGAGTCCCCAGTGCCAACGGGGTGGCTTCGCCTGGGGAGCAAGGTGACACGTCTTCACCTGGTTGGCAAGGCCCTATCAGGCCTGCCGGGCTGCCCCTGTGGGTGTCACGTCTGGCCATTCGCTGCTGAAGCTTGTGCTCCGGCTGTTCCTCCCCCTTGGTGGCCCCCATAGCTCTCACATCTGCCTTCGACGCCGTCTTTGCCCCATCTCCTTTTATCCAGACCCTCCAGAGCCCAGTCCAGACATCGTCTTGCCCTCTTGGATTCCTCTAGTCCCTTGTCACCATCCTTTCTGCCCCATGCTTCATGTAGCCTTGTCCCTTGAGTTGTCCCGTGGGGAGCTGGGTGGGCGTCTGTCCCACCTTCTGGATGGTGAGCTCTTGGGTCGATGGCGGGATTCCACTTACCCTCCTGACGGAGCTCTGTCTTCTTCCGTCTCCGTGCCTCCGTCCACTCATTCGCTCACTCGTTCATTTAACAAACTTGTATTGAGCGCCTGCTGTGTGCTGGCCACCAGACTCGGCCCCTTGAGTCAGCGGTCGTCAAGACCGACTTGAGGGAATATTCCTCACCGGCTTGGCAGGTGGGGGGAGGGGAAGCAGTGGAAGGAGAGTCAGGCCTCAGACAGATCTGGACGAATCGAGACTGTGGGGAGAAGGGTCAGGGAAGCGTAGGAAACACATTGCAGACGAGTGTCAGCCATTGGTGGCCTGTGACTTCCCGCCTCTCCCACACGGTGGCTTTGGTCAGTTTGCACCCCTGGACCCCAGCTCTTCATCCTGGGAGCTCATTTGAATCAATCGGGGAGTCTCCATTATTGGAACCTCCTGCCTCGCCCAAGAGATGGTCTGACTTACGTGGTCAGGGGCATAGATCAAGGCCCAAGGGCGAGCAGGAGGACCCGGAGGGACCCACCCCCGCCCCATCATGCCAAGCTGTAGCCTGCTGGGTAAGTCAGCTCAGTCCCTTGCAGCTCTGTGGGGGGAGGGGGCCTTGGAGAAGAGGGATTTATTCATGTGGGCTGCCATGTGCCCTGTTGGGGCTCGAATTGAGTCCCTAAAAAAAAGTCCTAATCCCTGGAATGGGACCTTATTTGGAAAAGGGATCTTTGCAGATTGTAACCCAGTGAAGATGAGGTCCTACCGGATTGAGGTGGGCTCTTATCCGATGAAAGTAAGGTGTTCTCATGAGAAGAGGGCTGTAGGAGTACGGAGACCCCCGGGGAGAATGTCTGTGATGACAGAGGCAGAGGTTGAAGTGATGGAGGCCCAGGAAGGCCCAGGACTGCTTGTGGCCACCGGAAACCAGGAAGAGGCAGGGGAAGATTCTTCCCCAGACATCTGAGAGGGAGTGTGGCCCCGTCAACACGTGATTTCAGACTTCTCACCTCCAGGACTGGGAGAGAAGTCATCCCTGTTTGTTCAAGCCCCTCTCTTCGTGGTATTTTGTTATGGCCTCTCCCTAGGAGTCGAACACAGGCCCCAAAGGTCTTGCCCATATGAATGGCAAAGCCAGGGACTGCCCCCCCCCCAACTTGGGCAGCAGCAGGAGCCCAGAGGCAAACCCACAGCCACTGTCACAGCTATGACTAGGCTGAGTTTTTCACAAAACAGCAGGCGGCCCCGGAGATGTCAGCAAGGGAAGAGCAGCTCAAAGAGGGGACTGTAAGTTGACAGCTTGGTTCTCACTCCTTTAATTAGGCCCACAGCAATACCCGCTGCTCAGAGAGGCCTTCGTTAACAAGTCACTGGCGTGGCCTGGCTTCTGCTTGGGAACAAAGGGCAAGGGATTTAGGGCCGTGGCTCAGATCCTCCTCTACATCACATGGCTGTGTGGCTGTGAGCAAGGCGCTTTCTCTTTGGGGACCTCAGTTTCCCCATCTGTAAAAGAGGGTTAATGCTACATGGCACCGAGGGCTGTCATCAGGATGAAGTCAAGTAGTGGGGGTAGAGGGTCTTGCCGGCGCAGGATGGCACAGGACGGCACCGTCGAGGCAGCGGTCTGGAGAGAGCAGGCTGAGTGCTGGAGGCCAGAAGCCATCTGGACTAAGCAGGGGTGGCATCCCCGATGTGGAGGGGTGAGCTCCCAGTGCTGGGCCGAAGATCGGGGCTTGGATTTTGTGCTGAGCCGCTGTTCTTTCTGTAACCTTAATGAAGGGAAGTATCTTGACATATTGGTTATAAAATCTTCTTTCTAAGATGGTGGAGGCATACATAAGTGAAGCGAAACGAAGTTAGGCAAGTAGCCCCCTTGTGCCTCGAGCTCAGGGATGCCGGTTGGAGGCCCACATGGTGAGAGCAGGGGCTCAGTCCCGTGCCTAGGGCCTGGGGCTGCTGGTGGCCCAGGGCCCTGCCTCACAGAATACGGCACAGTAGACAGCTGGCCTGACCGGCCCTGGAGGCATGCGTGGCGTCCGCGCTGCACGTGGGATGGGAGCCAGTGGGCTCAAGGGACCTTCCAAGAGATGCAGCTTGGAATTCCAGTGTCTGGCAAACATTCTGTGAGTTGACTTTCTCTGGCTCCCAGAAACCCGTTTTCCCCATTGGCGGCTCCTGTGTCCAGAACCTGCTCCTGCAAGAGCGCTCCCAGTGTGTGAGAGGCCCACGTGCCGCTGTCACCACGGGACGGGCAGAGCCCGGCAGAGGGCAGCTGGGCGCATTCCTCTGCCATGGGACTCTGTGCAGCTGTCCCACCCGCACCTGTCTGGTTCCTGCCTGGAAGCCCTGGGCTTTTCATGAAAATTGTTGGTAATTATTTTTTTTTAAGACTTTTTTTGAGAAAGAGAGAGAGCGAGCGCGCACAAGCATGAGCGGGGGGGAGTGGCAGAGGGAGAGGAAGAAGCAAGCTCCTCGCTGAGCAGAGAGCCCAATGCAGGACTCTATTCCAGGACCCCGGAATCATGACCTGAGCCCGGGGCAGACGCTTAGCTGACTGAGCCACCCAGGCGCCCCCTGTTGATGATGATTTATGGCAAAAATGGAAGGCTCTCTTTTGCCAGAATAAATGTTTTCGAATTCAGAAGTTTTTGTCCCGACTGGTTCTAAATCTGATCAGACTCTTCTAATCCAGGGGGAGAAATCAGACTTTTTCCAGGCAGGTTGACCTTTTATAAGTCTGTTCCTTCCCAGGCTCTTTATTTTCTTCCTGACACTGTGTGTAAATGTTCTGCTCTGGTCCCGTGAGTCGAACCGGGTTGTCTTAGTTTCCCTAGGGCTGCTGTGACAAATTACCACCAAGTAGATGGCTAAAAGCAATAGAAACTTACTGCCTCCCTCTTCTGGAGGCCAGAAGCCCCAAATCAAGGTGTCGGCAGGGCTGTGCTCCTCTGATGTCTCTAGGGGAGACTCTGTCTTTGCCTCTCCCGGCTTCCTGTGGTGCTTGGCGTTCCTTGGCTGTGAGCGCATCGGCTCCAGTCTCTGTCTGTCTCCACACCACCTCGTTCCCTGTGTTTCGGGATCTCAGAGCTCCCTCTCCTTTCTCTTAGAAGGACACTAGTCACTGGGTTTAGAGCCCACCCTGCGTGAGATGAGGACAGTCTCATCTCAAGTTCTTTAATTACATCTATAAAGACCCAGTCAGTTCCAAATAAGGTCACAGGAACCAGGGCTTAGGGTTTGGACACATCTTCTTGGGGGCCACTGTGCAACCCACTACAGGGGGTAATAATAGCATTCACTGAAAAACTCTTTGTGTCTGGTGGTTTCCGTGGGTGCTTTTGTCGAATCTTCGCACCAGCCCTGCAACGGAGGAGCGATTTCTTCCCACTTCTGTAGGTGGGAAAACTACAGAGAGCTTATCAAACTCACTGATGTTCCCCTACCTGGTTTGTACAGTCACTGACTGCTAACCCAACTCTCTCTACCACCCTGGGATGGCAGAGGAGGACAATTTTTTGACATAAGACAGATTAATAGGAGGGAAATCTAATTTCATATGTACAGAAACTCACAGAAACGTGAGGCTCGAAGAAGGGACCAGCGCAGGCAACTTTCCTACCTTTTAGGTGAAGAAACAATTGTGCGGATTTAACAAAACAAAAGGGGCTGGACTTGGGGTACCAAATTAATAAAGAAGTAACAAAATTTTTTCATCCAGCCTTCTGGGCCTCGAATTCCTTTTCTTTGATAAGGGTACTTTTTTTTTTTTCCCAAAGATTTTATTTATTTTTTTGACAGAGAGAGATCACAAGTAGGCAGAGAGGCAGGCAGAGAGAGGGAGAAGCAGGCTCCCTGCTGACCAGAGAGCCCGATGCGGGACTCGATCCCAGGACCCTGAGATCATGACCTGAGCCGAAGGCAGAGGCTTAACCCACTGAGCCACCCAGGTGCCCTGATAAGGATACTTTCTACCCTCCTGATATAGAGAGGGTATCTTTGCATGGGAGGGTTAATTCCTGCTTTTGGGGGAACAGGAGGGTCAGAGTGTCCTTCTCACATCTGTTGTTTCTTAAGTAACTCTAAGTCAAAATAATAAAAATGCCAAAGTAGCCTATTTTGAAGTAGCCTAGTCTGCTCTCCTTCCCTTCATCCTAAGGGGAAAAAAAGCTGTTGTAATGAAAGAGACATAGGTGGTTTTTTTTTTCACATCCGCTAGCATGTAGAGAGGCACAGAATATTGGGATATTAAGAATACCAGGAATTTTGTGTTGGTGTTTGTCCGAAAGGTGCAGAGAAGCTAACATCACTCTAGCAAGAGGACTTACAGTGAGGTCTGTTGATGTCTATTCAAAGAGGCCCATTTTATTTAGTGGTTGAGTCAAAGCATCCAAGGCAAAGAAGATGTTCTGTAAATATTTGGTGAAGAAATGAATGCTGGAAGAAATGGAGGTGTGAGACGCACGATGACAGGGTCTGCTTGAGGCAACACCTCACCATAGGCTGTAACCTTTTGGTTGCCCAGTGGAAGTCAAGGTGGTTCCATCACTCTGTAGACGCTTGGCGCCAGGACTATCCTAGTCTCTGTTCAGATGTCCCATTTCAGAGGAGAGTGCTTTTCTCAAGTGTGCTGTCCTTAGGTCTTCAGTTGAATATTTGGCAGAATTTCTCGAGGGTAGGAATCTGTATTAAACATCAGGGATCAGGAGATTGAGAATAATCTCAATCATCTCATTGATCTTTCCAGACTGGAATTAGGCGAGACTTCACAGTAATGCTATAGCATTCTACTCCTTCGCAGACAGAAACGTGCTCACCATCTTTGGCCTGGATTCATTTCCTGACACTTGGTCCCATGATTTCACAGGAATAGAATATATGTCAATGGAAGAAATTATTGTCCTGATGTAGAAATTTTGCTTGGAGAAGAAAAGGTACATCTGAAGTTCTGCAAACTTTTGAGCCTGAACACCCAAGAGACTGTCCAGATCTCTGGGGTTCTGAACCATGTTTATTGGAGTAAATTTGGGTTTGAAAAGTACCTAGGAGGTTTTAGATTCTAGGATAAAAGTGATAAATGTTTAATTCCCAAGCACATAACATTTTTCTTGCCTTTTTCTAAATGTCGTTCAAATGGAACAGTCCATCTCCTTGGTTTGCAAAAGTTCTGTGTGCTAGTTCTCATTCTCCAGAGAAGCAAAATGAATAGGGTGTATGTCTCCATCTGTCCATCCATCCATCCACTTATCTATAGAAGGAGATTTATTGTAAGGAATTGGCTCGTGTGATTATGGAGGCCTGTGGCCATCAGGTTGACACCTAAAACCAACCATCACACTCTGTGGCATTTGCTCATTCCTAGCTCAGTAAGGTGGCAGTGTCCTATATACGACCCTCTTTGGGTCATAGGTGTGACCCATAGAATACCTTGGCAAAGGTATGCTCAGTTGAAATGGGAATGTAAGGGCTTAGGAAGAAATCAAAAAAGGGACTGGTGAGATGCGTTGTTTTCTTAGTTTCTCAGTTTCAGTTGGCCACTTTGTCCCTTGCCCCGAGCAGGCTAGTACCTTTTTCCCCACCATGAATGAAAGGAAGGATGGGTGAGATACCTTATGACAACGCAGGGAGGGCTATTTGGGTTTCTTTGACCAAGTCTATACAAAGCCAACAGATCACGTGTTTGAACTTCTTTCCTCCTTTATTTTTTAAAAAAGATTTATTTATTTATTTTAGAGAGGAGTACGCATGAGCAGGAAGCAGAGAGAGGGGGAGAGGATCTCAAGCAGATTCTGTGCTGAATGCGGAGCCTGGCTTGGGTTCCATCCCACAACCATGAGATCAAGACCTGAGCCCAAACCAAGAGTTGGAAACTCAACCAACTGCACCACCCAGGTGCCCCTAAAACTATTTTCTAATAACCAGAGGAAGGCTTTGATTAAAACATCATTTGCCAGCCAAACCCCTTCCTTTGCCTTTCCATTAACAGGTGTAACTCTCCCCATGAGCCCTGAGTAGACTCGCTGTGCAGGGGACCGGGAAAGTGGATTCTTTTCTAGAGGACTCTTGACTGCCCCCCATGGTGCTGACCCACAGGGTTTCATGAAGCCCCCTCCCTGCCACCTTTCATTTCCTCGCTGTGATGAGCTGTGTCAGGCATGTTTATACATAGGGCTCACAAAATACATTTGAGCGCTGGATTATTTTCTATTAGCTAAACCTTTTCGAAGGCATTTAGTCTTTTTAAAGCCAAAAGTCTTCTAAAACCCAGTACTAAAGCTGATCATGTTTTGCCATGTGGCCACCTATTCTTAATTGCATTTACAGAATAATTACCATGTGGGATTTACTGGGAAACTTGTCAAGTGTTTGCACAACTCGTGTCACACACCAGAGACCTGAACATAGTGGTCTCGGCACCTGTTATAAGTTAAATGTCTTTCCTGAGTCTTTTACTGTGTTACTGTTCTCATAGGGTATGAGTTGGTCACTAATGACTTATGTTGATAATAAGCAGAGCAGAAATGGGCTAGCAGAGTTTTCTCTAGTCATATATAAATCTAAGCAAGTAATACTCCCCTAGCTATGCCTTCTCTGCTAGGGTCTATTTTTTAAATGACTGGGGATTTTTTTTTTTTTTCTGTTTTTAAGTTTTGCTTAAAAACTTCTTAAACTACTTAAGTTTTTGCTTGAAAACTTCTGGACGTGAAAGAAGAAACTGCAGGGGAGGCCAGACAAGGTATGGGGGGAAGGATCAGAGTGACTTGAATTCAGATCTGAACTTAATAGCTGAGAGACTTGGGGCAAGTTATCTAACCTCCCTGACTCTGTTTCTTCATCTAGGAGATGATTAAATCTACCCTATAGGCTTATTATAAGAGCTCAGTGTGATAAACTTGGTCAGTCATTTGGCTGACTTTATTCTTAATAAAAGCGGTCTCCCTCTTTTGGTTTGTATTCTTTCTCTTTTACTGGTTTATTATTAATAGCATTTTGTGTTCTTTATTTAACTGTAATTCTATCTTCATGGTTTAAGTTTCAGTAGAAAGTGACCCATCATAATATCTATTAATCCTTGTTGCTGAATTTAGATTTCATTGTATTTTTGCTTTACTTTGTGCCAGATGACATTCAGAACAATGGTCAGGCAAAACTCCTTTATTTCCAGGTTTTTCTAATTAAGCCTCATGTCTAAGAAAGCGACTCCTGAACCAAGTTTGGGATTCAGAGCTGGGATTGTTCTGGAGTTTCTGAATGGGGTCCCAATGACCAGTTTTGAATGGAAAGGGCAGAGATTTTCAGAAGTGTGGGCTGGAAGAAGGGGATACTTCCCCAGCACCCCCCAACCCCCCCAAACCCTACACTGTCTTCATTAGTCATGCCCAAAATGAACCCCAAGACAAGATGCTTGTGCTTGAGAAATCTGGTTTGAGGTTTGAGACAGGTGGAATTTTTGCGTTTAAGGGACTTGGAAAAATTAGTAAGTAATCTGTTGTCCAAAGAAACATGACATGGTGCATAGAGCCCTCTCACTATGAGGGAATGGAGAAATCACGGTTGGAAGGAGAGGAGTTGATTGAGAAAAGGCAGATTCTGAGATGTCACGGGCTCTAAGAAGCATCCCCAATCCCGTAACACCACAGCTGAAGTAAGGAAATAAAGGAAATGCTTCTGTGTTACATGCAAACAGTTGCAAGATTCAAACTTATTTTATGATTTCGAGGGATACATTCAAATGAGAAATAGGGATTTGTCTGCTTGGCTTCCCCACTGCATTGCCTAGCAATGTGTCCTAGCAGTGTCCTGGCAGATGATACATCTTTAAAAAGAGGTCTGATATATAGCTGGCCCCTGGAAAATACTTTTTTTTTTTTTTTAAAGATTTTATTTCTTTATTTGACAGACATAGATCCCAAGTAGGCAGAGAGGCAGGCAGAGAGAGAGAGAGGGGAGGAAGCAGGCTACCCGCTGAGCAGAGAGCCTGATGCGGGGCTCGATCCCAGGACACTGGGACCATGACCTGAGCCGAAGGCAGAGGCCCCAACCCACTGAGCCACCCAGGCGCCCCTGGAAAATACTTTTGAACAGTTGTTATGGGTAGACGGAGCAGGGTGGGGGGGGCAGGGCAGGGCACGTTGGTGGGCTGAAGTGATGGACTGGGGGCTCGGGGGGCCTGGTTTGAGGGTTGAGGGGAGAGAGTGTGGTGTGCGTGGTTGCTGCAGGAGAGAACTTGGTTGTGCCAGAGGAAAAGCGGCTAAGGATGGTTCCAGAGTGTTCGGGGCTGGGGCCCCAATGTTGGAGAAGTTGGTGTAGGAGAGGAGGTAGGACAGGGAGGAAAGGGGTTGAGGGGTCCCTTTGACATGGGCTTGGGAGAGGAAGGGAGATTTATATAAAGAGCCAAATGCAAACTTCAGATGTTCTCAGAAACCGAAATGCAGCGGAGACACGTCGGAAATCGTACATCAGCAGTTTCTTTTGACAAATTTTGGCTCAAACCTTAAGTGAAAACAATGATCTGACTCAGAACTCTGTGATACCTTTACATTGTTTATAGAACAGAACTTCAAGGGTTTCGTTTAGAATATTTCTGCAGTGAAGGACTGGCCCTTGCTCCTGGCAGCAAAGTACAGTGTACCCCGAGGTAAGCAGATCTGCTTCATCCTGGTCCCGGCTGTTTTCCTGAGGAGAGAACTTTTCTCTTCCCAACCCTCTCACCTTGATGGAGAGCAGCCAGCACGTGGAGAAGGCTCTACCTTTTCCAAGCCCTTTGTGGCCGCTCCCAGGAACTCTCCTGAAAGAACGACCTTTATCCCTTCCTCTGCTTTTCAGGATACAAAACAGCTTCAATCTAGAAGGTTTGGAAAGCCTTGGGTGGGTAGAGGAAATGGAGACTTCCACAAAAGAATTGTGTGACTTTGGCCAAGTCCCTTTCCCTCTCTCTTTCTCTCTCTCTCAATACTGTTTTGTTTGCATCGGGAGGAGGAGTTTTCATGATTTGATAACCTCCAAGTCTAATCGACATCTCAGACCAGTGCTGTCTAATAGAAAGCAAAATACACAGATAGTTTTAAGCTATCAATTTTAAAATTTAAAGCAGTTTTACCAAAAAACAGGTGAAATTAATTTTCAGAATTTTTTTTTAACTCTGTACATCCTAAATACCATCCTGCCAACATATAATCGGTATTTAAAGAAGACACACTCTTGAGATACTTGACGTTCTTTTTAGGGGGCGCGTAGTGGCACTAAGTAAGTAAGTGGCACTGGGTTGCTGATAGCACATCTTGTTCAGACGAACCACACCCCACATGCTTAGTAACCACGTATGGCCAGTGGCCGAAGAATTGGGTGGTACCACTCTGGACCAGAAGTCAGTGAGTCCCCCTCCGAAGCACAGTTATTTCGGTCAACAGACCCACCTGCCCCCAGCAGCTTTGCTCCCAGATCTTGCAGCTTTGCACTAATTCATTAAAAGCCTTCTGTGGGTTTGCCGCCATCCAGGAAGTCTCTTTTAAAAACGGACAATTAAGGGGTGCCTGGGTGGCTCAGTGGGTTAAAGCCTCTGCCTTCGGCTCAGGTCATGATCCCAGGGTCCCGGGATTGAGCTCCGCATTCGGCTCTCTTCTCAGCGGGGAGCCTGCTTCTCCACCCCCTACCCCCACAGGAAACTGAGAGACGTCTCCTCGATTCCCAAATCTCCAGATTGGGAAAACCAGAAATTTCTCTGGGAGGTCGGCGCACGTGGATTTGGAGGTTGCTAATGACGGGAGACTGTTTCTAAATCTATCGACCCCACTTCATAGGAGGATTTGTGCATTTTGCCGTAGAACTGCTAATTAATGTGTTTTGTTCCTGAGTGTTTCTCCAGACCCTGCTGGGGCATGTGTGCCATGTTTCTTTTCTGGAATGTGACATATACTGAATTTCAAAATACCTCTGGCTTTGCAGGTTTCACATAAGAGATCATGGGCCTATAGTAGTTTTTTCAGACTTTTTTATTGGGCCTTGGTAGGAAATTTCTCTTATATTGTATCCCAGGACACACACACATACATACACACACACCGAAACCAAAGGTTGTATGGAAGATTTCCCTCCTTTACTGAATAAGGTGCATTTTGCTATTTTCTACTACATTGGTTTTTATTTTGTTTTGTTTTTAGCTATAGGTGTTGATTCGCCGAGTTTACAGCAAAGCCCACAAATGTGTTACACCCACAATTTGAGGGCGCTGTGGGCCCTGCGCTGTGGACGGCGGAGACTAGCACAAGGACATAAGCACCAGTCTGAAAAGAGAGGGGGGATGGGCTCTTGGCCAGGAGGCAGCCCATCCCCACCCCCAACGCACCATCTGTCCCATGCCTGCTGCTGTGTACTGTGGTTTAACCTGGACCATCCCAGCCATGCCCTCAGTGTTGGTTGGCCATTGTCAGCAGTTTTTCTGGTGGTTTGGACACCATGTGGGTCATTTGAGAAAATTACCTGGCCCTGTAGGCTTTGTGCTTGGACCTTTCAAAGGGAGCCATTTTATGGCTTTGGGAAATTGAGGTGTGCCTTATAAAGGGGGTGGTTTACATGGAGCCACTGTTTGTTCAGACTTTACTTCCATATTAACAAGGACTTTTTGGTCAGCAGTGACTAAAAACTAGCCTATGTGAAAAGGGGAATTTATTGGTTCATGTAGTTGGCAAGTACAAAGTTAGCTTCAGGCATGGCTGGATCTAGGGACTCTAGCAGTGTGGGTAGGGCTCTGTCTCTTTCTCTAATTATCAGCTCTGTTTCCGTCTGGGCACTGGCTTCCTCCTCAGACTGGAAAGGGGATGGGTCTCCTCCAGCTCCAAGTACACATCCTCATGATTTGTAATCCAAAGAAGAAAAGACCTTGTGCTCCTGAAGCCCACAGAGCAAATCCTAAGGGAAATTCTGGCCTTGCTTCAACCCATCACAGTGGCCTGAAGGATGGCCAGTCCTCAGCTACCTTCCCAGCTCCTGTGGCGAAGGTGGGGGTCAGCCAAATCTGAACCATAGGGAATAGGTGCTCCCATTCCCAAAAGAAGGGAGAAAGAATGCCAAGTAGACCAAAATCATTCATTTTCATCCCTTGTTGATGCCTCCCTGCAAGTGACTGATTCCGAGTAGATGGGGGTCACATAAAGGGATTGTGTACAGCTCCGTGGGATGATCCAATCTCGTCCGTTGGAGGTGTTCTGCTCGGCAGAAGCAGCTTCGTTTAGCTTCGTTTAGTTTAGAAGCAGCCCTACAGATCTGCAGGCTTTGATAAAATGGCTCCTTTGTGTGGAACTTTTGCTTTTCCATTCTTCCTAATGTTAAGGACTATTTTAGACAATCTCTCTCCTCTCCTAACTTAATCAGACTACACCCATTTTATCAGCTGTTTGATCCTCTGGGCCTGGTCCCTGGCACCGGGGAGTCAGGTGTGGCAGGTGGGCGATGCATCATCTCCAGCTTTGTGCACCCGGAGCCGGGAGTCGGGAGTCGTCGTAGTTTCCTCCCTCCGTGATCCCATGGGGTTGCCCTGGGGGGCTCCGTGGCCCGAAGTCCATCAGCACTGCCTGGAATAAGTGATGGTCTTTGCTCCAACCTTTCCATGTTGCCAGAGGTCATGCTCTGCTCTTCTCCCCCCGGAGCCTTGGGAGTTCCCCCTTTGGTTCCCACTCCTGTCTTACTCCTAAGGCTCTCACAGGTTCAGGTTCACTGCCCTCGGCCTGCTGGTCCTCTGCCCTCGCCCTAGGCCTCCGTGACCTTCGATCTCAGCTTCTCAAGGTGTGTGTGTGTTTTTTTCCTCGTCTTTCATCACGCTTCGCTTTCAGGAGGACGTTCTGGTGTTTCACTTTCCAGTTTATTTTAATAAGCACACCTTCACCAGTGTCAGGTGGATTCAGACTGACCGAATAAACTCTAGGCTCGGGGCCAGAAGGACCCGTGGATTCTGAGCGCTGACATTTACAGTGTGACCCTGCTTTGGCACCCCCCAGGCTCCCCTCAGGGAAATGGGAATGGTGGTCCTGCCTTGCGGGAGGAACGGAAACTGGGTCTGCACACGGGCTGGCCCAGATTCCAGCGGCACAAACGGGGCTGGGTAGTCGGCCGTGCGTTTGCCAGCAAAGGAGACCCCCCTCCTCTATCGGGCTTAATGAAACAACGGGATGTCTTAGGCACACGTAACAGAGCAGTACAGGGGAGGGCAAGTTCGAGTCTGGACTGCAGCGCTGGCCGCAGAATCTCCAGGCCCTGTTTTCCTTCTAAGGCGGACCGTTCCCAGAGGGACCACTGGGCCTGGGGCTGACGTTGTCGCAGATCTGGGTGCCTGAAGAAGGAGCCCCCGGCACAGCCCGCATAGAGTCCTAAGGCTGATGTCCACTGGCTCAGCTCTGGTCCTGAGACCTCCCACAGGCTGGGGGAGTGACATGCTGATTGGCTGGGTCTGAGGTCATGCGGCTGCCCATGGAGAAGGGGCAGGGGTTCTAGTCTCACCCCAACCACAAATAGGGTTGGGTAGAGGGTTCCCCAAAGGAGCGTTGAGTACAAATAAGGGCAGGCAGATGCTGGGGAAGAGGAGGAAAGCGACAGATAGGCTCTGCCCACGCTTATGGCTTATCCCTGCTGCAGTGTTGTGCTCTGTGTCCAAAGGAACGTTGCCTGGTTGTGGAGGGAGGCAGCTGGCAGCCTGCAGGGGAGAAGGGGCTGGAGAGCAGGCAGGGGACAGAACAGAGGCAACAGGACCCCATAGCTAGCTCTCCCATCACAGCCTGCCCCTGACTCTTCTCCCTGTATGTTTCTGGGATCACGTTTAACTTGTTGAGCCCTGGGCTCAGGAGCTATAGGAAGCTTCGAAAACCTTCACTTGCTTATTCTCTGCATTGTGTGTTTCTAGGAAGGTTGTTCCCCGGGGGGGCTTAACCTAACCTCCACCTCGGTATCCCCTGCTGACCTGCGAGGATGTGCTTTAGTAGTCCTGCAAGTCAGGGAGGGATGTTTCCAATGGCCTTTTTGAAGCTGCCCTACTAAAATTATAATGTATGTGTCGGCAGGGTTGTGGGGGGCATATGTTTATGGACGCTTTCTATACCCATCTTGTAGGAGGAGTTCAGGTTTTATTTAGCAGCTAACATTTAATTTCGTGTACACACTTCATGGGCTTATTTGGGGTCTTTTTGCCAATCCTATTAAGTAGGTACTGTTACTAACCCCACTTTACAACTGAGACAACTGAGACCCAGAGAAGTTAATTAAGTTCCCCAAGGCCACACAGCCAGTATACAGTGAAGCCAAGAGCGAACCAATACTTGGAGCTAAGACTTGGGTACAGGCGGGAAGGGCCTGAAGGATGCCGCTGCCTCTGGACCAGGAACCCAGGGGAGCGTGAGAGCAGGGGTGAGACACCCCATTTTCTGGGATCCCCCCAAGGTCCTGGCCAGACAAAGAAGCCTGGGGAGCTAGGAGGCCCTCGTTCCCCAGCTCACCTCTCTTGGAGCTCAAGGCAGGGCTCCTTGCCTGAGGGGGCCGGTGGATCCTGAATCAGGCTGGGGGACAGCCTCCTGCCCGAGTCCAAGGTCCGGCTGCTGGTGGTTTTCGGTGGCTGGGGCTGCCTTCACTTCCTGGGAGGCAGAGGCCTGAGCAGGATACAGCCTCCTCCAACACATCAGTCTGCGGGTGTTTGGTTCCTTTTGCCAAGTGCCAGAAAGAAACAGGAAATCAGGATGGAGGGTGATTTTTATTTTTTTCCTTC
The DNA here is from genome assembly GCF_963455335.1 of Martes martes. NCBI lineage: Eukaryota > Metazoa > Chordata > Mammalia > Carnivora > Mustelidae > Martes > Martes martes. The sequence continues at coordinate 15,895,345 of NC_137902.1, forward strand.
CTATACTTTGTTTAGTTTGTGTCCTTTTCCTCGGCTACAAGTAGCACGTGCCCCGAAAGCCGAGCAGCCGCGCCAATGTGTCTTCTGTCTGTGTAATAACTCACTCTTCTGCTTTGTGGACTAGGGTAGGCTCTCAAAGAATGAAAACTTCCATAACCTCTCCACTGACAGATAACCACTCTTCCCTGCCAGCTTCTCTTTCTGCCGCACAGTACTTCCCAATCTTCCAGCGTGACCTCAAGTGAACCCCGACAGCCTCTTGTTCAGAGACTGCAGAGGCTGCCGCCGGCCGGGGAACGTGCCCCGCACAGAGCCCCCCAACCCAACCTTTGCGTCCCACCCACACAACTGGCCTTGGCCGCTGAGCCTGAATGAAGCCACTCTTGAGGCAGATTGCATTTAAGGAATGTCCTAACTGGGCTGGGGAACAAAGGCCTCCCAGGCCCCAAAGCTGCCTTGTGTGGCCTGGGCCTTGGAGGCTGCTAGAACGCGGCATGTCTGGCCCCCGCCCTCATGAGCCTCCTGACCTGCAGGGATGCCCTGGGGATCAGCTCCGACCCCTGGGCTTCCTGGCCTCCAGGGGAACAGCTGCCTCCCTGTCCTTCCTCCCTGCACCCCCGAGAGAGTTTTCCCAGCACAGGCCACCCGGGAGGGAGCTGCCTTATGTGCTTCTAGCCCATCACCTGCCGGGGGCTGCCTCTGGGTGGTCATTCCAGAGCTGTCATCTGGCCCAGGTGGGGGACTGCAGTTACGGCTGGAGACTGGTGAGCTCTTGGCCCAGACCTACCAGACAAAGGAGCCCAGGCCCTTTTATTTTATTTTACTTTATTTTTTAAAGATATGTATTTATTTGAGAGCATACATGCAAGCATGGGAGGGGGTTGGTGCAGCAGAAGGAGAGAGAATCTCTTGGGGCTCAATCTCATAGCTCTGAGATCATGACCTGAGCCAAAATCAGAGCCAGTTGCCCAACTGACGGAGCCACCCAGGCGCCCCGCCCAGACCCTTTTATAGGAGACGACTCAGGGGGCGCTTTCACGGGACCGCGTGTGTGTGAGTTTGGAAGCTTCATGCTCGGCAGTTGTTCTCCAGGCCCTGACTTTGAGCAAAGCCCTGTTTAGGCACAGCGGGGAAACCAGGTCAGGCAGCCCCTCCCTACACAGGTCTTTCATTGTCATTGGAGACGCAGGACTCGCGTTCAGGGGACGAGCGGCAAACGATAGAGGTGGGAGAATGGCCAGTAGGGCCATGTGCCTCCGGGCTGGCCGGGCTGGCGGTGCTTCTGGGCAGGCTGAGGCCGAGGGGAGGTGGCCCTGGGCAGGCCCCGGGCCTCCCTGACCCGCTCTGCTCAGCGTGATGTCTTCGGCGGTTACTGTGTGAATTTCCGAAGGGCCCTAAGGAAGCAGCACTGCTTCCAGCTGGCTCCGTGGCGGGGTTTGGAATTCCACTCTTGGGGAGGTTGGTTCCGCTGGAGGGGTCAGCGGTGAGCCAGCAAGCCGAGCTGTTTCTCCAGCCGTGCAAAAACTGCGGCAAAGCATCTGTCCCATCTCCTCAGCCCGCGCCGCTCATCTGGGAATGCCGGCGGCGGCCCCTGCGTGGGGAACGTGTTTTAAGTGATGAGACTCCAAGATAGGTGAGAAAAAGCAGATCTTGCAAAAATGAGGACAGGCTGACCTTGAAGGTCGAGCCTGCAAGGGTTGGGGTGGGTGTGCACAATGCTGATAAATGAAGCAAAACCCTCTCCTGGTTGTTTCCTGAAGATGGAGGTTTAAAAAACAAAAACAAAAACAAACCCTCCCCCCCAAAAACAACAACAACAACTCCTCGAGTATTAATTTTCTTTCTTTCTTTCTTTCTTTTTTTTTTTTTTTACATTTTATTTATTTATTTGACAGAGAGAGAGATCACAAATATTCAGAGAGGCAGGCAGAGAGAAGGGGAAGTAGGCTCCATGCCAGAGCAGAGAGTCAATGCGGGGCTCGATCCCAGGACCTTGAGATCATGACCTGAGCCCTAGGCAGAGGCTTAACCCACTGAGCCACCCAGGCACCCCTCCTCGAGTATTTCTTATACTGGAGAAAGTTATGTACTTTCTGGCTCTGACTCCTGGGCTCCAAGGAGGCAGGAGCCATGACAATCTGCCAGAGGGTTGGCTTCTGAGTCTTTTGGGTGCTGATTTTCCGTAAGAACTTCCACCTGTTTAAGCAAGATGGAGAACTGAGCTCCACAGTGTGTAAGCCTATAGGCACGTTGGTCCTCGCTGTCCACATCCTTACTGTCCAGAAGGGAAAAGATTTTGGGGGCAAAAAGGGATTTTCAAGCATATCCGACTGTAGAACAGGCATCACCCTAGAAAGTTCTACATGTAAAAATCAGAATTGAGTCTCGTAAAGAAGGACTGTGGAGGTTTGCTTTTTAAGGAATCGTATAGATGTATAAAGTTGGGGTGCCTGGGTGGCTCAGTTGGTGATGCGTCCAACTCTTGGTTTCCGCTCAGGTCGTGATCTCAGGGTCGCGGGATGGAGCCCAGCATCAGGTTCCGTGCGGAGTCTGCTTGAGATTTTCTCCCTCTCCCTCTGCCCCACCTCAGCTCATGTGCATGTGCTCATGTGCTTGCTCGCTCTCTCTAAAAATAAATAAATCTTTTTTTAAAAAAGTATAAAGTAAAAAGACTTTTTATAAAGCAATAATTATACTTTTATTTATCTCGGTGGTTCATAAACTTGGCTGCACCTTAGAGTCTCCTGGGAGAAAAGCTCCTGGGGCCCAGACCCCACCCAGAGCAGTTCCAGCAGGATCTCTCTCATCCAGCAGGATGCAGGCATCAGAAATTTTTTTTTAAACTTCCCAGATGATTCCATTAAGAAGCCATTGCGAAGAATCGCTGCTTTTCCGTTTGTAGCCGTGCCCCTGAATTGGCGTTAAGTCTAAGTGTGAGGAACGCAGGCATACCCTTCTGAGTCAGCGGGAAGGTGCTTTCAGGAGCAGGACAGACCGGGGTCAGGACATGGGACCCTGCTGTGTCTGCAGAAGCCCCCGGCCGGGAGATACGTGCACCCACAAAGACGTTTGGGCTGCCTACCTCCACAGGACAGAATACCGCACAGCAATCAAAAAGAACAAACTGTTCATCTGTGCAACCACATAGATAAATCTCACGTGCCTTATGTTAAGGAAAAGGACTCAGACCCCAAAGGCTAGGCAGGTTGTCAGAGAAAGAGAAGGAATGAAGTATTGGTAGACTGCAGGGCGAATGAGCCATGAAATTGTTAGCACTGTGAGAGAAGCCATTCTGCAGAAGGCCACGTGTTCCTTGACTCCATCTATGTGAAATGTCCAGAATTGGCAAATCCAGAAGGATACCAGTGTTAGTGTACTCACTGCCACTGGTTCGTACACTTCAAAGTCATTAAAATGGTAAAGATTATGTTACGCGTCTGTGGCCACCATAAAAAAAACAAAGAAGAAAAGCCACTCATTAGCGTGCCGGGACTCAGCCGGTGCTTGGCGAAGGCTGGCTTGGCACGTGGCCCTTCTGAAGAAAGGGGACTTCGGCCTCGTGTGTTCCTTCTTAGGCGGAACGAAGGGGTGTGTTTTCCAGAAGCTCTTTTTGAGAACCTGAGGATTCCTCTGTGACCAGGAGGAAGGGACTCGGGATTCTCTGCCCTTGGTTGCAGCTACAGGGTGCCGTTGCTAGTCACAGAAACGTCTCCCACGGTCTTCGCTGTGGTTGGTCCCCAGCAGTTGGGTTTGCACAGATAATCTGCCCAGTGGCTCCATCTTCGGAACTGTTGGGTCAGGGAGAGGGATGCATGTCTCTATACTTAAAGAAGAGGTCTGTTTTGTTTCATATTTGGAGGGAAGATCATGGTCAATCACAGGTCTTCAACAAATGCAGCTGAATAAATAAAACTGTGTGCATAAAACAGCGGGGGAGCCACGAAGAGCAGCTTTTTCGGCATGTTGGGAAGACGCTTATGTTTGGGAACCTAGTGACCAAAAAGCAAGACTGCCTCAAGATGAGAAAAACCGGGGGAGGAGGTCACCGGGAGGCAGAGCTTGGCCATGGCCGAGGGCAATGAATCGAGCAGCTGAGCCGCCCAGCGCTGCGTGGGCCTTGGAAGCCCCGAACAAGAATCTTATTGATGATTCGTCAGACCGTGAGCAGACAACTCTGAACTTTAACAGAGCCAGGATGGAAAGCCTGCACAAGGGCCTACAGTTTCCAGAATGAACAACACACTTATTTTTCCCTCCCTCTGCTGGAGGACAAGAGAGAGAGACCAAAATGAGAAGAGGGGGATGGAGGGGTGTTAGGGAGTGGGGGGAGGGAGATGGGATGGGTGCCTTCCAGGGCCTCAATGAAATGGCCACATTCCTCCGAGCTCTGAGGGCTGAAAAATGTCACCAGGGTTGGCACAGATGAGGGCCCTGCTTTTGTTGATTGTTATTTTCAAGAGTCTGGAGCTTGGCCTGAAAGGGTATGACCACAGGAGAATCCCGGCCTCTGCTGTGCTTAGCACCTCGTTGGAGCCCCCAACCTTTCTGCAAAGGCTGCCCCTCAACCTGGAAGCGCTCCCGCCTAGCCAGGAATACAGACGGGGCTCGCTTGGAGACACCATGAACAGCTGGCTTGGACAGGGAGGAATGTCAGGAAGCAGAAACTGATTGCTGCTGGTCATGGGCCGCTCTGGGTGCAGATCTAGAGAGGGACAGAGAGGACATCCTGGGGTTTGTGGCTCTGGTTCCTGGTCCCATGTTTCTTCAGCTCTGGGGCTTACCCTTCCCCAGCACAGCCATTTAAGAGGAAAAGTGGGGGTGTCTCTGCTTTCTTGGTGCTCCCCCCCACCCCCACCCGTCTGCCTGGCCCACCGGTTCCCCCAGAACTACAGACCTGTGTCTGATGGCATTCTGCAGCTCTCTGTCACCCAGGACACTTTAAGTCCCTGCATCTCATGGAATTATCCCCAAGTCCCCTTGCCTCTGTACTGTACCCATCTAGAGTCCCCTGCTGTGCCTTTGCCAAGCATGGTGGGACAGGAGCAGAGGTCATGATCCAGATAAACCTCCCTGACTTCTTGGCGGTGGCTCCAGCCAAGGGATGATGGACAGCAAGTACTTGGGACTTGGAAGTACTTGGACTTGAGCCCCAGGGCTACTACTAACTGCAGATACAGGTCTCAAGAGCCCGTTCCCATGCCATGCACTTGCAAGGGTGGTTGGAAGAATTGGGGGTGGGTGGGGTACAGCATCCCGCGTGGCCCCTGGATGCCATGATTAGTTCACACTCTTGTCATTCTCATCTGCGCTAGTAATGGTCCCCTGCCCACCCTTGCCTCCCCTCCTTGTCCTCCCTACTGTTTGAAGAGTTATTTGATCTCTAGGCTGTTGGAAGAACCGTGTGCATGGCCCTCCTCCAGCATTGTCTAGAGGTCCTGCGGGATAAGGCACGGACTCCTTAGCAAAGCAGATCAAGCCCTTATGGTCTGCCTGCCTGATCTAACGTCCCAGTTCTGGCCTTGGAGCCCATCTTCCCCCACGTCCCCCACACCCCTTGTGCCCCAGTGCACAGAGAGACTTGTGGTTTCTCAAATATCCCGTGTGCCTCCAGCACTCGACCTGTCGGAACATCTCCTTCCCTTTTCCTAAAAGGCCTCTACCTTCTCCCAGCAAACTCCTATTCATCCTCAGTGGCAAGCTTATAAATTCCTCTTGCTGATAACCTGTTTGTCTCGTGACACCTTTCTGATCCTTGGACACATTCCTGAATCACTTCTCTGCTCACCCCCGTGTCCACTGGGCCCCTCTCCCCAGACGTGGAGCTCCCGGAAAGGCTGGGGGACCCCATCTGGGTCAACTGTGTCTCCCCAGAGACAGGCAGGACACTCTTTACCCTTTGGCCCAGTGCATACTTGCTTGCTTGAAGATAAACTAAAGCTGTTTTCCAGGAATCGGGCTGCTTTGGGGAATAGCGGAGGACGTGAAACTGAAGAGACACTGAGTTTTTGTGCTTTTTTCTTTTTCGTGAGCGGAAGTAGCAGCAGTAACAGCCTGGAAAGGTTGAGAAGGTCAGGAAGAGCGCAGCTTGAGATCCCAACTGCTTTGCAAAGCCCCTTCGCTTTTCCACATCCCCTGTAGCCGAGTTCAAGGCTCGATGTCATTTCCTTAGATTTAGCCTTTGTTTTCACTGCTGCGACTTCTTTAAACTCCCTGCTTTTGAGCCTGTTGAGTTCCGGCAGCCAACAGGAAAGTCCTGAATAGCTGTTCAAAAAAACCTCAAGACCGAACGAAAACAACCTGAGGCTTTACCCTTCGGCACCTCTTCCCAGAAGCCTTCCAGGCCTAAGGCTCTTGTCTGATCTCCTCTCACACTTTTTGGCATGAGGTTTTGGTGGGGTGCCTTGGTTTGTGAATCTCTTCCCTCAGGCTGGTCTTGTTCTGCCTCTGAGCTTGTGTAAGGCAAGACCCACACTGTCCTGATCTCCGTTTTAATTTTTTGGTTGGTTGAGGCCAAGGGCCCAACTAAGTGCCAGGCACATCCTCGGGTCCCACTGTCTTGACTGGTGGGCTCTCGGAGCTCTCGCTGGTGCCCTCTCAAATCCCACTCCTTTGAGAGTCTAATCACTTTTAAGCAGGCCAGCCAAAAGCCACTGGGCTCTTGGAAACCCACTCTTCCCAACACAAGGAACAGGGCAAGAGACTCTGCTGTTGGGCCCAGGGCCCTTCCCCAGGCAGAGCTACCCAAACGTGCCTTTCTGCTTGCCTTATCTTGGCTCTCGCTTACCGTCTGTCCGTCTCTGAAGAGATGAAGGCCACCTTCCAACTCGCCTCCAGGCATGGGAGCCACGCCGCCGTTGACCGCAGGCGGCCTCTGGGCTGCTGCACCTTGACCTTCACTTGGCTTTTGATAAGCCACAGGGGAGTGGACACATAGACCTTGGTGGAGCTTGCTTCATTCTTCACTTGATCTTAGCCAAAAGGCCGAGAAGCGATTCCATTCTTCATCCTTTAAAACCAGGACCCGAGAGGGAGAGTGGCGGCTTCTCTGCTGCTTCTCCAGCTTTGGCAAACTGGAGTTTCCTTCGGGGGGAGGGACCCCTGCCAGGAAGAGAGCGCTCCGATGGCACCAGGCAGTACACACCCATGTGGGCGAGCTGGCTGACCCCTGTATGTGATCGGATAGTCACATGAGCTGGCACTGCCCTCCTCTGAAACAAGCAAATCCTCACCCCCTTCCGTTCCCCTGGCTCTCTCACGAGCAATGGCAATATTCATTCCAGGGAGTTTGGTTTTGAAGGGATGGGGTTCAAAGGCTACTACCCCACTGAGGTCCAAGGAGGTGTTTGAACAGAGGCCACTGGGCTGTACCTTAGAACCAGGAGAGCCCGAGGGCTTCTTTTTCTACTATAGGGAGTGGCAGGGGTAATCTAGGGCTCTTGTTCAATTCTGGGGAGTTAGGCTTTTGGGGGATGTTGGAAGAATGATGGAGACGTCCAATGGGGTGTTGTTAGTACCTCTGTCTTAAGAGTCGGACAGGAGACGTGCTCTCTGCCATGAGCCCTGTGGACCTTCTGGACCATCAGACCCATGTCTTCAAAATGGGCATAACCATGCTCAGCTCTTCAGCTTGTGAACTAGTAGGTGCTTGATGTCATTCATTCATTCATTCATCCCAGACACATTCATCCAACACAGTGTAGGTGCCAAAGGTGTGGGACAGATGTGGTCCCCTCATTGAGCTAAGATTTTGTCATTTGTGTTTATAACTTTGTGAAATGGGCGGGGCCTACATGGTCTTCGCCACTTTCCAGGTGAGAAAACGAGCTTGGAGAGAGTGTGTGACTGCTCAGTGTTCCCACAGCAGGCGATACAGGACGAGTCAGGGTTTCACTGGCTGCTGTCTTCGGGAGCAGGGTCCTCAGGTGTGGGCTCTGGGCCTGCATCTAGACCGCCGGTTCTCAGTGTTGGCTGCATGCTGGAATCACCCGGGGAGGTTTAAGAACTACCGATTCCTGGGGCATCTGGGTGGTGCAGTCATTGAAGCATCTGACTCTTAGTTTCTGCTCAGATCATGATCTCAGGGTCATGAGACCGAGTCCCACATTGAGCTCCACACTCTGTGTGGAGTCTGTTTGGGATTCTCTCTCTCTGTGCTCCTATTCTTTCTCTCTCTCTCTCTCAAATAAATTTAAAAAAAAAGAAGAAGAAAGAACTACTGACTCCTGGGTTCTATTCCCAGAGATCCTGATATCATCAGTCTAGGGTGTGGCTTAGGTATCCGGATGTTCTAAAGCTCTCCAGGTGACCCAGTGCAGCCAGGGTTGGAAAGCACAGCACAGAACCTCGAGGAGCTGGCTGCCATTACTGAGAGCATGTTCTGGAGAGCCTCTGGGCAGCAGAGCCAAGATGGAGACCCCATCCGCAAACGCAGCATCCTATAGACAGCAACAGCAACAACAGTGGTGAATATGCCCTGCGCCCACACTGTTGTCCTCTGCGCTAGCATCTCCGCAGGGTGGCTCCAGGGAGAGACTGACAAGAACTTCTGCAATGGTGGAGCCAACTTGATACCTTGAATCCGTGGGACCAGAGCCCTTTGCCAGCTTGGGAGTGATGCTAGACTCCGTTTCAGTGGGGGAGGCTTATTTACTGAAGAAACTCAGGAAGGTTTTGTTTTTCTGTTTGCCCAACCGTGGCTTCTGATGAATCATCCCTCTTTCAACAGGGGCAACATAATCACTGTTTCATCTTGGAGTGACTCTGTCTGTCTGGCCTTGGGGAAAGGATGAACAGTTGGGTCAACCACAGCAAAAAAAAAATTTTTTTTTATGGTTCCAGGTTTGATCTGTGTTCAAGTTCCCTAGGTCCTGAGCTGTCCTGATTGGCTTTTTTATCAAGGAGGCGATCCTGTTTGCAGACTCTCATGGCTTGATGGGCTTGGCTGGGCTCTCTTGGCCGCTGTCGCTCTAGCAAATGGTAGACCTGCAGCTTCAGCCAAGGTCATCCATCTCAAAACCAAGGGCCTGCTTTTCCTCCCCCAGACCACAGCTCCGGGGATCCCACTTTTGGCTGGGCCTCCTCGGTGCTTTCAGGGCTCCCCCCAAGTCCCTCTCACGCAGGACCGCAGGGCCCATGGTCAGGTGGTACAGGATCTGGGGGTGTGTCTGAGCTGGCCCTTCGGAGAGCAGGCAGCAACTATAAAGGGTTCTCTTTTCTGTCTCTAGCCCTGGAGCAGCTGTTGACAGAGCTGGACGACTTCCTCAAGATTCTCGACCAGGAGAACCTGAGCAGTACAGCTGTGGTGAAGAAGAGCAGCCTGGCTGAGCTCCTCCGGGTCTACACCAAGAGCAGCAGTAAGTGTGACCCGGGGGCCTCCGAGAGGTCCCCATGGAAACAGAAAGATAGTCATGCTCGGGCTGCCACAACAAAGTCCCACCGACTGGGTGGCTTAAACAATAGAAATTTGTTTTCTCAGAGTTCTGGAGGCCAGAAATCTGAGATCAAGGCTTTGGGCAGGGTGGATTCCTTCAGAGGCCTCCCTCGTTGGCTGTAAGTGGCTGCCTTCTGTCTGGGTCCTCAGACCATCTTCCCCCTGGGTCTGGGTCCAAACCTCCTCTTCATACAAGAACACCGGTCCTGTTGGACTGGGGCCCACCCTGGTGGCCCCGTTTGACATCAAGGACCCCTTCTCCTACCAGAATCACATTCTGAGGTGTTCAGGGCGAGGACTTCATCGATGAATTTGGGCGATGGGGATGGGGAATGCAGTTCAGCCCCTCGCGGTGGACCAGGGGTGACGTGACCTGAATGTGAGCCCAGGAAATCTCTGAACCCTCAACACAGCAGCCCTGAGTGTGGTTTTAAACAAAATGTTTCCAAAGCACTTTTCTTCATTTGTTCAAAGTAGAGAAGGGCTAGGGAACTGTCCGGGTAAGAGCCAATGCTTAATTGAGCATTTCCTACGTGCACACGTATTAACTTGTTTCATGTTCAAGGCCCCCCTCTGAGCTTGGTGCTGTTGCTACAGACCAGGGTGTTACAGATGAGGTCTTCAGAGTTGAAGTCACTTGCCAGTATCCTGTGGCCCAGAGGAAAACAGAGTTTTAAAGCTGTAGATCACAGAACCCTAAGTACCTGTTTTTTTTTTTTCTTATCCTTTTTATTGAGGTGGATTTTATATACACCCAAGGACGTAGATCTTAAGTATCCAGTTCAGTGAGTTTTGAAAATTGTGTACACCTATGTACCTACCATCCCAAACAAGACAGAGAACATTTTTATCATTCCGGAAAGTTCTTTCTTGCCCCTTCCCAGCAAATTCCCCCCACCCCCTCCCGCCCCAAGGTAACCGTTGTTTTGATTTCTCCCACCATACCTGTGTTGTGTTCACGGGTTTGGGCTATTACGACTAATAAGGCTGCTCTGAATATTTTCGCACAAGTTTTCTTGCGGGCGTGTGGTTTCATTTCCAGCACACTCAGAGATTCTTTCTTTCTTTCTTTCTTTTTTTTTTTTTTAAAGCCTTCTTGTGAAGTCCTGACAGTTTAGTTGAGTCTATTTTTACGTCGGATGTTTGAGAATGGGAAGTGATATTTTGGGACAGCGAGGACCATAAGAGGGCATGTGATCCATCTGCGTGGTGGCAGGAGCCGCCGAGATGCACACTCGAGGAGGGAAGCAGACCCTCTGCATCCAGATTCCCCCTCATGTCCAACTCGGATCCACCAGGCTACATCTCAGGGTCGCTTTTCCTTTCCTTTGTTCCCTGTGGAACAAAGAGTGAGACAGAAGTCCCAATGCTGAGGCGCATTGCCATCCACCCGGCGGCCTTCTCTTGTGCCGGGACGAGCTGGCTCCCTTAGCCTTCTGTGAGAGGCGATTTCCTTGGAGCCCAGTTTGGAGCCTTTGCTGCTCCCCAGGCCACCCTAGTGTTCCCAGGCTCCTCCCAGCTCCATGGCTAGCCTTGCTGGCCTGTGCCAGTGCTGGTCAGCAGCCCATCAAAGGTGGGAAGGCGAGGTGGGAAATGCACATTACAAAGAGGGTGAGTTAGAGATGAGTCACCCCGAGGCAGGATCTATCAAGGCAGCTCTGTAAGAAGCACCCTCCGTCCCACTGACAGGTCGGATGTGCTCTGACTTGAGATGTTTAATGATAGACAGCAGCTCCACTGGGAATTGGAAGACCCATGGGTTGGGCTCTGAGCCTGGGTTCCTGGTTCTGATCACTCTCTCAGGGCCCCCTGGGTGGGGTCCCCCTCTTTGGGGTCATGTGCTATGTAGCTTCCTGTGGGATGACCTTTGCTTCACCCTAGATCTTTGCACATTCTGCTCTGATAAAGTCAGACCCTCCCCCCACCCTCGGTCTCCGCAGCTTGCAGGAGGCGCCCCGACGTGAATTGCCCACAGTGCACCACTCAGACCACCGGAAGTGCGTGCATAGCCTTACCGAGACCTGTGGCTGCCACTCCTGTTCCTGGTGTCCATTCTGGTCCTCTTTGCTCTGTCTTAGCTTGCAGAGTGGTTAGAGCAGCAGCAAACAGCTTTTGTGCACATACTCTGTCCCAGCATGGGGCTTAGTGTATGAAATGACATGGATGGTGCCACCTTGTTCCTACTCCAAGTCAATGAGAGAGTTGTCCTCGTCTTCTCAACTGGAGAGTCTCTCTTCAAAGCACATGGCTGCGAGTGGCTCAGGGCTGGGCAGGCGGCCCTAACCGCTGTCTTCCCCCATTGCCCATATTCCAGACTCATCTTTGCCATTGAAATTGTGTTGCACGGGACAGAATCTCAAGTCCCCTGAAATCAAAGCATCTGTCTTCCTTCCCAGCCTCCCAGGCCCTTCTTGCTGTGTATGTTCCAGAGAATTAGCTCAGCTTGATGGGACTTGTAGGTGGAGGCAGGCTGATCATTTTGAGATAGTCTGTGGTCTACACTGGCTGAGCTGTTGTTTACTCCCACACATTTTGGGCAGAGTATGAGACGGAGAGAGAGAGAGAAAGTGTATATGTGTTTACCCTTTCCAAATTTGGGTTTTCTGATCTTCTATTGTATGGGCATAAAAAGAATTTTCTACTCTCTTTGCCTTTCATCTGCATGGTGAGGTCAAGGCAGGGTTCGAGTTTTGTTTACAGGAGACTACTGTTTGTTCCTGTTTTCACCTGAGAGGGCTGTGGATCTCCCAGTGCCCTGCTCAGAGAGTCTGGGAAAGTGTCAGGGGAGCCTCTCAGATGGGAAGTCTGCTGATGTTCTGTCGAGCCAACTGTAGCAAAGAGGGTCCCTCTCCCTCCTTCCTGTCCCTCCTGTTCTCTGGGAAAGACCACCCCCTTCACACAAGGGTCATTCCCCAGGAGTCATGTGCTTACTCAGTGCACACTGAGCTCTCCTTTCCAACCGTACCTGTGCTGTCGTCATTCCCTACCTGCTTGTGTTGACTGTCCCGGGAAGATCCGTTTCCCCCACCCATGTTAGGTCACAAAGGTAGAAACAGTGTCTTCTATTTCATTCTGTGCCGTATACCCAGCACCTCGCATAGTGCCGGGTGCTCAGCGCACTTCTGAAAATGAATGAGAGAATGATAGAAAATTCTCCAACCCAAGGCTACCACCTGCCAGACACAGGACAGCTCAGCCATCCCCCGTTATAGGGCCAAGTTCACTGGGCATTTCCCAGGATCGCAGACGGTCCTGGGAGGCTCTTACCAACCTGGATGGTCCTGAATTAGCCACCCTGAGAATCAAAACCTGACCAACCACGCGGCCTGCAGCAGGGCGCCCAAGGCAGGAGACTCGGCCTTGAGAAGTGGCCGGTGTTGTGCATTTTCTCTGCAGTTTACAAGCTGCCATCTTGGGGAGAAAGCACCCGCCCCGAATCTGTCAGTTAAAACAATGACAATAATATCTTGCCTTTTTTTTTCTTTTTACAAAAATGTGGGTTTAGTCAACAGTAAGAAAAAAATAAATGAACAGAAGATTGACATTGCACTATTTACATTCCTTCAGTTCCTATTTTGAGCTTTATCGGTATCATCTGAATATTTTTATGTAGTCGTGGTTTGCCTCTGTATTCTGCTTTACGTTATTTTTACATTTAGAATTGCTGCCTGTGCACATTTCCATGTGCTGACAGTTCCCATATTTTTCTTTTTTGGCTATTCTGAAACATGATTCTTTAAGTGTTGGATATCTCTGTAATTGTGGACATAGAGCTACTTTGATATTTTTCGCAGTTGGGTAGTGTCCACGGGTGGATGAACAGTGACATTCAGCCAGTATCTGGTTAGTGGCATCAGGTTTGGTAAAGAAACCTCATACAGGGGCACCTGGATAGCTCAGTTGATTGCGCATCTGCCTTCAGCTCAGGTCATGATCCCAGCGTCCTGCTCAGCAGGGAGCCTGCTTCTCCCTCTCTCTCCAGCCCGCCCCCTCGCTTGTGCTCTCTCTCCCCCTCTCTCTCCCCCCCTCTCTCAAATAAATCTTTAAAAAAGAACCCCAAACTCCTACAACATTACAATAAACATCCTCAAATAAAACTTTGTTTACATGCTGGAGTTTATCTTTAGGATAAATTTCTGGCAGTGGAAATACTGGGTTAAAGGTGATGAACACTTGGAAAAAAAAAAAAAAAGAATACGAGCACTTAAATTATCCTCCAAAATCTCTTCCAAAATGTCTGTGCCAACGGACACACTCTCTAGTAATCCCTTTGTTTTTAAAGGTGACGGCTGTTGTTCATGTTGATGTGTGATTTTTTTTCCCCAACTTTTCCCATTATCAAGGCTTTGAGTCATTCCCCGTGGTTTTGGCTGTCATTTTTAATCTTTTTTAGTTATAGGATTAACTTTTTAAATTCCTTAATATTTGTGCTTTGTTCTCTTGGAAACTTAAGAGTTCGGTAAAAACAGGCAGTACGCATCACCGTTGTTTTCCATGCTAGGCAGACAGGGCCGGTGAGTTAGCTCTTCTGCTCCGAATTACACGATTAATGCCTGAGCTTGCTGCCCCCGACTCCTGCAGAGCCCTCTTCTGTGTGCTCTCCTCCAGAGAGTGTCCTGACCCGACCGCTCTGGCTCTCACTCAGTGGAAGGCCACCAGTTGTGGCTAGCTACATTTAGACCTCATAGTTCCCTCCCGTGAACTCGGGCAGGTTGGGGTGGTGTTGCTGACGGGCCCTGGCAGGGCCTGGCACTGGGGTGGTGATCCTGCAGACCGATGGCAGAAGACACTCTGGCTGGGTCCTCCCCATGTTCTTCTGGGTTTCCGGGGCTCTGGTTTTGCAGGCCTTTGGACTGGAGGCTGGGCGGTCTGTGACGTGAGTCTGACCCTGAGGTGCTTCCTTCACCTGGGGGTTGACTCGGGTCCCCTCACTCGGGGACATAGTCTCCAGTGGAGCCACAGGTTTCTAGGAAATGCAAATTAAGGGGCAAAAAAGGAAATGCAGGAGGATTTCTAAGAGGAGAAGCATTTGGATGAGCTGTCTTCTGAAGAAAGGGTCTTTGGGGCATAAGAAGCTGAGCAGTGTTAGGAGACTATCATTTCTTTGCCCAGACAGGCACTGGAAAGGTGGCCTACACAGAAATGATTTTAGGGGCGCTTGGGTGGCTCAGCTGGTTAAGCATCTGCCTTTGGCTCAGGTCAGGATCCCAGGGTCCTGGGATTAAGCCCCAGTTTCGGGCTCCCTGCTCAGCAGCCAGAAACCCCAAAACTTCCCCCTGCTTGTGCTCTCTGTCTCTAATGAATAAATAAAATCACCAGAAATATTTTACGATTTAAATGAAATGCTAGAAAACCTAGAGAAATCTGCTTGGTGGAATATGGGGTAGACCTTTGAGGTACGGGTGCCTTTCCACTCTCGTTCCTGAAGCTACCCTTCTGCTCCTATCTTTTCCCTCGCCCCCCCCCCCAGTTAGAAAATTCACTGTCAGCAACTTGGCCTTTCTGTTTTTGGAAATTTGTCAACTCTATAATGGACTCTTTCAATCAAGTCAAAATGTTGTATGCTTTTACTGGAATCCAGGCTAATGACAGTCTCTCGGGGGACACTGTTTCTCTCTAGAGCCATTTCCCATTGTGGAATCCCTTGAAACCTTTGTCTTCCATCCTTCCTCTGCAGGTTCTGATGAGGAGTACATTTATATGAACAAAGTGACCGTCAACAAGCAGCAGAATGCGGAGTCCCAAGACAAAGGTAGAGGCTAGCGCTGCTGATCTCGGCCGGCTTCCGGGAGGGGGAGGCATAAGCTTTGGTCCCATTCCCCGCCCCCCTTCCTCCCAGCCAGCACCAGACAGCCCAGGGGAATTATTTCTGGCACTCACATTTTGGCTGATGGTATTTTGGGTTGATGTATTTTGGGACATTCCATCAAGCCACCTCCTTGCCTCTTAAAGGTCTCATGTCCCCTTTGTGGATAAAGCCCTAAAGTCTCAGCCTTTCTCAGCATCATCCCAGGAGTGGGAAGTCACGGTCAGGTGTTCCAGGAAAGCAGCCATTGTATGGTGCTGATTCCATGCCCCAGCTTTGTATCTTTTGATGGAAGTCTGGAATGTATGGGTGTGGGGGCGGGGCGGTAGCAGAGGATGGAAACGCTGATGCCTGCACCTGCCTTAATCAAAAGTTTTGCTCAAAGGTGCTCTCACCGCAGAACATTGTATCTTACATTGGAAGGACATACTGTGTCTTCCATGACATCTCCCTCTTCTGCTCTGTTCCGCTCTCCTTTTCTCTGAAGACCTTCAGGAGGTCTGGCAGGACCTCAGGGAGGCCCAGAATCTGCAGAGCTGCCATGCTGCCAAGGAGAGGGGATTAGAAGCCCCATCTCCCAACTCCCCAGCCTGTGACCGAAATGCAGAGGCTTAGCAAGAGGTGGGGACACAGCGCTGTGGGGCTCTCGGTCCTGTTCAAGGCTTGGCTTCAGCCACCAGCCACCCAAGCCCAGAAGTCAAATCTGTCTGAGTCTGCCTGTCCTGGGACCGGCTGGGCCGCTGGCTGAAGCCGTCAGGCAGGTGCGCCGACGGCTGGTGGCCAGTCCTCCCGTGTGGCTTGGGCACTTTCTGTTCCACGGCCAAGCCTGGGGCTCAGCAGAAATGACTGACACGCCAGCTGCCACTGTGCCCAGGGTCGTTTCCCTTCTGGGGAAACTGGGATGGAAAGAGCCGTAATCACAGGGTCGGGGCTGGGAACAGCTTCCCTGCTCACTAAAGCTCTGTGGCTGGGCCATTTTTGGCACAGGGCAAGTGGAGAGACGGTGCGGAGCCTGCCGGAAGCCCCAAACCAGTTCCTTCTGAGGAATCTGCCCCTGGCTGAGGCACCACTTACACACTATTCTTGGCCAAAAAACCACATTGGCCCCTGGGACTGCCCACCTGGGTAATTAACACCTGCTCAAATAGATCTCACCGTCCATGTGACCAGACATCCTGGGACAATGGGAGGGATAAGGCTGGGAGGCCGGGCATCCCTCACCGAAGCCTTCTCCTCTTCGCTGCCCACAGCACCCGAGGAGCAGAACCCACTGGCCAACGGGGAGCCTGGCCAGCACTCTTTGGCCCCACAGAAGAGTCTTCCAGACCTCCCGCCACCCAAGATCGTAAGTGTTCACCCGAGACCCCTGATTTCCTGACTGGGGCCTCTGTGAAATTCCAGTGGTTTTCGCAGGCGTCAGTCCCCCACGTGGCTGGCATTTTCTGAGCACCTACTGTGTGCGCCTTCTGTGTGCACACGTACTGTGTGCAGGACATGGGGCAAGGCACTGGGAGAGACGGAACAAAAGAATGCCCGCCTGCAGGTGACACACCATTGCCCAGGACCGCAGTACTCAGGACACTGAGGCTTATGGGAGTGGGAGATGCAGGGAGCTCGTTGGCTTCATCAAATGCCGCCTTGTGTTTGAGGCTCTACCGGGCTCCCTCCAGCACCATGCGAGGGGTGCCATGTTGAGCCATGGTCCCCAGTTGAGGCCGCAGCGAACTTCTAGGAATGTAAATCATATCACTTTGTACTTCCTGCCTCAAACCTGCCAAAGGCTTTCATTGAACTTAGGGGGAAAAGAAATCCGTGTTCCTTAACCCAGCCCCACAGCCTACACGGTCTACACAGCCTGGCGCCCAGCTGCATCTCCAGCCTCAGTGCACCTGCTCCTCACTGCGCTCCTGTCCCTGGATGGGACCACATGGTCATGTTGCCTCAGGGACTTGGTCCTTTGTGGACCCCAACTCTCCAGTGGCTGCCACCTCCTCACCTCTCAGGCTTTCACAGACAGGCTTTCCTTGGCCTGATACATGTGGACATCCCACCTCCGTCCCTCCCTGCTGTCTGCCCCGTGGCCAGGGACCCCTCCATGGCACTCACCACCATCAAAATGGTCTTCGTACTATTTGCCTCCCAGACCAGACGTGAGCTGCCCAGGATGGGGAGAGTGTCTCTCCTTTACTGCTTCCTGGCCTGTGTCTGCACACAGTAGGCCATGCGCATGTATTTGTTCATGGACGGATGGGTGGATGGAATGAATTATGGAACCCTACAGACCTGGGTTCAGATCTTGGTGCTGCCAGGTACGAGCTCTTTGAATTTGAGCAAGTCATTTAAGGTCTCTGGCCCTTCGTTTCCTAGTGTTCGAAACAATGTGAATCTCTGTCTCCTATGATTGTTTTGTTTGACAGGCTAAGGCCGTGCATAGCGTACTAGGTCAGCATTCAGGGAGGCGGGCAGCTGTGTTTATATTTAATGGGCAAGGAAACCAAGAATCGGCAAGTTTATAGCGTCTGAACATTGTACACACAGAAAGCGACAGAACCAGAATTTGCACCCAAGTTCTTTCCTGTCTAGTACCTGGTCAGGGAGGTTTCCTGAGAGGTACGAGGTGAGAAGTGGGAAGGATTTCTATAGGTATCAAGTCCTGGGGTCAGGAAGTGGGAAGGATTTCTTTCTATGGGCAGCAGGGTCCTGGGTTCAGCGCCAGCAGGAAGCTGTGCGATTCTGTGGGCACTGAGCTCCTACCATGCCACCTAGGGACAGGTCTGTGGGCTCGGGTTCCTGCCGAGGCCGACCCCAGCCTGGCCCCCTCCATCCACGCCTCCCCGGAGGTGGCCGGGCTCCTCAGGCTGCTCTCACAGCTGGCGGGCTGTTCTGGAATGCCTGGGACAGTATCCCACTGCACGAAGCCCTCCCTCTGGGAGACAGCTCACAGAGACTCTTCATCTCAGGCTGGGTGAGAGTTGGTGGCCTGAGCCTGAGGTCCTGGTGTCCCCAGGATGCTGACAAAGCAGGTGACGGCCACACCAGAGTAGCTAGCCACCCCAATGCACACAAACATGGTCCTCCCTGCACCTCTAGACATGCAGACTTCTGTCACTGTTTCTATATGAAGAAACAGGCTCAGTTAAAAGAGCCAGCCAGCCAGGGGCCCACCTCTGGGACGTAGCAGGGTCCAGGTCTGAGTGCAGGTTCTCAGTTTCCAGGCCCTTCTGCAGCCCGGCTTCTGGAAGCACTTCTTTGCAGCAGAGTGAAGGCGTCCATTCTGTTCTCCCAGCTGCAGGCTCCCCTCACTTTCAGCTCCAGGACTGGGGAGAGGGGGTGCGGCCCCTCCAGGCCATACCCTTACTTAGCCCCCGCACAAACCAGTGGACGATGCTCTGGTTTTTCTGGTGTGTTTCAGGCACTGCCAGGTGGGTCCAGGGAGGGGAGGCAGCTGCTCTGAGCTGGAACTTTCAGGAACTCAGCATCGGATTCTGATCAGGGCCGTCAGCTCCTGGATAGCAGAAGGGCCAGAGCCTGCCGTAACCCACCTGGGGCAGCAGCTTCTGGGCCAACACCTGCGCCAGGAGGCTCCCACCAGGCCAGGGTCATGGGCACCGAGTCCTGGGCGGGGGCTGACTTGCTCTGGAAATTGCTTTGCGGGCGTGTCGGGGGGGGGGGTGGTGGCGGAAGAGGAGGCCCAGGGGCCGGGACCAGGTCCTAGTGAGAATCAGGCCGCCCTGATCCCGGCGGCTGCGGGGAACCTGACTCCGGCGTTGCTGGCTCCTGCGCAGGTCCCAAGGGCCCTGTGATAGGAGCCACGGGGCCTCCCCTAGCACAGGCTTCTTGTGTTGGCCGTGACTGCGGGGCCGTTCTGGGCCCAGAGAGGCTCGTGTTGGCCTCTGAGAGAAACCCTGGAGTTGGGAGAACTGTCACCACCCAAAAATAACACCGCCCCAGGGGGCCCTTCAGACGTGAGGCGGTCGCTCCCGTGGACGCAGTCCCGGCCCCGGGGAGGGCTCCGGCCAGGCAGGCTGACGTTCCCCTCGTCCTTGTGGGGTTTGTCTGCCGAGAGGGACAGGGGCTGCTGACCTGACTGCCGCCCTTCCTGGGCCCTTCCTTGTCCTGTTTGGGGTGCCCACCCCCGACAGGGGGGGACTCCCACGGGCCAAGTGAGCAAGGTGCGGAGAAAGCCAGTTCTTGGTCTCCCGCGAGTGCCCACCCGCCCGCCCTCGGGCCTCCTCTGGTCAAGCCTGGCAACCTTCGCTCTTCAGCCCCGGCCCTCTGAGGAGCGCGTCGGGGTGGAGTGGGAAACAGCTGTGTCTTCTGGCTCCAGGGGAGGAGAATGAGAGAATCAGAGCAGGGGGGAGGGAGAGAGTGAGCGTGGCTTGAGGTTGGAGCGGCCTTGTAACCTCTCTTCCCGAGACGCAGAAACCCGTGCCCCTTCCCACCCTGACCGCAGAGCCTCGGGGTGCCGTGAAGCTTGTGCACCTGAGGCCTGGCTCCGGGCTTGCTGATGGCTGAAACAGAAGCCGGATGTCTGCCTGGGGTCCTCTGAGCGGGTGCCTGGGCCAGGAGCGTGGCCTCTGGGGCAGGCTTAGGAGGCCCTGATTCCCTTTCTGGTGGCTTGGGTCCCCTTCCGTCCCCTCCCGGGTCAGTGGGGGTAGCAAACAATGGGAGAGGCGACCAGGGGTCTGGAGCGACCTCGTGGGTGTGAGTGGTGACTCAGGCAGCTGTGTGCACGGCCAGGTGCTGCGGTCACTGTAGGAGAAGCAGATGTTTGCTGGCGCAGTTTCTGCCCCTGGCTAGCCTAGCCCTCCCCTCCCCTGCTCCCTTGCGGCCTGAACATGCATTGGCGCTGGGTTTAAGTGAGCTGCTCTAGGGGGCAGGCAGCCAACTCCACAAGAGGACGTTGCCGTGGTCGGTCTGGGGAGCTAGGGCTGGCTGGGTCTGCTGTCCCTGTCCCTGGAACATTCCACAGGGCACGCTGGGGGAGGTGGCTCATAACCGCAGAGACACCTCAGGTCATCCAGGCTACCTCTCTCTTTGAGTTCTTGTGTCTAATCTCAATCAGAATCTGCAAACTGTAGCCCCCTGGCCAAATCCACAGCCACTGCTTTTGTAAATAAAGTTTTATTGGAATAGAGCCATACTTCTCGGTTCTATATTATCGATGAATGCTTTTGCTCTGCATTCTCAGAGTTGAATAGCTGAGATCAGAGACTCCAAATGGCCTGCAGATCCCTTAAGTATGTGTTTTTGGCCCTTTGCAGATAAAGTTTGCAGACCTCTGGCAAATCCTGCCGAGCAGGGCGGCTTTCTTCCCGGTCCCTTCCTGTGGATTCTCAAACCTTCTTTCCGGCTGTGAAGTCACATCTCTTCCACCACTTCATTTACTGCCTCCAACCTGGATCCTCACAATGATGATGATAGTTAAAGTACTGCTCCTTTAGTCTTAACCCAGAGAAATTAGCATCTCTTACTCCTTTGACTTCAGAGAACAGGCCATTACACCTGTGTAATTATGTGACTCTCTCCTAAATTTGGGGGGAATTATTTGATCCTTTTTTTTTATTTTTAAGAATTTATGTGTTTATTTGACACAGAGAGAGATCACAAGTAGGCAGAGTCAGGCAGAGAGAGACGGGGAAGCAGGCTCCCTGCCGAGGAGAGAGCCCGATGCAGGGCTCGATTCCAGAACCCTGAAGACCATGACCTGAGCTGAAGGCAGAGGCTTAACCCACTGAGCCTCCCAGGCACCCCTTCGTTTGATCCTTTAACTTGACTCAAGCGCTTAGGTTTTGTCCCAGCGGCCTTGAGGGCAGGGACTGTCTTCTTCAATGAGGCTGAGCCTGGGCTTCCGCTTGGGCAACACCAAACTTCTCCTCCGTCCCCTCAGGTGACAGCTGGTCTTCTTTTACTAAACATGTATGTAGGCAACCTTTCTCCCTTCACTGATACTTTCATATTTTTTAGGTTAGTAAAAATTCATATGTATTGACTAATAGTGCTGGGCAGAATTTAATCCTTACAGTGACCCCATGGGACAGGTATTTCTCTCCCCATTTTGCGGTGGAGGAACTGAGGCTCAGAGAGGTCAAGTAAGTTGCCTGGGGTCACACAGCTTGGCAGGATTCAAACCCTAGCCCTGGGGATCGGAATCTGACTACGGCCCTATTTTGCCTCTTCATTTATAGGTGTCTTTACAGCATCAAGCTTAGGAGACTCTCAGAAAACACTCCCTCATGCTCTAACCCCCAGATAGGACAATGGGACCCCTGTGGTGAGAAGGACCCATGAAGAACTCCTGAAGAAAAGTTCATTCCCCCATTGTCCTATTTTTTTTTTTAAGATTTTATTTATATATGTGAGAGAATAAGAGGGAGAGAGAGAGTGTGAGATGGGAGAAGTTCAGAGGGAGAAGCAGACTCCCTGCTGAGCAGGGAGCCCCATGTGGGACTTGATCCTGGGGCTCCAGGAACATGACCTGAGCTGAAGGCCGTTGCTTAGCCCACTGAGCCACCCAGGCACCCCCATTGTCCTGTTTTGATAGCAGGAATCCAGGCTGGACCTGGAGCTTGGGTGCTCGGAGCTTCTCTCTAGAGGGGATCCACCTCCTCACCAAGAGAGGGGTCCTGGTACCACCAATGGAGGTGGGGCTTCTTGGAGGCCGGAGCTGGAGGCCGGGCCAGCTTAGGAAACATGAGCTCCAGGACCCATCCTCAAGGACCTTGCTGCTTCCCAGGGAAGGGTCGGGGAGAGGATGTTTTCCACTTGAACCCTGGGAAACTGGCTCTGGGCAGACCACAGCTGGGTCTCAGCAGCCCTACTCAGACGTGGTCAAGGGAGTGGCTGAGATGAGCAGACACCTCTCACCAAGCTTGTGGGAGCAAAGCCGCAAGGTCTTCCCTTGGCAGCTCCTGATGGTGCCCACTGTGTGCAGTGTGCACGGCCTGGCCCGGGGCACTGCTCACAGCCGTGTCTGCCAGCCCTGGGCTGCAACTCATCTGCTCAGGAAAAGAGCGTAGGACTCTGCTCCTTCCTGCGTGTGGGGCATTGCATTCGTGGGGGCCGAGAGCTGCTTGGAGCCTGCCTCGGGGTCTTGTGTCTGCTCTCTTGATGTGAGGCCAGATGAATGAGAAGGCTCCTGTGTTGGGCCCAGATTGTGGCCTGGCCTTGCCAACCCTCTGCAGGTAAATCTGTCCCCACCTGCTGGACGGTGATCCAGTGACCTGGCTCCTGTGGCCCCCTCCCCCACCCCAGGTCTTAGATGGCCCCCAGATGTTGACAACAGCCTCCTTGTGCTTGATACGGGCCAGGGGCTATGAAACCCTGTCATCATCAAGACAACCCTGGTTTTATTCTTGTCTTACAGGGAGAGAAAGAGAGAGAGGGGGCATCATATCCTCACAGTTAAATATTTGGAGTCTTATAGCCCTGATTGAAACCAAGTTCTACTCGTGCAGTCCATATGAACAGACTCTAGATGCCAGGCCACACTTGGCTCTGGGATGCTGGTTTTGCTGAAGCAGCCTCAGGGGCCTTGCCCTGCCCTGGAGGAGGCTGGGCGTGGGCACTCTTGTATTCCCTGCTGAGTACTGTCCCACGGGGACCCCAGCCCAGGCTGACTGCTTGCCCAGCAGCTCCTGGGCTGAGACCAGGGCAGCTATCTCCATCATAGATCCCTCAAAGAAACTCATTTTTGGAGGTGGGGGTTTCTGGATCCTCCCTTTCTCCTGCCAGTAGGGCAGGGAATCCTTCAAGACCCAGAGGTCCCTCTGAACCCAGGGCCCTGTGGGGTCTTTCCATTGGCTGCCTTCCTGCCATCTTCTCCCTGCCCCCCCACCACATTCTACTGCTTTCACTTGAAGCCCCCCAAATGCCCAGCTCAAGGACTCCCCAGAACCAGGAGTAGGAATGCACTGCAGACTTTTCCATTTTTGTTCTCTGATTATGAATATTCCCTTAGCCCTCCTCAGGGCTAGCATGATTCAGGGAGATGTCAGAGGCTCGTGGGGATGGATCCTTGTACCTTCATGACCGGCATATAGTAATACTCATGTAACAATCTACTTCGTCTCTTCTCCCCTGTTGTGACTCCTAAGATGAGTTTCATGGTCCAATGGAGGAATGGAGGATTGCATGCTCTCTGCTTCTACATGCCCGCCTATATTCTTTTTTTCTTCTCAAATTGTGCTCATTCATCCCTAGACCCCTAAGAAGCTCGGGGCCATCTTCAAGACTCCGCTCAAAGATCGTGTCCTCTAGATGGTGAATGTTCCCCCACACCCTGTGGGTTCCCGCAGAACTTTGACCTTAACTCTTAGAACACAGCTCTCGATGCACTAGGTTGGAGGCCTTGAACACTCACTACCTAGTTGACTGTCCCCTAGGACTGACCCCTGAACATCTGGATATGTCCCTCACAGCTGGGGTGCGGGAGCTGTCCAGTGTTTGCTGACCGAGTGATTGAACTTACTGTAAAAATTTAGGATTTAGAGCCCTGGTCCTTTCCCTCCATGTGCATTTCATTAGCCCTTGTCGTTTAGGAAGTATATGGTACTTAGAAGCCGCAACAGCCCAACACCATCTGGACCTTTATGTGGATTCCACATCATGGACACAACGCTGCTTTGTGTGCGTGTTGGGAGGGGGGTTTCAATCTCATTTTGCAGAGGAGAATGCTGAGACTCGGCGAGGTTAAGCATCCCGTCCAAGGCCCTTCACTGGAAGCAAACCCGTGGACGTGGTGGCTGATGGGAGCCGTGGCATTCCATGGTCTCCCTCCCGACAAGGCATCTTTTTTTTTTTTTTTTTGCTTCTAGACTCCCCTCCTTCCACCCAAAGGGTTAATGCCAAGTCGTTCCCAGTGTATCGTATCTGAAAATGTTTATTTGTTCATTCCACAGATTCCAGAGCGGAAACAGCTCTCCATCCCAAAGATCGAGTCTCCAGAGGGTTACTACGAAGAGGCTGAGCCCTACGACGCATCCCTCAATGGTACACCCTGGGCCAGGGCTGGGGCTCGGAGGGGGCGACCGCTTCTTGCACAGATGCCAGTGCTGGCCACAGTGGGCGGCCTGGGCTGCCCTTTGCAGAGAGTCTGGCTGGAGTTGAGAACTGGCTACAGAGCCTTGGACCTCTGCTCTGTGGGGAGCTGAGCGGCACCGCAGACTCAGGCCTGCCTGTCAGGAGGGGCTTGGGATGGCCCACAGTAAGCTGCTTTACGGTGTCTGATCCTTTCCCGCTTCGTGCCCGCACACCCGGACGGTGCTGGATTCAGCACAGAAATGAGATGGAGAGTCGTGTTGGCCCAGGGGTGCTTGGAAGCAAAGGGAGTGTGGTCAGGCTGAGCCAGAGCCCGTTCCAGGGTGGCTTTCATTGGGCTCAGAGTTAACCGTGCTCACTCTGTATGCCAGGCGCGCTTCTAGGAGTCAGGAACTCGGGAGAGCTCAGGAGAGCCCAGAGTCACAGCCTTTAGATTCGGTGAGGAGAGACAGACAACAGGTAAACCTAGGCTGTGTCAGGGGATGGGTGATACAGTGTTAGGATGGAAAACACAGGGCCTGGTTGGGGTGGGAGGGGGTGTTCTCAGAGGTAGGGAGGGGCTCTCTTGTAGCATGACCTGGAGCTGATTCCTGAATGAAGTGGGCCATGGGGGAGGGCAGAGACCTGCTGGAAGAACTTTCTAGACTGCACAGTACTTGCAGAGCTCCTGAAGCAGGAGGGCTCTCGGCGTGCTTCAGGAGCAGCAAGGAGGCCAGTGGGGTCGGAGCGAGGGGAGAGACGAAGGTTAGGGACCAAGGGGTCAGCCGCAGGCCACGGGAAGGACTTTGGCTTCTTTCTGACGAGAGTGCAAGCCACTGGGAGGTTACTTAGTGACTGACCCCTGTACCACAGGGACAGAGCTCATGCTGGACCCCTCTGTCTTCGGCCAGTGGTGCTCAGCCTGGGCAAGTCAGGGCAGAACTGCTCCTGGGGTAGGGATTCAATAGCACAGAAAGGCCCCACAAATTCTGGAGGAGAGAGTGTGTTGTGGCCTGCATACCCAAGCAGGGGTACTCTGGTCCCCTCACTCTGCCCTTCTCACCTCAATCAGCTTCCTTCCTCGGTGAGTGAAAGGTCTCTGAAAGCATAAAGCAGTTTGCCCATGTAAGAGGCGAGGGTCTGAGGTGTAGGAACGAGCTTGGCTGGGGAGGGGCGTTGCTGGCTCCGTAAAGAGCAGGAGCAGAGATCACAGGGGACCAGACCCTTGGAGCCACGTCGGATCCTTCTTTCTTCACACTTTACCTACCGCCTCCGGCCCCAGGAACCATGTGGGAGGTGAGGACCTGTTTGGAGTGAGGTTATTTTATTCTGGGAGGCCGGCTTTGTGGCCAGACCTCACTTCGCTTGAACCCGCTGAGCCACAGTGTGGGATGTTGCCGAGTCCCGGACAGGGCCGTGATTTCAGACCAAGGTGAGGGTGTGGCGCTGCTGTCTGGATGCCTCTGGAAGGCGGAAGCTGTGACTCAGCACGGCGGGTACCTCCGTGCGTCTTAAACCCTGCTGTCCCGGGTGTGGCCTGTGCCAGCCGGGGCCTGCATCCCAGACACTCCCGGGGGCCTGTTTGTGGGGCAGACACTTCATCCCATCGTAAACAGGTGGACTCAAGCTTCTCGGCGTTTGTCCCGGCCGTGAATTCATGTTGCTTTTAGCCGGGACTGGGGTGTCCCTATGAGGAGGTGGGTAGCAAGCTGTCAGCTGCCTTTCCTGTTCTGCCAGGACAAGGACCGAGGATGACTTGCAGAGATTTGGTCACACGGGCCACCAAGGGAGGGCTTCACCCGTGTTATCCACCGGCCTGCCCTTAGTGCTTGAGTGTCCCTCCACCCCCTGTCCCACCCCAGCTGCTGGAGCTGGTCACGGCAGGAGGAATGGCCTTCGGCCACCAGTGACGTGTAGACATCCCACAGGAGACCAGTTGCCCAGCTGCTTGTCCCCACACTGCTCTCAAGGGCCAGGCCCCTCTCTCCAAGTGAAAGTTGAGTCCGCGCCCTGACGGCCCGTGCAGAGGGGAGGGCCGGTCCCGCGTGTGCGAGAGGTCAGCTGCTCGGCTGCGATGTCTCGTGCTGGGCTCATGGCAGCTCCTGGAACAAATAACCCTCCTCCCAGTGCATAGTGACATGACACGAATCTCTTTCTCATGAGCAGTTCAGTGTGGGTATTACTGGTCCGTGGGGAGCTTAGGCTCCTAACGGTGTGGGCTCGGCCACCCGCTAAGGCCACAGAATCCTCTGCAGAGAGTGAGTGGAGAACCCCTGTGTGCTTCTTAAAAATACCAGCCTGAAGTGACTTTTACCCACATTGCACTGGTGACTGGAGTCATTACATGGTCATCTCTGGAGGGGTAGGGGCTGGGAAACGAACCGGCTGGGGCCGGTCCCTAGAAGCGCACACCTCTAGTGGGAAAGTCCTCGCTTCCGGGGGACAGGCAGCCATGTTGTCACATCTGGGTTCCTCTGTGCCTCTCTCTGTGCTTGGGTCTGTCCCTCTCTTTACCTTGTCTCTCTCCATCTCACCTTTCTCTGTGCTTCTGGATCTCACACAGGTCACTCTGGCGGATTTTCCCCCACTGGAGTCCCCAGATGGGTGCAGGTGCCTGAGGGAGTCATTTACGCCACGATCACCTTGGGTACTGTTTGTCCCCAGAGCTGGAATGCCAGTGACTCTGTGCCTGCTGCCTGGCTCTCGGAGATGGGGTGCATGCCCGGGGGTGGCCTCTGACCTCTTCCCAGCCTTGTGCATGTCCTGCATGTGCACACGTGTCTCGCCCTTCCAGAAAGAGAGGCTTGTTCCACCTTCCACAGACCTCTGCTGGCGGCATCCAAAGGCGTGATGCCCGCACGGGTGCAGGACCAGAGGGTTGTGTGGTGGTTCTGCCCTCTGTTCCCAAAGACCACCGGCAGCACATAGGGCGGGGGGGTCCCACCCGGGGATGCAGAAAGGGGATGGAATTACGTGAGCCTCCTGCCTTTCACTCCTCTACATCCTGGGACCCCTGGAAGCCACGTATTTGTCCTGTTTTCACGGCCCTGCTATGATCGCTCTTAGAGAGAAATAAGAAACTGACAGTACCTTTACCCAGGTGTCCCCGAAGCTACTCCAGGTGGTTTGAGGTTACTGGGATTGGCCATTTCTTCTTAGCTTCCCCACAGCCCCCTGGAGGTGGATGGGCCGGTGTTAGAATTCCCCACGGACACCTGGGCCATCCCCAGAAACACCAACAGTTGGGGGGTTTGGTCAATGTCTTCCTGCTAAACTCTCCGACCTCCCTCTATTAATTTTTGTTATGAAAGGAGGCATCCCGATGACATTGCCTCATTCTTCTTATTTCCCTTATTGAATAGATTATGCCTTATGGACAAGGAGGACTTTCTGTTTTTTTAATAAAACCCCCTGCTCCTAGCACCGGATCAGATCAGCTCTACTTGAGGTTGTCCTGCTGCCTCTTGGCACTGGTCTGCCCGCACAGGGAATTTTAACTGTGCCTCATCCCTCCCCATCCTCCTTACTGAGCTGCACACTAGCGGTCAGAGCTCCTGGCGATCGTGGTGGCTCGGCCTGCCCCGAAGTGCATGCATCCCGCCGTCCGGGATGACTGAATGGCCCTGGAATGAACATCTGGATGCATGTAAACCCCCTTCCCACCCCGGTTTCCTAGGATCGACTCCCAGGACTGGGGTAAATGGGTCCAGGGTAGGGGTGTGTTTACAGCTCTCGCAGCCACGCGCTGCCACCGTGTTTTCTGAGAGGTTCGTGTGCATTTCCGACACTACGAGCAGCGGGAGAGTTTGGGTCCCCCGTTGGCTACGCCGCTCCTCCCCATCTTTGCTCATTTCGTGGGTGTGAGATCAGGAGCTCGTGCAACTTTTCTGTTAAGCTGTGAAGGGGAGTGGCACCGCACTGCTGCGAAAGCTGATACTAATATATTGGAAGTGTTACTCTTAGAAATAGTGACACACACCTTCATTGGCCCTGGAGCTAGAATGACCGTGGCAGCGGCCTCCTTCTGGTTTTCTATATTCTAAGTCAAATGTGGTCGTCTTCCTAGTGCAGAGAGAAGGGGCTTCTGCAGAAGGGTGGGCTGAGGGCCCATGGGCTGACTTTTTTCTGAAGGGGATCGGAGGGGAGGATAGAGAAGGCGCGTTCACCCTGACTCAAGGGGATCCACAAGTCTGTGGATGTTACAGGGAAGTAGATGGCGGCCGGACTTTCTGTTAGAGCTCCCCGGTCCTAGAGGGAGGTAGCCAGTGATCAGGAGGTAGTGAGCTCTCCATCCGGAGGGAATTCAAACAGAGGCTGGAGCAGCAGCAAGGTTCCCACAGCTAGGATTCCTGTGTTGAGCCAGGGGGTAGACCAGGGATCCCTAGGTTCTCTTTTCTCCATGTCCTGCTTTTTGGGGTTTTACTGATTTACTTTTTTCTTTGCCTTGTTTTGGTTGGCCCTAAACAGCAGAACGAGGCCTGGAGAACAGAGCCACTCTTGCAGGGTGCCGTGGAGGGGTGGGAGGGAAGAGAAACCGAGGCACGTGGAGCGTGCACAGGACGGAACACAGTTCACGCCTGCTGGGCTCTGGGATCCTCTTGGACAGAACAAACGCATGGGGTTGGCGGGTTGCTGGAGGTGGAGGAGGGGTCGGAGGTGGAAACCAGCAGAAGGGGCTGTCTGTGCTGGGAGGTGTGCAGGGGTGGGAGAGCAAGTAGAGTCTGGGGAGGCCGGCAGTGGGTTGGGAAAAGGGCTGTGACCAAGAGGGACGGCCACTTTCGCCCCAGAGCCGTTTCCTGCTGTGGTTTATCTCACCTTAAGAAATTGCAGCCCCTCCCCAGGGACAAAACCAGGGATGGAGCCGGCCACGCTGTGAGAGGCCTACCATGTGCCCAGGTTCATGAACTACCCGGGTTCAGACAGTGGCCCCTTCCTCTGGGCACCCCCCACCCCCGGGAGCCAGGCTCCCCCCCACTGCTCAATCCCTCAGGTGACGATACAGAGGCCCCCAGGGGGGACTGGCCTTGTCAAGTGTGGACAGTCGCCTGTGCGCTTCATCGTGTCTGAAATTTCTGGGGAGCCTGGGATGAGATTTGAGGAGGAAAAGGGAGGAAAGGAGGAAAATGCTCCTGGTTTGGGTGATTTGTGTCTGGCCAGAAGCGGCATCCAAGCAGGTTCACAGAGGAGGCTTGGGGGCCGGGCCTGCCCTGGTCTGTGGCTGGTGACTGTCAGTCTGGTTCAAGGGCACAGAGAGGCAGGGGCCTTGTGGCCTGGAGGCCCCTGGCCGCCCCTGCCTCCTGCCCTTCCCCCTAGACCAAGGTCCCCTGCCCGGTGGGGTCCTGACCATGTGGGTCTTCCTTGCAGAGGACGGAGAGGCGGTGAGCAGCTCCTACGAGTCCTACGATGAAGAGGAAAACAGTAAGGGCAAGTCGGCCCCCTACCAGTGGCCCTCGCCAGAGGCCGGCATCGAGCTGATGCGTGACGCCCGCATCTGTGCCTTCCTGTGGCGTAAGAAGTGGCTGGGGCAGTGGGCCAAGCAGCTCTGCGTCATCAAGGACACCAGGCTCCTGGTCAGTTGGGCTCCTGTCACGTTCCCGTCTTCTCTCTTTGGGGGGAGTCGGGGAGATGGACCCTGATACCAGGTGGCTGGAGCCTTTTCTATCTGGAGGCTTTCTCCCCTCCCTAACCTGAACCCCTATGCCAAACATCCTGTGGCTGGATGAGTGTGCTGCTTCTTAACTAAGAAAGTCTCCTGGTTTTCATAGGTCTCTGCAGGGGGCTGGGACCACCATCCCCAGACCCCAGTTCTGTCACATAGATGCGGTTTCTGGGCATCTCATCCCCTGGTCTGAGGGCTCATTCTTCCTCACATGCTGACCCCTGGCCGTTTGGGGCAGAGCCTGCTGCCTGGTCAGGGCTCTCCCGACCCCGGTTCTGGCCGCCAAATTCACCTGTCACAATGTTAGAATCAGAGGCGTTGTCTCAGAAGTCATGGTATTTTGAGACACTGATTATAAGTCAAAACCCATAAAGGAATTGGAAGATAGGGCTCTGACCACAGCCCTGTTTCCTTGTTTTTCTAAATTACAGTTCAGTTTTATGTCCTCATTTGAAGTGCCTTGGAGTCATTACGAGCACACTTTCTTCCCGGGTCACATCACGCCGTGCTCGGCGCACACGTTCTTTCTGGGAATCCCGTTCCGCAGTCCTGTGACTGCTCCCGTTAGACCCGTGACAGACAGGGGCAAGGTGTTGTCTGGGAGGGGAAGCGAGTCCCTTTCTCTTTTGCTGCAAATCATTTTCCTTCCTAACCAGCTAATGAGCTTGGGGTTCGTTCCCGATGTACCCCTTCCTGGGGGTGGTAAATGAGAAAGGCGGACAGGTAGGGAAGTAGGAAGAGTGAGTTCAGCCTGCAGGTATGAGAGTGGGCTGCAGGGGATGACTTCCTGCAGCTTGCCGAGGCCTGCAGGGACCTTAGAGCAGCCTGGGTAAGCAGGATGGGCAGGCATCCCTGGGCGAGGCTGGCAAGGAAGAGGCATGAGGGACAGGGGACGATCTGCCTGGTCACTTGGACGCCAAGGACAAGAGCTACTGATATCGGGGACCACGTTTCTGCACCTTTGGTTTGGCTGGAGAGAGCCCAGGGCTTGGGGGGTCCCGCTGTGCCACTGGCCCCCCTCTGCAGGACCCGGCTAGGCCTGGTGCCCCTGGCAGAGCAGCACAGCGTCTCTCTTCCCTTTTAGTGCTACAAATCCTCCAAGGACCACAGCCCGCAGCTGGACGTGAACTTGCTGGGCAGCAGCGTCATCCACAAGGAGAAGCAAGTGCGGAAGAAGGAGCACAAGCTGAAGATCACGCCCATGAACGCCGACGTGATCGTGCTAGGCCTGCAGAGCAGGGACCAAGCGGAGCAGTGGCTCAGGGTGAGGGTGGCCCTGGGCTGGTGGGGACACATGCCTGCTCCCCTGCAGGGCTCCCGGGCACTCCTTGTTCTGGCACCCTGGCTTTTTCTAAAAGGGATGACCCGGCAAGGGCAAAGGATCTCTGGTCCTTCAGATTCTCAGGGCGCCTGTGTTCTCGGTGGTAACAGTCAGGCCTAACGAAAGGGCACAGCACTCTGCTGCTAAGCCCAGCCTTGGGCTGTCCCCGAGACTCCTTCGCCCTTTGGCTGCTGGAGAGGCATCTCCAGCCTCCTTAGGAAAGGTGACTAGACGGCAGAGTCACTTGTAAAGCACTTACCACCAGCCACGCACTTGTCGCCAATGGAACTCATCTGACCACACGGAGGGTAGCCTCCCGATGTCAATATCACCGTTTCACCGGGGTGCTGATTAAAGCTCAGAGTTGACCCATCAAGGTCACCTGGCAAGGGAGTGGCAGCCTCGGGTTTCAAACCCACGACTGTCAGGCCGCAGCCCTGTGTGTCCTACCATCCCACGTGCAGGTGGTCAGGTTGGCCCGCAGGTACACAGTACGGCCCCAGCGATGATGAAGCCTGGCATGCCCCATGTTAAAGAGAAGCTTGACCATTCTGGAAGGTATAAGGTTGGCACCAGGAAGGGCCCCCCCGTTGCAGAGGGATGTCCAAAGCCAGCAGGACCCCTGGTGAAGCCAGACTGAGCCAGAGAGTTCCCTTACTTCCTTGGTTCCTGCCACCCCCTAGTTCATCACGGCTCTGGATCTGCTCTCTAGCCCTGTCTGCCTGTGCACGCACACAAGTACTTGCGTGCACTCACATGCACACACACTTGTAGACGGACAGACACCTGCAGGCACCTGTACACGCACACGCGCGCATGCACACGCACCCACATACACACACTGCTCCTGTTCCCAGTTCCCAGGGCTGTTCCTCTGCCGCTCAGACCTTCCTGTCCTCCCTCTGACCCCCCAGTCTCCCTCCCCGACTCACACGCCCTCCTCCTGAGACCCCCTGCTGCCGCTTTCAGAAGGTACAGCCGCTGGGCCCCGCACAGAGGTGTTCTTCCTCCCTGGTCAGATGAGCACAGAGGCGGGCCTGGCTGCAAAGGGCCTGACTCCCGGGACCTGCCCCCTCCTGCGATTTGGCAGGACTGGTGAGCCTGTGTGACGGCTCGCAACCACCTACATGTATCTGTTTTGTTAAACCCACCTACCTTCCCTGGCCTCCAGGTCCCAGCGCTACGTAATCACGCCTGCGCCCACAGGGCAGGACAGGTGGATGGCCGTGGGTGGGAAATGCGGAGTATGGGACAAGGGCCCTGGGAAAAGAAAGCACAGGCAGGGCTCTCCCAGAGAAGCCCTCAAGCCTGGATTCCAGGTTTCGCGTGCTTCGCCCACCGAGGCGGTCGGCATTTCCGGGCCCCAGCTCATGAGGATGGTACCTTCATATGCGAGTCCCCACAGCCGCCCCTGGCGCAGGTGTGGCCCCAGGTGGTGACCGCAGCTGAGGCCTGGGGTCACGCAGCTGGTGGGCTGACTGTGGTCTTCCCGCAGCACCCTGTCGCGTGCGCTGGGGTCCGGGGTCCGGACCTGGAGTCCGTCTGAGAAGGGAGACCTGCTCTCTGTTTCCCCATTCCCGTAGCCATTCTTCTTCGCTTCTTTGGCTTTTCGACTTTTGAACTTGTTTCCACAAAGTGCTCTAAGCAGAGACGGAAGAAAGAGGGTCTGTGAAAGAACTCTTGCTGAATCCACCGGGCTCCGGATGGGCAGTGTGTGTGTGTGTGTCTGCCCAAAGTGGTTACCCTCTGCCCAGTGTGGCCAGAGCACCCTCTGACCTGTGGGCCCCCAGCCCAGGCCCCTGGGTGCCGGTGAAAAGGCTCCTCCTGGAGTAGGCTGGGGTGGACTGCGACAGGCCCCAGGCGGGCCGTTGGGAGCCCCGCTTCCTGAGCCGCGGGAGGCTCTCCGCAGCAGACTCCACGGCCCCGAAAAGCTGGTTGGGCGGGGGGGGGGGGGAGGGGCTTTGGCAAATGCCGTCCTCCTCATACCCACAGCTGAGCAGCCTTCCCCACCCAGGATGGGGGCACGGAGGGGCCTCGCAGAGCTGAGGGCTGGCAGCTCCGGCCATCTTCCAGCTTTGCTGTAAAGCATCTCCCCCACCCCGCCCTGCCCACCCCCAGAACACGTGGGGGTCTGCAGGAGAGGGGGCCAAGGGAACAAGCCTCCCCCCTGCAGCCTGCCCAGTCCCCAGCCAGGCGCTGCGGGGGGCCGGGAGGGAGAGTCGCTGTTCCTTGGCAAGCAGGCGTCCCCTCTCTCACCTCCACCACTTGCCTGACCCCGAGTGGCTCTTCTCGCAAGGTCTGGCTGTGGTCCAGGCTGAAAGACCTCTGCGGATGGCTTCTGTCTCCCTTCAGGTCATCCAGGAGGTGAGTGGCCTGCCTTCAGAAGGAGCGTCCGACGGAAACCAGTACAGCCCAGATGCCCAGCGCCTGAACTGTCAGAAAGTAAGCCTCTATCCTGCCTGGAAGAGAGTTCAATTCTCTGTCTTCTCCATAAAAATTAGAAGTATGAGACAGAGATCTTTGCTTTGCACCAGCCCCGTGAGTAAGAGACATACAAAGCTTGGATAAGGCCAGTAGCTTCAGGCAGAAATACTCTCTTGCTTGGGTGCAGGAAGCTTTATTGAACCGAGGTCAGCATGCCCTTCCTTCATTCTTACACAGAGACATTCACGGTAGGAGGCCTTTCTTTCGCACTGACTCGGGGC
The DNA here is from genome assembly GCF_963455335.1 of Martes martes. Lineage (NCBI taxonomy): Eukaryota > Metazoa > Chordata > Mammalia > Carnivora > Mustelidae > Martes > Martes martes. The sequence goes on from NC_137902.1 coordinate 15,929,284, forward strand.
TTCGGGGCTGGGAGAACTGTCCCCATGTTGATTCCAACTAAAGGGCTCTGTTGCTCATTTGCCTGGAGCTGGGGGCCGGGTGCTCGTGGAAGGGAGGGCTGGCACCTATGGCTTCACATTCCAGGTCCCAAGTATCTGTAAACGGGTGCTCTGAAGCCTGGGAGTGCACAGAGCAGAGCGTCCCTGGGCCTCACCCTGGGCTCCCCGGCCCCGGCAGGGTAGAAGGCCGAGGGTACCGCGATGTCTCAAGCAGGGGGTCCGGAAGGCACAGGTCCTCCCTCACGGAGTTCCCTGGCCAGTCTAGCCGTCCTTGAGCCCCCACCTCAGCCCAGGCCTGCTGGTTGGGAGTCCCTCTGCCTGTTTCCCGGAGGTCTGGACGAAGTCGTTTTCTGAGAGAATCTAGGTTGGAACGTTCTGAGTGCTTCACCTCCTAAGAGCAGCCATCGCACCCTTCTAGAACCTCCTAAGCCCCCTAATAGCCCTGGGGGTGCAGACGGGGATATTATCCCTATTTAAACACATGCACAGCAGGGCCCAGGAGGGCTTATACGTGGGGCACCTGGTCTGGATGGAGTGTGCTCCAGCCAGGGCTCCAATTTCGGTCTGACCCTGTGTAGACAAGCAGGCCTCTCTCGGGAGCCTGATGTGTGCGTCGTGCCGTCAGTTCTTGAAAGCCTTCGTCATGCCCGGGTGGTTCCCAGCCCGGCGGTCAGCTCCGATAGGGATGAGAACTCTAAGCACCCCCTCCCCCGGGCTGGCCACAGGGTTGCTCTCCCATCAGGCTGAGCAGGCATCTTGAGAACTTGTGTACTCGGATGTGTGGTGGCCCGAAGAAGAGGGTCGTCTCCGGGATGGGGCTGGGAAAGGGAAGGTGAAGGCAGGTCCCCCAGAGCCCGAGGGAAGCCTGGCTGACGGGCCATCAGGGACCCGGACTCTGCCGTGACCCCCGGCCTACATCTGAACGCTCTCTGAGTTTCCCGTACGTTGTGATCCCTGAGGTAACCATTCCCAGACAAGATCACCCACTTGTCTCCCTCTTTTCCGCAGCTAGACACAATGGAGAAGTACCTGTCAGCCCCGGAATATGGAAGCTCCACGGAAGGCCACCCTGAGGTCCCAGAGGCCAAAGACGGTACCAGCGTTTGTGGCCGGCAGCCTCGGCTTGGGGGGGGGGTGGTTGGCGTCCCGGGCTGTGAGACGTGGCTGTCCGGCTCAGCCCTCATGGGTTTTAACAGCTGCTTGCAACATGCCTCCAACTTATAAACTGCTTGGAAATAATACAGCTGATAAAGCCAAGAGAAAGGGGGAGATGAGCAAATCGAGGTCAAGTTTTATAAATTGCCGGGGGGTAGAATAGTCTTGCGTGTCTTCTTGTTTGCTGACCCTGGACCCAGTCTCTTTGAGCCAGTACAGTCAGTGGAGATGCTCCAGTGCTGACATCGGCTGTGTGGGGCGCCGGGCTGGCTCCGTTGGTTGAGCCTCCAGCTCATGGTCTGGGGTCAGGTCATGACCTCAGGGTCGTGGGATCGAGCCCTGCGTTGGGCTCCCTGCTCAGTGGGAAATCTGCTTGGGATTCTCCCTCTCCCTCTGCTCTTCCGGCCTATGCTGTTTCGCGCGCGCTCTCTCTCTCTCTCTCTCTCAAATACATCTTTAAAAAAAAAAAATAGAAATTATCTTTAACAACAACAAAAAAGAGTTGGTGTCCCCCTCTTGAGTGTGTGATTCTGGGGATTCCTGGCTCTGTCTGTGGCTCCTGGTCTGGGGAGCCGATGTGTGTGCGTGTGCATGCACATGTGTGTACACGTGTGTGTGTGCGCAACAGGGAGGGGCAGAGGCCTTGGGAATGGGCGTGCTGTTCCTGCTTCTCGTCGCGGCGTGTCAGTGGGCTGAGGGCCCGGCTGACAGCTTTTTCTCTCCTCTCGACAGTCAAGAAGAAGTCTTCTCCTGGCCTCAAGCTGAGCAACCTAATGAATCTGGGCAGGAAGAAATCTACCTCGCTGGAGCCTCCAGACAGGTCCCTCGAGACATCCAGTAAGACCCGCAGCCGCCTGTGGGACCCTCGGGCTACCCCCGGGGTGGGAGCCTGGCTCCCGGCTCAGACTGTGCGGGCCTCTAGAGGTGGGAGCTCTTGCTGGAAGCATCTTAGGGAAGGCTGCCCTGCAGCTCCCGCCTCTGTCTGCCGTCCCCGTGGGTGGCTCGTGACCCGCACCAGCCTTGGTCTCGCTGCAGTGCTGGATCCTTGGTGCGTGTGACTGGTCCTCCCGGTGGCCCTCCGGCAGCTCTGTCCATTTGATCGGTCTTGAAGGAGCACAGCAAGCAGTGTCCGGGAACGGGGACCGGGCAGAGGGGAACACAGTCCCGAGAGCCCACAGGCCAAGCACAGCTTCATACCCCGAAGCCACACGCTGTGTCATTGCAGTAGCTGTAAGGACTCGGGGACAGAAAGAACCTTTCCTGCTCTGAGGCCGGAGGGGGCTTCCTGGGCCTGAGCCCTGACAGTTGGGCAGGAGCTGAACAGGCTGACATGGTGCCCCTGGACAGAAGCTAGGACTCGGCCATGGGGACAGTGAGACCCATTAAGGGGACGACGGAAGCCCACGTTGCTGGTACAGAGGGTGTGTCTGGGTGCTGCTAGGCTCACTGAGGTCATCTCTACTCCCCTCATTCTGTCTTGAGGAAACGGAGGCCTGTCCCACAAAATACCCGGAGGGAGCCTCTGTCCGGGCTCCCAATCTGGGACTCATTGCTCTGGCTCTTCCTGGGGCCCGAAGGCTGCTACTGTCCTCCTTTATGCCTTTTTCTTTTCCTCATAGAACTTGTGTCCCAGCCCTGGGCTCCTTTCCTGAGTCCCAGTCCAGTTCTGGTTTTTGAGACTGGCAGGGTGGGGGGGTGTGGAATGGGAAGTCAGAGGGGGCCTCACTTTGGGGGCCCCTCGCTTCTCTGGCCAGGAGACCGGGGTCGTGGCCCTGCTCTGCCAGCGCCTGCCTGCAGCCCTGGGGGGCACAGTGGTTGGCACAGAAAGCTGGTCTCAGTGAGTCGCTGGGAGGTGGAGCTGGATTATTGCGGGAAGTCTCGTGCAGGGAAGCATGCTCCTGTCCCCTGTGGCTAGGGACGGGTGATGGAGGACGTCGTTACTCTCCTTCCCAAGACTTACCCTCTGTACTCCCTGCTTTCTTGACTGAGAGTTCTCAGTCCAGAGAACTGTGATGGGCAAGTGAGGCCCTTGCCTGGGTGAGCCAGCCTTCCTAGGTCCTGGGTTTGAATTCTCCGGTGCTACTGTTCGTGTGGCTCTGAGAAACTCCTGATCCCCACTGTAGGCCCAGCACTGGGTGGGTGGGAACGTGGCCATGCACTGTGACACATCGTGTGACTTTGAACCCTGGGCCCTGGAGGGGAAGGTGGCAGGTTCCTGCCCTGGAGAAGCTCAGTGTCCGCTGGGGGTGCTGACCTGGAAGCAGGCCTCACTGTTCTGGGATCCCGGAGGGAGGCAGAGCAAGGAGGGAGGGTCAAGCAAGGCTAGCCGAGTTGGGGAGGAGGAGAGGGAGCCGGGCAAGGGGAAGAGGAATTTGCAGGCTGAGGCCGAGTGACCGGGTGATGGAAGGGCCATCTGTCAGGGGCGCCGAGGAAGCTAAGGCTGTAGAGCCCTTTGAGCTGACAGCACCAGTGGTGGGACAACCTGGGCTGGGGACCGTCCTGCACGTGGCCTAAGAGACCAGGGGCGGGGAGGACTTCTGCCAGCAGGGTGTGAGGCCGGGGAGCCTCATCCTGCATGCATACCCGGCCAGCCTGCTCTAGCCAACCACACACCTCCCTCTGCTCGGGCCGGACACAGCAGAGCTGTGCAGTCCGCTTTCCAGGGGTCTGGCCATGCACACACAAGCAGGGCAAAGACTGTGCTGGATTCCCAGCCTCCTTGAGGTGAGAGATCTGCTCGGGCAAAGCCTGACAGGTCTGGGAATGGAGATTCTGGGGGAAATCCTGGGAGGCCCAATGGCAGCCATGGACGCGCTTGTCCCCGCTCTGACAGGTTACCTGAACGTGCTGGTGAACAGCCAGTGGAAGTCACGCTGGTGCTCTGTCAGGGACAGTCACCTGCATTTCTACCAGGACCGGAACCGGAGCAAGGTGGCCCAGCAGCCCCTCAGCCTGGTGGGCTGTGAGGTGGTCCCGGACCCGAGCCCTGACCACTTGTACTCCTTCCGCATCCTCCACCGTGGCGAGGAGGTGGCCAAGCTGGAGGTACTGCTGGCCTGCGGGGGAGGCTAGGGATGGCGTTGGGGGGGGGGGCGGGTAGGGGTGGGGAGGAGGCCAGGGGCAGGGGCGAGGCCGGGTGCGGGCATCCAGGCTGCCGGCTGTGCTTCTCAGACTGTCATCCTACCCTCGGAGAGACTGTGTAGCCTTGCGTGGTTTTGGTTTTTTTGTTTGTTTGTTTTTACTCCCTTGCATTTTACTTCTTTGCATTTTAAAAAAAATTTCCATTCCCTTTCTGACCTCAGAGCAGTCGTGTTATAGGAAAGGGACAATGAGCTACTTCCTGCACTCGGGGCAGGAATATTATTTATAACTCCCTGAGCTGCTTGAAAAACCTTCTGGGGATTCACAGTGGGTTTGATTTGGTTTGTGTATCACCAGATGGGGCCCTGTACATAGAGACAATTGTTTGTTAGGGCTTATCTGGGGGAAGAATGAGGTTTGCGACACAATGAGGTTTCTCCCATTCCCCACCCTCTGTTTGATGTGATGTTACATTTGCGAAAATAAAGGTGACCTAATGCCTTGCATTGAGCTGGGGCAGGCCTGAGCCAGAGTTCTAGACACACACGGAAGCACCCTCCTGGGCTCACCCCTGTTCACCTGGTCCTTTCTCCGGGGTCTTTCTCCAAATTGTGCTCCAACACTGCCCTCTGGTGGCTCAAAGCTCCACATCCCATTTGCTTCCTGGAGGCGAACCCCAGGGACAAGCTTGATAGCCCCCCACCCATCCAGCTGTCCTGTTGACGGCTACCGACCCAGTATAATAATGTGGTAAAGGAGACAGATGTGCAGTCACTGGACTTGGCTTCTAGAGAGACTGTGATATGCTACTCAACGAATCACCCGGTGGGTGACTTAGTTACGGCTGCTGGAAAGCCGTGGGGCGGGTGCTGTGGACTGCGGGAAAGCCCCACGAGCCGGGGGCAGGGCCGGGGGTGTGCGCAAGGAGGCTGGCAGGGTCAGTCCTCAGAGCAAGGGGGCACCTTGGAGGGCTTCAGGGGACGGTGGCATGCTGAGCTTGGGATCGCAAGATGTTTCCTCCAGCTGCTGGGCAGGGGAGGGGATGGGAGGGCCCCCAGAAGGGACACACTGAGACCGGTAAGGGAGCCGCCACAGCTGCCCAGAGCAGAGAGGGTGGTGGCTGGAGCTGAGGGTGCCCACGCAAAGCTGATGGAAGTGCCCGCTGGAAAGGGAAGGGCAGACGAAAAGCAGCCCCATGTCCAGCCCTGCTCCCGGCAGTTTCTCGGATGAGGAACACAGGGATCCGCTGTTCAGCTGAGTCGTGTCATGCCAGTGGGGCGGCTCCTGGTCCTCTTGCAATTAAACCTGAAGTCTTTATAGGACTCCCAGTGTTTTCTCATTAAAAAGGCAAGAAACAGTGTTGGTGTTTTAATAGCTACCCAGCGTATGTGTTTGCTTAGACCGCACAGTCCGCTGGAGGAAGTCAGGCTCCAGCTTCCCTGGGATTTACCTCGTTATTTATGAGAGCCGGCCGAGCTGGTGTCGGGTGTTGAACATGCCCTTTATCCTGACACTGACTTTATTGAAACTGTCAACAAAAACGAATTTGAATTTTGTTATTTCTTAGGGATCTGGTCTTGTATTTACAGATTAGGATGATTAGACTGCCTCGTGGTAGTTTATAAAATAGAGGTGTCACCCTCCAATGCCTGCTCTCGGGGCTCATTAGCCTTCCAGACCCACACGTCTATGAATCACGGTTGGTCCTTGGACAGATGTCCACAGTGTCACTGAGGGGGGCGCCGAGCTATCCCCGGTAGCGGGAAATGTTTGGTGGCAAAGGGACGAGATAAGCTAGTGACAGTGAGGCCTGGGCATCGGGGCAGGGGGCGCTGCTGGCCTGGCCGGGAGGGCCGGGCACGAGATGGCACTCTCCGGCTCTGCTCAAGTCGTCCGTCTCGGTCTCCTCCAGGCCAAGTCTTCTGAGGAAATGGGCCACTGGCTGGGCCTCCTGCTCTCTGAGTCGGGCTCCAAGACAGACCCAGAAGAATTCACCTACGACTACGTGGACGCCGACAGGGTGTCCTGTATCGTGAGTGCGGCCAAAACCTCTCTGCTGTGAGTGTTCAGGGGCTCTGTGGCATCACACCCTCCCTTCCCAGCCACGCTTCCCGACGTGGGCCCAGGCTGACACCCCCCCCCCCACCCGTGGCCTGTTCTGTCAGGCAGGGTGGCAGCTGAGAACTCAGGGTCAGCCCTGTTCTATCCGGGAGCGGGAAATGGGGCCCGGGAACAGTGAGGAGCTGAGCCAGGCCTGGGGTGGGGCGGGGTAGGGGGACGCACAGCACCTTCGGCCTGCGTGGACGCTCTCCAGCTCCTTACGGCCGGTTGGTGCCTTTCCTGGCCGTCCCCTTTCTTCGCTGCCGATGGAGTGCTTTCTCCTGGCTTCCCCCCGAAGTCCTGGCCCACTCTGGAATAAGCAGGGTCGGTACTTCTGCTCTCCAGGCAAGCAGACGGGGCTCTGGGAGAAGCGCTCCTGGATCAGGGTGGTTTGGGGAGCTGTCATGGAGTCCTTTGAGACTGGTGGCTTTCACCACCCTCTCATCAAACCCCCTCTCGCTGTGTCTCGATGGGGCTTCCAGACTGATGCAGAGAAAGTTCTCAGAGCCGAACACTTACATCGACGGCCTGCCCAGACAGGACCGTCAGGAGATGCTGTATGACGACGTGGAGACGTCAGAGCTGACGGCTGTGGTAAGGACCCAGACTGGGCAGCGACCTGGGCTGTCTTGTCCTCCTCCTGCCAAAACCTTGATGCCAGAGAACAGCAGATTGTCCCTAAGATGGGCGGATTCCAAGTCCCTTGCAGGGTGCAGGAACCTAGTTCGACGAGGCCGTCTTGTGTGCGGTGCACCTGGCCTGGGGAAACGCCCTGGGCAGTGTGAGGGTGGGAGGAGAGGTGTCGGGATCGGAAAGAGCGACACCATTAACCTGGGAGGCCCAAACTGATGGTGAGCAATCATAGTGATGGCAAGTTCCGTTTACTGGACACCGAACCCTGTGCTCTAGTGAGGGCTTCTGTGAATTGTCCCATTTAATCCTAACGGCCCCCATAAGGATGTGCGCTAGTCTCTTCTCTACAGATCAAGAAATGAGATTCAGGAACAATAAATGCGATGTCCTGGGCCTCCCACCTCCTGGATGGTAAACCCAGGACTCGAACCCTGGCCTTTCAAGTCCAGCTCAGTAGAAGCTTCCCCAGGAGGCGGGTCCCTGTGAACCCCAACAATGGGGCAGGGACAAGAGGCAGGTCTGGCGCCCCCTCCACAGTGCGGGGGGCAGAGGCGATAGTGACAGCCCCCCGACTCTCCTCTGCAGGTGGAAACGCCAGAGGAAGCTGCCCCTGGGACAGATGCTCTGAGCGAGTCCCCACCCGACCGAGTCTACCTGGACCTCACACCTGTCAAGTCCTTTCTGCACAGTTCCAGTGGTGCACATTCTCGGGCCCAGTCCCCACCGCCACCCCAGCCGGACCCTCCTGCCGAGACTCTCCCTGCAGACCCAGGCCCTGCCCCCGATGAGCCCCTGGTAGAGTCTCCAGAGAACCCCGAGCTGCAGGTAAGGCCCTCCCCGCACAGGAAAGCCGGCCTCGCCTTCGCGACGCCTGGACTGGCTGAGCTGCGTTTGTTTCCCCCAAAGCAGACTCCGCGGCAGGAGAGTCCAGAGCCCGAGGAGCCTTCCCCGAGAACCACGACCGTCAAAATCCAGACTGAGCAGCAGAAAATCTCCTTCCCGTCGAGCTGCCCCGACACGGCGGCCGTCCCCCCAGCCGGAGCCAGCCCACCTGTGAAGGAGAGGTTGAGGGTGGCCAGTGCAGGTGCCTGAGCTAGATAAGAGTCGCATGTTCTGGAAATGGCTTGGAGAAGTTAGTCCAGTTCCCGCCCTTTCAGATGCAGAAGTAGAGGTTGAGAGAGGTGAAGGGACTTGCTCAAGGTCACGCAGCAAAGAAAGTGTGGGCCCAAGTTCCTCATCCGTCCCTGCCAGGCTGGCCTGGTGTTCAGCTCTGAGCCACTGCCAGAGCCTCGGGTTGTGTCTGAGCCTGCGGGGGCGGGGGAAGGGGGAGAGGGTGGAACGGCCCTGGTGTCCCAGCCCGGCTGACCTGGGGCTACTCCTCTCTGGGTCCGCAGAGATCAAACTTGGCAAGAATAGGACAGAAGCGGAGGTGAAGCGGTACACAGAGGAGAAGGAGAGGCTGGAGAAGAAGAAGGAAGAAATCCGGGGGCACCTGGCTCAGCTCCGGAAGGAGAAACGGGAGCTGAGAGAGACCGTGTTGAAATGCACAGGTGAGGGGCCTCCCGGGTGGGGAGGCCAGGCAGGGGCTTTGGGTGCTCCGTGGGAAGAAACCGGATCTGTGGCCCTGCCTGCGGCCCTTGAGCCTTGGCCCCATCCGCCTGTGGTGCGGGGGGGGGGGGGGGATGCTCCCCTGCCCTGTCCTCCCCCACGTCCTGTCTAAAATGCGGCTGTTCTGTACGGAGACCCTGTGACGTGCTGTCAGCAGGACGGTAGAGAGCGGACAAAACCGGTCAGAGGAGGAAGTCTCTAAAAATCACGCGTGTAGACGTCACTGTTTTATTTTCACCTAAACATATTCCATCTTCGAACGTGGTACCGAGGCCTTTGCCTGAGACAGAGGCCACCTGCCGGCCGGCCCGAGCCCCCTTTCCTGACACGTGCAAAGAAGTCCAAGTCCTTGTAGCTCATCTTCCGATCCTTCCCCTGTCACTCAGCAGCCCTTTCCTCAAAGAAACTTACCTTTCAGGGGACCTCCCTGAAACACCTGCCCCATTTTCACAGAGTCCGTCTCACACTGCAGAGTCACACCCACAAGCGCAAGTACGGGAAACAGTTTTGGGGACAAACCCCGGCTGATTCTTGGGAAGCCGCGAACACGACTCTGCCCCCCTCCCTTTCCTCCACCAGAGTCACCGGCTTTCTTTGGCCTAGAACAGCTTTATTGAGATACAAGTCACAGATCAGATGGCTGCCCCATCGACGTTGTACGGTGCCATGGTTTGTAGAATCTTCCCGGCTCTGCCACCGGCACCAGACACCCTCAGAACATCTCACCGCCCATACTCATTAGCGGTCACTCCCATTCCCCCCCATCCCGTTCCCTAGGCAACCACTAATCTGCTTTCTGATGGAAGCTGGGTTTCCTTTCTGCCCAGCCGAGACTGCAGAGTTGGGACATGTGCCCACACGCATGACCAGAGGCTCCTCCGCGACGGTCCTTGCAAACCTGGAGCGGGACCTGGGTGGTGACTCGGGACTAGGGAGCCCCAGCTCTTTCCCTCCCGTATTGATTCTCCGGGCAGGAGAGGAGAAAACTTCCACTAGAGTTCATTCTTCTGGCAAAGCGGCCCTGAAATCCTAAGCTAATAACTCGCCAGAGCAAAAGAAAGTAATTCTCAAAGTATGGATACTGACCATGAAAATAGGACCCCAGTTCCAAAACCATCAATGACATCTTCTCAGCTCGTTCTCTTTACCATTGGGCCCGTGCCTGCTTGTCCTCAGACAGGGGCTGACAGGTGAGGGCTCACCCTAGGCTTGGAAAGAGGGCCTACGTCATCACAGTGGCTGCTGGCCCGGAGCTCACGGCTAGGGGAAACCATGGTGTCATGTGGCTTCGCTCTAGTTTCCGGAGCCATCAGTTCCGGTGCTCTTGTACCAACCTGAGGACTGCAGGGTGGGAATAAAACAGGACTGAGGAAATGCCAGGACTGAGGACCACCACTCCCTGTCAGCTTAGGGGAGCCTGGAGTGCCGGAAGGATTGCGGGGACTCAGTGGGGCTGGTGGAAATAGCATAGCCGTTCTCCAAGGTTCATTACTAAAGCTGCTCTCTCTCTGGGGGTTGCTGCAACAACAGCGGATATCAAAACCACTGAGAGCCCTGAAGAACCTGCCAGAAGGTTTTATACCTGAGACCCACACCCTCTGGTGATGGCAGAGCTCTCTTCCCCCAGAGTGTGTACCAGCCTTTGCAGAATTCTAACACAGGACCCAGCTCTGAGTGTGGGGAGCCAGAGCTGTGGTCCACACCCAGCTGGGGTGCTGTAGCCTGCAGCCAGCTGAATTCCCCCCACAGATAAGGGCGCCCTGGCCAGCCTGGAGCAGAGGCTGAAGGAGATCGACGAGGAGTGCCGGGTTGAGGAGAGAAGGCGTGTGGATCTCGAGCTCAACATCGTGGAGGTGAAGGACAACCTGAAGAAGGCGGAGGCCGGGCCTGTGACGCTGGGCACCACTGTGGACACCACACACCTGGAGAACGTGAGCCCCCGGGTAAGTGGCGGGAGTCGGGGTGCCTCTGTGCCGCCTGCAGCGCCGCCTGGAGTGGGGCTGGGGGAGTGGGTCCTGTGACCTGCCCTCCGCTCAGGCCTTGCTCTCCTCTTACTGCTACAGCCCAAAGCCGCCACCCCCACCCCTGCCCCAGACTGTACCCCAGTCAACTCGGCAACAGCCCTCAAGAACAGGCCTCTTTCAGTCATGGTCACGGGCAAAGGCACCGTCCTCCAGAAAGCCAAGGTAAGCAGTCACGTCCAGCCTCCTTCAGGGCCACCAGGCAAAACTGTCTCTAAGGTGGGGCCCCCTCTTCTGGCCCGGGTAGCGCTCCCCCGCTTCCGGCACCAGCTCTGAGAGGGCTCTGACCAACCAGAAAGGCATGAGCCCTGGGTTCAAGCGTTCTTACCAGTCAGTCCGAGGACACTGGATTCTGCAACCATCCCCCGCTCAAATATCTGTAGAGGCCAGGGTGATTCCCTAAGTTTAGAGACAGGCTGTGACTGGCCAGTTTTCAAATCTAAAAGTCAGTGATTCTGAAGGCCTTCTGCCATTAAAACAAAAGAAACAGATTCAGAGAGGTGATAGGATTTGCCTCAAGCCCCCCAGCCAAATGGTGGTGGAGGCTTGGTAAGGTGTGAACGAGGACAGAAGGCCTTCCTGGGTTCCCCCGGGGGCTAGATGGAAAGTGTTGTCCATCTTTTCCTCGTTTGCACTGTAAAGAACATGCCGAGGGCAGCCTTTTGTGGGGGGGGGGGGAGGGGGCGGACTCTGCTCCTGGTTTCTGTCCTGCCTGCTGGAGAGAGTCTGGAAGGCCCTGCACCAACCACTGGCTGCTAAGCCCAGGCGAGCCTGTGAGCCGCTGCCCCCTTGATGCTGTGGCCCATGTGGCAGAGCAGTCCCAGCAAGCTCTGCTGGGCCACGGCCTCTGAATCCTCTTAGCAGGTGCCCCAGATCATAAATAGACAAGGGTTGAAATGTAACTGCCATCTCTATTCCGAAATGCTTCTACACTTCAGAAAAATATTTCTCCTTAACGCTGTTTCTGTGTAGATGGAGGTTGCTACAGAGGAAAACTAACTTTCTTCTTTTGCGGGGGTGGGTCTGCTGGTATTTGAATGGCACTCTAGGAGTGGGAGAAGAAAGGAACAAGTTAGGAAACAAGCTTCATCTAAAGACTCTCCTGCCATCACGGACCTCGGTGACAATCCTACACATTAAAGTCTTCGTGAAAGCAGCGACTCTGTCAAGAGGCGAGTCTGCTCCAAAGGAGAAGGAAGGACTACGGTCCTCTGGGCGGAGAGCATGGCTCAGAGGAGGCTCTGTCCGTTTTCAGAGCCAAAGGAAATAATAAAACAATAAAACAGAGGGCCTAACTGCTACTGGATGGAAACAAGACATTGCTGTATTTAGGGGTATTCTGTGTTTTTTTCTTTGACGTTTTCATCAACTGCTTTATCAAGCTTTTTAAGTAGTGAAAAGCATCTGATGGTGGGACTTTGGTGGGAGAGAAATCAGGGCAGCAGGACCCCGTTCCACTGGTTGCGTGGCTCGGGTGACCGAGGAGACCCCAACTCCTGCCATCTCTCGTCCAAGCTTCGACGTCTGTCCAACATGAGCGGGTCCGACTCTGTCTTCTGTGGTTTTAAACAGCATCGCGACCACCTGTGTGAAGCCATCCATGACACGCATCTTAAGAAACCGTAACAGGGAGAATATTTGGGACTAAGAGGAGGTGCTGTCCCCACTCAATTAAGGACTTTTTTTTTCAGCCTAAAGCAGGCCTGAATCCATTGCTTTTAAATAAAATTTTAAATGATACTGTATTATATAGGGGGAAAAAAAAGTTCATAATCCTGTAATTTAGAACAGCAAAAAGTGTCTTTTTCAGATTTAGAAGATCTTTTTGAGGTCTTTTTACATTACCGTAGGAGGAAAGATCACCCGGTGTTTACAGATGCAGTCCTGTGGCCGGGCCATCTTTCGGGGAGAAGTTCTTTTAAGTTGTGCTTAATGTCCAGGCCCCTTCCAAGAAAAACATGGTGAATTCTGTTTCAGGTTGACACTCCTCCTCCTCCTAGAATTAGCAGTGCTGTTCTTTGTGTCTTTTCTTCTGATGCAGTGTTTTTTGTTTTGTTTTTAACACCGATTGAAACATTTCATCTGCCGTTCCTGCCTCGTTTCCGGGGGTTGTCAATCAGCATTCTCTAACACTGGTTCCTGAGAACTAAAGGTCTCTCGAGATTTCTGTTGTCTTCCTAATCCCAGGGCATTTATTTCCTTTGTCATATACACTTGGTGTCCTTTACCAAGTGGTGAGTTCGATTTTTTTTTTTTTTTTAATAAAACGTTACCTGTATTTTGGGGTTTTCTTGTAGTTCATGGAATAGCTTGGGGCAGTGCCTGGTAGACGTCGACCTTAAGGGGAAAACACGCTGAAGTTCAAAACACGTGCAGTAAAAACTAGTAGAACTGCAAGGTGCGATCCTAGCAGGAGACTTTAAGCCTCCTTAACTCACGCCCCAAAGGTAAGCCGGGAAGAGGATTTCCCCAGGATAACACGAAGGAAACACCTGTGATCAGTTTTTGCAGATAAGTGGCTGGAACCCGGCCCTCCTAGAAGTGAAACACACCCCTACATAATTGTTGGGGAAGAGAAATGTACCAATACTTGGAAGGTTGCCTAAGGAATAATTAAGAAAGTTCCATGCATGAGTGTTACTTCAAACAAGACAAAATCTGGCTCATTGAAATGACTAATACGATAAAGAGACAACCTGAGGCAAAATTAAATAGAACTGGAAAAAAACCGCCTTTAGTTTGAAGAATATGTATTTTCCATTTTATAAAGTTAGTATAGTCATGGTACCAAATATCCAACACAAATCACAGAAGAAAAACCAAATCTCATTTTTTGGACAAAGGTGAAAAATACCTTAATACTGGCAAGCGAAATTCAATAGTGTTTAAAGAATCGTGCGTCATGACCACATCATGTTTATCCAAGGAAGCAAAGGTGATTCAAGAACTGAAAATATACTAATGGGCCATTTATGATATGATCAGATTAAATGTAAAAAAGAATATCTCAACACTCCTAATAAAGTATTCCTAACCTGATAAAGTAATCCACAGAAAATAAGAATGGTGGAGGATCCCTTCAGGTCCAGACACCAGAGCTTTTAAAAACATTATTCCAGAGGTCCTAGACAAAAGTACTCGTATATACATCAAAAGGAAGGGATGAGTCTGATTATTTATAAATATCTTTCTAGAAGAGAATTAATTTTTAGGATTGGAGCGTCCAGCAAGTTGGCTGGAATCGGGATCATGCAGAAAACAAAAGATTGCACTGCTTAAATTTTTCCAAGGAAACCTATTTCTATGTACTTAAAGGCCAGTTTCTTTTAAAAGAAAGGCGTTCCCTCTGCCACTACTGGGGCGGGGAGAGGGCTGAACTATTCAGTGACACCTTCCCTAGAAAAGGTTAAAAAAAAAATGGCTCAAGGGCTGGGACCTAAAACTAGAAATAGCCTTTAATGTGTAAGCCCAGAGCCCACGGCTCTGTTGTTTTTTTTCTTAAGTTGAAGCAATTCAAATGGGATAGACAAACATCAGCCCTGACCCGGACAAAGAGCTCACACTACAAAATGATGAACCTGCTGTCAATTTGAAGACGGTAGGTTCATGTAAGTTCTTTGACATCACCTCTCAGCACCTGCCAGGTGGACGCGTGACCCTGCCCTGATGCCGCTGATACCACAGCAAAGGTAATAATGGGAGTGAAAATGACCTTTCCTTTGTGATGTCTAACAACACCGTCTGATGACCTCTCCCTGCACTTTAAATCAAAGTAGCCTTGAACATTTGCATGCAAAACAGTTACATTATTACCATTAAAAAGAAAAGTCAGGACAAAGTGTCTGGACTTAGGTCCCAGCTCTGCAAAGCTTTCTACTGAAAACCCAAATCCCAATCACACAACCAAGGGGAAGAAGTGTTTCCTGAAGACTGCAGGGCTGAGTATCTAGTTTGCCAGAAATATACGCCAACAGAGCCCTCTTACCACACAGGTTCCATTAAATAACCAACATCGTTTCTCGAAATAGTCCTTTCAAAACTGGACATGGAAAGCAAAACCACCTAAACAGCATAAGTTTGATGCTTCAAAAAGCCAGTACCCTCTAAGTTTCTTTAGGTCATATTTGTTAAGAATTCCACTCCTCCTTGTCCTACTAAGAAAGGACAAGCAATAAGCACTGCACAATTAGCCCCCACTAAGGAACCTCCCAAGGAATTCCCTCCAAGGGAATGTAGCTCAGGCCCGGCGCCAACGTCACCCGGCCCCTGGAGACCAGGGTGGTCTACACGCTCAGCTCCTCCCCCATAGTCAAACAAGCTGGTTCACGGTCACGTTTCAGTCTGGAGTCTTTCTAGGTCTTTGCCACACACAGATCCGGTCACAAATGCCACTCAAGCCCCTTCTCAAACTAGAAGCAAATGCACTTGGACCTCTTTGGGAAAAGATGTGTGAAAAGGTCCACAGTTTTTCAGTCTCAAAATGCCATGGCTTCGGTGGTCCCAAGGACACTGCAGTGCAGGCCTCCTGAGCGGTACCATCCCAATAACATTGTTTAGCGTTTGTTGTGGGCAAAGGGAGCTTCAGACAGGACATTGACCTTCTCCAAGCTCCTCTGTTTCTCCTTAGGGGGAAGCTGGCAGAGGACACCAGGGCGCACCCAGGGACGGAAAGTCAGTATTTACTCACACATCAAGACGCTTCAGCAGCTTCGGTAGTGGCCAAACCGGCTGCTGCCATGTCCCTGAGCAGCACGGTCCGCAGTCGGGACAGCTCTTCCTGGGGCTGAGGGACATGGGCGGGAGGGTTCCCCGTGGAGCTGGAGGCAGACACTCTGAGGACCCCAGGAGACAGGCAGCCGCAGGCGTGCTCTCAGCGCCCGGGGTGCCCGGGCCTTCTGGGTGGTTGCTGGGAGGGG
Organism: Martes martes; assembly: GCF_963455335.1. Lineage (NCBI taxonomy): Eukaryota > Metazoa > Chordata > Mammalia > Carnivora > Mustelidae > Martes > Martes martes. The sequence goes on from NC_137902.1 coordinate 15,944,837, forward strand.
TAGGGCTGCTGCCCTTCTGCAGGCTCTGGGCCGGAGCCGCGTGCCTTGGGGGCATCTCCTCGCAAGGATCCTGGGAGAGAGGCAAACCTTGAGGACAGGAGAAGTGTCTGCGTCCTCTCCTCCACAGTGGGCAGCCTGTCGGCCCCGGTGCATGTCTCCCTTGATCCCCAGCCCAAGCACCAGTGCCGGACCAGAGGCCCTAGCTGATGGCCCTTCAGGTCTGCTCCCTGGCCTCAGGCTACCTGAGCCCGAGGCTCCAAGGGGCATCTGCTACTGGTGGCTGGCTCCTCTAACTTGAAATTCAAGTGCGGGAGCCCCAGCGGGCCCATAATGCTGCCCAGCATGGCTGGTTGTCCCGTCCAGACCTCTCTCCTAGACCGACTGTGCTCTGCTCCAAGCACCAGTGCCTCCCTAGTCCTCCCTCGGTGGACGGCCATTCCTCCCAGTTCCCCGAGCAGAGAGAAATGCTCGAGAATGACCTCCCACTGGCCTCCCCCGATCTGTGCCCACGTCCTGCCTTCCTGCCCTTCCGCCTCCACCGTGCTCCCAACCCAGGCCTCCCTGGACACCCTCGTCCCAGCTGCTGTTTTCTCGACTGAGCCTGGCGCCGACACGCCGTGAGCTGTGCTTATTCACTGCCGTCTCTCCGCCAACACGGGAGCTCCAGGAGGGCCGAGCTGCTCACTCTTCACCGCTATGTCCCTGCACCCGGAACGGCGCCTGGGATGCCGGTGGCCCCCACCGCATGTTTCGTGCGAGAAGCAACAAACCATTGCAGGAGGCCCTCCGCTGAGCCAACGCCCTCGCCCCTGATTCCGCTGAGTCCAAGGGCCCAGCAGGGCTCAAGTGACCCCCACCCAGCACCCACAGGCAGCGCGAGCACCGCACTTACGGTTCCCGCAGTGAGGGCCCTGCCAGCCGTCCCGGCACTCGCAGCGGTAGCTCCCGTTCCGCAGGATGCAGGTGCCCTCGTGCAGGCACGGGCTGGGCTTGCACAGGCTGACCGGCCGCTTGGCTTCTGCAAGGGAGAACATGCCCAGAGGGCCCAGCCCGGGTCAGCCCCAAGGACCCCCTCCTCTCAGGAAGCCCAGGACAGAGGTGAGGCCACGCATCTCTGTGTTTCTGGGGGCCCTGAAGCAGCAGGGCGGAGGTCAACACAGGGTGGGGGGCCCACACCGCGCTGCTGGTCAGAGACCCAACTTCTACCAGCTCTACTGCCACATGCAGGGACTCTCTCCCTCCCACATGTGCTTGGCACGCAGCAGTGTTTACTGGGACGAATACACTTTTAAAAAGGCAGGAAGGAGGTCACTGGCCAAAGGATGCCCTGGGCTGGGCTGGCCTGACTGCCTGTGCTCCTAGCTCTGTCGTTCACTACAGGTCGGAGTCAACCCGGGTCCTTTGATTCCTGGGGGATCTGTAGGTATTCCAACGAGGTCTTCTGTTCAAATGAGGTGCAAAAATTCTCAAGTTTGGCCATCCTGGCAATGACGTGCCTGGGGGCTCAGGCTGAGTACCCCCGCCCCGCCCCAGGGTCACTGAGGGCGTGCACAGCCCCTCTCACCTGCACATATCCACACGAGGAGCTCATCCTGGTGGTACCTCAGGTCTGCGTAGCTTGCCACGTGGATCAGGGAGTCCCGGGGACCCGCGAGTCTCCGCAGGGCCTCCCTCAGGACAGGCCCCACGCCCACCACCAACACGGAGACGCCGTTGTTCCTTAGCTTCTGGACAGGGACCGTTGCGTCCTCCGCCCCCATCCCGCCTGTGAGCAGCACCACGGCCTTGGGGACACCGGGCCGGGCGCCCCTCTGGACAGTCATCACTTTGTCGTAGACGTGCAGCAAGGCTGTGCCCGCCGAGCCCACCCCGCCCAGGTAGGGGGCCTGGCTCGTGGCCCGCAGCACCGCAGCGCGGGTGAGATGGGTGTCCAGCCCGAAGGCTGTCCGGACCCGGCCGCCGTACACCACCAGGCCCACCTGGGTCACGTCCGGGTTCACGTCAAACTGCAGCGTGAGGCTTCTCACGAAGCTCTGCATCTGGGCGAAGTTCTCGGGCCCCACGGAGACGGAGGCGTCCAACAGGAAGAGCAGGTCCAGGGACCGGGCCTGGCAGCCTGTGGGAGCGCGTCGGTGAGCCCCGGGCCGGGCCGGGCCGGGCCCAGCAGAGCACCCCCGCGAGACCAGGCCAGCAAGAGGGACCGTGCTGGGTCGGGTCAGCCAGTCTGTCCCCTGCATAGCCACTCTCCACTCTCTCCTAAGATACCGGGACACGTGAATGCGGGGTTAGACCACATTCCCCGACTCCCTGGCAGAGAGGTGTGGCCACATGCTGAGGTTCGGACTGGATGCGGCTGGAAATCGTACAGTTTCCAAAATCTGTCCTCAAAAGGAAGCTACCTGCCTTCCACTTCTCCCCACTTACTGCTGGCCGAGAAGCCATGACCTTGGACCGCGAGGTGGAACCCCAAGATAGCCAAGCTGCCCCACAGGCTAAGGCCACCCACCTCTGAACTGAGAGAGAAACAGACGCCTACCATCTGTCAGCCCCGAGCTCTGGGGACCCTCTGTGACAGCTCCCCGCCCGCACCCTCATTACTTAGCACTCTCCGTGTGCCACGCACTGCACTCCAGGTGCCACTATACCACGTGGGCAAAGTGGGCCCGGGCCTCCCTCACCGGGCTGACGGTCTGTGGGGAGACAGCCACGAAACCAACCCAGAATCACAGATCCCGGGAGCAGGCATGGGGGGAAAGCGGGGTCCCGTGAGACAGACCAGCAGGAGTGACAGGGCAAGCGGCCTCTCTGTGAGGGGTCTGGTCCGTTGAGGGCTGGGGGGCTCGTGGAGGGCAGGGAGGGGGCCTGAGGGGCCGCTCCTCCGACTTTGCCCTGCCCAGGGGCTGTCCAGAGGCCTGAAGGACCAGCCTCAGGGGACTCTCAGAAGCCAGTGCAAGGGGCTTGGCTTTTCTTCCAAGGCAGAGGGGAGCCAGGGGGAAGGATTAGGCACGGAGTAAGTGGGTCAGATTCACTGGTTTTTAAAAACCACTCCGGCACAAGCACATCTGAGCAGCGGCCACCACGAGGAGCCTGAGAAGACACGACGACTACCTGTAATGTAGGGTCCAAGACAGAATTCTTGGAAGCACAAAAGGTCAGTAAGTAAAAACTAAGGAACTCTGAACTAGGGCTGGGGTCCTTAGTAAATGAAGATGCATCCGTCCGGGGTCATTAATTCCAACAAACGTACCTCGTTAACCTCTTACAAGAGGAGCCCCACTACCGCGGGGCACGGGGACCTCACCTGGCCGTGGCGGGCCGCACAGCTTCCCTCGCAGCTCAGGGATTCTGTGGAACAGGTCCCGGGGGCCGGTGTAGACCAGGACGTGCTTCGGGCTGCCGGTGATCTCTTCCAGCTCCTCCCGCACGGCCTCGGTGCCCACTCCCAGCAGGAGCAGCTCTCGGGCCCTCGCGTGCCGCGCGGGGCCGGCCACCTCGTCCTGGGACGGTGACTCGGTGAGCAGGACCAGCACCCTGCGCGGACGGTCCTGGCCCGTCCTGGCGGCACTCCCAAAGCCCCGCTCCGCTGCCTGCCGCAAGGCGCTGCCCGTCAGGGTGGCGCCGCCGAGGAAGGGAAGGCTGTCCAGGCTCTCAAGCAGGGCCGGCAGGTCCCGGTACTCGCCCACGGGCACGGCCACTGCCAGCTCCCCGCTGTAGCAGGCCACACCCACACGGGTCCGGGAGTCCTCGCTCAGCGACACCTGGACGAACCGCTTCACGAAGGCCTTGGCCCGCAGGAAGCCCTCGGGGGTGGTGCCCGCTGAGCTGGCCAACAGGAAGAGGACGTCGATCCTGCACTCCAGGCTCAGCTTCGGGGCTGCCAGGATCACAGCGGCCCGAGGTCACACTATAGCCACCGGAAGCGTTCAGGTCACCGTCCCACCCGTCTCGAGGCGCGCAGCCCCCCTCCCAGGCAGGAGAGAGTCAGGGCAGAGACACTAAGGGGGCACGGGCTGGGAGCACCTCAATGAGTTAGGGCGAGACACAGCTCTCCCTCCTGGGTCTCCCATCTGACCACTTTTTAAAAATTTAAAATGTAATCTAGAACTTTCCTCCCTTATGGTTCCTGCTTCCTGCGTCCTATTTGAGAAATCTTTGTCTGCCTCAAGTCATGAAGATATGCTCCTCTGTTTCCTTCCAGAAGTTTCCCTGTTTTGCCTTTTGTATTTAGATCTATGATCCAGCTGGCATTGGTTTGTGGGTAGCTTGTGAGGTAAGGGGTCAAGTTTTGGTTCTTCCGTATACACCTTCAGTTGACCCAGCACTGGATTTTTTAGGTAATTACTTAAAAATTCATAGTAATAAATGTATATATATTAAAAAGTTATTGTTTAACAAGCTCCTGCTATGTGTCAAGCATCATTACAAAGCACTTTACATCTACCTTATTTAAAACTCTCCACAACCCTACAGGGTAGAGTCTATTGTAATCTTCATCTCATACCTTTAAAACCAAAAAGGGTTTAGGCCCCTTGCTCCTTTTCCTGTGAGAGGGGAGATGAGACTCTGCCCAGAACCAGGCCTCAGAGTCCGACTGGGGTCAGCCACGGGGCCCATCAACACGCGGGGGTAGGGCAGTGGCCCACTCTGGGGCCAGTAAGCCAGGAGACGCTGTCCTACCCCGGGCAGCCCCAGGAGTCACCTACTCATGGAGCACTCAGAGGCTGGTTCAAATGCAACATCAGATCAGTGGTGTGCTTGCAAAGTAGGTGGCTCTGAAATCCAAGGGCCCATTTCTATCCAGTAGCTAGGAAGTGGGAAGTGGACAGGGCGGGCCCAGACTCCACTGCTCCCCAACAGTCCCGTGCTACGTACCGCAGTTAGCCTCCCCTCCGAAGGCCGACGGGCAGAGGCAGTGGTACTTGTCCAGTCCTTCTGGAATACATGTGCCTCCATTCTGGCAGGGCTGTGAGTCACAAGCGCCTATCGGAGAGATGCCCATTAAGAGCCTAGCACGTCAGCTCAGATGCATGAAGGGATCTGATCAGTGCTGTGAGTCCAGCAGGCCCCCCCACCCCACCAGAGCCCAGCTCCCTCCTTCCCCCGGGACCACTAGGGACCTAGGCAGAGCACCTGGGGCAAAGACAGGACAGAAAGCGAGTGAGGTACGCAAAGGAGGCGCTGGGTGTGGGTACAAAGGACACACCGTGGTGGGCCCTATCAGGCCTGCGTGAACTACAGGCTCACAGGAACTACAGGCCCCTGGGCTGTTATGGCCTGAAATGCATCCCTCCAAATCCACATGTATTAGTCCTAACCCTCAGGACCTTGGAATGTGACTGCATTTAGAGAGATAGACTTTAGTCTTTAAAGGCTCCTTAAGGTTAAATAAGGTCATAGGATGGGCTCTAACCCAGTCTGACTTATAAGAAGAGGGAGAGACCCCAGCAAGGTGTGCAGAAGGAAAGCCACGTGAGGATCGCAGGAGCAGATGACCATCGATAAGCCAAGCAGAGAGGCCTCAGAAGAAACGGAACCTGCCGGCTCCTTGATCTTGTTCACCAGCCTCCAGAACTGTGAGAAAGTAATTTTCTATTGTTTAAGCCCCCAGTCCGTGGTACTTGGCTCTGACAACCCTGGGAAACTGCATGATAGGCCTTCATCACCACCCCTGCCTGCCGAGGAGGCCTAGAAGAGCTCTGGGTGGCCATGACAATGAACTGGTACTGGACCCAGGCTCCCTAAGGATGGAGATCTCAGTAGCATCACAGCCCCACGCAGGTGTCACGAGACGCGGGGGAAAACTGCAGTGTAGAAGGTGCCGTTCCCCAAGTTCTCCGTGGTGGTTCTTAGCGGCTTCTGCAGGCTGGCACAGCCAAACGGGGAGACTTCGGCTCCTGGAGCCAACGAATGTGGCCTCCGCCACTTACTTGGGCACCTTAATTAGCTGGGGCAAGCCCCTGTATCTTCCACTAAAAAGGATGAGAACTTGTTCCACAGTGTTGCTGTGAGGATTACATGAACTAATCCATGGAAAGTCTGAGCACAAAGCCTGGCATGCAGCCAACGCTCCATAACAGGTAAAGACAGTATTTGTTTTTGGATATGAGGTCCAAATGCTGGGCCACATCTCTTTCAAATGGGGTATTTTACCCAGGGAGCCACAGTTCACGTCTGAAGTGTCCTATCCGTGATCCTATCTGAGCTTCGTACCAATTACTATAAAATGCAGATAATACCACATGCCCTCCCTCAGAGAGTTTCGGAGAACAGACAGGATCTTCACGAATTTATGTGTCTTATATTCAAAGGGCTTCCTAAACTAGCTGTGTGGCTACCAGTGGAAGTGGAGATTTCTGGCCTTTCTACATGAAAATGTTGATATATAACTTGGGGATCACGTCACTGAAATCAAAGTGTCTGCTTTTTGAAGATAGAGATTATCGAGGCTCGTGGAGAGCACCCGGGCTGCCATTCTGCCCCGGGTGTATCATGGAAACGACCAGGGGGCTCGATAGCAGCACGGACACGGGCCTTTAACTGAGCCGCTCGTCTGTGCTAGGCACCCCACTAAGCACTACATGTGCACGATCTCATTTTACTGCCTGATGAGTCCTGTGAAGGCCCCCCCCACTTCAGAAGGGGGAGCCGGAGCTCAAGGACTAGAAGCCCCGTGAAGACCAGACAGCTAGAAAGGCGAAGAGCTGGGATGCAGCCCCTGGTCACTGTGGTTCCAAAGCCTTAGGTGCTCCAACTTTAATTTCTGAGCAAAAACAACCGAACTTTCAGTGTCTCCTCCCTTTCAGAAGCCAGCAACGTGAGAACTTTAAAACAGGATGCCGAGGAGATCACCACACCCAGGGATAGGAAGGACCCAGGGGACATGCTCCCTGCCTCCCCAGGAGAAGCAAATCCACAAGGGACTGATGTCAACACACTTGAGTGTAATTTCTCTGCTCTCAAGTCAGTGGGGTGCCCTGGACCCCCTGGTGAGGAGCAGGGAGGCCCCCCCCCCCCCCGAGGAACAGGTTGAATGACGCCAATACTTCTGTGGGCATTACCTACTCAATCTTCACTAGGATCCCAATTATGATGCCCACTATCATACGGAGCAGGGAAATGGGTTTTCCAGACACGGGGTGACCATTACCCCTGTTTTATAGAGGAGGAAACTGAGGCTTACGTGTCTGGTCTGGAGTTTGGTGCTGCATGTGAGGCTTTCTACCTGCAAAGCTGGTGCTCAGCGCGTGCCCTTCTCTGTCTCTTGTCAACGCAAGGGGCGCAGGTTAAGGAAGGCGATTCCAAAGTCTTCACTCCGTTCTTAGTGAAAAACACCACTGACCAAAAGAGGACTGAGTACGGCACAAGCGTGCTCTTCTGCCTCTGAAATGCCTGTCTCTCGACCCCAGAGCTGGTTCCCACCTCGCCCCCTGCCCCAGGAGAGCAAACGCCCCTTTAGAAGCCAGCCGAGTCCCGGGGCCCAGAAAGAGCTAGAGAATCCAAGAGGCAGACTGTACCTGGGCACGTGGTCCTGTAGCAGGTGGAACGGTGGCTTCGGAACACTCTCTTCCAGCTATAACCCGAGGGAGCAAACGATGGAGATCAAAAGTTTAACAGGAAGGCTGAAACCTAGAAGGTTATTTGAAACACTAAAAGCTGATAGAAGATTCCTATGCAGATAGGGGTCAAGAAAGACCACCCTGTTTTGATTCTACCCCAGCTTTTAGCTGCACACAGGGTGGGGAACGTTTCAAACTACCCAGAATCAATTTTTTAAAAAAAAAAGTAAATTGGCTATCAGGTCAGAATTTGGAAATAATCTGTGTTCAAAACTCTGAACTATGAGAAGAGCTTTCTATTTTGAGTTCCTTTCCAGGGTTAGCACCAAGGAGGGGTGGGCAGAGCGGGCAGCAGTGGGAATTAGACAAGTGGATTCTGGCTGTGCGACACCCCCAGGCTCCACACCACTGGGGCAGACTAATTAGGCTCACCTCTAGGGCAGAGTCTTTCCTGGAGCAGAACATCCACTTGGGATAAGAGCCAAGTCAATTACAAAACTCAAGGTGCTGCAATCAGAAGTTTGCCAAGCTGCCAGCTCATTAAAGAGACATCTTCTCCCTCTCCATATCTCCTCCTAGTGACTTCATAAAACCACAAGGCCTAGCCCACAAAGTTCTGTGGATCCCCCGCACACCCACTCCGGCCTGCATGGGAAATTGGCATTGTTGGAGCAGGGACTGGCCACAGGACTTTGCCTGGATGTGCACATGGCTCTCTCCCGGGCTCCCTCAGGTCCGGACTCTGTGCAAGGCCTTCCTTGCTCTATTTAAGATTACAACCCTGCTCCCAACCACCACCTCCTCACCCCTACCCTGACACATCCCTTCATTCTTTCTCTCTGAGGCACTCATCACTACCTAATAGTTTGTTTTATGCTTTCGCTGTATTTACTGCTGGAGTATCAGCTCATGATGGCAGATTTCTTTCTGAGACATTTCATGCCAATTCCCCAGGACACAGGACGGTGCTGGGCACGCAGGAGGACTTCAGTGAGTGTTTCTTGAGTGAGGGGATTGATGATGAGCTCCTCTGTGTAGGCATCATTCCAGAAGTTTGCAGTATCAGTGAACTCATATGAACGTTCTACCTGCTCCCCACAACCCCCTGGGGTAGGTACGGTTATTAGCCCCCTTTCAAATGTAGAAGGGGGCGGGTGGGAGGTTCCCAGCTCATTAGTGGCCACGTTGGAATGAAAAGTTCAGCAGTCTGACTCCATAATCTGAGCACAAAGCCACGAAGTGGGTCCTACCCACCACCCTCTCCTGGGGCTCCCAACTCTGAATGCCTCTGCCCAGTGCGCCACTGGGTTCCCAGATCTTTCCAAACTGTTCCAGCAACCCGTTCTCCATGATGTCCTGGGGAGGACAGGCCCCATCCCAGCACCTGAGACACCTGACAGTGGTCACTGGTCCTCTCGTCCAAAGCCCCCTCTGGACCATGAGCGTCCTGGGGGCAGTGTCTGTGCCGGTCTGCTCGCTGCATGCTGCTTGACTCACAGCAGACACTCAGAACATGTTCAGGGAGAAACAAAGAACTGTCTCCTTGCACTTGAAACCTTGGGTTCTGAAGAGGGCCTCTAGTGGCCTCTGACACAGTCCCATTTCCTCGGACCCATGTACAGGGCATGGCCCTTCCCTGCCAAGACAGTCCTTGGACTCTCCCTTGGCCCAGCACGATAGCTCATGGGTTTTCAGCCAATCCATTTCATTGCTGTGTCTCCTGAGCTCATCCCTGAGGGCAGGCCAAGGGGCAAAGACGCAGTGGGTTCAAACGTCACCCCTGGATCTCCAGGAAAGGCAGAAATGTGGGATTGCCAGGTGCTGACCTGCTCTCCTGCAGGAAGTCCGGATAAAGGGCCAAGGGCCAGTCCAGGAATTTTCGAGAAAATGGCTGACGATAGAGCAGCAGGGACTCTAGAAAGCCCGGGCTCCAGATCTGACAAACATCGCATCTCCCATGACCTCCACAACTGGAATTCATCCAAGACCTTAAACCTCTTGCCTCACTCAGCCCCATAAATATGGAAACTGGTATTCAGAGGAACCAAACTGCGAGACCACCATCCCAAGTCCAGACCACGGCCCTAGTGGACTAACGTTGAGTCGCTTATGAGCCTTCCAGAAGAGCTGTGACCCTGTCACCCTCACTCACTATGGGCACCTGGGCAGTGTGTCTATAAGACCCTGCCACTATGTAGCTGTGACCCTCCCTATGACCCCCCCGTGACCCCACAACTCTGTCCCTATCTCCCCCCCCCCCAGGTCTTCTCTGATCCCTGTCACTCTCCTTGGCCAAGACCCCAAACAGCTGTTCTCTCTGCAGCACATGAGCACTCAGTTTTGGGGGCCTCCTTCTCCACCCTGACACGTCTTCAGGCTCGGACCCCAGACCATGTGGACAAACCTGGAGAAGGGACAGACTGCCGCCAGCACGGCCTTGCTCCCCCGTGATCCTCTCCAGCACCGGGCACTGCCCACCAGCTCCCTGACCGTCTCCAGCGTCTTGTGCTCACAGGGGTGAGGCTGGACCTTGCAGTCTGTGTCACAGGGCACAGGGATGGAGAAGACAAGGTTACACTTCCTTCCCCCAGCCGTCGTTCCATCACCCTCAACCCTGGCCACCCTCTGCCTCTTACAGGGCAGAACACACCGGGGCCAGTCTCTAAGCATTCCCTCCGCACACTGCTTTCACACCCTTGTGCATGTGTGTTCCTTTTACACAGCGTGCTCCTGGGTAGACCCTGACGACGACAACCGGGAATGCAGAGACCTCACCCCAGCTGAATCTGACCATGCCGGGGAGCTGACTGGCTCTTCCCCTCTGAGGGGGGGACAGGCACAGGGGCCCCCTAGAACTGGGTCCCAAGCCCTGGGCCCCTCTACCCCATGGAGACAAGCTCAGGGTTCCCGGCCGAGAGAGCCCACAGGGTCTGACACAGGGAGAGAGAGCAGAGCACCCCAGCACCAAAGCTTCTAGCCCCCTGCCTGGGGAGCCTTCCCCCTGCCTGGGGAGCCTCTTGACCTCCGGCCTCCAGGAACTGTCCCCACGTCACTTTCACCAAGGGCAAGACCGCTCCTTCCCAGCCCGCAAGGCCCTACCTGGAGAGGCGGCGGTGCAGAGAGCAGACGTGCTGAGGGCGCTTAGGAGACCGTTGGTGGCGTCCTCCACCTGCTCGGCCGTGAGCACGTGCCGCTCCCTCGGCTCGCTGGCCAGCGTGCGCAGCTCCTCCCACCTGTCCCCGGGCCCCCGCAGAGAAGTTACGGCAGCTCCTCGCCCGGCCCCCCACCTTCCTGTCCACCCATCCCCTACACCGCGGGCTCCTCGTGGGCATCAACATGACCCCACGCTCCAGAAGCCGCTCAGCGGCAACCTCATCCGCCCGGGGTGCAGGCGAGGTCCGAAGCGAACCCGAGCGAGCCCCCGAGGTGCTCAAAGCACGGGTCCTAACGTGTGCGCACCAGAGCCCACCTGCTGCCTCAGAGGAGCGCCTCCCCCTCAGAACCAGCAGCTCTTCTCAGAGACACGGTCCTCACGGAGGTAGCGGTCTGGCCGTGTCACCCAGAGGCGAGGAGAAAAACGTAACCAGAAAGGGAATGAGGGAAAGAGGCTGTGGGTGGTGGCAAGACGAGAACAAACAAGGCCAGCTCGTGACAGAGAAAAGTCCCGAAGAACGAGAAACACTGGGAGGCCAGCAACGCGAGGTTGTGTGGGAGAAGGAGCCGGCACGCTTCAAGAGCGAGAGGGCACCGCTGTTAGGGTCCGGGACAGAAAGGACGTGTGGTAGGAGCACGGGGTGGCTCAGTGGGCTGAGCCTCTGCCTCCAGCTCCGGTCATGATCTCAGGGTCCTGGGATCTAGCCCCGCATCGGGCTCTCTGCTCAGTGAGGACCCTGCTTCCCTCTCTCTCTGCCTGCTGCTCTGCCTGCTTGTGATCTCTCTCTGTCAAATAAATAAATAAAATCTTAAAAAAAAAAAAGTAATGACGTGTGGCATGATAACCTGGGGCATGAAGAAAGCGTTAAATGACGCTGAGAAGCCTTCCTGAGAAGACAGGGTCGTCCGTAATGGGTTTAGAATCTTGCCCTCAGAAATTCATCCAAACAGACAAAGGCTTGCCAGTGTGGCCGAAACTTCATTTGTCTCTAAAATGTACTGATGCAAACTCCCCACTCTCCTCTGGAGCCGTGTAGGCCAGACCTTCCCCCAGCACGAGGGCGCCACCAGGCCCGCACAGGGGGGCATCCAGAGGGCAGCTCAGCAGCACATTTTCACCAACACCAGAGCTGAGAACCATCAGGGAAGGGGCTCGATGAATACTCCCAGGAGGTGAGAGTCAGGTTTTTATTCCCATACAGAGCCTCACGCTGCCTACAGCAGTGGTTCTGAAACTTCAGGGGGCGTCAGAACCACTGAGGGCCAGATACACCACCGATGGAGGCACCTCGGCCCAGAGTTTTGGAGAGTCAGCGAGGTCGGGCCAGACTGTGTGTGTGTGTTCCTAACACGTTCTCACTTGCTGGTGCTGCTGGTCCAGGAAACAGACTTTGAGAACCGCCGGTCGGCCGTGACCCGGCCTTTGACCAGCAGTTGGGGGCGCGGAGTCAGGAGGGCCTGGAAACCCAACAGGCTTCCTCGGACGGTTGCTGTGGCTGAGCAATGTCCCCTCTCCTGACCCAGGGCTTCTCGATTCCTCCGAGTGAGGGATACTCAAAGTATGTCTGTGGGCCGGTGCAGGACCCCCGCCCTGTTTCACCCTCATCCAGAACCAGACAAGCACAGACACAGAATAAAAACCCTCAGAACCTAGTTGTACAGCGACTTGACGGAGTCCTTTTCGGTCTGCTTGGATCAAATAATCAACATTTGAGCTCCCTGCCTTTGTTTTTTTATTTTACTTTCCTAGTAGTTCATTTGTATTGTATTTCTCTGAAGTCCCAGGCCACGATGGATTAGAACACAAACCAAGGCAAACTGGACTCCGCCACAGGCTGTCTGAGAAGCAGCTGGAGAAGAAAGCCCTGAACGGGCCACATATGTCCACTGTCTGGGAGGCTCCGGCCTCACTGACAAAACCGTGACATCCAAGGTCATCCATTCAGTACCGTGTGGGAGGGGTGGGAGGTGAGCCGGGAAGCAACACCCTCCTCTCCTCTCTCACCCGGTTTATCTCCTCCTGTGTGAGGACACACGAAGAGTCCACCATGAGGCAGTCTCACTGCCAGTAACAACAGCATGACAACGGTGGTGGGGACCGTCAGCACCACCAGGATGTGGCCCGGGATGTCCCCTTGGCACTGCACAGGCTGGGCCGTGGGGGTCTTCCCTCTCTGCACTCCCCCTGGGAGATCTCCAGGTGATAAATGCCGTCCCCGAGGGCAGGGTCTCTGTCCCGCCTCTCCTGAGCCCCGGGCTCCAGCAGCTGCTGACTCCGTTTCCCTGCTCAGACGTCCCACCCGCCCCTCAGACTTGATCTGGAACAGGACTCTGCTTCCCTGGTTCTTCCCCAGGCGTCCCCCTCTCAGGAGACAGCACTCCCTCTCCCTGAGGGGCTCAAGCCAAAATCCTTGACTCTTCCGTCCATGTTCCACTCGGCGGCCACTCGGCTCTGCCTTCAGAACAGACCCTCAGTCCAACCATTCCTCAGGGGCTCACAGCGCCCCCCACTACACACTGCCATTACCTCTCACGTGAGCAGCTCCAAAGGCTGCCTGCCTCGATGCCCCACGTCCCCCAGTATTGCTTCTCCTTCCACCTCAGCCCGCCCATCTATGCTCTACCTGGCGGTCAGTGTCATCTTCTAAAAAAGTTAGCCAATACCCGCCGTTACGCTGCTCAGAGCCTTCACAGGGCTTCCCAACCTACCCACGATAAACTTCCAAGTCTTGATTATGACTCACAGAGGCTCTGGACCTGACTCCCACCTACCTCTTCTGCCCCATTTCTTGTAATCCTCCCCTCATTCACCAGCATCCAGACACGCCCTGGCAGACACACTAAGCTAGCTACTGCCTCAGGACCTTTGTGCTTGCCACCTGCCTGCCTATCCTGTTCTTTTCCCGGCTGTCTAGGAGGCTTGCTACTCCTTTGACTCAACTTTCTCCTCAAAAGTCAGCTCCTGACAGACCTCCCTCTCTAAACTAGCTGGGCTCCCCGGTTCTCATCAGTCTGTTAACCTCCTCCCTCACTTTTTCTCCTTTGCCTTTTATTTCCACCTGAAATGACATTATTGTTTATTCACTCACTTGTTTATCATTTAGTTCCTTTCCTAGAATGGAATCTCCATGAGGGCAGGCACCTGGTACTGTCTCTGTATCCCCGAAAACTCCAGAATAGCAGCTGGCATATTTACTGAGAATAAAAAATGTACTAAAATTAACGGAGAGATTTCTGTGTGCAGGCACAGTACCAGGACCAGAGTCCTTTCACGTAATACCCACGACCACGAGGGGCCCACGAAGGCACCTCCCATTTTAAGGTTGAGAGCAGTGAGGACGCGTGGAAAGCACGTGCCAGCATCTGGGAAGTGGCCCGTCCCAGACCCCCACGCTCCCGGCCTCCGGAACGGCTCTGTGACTCAAGCTAATGAGAAGCCTTTCTTGGATTATTCAACTGGAAACTGGAAACGTGAGTCTGCTCTCTCCGGGGTGGAGCTGGGCGCGGCGGGCAGGGCCCAGGTCCCTCGGGGGGCCAGGCTGAGGGAGCGGCAGACGCATGTGGAGGACAGAAAAGGATCTTCATGGCTCCTGCTCGCCCCAAGGGATCCCCCGACCCACCCAGTACAATGAGAGGAGCCCATGACTTCCATTTCTGCCCCGAAGAATTGAGAGTCAAGGAGAGGCGGGGCCGGCTGACGGTGACAGGGCTGACAGGCTGTCCACAGAGCGAGTGAAGATGAACGCCGGAGGGCTGGGGTCTCAGTTACAGGACAGCGTTCTGGTTACTGGGCTTTCAGCAAGCGGACCTTTTTTTTTTTACTTATTCATTTGACAGAGATCACAAGTAGGCAGAGAGGCAGGCAGAAGGAGAGGGGAAAGCAGGCTCCCTGCGGAGCAGAGAGCCCGATGCGGGGCTCGATCCCAGGACCCTGAGATCATGACCTGAGCCAAAGGCAGAGACTTCAACCCACTGAGCCACCCAGGCGCCCTGCAAGTGGACCTTTTGAAAGTCATGATCTTCTTCCAAAGGGCCTTCCTTGTGTAAAAAATGAACGTGTGCCCGGTCATCTTTTTGAATTATCAGAAAAAAATTTTCAGCTCAACCAAGATAAAATGAATTTTTCTACACTAAGAAACATCCAGGGTCTGTCTGCTCCACTAACACTACAAATGGAATTCAAGGCAGCGCAGCTGGTTCGGCGTCTTCCACTTCTTCCGAGCTCCAAACCTTTCGCTGGGCATTTTGAAGGGTAATGAGGAGACTACTGGGTTTGAAGATACTCTTAACAACCCGTCACAAAGTGAACGAATGGGACAAGCACACTTGATGGTGGAATATAAACTCAGTTTACTGTTGTCTGTTGTGTTGTTCATGAAAACAGAGGGGCTGCGTGTTGTTTATAGTCCTCTTTTGACCCTAATTTGATGCACACAACATTAAAAGTACTGACACATGAAAAAAAAAGAATTGAGATTCAAGTTTCGGGCACTGACAACCCCGTCCTCAGAGGCCACACACGCTCCCAGACTTGGCGCTCCCTGCACGGGCACGACGTACAGAGCGAGGAGGAGACAGAGCCCAGGCCCTCCCATCCCGTGGCTGTGAAGTGTCTCCGCAGCGTCCCGGGGGCTCTTACCTCGGAAACCGGACCCCGACGGCAAATATGGTGACGCCTCTTTCCTTCAGCTGCTTGGCGGGCAGCGCCACGTGCCCTTGGGACCGCCCGTCAGTGACGACCACGAGGATCTGGGGCACAGAGGCATTCCGGCCGCCGGGGAAGCCCTGGCGCAGAAGGTATTTCAGGGCGAGGCCTGTCTCTGTGCGCCCTCCTCTGAGCTCATGCAGGGGGAGAAAGCAAAGATGAGTCAGTCACCCACAGACAGGAGGCCGGATGACCCACCGAAACAAGGGGCTTCTCCGTTGTTGGTGACCGTCACGATCTCCCGCCTCCAGTGACAGCTCGGGGCTGACGACCCTCATCGTGCGCATGTCTAACACCCACCTCCCGTCTCTCCCATCTGTGTCATCCCCTTTTTGCTACAGCTCAGTGTCTCCTTGTGGGGGTGCGGGGGGTAAGCAGGTCACTGAGCTGAAGAAAACCGTGTGCATCTGTAAGGGTGAAGGGCAGGGTTTTGATCTGAAGGTCGGGGCGGGGGGGGGGGGGCGCCAGGGGTCATGTCTATGATCAGGCCTTCCTGGCTCGATTCCAGCTCAGGGTTGGGTGCTGGAAGGCTGAACTGACAGACAACTTCCAGGGCAGGGACGTCACAGCGGTCCCACCTCATCCCAGCCCCATTCGAGGGACGGTCTACTGAGCTTGGAATGAAATCTTACAGTAGGAGGCTCCCGCAGGCGTCCTCGGGGGAGAACCGCCAACTCTCCGAGTCAAGTGCGCAGAACATGGTGATTCCCTACAACGGGTTTTAGGCCAAACCTTTCCATGGGTGGAAACACATCCAACGTGGAAAACAATGTCAAGGCTGATGGAATCACCGCACACACAGAAAAAACCATGAGACCGTCGTTCTGAACTGCCGATCACAGAGCGAAGATCTGGGGTGCTCAGTTATTCTCAGGCTACGCTGAGTGTCAGTGCAGGCAATGCCTGCCTCGCAGAGGGCCCTACGGTGATTCTTCTAATGGGCAAACATCTAACTGACAGGAGGTATGTGAATGCCTACGTGTGTGAATGTGTGAACGTGTGTATACTTTTTAAACATAACACCGAAAATGCTCAGTTCTCAGGTAAGCCCGACGCGGTCCTCCTGCCTGGGCATCTCTCCTGCTCTGTTCTCCTCCAAGCAGCTCCTTAGAGATCCATCCAGGCTCCTTGCATTTTGTGGTTCCCCCTTCCTCTCCATCCTCAAAGTCCTCTCCATTCAGCAGAGAGGTGAGGGAAGAGCAAGGAGTATGCTTGGAAGGATGTATGGCCCAGGCCCAGAATGTTCTTCACTTTTACTGCTTTCTGTCCTAAGTGAGCCCTTAAAGGGCAATTCTCTCTGCAGAGCTCCATTAAGTTAGCAAATGTCAGCAAGAGTGGAGAGCTCCTACAACGAAGACTCTGTCTACCAGAGATCAGCATTTGCATCAGTTAGAACGCCAGTTTTCAGCCCATGGGTGTTTACTGTGGACCCTCTAAATGCAAGATAGTGAGAGGGAGACCAGGAAGCATAACATGATCCCAGCCCTCAACGAACTGCCAGTCTCGCCAAAGGAAGAAGACTTGCCAGCAAATAAAAATTACCAGTGACAGGATGACAATTAACAAGAGTTCTGATGGGGGCTTCACTGTGGGGGGGAGCTGTCGGGAACAGGCTCCACCAGGGAAAGTGTCTGATGGGGTCTTGGTGGGTCCGTGGATTAGGAGGGGAAAAGTCCACTCCAATCTGGAGAAAGTGTGTAAGCAAAGACACTGGGGAACACCACCGGCTGTGTCCTGGGGCTGGTGAGCAGAGCCTGGCCTGAGCAAGGGGCTTATCCAAGGGGAACAGAGCACACCAAGTGCCCCCAACCCTCCTCACGCTCTGCTGGTCTGCCCATGAGACACTGAAAACAACCCAGGCGAGTTCAATTTCCGAGAAGACGACTACCTTTACCAAAGCCCGTGTGTCTATGAAGAGCCTTCCTCTAAGGTCCCTGGACGGACAAACTGTTTCTCTGTTTCTAAAAGACAATACTAGCACCAAGTTTCTCCTTCAGGCCAAGTATCTCACCTACTCCTCTTACTGAAGTAATTCTTCAACTCTGCTAAAATGTGCTAATATTACCCTCATGTAACAGATGAGGAAATTCCAGCCCAGAGAACAGTAATACTAACTGCTAATATTTCCAGAGCACTTCTCATGAGGCAGGCACGGCTGTGCTGTGTTGTGTGTGTGTGTGTGTGTGCGCGCGCGCGTGCAGATGCTAAGCTCCAATAATTCTCACCGTAGCTCCCTGAGATACGGGAGTTCAGGGAAAGGCCTTATGAAAGGTCACACAGCTCATGAACGTGGAGGCAGGACTTGAACCCTGGACCCTCCACCCCTAGAACCCGAGTTCTTAACCCTAACATTATGCAGCCATTCGAGTCACCTGCCTCTGACCCAGCTAGTGGAGGTCAGAACTGGAGTTTAAACAGTCAGGCTGATTCCAAAGCCAGTGGTCTTTCTCTCGCCATGGGTTAGCAAATTACAACCTGTGGGCCAAATCAAGTCTGCCAATTTTTATAGATAAAATTTTATTGGGAAACAGACATGCCCCTTCGTTTATGTGTTGTCTACGCAAAGACCAGACAGCAGGCCAAGCCTGAAGTACTTCCTCGATGGCTCTTCACTGAAAAAGTCTGCTGACCCCTGTTCTACCTAAATGGTCCCAATGCTGTTTACCAAAAGCCAAGGTGCCCCCGTGCCACAGAGCTCCCTGGGCCTTCACGCTCCTGGCAGTGTGTCCCACGAGCCTCCTGACTGTGGTTAGAGAGAACTCAAATGTCAGAGGCGTGGGAGCTCAGGCTTCCCACGGCACTGGCCTGGGCGGGGGGCAGGGGGGGTGGTCTGCCCTTCGTATCACTCAGCACACAAATACCCACACAGTCTGTCCCCTCCACTTCTGCTCCCTAACCTGCCTTTCCTCCCGGAACTCTCGACAGGTCAGGTGAGATTCCTAAAGACATCTGAACTCTGAGAGACGAGAAAAAATACTGCCACCTCTGCGTTCCTGTGAAGCATTTCTAACTCAGAGTCCGTTCTGAGCTCTGGGTCTGGCTCCAGACAACAGAGGTCCCAGGCCAGAGTCTCTCCAAAATTTTTCCAATTCCTCTCAAACGAGACTAAACCAGACTGGAAGCGAAGGCTCACAGACTGACTACTGTCTCGGGAAGTTGTGACTGAAGTGCACAGACCTTTCCTGACAGGGGTGGGGTGTGGTTCCAGATTCTAAACATTTTTCCATTCACGTGGGTTAAGAACACGGGCTCTACAATAGACCCATGAAAAGTGCTCCACATCACTCGGCATCAGGGAAATACAAACCAAAACCACAGTGAGATACCACCTCACACCAGTCATAATAAAATTAACAAGTCAGGAAACGACAGATGTCGGAGAGGATGCGGAGAAAGGGGAACCCTCCTACACTGTTGGTGGGAATGCAAGCTGATGCAGCCACTCTGGAAAACAGCGTGGAGGTTCCTCAAAAAGTTGAAAATAGAGCTACCCTACGACCCAGCAATCACACTACTGGGTATTTACCCTAAAGATACAAATGTAGTGATCCGAAGGGGCATGTGCACCCAAATGTTTATAGCAGCAATGTCCACAATAGCCAAACTATGGAGAGAACCTAGATTTCCATCAACAGATGAATGGATAAAGAAGATGTGATATATATATACAATGGAACACTATGCAGCCATCAAAAGAAATGAAATCTTGCCGTTTGCAATAATGTGGATGAACTAGAGGGTATTATGCTGAGTGAAATAAGTCAATCAGAGAAAGACAATTATCATATGATCTCTCTGATATGAGGAATTTGAGAGGCAGGGAGGGGAGTTGCGGGGGGTAGGCAAGGAAAAAATGAAACAAGATGGGATCAGGAGGGATACAAACCATAAGAGACTCTTAAAGAAACTGTGGGTTGCTGGGGGGTGGGGGGGTAGGTATAGGGTGGCTGGGTTATGGACATGGGGGAGGGTATGTGCTATGATGAGTGCCGTGAAATGTATAAGCCTGATGATTCACAGACCTGTACCCCTGGGGCAAATAACACATTATATGGTAATAAAAATAATTAAAAAAAAAAAAGAACACGGGCTCTAGAGCTGGTGGGACTCAAATATTCAATCTAAAATCTATTAGCCAAGTAAACTAGAAAAGTTACTTAACCTGAGACTCAGTTTCCTTCCCTGTTAAAGTAGGGACAGTAACAGTATTGAGGATTAAATGCTACACCCAGTACCTCCCAGTACCTGGTGAGTATTCCATTAGTGGTAGTTACCATGATAAATTAACTAGCAGTCCTATTCCAAGAAGTTTATCTTTTGAGTTAGTCTCAAATTCCAATGAGCTTAAAAATCCCTTGGGACGGGGCACCTGGGTGGCTCAGTGGGTTAATGCCTTTGCCTTCGGGTCAGGTCATGATCCCAGGGTCCTGGGATCGAGCCCCATGTCCGCTCTCTGCTCAGCAGGGAGCCTGCTTCCCCCTCTCTCTCTGCCTGCCTCTCTGCCTACTTGGGATCTCTGTCAAATAAATAAATAAAATCTAAAAAAAAAAAAAAATCCCTTGGGAGGCAGAATAATGTAGATTCTCAGATCCTATCATCAGACACTCCAGACTGGTGGTGGGTGTGTGATCAGGTTGAGAATCTACATTTTAAATTGGCTTCCTCTGCCCCAGTGATTACATGGATGCAAGTAATCCATGGAACAGATTCTGAAAAATAATTCATCAGAAAATTCACTGTAGGTAGAGGGGTTTGATTACAGGTATTTTTTTTCTCTCTTTCTTTAATCAATAGACAAAGACATTGCTCGGAAGCAATGTAAATGTACCCTTTTAGAGGAATGACTTAATATACTATGATAGTTTAATTCATTGGGTAATTTTAGAACCATTAAAAGGGATCAACATGAAAAATAATGCAACTGTATCCAAAAAGACACGCCAAATAATAAGTTGAAACAGAACAAAATGCCTAGTAATTGCAACTCCTCCAAAAGCTATGCTTGACAGTTCATGTGAGTCGAAGGATGCCGCAGCTACAAAAGGCTCCACGCTAAGGTAACTAAATAGAGCTAACTAAATACAGTAAAACTCTGATAAAGCTACCAATGGGGTCCAAAAAAAAAAAATGCAGTCCCAGAAAATCAGAGCTGCATTCCTGGGAGATTAGGGAAATGACTGAGGGAGGCTGCACAGCCAGCTGGCCAGGAGCTCTGGACATTCGGAGCAGATCTGGCTGGCCATGCTCTATCTGATTTTATGTTATCACAGGGCGCAAAACTAGAAGATCTGATTGCAGTATTTTTAAACTTCTTATTGCAAAGGAACGACAAAGGATCGTCAGGACGGTTCCTTAGCCACCTCAAAACACACTTCAGGGGATCGCTGTGGTCTAAAAAGGCAAATATTGGGTGGGGGAGGGTTGGGTAGAGCTGTCCCAATCAGTCCAGCCTTTAAAATTTCACTGCAGAAAAAGGGTAGAGTCACAGGGAGGTCATCACTCCCACTCGGCCAACATTCCTCTGTACTGATTAATAACAACATCTTAATGTTTAGTGTCCTCAGCGACCCTGCAACTGTGGCCAAAAAATTAGTTACTGCCTCCTTGCCTTGTTTGCTACCTCTTATAGTCATCCTAGGACACATGAGCATTAACGACACACAGCCGCGCAAGAAGAGCTGACCTTGTTCAGACACATGAAGAAGCTTCTTTCTCCATCCCTCGTGTCCTCATGTGGCACCTTCTTACTGAGTCTCTGGACTTCCTATGTTGTGAATAATACCCTCAAACCCTTCATTATGACTTTCAACACAGATGGGAAGACAGTCAACCAACTCTTCCGGGGGTGGGAGGGGAGGGTGGAAAGAGGTGGAAAAGGACAGCTGGGTGGGATCTACTGGACAAGCCACAGGCCTCTGTGGTCCTCGCCAAGTCACCTGCTCCTTCTCAGCCTCAGCAGTCTCCCATAAAAGAACAGGCTGGAATAGATCCTGGATGATCTCTTAAGTACCTTTTTGAACCAATCTGCTGCAATTTGCTTAGATTTCAGAAGAGAGCAGGGCCAGATGATGGAAGCAGAGTCACCCAACTTTTGACTTTCATTTCTAAACTTAAAGCAACAGGTTACTTCTTCTGCCGATGTTAGCATGCGTAGAAGGGGTACAAAGATGTTTTTGTAATAAAATGTTATATCAATAATGATACACTTCAAATACCATAAAATTCACCCTTTTAAAAGTATAGAATTCCCTGTTTTTTTAGTATATTCACAGAGTTGGGCAACCATCCCAAGTCCAAAATATTTCATTGCCCCCAAAAGCAGCCCTACACCCATTAGCAGTCACTCCCTATTCCCCTCCTCACCACCTCTGGTAGTGACTAATCTGCTTCCATCTCCACGGATTTGCCTGTTGCAGACATTTCATATAAATAAGCCCCCTATTCTCAAGGTTCATCCATGCTGGAGAATGAATCACGGCATCCTTCCTTTTTACGGCTGAATAATATATTCCATTGTCTGATAGACCACATTTGGTTGATCTGTTCATCCACTGGACATTTGTGTTGTTTCCATTTTTTGGCAATTCTAAACAATGCTACTCTGAACATGAGTATGCGAGTTTTTCTAGGGGTATACATTTTCAGTTTGTTGGGAATAGAGTCGTTGGGTCATATCGTAAGTCTGTGTTTACCGGCCAGACTGGTTCCAAAGCTGCTGCACCATTTTACAACCCTACCAGCGGTGCACGAGGGTTCCAGTTTCTCCACGTCCCTGCCAACACTTGCTACTATCTGCCATTTATCTTAGCCTCACTAATGGGTGTGAGGTGGTGGTTCATTACAGTTTTGGATCGCATTTCCTTAATGGCTAAGGACACTGAGCATCTTCTCAAGTGCTTAATGACCATTTATATCTCTTCTCCGGACAAATGTCTGTTTACAAGGTTTCTTGTTGGGATGTTGAAAATGGTCTAAAATTAGGTTATAGCAAAGGTTGTGTAACTCTGGAAAATACACTCAGAATCACTGAATTGTCCATATTAAGTGTCTGGACTTCATGGTATTTAAATTATATGTTGTCAGTAAGGTGTTTTTAAAAGGCTAATGTGCATAATAATCACAGGGCAGGGGGCAGTGGGAGAGATCTTTAAAAGGTACAGATCCTAAGTATCTAGTATCCAAGTATCCTAAACCTGGAGAGGGAATCAGTAGGTCTGGGAGGAAACCAAGGCACCTGCATTTTGACATACTCCCTGGCCAAAGACCTCACTTTAACAAGGGCTGCTCGAGGTATCAGAGCCCAGGACTGCTTCTCTATAAGAAACCATTCTCAGAGGCCTCAAGGGTAGAGGGCTGCAAGGGAACTAGGAAAGATCAGTGTACACTAATGTTGTTTTTAACAAACACTTCGATGTGCTCTTTTCTTTTCCCTTGTACTTCCTTGCATTTGACTTGCCTCTCATTCCGTTCAGGGCACCCCTGGGCTGGGATAAATAACCTGGGATGAAGTCACTGGGGGTTCCTGGGGCCTATAGGGCCCCCATAACTCCTGCTATGCCCAGTGTGAGGGTGCAGGCTTCTTGAGGGCACTGGCAGATGTACAGAGGCCCATGACTGGGGAAAGGGCCACAGAGTCCAGGGCTTCTGCAACTGCCGTTGGTGGCGGGCTATAAAGGGCTGGGACCGTGGCCGTCAGGGGCACTCCAGTGGGCACACACCACAAGGGGCAGCAGATACCACAGAGGATCCAGAGATCAGAGCGGAAGGAAAGGCATTCTTTGGTGTGGGTTTGTGAATGCCTGTGTGTAGCATGAGTATATAACGCACTTTCATACACATAGGGCCAGATGTGTGTATATAATATACATGTATATAAAACATATACCAGATAGATGCGTATTTACATATGCGTATTTGCATATACACACATCAGTTGACTTGTATCATGAATAATGGTACGACCCCACTACATACATAATTTACAGGGCGTGTGTGTGTATGAGCTCTCAAAACCAGAGTCACGCTGGAAGACAAGCAACATAAATAGCTGTTCAGAAATTTTTAAAGCATTCTTAATGACAGAGCGACGCCGACTCTTTCTAGAAGACAAAAACAAGGCTCCAAGAAGTATGGTGATCTGTCCCAGCCGACAGTGGTGCCCAGGGAAAGAACTAGGAGAAAGAGCCAGTGTTCTTCCCACCACCTCACGCTCTTGACCGACCTCGACCTTCACCAGCTACTTGGTCTCAGGTTAACCAACGACTCCACACAACAGTGGCAAAAAGACTTCCTTTTTTAAACTTGCACGTTTACACTCCCTGCCCCCCACCCCCACCCCGGGACGCTGTTACATAATAACGAGGAGCAGTCCTGAGAGGGGAATTCTCATTACCAACTGTGTATAGCTGGGTTCTGGAAGCCAAACCACAGCCCGCTCTCGGGCCAGTCACACCCCTCGAGGGAGTGATTTTAAGGGCGACTGGCTGCATCCTAACCCCGGCGGTATCTCATCATACATACTTGAAGACCATCCTCTTGATTTTTGCCTTCACTTCCTGTTTCGATGAAAGGGCATCCAAGGGGAATTCCAGACGTGGAGCGGAACTGAACTGCATCGCCCCGACTCTGACCTGCAGTAGGAGACAGAGGGCCCAGGGGTCTGAGAGCGAGGTCAAGTCACAGACATTCCTAAGGGAAAAGAAGGGACCAGAAAGGTGAATGACCCCGCCTCCCGCCCACTCAACAACTACCAGTGCCAGGGCGCTCTCCAGTGTCCCTAAAAGAAGGTTCCAAAGACCAGGAGGAGCATCTGGGAGGAAACAGGGAGTCGGCCTGCGTGCCGTACGGACAACCACCAATTCAAACTTCTCAGCCCACGTTCCGGCAGCCCAACCGCCTGGGCTGTCAGCATCTCTAGGGCAGGGTCTCTGGTCACTCGTCCAAAGGCCTCCCAGGAGCAGGCACTGTTTTCAGCAATCTCATGCGTTATTTCATTGAACCCACACAGGTGCCATCACTACTCAGGTGGCTTCTGGAGGAACTGAACTGCAGAGAGGACACGGGTCTGGCCCAAGCCTAGCGAGAGGGGGAACTGGGCCGTTGGACCCTCCTAATGTGCCTCCAGCCCTCTCAGCCTGCACGGGCTTGCAGCAGAATGCACCTGGGGTGCCACAGAAGGGAGCCACAGCCACCACACACACACACACATCCTCGGGTCGGGGCGGGGGGGTGCGGAACTGGGGAAAGGCCAGCTCTCAGACTGGAGTCACCCTGGAGGACAAACGACAGTGAAGCTGAAGTGACCCCGCAGGCGAAGGAGCCAGAGCCACGGGTGATGCCACACGGACTCTGCAGCCTCGTTCCGGGGGCCGCTGGAGAAACGCCAACGCCCTCCAAAACCAGAGAAGGAAAACTGAATAAAGTCACTTTCTGGGCCCTGAGGACGCCAGCCAGTCTTGAGCAGAAAAGGCTATAGGCGTTTAGGCCTCCTCTCGAGGGCCCACGCCCTGTACCCAGTCACTGGCTAAAACCCCTCCAGAAACTGCATTCTCAGCCACTACTCTATTACCCGTCCCCAGTTCTGGCCAAGGTTGCAAACAGGCCGTATGATTCATATTTAAGCAACCAGGCTGCCTTTTACCTACTACCTGAATTCCTGCACCGCGGATCCCTGAGCAGGCCTGGTGCTCTGGGGACCGTCAAAGCACTCCGCCCCAGCAGGCCAGCTGCACCTACTCCCGGCGAGCACAGCCCAATGGATCTTGGTTCAACAGGGAGTTCTAAGGAGGCGCTGGTAAGCATCTTCGGGAGGAAGAAATTTAAGTCTTGGGTGGGCATGTGTGGGAGGTGGACGCTGGAAAACAGCAGCAGAGAAGCTCAGGAGATTCTGAGGAACAAAACCGTTTGGAAATCTCCCTTGAAGTTAGCTTGGGTTCAAGTGCCATCTCCAACTAGTGGGGAAGAGATGGTCCAGTCAGTAAGCACAACTGGGATAACTGAACAGCCACCTACAAAACAGAGCATCAGTCACTAACGGAGTCAGGATCTACATGTGAAAAAATGTAACCGCGAACGTTCTGGAAGAAAACTGGAGAGAATTTCTTCATAACTTCAAAGTGGAAAAAGACCTTCCTATGCCTTGAAATCCAGAAGCCATAAAGGAAAAGGCTGATAAATCTGCCTACATAAGGAAAATTTCTACAGGGCAAAACGTGCCATTGTGCAATAAAAAATGAAGACAAATGGAAAACTGTTTGCAACTCAAGTCAGAGGCACAGAGTTAGTTCTCCCAATATGTAAAAAGTGTCTGGGAATTGATATGTTAAAGACCAACAACACATTAGAAGAAATGGGCAAAGGATATGAACAGGGATCACGCAGGAAACACGAATGTTTCTTTAGTATGAGAGAAGATGCTTAACTGTACCACATGGAGATGTAGCAAAAAGCTAAATACAATGTTTGCAAGGGAAACTAGCAAGTTCTCAAACATTGCTGGTAAGAACCTAAATGTTACTGCATCCATGGAGAGCAATTTGTCAATACTTATTGGAAGTTACAACTGCAGGGAAATCTGGGTGGCTCAGTCAGGTAAGCATCTGACTTTGGCTCAGGTCATGATCCCAGGGTCCTGGGACACAGCCCAGCATCAGGCTCCCTGCTCAGTGGGGAATCTGCTTCTCCCTCTGCCCCTTGCCCCACTCGGGCTCTCTCTCACTCATTCCCTCTCTCTCAAATAAATAATCTTTTTTAAAAAGTTACAAAGTTACAATTACATAGGGCTACTGGGAATTCATCCTACAGATATACTTATGTGTGAAATAATGGATTTATAGGCTCAGCATGTAATATCAAATGTCCATCAGTAGGGGATTGGTTAATTAAACCTCAGGAAATCCTTATGACAGAATGTTAATAAGCTGTAAAAAATAATATAGATCTATATTAATGCCTATGTTACTTATATACTTAGATATGGAAAGACTTCCAAGATACCGTGAAGAGAAAAAGGCAAGGGATAGAACAGTGACTATAGCATGATACACTTCATACTGCTTGTGTTTGCATGAAGCGATTCTGGAAGGATGCTCAAGAAAGCTGGTAGGGACAGGCACCTGGGGGGCACAGTCAGTTACACGTCCGACTCTTGGTTTCAGCTCTAGTGATGATCTCAGGGTCATGGGATCGTCCCGGTGTCGGGCCATACACTCAGCATGGAGTCTGCTTGAGACTCTCTCTCCCTCTGCCCCTCCCAAGCATGTCTCCATGCATGCTCTCTCTCAAATCAATCAATCAATCTTTAAAAAAAAAAAAAAAAAGCAAGCAGGTAGGAAAACTGGGAAGAAGGAAAATATGAGTAGGAGGGACACTAGGCATTGAATGAGTTTTAACTGAACCATGTGAATGGATTACTTAGTTAAAAAACTTCCTTGAGGGGCGGCTGGGTGGCTCGGTGGGTTAAAGCCTCTGCCTTCGGCTCAGGTCATGATCCCAGGGTCCTGGGATGGAGCCCTGCATCGGGCTCTCTGCTCAGCGGGGAGCCTGCTTCCCTTCCTCTCTCTCTGCCTGCCTCTCTGTCTACTTGTGATTGCTCTCTTTCTGTCAAATGAGTAAATAAAATCTTTAAAAACAAAACAAAACTCCCTGGAGACCGGCAGCTGGGTGTATTTACTTGAATTAAACAGGAAGGACACAACTTCAAAATAAAACGAGATAGAAATAGCTTGAGTCAGTGGTTAAGACATTTAATGTAATTGGTGGTTTGGGAGCAAAGCAGTTTCCTTTTATCTTCAGTTGACTGTATGCTCAGGGGCGAGCCTGCCCGGATTTCTCGCGCTCTGTAATCACTCTGCCGCAGTCACTGTGTTGGAGCCAGGAAGCAAACTTCTCAGCTTTTAATCACTGGGAGGAAGACTTCAAACATCTTCTATCCACCTCCACAACACAACATCCATAACAAGCCTTAACTTACAGCGCCTTAAAACTAAATTTTAGAAAGTAAAATAAGGCACAAATCCCTCGTGCATGGAGGTGTAAGGAGGCACAGAAATGCAGCAGCAAATGCAGAAAGCCTCAAGCACGAATCAGATCGAACCACCTTTAAAGGCTCTCCTGCAAACACCCTTTGCTAGCATTCCAGCAAGTCTGAGCGGCTCAAGCTCAAGCTCGAGGTCCAGTGGCTCACTTGCTCACTCGAACAGAGCCGCACCCCCCCCCCAACCCTTTGCTCAATGAATCTTGCTGGAGAAAGTTTTTCTCAGGTCCAGACTCAACAGAACTCTCTGAATGCCCAGATTCTGTCGGAATGAAATAGAGCCACTCTGCACCCTCTTTCACCTAAACGTGATCATCGGCTTCCTTCATCTATGGAAGTTTCCAGGGCTCTCACTGTTCTGGCTCCTTGTGGTGGGTACTGAGTGGTTTGCCCATTTCTAGCCTAAAAATCAGCCTCCGGAACATAATGCCACATTTTAAATGTGGTCTGGCAACACCAAGCTTTAATTCCCTGAGCTCTGGGGAACTGTGGTTGACACAGCTGCACCGGCGCACACCAGCCATGAAGTCTTTTGTGGTGGTTTTCTCACCCTGTTGGAGGATGCTGAATTCCATCAGCACCCACCCCTTATACATTACACACACACACACACACACACAGTGCCACTATACCAGCTATCCATTTGCCATGCGATAGGGTATGACTTCTTAGCGTCACCTCATCTTGACCGAGGGGCTACCCACTGGGTAGGACCTAATGGAGCAAGTCCTGAGCTCAGAATCAAGAGCCTCAGTTCTTCCACACTTAGCTGTTTCCTCCGATTACTGTGTGACCCCAGGCAGTTTCTTAGCCTCTCTGAGCCTGTTTCTTCATCTGTAAAATGTTCACCTATACTCCACACAGCTCTTCTCTCCCAACTTACCATCCTCTGGGGCCTCCAGGCCTCCCATTTCAGGACACACACTACATCACTGTCAACATCAAGAGTTTGGTTTTTATGGCTCTTCCTCCACAAATATCTACTGAAACTTCATGGGGGAATCGCCTCCTTTGGAAAACAGGACCCTGTGCAGAAGAAGATGGGGATTCAGCGGTCCATGGCCCTGGTCCTTTGAGGACCTGCGATGGCTTTACGGTTGGAACTTCCAGGCTGCCCAAGCCCAGATGGAATAGATTCTGCTCTGGTGTCTTCGGACCGCCATGCCGGATGGCCTGCAGTCCAGGGTGATGGGCTCACTCTCCCCAGACTACCTGCCATTCTGGAGAAAATCTGGCTCTCATTAAAACCACTTCTGCTCTTCAGTCCTAGAGGTTTTTCTGGGATTAACCATGGAATGTCGTCTTGGAAAACCACTTCCTTCTGCAACCTGTTTGCAAGTAGTCTCTAATTCAAGTTAAGAACGGCTTATCAGATCAAAACACCCTTCTTAAATTTTGACTTTAGAGTAGGTTCACACGGCTCAAAATCCATCAAGTATAAAAAAAAAGGGAAGTGGGTGAGTCCCCCCGCTGGACCTGCACCTCATCTGCTCAGTTCCCGCCCTCCCCCTCAACAGTGAACCACTGTTCTCAGCCTCTTTACAGATCTCTCCAAGTACTTTTTACCTCCCTTTTGCATAAAAAGTCACACATTACATATGCCATTTGCCCCTTACTTTTTAGTCTCATCTGGGTTGGTGCCCCTCCATCTAAAAGAGCTTCCCCATTCACTTTCTACCGCTGCCCCACGTTTCCCTTATGAATGCACCCTAATGAATTCACCTGTCACCTGTGAGTGGGCATTTGCATGACCTGAAACGTTTTATGATCATAAACAACTCTGCAAGGAAAACTGCCCAATACTTTGCATCTGGGGGAGTATCTGTAGAACACATTCCATGGGGTAGAATTCTTGAGCCACAGGGTCCACGCCTTTGTAATTCCGATGGACGCTGCCGGACTCCCTCCCTAGAGGTTGCACCAGGTTATACTCCCACCGTCAGTGCTAACCCGCTTCTACAGATCTGCCAACGGGGCAGGTCACCAAACTGGGATTTTGCTAATCCAGAAAGTGAAAATGGTATTTTGGGGGCAGTTGTGCTGTTAGAGTGAGTGAGGCTGGGCATCTTTTCCTGTGTCTAAGGGCCACTTGTGTTTCAATTTCTGGGAACTGTGTTCGTTGCCCATTTTTCTATTGGGTTGTCCCAAGGTGCCCCTTTCAGCAGCAGGAGCCACAGTTAGCACAGTTTGCTGCTGCTTGAGAGCAGCTCTGCGGAGCCAGGCAGAGCACGAGATGAACAAACTGTCTGGATTCACTCTGGCAGGAGTAACTCCTCTCAAGCGAATGTACAGGGTAGGAGCCCCACTTCATACAGGGGCTCTGCCCTTCAGAGGGAGGGTTTTTGTCTATCTCAGTATGCTTTCCCTTTCCCGCTCTTCCATAAGCCCCTCTTCCCAGTGGGGAAGTGACTCCCACGTGGCCAGAGCATCTTTCCCCCCTGACTACTGGGATTGGGCAAGGGACTGTCATGTGACCTATGCCTTGGCCAATGGCAGCCCTCCCTGGGACCATCTGCTGCGGGCACAGGGAAAGAAATCCATTTTCCTTTTACTGGAATCAGTAGCTTGAAAGGCAGGACAGGGCAAATGTGCCATGTAAGGAGAGGCTGCGTGGTTCCCAAACAAGGAACGCAAAACTGAGGAGAAAAAGGGACAGAATGAGGCTTCAGACCCTACCATGCCTAGAACCAGGACCACCCCCTCGGTGTTCCTGTTCCACAAGCCAGCAAAATGTCCTCGTCTTCTTCTTCTTCTATTTGCTTTAAAAACTTATTTATTTATTTATTTATTTAGGAGAGAGAGAGAGAGAGATAGCATGCGCACACGTGAGCTGGGGAAGGGGCAGAGGGAGAGGGAGACTCCCCAGCCCCCGAGGCGGGCTCGCTCCCTAACCCTGACACCACAGAAGACCACAACCCAAGCGCATATCAAGAGTCGGATGCGTAACCCTCTGGGCCACCCAGGCGCCCATGAATGTCCTTTTCTGCTTAGAACTGGATTTCTGTCGCTTGCAACCCAAGATGCCCGAATGCAAGGATGACAAGACTTGCACTCACCCTCTCAGGGTTGATGTCCAGAGCGTCACAGACCGTGATGGCAAAGTGCTTAGACCTCTCAAAGCTCCCCTTCCCGACACTGTACGATCCGTCTATCAGAAACAGGAGGTCCACCGCCGCCGAGCACTGCATCACTAGGGGAGAGTGGAACACAGTGGCTGACAACCGGCCTCCCTGCCTTCCGGTCCCCCAGAGGGGTGCCCTCCTGAAGCAGAGTGGAGGCAGAGACAACTTCGGGGTGCATCGGGCTGCTGCTCTTCCTAGCCCATGCGTGAACAGAACGCAGGAGAAGGTCCCAGCCAGAGGTGGCTCTGCTCTGCAGCAGGAAGTACACTCCCCCGCCCCCACAGTGGGCACAAAGTTGACAAACAGGCCTCGTGCGGAAGTCTGTGTACTGGAGGAGTCTGACTCAGCAACGGGAACGGAGCCCCAGGAGAGGAGGGTCTGCTGGGCCGGTGAGGGATACTGAAGAGCCTTGGTCCCGGCCCTTGGGGGCCACACCTAGTCCAGGATCCAGCCAGATACCCTGATACATGAAGCTGGATTATCCCGGAGTTCAAGCCTCTATGCCATGCACTGCCCCCAACACTTTCTTATAACCACCCTAAGACAGACTGCTATTTTAAAAAAAATTTTAACAGGTTTATTGAGATACAATTCACATACCAAGGAATTCATCCATTTAAAATATATACTTCAGGGGTGCCTTC
This sequence comes from Martes martes, assembly GCF_963455335.1. Lineage (NCBI taxonomy): Eukaryota > Metazoa > Chordata > Mammalia > Carnivora > Mustelidae > Martes > Martes martes. Next base: position 15,976,051 of record NC_137902.1, read on the forward strand.
AGGGGCTCTGTGGGCATGATCCCAGGGTCCTGAGATCAAGCCCCGCATCAGGCTCTCTGCTCACTGGGGAGCCTGCTTCTCCCTCTCTCTCTGCCTACTTGTGATCTCTCTCTCTCTGTCAAATAAATAAATAAAATCTTAAAAAAATAATAAATATATTTATTTATTTAAAATAAAATATTAAAATTTAAAATTTATTTATTTAAAATTTATTATTTAAAATCTTAAAAAAAATAAAATATATACTTCAGGGGCGCCTGGGTGGCTCAGTGGGTTAAGCCTCTGCCTTCAGCTCAGGTCATGATCTCGGGGTCCTGGGATCGAGCCCCACATCAGGCTCTCTGCTCAGCAGAGAGCCTGCTTCCCCCTCTCTCTCTGTCTGCCTCTCTGCCTACTTGTGATCTCTGTCTGTCAAATAAGTAAATAAAATCTTAAAAAAATAAAATAAAATAAAATATATACTTCAGGAGGCACCTGGGTGGCTCAGTTGGTTAAGCACATTTTGATTTCAGCTCCAGTCATGATCTCAGGGCTGTGAGGCTGAGCCCTGTGCTAGGTGGGCTCTGTGCTGAGCATCAAGCCTGCTTGGGGAGCCCTCTCTCCCTCTCTCTCTGCCCTTCTCCAGTTTGTGCATTCTCTCTCTCAAAAATAAAATAAAATAAATGATTCAGTGGCTTTTAGTATATTCACAGATACATTCCATCCTCACCACAGTCAAATTTAGAACATTTTCCATCACCTCAAAAAGAAACCCTATACCCTTTAGCTATCAGCTCCCCAGCTCCCCACCGCACTCCTAAATAAATGTATGGTTTTTATTCCCAGTGGAGAGAGGAGGCAAGAAGGGCACAGGGCAATTCAGTAACTTCCCTAAGGCCAAAGTACAAGAAAGCAACGGAGCTAGGAAGCAAACGCAGGCTGTCTAACTCCAGAATCCGCGCCCTACCACCTCCCCGTCAGGATGTCAGAGAAAAGGCACCACCCAGAAGACAGCGACTGAGGGGGATTTCACCAGAGAGGGAGGGAAGGGACACGCAAGGTCTCTGGGAACAGGCTGGTGTGACTTGAGAAGGTGGAGTAGATGTTGAAAAGGGAGGAAGAGGAAGGAACATGGCGGGAGAGGAGGCCGGTTGGGAGATGGTGGTCACATAGCCGAGGATTCCCAAGCAAGACCAAGAAATTCAGCAACAAGGATTTACCCAAGGTTTTCACCCAGGATAGTGACCTGGATCAGGCCTGTTTGGGGAAAATGACTCTGGCCACAATGTGAAAGGAAGATGGGAGTGGGGCAGGAACATTCTGGAGTCGTGCAGAGGCCAGCAGGGGGGTCTAGAGGGTTGACAACACATGGGCTTACTTTTGCTGGCGGCTGAAATCTTCCCAATCGTCTCCCTGCTTACGTGGACTTCCTGAAGCGGATGAGACAGGGGCACTAGGAGAGAAGACACCGGAAGCAGTCAGTGCAAAGCAGAAAGGGGAGGAGTCTTAGTCCACATTATGTGGCCAGAACCAACGGGTAGGAAAAGGGAAAACTGGAATGTGAAGGAATTGAAGGATGTTGCATCTCAAAAATCACCAGATGGACAGCATAAAGTAACCCCTCCAATGACTTCACTTCCGTCAGGTAACTTGGTATTTAAATTTGGGTATTTTGAAGCAAAAAATTAAAAATATATATAGAAGGTGAGGTGTGATTCTGATGAGTTCTGCCCCTGGTTAGGCATAACTGGATGCCCCCCCCCCCAACCAGGGTGCAGCACCTTGCCATAAAAATTAACCTTGGATATAAACATCCAATTCATAGACAAGCACAAGGGAAAATATTTGAACAGGTGACAAAACATTTTTAACCCAAACCATGAGATACCCTTTTAACTGTGAAATTAAACGACCAGCGTCTACACTTAAATGTAAATGGGGAAAGATCAAATCAGGAGAAACCTTCCCAGTGATGGCGGTGAACACTGGTACAACCCTTCTAGAAAACAGTTTGGCCACATGAATGAAGAGTCCTAAAGCTGCTTATAGCCTTTGCCCCTGCAATATCAGACCTGGGAAGGGATTCAAAGGAAGGACAGGGAGAAGGGAAAAGGCACATCAGGATTCTCCTTTTGGGGTGACTTGTGATGGAGGAACGGTGGGGATAACAAATCCCAGTGAGATGGGGCTATCAGTAAACACTGGTAAATTTGTTCAGTGCGATTAATATGAACAAGGGCCAAGAAGTTTTGGGGAAGGAAGTTCATGAATACATCTTTCATTCTCTTACAGGATGTCCAGTAAAATGGTAATGACGGTTGATTTACAAAATGAACTCTGAGAGCAGGGGTAATATGTCAAGGAAGCCCCAGGACTGTTGAACATGAGCCAATCATGGTGGATGTCCTGAAGGCCATGAGGTGCCACTTGGAGGGCTATTTCGAGAAGCCACGTGCACACGGTTGATGTCTAGTGGCAGAAGTCCCCGTGCTTTATCAATGTCCACATGTGCTGGGTGAGCACAGAGGAAATAAAATGAGGTGGGCGGAGCAGGGGAGCAGGCCAGGCAGGGGGCAGATAAAGGAACGATGGGTGTGGGGGCACTGCTGGGAACGTGGGAATGGGGAGTAGGGCTGGGGAATCACACCAGGCCGGTATGTTGGGCCCAAGGGGCTCTGGGACTGCCAGGAAAGTGATTAGGAGAGAGAAACCAAAAGAAAAAGTCAGGGTCTAGGATGGGGACGCCTCTTGCTTGAGACACCACCCCCCTTAGTCAGCCACCCCCTGGGCTCAACCCAGCCCCATCTTTGGCTCCTTTCCACTCCCTACTCCCCAGTGCAAACTAAAGCAGTTCCCAGTTCTCCCCACCTAGCCTTCGAGCAGTCGGTTTTTACTCACCTGATCTGCCCTGTTCCCAATCTCACTCACACAGGATGGTTCTTGGCCAAAATGCTGAACCAGCCATTAGCCCCACAGACAAGAGCCATCAAATATCGTTCGTGGGGTCTGGGACAATCTGCCACTGCGGTTTTGCCACCAGAGGCAGAAACAAGACAAACTACAAATAAAGACTGTAGACTGGGTTTGCAGGGAGAAAAAAAAAAACAAACACCCTTCCACTTGCATAAAAAATGGCACATGTTAAGACAGAGGCTGGGCAACGCATCAAAACCTGAAAATTCACTCAATAATTCAGCACATTGGTCTTTCAGAACACAGAGGCTCTCTGCTTCTTGCAGGCTCACGCAGCCCGGCTGCCCCCTCCCCATCAGGCCGAGCTGCTCCCATCGGCCCAGCCGCCCTGGGAGCTCCCGAGGGCAGGAACGCTTCCATCCATCCTCTGCAAAGCCTTGCCCAGCGCTCTGTGCACCATGGACACGCACTAAGTTTTCCCGAATAAGTCCATGAAGTACTGCAAAGGGCCCAGGAGCCAAGGAATCTCCAAGGCCCTACAAAGAACAGAAAAGCGCTGGACCTTTTTACAAGTCTTACCAGCAAATTCCCCAGCTGGAGACAGGCCAGCAGCCTCCCCCTGAGAGGAAGGCAGAGGAGCTCGGTGACCAGAGACCACTCACTAAAGATGTCACTCAGCCAATGTGTCCTCTACTACGTGCTCAGCAGTTATGGCCTGTGCCAGGCTTCAGATGACCCCTCCTTGTGCCATGAGTGACGTCCCCATGGCTCCCCTATGACGTTACTCAGAATTCTGCAGGGCTTCCCCCTGAAATAGGGAGCTGATGAATGTTGGGCTGATGTTTCCTCTTCTAACCGATGCAGCCGTGCCTCTGGAGGCCGCCTACCTGGGCTCCAGAACGTCAATCTCCCGCAGGGCTGGGTAGGGCTCAGGAGCGGGCACGGCTGAGAATCACCAGTCTGACCCTTTCACTCTACCGATCAGAGAGCAGAGGCCTAGTCCGATGATTCCTGCACCTTCTCCTCCCCTAGAGGAGCCCTGAGTGGTGAGGCCAGCTCAGAAGTCAGGAGACAGACGTTTGTCCCAGCTCTGCTCCCAACAGCTGTGTGACCCTGGGCAAGTCACAGGCCTCACTGGGCCTCCCCTGCCTCATCTGTCCAACCCAGAGATGGCCAGGGCAAGCGCTCTGTAAACTGGATGGGGCTGCAGAAACTCTGCAATGACCTAGAGCAGAACCAGAGCCTGAGCCTCCAGGGACCCCATTCAGGCCCTGTCCCCAAACATATCTCATTGCTCCCCAGTCCCCTCACCACAAAGCTACCATGTTACACTGTCTACCCACATGGCTTAGAGAGGGAGGCTGGTGGGCTGAGCAACCACCCACCCTCTGCCAGCCTCTCTTATCTCCCCCGCCCCCAGGGAACAGGCCAGTGGTGACAGGGTTCAACACAGCAGAGTCTCAGAGACCACAAGAGGACCCTGAGCTAGACTGGGACGGCTGGGTACCCTGCCCACTTGTTCTTACTTGTAGGACTAACCTGAACTCTGATTCCTCTCTACCATCTCATTTTAACAAGGCTAGAACTTGGGAGCGGAGTAAAAACAAAGTTGCTTTGCTCCATTATTCATTCATCTGTGCCCTTCTGGAACACTTCTGTGCGCCAGGCCTGGTGCTGGGTGCCGAGTGCCGAGATTACGCAGTGGTGAATACACAACATGTAGAATCTCTTTCTCATGGAGCTTCTATCTGGTACAGAAGATGGACACTAAGTCTTTAAAAATTCATATAGAAGGACTACATAGCAGAGGTGCCCAGGGCTACAGGTCTTAGAGGAAATGGCCTGACCTGGGGGACCTGGAGGAACTGTGCTGGGTGTTGACAGATGAGTAGTTTACTGGGCCGGCAGTGATGGGTGAGGGGGTGACCTAGGCAGAGGTATCACCCGGCAGAGAGGGAGCAAGGGGGCTGGGCGGGACTGGAAGGAATAAGGGCTATGGCATAGAGGGAGAGGGTACCAGACAATGCCTGGGGGCCTGGGGTCAGAGCAAGCAAGGTCTCTTTAGAGCAATGAGGTATCATTTGAAATTTGAGGCAAGGGGCACCTGGGGACCCAGGCATCTGGCTTCAACTCCAGTCATGATCTCAGGTCCTGGGATCGAACCCCATGCTTGATCAAGCCTGCTCTCCCTCTCCTTCTGAGCCTCCCCACTGTTCGCTCTTGCTTTCTCTCTAATAAACTTTAAAAAAATTCTAGGCAGGGTGTAGGGGTGGAGAGGGGTCCAGACATGATCAGATTCGATTATTTTTTTTTAAAGATTTATTTTTTTATTTTAGAGAGAGCATGGTGGGGGTGTGTGGAAGGCAGAAGGAGAGGGAGAGAATCTCCAGCAGACCTCCCATTGAGTGCAGAGCCCAACGTGAGGCTCGATCTCATGACCCTGAGATGACCTGAGCCAAAATCAAGTGTTGGACACCTAACCAACTGAGCCACCCAGTACCCTAGATTTACATTTTGAAATGACTATTCTGTGCACAGTGGTGTGGAGCAGAACCAGGTGGAACCAGGGAGACCAATTGGGAGACTACTGCAGTGGTCCAAGCACAAGATGATGGGGCTCACACTAGGCAGGTGGCCGTGGAGCAGAGAGTTGCAGATGTATTTGAGAGGCCTTTAGAAGTCAAAATCGACAGGATGTGAAGCAAACCAAACCCCTCAACACCTTACTCCTGACCAAAAAAGCTTACCTCCAGAAAATAGGAAAATGAAGAGAACTTCCAGCAACAGGAAAGAGGGCATGTTGATATACCTACAGGGCAGGACAGGAAAAAAAGCATCAGCAATTAGCTCTGTGCACTCCCCAGGTCACCCCCAAACGAGAATACAACTACTCAGCCTTTTCAAGGACACAAAGATGACCCTAGAGGCTCCTCCTTGCCACACTAACTGTATTAGCCTGGAAAAGACCCATCGGAGACTTTGCTCCAATGATTTTGTTTCAAAGGATGGTCTAACATCTTTCGCAGACACCTATCCTCCCACACCCGAAGCTCCTTCACAGACTCCGGGAAGGTATGCTGTACCCAAGGTTGAGTCCTGGGTCCTAGCCTGGCCAGCCCCTGACCAGCCCATGACCTTGTGTAAAGTCCCTCCCTCTCAACGCCTGTTTCTTATGAGGAGTTAGAATCAGAGAGATTGAAGATTTGATTTCCAATGTCCTCATTTTCTGAAACCTTCTAGCAAGGTCTCAAAGCCTACACTTTCTAAATTATAAAAAGTAATGTGGCTGGGCGCCTGGGTGGCTCAGCCAGTGAAGCATCTGCCTTCAGCTCAGGTCATGATCTCAGGGTCCTGGGATCAAGCCCCACTTCGGGCTCCCTGCTTGGCGGGGAAGCCTGGTTCTTGCTCTCCCTCTGCCCTTCCCCCTGCTTGTGTTCCTGCTCTCACTATCTCTGCGTCAAATAAATAAATCAAATCTTTAAAAATTAAAAAAAAATTTAAAAAGTTATATGGCTGAAGAAGAAACAAAGGGGATTTTTAAAAATTATTATTGCCCAATCATGTTTATAGTACAGGTAAGATTCAGTTCCATGGGGCCTGATAACAATTTCTGAGGAAAATAAGAGAGGAGAGTAAAAGCTTTTAGTAAGAACGATAGACTATAACTTTCATTCTATAAGAGCACATTCATGAGACATCTTATTTTAGCCATGAGGCCCAGGAAATGGATCCTTCATTATCTTTTCAACCACAAAGACATGCTGTACAATTCAGACGGTCTTACACTTTAGCGAGTATACCTGCAAGTAGTATAAGGAGAAAAGGATCATATAGAATGAAATTGATAGATTTTTTTTCCCCAGTACAATTTAGCAGGGAGAAATTAAAAAATATCTGAACAACAGGTTCTAGAAATTCAATTTTTTGCCTTGGAGGTTCCCATACTCATTCAAGGTCTTATCCTTCACATTAAACCTGCCCATCAAAAAAAAAAAAAAAAAGTGGCCACAGGTAGGTCTTACTCAAGTTTCCTTCCATTAAACACACAATGCTGACACTCACTCAGGAGACAATTCCGAAGAGAAAATCCCAGGCAGAGATATGGAAAGGAAACCACTGTAGGGTACGCCCCGCCGCCCCCGCCAGGTTCCAGAGAAGAGAGCAGAGGACAAGGTGGTCGGTCACAGCGTGGGGTACCCAACGGGGCAGCCCAGGACAGAGAACCTCACTTCTGCCTCATGCACCCAAATCAGAAAGTCCCTGTAACGTCTTAAGTAAACAGCGCTCTCCAGCAGCTAAGAACATGGAGGACGAGGCAGGAGGGCCAAGTTCTCGTTTATGTATCTTGGGTCTTTGGACCCCCACGTCTCCACAATGCAGGGTGGGAGTTTCCCGCTCATCCTCAGCAGCTCACAGAAGGGTCTTTAACGTAACCGGCACTGAAACGAGTTCTGTCATCAGACACCCTCCACTTCTCGCTGCGAGGCTGGGACGCACATCTCCCAGCTGCATCAACGAAACAGAAGGTGACTCCTCATTCAGAGGATTCTGAGTAGGCTGCAAGCAAGGGCCCCCTTGGAAATCTGGAGTTCCCCAAGAAATACAGATGCTTTTGCAGGAAAGTCTAAAATGAGGGTCTCTGTGCCTCAAATGACCTAACCTAACCTAAGTGGCCAGTGGGGAGTGAATATCACAAGAGTGAGAAGGTCAAGAGGTTTTGCAGAGGGGAAGATGGACAGAGAGGACACGGCCTGGCGGGGCCGACATGGCTCCTGTTAGTTTCCAGCCCAACACATGCCAGCAAGACAGACCTTCCTTTCTCCCAAAGGCACCTTTTCTTTCCTTTTGGTCCGTACAACAGATGAAGGACGGGTTCCCACCTGCTCCTGGGAGCCAGGAAGGGGCAAGGCACGGGGACAGGGGGGCAGTTCACAGCTTCTGACCCTGGGCACGTGCAGGACTCCGGGGCTTATTTTTTTTTTTTTTTTAAATAAAAGTAGGATTCTAGCAGCCTCCCCAGGCTGCCATGAGGACACAGTGGAAGGAAGTACAGCAGGTTCCTGCTGCCTAGTAAGGCACTCAGGAAACAGGGGGTTCCCTCCCTCTGCTATGAGACAAATGAAAGCAACTTCGCCTTGCTCTCTTATGTGCCTCTGCATGCCCAGGTGACTGTCTTCCAGACTCTTCTAAATTTCTGCTCATTAAAATTTATGTTGGCAATCTGCAAATCCGTGCAAGAAGTCGATCACCTCCTGCTAAGTGTGTAGACCAGCTGCTCCTGGCTCTCAGCAGCACTTCCCTCCCCTGTGCCCAGAGCTCGGCCTGCCTCATCACACAGCCCACGCCAGAACCGTCTGCTGATGGGTTTATCTCGCTGGCCCCGTGGCAAAAGCCTCAGGGACGGAGTCTTGGTCCCTGCTGGAGCCCCAGCCGCCCGCACGGGTCTGGCACACAGGAGGCGAGATGTGAGCTTCCTGGCTACACTGACCACCACCACGCCGACTTCCAGATGAGTCCCTGTGCTCACTACACTCCCTGCATTCTCTTTCATGCCGAGAGAAAGGAAATGAATGTTACTTCGGTGCTGGTGAAGTAGTAACAGCACTCGCTGCTGTCTGTCCCCACCCGTTATCTCAAACTTTCAGTCTCCCCCCACACCCACACCAAAACCTGCTTGCAGTACTAATTCCACATTCTAAATACAACCCTGCATCTAAAAACTTTTTTAAAAAAGGATGAACTGCATAGTAAAAATACAACAGCTACCACCATCCAGTGAGCGGTAAATACACTGTATGCCTGATACCAGGGTCTGTACAGTCTTCCCCGTCTTGATCTCCCAGTCAGCCAGTGACTACGTTTTCCCCATTTTACAGATGAGAAAACCGAGGCACGGAAAAGTTGTTTTGCCGCAGGTGACACAGCTAATCAGTGGATCCGACTCCGTCGAGCCTCCCAGTGATCTGCTCCACCCATCCCCTTCTTGATCCTGGCAGATTAAGGTAAAGAAACAGAAGCGTAATTAAAAACCTGCCACCCGAATGTACCCTTTGGCAGTTTTCCACAAGCTAATACCTGCCAGCAACTCCCACACTCAGCACCTAACATGAGAAGATTTCCAGAACTCCCCGCATTCTTGAGCAAAGTAGTCAGGAGTGGTCTACATCCCCAGGCAGAAACGGATCCTTCCATCCCGGGTAAGCCCCGTCAAGTCTTTTCCGTCGCAAACACCTCCCTCGTCATTTGTTCCTTTCTGTTCCGTTACCCACGCTAAGCCCACGTTATTTCGGGCTCCCGGGGCGCTCACACATGGACTCAGCTGCTCTTCACCACTCCCCCTCCATCTTCTGGTGCCACGCAGCACCTGCAGCACCGGGGACAGCCGGCGAGGGAAGCCGGCCGCAGGGCTCCGCGAAATCCTGGGATGACACTGGCCATGACACAGGAAGAAGCGGAGGCCAAAACAAGGCTACTTTTTGAAAACAAAGGGCCGGACTGGCAAGAGCTGGAGGCAGTTTTGCAGGACAAAGCCGGCCTTCTCCTCTATGATGGGAAATAAGTTTGAAATGAAAAAGGAAACCCCTTCTACCTCCTTACAAAATGCAATGCCAACCCTAAATATTAATTAGATTAGCCCTTGGCAGGCTCCTCTCAAACAGCGGGATGGAAATCTGAGCCCTTTACAAGAACAGGCAACACCTGAACAGGAAGACTTTAAAATCGGAGGCAAAAGCCTGGAGCCAGGAAGCCCTTGGTGTCTTTCACTGTAACAGTCACCTTCCTTGGCCTTTTGGCAAAACACTTGGTTCAGGCCCAGGGAAGTGGACCACACGTTTCTAGCTTGATAGGGCAGGGAAAGTGTTTTAAAAACTGCTCAGGGAAAGTCAGGCTCCCTCTAAAAAAAACCACAGATTGTTAGAACCCAACAGTCTGAGAAACAGAAGTCAGCACCAGGGGAGGACCAATGTGCTGTACGGATTCTCCGGTCAGGTGGGATGAAACTCAGGGCTTCCCACTCTTGCCACACCCGCTAAGAGACATTCTTAGCCAAGAGGGATTTTGATGTTTGTTCTGACGATATTTGAAAATCCCTTATTTAAATTATATAGGACCCAAGTTCTTTGGACTCTGGGACACAGAAGTAAAAGAGAATCCACACAGGACTGGAAGTCCAGAGACAGAATTCCGGACTAGTTCTGCTTCTGACCACCTGGGTGACTCTGCAAACAACAGCTCCCCCTGTCTCAGGGTCATTCATCTAGCACCTGGGGTGAATCTGTTTCACAAACTCGGGAACTCAGGCAGTATTGTACGGATCCAGTGAAATAGTATGTGAACATCCCTCCTAATGGTCACTTTCTAAACATACAATGTTAAAGAATTATTACATTTAATAAGTTAATTTCATTTAACACCCACAGAGCAGACACGATCATTTCTACTTTTCTACATGAGAAAAATGGTCTCGCAGAAGGTGGGGCCCAAGGTCAAAGAGCAATGGCACCTTGTGAAGCCCATGGATGAGCCTCTCAGTAAATCCCTTCTTTTCAGTCTTTCAATTTCCTTCCGTCAAAAATGAGGGTGACATCACCCATCCTATTTACCTGAAAAGGTTGATGCCGGGATCACGTGAGACCACAATACAAAAGTGCTCTGAGTGAGGGCAAAGTTCCCTATGTGGAGAGCAGGGAAATCCCAGTGAAGAGGAGGGACTCGGGATCAGGAAAGAAAAGGAGGGATCCGGGACAGTAACCATACTGAGGGCAGGCCAGCCGGTAATTCTGTGGGTGGGAAAAGAGACCTGGAGCCGTTTACAAGTTGAAGGGTAAATGGAAGAAAGGGACCTCAAGTGCATTCAGCTGTCCCAGGGAGCAGGCCTGATGCAGAAGCTCGGGTAGGATACACACACACACACCCCGCCTTGTGTAGCATCCCCAAGAGACCTCCACTAGCCTTGGGGATGATGGGAGGGATTTATTTGCAAAAAAATAAAGGAAAGAAAATTCTTGTGAGATAAAATCAAAAGTTGGGAGAAAATTTAAAAATTTGGTTACACTCTTGATGCAAACTTTTTTAAACGGATCTGTGACATGCAGAAGTACAAAAGTTCGAGGACCACTGCTCTAAAACCCCTCACAATGTTACGGAAGCTTCCAATGATATAATTACATGAAATTTCATTTATTCAACAAAAACTAGTAAGTATCTGCTCTGTGCCCAGCACCCTGTCAGGTATTGGGAATACAATGAAAATACTCTGTAAGATACACACAAGACGAGAGCATCAGTAATAAAATGCTCTTGTAATTTTACCCATTTATCCCTAATGTCATCACTTGCCAATTAATGACTGTGCCATTTATCCAGCTCATTAAAAACCCAGGAATCTGTGTTCCTAGGGGCTCTCTCATTCGCCCTTGGGGCATTCTTCTACCCTCTCTAGGTCTGTTTCCTCACCGGTAAAAACATGGGCATCTGTGATTCATTTCAGAGGACCAGAGCCTACTGGGGGGAAGGAAATAGGGAAAAGCCCTCCTTGGCTGGAGAGCCACAGATACCACCCGGGTAGGAAGGTGCCACCTCCCTTCTTTCCTGCCTGGGTGCCCACCATGTTTTAAATCAATGCCACCTGGCAAGTTTCAAAGGTGCAATTCTGAGACCCTTCCATGTACTGTCCCAGGTGGTGGCCAAGTGTGCAGTCCCCCAGAAGGAGAAATGGAGGAAGCAGATGGGGTGGGGGGTCCCAGTATGTAAAACCAACACAAATACCCCTAGACTTCCCATTGCCCAGGGGCAAGTCTGGAGGCAACGGGCCCTTCTAGGGTTCTGCCGGCAGAGGCTTCGCGGGGGACACCTCACTGCTGAGAAAATTGCACAGAAGTCACCTTAATACCAGCATATGCCCTGAAAAAGGCGGTGGGCAGGGGTGGGGGGCAAGCCTAGGCATGTCCCCGAAGCCTTTATTAAAAAGACCAGTCCCGGAGCGCCTGGGTGGCTCAGTGGGTTAAGCCGCTGTCTTCGGCTCAGGTCATGATCTCAGGGTCCTGGGATCGAGTCCCGCATCGGGCTCTCTGCTCAGCGGGGAGCCTGCTTCCCTCTCTCTCTCTCTCTGTCTGCCTCTCTGCCTACTTGTGATCTCTGACAAATTAAAAAAAAAAAAATCCTAAAAAAAATAATAAAAAAAATAAAAAGACCAGTCCCCTTCCGAAGTCTCCAGGTTAAGAGACTGCAACCGTGCCAAGGAGGTCGGCTTTAAAACGTGGTTCTCCTCCTCCACCCACAGCCGCCGAGCCCTGTTCCCTTACCTCTGCTCCGCGACCCTCGGTTCTGCGACCCCGTGCCGGGGACCCAAGGGAGAGCCCGCTCTTGGGCCCGCCGCACGCCCCGTCCCAAGACCCGGTGCCGGCTCTGCCGGGGCGGCTGGCGGGAGCCGGGAGGAGGCGCACGCCAGGTGCGCTCTTCCCCGGGACGCCGGCTTCCCGGAGCTGCGCGCGGGCCTCGCGGCCGAGCTCAGGTGCGGCGCAAACAAAGCCGAACAAAGCCCGCAACGCCGCCCGGCCGCCGCGTCCACGCGGGGCAGCACCGGGTCAGCGCGGCTGGGAGGGACGGCCGGGAGCCGAGCATCCCCACCTCGAGAGCGCGAGCAGGTAACCGGCGCCCCTTCCGAGGCCGCCGGCGGGGCCCGGGGCGCGCGGGCTCCGAGCTCGGACTCACCGGGACGAGCGCGGCGGGACGCGGGAGCCGAGGCCGCTGTGCTGGCCCTCGGGCTCGGCTCGGGCCAGGGGGCGCTGCAGGCCCGCAGGAGGGGCGCCCGGGGTGGGAGCCACGTGGGACACCTGTAGCTTCACCAAAGGGAGGCGGCGAGCGCGGCGCGGGCCGTGGGAGGTGCATCAGGCGCTTCTGGGACCTGGGCCCGCATCCCTTCTCGCGTGTTTTGAACACCGCGTTGGCCTGGGGGGGCAAATAAAAGTACTTACTTCTGCGCGGGTCTCCGGGTCTCCCAGCGGTGGAGCGGGGAGCACTGTGCCACCCGCTGTCGACTCCGCAGGATTTATGGCTCAGACCCACGCGAAAATGTTGACTTTGGCACCAATTCTATTTGTCATGGCAATGGCCGTTTACCTGCCTGGGCTATTGCAGGTGGGAGGTAATACGCACGCCTCTCTGGCCAGCGTCCTCGGTTAAGCCTAGCAGGTGCTGGATTTTTAAAAATCAGACGCCAGCAAACAAAAGGGTACAATGCTTATAAACAGTAAGTGTTAAATAAATGTTGGCTATTCCTACATCATCTGTAGTGTTTTGTTTTTTTTTCCTCTAAGATCCTATTTATTTATTTGACAGAGAGAGATCACAAGCAGGCAGAGAGGCAGGCAGAGAGAGGGAAGCAGTCTCCCTGCAGAGCATAGAGGCCCGAGTGGCGCTCGATTCCAGGATCCTGGGATCATGAGCCGAGCTGAAGGCAGAGGCTGTAACCCACTGAGCCACCCAGGCGCCCCATCATCTGTAGTTTTCATACTTCGTCACTAAAGGGTTCTCATTGCAGAAAAAGAAAATGCCAGTAAGGAACTTGCAGAACCACACCTATTCCACTGCCCAGAGGTAATCACTGCTATCATTATGGTGTCTGCTCTTCCAGTAAGTTTACATAAAAGTTTACATTTTCAGTTCAGTCCATACATACTGTAACATAACCAGCTTTTCTCTTCTTGAACATCTAATGTTTTCAGCCACTACTTAACGTTCTAGTGTATTTAACCTCTTGTTGGAACATTAACTTTTAATCATGCAATTAGATATTTCGGCTTTTGTCTACTTAATTGGACTAAATGGCAAAAAAAGTAAATTCCTGGAATATAGGATACATGCAATTTAAGGCTTTTTATATGTATTGTCAAACTGCCCTCCAGGAAGAGCAACCTGTTTCCTCTTTTCCATACCTCTTCCCCCATTATTCTTAAAAATGTCAGTCCTGAGGACTAACTTTTTTATGCTTTCCCTCCCCCGCCCCCTTTTTTGGTTAGGGTTTTATTGGAGAGACAGTGAGAGAGGTAACACAAGCAGGGGGAGTGGGAGAGGGAGAAGCAGGCTTCCGGCCGAGCAGGGAACTCCACACAAGGCTTGATTCTAGGACTGTGAGATATGACCTGAGCCCAAGGCAGACACCCAACGACTGAGCCACTCAGGTGCCGTTTTTCCTTTTTAAAAAAATTCTAGGCACCTGGGTAACTCAGTTGGTTAAGAGGCTGCCTTTGGTTCAGGTCATGATCCCAGGGTCCTTCTCAGAAGGGAGCCTGCTTCTCCCTCTCCAACTGCTCTCACTCTCAAAACCTCTAAAATAAATTCTAAAAACATTTCACTTTTTCTGATTCTGGGTTGGTTTCCAACATTCCCAATATTAAGTTTCCAGTGAAAGTGACCTGTGGTAAGTAAATGTTGCAACCTTCAAAGAAATGGGGGAGAAGAGACTCATTTTTCACCTAATTCCTTCCAGTAACACTTACTGAGAACCCTACTGTAAAAACGTAGCGCATTAGCAATGCAGGAGCACCTGTGTCAGGGAACTTAGCAGCAGGTCTAAATACTTGGCAGAATGGCGGCTGGGGGGGGGGGTTCCTCTATACATCGGAATGCACATGGTCTCAAATGTAATGCAAGCCAAAAATCTCATTTTAAATGTTCCAGAAGCCACATTTAAGAAGTGGAAAGAACAGGGGTGCCTGGGTGGCTCAGTGGGTTAAGGCCTCTGCCTTTGGCTCTGGTTGTGATCCCATGGTCCTGGAACCAAGCCCTGCGTCGGGCTCTCTGCTCAGTGGGGAGCCTGCTTCCCTCTCTCTCTCTCTGCCTGCCTCTCTGCCTGCTTGTGATGATGCTCTGTCAAATAAATAAATAAAATCTTTTAAAAAAAAATGGAACAGGTAAACTTATTAGCCCAGCAGATCTTGTGTAACAAATATCTTGTGTAACCAGCGTAAAAGATATTTTATACAAAGTCTTCAGAATCCTGTTTTACGTGTTTAGCACATCTCAGTTTGGACTAGCCACATTTTAAGCGTCCAATAGCCACATGTGGTGAGTGGCCTGTGTCACTCCAGACGTTTTGAGAAGGGCAGAACAAGTCCTGCCAAAAGTGGAAATTTCTCAGCGGACAGCCCTCTCCCCCACCTGTTGTGATTGTTTGCTAAGCTAATATTTACCAGCAAACCTTTACCAAACCAGGTTTACCTTAGACATCTAAGTCAGATTTTAATTCTGGATGTTCCTGACAGTTTGATGGCTTTAACTGGAGGGGGCGTTTCACATTTTCATTCCATGGTTAAGAAGTAAAGGACGAAAACTCTAAGTACTGGTGGAGATACCGGTTGCTTCAAACTCCTTCACATCAAAGTATAGTTTGCCCTAGATGCCTATCAGATCTAGCAGAAGTGCATGCAGGGAAGAGGGAAAGGCAGGTGGCCCAGGCTATGGAGAGTGGAAGGGGTGGAGGTTTTTTACACAAAGAGAAGCTGGGCAGCTACTTCTGTCATCCACAGCAAACCCTCCTTTGTGAAGATTTCTGGACATTTAAAAAATAAAGGCATTATGAACGACCATCATCCCAAAGAGTCTGTGAGCTCCTTGCCTTCAAACACTTAACCTTCTTCATCTTTGTAGCCCCAAGGCTTGCTAGCTCTATGCACAAGTGCCCTTTCTCAGCATGAGCTGCCCTATACAGCATGTCTCCGGGAACACACAAGGCATGAAGACTAGAAGTTTCATGCAGAGATTAACTGGGGACATCAGCACTCAGCGATACATAGCAGGTGACACCTGGTGTTGTGGAATGACCCCCTCTTTGGAAGTGAGGGAATCTGGGGTTCCGGATCCAGCTCTGTTACCTACTGGCTTTGTGATGCTTAATGTTTGCCTGGTTTCCTGGCCTACAAAATTAAAGGTTCGTGAGTGCAATGGTTCCCAAACCTATGGAAGCCCCAAATTCTTTGCACCTAGCCCCCCAAATGATGAAAGCAAGGCAGAACATGTATGAAAAGACCCAATGGAGAATAGGTTATAGAGCTGCAAATGGGAACTTCCCAGAACCTTGAGAAAGCAAAGAACAGTGGGTATTAAAATGGCCAAGAAACCATCGGAGAGGGAAAGGGCCTGATTCTCAAGTGCTCCGTAGGCGGCACATTAAGCCAGAGCAAAAACCATGGAGGCAAGGCAGTGAGAGAACAAAGTTGTGCAGGGGGACATGAGGAATGGAAATGCTGCATCTCAAAGCGAAAGACCCTTAGTTTTGGGGTAGGTGCCAACTGCTCTAAAGGTTAAAGCACACACCCCAACTCCTTTAGATAGTCGGAAGACTCACACACAAGGTTATTGGATTTGCTTTTGGGAAATGTGATGCTTTCTGGCTGAATCAAGGAAATATGGAATGTCACCAAAGGCAAGGGCTTGGGTAACATCCTTCAGTCATTTGAACAGCCAAAACTGTAAGCACTCTCCTCCTTCAAACTGCCCATACTACCAAATTTTGTAGCTTCAGTTTTCACACCTGGAAGACTGCCTTACTGTGTTGGTTGAATCTCGGCATACCCTTGGGGGCAGGAGGGCTTCTGACTTATAAGCCTCAGTCTGCCTCACTTCCTGGAAGGCTTATCACCATAAGGTCTTAAAAGTGGCATCACCTCAGGGTATCAAGGTACAAAGGAAAGTGCAGGAAAGTGGCTGAGGCTGGGCAGCTCAAATCTTCAATGAAATCAGTTTCAGGTTCTTTGAAAGCTACAGCTGAGGTTGGAGAGGCTTCCTAGGGAAGATGGACAGCAGTGCCTAAGCGGGAACTTGAACAGCATTCAGGGCAGCAGAAAACCCATCAGCAGATCGTTGGGTGAGCCTCTGCTGCTCCCGCCCTGTACAGACATGCGGTCGTCTTACTCTAACCAGCCTCGCTTTCATTTTGGTAAAATCACCCTAGGACTCTTAACTGCGTGTGTGGAATTGCAGGCTGCCCTCTAATTCCTTTTACCCGGAAAAACAAAGCAAAAGCCGTCCTTGAGAATCCTGACCAGCTACAGAACCACACACTCTGGTGAGCAGCCTCCGGGCTACTCTCTGCCTGACCCATAGGGGAAGAGTTTGCCCAGTCCTGGCAGGAGCTGTGTCAGTGATGAGCCCAGCAGTTACACTAATGGTTTCCTGCTCTGGGCTGCCAGCCGCCCAGTAGCAAGCCTCATAACCACTGAATTCCTCTCCTGGAATCGGTTTACGGCCCTGCAGATAAGGATCCTTGTCTCCTGGTTTTCTGGAGCGCTTACTGTACAGCAGGAGAGCTCAAGTTCAGCATATTTATGACGCTGACTCACAGTTCTGTGACTTTCACATTTCTAGCTGCCCCAGGCAGAAGACTCCAACTAAAAGAAAAGGCATATCGAATATACCTCCACACACACCTTTCTCTCAATATTTACATAGCGTCTGCCAAGGGATGGTTTGTTTGGTTATACAGCTTCAGCTATATTGTACTTATCTGACTGAACTACATATATCGAGGGAAACCGAACACCAACACCAGCAGGTGTGACAGATCGTTCATGACCCTAATGAACAAACACAGCACACCTACGTCGATCCCAGGCAAGTAGAGAGAGGTCGATAAACACTTGAATGTTAATTAATGCTAATTAAAGTAGGCCCAGTAGAGGATTATATAAAACTAATCCAGATCTCTACTTGTGAAACTAGTGTTACAAATAGCATTTGTCTCTTCTGGGGGACAAGACAAAGCACTGAACCACCAAATCATACTGAATCCATTTAATTAAACTTCTTGTATTCAAATTTCCAGGAGCATATAAAACCTTGGAATCTGAGAAACTGTGACTTAGATTTTTTTTTAAAGTTTTTTTTTTTTAAGATTTTATTTATTTATTTGACAGACAGAGATCACATGTAGGCAGAGAGGCAGGCAGAGAAAGAGTGGGGTAAGCAGGCTCCCCGCCGAGCAGAGAGCCCGATGCGGGACTCGATCCCAGGACCCTGAGATCATGACCTGAGCCGAAGGCAGAGGCTTAACCCACTTAGCCACCCAGGTGCCCCTTTAAGATGTTCTTTGACTTGCTTCTCTAATATTCCACAACAAAAAGGCCAATTTTGTGATTCCATAGTTTTCACCTACATTTTCATGATGGCTGGAATTAAACTGAGAATGTACAAATTAAGCATCCACTGCTCCCTGTATGTACAGGTAAGAAAAGGAAGTTATCAAAACAATGGCCATGAGAACACAAGGCTGAAAAAGTGAAAGGATTTTGAGCAAAACAGAGTACACGATCATTGAATAAAAGTGCATCAATATTTGAACAACTTTTTACATGAGGAAAAATTCCATATAATCTGGCTGACATGTTACCAGTAAAAGCAAAAAAGAAAAAAAAAAGTATTTTCTTCTTTGAGTTTGTGACAACTTAGGTTTATCAGAGTCTGATACTTAAATCATGGAAGAATTCCCAAACAGAAATTTACAGGTTAGCAGGAAAGTCAATTGGTCCATGATTCTGCACGTGAGTTTAGTGGAAACTAAGATTACTTTATGTGTTTCAAGAAAATTACATACTCTAGGGGTGCCTAGGTGGCTCAGTCAGTTAAGCGTCTGCCTTCGGCTCAGGTCACGATCCCACGATCCGGGGATCCAGCCCCGCATCAGGCTCCCTGCTCAGCAGAGAGCCTGCTTCTCCCTCTCCCTGCTGCTCTGCGTACTTCTGCTCGCTACCACTCTGGCAAATAAATAAAATCTAAAAAATAAAAAAAGAAAATTACATACTCTAACTTCATTGTTAACTGTACTTGTATTTCAGGAAATGTAGATTCTACCTACAATAACAAAGTCTAAGTGGCTACAGATTTGGAAGTGTATGGATGGCAGGAGCAGAAAAGAGAAAGTTCCTTGCCCCTTGGAGTGGCTGAGAGCCCAAAGACAGACCTCGTGCCCAAAGGCCAAAGGAAAAGAGATCCGAGTCAGGATGGAGAGAAAGAAGCTGATGAGCTCAGAGTGGGCAGGAGAAGAAGAACCAGGACTGAAGGAACAACAAGCCAAAGCGCATTTATTAAGTGAAAGAGGCAGACAAGGACAGCGAGAGGGCACATTTTATTATGAAGCTTTTCAAACAGAGAAAAATTAAAAAAAAAAAATCTGTCGACTAGATTTATCTGCTAGTAACATGGAGCCATATTTTCTTCAGTACCTTTAAGTCCTGAAAATTTATATATACAGTAGAAAGCCCCCGTGTATCGCTTCCCAATATCCCCCATGAATGTGGTATAAAACTTTCATGCAAAACTTATTTATTTGGGAGGAAGAACTCAGAGGGAAAAATCAAACCGCCCAACCTAACAGGAGAGCGGCTAGCAAACAAGAGTGGCGGCTTGGGAGACAACGCCGCCGATCAAAGCCTCAAAAGGCCGTGTTGGAAGGCCGGCCTTCGAGGTCTTTCTCCTAAGTGACCATCTCCGAGAGAGACTGCTTCTGAAAGAGAAGAATCAACCCCATTATGCCTTATTTACAAACTTTGTCGCTATAGTTCTTACTATCTTAAGTGCAAGCAAACCCAACAGACACTTTTAACTGAGAGTAACACGTTCACGTAATTCACCCCCCCAAGAGCTACGCACGCGAGTTAGCTACAACCATTTGTACTCCCCTCGCTGACTGTGAAACACCGTGCACTCTCCTTCAGATGGAAAACGTTCTATTAACATGTGTGCCGAAGTACTTGTTTATCACGTCTGAGCCCCAGGTAACAGCTTTCTGTTGTCATCACCACAGCACTCTTAGTGGGGCCATTTTATGGTTAACAGATTTCTCCAGGAGAGACCGAACACTTACATTTGAAACGTATTTTCTCTGTATCCAGGAAGAACAATTTAAGAGGGTACATATTCAACTACACTTTCACCAAAATGAAGCAAGTATGCTTAAACAACAATGTCATTTTTTCTAATATAACCCCTTGGGGTTCCATGCCTTCCAGAACTGATCTAAGGACACTGTAGCAGAGAGAGAACAGCGTGGGGTCCAAGAGCTGGTTCCCTGTGGTGGGGGGGGCAGGGGATGAGAGAGAGAGAGAGAGAGAGAGAGAGAGATCTGGTGCAGCCGTGCAACCTCTCAGAGTGTCAGCCTCATCTATAAAATGGGGTCTGCTTTCTTCTCAGGGGTATTGTAATGATCGAACATGAGACTAGATGTTCAAATGCTTTTAAAATAATATATACGGTGTTTTGCTATATTTTAAAATGTGGATAAAATATGTATTCCCACAGTAAAGGAAATGCTAGTTCAACTACTACGCTTTAAATCAAGTGTTTTTGGGGGCACCTGGGTGGCTCAGTGGGTTAAGCCGCTGCCTTCGGCTCGGGTCATGATCCCAGGGTCCTGGGATCGAGTCCCGCATCTGGCTCTCTGCTCAGCGGGGAGCCTGCTTCCCTCTCTCCCTCTCTCTCTCTCTCTCTTTCTCTGCTTACTTGTGATCTCTCTCTGTCAAATAAATAAAATCTTTAAAAAAAAATAAAATAAATCAAGTGTTTTTGTTTTTTTTTAAAGCAAGGTCTTCAACCTATGTGGAAACAAAAGAAAATCCAGCTTTCATCTTGTGAGAGCATTTTCAAAACCCTTATGAAAAAGACACAAATAAAAACTACGATGATTTGGCACTAGAACTAAATTCCAGAAGTTCATGTCATTGCATGTCCCTTAGTCTATGAAGTTATTATTAAATTAAAATTTTACCTTTTAAATTTTTAAATTTATGATTTTAAACTCAAGTACACAAGGCAGCAGTCAGTATTGAAACTGAATGCGTTAACAAGGACTAAAGGTTGTAACTAACAATGTAAGTCAGCCCTTATTAGAAATAACACAAAACTTGTAAAGAAAACCCATCAGGAGGCTCAGAACTGTTGCTCCAGTGTTAGGGACCCTCGGAACTCAGCTGTACTTTCTTAGAAGACGGCGGCGTCCACACTGCATGCCCCTGCTTGCAAGCTCCTGCGCCCGCCCACAGAGGGCAGTATCGTCCAGAGCAGGACTTGCAAGTGGGCTCACAGGCAGGCCTCATTCAGACAAGAGTGCACGGAGGAACTAAATCAAAAGAACCCCTGCTTTTGGCTGGAATTATATCAGTTAGACAAAGCAGGAAGGACAATTTCTTTTCAATCAAATTCTAGTTGGCTACTGACCACGAAGTACTTTCTGAGCGCTATCTTGGACCAAAGCATCCCAGACAGTAAAACAGCAGGAGAACTGTTGTTTACAACTCAAGAGTGATGGTCTGTAAGCACCAGAATCACCACGGCCAAAGCAGAGGAGGTTTCGTTTGGAAATGAAATACACTATCGGTGCAGCCCATTTTCCATTCCTGGCCCCTTAGAACCTCTTCACCAAAAGTGCTAAACAGGGGCACCTGGATTAAGTGCCTGACTCTTGGTTTTGGCTCAAGTCATGATCTCAGGGTTTAAGATCAAGCCCTGTGTCGGGCTCTGCACTCAGTGGGGGGTCTGCTTGAGATTCTCTCCCTCTCCCTCTGACCCTCCCTATTCCACTTCTGTGTGCTCTCTTTCTCCAATAAATAAATCTTCCTGGGGCACCTGGGTGGCTCAAGGGGGTAAGCCTCTGCCTTCGGCCCAGGTCAGGATCCCGGGCTCCTGGGATCAAGCCCTGCATCAGTCTCTCTGCTCAGCCGAGAGACTGCTTCCCCACCTCTCTGCCTGCCTCTCTGTATACTTGTGATCTCTGTCTGTCAAATAAAAAAACAAAATCTTAAAAAAAAAATTCACATGCAGACACAAAGAATTTGAGGCAAAACTTTATCTCACAACAATTTTTACAAGTCCCTCCATGTTATCAATAACATGAGCGCTCAGAACCAAACAACAGTAAGGTGAGTGGTTGCACCCCGAACACCCCAGGACTCGGTCCCATTAGCAGAGCCAAAGTAAGATGATCGAATTAAACCCAGCAAGAGAGCAAAAACATTACAACTAGACCTCAGATCACCAGATCACAAAATAAAGAGCACATCATCAGTTCTACCCCAACATGCCTAGAGATATTCTGCTGATGGTTACAGAAGTGGTGAAAACATCAAATTTAACTTACTTAACTTTTTAACAATTTTTTCATTTCAATAAATTTATTTTGATTGGTTGGATTGTTTAAGAGGAAGAGAAGAATCTGTTCATGTTTTTCAACCTACGGGTGAAGAAAAAATAGCATTATTTCATTTCTAAAAATGTAAGGAGTACAATTTCACTTCAAGGAAATTCTACCCACTTGTTTCTGTAACTCTGTGCAACAGCAATTCATCCTGCAGGTCTTTTCTAGAAGCAAATACAAAAAGCCATTAGAGAACATACACCATAACTAACAAACAGAGGAATCTGACTGTACACAACTCTGCCTCTGAGGTGTGCGTTCTAACTATGAAAGACTTGATCGATTAGCTTCTCATTTGGGTTTTAGTATTTCCTAAATACTGGGTTTTACCCAATTAATGCCCCCATCTCCAAGATTTTAGGACTTTTGCCTATCAAAAATGGGGTTATCTCTTCGGCCAAGCGAGGGCCTGCCAAATAATCATCTTATGAGGTATCTGTAAGATCCAATCTCAAAAATACAAACTCTTCACTTTGCTCAGGATTGAAAGTGAGTTGGAAATAATTCTGAATGCTAGCCATTTCTAAAGCTCTCAGTATCAATGTTATCACTAATGTGATCAGCAATGCTGCTGAGGCTAAGCTAAGGAAAATCTGGCCTGGGAGGCCTGCTTCTATCCAGTGGGTCCCCTGAGGTGGCAACGTGAGTCGCACCTTGCCACTGGATTTGCAAAGGGGGAGGACAAAAGGGAACGTGACCGCAGAGAGTAAGGAAAAACCAGGTCACCTACATTGATTACATCTGTTCTTAATTACACTTACGTCTGTCATTAATTAAACTTGAAAAAATACCTGTACTCAAAGCACTTTGCTTTTTAGATGTGATGTTTTTTGCCAGACCATATGTCACCAGCTTTTCAGCTACATTGATAGTTCCATTTTCAGAACATTTCTCAACCGACACTGTATGGAGGTTCTTGATAACTCCTTTTACAGAAAGCATTACTCTCTGATTCAATATGAGATTTTTTAGTAGTTCTACAACTAATTGAGAGCAGCTTCCATTCAATTCCATTAGTCCTGGGAAAACAACTGAATATTAATCTTCGAGTCCCTTAAAAAAAGATAAATACTCACATATATCGTATAAAGACAATAAACGAAAGTCTTACTTTCTTTGGCTGGGCTTAGGTATGCTTTGATGTACTACTGCTGTTGCATTAAAAAAATCACTCAATAGATACTCCCTGACCCCTATTTTGTGTCAAACACTAATCTAGGTCGAGAGGGCATAAACAGACAATGGTCGGCTGCCATGGACATGTGTCCATTATAACGGGAGAAGCAAACAATGAAATGTTCCAACTCTCTCCCCGAGTCAAAACCAAAGCAGACTATGAGGCACTGAGTGAGCACTTATCTGCTGGGACCACTAGGTAATGAAATCATGAGTAAGGGTGAAAAGCTACTTTAGCATTCCCATTCGCTTTATTCAAACACCAGCTGAAGAACTGAACTTGTGGAGATACAGTACACAGTAAAGGAGTCCCAAAGGGTGTCATCTCAGGCCTCTCAAGAGAGCGCCGTGACAGAATGGAGGGGCCTTTAGGGAAGGGTCAGACAGCCCAGGTCCCCCAGCCCTGGCTACTTCCAGCGGTGCAACCTGGGGCCAAACCTAATCTCCAAACAACAATGGGCTGACAATGTAATTTTTTGAGAATGAAATAAAGGATGAAAAATAGGTTTTGTTTTTTTTTCTAAACTCTGCTTGATATTTAGAAATCTAGGCAGTTACTGAAATGCCCATTTGATTCAGACATAGGGCTATAAAACAGGAGAAAAAAAATCATACAGCTATCCCAATTGCAAAGTGACTTGTACCTTCAAGCGAACATTTAATAATTTGGAAAGGAAGCTCCAGGTGGCTGCTGGAAATTGGCTGCACTCTGGAAAGAGGCAGAGTTTCACTGTTCCCATAGTCTGCATACAGTACTTTCACATCAGCATCTGATGTCCCCAGAACAATGGCACGGTACCAGAAGTCGTCACCTGAAAATATAATGCAACCTCACATGAGAAGTTACATGCAATGACTCCCTCCCTCCCTTCAAGACAGTTATTCACAGTTACATTTACATTAGTGAGAAATTCATGTGAACACTTCTGGTTAGAGTCCAGATAAAGCCAAAGTATCACCTCCACTCCTTCCAGATCCTACTAAAAAGACAATTATGTGATTAAAAAGAAAAAGGCACAGAACCACAAGGAGAGAGGACAAGAGAGAAGAAAATATGATATTGGAAGCTGGAAAGCAGATGGTAGGAATGGAAATGATTTAGCAGAGCTCAACCAAAGCTGGCGATGGGGAAGCGAAGCAGCATCTTCCTTTGCATCTTAAATTCCCAAGCCCCAATAATTAACGCATCCCAAAGTAGTAATAAGAATGGAGCCGAAATGAGGACTGGGTAAAGAAAACACACTTATTTCCCAAGAAAACTGAATAAACTTTAGTTTACAAACAAATTTACACATAATACTTATTTTTAAAGTTGCTGAAGAAGATGGTCGGTTTTGTGTCACGTGTTTTAATATAAAAGCTAAGAATGCCATCCCCATTTCAAGGCATCTGCTCCTACTCAAGGGCAGAAGACTGGAGGTTTCTTCTCCAGAGAGGATGAACCAGACAGACGACTGGACTCAGGAACATGATGCAGCGCAGAGGAAGTTGACCAAGAACACCGATGGGCCAGCTGTGCACACAGCAGCAGACAACCATCCCAAGGTAAATGCACTTCAAGACAGCAACAGCAGGAGTCCCCAGGGAAATAGCAGGGCCCAACAGTGACGGCCACCTACACAAGTTCTGCCCACAAAGCAGCTTCCAATTAATGCCTAAGTGCCCCATCCTAAGTGAACAGTGAAGGATCACCAGACTTTTTTTTTTTTGAAGATTTTATTTATTTATTTGACAGAGATCACAAGTGGGGAGAGAGGCAGGGAGAGAGAGGGAGAGAGAGAGACGGAAGCAGACTCCCCACTGAGCAGAGAGCCCGACACGGGGCTTGATCCCAGAACCCTGGGATCATGACCTGAGCCAAAGGCAGAGGCTTTAACCCACTGAGCCACCCAGGCGCCCCAGATCACCAGACATTTGAAGAAAGCTTCCAGCAGAGAAGACCAAACCAAACAGGAACTCAGAGAAACAGGGAGAAGACAGGGACAGTTAGAAGAAGGATATTAGCGTCCCCAGACAAATTGCCTTCCATCCTTGAAATGAGAGGTCAGTATTAAAGACACACACACTTGAAAAGACAAACAGAAAAGCTATTAAAACCAGAAATGGTATCAGAAATGAAACAATAAACTGGAAAATAAAACTGAGGAACTCTCTTGAAAAAATAAGCAAAAAAGGTAAAAGAGAAAAGAGGAAACTTAGCAGAAGAGTTTCAAGTCCAACATTAGATTATTTGGAGTTCCTGGGGCACCTGGGTAGCTCACTCAGTTAAGGGTCTGACCCTGATTTTTTTTTTTTTTTAAGATTTTATTTATCTATTTGACAGAGAGGGAGAGAGCACAAGTAGGCAGAGAGGAAGGCTGTGGGGGGTGGGGGGAAGCAGGTTCCCTGCTGAGCAGAGAGCCCAATACGGGGCTCGATCCCAAGACCCTGAGATCATGACCTGAGCCGAAAGCAGAGGCTCAACCCACTAAGCCACCCAGGTGCCCCTGGCTCTTGGTTTTTAACTCAGGTCATAATCTCAGTGTCTTGAGATTGAGCCCCACATGGGACTCCATGCTCAGTGGGGAATTGGCATGAGATTCTCTCTTCTCCCTCTCCCCCGCCCCTAAAATAGATAAATCTTTAAAAAAATATTTGGAGTTTCTAACAGAACAGAAAATGAAAGATGGGAATAAAAAACATTCAGAAAACTTTCTCAAAATTGAAGCTCATCAATTCCTAGACTTAAGGGCCCACCCACTAAAAGTGTCCAACACAGTGGTAAAAACTAAAACCAAGTCACAGCATGGATTTCAAAACATGGAATGAAGAGATTCCTAAAAGTTCCAGAGAGGAGAAAAAAATACAAAGTTTGGAGGATCTAAATGACCTCCCTTTTGACCCAAAACATCAACAGCTTTAAAAAAACAATAAAAGCGGGGCACCTGGATGCCTCAGTTGGTGAGGCTTGAGACTCTCAATGTCTGGGCTGTGACTCTGAACCCCGTGCTGGAGGTAGAGAGTACTTAATAAAAAAATTTTTTAAAAAGCAAGGCCTTCAAAATTTTAAGGAAAAGATGATTTCCAGTCTAGAATTCTATATCTAGGCAAGCAATTAATTAACTATTAAGACAGGATAAAGACTTTTTCAGACATGGGAGAATATGTGAAAATAACAGAAAATTTATCTGAAACATACCTTTTCTTAGCTTCTGGAGGATGGGATATACCCAATTATTAGAACAAATCCAAAGTAAGTATTGCAGAAAACAAGGTGAGATGAGGAAGGAAGAAACTGTGAAAACATAGTGGGATGGGAGAGAAAACTGTGAAACACGAGGGAGTGGTGTTGAAACAACCCCAACAAGATGACAAAGGAAAACTTCCAGGGCAATGGCTCACATCTGGAGGACAAGCAGTCTGGCTAGCAGGTCAGAAGGCAGCGAGCGCTGGCAATGTAACAAAAGCTGATAAAGTACATGAGGTTTCACTGGGAGACTCTGCACCAATGCAGAGAACTGGAAGTATACAGAACATTAACAACGACAACAAAAAAGGCAAAAGAGATATGTCACCGTGTATCTCCTCTGTCGTAGTGGACCACGGGACTACGCTGTGAATAGTGTTTATGCAATTCCAACAGAGTAACAGAGAATATTTATCTAACCAAAAGCTGTGACATATTTCTATCAGGAAGAAAGGGAGCGAAAGTGTAGATCCCATTATCATACAAAAGAAAAACAGGGGCGCCTGGGTGGCTCAGTGGGTTAAAGCCTCTGCCTTCAGCTCAGGTCATGGTCTCAGGGTCCTGGGATCGGGCCCCACATCGGGCTCTCTGCTCAGGGGGGAGCCTGCTTCCTCTTCTCTCTCTGCCTGCCTCTCTGCCTACTTGTGATCTCTCGCTGTCAAAATAAATAAATAAAATTAAAAAAAAAAAAAAGAAAAACAAAACTAAACAATATATTTAACTGTAAATCTAAATTTAAATTATTTTAAATGAACTCTATGTGGGCAATAGTCCAAAAGCATTTTAAATCTGTTGGTGGCAAGATGAAGATGAAATTGGCCCACTCACAAACTTTTGGCACATACGATATTTCTTTAAGATGCCCACAGAGCAATATGCTTCCAGAACTTACAAAACGATTTATATCCTTTCACTCAGGAATTCCCTAAATTTCTGCCCAAGAATATTCACTCCAACTGTTGTTATTACTAAAAGAAATTTGTTAACATGAATTATTAAACAACAGGACAATGGTTAAGTGAACCTGATTCAACAAGTCTGACTTATTAAGGCATTTACTCCTTTTTGAGTACATTAATAAAGTTCTAAAATTATCTGCAACTCCTCCATATATAAATATGTTAAGGGCCACCATATTCAGTAGAGTTATCTAGAGCTAATTATGTCAAAGTACTGACAGATTTGTAGATATCTACCTAAATCCTTACCTAAATATAATCTATGGTTACAAAACAGAAAAGCTGGAGGATGAAGCCCAGCATGAAGAGTTAAACCTACAAACTTGCTTTTAATTTCATAAGCAAAATTAAATGTGTACCTTATATAACAAAACACACAAGATTTCAAGTAAAAGAGAACAAACATTTCCTGTTTAATGTTTTATCTAAAAGAACCTTACTTGTGTATTTGGCACAGCACGCATCTCCGATTCTGGGTCTGTAAGACACTCGGCTTTTCTGAGTATTGCAATATTCTAACAATTCAGCTGTCAATATACACAATCTTTCCTGATCTTCTGAAACATAAAAAATCAATCTTTTGTGAAGAAATTTTCAATGCTACTGTTTAGACAGTATACAAAAACAGTGTCAAATTGAATCACTGAAAAAAACCCATTTACATTTATGTTTTAAGAACACATAAGCCCACGAGTGGTTACCCTGTACATAAGAGATCTAATACTCAGAAAAGGAAGCTTCTGGAAAGCCATTTTCTAGATCAGGGTGGTTATACTAGTGTGCTCACACTACAGAACGTTGTTAAATCATACTTTCATAGTTTTTTGGCATACTTTTCAGGAAGTGTGTTACAGTTAATGAGATAAGAAAAAGTACTTCTAGTTCATCAGGATTCATTAACCCGAAGTCCCTGCTTTCCACTACACAGACTGAAGATAATAGTTTGTAATATTGGAGATTTAAGAGCACTTGTTGGTATCACCACAATTTGTGGTTTGACAACCTGAAACAAAGGTTCACTTTCGTAGCCTTCACGTACCTGCCGTTATTCTGAATAGCCATCACCCAGCTTGCCCTAACTCTCTCTGACACTACCAGGATAAACTCAAACATGTTCGAGAGATTTCTTAATTATAAACTTCCATGAAGCAAGAAAACATTTATATGCTACTTTTCTTCAGGATTAGGTCCAGTATAAAACATTTCTCTAAGTTCCTAAGCCACAGTAACAGTGATTATAGACTGACTTATAAAGCACTCTTTCAATATTAACAGGTTTTCTCAAAAAGTTGTAGACAGTTAGCTTTGTAAGTGCTATTCAATATACATAGTACCTATTTTTTGTGATAGTATCTATTTTTAAACAACAAATTATACAGCAATTAAGGAAACTATTTTCTTATAAAAAGCTGTAGATTAGAGTGGATCGGGAAGGTGTTAAATGCAGGGTGTTTCCCTTCACGTTTATTTTACATTTGTTTGTATGACTAAATACCCCTGAAGTGTTATGATGGCCAATTCTTCCTTAAAATATTGAATAAAACAAAAATCACCAGCCTCCCCTTCTCTCTCACTTCCTAAGGAGTTCAGAGAAGAGCTTTCATATTACAGTTAAAAAGATGAGCATAAATAGGTCTCAAATTTTGGTTTCTTACCTGGCATCTCATTTGGTAGAGCATAAAACAAGTGTGGGTTTATGATTTCCAATACGGTCGCTTGTACAGTTTTATTAACTGGCAATTCTATTGTCCTCCACTGCTCAGGGGAAGAAATGGCTGAAATCATACAAAACAGATCTTGTATAAAACAGATCAAAGTTGTCATTCTCTCTCAGTTTTATCTTTATTCAATTTATTCATCAACTGAATCAACATTCACAAATCCCTAAAATGAAAATCTGTATTTTCACAAAACAATCTATTCAGTTTGAGGGACTCTGTGTTACAAAGGAGTACAATCTAGAATGAGAATCTTTGACCTGCTGCACTCCTGTATTATTTCTGTAATATATTTCCATTTCCATAGTATAGTTAATGTAAATCTTATAACTGGTTCACACTGTAGAGAATATATAACTGTACGATGCAAAACTACCTGATAAATAACTACGATAAAAATGAGTAGTTTTTAATAAAACCATGTTTCAAGAAATACTATTTTTTTTTTAAAGATTTATTTATGAGAGAGTGTTTGCATGAGCAGTGGGGGTAGAAGACGAAATGGAGTCAGAGAATCAGAAGCAGACTCCACACTGAGCTGGGAGCCCAAAGCAGGATTCAATCTCACCACCCTGAGGTCTCTCACCACCTGAGGTGAAACCAAGAGTCAGGACGCTCAACCGATTGCTCCCTCGAGGCCTTCCAATAAATACTAATTTTAGTAACTTATTACCTATTTCCACAAAGTATGTATTCCTACAGAAAAACTGCTAGAAAAATTTTCATAGCCTATAAAAGCAAAGGATAACATAAATTTAAATAACAAATCAATGGTTTAAGCACATTACCTTGAAGCCCCAGGATATCAACTTGAAGATCACATTTACTAATGTCTCTATTATTTGTCAAGTCTCCGCATGGCGAACTAGTTTTTAAAACCAGATGTTCATCAATCAAAACATCACTAATTATTCTGGGGTATGATGTGGAGAGATCAGTGAGCTCGATTCCCACTCCCTGTCCGGTGATTTCAGCCACTCGGGCTTGGAGTTTTATCCCTGCAATGCACGTCTGAAATCTGGCTATGGCTTCTTCAGTCCAGTGTTTGTTTCTAGGCTGTATATCTGGCAAATAAGAAGAGCGTTGAAAAGAATTCTGTGCCCAAGCTTCATTTTTTGCTTCAATAGTGTCTGGGACTGGTCCTTGTCAAGTGTTGCATTTGGGTCAGCGATTTTGAGTATCATTTTTCAATGTTCAGTTACATTTCTACATCTTCCATGCCTGATTACAGATAACATACTACTAGGGTTTGAGGAGGCTCAGAAATTTTCCTTATTTTTCCCACTAATATATGTTTACCAGGCATTTTTCCAATAGGCAAAAATAGGATTAGAAGCCACCATTTTGTACTGTTATGTATAAGATGGTGAGTTATTAATTATGCTGGCAGAAGAGCTCAACCACACACCTTCACTTCTGTGGACAGTTTTCTAATGCTTATTTCAAAATGTTATTTTGAACAGCTCACCAAGAATTATTTTTTGGATAATTTTGGCTTATACCCTTATTTTTAGAACAGTAATCCTCAAACTTGAGTGTGCATCTGAATTACCTAGAGGGCTAATTAAAACAGATTTCAGGGCCACATGCTAGAATTTCCAATTTAGCAGATCTTGGTTGGGGACTGAGAATCTGCAGTTTAAAGAAGTTCTCAAGTTGATGCTGCTTGTCTGGTGGCCACATACTTTTTTTCAAAGATTTTATTTATTTATTTGACAGAGAGAGAGAGAGAGAGAGCCCACAAGCAGGGGGAGTGGCAGGCAGAGGGAAAGGGAGAAGCGGGCTCCCTGCAAAGCAGGGGGGAGTCCAACATGGCCTCCATCTCAGGACTCTGGGATCTTGACCCAAGCCTAAGGCCGTTACCTAACTGACTGAGCCACCCAGGCACCCTGGGGTCCACATTTTAAGAAGCATGGACATAAAGCATGGTAATCAAAAATAAACTGAAACATGTTTAGTGTAGTAAGTAGAAAGAAAACATGCCAAAGGAAAAATAAAGAGCATCTACGCTGCCAGACATGAGCACTATTAACATTTTTGTATCCAACCTTCCATAATTTTCATGTGCATATGGAAAGATCCACATGCACATATGTACTCATTTCTTTTATAAAGAAACCTTCGCAATAATAATAGCTCTTATGGATATAATGCCAGGTAGTGTTAAGTGCTTTATACTTTTCATCTCTTTTATTCTTAATGACTCTCCGAGGACGATAGTATTATTTTCCAGATGAGGAAACAGAAGCACCGAGAGTCTGAATCATTTGCCTAAGATTCTCACAGTAGGTAGCAGAGTTGGTTCCAGAGTCTGTCCTTGTAATCACAATGCCATCCTGAATCTCCTTTATAACTTGCATGCTTTATGTACCTTGTTAACCATTCTTCATATTAATAGCTCATGGTTAACATCACTTTAATGACTGTGTGGTAAAAGGAAACACTTAAACCAAACTTTGCATGTCAGAAAAATTCTGTTTCTAAGTGTTCATTTAATCCTCATAACAACCAACTGAAAGAGGTACTATTACTGTCAATTGTACAAACCATCATTTAACCAATCCTCTGTAACTGGCTAGTTAGCTGGTTTTGCTATTACTAACAGCAGCATAATGAATTCCCTTGTAGACAAACTGTGAAATTCCAAGATCATTTCTTTGCAATAAATTATTACAAGTGAAAATGCTGAGACAAAAAGGCAGAAATATTTGAAGCTCTTAAGAAATCCTGCAAAATGCCTTCAAGAGAACACATTAGTTTTCGCTCCCATCTCAGGCACAGAAAAGCAGCTGCTTCCTTACTTTAACATCAACACTGAATATTTCAGCCAGGATCTTCAAAAATACATTTCTAAATTGTATAATATGAAGCAGGACCTTCTAATTCACACATTAAAATTATAGGTGTTGATATTTTAAAGTATGTATACTGTAAGTATTAGAAGACAGTTGAGAAAGTTTCTTATTCTGCACCATACCTACTAACCAGCACCGTATCCCTTGAAATGGAAGTTTTAAAAAATTGGATGGGATCATTCGGAGTTCATCTGCAGTAACTTCTTCCATGTTCCCATAATCCACAAAATGGACTTTAATGTTTCCATCCGGTAAGATTTCCTTGACTAAGGCACGATACCAGTTACCATCACCTATATTTAACACAAAGTTTGAACATGGAGCATTATTTCCCTTCTATTAACATTTGAAATTTTCATCTTCAAAAAGCAAATCCTTTGTCTAAAGTAACTAAATAAATTTTCTCTTTCTCCAGATGATGTCTTTAATTTTTCATTCAGAAATCCCCAAAATTCTCAAAATCCACTTTTTAGAATACATCCAAAATGTTTATAGCACCACATTTAACATCAGATGTAAATTAAAGATTTTTATTTATTTGTTTATTTAATTATTTATTTGACAGACAGAGATCACAAGTAGGCAGAGAGGCAGACAGAGAGAGAGAGGAAAGCAGACTCCCCACCAAGCAGAGAGCCCGATGCGGGATCACTTTCACATTCTGTTTATTGGAACGTATCTGTCAATCTGGAAAGATTACAATACTCTCATAACTAAGGACAAATTGTTTTACTTGTTATTAGTAAAATAATGTAAAAAGCAAATAGAAAAACTCATGCAATGAAATTAAGGTGTTTCACAAAATATACTTTCAAACTAAACATGCACAGGGTGACCAGAAGAAACAATGAACCTTCAGTGAACAGGTTTCCCATTACCTAATTTACTTTAATATCAGAAATTCTGGAATGAAAAGCATTTAGCAAAGTTTAACAAAGTTGAGGAAAGAAAGTTTCATTTGGATTTTCCTTGCTACAAAGAGAAGACAAAACATGAGATTTTAAGCATTTAGTCTTGATTTTGAGAAATATTTGCTTAAACATCAGGAAGAAAATACACATTAAAAATAAGGGCTGAGGGGCGCCTGGGTGGCTCAGTGGGTTAAAGCCTCTGCTTTCAGCTCGGGTCATGATCCCAGGGTCCTGGGATCGAGCCCCGGGTCAGGCTCCTCTGCTCAGCAGGGAGCCTGCTTTCTCCTCTCTCTCTGCCTACTTGTGATCTCTGTCTGTCAAATAAATAAATAAAA
Source organism: Martes martes (assembly GCF_963455335.1). NCBI lineage: Eukaryota > Metazoa > Chordata > Mammalia > Carnivora > Mustelidae > Martes > Martes martes. Next base: position 16,009,309 of record NC_137902.1, read on the forward strand.
TCTTTAAAAAAAAAAAAAAAAAATAAGGGCTGAATGGGGGCGCCTGGGTGGCTCGGTCGTTAAGCGGCTGCCTTCGGCTCAGGTCATGATCCCAGGGTCCTGGGATCGAGCCTCACCATCAGGCTCCCTGCTCGGAGCTGGGGCGGGGGGAGCCTGCTTCTCCCTCTGCCCACTCCCCCTACTTGGATTCCCTCTCTCACTGTCTGTCAAATAAATAAATAAAATCTTTAAAAAAAATAAGGGCTGAATGTCAGGAAACAAAAGTCTCTATCAATGAAGTCAAGATTCTATCAACTGTAACTTACCTGCAAAAAAAGCACAACACGGTCGCCCTACTTCTGCCTTAAAGTCACTGGGCACCTTCTGCTGGCAATATTCTGCTAATGACTTGTTCAAATCATTGAGTTTCTTTAAAGCTGAAAACACAATACATATACAGCACTCAATATTCAGAAAGCATGCAGAATACAGCTTTTCCTCTAAAGTTGGGAAATGTTTTGATCATAAAATCTCAGGTACAGGGGTGCCTGGGTGGCTCAGTGGGTTAAGCCTCTGCCTTCGGCTCAGGTCATGATCTCAGGGTCCTGGGATGAAGCCCCACATCAGGCTTTCTGCTCAGCGGGGAGCCTGCTTCCCCTCTCTCTCTGCCTGCCTTTCTGCCTACTTGTGATCTCTGTCAAATAAATAAATAAAATCTTAAAAAAAAAATCTCAGGTACATTCCCAAGCAACTGTTAAGTACACATCAGATGCTTTTCTCTTTTCCTTACTAAAAAGTTAACTGGGAAAATAAGTCGTGATTAGTGAAGACTCCTGGTAACCCCCTACTATGGCACTGTCATCAGCATACCAGAGCACAACCTTTGTGCGTACAAGCCTGTATAGAAAGTGACATACAATCTGTCCTGAAGGAGGACACAGAAGTGCTGAGAAGATGCACAGTCGTCTGCTAAGGAAACAGAGAGGTGAGCTGTGTGTGCTCCTTAAGCTTTTAGAGAGAACGAGGACAGACAAGGAGAGGGTGACTCCAGAAGGAAGAAAGGGCTCTGAGGCAAAGTACAGAATTAAGCCTCCAAAACTTATTTGGCAGGAGCAGTTTGGAAAACCAGGGAAGGTAAACCACTGAAGGACACACCAGCCATGTGCTGGGCAAGATACAAACCGTGGAGGGCTTTAAAATGCTGAGGGGCACCTAGGTGACTCAGTGAAGCGTCCAACTCTTGATTTCGGCTCAGGTCATGATCTCAGGGTCCTGAAATGGAGCCCCAAATCTGGCTCCCCGCTCAGCAGGGAGGCTGCTTCTCTCCCTCTCCCTCCCCACCCTCCTTCCTCTGCAAACCCTCCCCCACCAGCTCTCTTTCTCAAAATAAATAGATCTTTAAGAAAAAAAAGAAGAAGAAAAGACTATGTGAACTTATCAGTCCAAGACCTAGTGGGAAAAAGAAGCTGCAAAAATCATTTACAGTATTTTACCATTTATGCCTACACAAACAGGGATACATCCACACAAGCATATGCACAGAAAAGAACCTTATTATTATTTACTTATTCTGAAAAGATTTAGAAAATTGAGAGAGGAACTGGGAAACTTACTTCCCACTATACATTCTTTTAAACTTTTATTTTGTACCATGTGCTTGTATAATCACCGATAAAAATAAAAACTGACTTAAAAATTTTTAATTTTATGCTATATGAAATAGTGGTCCATCTACCTGATGATTCTGGAAGGAGGGATGACAAATCTCACAAACTGGGAGCCAGACAGGGACTCAGGTACCTGGTTCAATGTCCTCATTTGACAGAGAAGCCAGCCAAGATTTTAGAAATGTTAAAATTAAGAATGCGCTCAATGATAGCTCAAATGAAAAAGAAGGAAAATACAAGTGTGAGGATGTGGAGCTACTAAAACTCTCAAACTGACAGCTGTCATAATCACTTTGGAAACTTTGTGGCATTCATTGATCAAAGCTGAAAATATAAATACCCTTTAGGATACAGTCAGCAATTTCCTTCCTGGTATACATTCAAAAGAAGCACACATCCGTGTGCACCAAATCTGTATGGAAATGTTCAGGCCAATACCATTCTATAGCTCAGAACTAGAAACAACCTACATGTTCAGCCCTATAAAGAAAGAGATTTGCAGTGTCATTCACACAGTGGACCACAAGCTACTGCTACATATAAAAATCAAGAACTGATCTCACAAACAACGTGAAAAAAGATGGCAAGTGTACAAGTGTACATGCTGTACGATTACATTTCATAAAATAAAGTTCAAAACCAGGAAAACTATGCTATTGGACGGCAGGATAGTATTTACTTTTTAACGAGAGAAGGGGTAGTAATCAAAGGAGACATGGAGGAAACTTCTGGATGACTGGTAATGCATCATTATCTTGACCTAGATGTCGGTCACTCAGTGTTTTGACTTTGTGAGGATGCGTCAATGATGCAATATTTGTGCACTTACATATATGCATGTCATGCTTTAATAAAATCTACCATTTAATTTTCAAAAATAAATTTAGAAGATGTTCTATGAAATTGAAACTGGTTTAAATAGATTTTTAAAAACAGAAACAGTGGCTTAAAATGGAATAAAAGGCAATTAAGTTTAATCAAATCTTTCTTATTAGTAGAAATACTGCCTTGGCCCTTCTCAGAAAGACAGTACTTCTATTATTGAGTGAACTCCTCTTCAGTTATTACCACACCAATGTATTTGTAAGGGAACTAGATGAGAAGAGTCCACTTACCATCCTCTTGGAGCACATGGCAGTAAAATTCTCCAGGACTGTACATCATACAGACCACAACATCTACTGTTTGGTCAACCACCATTTCAACCCATGTCCACTCCAATGGATTTAGTTTTGCTTCTATACCCAAGGCAACTGCAAAAAAAAAAAAAAATGAACTTTTACAAAACAAATGGTCAAAGTGTGGATGGGAGGTACAGCTGGTGAGGGATCTGCTTTTGAGGAAGTGAATTTCCAGGGACTTTTAGTGACATCTGCCACTGACCTACAGGTTTTGCTTTTTTGTTTTTGTTTTTGTTTTTCAGTTTTCCCACACACTCATACTGTATTTAAATGAATGCTTGATTCGAAAAGAGAGAAGACACTCAACATCATTCTTTTTGAAAGGATGGGAACCCACACACACACACAAGCCATCGGGATTCCAGCACAGACATGATGGAGCAGACATCTCACTCACCGCTGGCTTCCTTCGCGACACTGGGTTTCTCAGCCAGCACCCCTGCCTCCCGGACGGCAAAGCCGGCGTCCCTGAGCGCCTGCGCAATGCTGACGTGAGGCGTCACGGATTCGTCCACGAGCTCCACCAGGGAGCTGTTCTCCAGCTTGTCGGCCACTTTCACCGTGATCATTTTGTTCTGCACAATCTTCTTCATCAAAGAAATAGCTTCTGGAGTCCAAATTCCTAATGATGGCTTTACTCCTATCAAAGAATATTTAAAAGAATATTAAAATACTTCTTATAACAAGCATTTATAAAGTTTAGCTCCTAATTTCTTCAAAGTTAAATTTAAGGAACATGACAAACACGAGAGCCAAAAAGTCCCACCTGAGCAGAAGGATTTTCTAATATTAAAACAAAGGCAAAATTATAAAGAAAGAAAAAGCCTATAGAAAACTGCTCTACCTCTATGTAAACAAACCATAACTCCACTGATATGAAATGTCCAGAAAAACATATCTCGAAGACAGATTAGTGATTCCGGGGGGCTGGGATTAACCACTGACACGCACAAGAAACCTCATCAGGATACTGTCTATGTAATTCAGTAAATTACTAAAAATCACGGAATTGTATACCGTATACTGTATACTGAGAATTTTGTGGTAATTTATATCTCAATAAGTTAAGAAAGCCATAAACAAAAGTATCCAACAATCCAGGAAGATATACTGCTCCCTTACAATGACAAAAAAAAAAACACCAGCAGCACTTAAACTGCAAAGGCACTTGCAAATCAACAGCCCAATGTTATGCCTAGCCTTCTCATAAGAGCAAGTAATGTATGGAAAAAAAAGTTCAGCCTCATGGTAATAAAGTAATTAAAATGATTTAGTTTTAACTTATCAAAACTGGCCAACATGAAATAATAGAGAGGTATCTATTTGGTGCACCATGTGAAGGAATGGGCTCCCCTGCTGTCTTTCCGGTAGGTGTGTAAACTAGTTCTATCCTTTCTGGGGAGCAATCATAACATATACCACAAACAGGAAAAGAAACATGCCCATAGACACCTCCATTTCACCTGAGGAATTCTGTAGTACAGCTATATCTCACAGCCTATCATCCTCAGGAAATGATCGTGGATAGGTTGCAAAATACAGTTAGAAGAACACTGCTATGGGGTACCTGGGTGGCTCAGTGGGTTAAGTGTCTGCCTTTGGTTCAGGTCCTGGGATAGGCCTCACATTGGGCTCCCTGCTCAATGGGGAGTCTGCTTCTCCCTCTGCCCACCCCCACTCATGCTCTGTAATAAAAATGTTAAAAAAAAAAAGAACACTTCTACTAGCAAAAACTTGGAAATAATCCTTCTGATAATCAGATACTAGTTCAATTATGGTATATCTGAATGAAGGTAAAAGAGGCCAATTTATTAACATGGAAAGAAGCCCCGGCTCCTGGTGCGATAGATTTTATATACAGTAATTTCTAAGCATATGTTTGAACATACTGTTTTTACAAATGGGTTTTGCTCTACTTTGTGTAATGAATCAGCTTCTGTTATTTACCAATAATGCAGGCTACAAATACCAAAAAAAGAATACTCAATTTCCTAACCACAGGCACATTAAATTAAATTTTATTTTATTAGAGATAGCAAAATAGTCGTGTGTATTTGAAATGCTCTATTAAAGACTATTTTGCACTAAGAGAAGTTATATCTAAACACATTCTTTTATCTTCTGCATAGTTTAAGTTCTAATGCTCTTACTTTAGGTTTTAGTACTTTAAGAATATGGGGACCTCAAAAATGTCCTACCTGCCAGCACACACTTTATAGCCTGCATTGGCAATTCCAGCAACTTCGGAGTTATGGGACAGAGTCTCGTCAAACTAAGGATTTCAAAGTTTCCATAATCTACATATCCGACCAGTACAGACTGTTCAGAAGCATAAGCTAAAACGGACGCACGGTACCACTGATCATCCTCTGAAAGAAGGAGAGACTCCGTCTCAAATGACTTTCCAGTACAGATATAAACAAAAACCTTCCCTCCCAAATTTAGAGATGGTCATTCGTAGGTTTTACTTTAAGAGAGTATCAGGCTTTATTGAACAATGTATGCCTAGTCAACATGACAACCTCTGCTTCTCAGAAGCCCTCAATTCCTAAAAACTCCCTTTTATGCATACCTTACTAGACCGCTCATGTCCTGGGAGGTCATGACTTACAACATGCTTTGTCTCCCTCGTAGACAGTTAACTCATTAGGACCAAGAACATGTCTGGGTCTTGGGAATGAATCCACAACGATGCCTTGATCAGTACAGGGACAATGTGCTAAGCATCAAGCAGGGCTAATTTTAGAATACTGGCAGTAGGAGTCAACCAGACTCTACCGACCAAGCAATCCAACTCCTGAAGGCCCTCCGCATCCTACCCTTCTGTGAGGCAACTGGACTTGCTTCCCTTCGGCAACACAGAACGGAAGCCAGTTACCACAGCTGTGCTGTGACGGCCCTGTGCTTCCAGGCCCTCCCGCTCTCTTCCCAAGAAAACTGGTGAAGACATGACCCTGGAAGATTCCATGTTCACATCCTGATGTAAACAAAATTACCTGCACCGGTCCCCAAAACTAAAGGGCTGTTAAAATAATAGGAACTTCCTTTGCCAACTCCCCCAGCACTCACAGGCCTTCTTCCCTTGCACAGCTGGGTTCAGTTTAACTGTGCATAGTTAAAGGATTGGTGCACTCTAATACTCAAACTTCAAATGCAGCCATCCAGTGCAGATCGAAGATTGTTTCATTTATTTTTATTTGATTATAAGTTAAAAAAAAAATTCAGAAAGACTCTTTCCTCACCTGAGAATTGGGCACAACAGATATCACCAATGGTTGGATAAAAATCTGAGCGGGGAGACACTTGACCACAGTATTCGCTAAGGGATGCCTGAAGTTCAGCGAGCTTATCTGTAGATATAGATCACATCTTAAACACAGTAAATACAAATCTACGCATTATCTTCTTTTTCACATGTTGAGTCTCTTGAAGTACAAAGATTATACAACCAGCACAAATCAAAGAAAATACTTACGTCCGCTTTGCAGCTGTTGACAAAAGAAGTCTTCCGGAGTCTGAATGTGGGCAACCACACCACAAAACTCATCGCCTACATTCAAAGTTAACACTTTGGGGATCAGATCACTTCTATTCACAACAACTTTGTTTTCAGCTATCATTTTTCCAACATCTTCAAGATCATCTTAACAAAAAAACCACAGAAAAACCAAGGCATTCTGGTTATCATTCATCTGATTTTTGTAGCTTTTCAGGCCCAGTCACGCTCCTTCAACACCTCTAGGCCTTAACACGTGCTATTCTTCCTCCCAGAACACACTCCCAATCTCCCAGCAACCTGGTTATTTCTTGCTCAGTGTGGTGTGACCTTGAAAAGACTTCCCCCTAACCCAGGTTAGGTGGCTGCCCAGGTGCTCCCACTGCACTCTCTGTGCACTCGCTCTCACGCTGTTTTATCATCTCTTCTCTACGTGTCTGCCCTGACCACAGAATACCCTCCACTAAGGCACCTCCATAGTCCCGCAGTGAAGCAAATACTGCCCAGGAGATTTCTGTTCCTTCTACGAGACAGCTCTGCAAGCCTTGCTCTTACTACCGAGGACTTCCTTCACCCTTCTGTTGCTCTGGCAACTTTTGTCCCCACTCTCTACCCACCTCCCCCATTATGACTTCTCACTCGATGCTATAGGCCCTAGGTTTATCCCCCACCCCCTTTTTTTCCCCAAGCCCACACTCTCCCTAACATACCACCAGCATTTATGGTTTCAACCATGACTACTACTAGACCAGTAAGTGTTCAGTTTTCTCCTCTAGATGGCAAAGAATTACTACAAACTTTCTGGCAAAGCTGTCATACTAAGATTTGTGTTCTGGGGATATCATGTATAGTATAGTTAAGAATTCAGACAGCAGAGGGGCACCTGGGTGGCTCAGTGGGTTAAGCCTCTGCCTTCAGCTCAGGTTATGATCTCAGGGTCCTGGGATTGAGCCCCACATCAGGCTCTCCGCTCAGCGGGGAGCCTGCTTCCCCTCCCTCTCTGCCTGCCTCTCTGCCTACTTGTGATCTCTCTCTCTCTCTGTCAAATAAATAAAATAAAAAATCTTAAAAAAAAAAAAGAATTCAGACAGCAGAAACGGTAAAGTCAGAGGTTGTTGTTGCAATTATCCACAACTGGTAAGGATTCCTGACCTAGAAAAATAGTAAGGAAAAAAAGGATTTTAGAAAAGAAAAAAAGTCATATACAAAGGATATTCAGGAAGAAGAACCAATAAAGACCTGGCAACCAATAAGACAAGGCAAAGGACAGGAGGTAAGGATAAGGTAGACTTAAAAATGTGTCAACCTGGTTTATATGAAGGGATACATCTAATCACAGAACCATTAACCTGGCCATCACCTCTGGATGAATGGGCAAGAAACACTGAGGTATGTCTGCATCCAAAGTAATTGGTAAAGGAACAAAGTAAGGAGGAAAACAGAACAATAACTACCACATATAACTAGGAAATGAGAAAATAAAATGCTGGTAGCAAAACTTCTTAGTTCTTGTTTAGTATAACTCTTGTTATACTAAACGGAAAAGCCACACACATAACTAAACGAGAAGTAAAAAAAAATTTATGAAGAAACACCATCTTACCAGGATAGAATATACCCCTACTTATTATTGTTGGAACACCTAAGTAAGGAGAGAAAATTAAACTGAGAAAATGTTAGCTAAAAATCCTTCAACTCAAACTGTCATGATATTTAGTACTTCGGAGATTTCTGATAATCATCATGTCAAGGATTAATATGGAAGACAGATATGGAAGGAAAACAGGCGGGGAAGACTAAGATTAGACATAATGTACTACTAAATGAAAAACTTATCTTTCTAACATAAAGTTCAAAGAATGGTTATTTCCATTAAATCTGTCAGTGTGACAGCTCTGCCCTTATTTTTTTGTTTAGGAGAGAAGATACTCTTTAGTACCTGGAGTCATTGTACTGTTCAATACGAATCTGTATACTCACCTGCATCTGCACTTTGCTTCTTAGAATTTTGTCCCTTGGGTTTCAAGCCATATCCCATTTCTATGAGCACATCACCTAAGAGTTTTCCTAAAAATGGTTAAGAAAATACATCCCCATTGAGATATTATACCAAGAAGAAAAGCATAAACATGAAACAAATGAATCACAATCATGTGACCTAGAGATCATATCTATTAATACACTTGCCTATTTCGTTACCAGTTCAGTTTCTGTATGCAAAATACTATTAACTAATGCTCAGCCTTAAAAATTGAGGCAAAATTCCCATTGTCATGTGGCAGAAAATTTTATAAAAATATTTCACCTCAAAATTCTGGATAACATGAAAGATTTAGTTGCTACCTCATTGGCAAGCTTAGTATGGCCACCATTTATAAGAAAAAATAAGTTTAGTGTTAAACTAAGACTACTTTTTCTCAAAGTGTGGCTGAAACAAGGGGTAGCCAGCATGTCATAAACTTCAAGTTCCTTGAAATACCAACTGAGGGGTTTTGGAGGGGAGAGGGTGGGGGGTGTGAACCTGGTGGTGGGTGCATGGAGCACTGGGTGTGGTGCATAAACAATGAATTTTGGAACACTGAAAAAAATTAAATTAAATGAAAAAAAAAAAGAAATACCATCCAGAAGACTGAGTCATAATACGAAACATACACAGCAAAGAAAATACTTAATTTCACCAAAGATTTAAATGAACTTTCTACCATGTCATCAACCAACGGCATGTCTCCTAAAGTAAAAGAGTGATACCTTGGAAAGTGAGACACAATTATAAGCACACGGTCAGAAATCACTTTTTGAACACACAGAAGGGATTCCGAGGGGTTTCCATCTCCACACTTAACTACTAGGCACTTACACTCTCATTACTAACCAAATGCACTTCTGTGAAGATTCTTCAAGGAAAAAGCACTCGTGGTGAAAGCATGGACCAATTCATAAGGAAACTCTAGAATTTTTCTCCATAAGTGAGTAGAAATCAGGAATGGTGATCGTAACGGCCGTATCAAAAGGCTAATACAGTCATCCCCACACTAAGTCAGCATCCAGCCTTCGAAGCCCCCCCAGCTCCACCACCGATGCCAATGCCAGGTCTCTGACTGCCACTGGCAAGTGGACTTGCGAGGAGCTTACTTGGCCTCATTCCGTGTTTCTATTTCTTCTCTGCGTAACAGCTGAAGACTAAACACCATGTTAATTGCTGCATCTACAAAAGAGAGTTAGATCTTACCTGAGCTGGGCAGCATCACATCCACAGCAAAGGTAACCACTTCTTCTTTGGAGATGTCAACAATCTTTACAGAGCAGTACTGCTCCATTAACAGTGACTTAATCGTTTTGACACATTCACTGCTCCAGTTCCCCTCTGCTGGGATAACACTGGCCACAAAGCACTTTATGGCCTGAAAGATTTTACATGAGTTACTAAAAAATTAGTATTTGAAAATGATTTTTTCTAATTAATAACATGAAGATTTTTTAGACGTAATACATTTATCACTGAAAATTTATCAGAAATCTTCCAAGAACAAATAAACAATTTTATGTTTTTTATAAACAATTACATATGTAATTGTGTATTTTTTACATATGTACATTACATATGTAATTATGTAATTTTGTATGTAATTTTTGTATGTAATTATTTGTCTCCTGTGCTACTCTATCCATGTACTTTTCCTTTTGGGACCTGAAGCTTGAGAAATTCATGAAAGGATAACTAATTACCCCTCAAATACATATAAATTCAGGTTGCTTCCAGACAAGGTAATAAACATAGAAATGATTGTTTTAAAAGAACAGATGGATAAGATGTCCCTAAAAAATACTAAGTTTCTCATGTAAGGAAGTATTACCTAAGGCTTCTTAAATGGATCCAAGGAAGCCAATGACATTTATCTACATTTAGTAAAAAATGAAAAATATACCAATAAGTACTTTTTTTATAATAACCATCACAGAACAGAGCAAGCAAATATTGTGCCCATTAAAATATTAAAGACAGCTCTTTGGGGACACTATTAGGAATTTAGAAAGTAAAAAAGACTCACACATGGAGGAAATAAGTCAATGTTTCTATTTAGTTGGTGAATTCTGTTTATTGGAATTATTTCTTCATTTCCATAATCAATATATAAGACTTGTGCCTTCTTCTGCAGCATATCAATATCTTGTATCATTACTCTGTTCCAGGTCTGAAAGTGAAATATAATGGTGCTCTGCTTCAAAACGGTATTTCAGGCTCCAAAACTCTCAGCCCATCTATAGAACAGCCAAAGGAGAAACTACACCTCTGTTCTGAGGGACTCATTTAACAGGTTAATCTTCTAAGAATCTGGCTAAGAAATCCCTGAATTTATCTACTTAGGAGACTAATGTACACACAACCACTCCCAGGTTACTCTAGCCCAGGAGACACAATGACACACTAATGCCTCAGTACAGAAGTACACAGGCTGCAGGGCTGGCTGTCCATCTGTACTTGGCAGAGGAGGTGCCTATCAACAGAGCTGGAGGGCTCACCCAACAAATCCATAATACCGAATGAGGAAGAGAGACAGGAATGTGACCACAGACTCTGGGTAAGCCAGCAAATGCCATTATTAAAAGCTCCAGTGTCCAGCTTATATGACAAAAGCAAATTAAAACATCGTATTAAATAATTCACTTCATCAGCAGTTACCTGATCAACAGTGTACTTGGCAACACAAACTTCCCCCTTAACAGGAACGTAATCCTTCTCCTGAGTTGTATGTGCATAGGTTTCCTTTAGACTCGCAGAGAGCTGGTTCATGTATCCTAACACTTCTGAAGAATATAACTGCACATAAAAGTCACTTGGGTGTTTGAATTCAGTAACTGTACCCTTTCAAAAGACAGAAAAGGTGCAATAATTCACTGAGAACACAAGCACATGAGAATTTCTTAAAGCTTTCTAACGAGATTTTTAAAAGGGTATTTTAAGACAGTTTTTGCAATCAGTTTCATCAGTTACATTTTGTAGCTCGCTTAGAAGCTCAAACTAAAAACAGGAAACAAGGAATAAAAATCTATAGTTCTTTGGATCTCTGTCTATAGAAATTAAACAACAAATACCTTTATTTCCATGGTTTTCCTGAGTTGTAGACTTCTCAAATCAGAAAACATTATTTTATTAGCACCAATGGCTATTTCTTTAGTAACTCCAAGAGGATAGTCACCCTGGGTTTTAAAAAAGCAAAACACATGAGTGAGTTACTTATACAAGCACATGTTTCAGCAATACTGTGGCCACCATTTTCTGGAATTGAGGCCAAAATAGCCCCTGAGGCTTGAATAACAGAAAGATATAGTGTGTACCTCCAAGAGCCAATAAAACCCACTGTCCCTAGGCAGTTTACACAGCAGTGGGATCACTGAAGTATCAGGCCATAATGGTGATGATAATGTTGAGTTTATAATATAAAATAAAAAGGGGGGGTCAGTGTTTTAAGTTTGTACTTGTTAACATTTTATAAGTATGAATATTTGAGGAAGTCAGATTTTTTTTTTTAAAGTAGAAGCTAGGACCAGCTAGAGAAGCCTAAAAATTATAGATGAGCTGAGCACTACTGATATTTTTCAGGTTATGAATGATTTAGCCCACAGTTACCTACATAGAAGAGAGGTCTTACAGAAAAAAAATGCTCCTCCGATACGAGGGCAGGACACAGAGCCAGAGAATGTGTGCATGCAGGGACTAGAGAGAGGGGCTGTCTCTCAGGAATCCAAACAATTTTACACTGAGACACAGTCATCACAAGTCCTTCTGGGCAGAGTGCTGGGCACACATAATGCTCAAAAATCCCCAACAGTCACCCAATCGATCATTAAGGTGTACAGATTTATTCCACAGGAAATACTGGATTTAATAAACACTGATGCAGAGGCGCCTGGCTGACTCAGTCAGACTGGCCTGCGACTCCATCTGGGATCTGGAGAGTTCGAGCCCCATGTTGGGCATGGAGATCACTTGGATAAACACCGGTGAAATGCAGAAGTGGTAAGTATTTTATTTAGTTTAAGTCCTCTTAATTCAAAAGGAAATCATTCAAAACGTACTCTAAAGACAAAAAGTACATCATACCTCATTTTTCACTTCCATGCTCTTTGTTTCAAAAGGTGACTTACTATCTTCACGTTTGTGGAAACTGAAATAAAGCAGCTGATTGTAACACTTAAGAGTACAGAGCCGTCAAGAGTAGGGGCCACAGTGATGTTAAATTCTCAATCATCAAAATCCGGAAGGAGAAAAACAGCTTCCTTCAGAGAGTACCACAGTAGTAACAAAGCCAAACAGTCCAGGGCTGGCTATGCAACAGTCTACCCTGCGTGCGGGCTCGCCTCTCCCAAAGCCGCCTGACTAAAGGGACCTCTACAGCCACGATCTCCAAGTCCCAGCTTCCTTATCTACAAGATGTAATCCCTACATGACCTCAATAGTTTTGAGGACTGAATGAAGTTATAGATGTGAAACTGCTTTGTAAACTGGTAAATGCCATGCCACTAAGATTTTCATATTTTAAAACCACAATTCATGAGACACTGTGAGAGTTCTACCTTATCACAATTCAGGAAAGAACACATGATTAAAAGGCATTCTAAAGGTCTACTTATTACAAACACTAAAAACTTAAAGTTCTAACTCTGAATATGTACTAATAGAATCATATTCATGGAAACTCAGTCCTGAATTTGTAAGCTCTTCATTTCAAATTTGCATCCTTTTATGTTATACCTCAGTAAATAAAAGTAACAACTTCTGCATAGTTATGGCCTGCTAACCTCATTTGACTCTTACACTATCAAAAATAAAGCCCGTTTAAATATTCCCTAATGAATTAAAAAAAGAAATCATACTTACTTTTGTTGAACAGGTTTGCACACGATGCTGTGTGCGGACCAGTCCCTTCTCTGGCATGCTATGGAGCAGTAGTAGGTCTGCTTGCACTGTGAGCACCTCAGCGATCCTACAGAACACAGCCCGTAATATCACCAGTGTTTTATTCCAAGTATTTGTTGCTAAGAGCAAGACATTTTCAAAGACCAGACATATCAATCACCATTCTATTAATCACATCAGGAAGATTACTTGAAGAGGATTATGATGTTTTTGATTAGGCGTTAAAATTAAATTTTTAAAGCTCTCTCAGATTCCAAATAGGAACGCAAAGATGAAAATGAAAGGCGGGACAGGGGCACCTGGGTGGCTCAGTGGGTTAAGCCGCTGCCTTCGGCTCAAGTCATGATCCCAGGGTGTTGGGATCGAGTCCCGCATCGGGCTCTCTGCTCAGCAGGGTGCCTGCTTTCCTCTCTCTCTGCCTGCCTCTCTGCCTACTTGTGATCTCTCTCTGTCAAATAAATAAATAAAATCTTAAAAAAAAAAAAAAAAGGAAAGAAAGGCGGGACAGACTGAAAACATGACTGACTTTCCTAAAGTAGAGCCCAGAACACATTATAAAAGGAACAATCAAAGGAAACAGAAAGTGTGTGGTAGTGAAAACAAACTCGTGCAAGCCAACTCTGACAGGGCTTATTACCTCGCGCTGTTAAAAAAAATTACAAGACAAAAAACCAATGAAGAGAATCACACCCAGAAAAACCCAGAAGTTTTTAAAATAAAGTACTAAAAAATCCTATGAATATACAGGCAGGAAAAAAAAAAAAACCCACATAAAGAAACAACGACGACAAAAAAAAAAACCAGGCTGGCCTCAAATGGTTCTACTCAAAAAAAGAAAGAAAAAAAAAAAGCTAAATATCCAAGTAGTCAGTAAGCACATGAAATACTGCTCAAGATCATTCACGGGTCATGAGGGAAATATAAGTTAAAATCATACTGCGGTACCAGTACACACCCACGAGGAGGGCTAAAGTTGAAAAGCCCAGCAGCACCGAATGACAGAGATGTACAGCACACGCATCTCACTATCGCTGGGAAGGCAGAATGGGATAACTGCTCAGGAAAATGGCTTGGCTGTTTCCTCTAAACTTAAATATATACCTACCCTTTGACTCAGCAGTTATACTCCTAGGTATGTACCCAAGAGAAATGAAAACGTATATCCACATAAGGACTTGTGCAAAAACGTGGAAAGAGCTCTATTCATAATAACCAAAAGCTAAACACAAGCAAAACCGTTCAACCAAAAAACCAGATACACTGTGATAGAATCATATAAATACTACTTGGCAACAAAAAATAGTGTCCATGGACCATATGCCTACTAAAAATATTATTCTAAATGAAAAAAAAAGCTTCACACAAAAGAATCAAGATTCCATTTTTATGAAGTTCTAAAACTGGCAAATTTACAGTTCAATAAAAAAAAACACTGTGGTTGCCTCTCGTGGCCACAGAGATTGGAAGGGGCTAGAAGGGAACTTTCTAAGAAGATAGAAATATTCTGTCTTGATAAGCATGTGAGTTTGTGCATGCCAATGCATGTAAATTGTATCACAAACAAAACTACGGGAAATAATAATCGGGTAAGGAAGCAGCAAGAGTGGAAAGGTATGGATGAATAACTGTAGGATGCTGGTGGCTGCTGAAGCAGAGAGATGGGTATAGAGCAGGTACGGTATTCTGTTCATACTTACTATGCTTTAAACTTTCCATAGTAAAAATATTTTTCAAATGTGTGAAAAAATAATCCAGATGTGTTAGGGAAATATGCTTACCAAACAAGCCACAGCGATGGCAAGTTGTTGACCGAAAAGGAGGTCCTAAGGAGTTGAAGAGTGCTGAATTATTTATGGACAAGGAATTCTCAACCAACTTGTGTATTGTTTTTGACTTTGCAGGAGGCACGTTATTGCTAGGCTTCTATTAAGAAAAGAGAATAGCAATATTAAAACTTGGTAGTAGTTTTCTTTAAAATACTGTATTTGGGATTTCCTCTTCTGGACAGATAAAAAAGATGTACCTTTCCCTATTCCTCCTATTACATGCTACTAAAAACCCAGACTTATAATATAAACAAACATAAGCTGACTTTGACAAGAGGGCAGCAGACAGGCTAGGAAACTTGGGCCCCAGAGAAGAACAAGACAATGAGTTCCTGAGTTTTCTTTTTGCCTCACGTATTTCAGACACGGTGCTGGAGAAGCCAGCAACCCAAAATGCCAAACAGTACAGACAATAAAAGCCCCAACAGAAAGTATCCTCTCTTGAGCTAAAGACCAGAAAACGGGCATCCCAGCAATACAGAAAGCCAGTAACTGTTCTACCCTAGACAAACACCACAGTAAAAACTGTGGCCCTGTTCTAGAGTCGGGAGCTGGCACTTCGTCCCTAGGAGTCTCCCCGGGGAACCCAGACTTCCACCCAACAGGTAGGAGTGTTCCTCCTACCTCAACCACCATTACTGGGGAGGTAGAAGAGGACTCCCAGTGGACAATCGGACTTTTCACCACCATTCAAAAGTAATGAGTGTCTCCTAAATCTTCCCCTCCAATTCTCCTCTCTGACCTACCTACTCTCTCCCAACTCCATCCCACTCCTATATCAGTAAAGAGGCACTCATCACTTCTGGCAAGGAGGAGGTATCACATGAGGCCTACCTGGAAGCTGGAACTCCCACCCTCACCCAAAAGCAAGGGAGAGCACCTCCTTCAGTGCCAGCTCAGGCTGACTGAGGAACCTGGACATCTACTCCCACCCAGCAGCACCCACCCTCTGATGTAGGGTCAGAGGAAGCTAGCTAAAAACGAAGTTTAAATAAGATACAGAATTTCATTAACATAATACCCCAAATGTGCTAGTTTCAATAGAAAATCACTTGTCTTATTTAGAAAAAGGGAAATCACAACTTTATTTAAAAAAAAAATAAAAGCCAACATCAAGACAACAAAGAAGTTTATTTGACAAACATTTTAAAGGAGCCATCAATAGTTCAGTAAGCAATTAGGAGCACAATTGGAACAAATGTAAAGAGTCCCAGCAAAGAAACAGAAGATATAAAGAAGAACCAAATGGAAGTTTTACAACTGGAAAGCAAAATAATAAGGAAACACAGTGAGGGATGCCATGCCAAAATGGAGAGAAGAGACGAAAGGCTCAGTAAACTTGAAGACTGAACAAAAGAAATTGCCTAACCTAACAAGAGAGAAAAAACAAAGTGGAGAAAAAACTAAATTAACAGAGCCTCAGAGACCTATGGGACTATAACAAAATATTTAACATTCATGTCTTTGGAGTCCCAGGAGAGAAAAAAAGGCAGGGTGAAGAAGGTTTGTTTTTTTTTTTTTTTTAAGATTTTACTTATTTATTTGACAGAGATCACAAGTAGGCAGAGAGGCAGGCAGAGAGAGAGGAAGGGAAGCAGGCTCCCTGTTGAGCAGAGAGCCCGATGTGGGGCTCAATCCCAGGACCCTGGGATCATAACATGAGCTGAAGGCAGAGGCTTTAACCCACTGAGGCATCCAGGCACCCCAAAGAAGTTCTTAAATAAAAAATGCCCCAGACTTACAAAATTTGGCAAAAGATACAAATCTACAAATTCATGTTGAGCAAGTCCCAGACCAAATCAAAGAAATCCATACCTAGACGCATGTAGTCAAACTTCTTCAAGCTAAAGACAAAAAAGGTTAAAAGCAGAGAGAGGAAAAGGGCATCTTACTTACAGGGGAAAAAGTAATTCAGAAGAAAATAGATTTCTCAAAATACACCCTGGAGAGCAGAAGGAAGTAATACAACATTTTTCAAGTGTTGAAAGAAAAGAACCGTTAGCTGAGAAACTTGTCCATGAAAAGTATCCTGCAGGAGTAAAGAAGAAATCAAGACATTCTCAAATGAAAGAAAACTAAGAATTTGTCACCAGCTAAAGAATGGCTAAAGGACATTCTCTAAACATAAAGGAAATAAAGGAATACTGGAACAAAAGGAAAGGAAGAACACATTAAATAAAAATACAATAAGCACAATAGATTTAAAAGAAAAAAAAAACTGAAGCAAAATGAAACTGAAAAGAGAAAAAGACAATATATAATTATAGAGACCTTAATATCCCTATCTCAACAATTAGTAGAACTACATTGAAAATCACCAAGAATACAAAAGAACTGGAAATCACTATCAACCAAGGGATTCTGTTAGACATTTATAGATCATTCTAACCAACCACAAAATGGACATTCTTTTCAAGTGCTAAAGAACATATACTAAGACCACACATGGGGCCATAAAGAAAAGTTCAACAAATTTAAATCACACAGAGTAGGTTTTTCAACCACAGTGGACTCAAACTAGAAATAAGTAACAAGAGTAATTAATAATCTTCAAACATTTGAAAACAACAGACTTCTAAACAACTCATGAGTCAAAGAGGAGGTCTCAAAGGAAATTTAAAAAAAAAGTTGAACTAAAAGAAAATGAAAACATAACAAATCAAAATTTGTAAGACACAGTTAAAGCATTGCCAAGAGGTAAATTCATAGCACTAAGTTCACACACTAGAAAAGAGGGAAAGTCTCAAATCAATAATCTAAATTCCCATCTTAAGAATCTAAAAAAGTAAGAAAAAAAATGCCAAAAGCAAAAAGAAGCAAGGAAACAAATATAAAAGGAGAAATCTATGAAATTAAAAAACAAAAACTTAGAGGAAAAAAAAAATCAATGAAACAAAGACCTGGTTCTTTGACAGGACCAAAAAAGGGGCACCTAGGTGGCTCAGGTGATTAAGCACTGGACTTCAGATCAGGTCATGATCTCTGGGTCCTGAGATCAAGACTGGGTCAGGCTCCCTGCTCAGCAGGGAGACAGCTTCTCCTTAGACCTCCTCAACCCTCTTCCCCCCACCAATGGAATAAATACGCCTAATTTTTGACAAAAGTGAAAAAGCAATTCAGTGGAGGAAATAGAGCATTTTTAACAAATGGTGGAGAAATTGAAGCAAAACAAAACAAAAAGACCTTCAAATTAACTCAAAGTGGACCACAAAGCTAAATGTAAAATTATAAAACTTTTTGGGAAAAATGCCCCAAATTTTCTGGATCTGAAGCAGCAAAGAATTTCTAGACTTGACACCAAAAGCAAAATCTATAAAAGAAATAGTGGTCAAGACATCATTAAAATTAAAAAACTTTTGCTCTGCCAAACACCCTGATAAGAGATTGAAAAGACAAGCTACAGACTGGGAGAAATCATTAGTGAATCACACATATTTGACAAAAGACTAGAACCTGGAACATATAAAGAACTTTCAAAACTGAGCAGTTAAAAAAAAATCTAAATCAGAAAATGGACAAAAGACGTGAATAAACATATCAAAAATGAAATAGAAATAGCAACTATGCACATGAGAAAGTGTTTATCATTAGCCATCAGGGGAACACAACTTAAAACCACTACATAATATCACCACGTGTCTGTGAGACTGGGGACAATAAAACTACCGCCAGCACCACATGCTGGTGTGACACTGCAGCTACTCTCAGCAGGAAAGTCCAATAGTATAGCTCTGCTGGAAAACGCTTAGGTAGCTTCTTAAAAAACTAAATATGCAAGGGGCGCCTGGGTGGCTCAGTGGGTTAAAGCCTCTGCCTTCAGCCCAGGTCATGATCCCAGGGTCCTGGGATCGAGCCCTGCATTGGGCTCTCTGCTCGGCAAGGAGCCTGCTTCCTCCTCTCTCTCTCTCTGCCTGCCTCTCTGCCTACTTGTAATCTCTATCTGTCAAATAAATAAATAAAATCTAAAAAAAAAAAAAAAACCTAAATATGCAATACTCCATGACCCAGAAATTGTACTCCTGGGCATTTATCCCAGAGGAGAAACAAACAGAAACAAAAAACTTTTGTTCACATCAACCTTGCACATGAAGGTTTGTAAGAGTTTTAACTGTGATAGCCAAAAACTGGAAACCCTGCAGGTTCACTTCAATATGTGAATGTTAAACCACAGACTACTTTTCAGCAATAAAAATAAAACTACTGATACAACAAACCCTAGATGACTCTCCAGAGAATTACACTGAATGAATTTAGCCAATCCCAAAAAGTTACATACTGTTAAGATTCCATTTATATAACATCCTTGAAATGACAAAACTCTGGATGTGGATTAGATTTGTAGCCTCCATGGATTAAGGAGGTGGTAGGTGCAAGAGGGAAATGGATATGACCATAAAAAAGCATGTTAAGGGAAAGATGGAAATGTTCTGTATCTTGACAGTATCACTGTCAACATCCTTGTTGCCATATTATACTAAATTCTATAGCACATCACACAGGGAGAAACTCAAAGAGCTACACAGGATCTGTATTATCTCTGCATGTCATTGCAGGGCTGCACTAACAGTGGCATGGCATACTATAATTACGTCAAAAGAACTGATTTTTTTTTTTAAGCTATTAGGATAAAGAAAAGGAAGTTTCACCTTCAATAACATCTGAAAATTGAGTAATTCTTCACTAACGCAATATAAAATATGTTTAGAATCTTTTACACCCAAACAAAAACACAAAATAGAAAACAAACAAAAAACCTTACACTATTTACTTCTTTGAGTGGTGAATTGTTTCCGGCATTTAATGGGGACACTGAGTTTCCTGGAGAGAGAAAACATAAAAAGCCAAATATTACTTTATTTCTGAAAATGTACAAAACCATAATTAGATATTCAAATAATAAAGATATACTATAATAGTCTTAAACCTACACTACAAATAAGCAACAACTTACTTTTCCTAATGAAAAATAAGGATTTGTTTGAACATTTCTTAATTACTATTCCTCTTGTGAATTTTTCTCCATTCACTGAAGCAGCAATTCTCAGACTTTTTTGAACCTCAGACTCATTTACACACTTAGAAATTGCGAACCTCAGAGAGATTTTGTTTATATGGTCTATGTGTCTCAATACTTACCTATATTAGAAATTAAGGGGTGCATGGCTGACTCAGTAGAGCATGTGACTGATTTAAGGGTCATGAATTCAAGCCCCACATTGAGCATAAAGCTTACTTAAAAAAAAAAAAAAAAAAGTAAGGACACCTGGTGGCTCAGTGGTTAAGCATCCAACTCTTGATTTTTACTTGGGTCATGATCTCAGGGTCCTGAGACTGAGCCCTGTGTAGGGCTCTGTGCTGGGGATGGAGCCTGTTTAAAATTCTCTCTCTCCCTCTCCCTCTGTCCCTCCTCCCCCTAAAAACTGTTAAAAAGAAATTAAAATTAGAAATTTTTAAAGTTTTAAAAATTAAAATTTATTTAAAAATAAATGCACACACACAAAAGATAAATGCACTACGTTGACATGATTTTTGTACGTAAAACAACTACATTTTCAAAAGCAAAAAAAAAAATTGTGAGAAGAGTAGCACTGTTTTACATTTTTGTAATGTTTGGTTTAAATCATGATCGTTGGATTCACATACCTGCTTTTGCATTCAATCCCCTGTGTTGTTTTGGTTGAAGCATATGAAGAAAATCTGGCCTCTCACAGATACATGGTTGCAAAAAGTAGTATTTAACGGCCTTCTCAGGTAATTATGGATGTTTTCCTTTAACATCATGCCAAAACTCAAGTGGTAGTTTGAGGGGTAGTTGCAATGAGGAATCTAAAACTTTTTCATAATGTGACACTGGAGTCCATTGATTAATCCTGCACTTTGAGTGGATTTTTACCCATGAGTGACTATGCAACATGAGGCATTGGTCATTTGGAGAAGAATGAGAAACTCTTGAGTTATACAGATCTTTCAATTGTGGACAGACACCATTACAAAATATTTTAAAATTCATGTGTGTTATTTAGTATCACCAGGCATCTTCCCAGAAAAGTCTAAGTATTGAGAAGCTGTCATGCAGAGTGGCAGATATGGATTTCCTGAAATTCTCATTTTGCTCAAAAGCTTGAATTTTATCATTAGCAACAAAATACTGTCAGGTGTTTTCCTTGAAGTAACAGGCTCACTTTATTCATTATTGAGAAAATGAATGCCAGATATTTAAATCTGAATAACCAGAACTTGTCATTCTTTTCAAGTAAAAATGATGTTCCAAGAAAAAAGTTTCCATACAGCCTATAACTCAGTCACACACATGCTTTTCATACTTCCTATGAAGCAGAAGTTAGGGGTAATTCCCATTTTGTTACACAAAATACTAAAAATACGCGTACACAAGTGTCAAGATTTGTCAAAAACAGCCCTGAGTAAGGCATTTCTGGTTCTGTCTTAACCGCAAGTTCATAGCAATGAAAAAACCCAATTACCACTAGCCCAAGTAGGTAGGAGCTAATGAGGCATTAATGATAATGGCATTAATTAATGCTAATGGCATTAATGGTTTACCTTTGCTTCTGCATCATTGGTGTAAAGTCAGCCCAACAAAAAAGGCAAATGATATTTTAGCATTATCAGGAAAATAGTTTCGACCTATTGGGAAACCCCAGAGGCCCAAGGGCCACGCACCAGAACTACATCACTGTAACATTAAAAGATCACACATGATAAACGTTCACCCAGTGTCCCCACCAACCTCAAAACCAGGTTTTTGGAATTAGGACTAAAGGAACAACTTTTTAAAAATCTAATGAAACAATATAATGTCTATGTGTATCTTTGTGACAGATTGTGTATCTCAAATGCAAATTAGCAATTTACATAGTATTTTTTAAATATGGCCAATCTTTTAAAAAGGCAGAGTATGTCCTTTCTACATTCCTTGTACGGTTCTCCCATCGTGGGGGGAGGCTCCTTTGTAGACATGCTCTCCTCCTAAATTTTTTTTGTGATGAATCTAGTCAAAGGAAGTTATTTGGCACCTGGCTTTTCCTTCTAAATCTCTAAATGCAAATACTGTAAAGTAGCTATTTAGTTGTTTTGTTAATAGCACATGGGTGTGTGATCACATACCTTTGATAAGCCAAAGAAACCATCAGAATTAAGAAGTAATAAGCCTGTAGTTTTCACTTACCTGTTGACAACGTCTTCCTGTCTCCTTTGGATCCAACAACCTCTCCATTGATGCTGTTAGGGTTTGAAGATACTAAATTGTCTTCCTGACTAGCCAAATACTGTTTGGTTTGCTCACAAAGCAAAAAACTGTTTTTTTTATTTCCATTCTCTGGGCTTTTCAACCGGAAATTAGGGTGGTTAGCATGTGCTCCAGGACTTCTTAAAGTATCATGTGGTGGAAGCTTGTTTTCATTTTTCTCAAAATTAAATGGCTCTATCATCTTACAAGTAGATGCCTCCAAATTATTTCTTGACATCATAGTATGTGGCAATTTAACATTCACAGAAGCCTATGGGAAGAAGTGCATTTAAAAGGCAATTTTTAATGACAAAAGTAGAAGCATTGCAGGCCCTTTTTATGTAACAAGTAACGCTCATGAATAATTCCAAAGCAGAGGTAACCGTGGTATCAGAGCCTGGCCTAAAAGCAAAAGGAACAGATTCTCTATCTGGGTAAGTACAAACTCCCAAGTTTCACACAATTCAACCACAGACAAAAGGCTAACTCAAGAGACATCAAAAGAGTCATCTCAGAGTTCGACACCCATTTTTTACTTTAAAAAGCTTCTGAAACAACAGGAATAAAAAAGGACTTGCATGTTTTAAGAGAAATATTTCCAAGCCAGAGCATGCAACTTAACGGTCAGATACAATGAGGGTATTGTCTTCATCAGGTCATCACCTACCTTTCTAGCCTCTCAGAATCCCTCTATCTGCTCCTACTTGAGACACTGAGATCTTGAATATGCTGAGCCCAGCTCTCAGTGCCTCTACCTTCCTCACTGGGCTGGCAAAGTCTTTCCTTCCTAGGCATCCTTCACGGTTTGCCTCAGCTGACCTCTATTTGGTCTGTTTTTCCCCAGTCCTCTGCTTTGATCATCTCCAGCTTAGCTTCCATAAACTGTAATTTATATCTACTCCTTTGAAGGACTTAACTGCATGCACCTTTCTCTGAAAATAAGGTACATGTATCGTTACAAAGTGCCTCTGAGAAACCTCTATCCATACTTGATGCTAGCTTGTTGTTTTCCTGTTACTCTTAAAGAATACTAAGTGTCCTGCCTAAGGGAAGTAATAAAAGTGGACAAACAACTTTTCTTTCTGAGGTTGTGACCTACAGCTTTGTACACAGACCTCAGGTAAAACTGCCTACTGTCCCAAAACTGTTCTGGGGGGGGGAGGAGGGGAAGCCACAGAAAGCTAAACTGGCATGAGTAGTATCTAAAGATTAACACTGTTTTAAAGGGAAAATAAAAATATAGCAGAAACATCCTCCCTCCTGGTGGCCTAAAACTTCCATATCATTTTTTGCTTTAAATTAGGCCTAGCCTAATCTGTGACAGCACAGAAAAGACAATTAAAAAAAAAAAAACAACAACAACATATGCACACTCAAATCGTGGGGGCTGGGGGGGGGGGACTCTCAGTGGGCCAGATCCTGAAAAGATCCCTAACTGAAGGCTGCAGATGGGCAGTTATGGCGGGAGATCCTGCAGCCATCAGGGAAAGCGCACGTGCAGCAGTAAACACATCCTCCCACGGGTCAGACTGGGTGGGAGTGAGACTGTTGGGCTCAGTAAGAGACAAATTCTGTGAAGTTACAAAGGAACATAATTTTCAGGGGAAACTGGGTGGGGCTAGGAATACTGAGTAACAGACAATTTACAAGAAATATAAAGAATGCACATTAAAATACGAGGGTAACTACAAGAACAAAAACAAGGCATAATTTTAAAATTACAGAAGAAAAATCTCAGTCTAACAAAAAAAAAAGATTCAAGCATGGTCAATGGAAAACATCAAATAAGATGCCAGAACCAAACCCAAGCAATCCAATTATCAATGATTTAGTCTCAATTAAGAGAGAAAAAAAGGGAGAAAAACATCCTGCTAGATGTTATGCACAACAGGCACACATAAAATTTATGGCAAGTTTGGAAATAATAGAACTAAAACGTGCTATGCAAATAACAAAAAAAGATGAAATATGAATATTGATAGCTGATAAAACAGAATTCAATTGGGACAAAGATTTTTTACATGTATGAGAGAAACACCCAAGGAGAGAGCGCACCCAAGAATCAGTGCATCACAATGTCCTCAGATCTATAAAACAAAAACTGATTGAAGGAGGAGAAATTCAGGCCACAGTAAGTATATACCTGCCTTACACACTTGTCAACAGACAGAAAACAACTGCTATTTTAATACCATGATAAACTTGATCTAGTAAGTACCAATACAATCAAGAGCATTCATTTTTCCAACACTGGGCATATATCGAACTAGAAAAGTCACCTCAACTAATTCCAAAAACACTAATGCCCTGCAAAAACATGTTCACTTACCACAGTATACAAATCTCCACCTCAAGTTTTGTTTCCCAGAGAATCAGTCTACAACAACCACATGAGCGGGTGAAGGGTTTTGTTTTTGTTTTTTAACGTGGTAAAATATCACAAAGGAAATAGCAAACATGACTATATAAAACAATTACAAAAAATAGCAAGCAGCCAGAAAATGAAGATTAACCCCCAGTTGGAAAACTCTATATCAAAATTTTTAAAAAATGGGATAAACAGTAAAAACATTCAGATACAGTAGTGATGTGACTAACCCAAAGGCCGTCTTCTACCTCTGATTTTGCTAGCTTGAGTTAGAGATAACACTGGCTATAATCATTCTCCTGAGCAGAATTTCTCCTAGCAGAATTTCTCAGAAAGCTCTGTCCTTTCCTGATGAACAGGAACAGATTTGGCTGCAGGATCTTTCACCCATTTCTTCCTTTAATGCAATCAGGAAGCAATAAGCAAAAAGGAAGAAAGCATACCCTAAGGATGGTAGAGTGGAAAAGGCAAAGCACCTGATGTCTCTGTCTGTATCCCTGAGTCGCTATAGCAGCCCTGACCAGCTGATGCAGATTCACTGTGGCATCAAATTCTGTTATCTGCAGCCCAACAGATACAGATACCAATAAAATGTGAGCAAAAGGCATGAACAGAATGCACAGAGGATGAAGATTAGTTGATAAACATAAGGGGGAAAACATTCAACCCCATTTGTAATTACAAAAATCAAATTAAATAATTATGTATTATTTTCTGCCCAGCATGGGTGTGATTAAAAAGGACACTCCCACTGGGACCCTGGGTGGCAAAGTTGCTTAAGTGACAAACTCCTGATTGCAGCTCAGGTCATGATCCCAGTGTTCTGGAATCCAGCACCGTGGGGTGGCTCCCTACTCAGCAGGGAGCCTGCATCTCTCTCTCCCTCTGCCCCTCCCCCCTGCTCATGCCCTGTCTACCTCTCTCAAATAAATAAAATCTTTTTAAAAAGTAAAGATAAAATCTTTGGAAAATAAAACAAAGTTCCTTTGCATGGAATATAAATTAGTATGTTTTTATGGAGAGACAATTTGGATATACATACATATACACACCTACATGTATGTAGGTCTATAAAATATATATTCTTAAGATATGTATGTATTCTTTTTATTTTTATTAAATACTTATTTATATTAGAGAGAGAGAGACGTGCATGAGCAGAAAGGGCAGAGCGAAAGAGAATCTCAAGTAGACTCCATGCTGAGCAGGGAGTTTGACAAGGGGCTTGATCTCATGACCTGAGCTGTAACCAAGAGTGGGACACTTAACCGACTATGCCACCCAGGCACCCCAAGTATACAGGTATTCTTAAAAATATTCTAGCCATTTACCTGGTAAATCTACACCTAGAAATCATCCCATTAAAATAACCCTAAACATTGGGGTGCCTGGGTGGCACAAGTCGGTTAAGTACCCAGCTCTTAATTTCAGTGTTGTGAGATCAAGCCATGTGTCAGCTCTATGCTTGGCATGAAGTCTGCTTAAGATTCTCTCTCTGTCACTCTGTCCCTCTGCCTCTCCACCCACTCCTCCTCTCTCTTTCAAAATAAGTAAATAAATTAATAATAATAATAATGATCCTGAACATCAAAAAATCCTATTTAAAATAATGAAAAAAATTGAGAAAGAAGTTAACTCTACTAGATAGATTAACACCACCATTTAGAACCTTAGCTTTCGGGGCGCCTGGGTGGCTCAGTGGATTAATAAGCCTCTGCCTCCAGCTCCGGTCATGATCTCAGGGTCCTGGGATCGAGCCCCGCACCGGGCTCTCTGCTCAACGGGGAGCCTGCTTCCTCCTCTCTCCCTGCCTGCCTCTCTGACTACTTGTAATCTCTGTCTATCAAATAAATAAATAAAATCTTAAAAAAAAAATAGAATCTTAGCTTTCAAAAACATTGTAAAATGTCTAAGAACAGCAAATGAAAAATCAGAAACATTGTATAATAACTACAAAAAATAAATAACCTCTCCATATAAGCAAGGTCAATGAAATATATTAAATTTTAAATGGGTGTTATGGGGTAAGTAGATTGACAAAAGTAATCTTTTTTATAGTCGATTTCTTTTCAAAAAAAAATTTTTTTTAAAGATTTCATTTATTCAACAAAGAAAGAGAGAGTGCGTGCTCAAGAGTGTGCAAGCTTTGGGGTGCCTGGGTGGCTCAGTGGGTTAAGCCTGCCTTCAGCGCAGGTCATGATCTCAGGATCCTGGGATTGAGCCCCACATCAGGCTCTCTGCTCTGTGGGGAGCCTGCTTCTTCCTCTCTCTCTGCCTGCCTCTCTGATCTCGATCTGTCAAATAAATAAATAGAATCTTAAAAAAAAAAAAAAAAAGAAAAGAGTGTGCAAGCACAAGCAGGGGGAAGGAGAGAGGGAGAGGGAGAAGCCGACTCCCTATTGAGCAGGGAGCCTGATTCTGGACTCCATCCCAGGACCCTGGGATCATGACCTATGCCGAAGTCAGATGTTTAACTAACTGAACCACCCAGGTGTCCCTCAAATTATGTTTAAACATGAATTACTTTTACAGAAAAAAAGCATTTTAAAGATTAAAATATTAATATTACATTTAAATTAAGCCTATTTTTTTCCTCAAGTGTAGTTAATTCTAAACCAAGGATCAAGTAATATTTAAACCACAAAACTAGGATATAATCATCTTCTCAAGATACCAGTGGGGCCCTCAATACACAACAGGTAACTCCTGAAATAGCCTTTCCTTTGTCCTTATTTGATAAGGCTGACAGTCAATCCATAATCAGCTCCTTTATATCCTGTAGCACAGTTAGCTATAGACAGTTGTCTGTGTATTCTAGATTATCATAAGTAACTTGAGTGCAGGAACCAGGTCTGTTAAAAACATTAACAAAAAAAATACCCGGATTTCTCATAGCACCTACCATGTTTTGTACAATGAGGCACTGAACAGATATTTGTATGACAAAAATATTTAAAACGCACTGTTGCACTGTTTTCATGACAACCTGGAGAACGAAGATGAAATGCACTGTTTGAAATTACATGTGGCAGTCTTGAGTGGAGAATCACATCACGTTAGGAGGTTTTCTGAAACTTAATAGCAAAACTTCAAGTCTTACATCGACTCTTCCAAAGTCCAAAAATTAGTAAATAAATTTGACTTCAGAAAAAAGAAAAAAACAACAGAATCAGTCTTAGAAGTTTAAGCAGCAAATAAAAAGAGTTTAAGCTTAAAAGGAGCTCCACCTAGAGCGGGATATGTAGGTTAGAAAGACCTCGCTTGCCTCACCCTATTCAGGAATTTTCATTACAACGCCCAGGGCAAATAGACAGGTAGACCTTCTCCATAACTAGAAGCTTCTAACTTCCTTTAATTTTGGACAGCCAACTGTACTGCATTCTCCTTTATAAAAGGGTTCACTTTCCAACTGACTGATTCCTGTTGCTGTCCTGTTTCCATAACCTTCCAAATATCTGAGATGTCTACCATATCCATTTTCCTCCAGGTCCTTCACCAGCTGTTCTAACACCTTCCAGTGTCCTCACAAGTCTGGACTTTCTCTAGTTCATCAGAAACCCTCACACAGACATCCCTCTCCTAACTGAGCACAGGACTGCAGATGTGAGCCAACAGCCAGTCAGCAGAACCATCATTCCACCCCTTACTATAAACACGATCACACACTAGCTTTTGGAGTAGCAGCCAGGACTACTCTGAGTACGCCTAAAACTTGGGAGTTACCTACCATCTTTTGGAATTTAATTTTTTAAAAATGTGTTTATTATCCTATAAAAATTGCCTTTTTTAATTGCCTTTTTTCTTTTGATTTATAGTCCTGTGAATTCTAACACACACATTTCAACGTTAAACGCCTGTAAGAAATTGCAATTACCCCTACTCGGCTTCATCCTGTGTGAAGCACTGGACATATGTGAATGTGGAGTGGGCAGACACTATTCCATAATGCTGTGCTTCCCAACCTTGGGCTACTGACTTTGGGTACCGGTACAGGTGTATTACAGACATCGCTGCAATGGTCATGATACCTCATGGGCTAATCTTACCCAGTTTTAAAACAAGCAGTTTCCCCTATATACAATCTACTATTTTTTACATGCTACTGATGATGAATAAATATGTATTTATAGGGGCACCTGGGTGGCTCAGTGGGTTAAGCCTCTGCCTTCAGCTCAGGTCATGGTCTCAGGGTCCTGGGATCAAGCCCCGCATCGGGCTCTCTGCTCAGCGGGGGAGCCTGCTTCCCTCTCTCTCTCCGTCTACCTCTCTGCCTGCTTGTGATCTCTCTCTCTGTGTCAAATAAATAAAATCTTTTAAAAAATGTATTTATAATCATCCCTAAATTCACAGTAATTAGTATATATTTCCTTAACACAAGAGGTTAATTAGGAGGGTCCCCAAATTTCTTCATGTTAAAGTGATCACTGATGTAATAAAAAACAAGCGGAATGGAAGTAACTGCTACACTTGTACCGGCAAAAAGAAGTCCTCGGCTTTGTATTGTCCTTTTGTCCTGTGCTTCACGATTTGACACCAATAAAACGTGAAGCTCCCTAAGGAGCAAACCCTTCCTTACACTCCCTTGGAATCCTGTTCCCACTCCTCCCTCTGGCCAAGAGCATCCACGATATACCTGCAACCAGTGACTGGAAGCCTTCTCCTTCCTTCCCAGAAGAATACAAGCTAGAGTAAAATTAATTCTTACCACAGCGTGTTAATTCCTTTAATACCAAAAGTACTTGCAGCAGATATGCAACTGTAATTTTCTTTTTCTTCTCTTAACGTTTGCTTTTGTTTTCCTGGTAACCACACACATTCAGAGAGAATGGCTACTCAAAGGCAACATTTAGTTTTGTTTTTTTTTTAATTTTATTTTATTTACATTAACATATAGTATATTACTAGTTTCAGAGATAGAGTTCAGTGATTCATCAGTTGCATATAACACCCAGTCTCATTATACCACGTGCCCTCCTTAATGCCCATCACCCAGTTACCCTATCCTCCTAACCCCCTCCCCTCTAGGAACCCTCGGTTTGTTTCCTATGGTTAAGTCTCTCACGGTTTGTCTCCCTCTCTGATATGTATTTATTTTTCCCTCCCTTTCCTTATGATCCTGTTTTGTTTCTTAAATTCCACACGAGGGAAATCATATAACTGTCTTTCTCTGCTTGACTTATTTTGCTTAGCATAATACTCTCAGTTCCATCCACATCACGGGAAGATTTTTTTTGACGGCTGAGTAGTAGTCCCTTGTATACATATACATCTTCTTTATCCATTCATCTGTCAATGGGTATCTGGACTCTTTCCATAGTTTGGCTATTGTGGACATTGCTGCTACCCAAAGAGGTAAAGGATTTGTTCTCTGAAAACTATAGAACACTCAGGATAGAAACTGAGGAAGAAACAAAGAAATGGAAAAACGTTCCATGTTTATGGATTGGAAGAACAAGTTTTGTTAAATTTCTATGCTACCCAGAGCAATCTATACATTGATTCACTGCAATTCCTATCAAAATACTATCATCATTTTTTAGAGCTGGAACAAATAATCTTAAAATTTGTCTGAAACCAGAAAAGACCCCGAAGAGCCAAAGGAATGTTGAAAAAGAAAACAAAGCTGAAGGCATCACAGTCTCAAACTTCAAGGTCTATTACAAAGCTTGAGCCACTAAGACAGTATGGTACTGGCACAAAAACAGACACATCGATCAATGGAACCGAAGAGAAAACCCAGAAATGGACCCTCAACTATATGATCAACTAATCTTTGACAAAGCAGGAAAGAATATTCAATGGAAAAGTCTTTTCAACAAATGGTGTTGGGAAAATTGGACAGCCACATGCAGAATGAAACTGGACCATTTTCTCAGACCATACACAAAAATAAACTCAAAATGGATGAAAGACCTAATGTGAGACAGGAATCCATCAAAACCCTAGGGGAGAACACAGGCCGCAACCTCTTTGAATTCGGCAGCAGCAACTTCTTATGTGACATGTCTCCAAAGGCAAGGGAAACAAAAGCAAAAATGAACTATTTGGACATCATCAAGATAAAAGCTTCTGCACAGCAAAGCAAACAGTTGACGAAAGCAAAAGACAGCTGACATGGGACGCCTGGGTGGCTCAGTTGGTTAAGCGACTGCCTTCGGCTCAGGTCATGATCCCAGCGTCCTGGGATCGAGTCCCACATCGGGCTCCTTGCTTGGTGGGGAGCCTGCTTCTCCCTCTGCCTCTGCCTACCACTCTGCCTGTGCTCGCTCGCGCTCTCTCTCTCTCTAACAAATGAATAAATTAAAAAAAAAAAAAGACAGCTGACACAATGGGAGAGATATTTGCAAATGCTGTATCAGCTAAAGGGCTAGGATCTAAAATCTATAAAGAACTGATCAAACACCCAAGGAAACATTCAGTTTTAAAGCTATGGAACTCAATGGTTTCAGCTGAACATGAGTTTTAAAGTGGGTCAGACCCAAATCTGAGCAGAGTCTCATCTTCCTCATTTAGCTATGCTATCTCAAGCAAAATCACTTCATCTTTCTTGGATTCAGCTTCTGTAAAATGTGGCCAATTTTAGTAACTTCCTCAAAACTCTTACCTGCCATGATTAAATTCAAGAACGTATGTAAACTACTTAGCACAGTGACTAGTGCTTACTAGGTTCTTTGGAAGCAGCTATTATTTTAAACTTCACTTTCATACCACAAAGAATTTCTTCCATTCATGTGTAACTACTTTGTACACTGAAAGAACCTGAGGATTAAAGTATTCTTATTTCCTTAATAGTCCGGGTAAGTAAGGGAGACCAGAGCTGGTTAAGTAACTTGCAAAACCCCCCAGGGCGAGCACCCTTACACAGCTGAGCTGAAAATCCAGGTCCGATTCCTAGACCATGCCACTTCCCATTCAATACCCTGAGGGTTCAACAAGGGAACTAGAAGCAACTTCTCCTACTCCAGAGGCCAAAAGGGCCAACATATTTGTAGCAGGGACCAAATGCCAAGAAATGCGACTGGCACACAGCAGACAAGCTACAGACGCATACAAAATGAACCAGCGCTGGTTTACCCGTACCTAGCCAAAGCCTTGGTGCATCTACCTTTCCTGCAGAAGGTAGGACGTAGGGGAAAGGTCTATTAAGTGTCAGTGTTGCACTGCAGCTTTGAGTTAAACAAAAGCACTGACTGAATCACCAAACTAGATTCTTCCAGAGACAAAAGCAAACAGCTCCTCTATTGGGATGCCAGCGGACGTTCACATTTTGGAGAATCACGTCTGGAAATACTATTTTCCAAACCTACTACGGGCCCCCCCCTCTACCCAGGGGGTCAATTCTCGCTTTTCTTGCCCCTCCCCCACCACAACCTTCAACCCTAGACCTGCGCTTCCCAGCCAAGGCTCCAAGGGCTCCTCCACCCTTCCATCCTCTCTGCTTCCAGGCCCCTGGTGCCCGCTCAACGCCCGAACTCAACGCCCGACCTCAACGTCCAGGGCCCAACGTCCGATCCCCAACGACCGATGCCCCGCTGCCCCCACGCAGTCCCTTTGGCGGCCCACCCCACCCCCACGCGCCTGGGAACCCTGACCTGGTAAGAGGCGAAAGGGCCTCTGACCCCGACCCGTCTCTGAAGGCTGGCCGTGGTGGCGTCTGCCTATGCCTGGCAGCCTCGCCTCCCAGATGCGCTCCCTCAGCTCTCCTCACCTCCAATGGCCAGCCCTGCGCCAGCCCTGCGCCTGCGCATCCACGTACGCCCTGCGACGCCCACGCACGCCCTCAGTGCGCGGAGAAGCCAGGCTGTGCCGGGGGGGGGGGGGGGGGGGGGGGGGGGGGGCGGGGGTGGAGGGCGTCGTTGTGCCCCAGGGTTCCGTGCTCACAAACTTCCTCCTCCAAGACAATACAGCGATTCCAGCAGCTTCTAGAAATGTGGCCCTGGGAACTCAGTGCAGTTGGAGCGCAAAGTCGCAGACCGTCTCTCTGTAAGGGTCACTTGGGTCTCATTAACCACTTAAAGTCTTCCAAGGTTCTTCAAATTAATCTGCTACCTCTGCCTGGAAAGTCAACACAGGTGATCACTTTTTCCCTGACCAAGCGCACCTGCTTATATGTTGGTGCCTCTCATATAATTGTAAAACTTTCTTTGGAAGGGACTAGGGACCGTTCAAGCAAATTCAGTAGAAAAATGGTACCCCCATGTATTTATCACCTAGTTTTAACATTGTCAATTCACGCCCAGTCTTGTCTGCATTCATTATCCACCCCACCCCCATTCCTCCCATTGTTTGGAAGCAAATTCTGATTTGTATGTTTTTTTCTTTGTAATAGGTTTTTTTTTTTAGAACGGTTTTAGATTCACAGAATAAGTGAGAAGATAGAACAGAGTTTCCCACATTAACCACACCCAGGTTCCCCTATTACTCATATTGCAATAGTAGGTTACATTAACTACAATTAAGCAACTAGCATTGATACATTATTACCAATGCCCAGAGTTTATTTAGATTTCCATAGCTTTTACCTATTATCCTTTCTTTGAGCCAGAATTCCATTCAGGATACCACATTATTACATTTAGTTGTTATGTCTCCTTAGGCTTTTCTTGGCTATGGCAGTTTTTCAGACTTTCCCTGTTTTGATGATCTTGATAGCTTCCAGGAGTACTGGTCAGGCATTTTGAAAGATGTTCCACTGTTGGAGTTTGATGTTTTTCTCATGATAAGACTAGAATTAAGAATTTTTGGAAGGAAGGCTAAAGAGGTAGAGTGCCATTTGTATAGCACCATATCAAGTGTACTTCCTGTGAACATGATTCATGACCGTTGACATTTTCCACCCGTAGGGAGCAAGATGGTGTCACTCATGTCAAGGGGTGATACGGTCAGAAAAGCAGCCGCGGATATTGCAGGTAAGACCAGATATCACCAAAACCAGTATAGACTGGGAGTACTAAAGTACTAATAACCCATAAGGCCTGGAAGACCTAGGAGCTGTTAATCACTAAAGCCAGAAGAGGCCTGCAAAGGTGCAAGGCTAATGAAACTCCTGTGAAAAGGGAGGATTTCTTCAGCAAACTGCCAGAGTCTCTAGACATTGACCCTTTCTCATCTGACCCCATTCAAAGACAACTGCTGTGGAAGGCTGTGCCTGATTGATCTCTGAACATAATAGAGATCCTCCACTTATGAACATATTAAGCTGTAAGTGCCTAGAGCTGGCGTAGACCTGACGAAGGCCTCATCTTAACCACGCTCACAGACTAACTTGTTTTTTTTTTTTTTTAAGATTTTTATTTATTTATTTGAGAGAGAGAGCGCGAGCGAGCATGAGAGGGGAGAGGTCAGAGGGAGAAGCAGACTCCCTGTCGAGCAGGGAGCCTGATGTGGGACTCGATCCCGGGACTCCAGGATCATAACCTAAGCCGAAAGCTGTTGTTGAACCAACTGAGCCACCCAGGCGCCCTAACTTGGTTTGATTCATTAAGTTCTTACCCTTAGTGTGGCTTGTTTGTTGCATAACTTTGTATTGTACTTTGTATGATGTGTATGAAGCCAAGTTAAATGCAGAGTGAAATGTCATTTAGTATCCTGAACCTGCTTTCAATTGTATTAACCTTACTTTATGATTGAATAAAGCTGACATTGCAGAAAGACACACCTCTTATACACACCTTGATAACATGCTTAATACACCACCACCTGACTAGTGTTCTTCAGATTTCTAAAGTTACTCTGGTTTTCCCTCCCTTTGCATATCATACACTTTGGAAGAAAGTCATTATACACGGTCTATACCTAAGAAAGGGAGGTTAAGGGCCAGATGACGAAATTATTTCAAATTTGTTTGCATGGGAGATTTGTCTCTTCTCCACTTATTAATATATTTGATCATATATACTGTATGATCATATATACTTAGTATAAACTTGGGTTTACTTTATTATTATTATTTTTTTAAAGATTTTTTATGTATTTATTTGTCAGAGAGAGAGAGATAGAATCGGAGAACACAAGCAGGCAGAGCGGCAGCAGAGGCAGAGAGAGAAGCAGGCTCCCCGCTGAGCAAGGAGCCCGATGTGGGACTCGATCCCAGGACCCTGGGACCATGACCTGAGGCGAAGGCAGCGGCCTAACCAACTGAGCCACCCAGGCGTCCCTTGGGTTTACTTTATACTTTGGATTATAATCCAACACTACCTTAGTTCCATGCTCAAATATTTCCAACTTTGGCCATTGGGAGCTCTTTGAGTTGGCTCTTGCTACCCTTTGACATATTCCCATCAGTGTGGGTTATTTTTATTTTTATTTATTTGGGGATTTTTGGATCCCATTTACTTTCTGGGACATTGTATCTTGTTATCTGTACATGTTTATATATCTTTAAAAGATAATAACTTTTGAAAGCAGCACCAAAACTTAACAATTAACAATTTAACAATTTCTTAATATCATGAAACTAGTATTTAAAATATCCAGAGAGTCTCAAATGATTTTTAATAATTGGTATGTTCAAATCAGGCTCCAAGCAAGATCTTATATTGTATTCAGTAGATGTATTTTAAAAAGAGATTTCCTTTTTGGGGCGCCTGGGTAGCTCAGTGGGTTAAAGGCTCTGCCTTCAGCTGGGGTCATGATCCCAGAGTCCTGGGATCAAACCCCGCATGGGGCTCTGTGCTCAGCAGGGAGTCTGCCTCCCCCTCTGCCTCTGCCTCCCCCTCTGTCTCTGCCTGCCTCTCTGCCTACTTGTGATCTCTGTCTGTCAAATAAATAAATAAAATCTTTTTTAAAAAAAGAAAAAAAGAGATTTCTTTTTTATCCTTTTCTTGCAATTTATATATTGAAGTAATGGCAGGTTTTCCTTAAGTTCAATTTTGAGCATATCCCCTCTGGCAAGAATCCTTCACAGGTGGTATTGTGTTCCTCTAAAGCATCACATAAGAAGGCACTTAATAATCTAGTTGTTTCCCTTTGGAGGATATTAAAATTGATCTAACAGTTTCAAGTGTTGTCAGCCCCATCCATCCACTGGCTTTTTGTGTAATGATTCTAGACTTGGTGATGATTGTTACCTAGATCCCTTATTTAATTAGGGTTTGCAAAATGCTGATATCTATTTTCTGCATTTATTTATTATCTTTAAAGAACTTTCCCACATTGACTATGTGATTGAGAGTCAGTTACAGGAAAGTTAGGGTGCTTGACTCTTGTGTCAGTTTTCAGACTGTGATGATTCTTTGGCATCTTTGAAGGTGACCAGTGATGTTTTAAAAAATCAGCACACATTAATTTTTGAAATAGCAGAGGAGTCGCAACTGTTATTATTTTTTAATGCTAAATTGTCCTTTGACCAGTGGGCACACTTTGGAATTGGCTCCTGAGTCTTTGACACAACTCCTACGATTTTTTTTCTTTGCTTTCTGATACATGTATCTTAGACTTTCTTGTGCCTTTCCTGCTCCAGACTTAGAATCAGTCCTTGATTTCCAAGGGGAGCCCAAGTGATGTTTTGTGGGAAATTATATTTAGAAATGTTGGAGAATAGGAGTATGTATTTTGCTGATTGTTAATCCAGGCCTTTTCAGCGGACAGACTTTTAATTAAAAAAAAAAAATACCATGAGCTCATACTGATATTTCTAAGTTCAAATTTAGGATTGCAGAATTTTTACTTAATACCTTTTTGTATTTGTATTTCCTTTCTCCAACAATGAAAATCTTCGTATCCAGAAATATGATTACTTATATGCTTTGAAACTAGTATATAGTTCAGAAATAACACTATGAAGGTTATTACTAACCGTCTCCCTAGGAAAAATATTTCTCACTAGGAACGTTTGGTCGATTGTTTTAAAGTCCATTTATTTCTTCGCTATCAAAACCACTTTAACTGCGAAGTGTGTTTCACTGCAGTATTTTCATTTACGGAGGGAGGTGCCATTTCCTGTTGAAAAGGAAAGAGGAACAAAGTGACACAATGTTGAGTTTTTTTAGTGATTTGTCCCCCTAGCAGTTAGTATCAAAGAAGCTTTAACAGAACAGGAACAAGCTTTGCTGTGCAAACTCTCACGCTGACAACTTGTCAGAATTAAGTACTTTCACTCATGAGTTGTGAGTAGAAGTCCTAAACCAAAGAACATCAACGGACGGCGTAGATTTGCAAACTGTTCCCCTTATTTATCTGGATCCGATTAGGCAACTGTATTCAACACACTTTCTCCTCTAATACACTTCTTGTTGCTAATTATTGAGCAGCTCCTGCATGTCAACCCGCACAGTGCGGTCTGGGACAACCAGCCGGGAGAGGACACTTCCCGCGCTCAAGGCGCTCACAGGCTGGTGCCAGGGACGAACGCACGAACAGTTTATTATTAAACAATGGCAGTGGGTGCCAGGCTGAAGATACGAACGCGGCGTTATGGAAACCCCCAGAATCTCTCCCAGGGACGAATTGTCAGACGGACAGGTAGGCTCCTCCTGCTAATTCCGTCTACGTCAGGTGCAAGGTTTGCGCGTCAGAGCTGGGAAGTCACAATTTGAAATTCTTTTATTGCTTTATGCCCCTGACTAATATGAGAAGGGTCAAAGGGTAAGGTGGGCTTATATCCAATGAGAGCGTCCTACAGAAAGAACACACTTGGGGTGGGAATGGCGTGAGAGACTGGACAGGACTAGCAGGATGGCTGGCTAGCCGAGTCAGTCCGGGCGTGGGTGCCCAGCGAGTCTGAGCGCCCGCCTGGGCGCTGTGGGGGCAGGAGGTGGTGCGGCCGTGGCCCCGCCCGCTGCAGGCAGGTTACACCCGCCCCGACGTGCGTCGCGTCACACGGCCTGCCTCTCGCTGACTGGCTCCTCCAGGGAGCCCCGCCCCTTCAGCTGTAGTGGGGCCGGCTACGGCGTCGCCGCCATCTTTGTTGATGTGTCAGCTCCGCGGGGGATTGGGGAAGCCAAGGAGGAGGGAGCGCGGTGTCGGCCCTGTCCCTGGTCGCTGTTTCCACACCCGCCCCCCCACCCCCGACCTGGTCTGCCGGACCCAGCTATGGAGAAATTAGGCCCTGAGCCTGAGCTTCAGCGGCCTCGTTAGGGGTGCGGCCTGAGGCTTGGAGAAGTGGGGTGAGTGCTCGACGGGCGCCCGGAGCCGACTGCAGTCGCTGTGGCGGCGCTGAGGGACTGCCCACCTCCCCCGCGGTGCTGCGGGTCCCGGGTCGGCTCTCCGTCTGGCTTTTCTCGAGGGCAGTGGAGGCTGGCGAGCGCGGGGGAACGGAGTTAGGAACCCCTCTCTCTCCCTGCCTTGTTCCCTGGGTCCCGGGCCGGCTGGAGAGGCGGCGGCCGAGAGGTCGGCGGGGGTCGGGGGCCGCGCCTCGGGAGCGGTGCTTGGAGAGCTGCCTAATTTGGGCCGATTGCCTGGTCCCCCAGCGCGAGCTGCGGTTAAACCCCACCTGCTCGGCTGTTTCTCAGACTCAATCGCCTATTTCTGTTTCCGTTTTCAAGTTGACTGTGTGTGTGTTTTATGTTTACTGTTGTGCTGACTTTCTGCCGTCTTACAAACTCTTCCGTTACTGTGATTTTAAGTAACTTGAAGGCGTTTGTTTGGGATTTTGGTTATGAGAGATACGGTTACTGGTTTTTATGTTGCTTTTCTCCCAAGGACATCAGGCATTTGATAAACCTTGGCTGGCAAGGATATTTCAAATTTGTGTCTATCAGACTTGTAACATGGGAAAGCCTCTTGTGCATGTCCTCCAGCAGCAAGCCTGGGGATAGCGCAGGTGTAATTGATGCTTAGCTGTTAGCAGTTTAACAACTGTAGCTAATATTCCCATCTTGGTTTTGTTTAAAGAGGCCTGGATTTGGAGTCGGAGCGTCTGGGTTAGAATCTGTTTCACTTGATAGTTTTGTTACCTGTGGGGTTTAGTATAGTAAAAATAATGATGTGCAGGCATTTGGCAGTTTTCTCCGTGTGTGTTTGTGATGTTCTTTGATGCCTGGTGGTTTTACTTCTTCCTAAATGATAGGCTGGAAGTTTTTTTTTTTAGGAAAAGTGTGCAGTAAATCAGTGGAACAGTATTTCAAAAGGTGTTCCGGTAGTCTTTAAAAAAAAAAAAAATTGCTCAGATATGCTAATTGTGGGTGTAGCCTTCCTAACTACAAACTACACCTTCATATTTGCAGAGTTAATTTTGTGTGGAAGATAAAGGTTCAAGAGGCATTGATGGTGAAACTGAACTGTCTCCTTGTGAATAAAGTCTCTTCTCTGTACAGCTTCTTTTCAACTTTTATTCATCATTACAAAAATAGAGGAAAAGTGATGATTGGTCTCCTTCCTTTTTTCCTTCTTGGTCTTTTCATTTGATTTAAAATTCAGTAAAGGTGTTGAGTAAGTCACAAATCTTAAAAAGAATTAAAACTTTGCATTGTCGTAGGTAAACATATATAAATAATCTACTTGGAAATGCCTGGCTTGTGTTTATGTTTGTGTTTTTCCCTGGAAATGCATGGATTGTGTTTACGTTGATGTTATTGTTTTGAATTCTTGTCAAATTCAGAATGCCAGCATATAAACCTAGAGATTTCTTTAAACAGTGAAGGTTTCAGAGAGTGTCATTGGTATTTCAGAGTCTGGTTGCTAACATGAAAGGAGTGATATAACACAGTAACTACTCTGACCTTTTAGTTCCTTCACCGGTAAATGCAAGAGTTGTCCTTTAGGGCTGTTCAATGACAGCATAGCTGATGTCAGTTGCTTAGTATATTCAGTTTAAAAACGCCTA
Source organism: Martes martes (assembly GCF_963455335.1). Taxonomy (NCBI): domain Eukaryota; kingdom Metazoa; phylum Chordata; class Mammalia; order Carnivora; family Mustelidae; genus Martes; species Martes martes. The sequence goes on from NC_137902.1 coordinate 16,048,755, forward strand.
TTTACAGCTACATGCTGACATCATCAAGTGAAGGTAAAACAATACAGAATACTCTTAATAGTTTGAAGCAGCCTCATTTAGCAATTTATAAAAATTCTTTCCCTTTGAAGAATGACTAGAAATCTGTATTTTCCAAATTTATCTAACAATTTCATGTTAAAGTAAGAATCCTTGACCTCAAGTTCTGTTTTTTTTTTCTTTCAATAAAATTCAGGTTTTTGTTTTGTTTTTTTAATCCGTTATTTTTTGCTTTAAACAATAAAGCTGAGGGGTACCTGGGAAGCTAAGTCAGCTAAGCGTCTGATTTATGCTCAGGATATGATCCTCAGGGTCCTGAGATTGAGGCAGCCTGGGGCTCCCTACTCAGCCAGGAGTCTGCTTCCCCCTCTTCTTCTCCCTCTGCCCCTTCCCCAGCTTGTGCTCATGCTCTCGCGCGCACTTTCTCTCTCTCTCTCATAAAATCTTAAAAAGAAACAAAGCTGATTCTTGAATTTCTCATAAACATTCACTGGGCTTGGGGTATTGTAAATGTTATATTCAATATTTCAGGGCAACAGTGGGAGTATAGATCATTTAAATTTACAAGTAACCCTTTAATAGTTTTTCAGACTTATTGAACTTTATTATTTAGCTGCTTAGATTATAAAAATCTACTTGGATTAAGTAAAAAAGGAAAAATATTGGCATGAAGGGGCAATACACACAAAGTCAAAATTAAACCCACCAAAGAAAGTGTTGATTAGATTGTGAGTATGTTTGTCATTAAGACACATGAACTGATAGTCTGCTTTAGGGATGATTATATAGTCCATACTAATGAATAATGTTTTTAGTAAACTATATCATACGAATATTAACCGAATGCAGGCCAAAGTTGGTGTCAAAATTTAAACATTAACCAGAACCCCTTAATAAAAGGGAGACTTAAAACTTAGCTCTATGGGGGTGCCTAGGTGGCTCAGGGGGTTAAGCCTCTGCCTTTGCCTTGGGTCATGATCTCAGGGTCCTATTAAGCCCCACATCGGGCCCTCTGCTTGGCGGGGAGCCTTCTTCTCCCATTCTCTCTGCCTGCCTCTCTGCCTACTTTTGATCTCTCCCTCTCTCTGTCAAATAAATAAATAAGAAAAAGTCTTTAAAACTTACCGTTAATTTTTTTTATTAGTCTCCCTTTTTGAAAAGGAAACTATAGGTCAGTTTTTTTTTTTTAAATTTTCAGATTTGGGAAAATAATAGCCAAAAATACTTTTTATACTTCCTGAGACTCATTAAAATTTATGTAGTGAGTGCTCTACAGATAGGTTCAAAATAAAATTTCTGTATTAATAACTTTTTGCTTTAAAACTTGTTAGAGGTGGGGCACCTGGGTGGCTCAGTGGGTTAAAGCCTCTGCCTTTGGCTCAGGTCATGATCCCAGGGTCCTGGGATCGAGCCCCACATCAGGCTCCTTGCTCTGTGGGGAGCCTGCTTCTTCCTCTCTCTCTGCCTGCCTCTCTGCCTACTTGTGATCTCTGTCTGTCAAATAAATAAAATCTTAAAAACAAAACAAAACAAAACCTGTTAGAGTTATAACATTGCGTTGTCTAAGAGGGGCACCTGGGTGGGTCAGTGGGTTGAGCCTCTGCCTTCAGCTCAGGTCATGATTTCAGGGTTCTGGGATTGAGCCCCTCATGGGGCTCTCTGCTCAGCGGGGAGCCTGGCCCCCCACCCCCCACCTCTGCCTGCCTCTTTTCCTACTTGTGATCTATCAGATAAATAAATAAAGTCTTTTTTAAAAATTGCATTGTCTAAGAGTAAACATAATATGGCAGATGACTTGATAATGTGATAGATGGAATGGCCACTTAACCTCTTTTTCCTGGAATCCTGATGGACCATAATTTCTCTTTCTCCTATTATCCTGTCATAGGATTTGGTACTATTTGGGGGCACTCCTGCTGCATCTGTTGCCCTGAGTCTTTTTTTTTTTTTTTTTTTTTAAAGATCGATTGGTTGATTGATTATTAGGAAGGAGAGCGAGTGTGAGGCAGCAAGTGAGCATAGGAATGTGAGGGATGGGGAGAGAGAATCTCCAGCAGACTCCATTACTGAGTGTAGAGCCCTATTCAGGACTTGATCTCAGGACTCTGAGATTACAACCTGAGCTAAAACCGAGTGTCAGCCGCTCAACCAACTGCATCACCCAGGCACCCCCTGAGTTTGTCTTTCTAATATCTTTTCTTGTAATGTAATACACATAACTCTAAATTTTACTCTGCCCTGGGGCTTAGGTGCAAAGCTAAACAAACCCCCATGGGGATAATTGACTTTGGCTTCATACTCTTTAAACTGGTAGGATAAAGGCAAAAATCTACTGATAGGTTTTACATAAAGGAAACTCGTTAAATTTTACCTACAAACTTAATTAGAATGTGAGTACCATAAAGAATATTTTTCCCTTTTGAAAGAACTTAGAGTTCTTAGAAATGGCTAGCTTAGTTTAGTCTTTTTTTTTTTTTTCGGTTTTAATCTGATTTGCATGAATTCACCTTCTGTGATCTTCAGTGTCTGATATTTTCATCATGTGAGATAAGGTTTTCATGTTTTTTTACACAGGTTCCTTTCTGTTGTATTAGTTTATTCCGTTTAAAAACTTTATCAAGGAACGTGTTTGTATTTTAAAGGTAACATCCATCAAAAATTACTTATTGGGGTTTGTGGTCAGATTATGTTGGACCGTGGATGCATTTTTGATGTAATTTATTGCTTCTGGTTTTAATTGCCATATCACAGCCTTGTTAGGACTGGTCAGAGAAATTATTCTTTTGTTCATGCTGTTTTTAAAGTATGTGGGGAATATGTGAAAAAGCGTTTAGTGTAATTGGCCTACAAAGGACAGGGAACCATTACAGTGAGGAACAGGAGTGCTCTCACAGACTCAACTTGCTTATCTTAGCGGACATGATTTTGAGAAATACACAGGTGGTGTTTGAGATTCATATGGTATAGTTTGTAATTTAAAAATTTGTTTTTGTAAATAATATTTACGCTGCACTGAGCCAGATTTTTCTGTTGGATTTAAAACATGTGTATCTTACATAGCTTCTGTGGGAACGTTGACAGATGTTCATATTAAAATGCTGTAAACACAAAGAGTGAAAGATTTAAGAGAGAGCTTTTTTTTTTTTTTTAACATAGAGCTTTTAAATATATTGGTCCACTATACTCGAATGTAAACTCCCTAGCGGATGCATGTTTTCTTCACTGCCGTGTTCCCAACACATAGAATAGTGCCCGCACATGCTCAGTACATGTTTGGTCAATGAATTAATAGTTCGGAGATCTATTTGTGGCTTGGTACTTTTGTATGAGGCGTGTTTGTTTGGTAAGCTGTTGCCAAATATCTGTGGATTGGATTCATTTGTATTTGCAATTTATTGATTAAGCTTAAGTTTTTATTTATACTGCTAATTACTGGGAAAACAACTAACTGTACTAAGAGCTGTTAAAGACAGTGTTTTTATTTGTAAGCCTCTTAATATGGAAATAATTTTGTAGAAATGTGAGTTCTTGCATTAAGAAATAAAAACAGGTGGATAATGGTTGCCTTTAAGGCAAGTAAAAAATGTTTCTTGACCAGTTGCCTACAGCTGATGAGCTCCAGTAAGAGCGAAACCAATTCTCACGTCACTGAAATAGTATGAAGTGTGAATTGGTCCTGTAGTACTGTGTCAGAAACAACTCTGGAAAAAAGTGCTTAAACTGAGAGGAATTTTGTGACTGTTAGGTTTTAAATACAGTATTTTCTCCTAATGAGTAAGAGATGCTAAAAAGTCAGATAATCTGTGTTATTTTTTTTTAACCTCAAAAAAGGAATGGATGTTGTAATCTATACAATCACTATATCTTTATACATGAGTGGGGATTTGATTTATACAAGCACTTTTTTTTTTTTAAGATTTTATTTATTTATTTGACAGAGGGAGTTCACAGGCAGAGAGGCAAGCAGAGAGAGAGAGGAGGAAGCAGGCTCCCTGCCAAGCAGAGAGCCCGATGCGGGACTGGATCCCAGGACCCTGAGATCATGACCTGAGCCGAAGGCAGAGGCTCAACCCACTGAGCCACCCAGGCGCCCTATACAAGCACTTCTTATTTAAAACAGTCTTATAAACAAATGTCTAGTTTTATATCCTTTCTCTTTAAACTATACTAAACTAAACTAAACCCTTAGGTTATTGGATCCTCAGGAATCTTAATGACAACTACCCCTGTCGCCCAAAGAAAAAACTTGGACAACAGCTAGACTGGCCCACATCTGTATGGCCAACTGAAGGCCCACAAGAGGACTCAGCTGTTCCCTCCCCCCACAATTACCTGGTTAATTGTGGATATAATTAAGTTCATTGTGGTGCCCCTCCCCCCACCAATCTTTTACAATTCAGCTACTTAATCTTTGGTGATGGCTTTGTTGCATACATACATGTCATATATACACATAAATTTTCCTTAACCCCTCTACCTTTCCTTTTGTGTCCAATTAGTATTCATTTGAGCATCAGAAAGCTCAGTTTGCAAGCTCAGTGTTTATCAGATGTCCTTTTATGTGAAGACTTTTTCAGAGGTCAGGGACATATTAATGATCAACAGTATAGAAAGTACTTGTCTTTTGAAGTTAAATTTAGCTATCTTTAATTTACAGAAGGATAATATGTAAGACAGTCTAAGCTGAGGTAATCATAAACACAGGTTTATTTGTTTTTGTTTTTTTAACCTAGGTGACTATTGAGTGGAATGAGACAAACTTTTATTCTTCACATTACAAGTCTCAAATCATTGTATAAACCCAGTGGACCCCACCTCACTGAGAACCGAACAGCATTTAATATTTGCAAGAATGAATGCAAATGTAGTGGAGAATATATTTGTTGATTTATTATCATTATTGCTGGAGATTTAAGAGTCCTGTTCAGAGTCAGGTCAGAGTCATGTTCCTCCTTCCTGATACAGAGATCATTTAAAAAACTGAAGACTGTTCAAAAGTGTCACAAGGAAGGCTGTGACTGTGTGCTTAATGAGTGTAAATGCAATATGTTTTCATTTATGTGAGGCTATTTTTGTACTTAAATGAGAGAAAATTTGAAGGAAGAGGAGGCGTTAAAATTGGACCTTTAAATATAATTAGGCTCTGGATAGACTGAAGAGAAGGACATTCTAGATGGGAGCAAAGCCATGGAAATGTTAATGTGAAAACTGGAGGAATCTTGAGTAGACTGGTCAGGGACTGGTAGATTATAGTGAAGTCCTAGGTTTTTAGGAATGTGTTGAGAGAAGACTGGGAAGGTAGTATAATTGGTTTACCCAGGAATTGCAGCTCTCAGGTGTAAACAAAATGGTTTTAGTTTTTCTGTATTAGGTCTCTCATCCTTTCCGCTTCCTTCTGGAATATAGTCCCCTAATAATGTATTAATTTGATGTCTTATCTTTCTGCCACTTTTGATTACTAGAGAAAATTTATTCCAGAAATTAAGAAAGATTTCAATCATTAAGAAAAACCAAGCAACCAAAAACATTAATCACAAACTCCTTGTTCTACCTAAACAAAGATTGAAGGTGTTAGTTCCCCCTGCTTCGATTAGAGAAGAGGTAATTTAGCTCTAAAATATGTCCCTTCTTTTTTTCTCTAGCTAGCCCTTTTGGAGTTGGGGGAAGAAGACCAGCCAGGGGAAGCAGAATTCTTATTATAGGAACCTCTAAAGAGGGAAGAGATAGCCCTGGTCTCATTCTGATACATCTGATTGCATTTGGTGGTGGTCTCTGTGGAGGTATTGTGTGGCTTTTTTAGGAGCAGTGTTGTAGCTTCCTAGGCCCTTCTGCCATCGAGGGGCAGCCCACTTCATAGGGCAGCTCCTGTTCCCTATTGGCAGAGCCATTGTAGTACACACTTCAACCCCTTCTCTGGATTGGGTGACACTTGGGATGGTGCTGTCTCAAGTCACATGCCCATTTCATGGAGTAAGATTGAGAAACCAACATTTCAAGTGTTATAGGTATGAAGTGATTACACCTGGATTGGGTTGCAAGTAGGGGACAATGGCAGTAGAAAAGAGGGTATAATTGGAGACATGAAATTGGTAAAAGAGTATGAGGGCAAAAGAAAGGAAGGAGTCATGACTAGGAAAAATGATACCATTGTGGTGCCTGGGTGGCTCAGTCAGTTAAGTGTCTGCCTTGGGCTCAGGTCATGATACTAGAGCCCTGGGATCAGCCCCACATCGGGCTCTCTGCTTACTGGGGAGCCTGCTTCTCTCTCTGTTTATCACTCTGCCTACTCGTGCTGTCTCTCTGTCAAGTAAATAAATAAAACCTTAAAAAAAAGAAAAAAAAATGATACCATTGACAGAAATAGAAAGGATTAACTGGAATTGCTCAATTATGGGAGCTATAATTTTGATTTGGGATTTACGCCATTTTGAGTTTGAGGTTTTCGTGGACCATCCATGTGAAATGTCTGTATTCAGGTGAAGATTTTAATATGGACATAGAGGGAAAGCAAACAGGTAATTTGTTATCTGTAACTCAAGAACACCAGATTGAAAGTAACTAATGTGGATATCAGCTAGGAGTTGTTGGTTCAAATTATCAAAGTGGTTGAATTCTAGAAGGGAAAATAAAGTTGACGACTGAATTGTGGAAAATATGAAAGCTGGATAAAAGGATAATCCTTGACAGTGTTTTTCTCTTTACAAAGCATGGCCTACATTATCTAATGATAAAGTTTCTTCTTTATGCTGGAGAGTCATAATCCCTTTCTGTATTCTAATTTAAACAGATTCTTTGTTATCTGTTTTGGTCAGCTGCTATAACATTGGTTATGATGTTTAAAACCATTCATTTTTAGATTTCTAAATTAAGATTTCAAATTCAGCAACACATTCACAAGTTATATCTTGAAGTGACTTACTTTAGGGAGAACTATATAGGCTAATACCCCTATTTGAAAATTATTTTACTTTGTCCTAGATTTTGGAATACAGCATGCTTATGAGGCCTTTTATTAACTTACTGCATGAATTTGTATTGTCTAAACCAAGCCTTTAATACTAGTGGGGGCTTTGTCTTGTATATAGCATTACATATGCAGCAAGTTAATGATAATTTGTTTGGTTGTTTGGAAATATTTTATACAGATAAGTAATTTGTAGTATTAAGGCTAATGACTATACTAGTTGATGCCCCAAAGGGAGAGAAAGGAGGAGGAAGTCTATATACTACTTTTCTTAGAATAACTCTTCCCCATTTTCTGCATTCCTAGAATAAGGTTCCCTAAATACTAGTTTTTTCCTATCACTTCTGTACTTTAATTCAATACTTGAGAATCTACTATGTGCTAGAAACTATGGTATAATAAAGTATACAAATCTATCATGATTTATTGTCATAAAATTCACTTGTACATATCATTCTGAGGACGTGACAGTCTTCTCTTACCCTTTTTCACCACCCCCCGACTAGGACTTCATCACATACCAATGAAAACATGTATCTTTCTGTTATTAAAAAATTTTATATTTGTTTTGTTTTCCAGAATACACATTCCATCTGAAATTCTTTCTTTTCTAGTTTGTCAAAACTCTCATCTGCTCCCCCCCTTTTAAAAAAGATTTTATTTATTTATTTGACAGAGAGATAGCACAAGTAGGCAGAATGGCAGGCAGAGGGAGAGGGAGAAGCAGGCTTTCCGCAGAGCAGGGAGCCCAATGTGGGACTTGATCCCAGGACGCTGGGATCATGACCTGAGCTGAAGGCAGCTGCTTAACCAGCTGAGCCACCCAGGTGCCCTTGATCTGCCCCTTTTTTAATCCAACCTTAAAAGACACTGGTAACTCATCAACCTTATATGTGGTTTGTTCATATGATGAAAGAAGTTGACAATTTTTCATCAAGATTGCTGGAATATTTTATCTTTATTTCTTAGGATAATTTTTACACTTGATCTTAGCCAAAAGGCCGAGAAACGATTCTTAGGATAATTTTTGAAGTTGATCAATTTTCAGAAAATACTACTATATAGTATGTACTGTATACTACTATGCTATATATATAGTAAGTATAGTGCATATAATATATATGTATATTACTATGCTATATACATATAAGTACACACAACTATATAGTAGCCATCATAAACAGTCTAAAAATATATTCTAGTTGTTGAATTAGTTTTGTCAGTGTTTCCGTTAGGTCCTGGGCAGTGCATATTGGCTCCATTTGAGTTGCACTGAACATTGTTTATTCTTGATGAGAATGTTTGGAGATACCATGGTACTTCCTGGATTTTTGCCTGGATGGAAAACAAATTCCTGTCAGGGATCTTTAACACCCAGACTTCTTTTAGCTCAGCTTTAGGTGCCTGGGCTATAGATAGTTAAGTTTTGTTATTTAGTTTTCCTTCTTAGTAAATTTTTATCATCATTAATGTGTATTATTTTATAATCTTACTCTTCTAGTGTTTCCACTGCTGTCATATTTCCCCAGTATTTTCTTATAGATTCTTGAAATGGTCTTTTTCTCCTCATGGAGCTGAAGGTATTCTAAACAATTCAGTTGAATTCTAACAATTTAAACTATAGATATTTCATACCCAACATCTTATGGGGGTGATTAAGGAATGCCAAACTGTAGTTGAAGTGAAGTTGTGTGAATGAATTAGAGGAGGAAAGACTAGGACTTTTGCACCCTTCTGATTGTGGCACACTTGGATTGGCTGTCCTCTTCAGTTTTTGGGTCTCTCCCCACCCCCCCACCCCCCACAAAAGAAAGTCTTTCAAAAGAGTTACTAGTGGGGGGCGCCTGGGTGGCTCAGTGGGTTAAAGCCTCTGCCTTCGGCTCAGGTCATGATCTCGGGGTCCTGGGATCGAGCCCCGCATCGGTCTGTCTGCTCAGCGGGGAGCCTGCTTCCCCCCTCTCTCTCTGCCTGTCTCTCTGACTACTTGTGATCTCTGTCTCTCTCTCTCTCTCTGCACCAAATAAATAAATAAAATCTTAAAAAAAAAAAAAAAAGAGTTACTAGTGGTAAAATCCGTGGCCTTAGTTATTCTACATCATGGAGTTTGTGCAAATACATATAAGGTCTTGGTTTAAAAAACTTTATTTTTTAAAATTTTGATGTTTTGACTTTTTTTTAGATGTAAAACGAAGATCAGGAACAGATTTGAAGAAATGCAGAGAGAAGTGGTGTCAATCAGCATGTCAGAGACAGAGCACATAGCCTCCTCCATTTCTTCTGATAAAAATCTTGGGAAAACATATGAATTAAAGGAAGACTCCTGCAACTCGTTTTCTGTTGATGAAAGCAGCAGCTTAGAAAATGAGTCTAAACTGTCATCATTAAACTTTGATAAAACTTCATGTCAGCCTAATGAACATAATCAAATTGAAGCACAGGAAAATTGTACTCAGGATCATGGTGGAGATGAGGATTCTTGTGCTAAAACAGACATATGCCCAGAAAATTCTGAACAAGTAGGTAATTTTCCTGGTGGAGATTTTACAAAGCAAATTTTAAAAACAAATGAAACAGAACAGACAGTAACACAAATACTGGCGGAATTAAGGTCACCTACATTTACAGAAGCAGCGAATCAAAAGACTTATTCAGAAAGTCTATATGATACAGACTGCACCAAAAAACTTATTTCAAAAATAAAGAATGTTTCAGCATCAGAGGATTTGTTGGAAGAGATAGAATCTGAGCTCTTATCTACGAAGTTTGCAGAAGAACACCGAGTACCAAATGGAATGAATAAGGGAGAACATGCATTAGTTATGTTTGAAAAGTGTGTGCAAGAGAAGTATTTACAACAAGAGCACACCATAAAGAAGTAAGTTTTTAATTTTGGGGGGGTTTTCTCCGCCTGCTGGGGTTAAAGATTGAATTCTTTAAAGGTATCATCTTGGCCATTTTTAATTCCACAACAGACATGCATGTTGTAGTTGATCAACAAATAATGCATTTAAATAATTGAGCAAATGTCAAGTTTGTCTAGTTATTCAATATGTGCCTAAAGGAATAAATACTAATGTGAGTTCATTACAGATCTAGAAATATTTATAAAGACAACTCCAGTTTCTCAGTTTCAAAAGAATATAGAGCATAATGTCAAAACTGTGGGAAATTCAAAAGAAAATGAGAAGTCATGCAATTCAGAATTTCTTAAAATTCCAATTGTAAATTTATTGGTTTTTTAAAAATTAAAATTTAGAGAAGAGTTGGTTGGTTATCAGTAATTAATATATTTTTAGACTTCCCTTGGATTTTGGGGTTAATTTCTGTTTTAATGATAGTTTAATTTTATTTTATCCTGTCTTGATAGTATTCTATCATCCTGTATTTTAGTCTGGATTTTTATATCTAAGTGTGACAAATGTTGAGTCTTTTTCTTTTCTTTTTTTTTTAAGATTTTATTTATTTATTTGAAAGAGAGAGCGCATAAGCAGGGAGGGGAGGGAGAAACAGGCTTCCCACTGAGCAGGGAGTGGAGCAGGTCTCAGACCCCGGGACCTGAGGCAAAGGCAAATGTTTAACTGAGCCCCCCAGAAGCCCCTAGGTAGTCTTTTATAACCTTTAAGAAAGGAAAATAAAACATGCTACCCTTTACTAAAATACAGACTGATTTCTCTCTTTTTTTTTTGAGTAATACTTAAGAGATTTGGAATGGCAGGTACATATATAGAGAAAGTGGAGGAGGAAGTCTCTATAGTAGAGGAGGCTGACAGAAAAAAAAATACCGTAACCAGCTATTACTAGATATGTAACTGGCTTTTTAAAAAATTTATTTTATAAATAAATAAGTATAATAATAATATATATTATTATATATAAAATATAATATAAAATATAAATATAAATATTTTATAATTTATTTATTTATTTGATAGAGAGGGAGAGCATGTTCACAAGCAGGGGAAATAGCTGGCAGAGGCAGAGGGAGAAGCAGGCTTCCTGAAGAACAGGGAACCTGTAGGGCTTGATCTCAGGACCCTGGGATCATGACATGAACCAAAGACAGATGCTTAACCGACTGAGCCACCTAGGTACCCCATGTAACTGGCTTTTAATCATCTCCTTGCTTCTAGTGTTTTCTAGATTTTCTTACTTAGTTGATCAGTCTTCCCCAAACCATCTTTGGTTTATTCAGTGAACTTTAATCTTTCAAGCATTCAGAACCCCTCTTTTTCCCTAGTTTTTGTTTTTGTTTTTGATTGTGACAAAATACACATAAAATTTACCATCTTAACTATTTTTACGTGTACAGTTCAGTAATGTTAGGTTAATTCACATTTTTGTGCAACCAATCTGCGTAGCTTTTTCATCTTGCAAATCTGAAACTCCATACCTTTGGCTTAAATTTTCCTGAATGCATCTATTTCCAGATGTCTTTGAATACACATCCATTCCTCTATTTTCTAACATCATTGTGTTGTCCAGGGTCCTAACCGGAATTCTTAATTAAGAGCGATTAGTTGTGCATTGGATGTGACAATTTGATTACTTGTGAACTACAGCCAGGATCCTTGTGCTGCAGGTAGTTTTCTGCAACAACTTGAGTGTACACCTAATCAAATAATCTAAGTTAAACCACTGTGCCAAAAAGGCTTGAATGAACTTGCCTGTTACATTTTTCTCCTTCCCAAACATTTGCATGATTTGCTTCCTCGCTGTGGTCCTGTGCTCCTCAGGCCCACCCTGACAACCTTATCTAAATGCACTGCTCAAAGGGCACCTCGGTGGCTCAGTTGGGTGAGCATCTGACTCTTGGCTTTTTGCTTCACTGGTGATCTCAGGGTGGTGGGATCTACCTCATTGCCAGGCTCCGTGCCCAGTGGGGAGTCTGCTGGAGATCCTCTCCCTCTGTGGCACCTACCGCTCTACTCCCCCCACCTCTCTACCCCAGACCATGTTCGCAATTGCTCTCTCAAATAAATTTAGTAAATCTTTAAAAAAATAAATTCAGGGATGCCTGGGTGGCTCAGTTGGTTAAGCGGCTGCCTTTGGCTCAGGTCATGATCCCAGTGTCCTAGGATCAAGTCCCACATGGGGCTCCTTGCTCAGCAGGGAGCCTGCTTCTCCCTCCGCCTCTGCCTGTCACTCTGTCTGCCTGTGCTCACTCTCTCTGACAAATAAATAAAAAAAAATCTTTAAAAATAAAATAAAATCTCTGCTCAAGTCACTCTCTGTCCTCTTGCCCTCCTTTAGTTTTTTTTAAATAGGATGTGATCACTGTCTGATATTTTACTGTTTGTTTTCATTTTCTCCCTTTGAATGTAAGCACCATGAGGGGACGGATGGTTTGCTGACCTACTTCACACAGAAGAGTATAGGAACATAGTAGGTACCCAGTAAGCATTTGTCCAGTGAATGAATGATCCTCAAAGTAGGAGAAAGATGCAGGCTATGGAGCTAGACTTAGGTCCAAATCTCAGTTGAAGCACTTACTAAGTCTGTGACCTGGAACAAGTGGTGGGCTTCAGGGTTTTTGTTTTTTTTTTAATCCATAAAACAGTTAATTTCATAGACTTATTTCATAAACCTAAATATTAAATAATGCACTTAAAGATAAATTTAGTAGGGGCACCTGGGTTGCTCTTTTGGTTAAGCAACTGCCTTCGCCTCAGGTGATGATCCCGGACTCCCAGATGGAGTCCCGTCGGGCTCCCAGCTCTGCAGGGCGTCTGCTTCTCCCTCTGACCTCCCCTCTCTTGCTCTCTCTCACTCTCTCTCTCAAATAAATAAATAAAATATTCTTTTAAAAAGATAAACTTAGTAAATATAATTATGCAATAAGTGTTAACTAATAGCTATGGCTATTAATAATTCCAAAGTATTAGCTGTTAACCTCTTTAGGTGTCTTATTTATATTTTTCTAGGGGACACAAAATGAAATTTCTGCTTGAACTTTTAGATTTTTTATATTTTTTATGTTATTTTGATTTCTTTATTATTAGAATGTCACTGGAATATTCTTAAAATCTAAAGCAAAGTTTTTCACCCTTAGCACTATTGGCATTGGGGCAGATCATTCTTTGGTGCTGATGGGACTGTCTGAACGGTGCACTGTAAAATGTTTAACATCCCCGACCTCCACCCAAAAGAATCCAGTAGCAACTCCCCAGCCCTGCTGTGGCAACCAAAAATGTTTCCAGGCAAATGCCTGGAAGGGCTTTGCCTCAGACTGAGAACTACTGATCTGGAGGAGTTCACATCCTGAAGGGATGAAGTGCATTGCTGAGATACCCAAAGTGGTAAATTTAAAAGAGTGTGGTTTTCTTTATCTGATTATAATTCACTTGATTTGAAATACACAGATTCCTAGGAGGAAGTTAATACCCTGACTGCCAGAGAATGTTTTGTAAAGTATAATGTATGATTATAAAAGGACTGCTTAGGAATGTTAATATATTAATCATAAGTATCTATAATCTTCAAACATATTTCACATCTTCATTTTTAATTATGTATTACTTATACTGCTCTTTTTATATTTAGGTTAATTAAAGAAAATAAGAAGCATCAGGAGCTCATCTTAGACATTTGTTCAGAAAAAGACAATTTAAGAGAAGAACTAAAAAAAAGAACAGAAACAGAGAAGCAGCATATGAGCACAATTAAACAGGTAAAAAGACAAAAATCTTTAAACACTACACTTCAATTTCTAAAATAAATACATCCTTGAAAATTTGTGTATAAATTGAAGTTCTGTAACCTAAATTGTATTTTAATTGCAGAGGATTGTTTGGTGTATAAAGCATTCTTTTTTTATGAAATGGGAATCATAGTCTGATTTTTATTCTCTTATGAAAATTTGTATTTTTATAGGATACGTGTGGTGTATTCTACTATATATAATAGAAATCTGATGAAAAAGATTTGATTTGGCAGTCAGACTTCCTACCCCTTAAAGGAAGAAGAAGCAATATGTACCTTAAAGCTTATATCTAGCATTAGAATATTTATAATATTTAGAATATTACAAGCTTATAGTTTAAGATGATTCCATTCTCAGTATTATTGTGAACTCTTTATCTTTCTGAGTTGCTTTTTTTTCCTTCTGTGGACAGGATTAGAAGCATTTTAGCCTTAAAAGTCTTCCTTTTGACTCATCCTTCACCAAAAACTATATAATGGGGAAAAAAAAACAGTAAACAATTGATAATAAAAATTAAACCAAGTTTTAGTTGCTTATGTCTTGGTATACTTAACATACCATTAGATGGTTGGAAGGTGATTGTATTTATAAATTTTACTTGATCCTGATTTTTATGTGCTTTAGAGCTGTACCACAATAAACCAAACTTAGAATTTTAAAATGTGAGGGAAGCTTAATAATGGACGGAAGCCACATTTTGGTAGGCAGGTCTCTGCTGATGACCAGAGACTTCAGAGCAAGTATATGGGAGAGAACCAGAGCTGTTCTTTTCATAAGTTTGTTAGTGGTTATGCCTGTTCAAAGGAGAAAGTTGGATTCTTCTTTCTTCTGCTAGCCAGTATAGCAGGATTTTTTTTTTTTTTTCTTAATTTTATCTCTAGATCTCTACCTTTCAGTATGGCAACTACTAGATAGCCTTTGAGCCCTTGAAAGGTGGCTAGTCCAAATTAAGAAACACTGTAAGTATGAAATATGCACTTAATTTTGAAGACTAAGTATAAAAAAAGTAAAATCTATCAATTTTTCAAGTTCATTATGTGTCAAAAGATAATATTTTGGATATGTTAAGTTTAGTATTCATTCCATATTTTGCTTTTTTTAAATGTGTCTAGTAGAAAATATAAATTACACATATGGCTTGTATCTTATTGGACAGTGTCACTCTAGGTAATTCTGTCACAAGGAAAATTAGTACACATATTCTATAAGCTAACATTTAGGGTTTTTTTCCCCAATTGCTTTATTGAGATGTAATTTAAATACCGTGCAATTCACCCATTTCAAAGTTTACTGTTTAATGGTTTTTAGTTGTACTACCATCTTAAACCATTTTATCACTTCTGCCCCTGCAAAGAAACCCCATATCCATTAGTTATCAGTCCTTAGGATTTTACGTATACAAGATCATGACATCTGCAAATAGAGAGTTTTACGTACTGCTTTCCAATCCAAGTGCCTTTTATTTCATTTCTTGCCTAATTGCCTGGTCTTGACCTTCCAATATGGTGTTGAGTAAAAGTGGCAAGAATGGATATCCTTCTCTCGTTCTTGATCTTAGGGAGAAAGCATTCAGCCTGTTATGATTAAGTTACAATGCTAGCTGTGGGTTTTTCACAGATGCTGTCAGTTGTGAAGAAGTACCTTTTTATTCCTACTCTGTTTTTATCATGAAAGAGTTGAATTTTATTAAATGCTTTTTCTGTATTTATTGTAGTGATTATGTGTTTTTGTTCTGTTGATATGGTGCATTACATTAAATTATTCCTGGATGTTAAGCCAGCCTTGCATTGCTAGGATAAATAGCTTTGGGTCATGGTATATAATTCTTTTTATATATTACAGGATTGTTTTGCTAGTACTGTAATTTCCATTGATCGAAAATTTGTCTGTATTCATAAGAGATACGGGTCTTATAGCTCTTTTTCTTGTGATTTCTTGGTTTTGGTGTCACGGTAATATTGACGTCATAGAATGAGTTGGGGAGTGTTTCTTCTTTCTTGGGGAAGAGTTTGTGAAAAATCAATTTGGTATTAATTCAGGGCATCTGGCTGCCTCAGTCTGAGGAGTGTGTGACTGTTGATCTTGGGGTCATGAGTTTGAGCCCCGTGTTAGGTATAGAGATTACTTAAAAATAAAGTCTTAAAAAAAGAATTGGTATTCTTTAAATGTGTGGTAGAATTTATCTGTGGCTTCTCCTGGGTGTGAATGTTTCTTGGTAGGTTTTTTTTTTTTACTAATTAAATCTCTCTCTTTTTAAAAAATATTTATTTATTTGACAGACAAAGATCACAAGTAGGCAGAGAGGCAGGCAGAGAGAGGAAGGGAAGCAGGCTCCCTGCTGAGCAGAGAGCCTGATGCAGGGCTCGATCCCTGGACCCTGGGATCACGACCTGAGCAGAAGGCCGAGGTCCAGCCGAGGTCCAACCCACTGAGCCACCCAGGCACCCCACTAATTAAATCTCTTTACTTACAGGTCTATCAGATTTTCTGTCTCTTCTTGAGCCATTTTCAGTAGTTTTATCTTTCTAGGAATTGTCCTTTTATTTCATCCAGGTTAAATTGGCCATAGTATTAATTTATACTGTTTTTATTTCTGTAAGGTCAGTATGTCCCTCTTTTATTTCCATTCTATAAATTTGAGTCTTCCCCGAGCCCCTTTTTAACCTAAAAAGTCTTGTCAATTTTGTCAATCTTTTCAAAGAACCATTTTGTTGAATTTTCCATTTTTCTATTTTCTATTTAATTTTCATTATAGTATTTATTATTTTTCCTTCCTCTTGCTGGCTTTAGGTTTAGTTTGCTTTTCTTTTTCCAGTTCCTTAAGATGAAAGTTTGAGTTACTGATTTGAGAGCTTTCTTCTTTTTTAATATAGGTGTTTATAGCTATAAATTTCCCTCTAAGCACTGCTTTAGATACATCCCCTAAGTTTCGGTATGTTGTATCTTTCTATTTCTAATTTCTTCATATTTTCTAATTTTCCTTGTGATTTCTCCCATTTATTGAAGTGTTTGATTTTTACGTATTTTTGAATTTCTCATATTTCTTGCTGCTTCTGATTCTAGTTTCATTTCATTATGGTTAAAGAACATACTTTATATAAAGTTTCAATCTTTTTTTTTTTTTTCAATTAACATATAATGTATTATTTGCCCCAGGGGTACAGGTCTATGAATCATCAGTCTTACACAATTCACATCACTCACCATAGCACATACCCTCCCCAAAGTCCATAAGATTTCGATCTTTTGAGTTTATTGAGGTTTATTTTATGACCTAGCATATGTTCAGTCCTAGAGAATATTCCATGTGTACTTGATGAGCATGTGTATTCTCCATTTGTTGGGTGGAATGTTGCATGTGTTAGATCAGTTGTTTCATAGTTTTGCCTCAAGTCTCCTCTATTTGCTTATCAATCTTCTGTCTAGTTCTGTCCATTATTGAAAGGTATTAAAGTTTCCCAACTATGAATCACCTCCTTCATTTCTGTCACTTTTTGGTTCATGTATTTTAGTGCTGTGTTATTAGGTACATATATACTTAGAATTATTATAAATTAACCATTTAATCATTATGAAATATTCCTCTCTCTGTCTGGTAACATTTCTTTGTGGTTTTTTTGTATATTAGTCTAGCCACTCCTATTTTCTTATGGTTGTTACTTGCTTGCTGTACCTTTTTCCATCCTTTTTCTTTTATCTGTATCTTTGAAGCTAAGGCATGTCTTATAGATAGATAGTGTATTGTTGGATCTTGTTTTTTTACTCCAGTCTGACAATCTCTGATATGATTATTTAATACAATCTAATGTTATTGACAGTACATTCATGTTTGCCTTTTTTCTCTGTCTCATGTCTGTTTTGCTCCTCTGTCCCTCCCTTACTGCTTTTTTTGTATTAAGTAAATATGTAACATTTGAATTTCTTTCATATTTTCACTAGATTTTTTTGAGTTATATCCACAGTGATTGTTCTAGAACTTACTGTGTCCATCTTACCAGAATCTGCATCAGCTTTATACTGTCTTAGTTTTGATGAGATTCAGAAGCATTACTACCATTTACTTTTGATTTCTGTTTGAGGTATATGTTCTCTGTGTTCCCTTTCTTTGTTTATATTTATTTGAAGTATTGGTGGTCTGTTTGGTATAGCTATAAAAATAATCTGGAAATAATTTTCTTTACAGTTAGAATCAAGAATAGAAGAACTTAGTAAAGAAGTTAAAACTTCCAAAGATAAACTAGTAGCTCAAGACATCGCAGCTAAAAATGCAGTTCAGCAGTTGCATAAAGAGATGGCCCATCGGATGGAACAGGTATTTTTCAAATTATTATCATTATTAACTTTATATTCTGGTGATTTTTTCTTGTTTAGTATAAACTAATCTGTTAGACTGTTTTGGGTATCAGTGGTATCTTAAGAAGAGGTAATTAATCTTTCTTAAAAATGCTAAAGCGAGGGGCACCTGGGTGGCTCAGTGGGTTAAAGCCTCTGCCTTTGGCTCGGGTCATGATCCCGGGGTCCTGGGATCAAGCCCCGCATCGGGCTCTCTGCTCAGCGGGGGGCCTGCTTCCTCCCCTCTCTCTGCCTGCTTCTCTGCCTACTTGTGATCTCTGTCAAATAAATAAATAAAATCTAAAAATAAAAAATCCTAAAGCGATACATAAATATGTGCTAATTACAAAAATATTTTTAATAAATTAAGGAAGCATACAGGGGTGCCTGGGTGGCTCAATAAGTTAAGAATCTGCCTTCAGCTCAGATCATGATCCCAGGGTCCTGGGATCGAGCCCCGCATCAGGCTCCCTGCTCAGCGGAGAGCCTACTTCTTCCTCTTCCTCTGCTGCTCCCCCTGCTTGTGCACATTCTCCCTCTCTCTCTCTCTCTTTTCTGTGTCAAAATAAAATCTTCAGAAGATAAAAAAAAAAAAAGGGAAGTATACAGAACATAAAGTGAAAATCCTCCTTCATTTGTAGTTCTCTCTTCCTACACCCAAATCCTTGCTATTCCATTCCTTGTTCTGAGGCCAATTATTGGTATTTTGGTTATGTATTTTACTACATATACATGTTTAAGTCCCACAAGCTTTTGCATATGTATTCATATACTCACTCCTCCTACTTGATTGGAATCTTACTTTGCATCTTTTTGGGTTTTTTTTTTTCCCTACTTAATACACCTTGATCATCTTTTTGAGTTGGTATATATGGATTTCAGGAGAGATCATTTATTTTTATTTATTTATTTTTTTAAATTAACATATAATGTATTATTAGCCCCAGGGGTACAGGTCTGTGAATCGCCAGGTTTACACACTTCACAGCACTCAACATAGCACATACCCTCCCCAATGTCCATAACCCCACCACCCTCTCCCTCAGTTTGTTTTGTGAGATTAAGAGTCTCTTACGGTTTGTCTACCTCCCAATCCCATCTTGTTTCATTTATTCTTTTCCTACCCCCCAAGCCCCCCATGTTGCATCTCCACTTCCCCATATCAGGGAGATCATATGATAGTTGTCTTTCTCCGATTGACTCATTTCGCTAAGCATAATACCCTCTAGTTCCATCCACGTTGTCGCAAATGGCAAGATTTCATTTCTTTTGATGGCCGCATGAGAAAAGATCATTTAAACACTGTTTTTGTATTATTATTACCTGAGTGCCTCCTTTCCCCCCCCCCCCCTAAGATTTTGTTTGAGACAGAGCCTCATGTGGGTGCAGGAGCTGGAGGAGGGCAGGGGCAGAGGGAAGAAGCAGACTCCCAGCTGAGCAGGGAGCCCGAGGCCACAGCCCCAATCTCAGGATCCTGAGATCATGCCTTGAGCCAAAGGCAGATGCTCAACCACTGAGCTCCCCTGAACACCTCCTTAAGTGTGTAATCTTAGTCATTTTCCTTTCCTAGCACCATGCCTGACTAACTGTTGGTCTTTATGGTGAATTGAATCAGAAAGTATTAACTGACTGCTAACACTGTTAGTGAGATGGATCCTGTCCTTTCTACCCTGAAGCTACCATCATAGGTAGCTTTCTTTCCTTTTTTTTTTTTAAAGATTTTTTTTAAAGATTTTTAAAGATTTAAAGATTTTTTTAAAGATTTAAAGATTTTTAAAGATTTTAAAGATTTTTTATTTATTTATTTGACAGAGAGATAGAGAGCACAAGAAGGCAGAGCAGCAGAGGGAGAGGGAGAAGCAGGCTCTCCCATGAGCAGGGAGCCTAATGCGGGACTCGATCCCAGGACCCTGGGTTTATGACCTGAGCCGAAGGCAGACGCTTAACCGACTGAGCCACCCTGGTGCCCCATAAGTAGCTTTCTGGAAGAACTTTAGGAAACAGATGATCCTCAACCTTTATTTCAGTGATTCTTTTCAATATGATGATTTCAAACCTATGCTATTAGTTCTCAAACTTTTTGTACTAACTGAAGAGAAATAAAGAAGATGAGACCTTACGATGTCAGTAAACTCAAAAATAGCTGCTAATTAGAACCATTTGGTAAGCTTTTTAAACAATATATTCTTTGGAGTTCATTATGTTTTAGAATAAAAACAAAATAGTAGTTGGATATACACAGTAACAACTCAGAGAGTAAAAAAATGAGTCTTCTTCCACACCTTTTCTTCCATTTTCCCCCTTCCCAGAGGTATCCATTGCTTTCACTTTCCTGTGTGTTCTTCCCCAAATGTTTGTTGCATAGACAAGCATGTATGTATTCCTGGATTTACTCCTTCCATTCCACTCCTTTTTAATAAATGGCAACATGTTGCATTCACCACTATGTAACTGTTGCCTCTATAATGATGAAGAATTTAGGTGAAGTTACTAATAGAGGCTAATATTTTGAGATTTAGCTATGTGCCAGGCCTTGTTTAAAAAACACTTTGCAATTTATTTCATCTTCACAATGATGCTAAGAGGTGGGTATTATTATGTAGATTTTGGAGATTATTTCATTTAAATATTTCTACATCTCCTTCCTTCCTTTTTACCCCTACCTTTTCCTCTCAACTTTTTGAGTTTTCAAGCCCGTAAAAAGGTGAAAGAATAGCAAAATGAACACTAGTTTATCCTTCACGTAGAGTCACCAAACTTTGTAAATTTTACTTAGAAATAGATTCCAAGTATGAGTGTGCATATGTATACACACAAACACACACACACACAGAGTACATTCCCCAGTTTAATTTTCCAGCTTGAGGTTTTTCCATTTCTCAGACTAGATAGGTAGAATGAATTTGAACCTCAGACTTACAAGAGTATAAATTTATAAATTCTCAGGGAATTTATGGCATGTTCCCTTTATCTCTCCATGGCCTGGTATTGAGAAATGTCTGCAGGGCAATGAAGAGTTCAGGCGGGTAGCATTCCTTTCTGGATTCCTGCTTCCTCGTAGCTTCTTTGGCCCTGGGGAGTTTCTCATACTTTCTTGAGAGCTCAACTGTTTATTAAAAGGATGTTTGTGGGGCGCCTGGGTGGCTCATTCAGTTGAGTGTCCAGCTCTTGGTTTCATCTCACGTTGTGGTCTCAGGGATGTGGGATTGTGGGATGGAGCCTCTAGTGGGTTCCAGGCTCAGTGGGGAGTCTGCTTCTCTCTCTCTCCATCTGCCCCTCCCCCGCATGTGTGTGCATGGTCTCCCTGTCTCTCAAATAAATGAATCTTTAAAAAAAAATGAAAGGATGTTTCTTATATCTCATCTGAAACTTGTGGTGTTTTGATGGGGATAGTTTATCTGCCGTATTTCATTATCTTAATTTTAACTGGCTGTTGAATCCTGTTGATTATCTTATTCATGCTTTCTTTATGTTCTTCCAAGTCAATGGTAAATGTCTTAAACTGGTCAAATCCAAATATTTACTGGCTCTTCTTCCTTTATCTTTATGGTAAATGGACTGACTTTCTGTGGAAGCTTTAGTAGTTACTGTATCGTCAATACTCCAGCAGTTCTGGGAGGCAGGTGCTGCCATTATTTGGGTTGAAACCTAGAAACATGAACTTCTTTAGCACCCCAGGTTATTCCTTTGCAGCTGATCCATGGATGGCTGAGTAACAGGACATCCCTGCTATAGTCAAGAACCTCGTGATATTTTACTTTAACTGTCCCTTTTCTGGTTTTTCTGCCTCTCAATTTCAGTGATGCCTCCATCCTGCCCCCAGTTATCTTACTAAAACATACATTTAATAAAAGGTTCCGTTTTATAAATCTTTTGGCTTCCCGTTGCCTATTGGATAAAATCTCAACTCATTAGCACAATAAGAGGAGCCCTTCTTCCTTTGAAGATTTAATCTGTACTAGTCTATTTCAGACTACTTCCTCCCCAGTCCAACTAACAGGCCAAATTTAAATCCTACAGAATGTCTTGGTATCCTCCAGAAAGTCATGCTATTTTATACCTTTAGGCATTTTCACATTTCTTTGTACATTTTACGTATATATGTTGTGAATGTAATGTGTAGATGTTTTGTTTATATGTTGTTCATACTGGGGAGTGAGCTCTTCTGGGACAGAAACCACAACTTAACCGTATTTCTAAAAGCCAGTATGTTTCCGAGCATCAGCCTATGAATCCAGACTTCTTTTTAATTTGACATTACAATTAATTACCTTTTCTAAAGACAGCTATTCAATTATCTAAAAAATATAGCTCATTCTCTTAACCAGTTCAGTACAGTTTTCTCAGTCCTTGCTCACAATTACATTGTGAAATCCTCAGGGATCTCTGACATTCCTATTCCAGTGTTTCCCTTAATTTCTCTTGAAAATTAGCAAGCTATTTCAGTGGGGGGAAAAATCCCAATTGTGCAATTTAAAAAGGTATTTTTGTGTGTAGTATTCTGAGTGTTGACTAGATATGCTCATCAGCTTTACAGAAACTTCATGAGACATTATTGTCAGTTTTCATCAGAGCATGGGAGCTTTTCCTACATTATCTTAACATTATACCATCTTCAATTATAGTGTCAGTTGGCATTTACTACTAGATACCATTGAAAATCCTTAAAGTTTAAGGTTCCATCTTTTATAACGTAAATATGTGCTCCATCATATTTGCAAATTGTGAATTTAAATGTAGTTAAATGAAGGGTTATCTGTAGAAGTTTTCATTGCATAGAACTTCAGAATATGGAGTATCAGCTTATATTAAAACAGAATTTTAAGAGTGTATAGATGTCACACTTAGTCCAATTAGGTATTTTTTTATTAAGTGAAATACTTTTTATTTTTTTAAGAGATTTTATGTATTTGAGTGAGAGAGCACATGGGAGTGGAAGAGACAGGAAGAAGCAGACCCCCTGCTGAGCAGGGAGCCCGCCTATGTGGGTTCAGTCCCAGGACCCTGAGATCATGAACCTACACTTAACCAGTGAGCCTCCCAGGCACCCCATTAAGTGAAATACTTTAGAAAGCTTTTCATATACGTGAAATCAAATGATTAATTAGCATAGTTACTTACTTTTGCAAGGGAGCTAAGATTTTTTAGATTTTAGGAATTGTCAGCCATGCAGTCATGGTCCTGACAGAAAACAGAAACTGCTGATTTGAAAATTTAATTAAAGGACTCTTTACAAAAGGTATAGACAAGGTATAGAGGGCCCAAAGGGAAAAATGCAGGGTCCTGGGGTGCCTGAGAAGCCGTGGTTACTCTTTGAGCTAAAGGAATAAGGAGAGGAAACAGGTAGTGCTACTCAGAGTGGCTAATTGTATAGTGAAGGCACCTGACTTGATCAGTGGCCTTGAGCCAACCTGTTGTGATTCTGGAAGAGCCAGATCTCACTCTTGGTCTGTATTGGTGCTTTCTTTTTGGCTGACTGGAAGTTACAGGGGCAAGGAACCTTATTGATACAGTCCATGGTAGCCATCTTCCCAAAGCACAGTGTGGGATAGGGAAGAGTAGAAAAGTGGATCTGGAGGAGTAAACAGAAAGTACCAGCTATATCAGCCAAAGTAAAAAAAAAAAAAAAAAAAAAGTAAAAACAAGTATTAGTGATACTAATTTGTTCACTGTATCACTTTTCTATGATTTTTAATTTTTCCTTTCATTAAAAAATTTCATGACACAGGTCCTGGGAATGTTGTGCAAAAAACAGAAAATACATTGGTAATATTACAAAAAATATTATTTATTTTGATTTTGATTTGAAAAAAATTTTTATTAATGCTGGATATTTTTCAAAGGCCAACAAAAAATGTGAAGAGGCACGCCAGGAAAAAGAAGCAATGGTAATGAAGTACGTAAGAGGGGAGAAGGAATCTTTAGATCTTCGAAAGGAAAAAGAGATACTTGAAAGAAAACTCAGAGATGCGAATAAAGAATCTGAGAAAAACACTAACAAAATTAAGCAGCTTTCTCAGGAGAAAGGACGGTTGCACCAGCTGTATGAGACAAAGGTATAACTTGTGGTGTTGTACTTGAGTTGAAATTTATTCTTTTTGCTTTTCCTTATCTAATCAAATAATCATACCTATGTGGTTAAAATCACTGTTACACATAAAGTTGTTTTTGTTAGTTTACCTTCTGAGAACATGAATGCTTTAGGATCTTATAATTTATATTATATTACACATTTATATTTTATGTTTGAGATATTTGATATATTTTTATATTTTTAATATGGATTTATATTATATTTATCATTTATATTATTTAGAATCTAATTTAGTATCTTGTTATGTGTCTGGAAAAACTTTTTGCTGGGAAAAAATGAGATATTGATACATTTTGTTTATTAAATAATTTTTTCTTGATAGATTTTTTTAAAAACTTTCTTTTAGTATCTATCTATTGAAGAAACAAGTTTCTGCTCCAAAAGAACATTTTATTTTGGTAAAATACAGACATAGTAGGATCAAGATGTGAATAGTTTTTCAGTGAGAACCGTGTAACTTGACTGGAATCTTAATGTAACACTTATTTATCATAGAATAGAATTTTTTTTTTTTTTTGTAGAAAAGCATGTTCTTTTTAGATGCTGCCCAAAGAAATTTTATTACTGAGCATTCCAGAGTCCTTGCTCTTAACTAGCAGCCTCATGGCGTGGTCTTATTTCTAGTCAATTATCATTTCTTGATAATGTTATTTTTTTATTAATTAACTTTTATTAATTAACTTTTGTTCTCAGGAATTCTAGAAAAATTTAATTTGTATTTCA
The DNA here is from genome assembly GCF_963455335.1 of Martes martes. Classification (NCBI taxonomy): domain Eukaryota; kingdom Metazoa; phylum Chordata; class Mammalia; order Carnivora; family Mustelidae; genus Martes; species Martes martes. The sequence continues at coordinate 16,073,586 of NC_137902.1, forward strand.
CCTTAATGCCAGCCAGTGAGAAGAATCATAAAGGTGTACTTGTTCTTGCAACATATCTGGTTGTTTGAAATATAAACGTTAATCATCTTATGTCTATTGATTGGATGTAGGATTTTGCTACTCTCTTATCATTTGAACTTTGAATTAGCTATTATGGTGGTCATAATATGCTAACCCCTCAAATATAGTGTTATTAGACTGATAATTTTGAGGAGGTATAAAAGATAAATAAGTAATTGATTGATGGTTTAAATGAAAAAACATGACCTAGTGATATTGTTTTAGGAAAGTGAAACTACTAGACTCACCAGAGAAATTGACAAATTAAAGGAAGATATCAACTCTCATGTCATTAAAGTAAAATGGGCACAAAACAAATTAAAAGCAGAAATGGATTCGCACAAGGTAAGTATTGTAATGCAGTGGAAAAATTATCAGAACCAGTTTTAAGAGCAAATGCAGGGGCACCTGGGTGGCTCAGTCATTTAAGGGACCTACTCTTGATTTCATCTCAGGCCGTGACCCTCAGGGTCAGGAGGTGGAGCCCCACATTAGGCTCCATGCTCAGCTCGAAGTCTGCGTGGGACTCTCTTTCCCTCTCCCTCTGCCTGGCCCCTGCTTGTGTGGACGTGCACTCTTTCTCTAAAATGAATAAATCTTTTAAAAAGCAAATGCAGTAAAGTTAATAAGGCATAAAGCTTAATTTAGTGACTTCTATGGGATAGATTGGGCTTGAATATTTGGTGATGTGAAAAGATATTTCCTTGTGTGGTTTACATATTAAATTAGAATGTTAAATTTTGTCATAAATTGTAAAAAAATATTAACTTTTATCATTCATTATTTACAATTCCAAAATTGACTTTGTTCTTCAAGCAATTCTTGGTAACTATATTTTATATTACACATTGTCAGAAATTTGGGGGAAAGAGGAGTCTGTAGGTTGTCAAAATAGAAAGTAAACTCTGGAAATTTAAAAAATATCAGTGATGCTCAGAGTGTTTCCATATCTGTTTATTATAAATATAATTCTATTGGCATTATGCCTAATGAATATCATTTTTTTTTAAAAAGTAATGTAATGAAAAATGATCATAAAGTCTGGTACCTGATGCCATTTTAAGCACTAACTGAACCTGGTATAAGAATTAATAAAAATCTGAAGATGATAGAATGTGAAGGAAAAGAACAACTCTGAAATATTTAAATAGAAGAGCAATGTTATAACAGCTCCCAAGTTTTCAAAAATAGGCTTAATGGTATTGTTTCAAACTGTAATCATAGATTATCTAAGTAAATACTTTTTGTTTAATGTTTCCTCCAATGTAATTTTTTTTTTTTTAAGATTTTTATTTATTTATTTTGACACAGAGAGATCACAAGTAGGCAGAACAGCAGGCAGAGAGAGGGGGAGAAGCAGGCTCTCCGCTGAGCAGGGAGCCCGATGCGGGGCTCGATCCCAGGACCCTGAGATCATGACCCGAGCCAAAGGCAGAGGCTCAACCCACTGTGCCACCGAGATGCCCCTCATTAAATACTTCTAAGTCAGTAGAATTGTTAATAACATTTGGATATTTTTGCATATAATATTATCAGAGATATTATCAGAAAAAAATGTAGGGAGAGATGTCTGTGTTGACAGTAGTCAAAGAATAGAGAATAGCAGCTCTCCTCAAGTTCTGGACTGACTGCTGATCTGTACCAAGTATTGGGGAATCACACATGTAGAGAAGGAATTGCCAGAAGGGCTAAACTGCAGGGCTATAAATCATTTAAAATTTTCCTTTACTTTCAGTTACAGAATGAAGAACTAAAACTCCCAGTTCTACAGTATGATAATGATTTCTAAACTACCTGATTTGCTTCAAGATCTGAACATAATACTGGGTCATATCTAATATCTGTGGCACTTTTCTCCTCATCATCTATAGCCCTAAGAGACAGGATCCTGAAACCTATTAGAATGCTAGCATTGGAGAGTGAAAGACTAAAATTTGGTCTTCTTTGACCATATGTATTAATAAATGGGTGATAATAGATAATTAATGACGACTTTGAGGTCAGATGAAACCAGATACTCTGTAAGTAGGTTAAGACAAATGTCTTAAGACTGACATACTAAGGTTACATTGTATGGATTGCTAGAAAATGAAAATAGCAAGCATATTGCCCTAGTACGTGAAAATTAGAAATTTACCGGTTTTTTTTGTTTGCATGTTTACATTTTTAAAAAAGATTTATTTATTTTAGAGAAAGTGTGTACTCAGTGGAGAGGGGCAGAGGGAGAGGGAGAGAGAATCCTCAAGCAGACTCCCTGTCGAGTGTGGAGCCCAACATAGGTCTTGATCCCAGGACCCTGAGTCCATGACCTGAGCTGAAATCAAGAGTCAGCTGCTTAACCAACTGAACCACCCAGGCACGCCTTTACCAGTTCTTTTTAAAGGCATTTATTAACCAGCAAGTCAATAAAAACAGGGTTTTCCCCTGTGAGCAGCACTGTATTAAATTGTATGGATACTATAAAGGTCATAGAGGACAGAGTAATTGCTTTCAGAGAGTATCTGGGATGAGATCCTGGCTATTTGTTTTATGTATTTACCTAATAGATGTGAGAAGGAGTCTCTGGATCAAAGAATACAAGATTTAATGACTAAGCAGTGTTGGCTACCTGTTAAAATGTGGACAAGAGCCAGGACTCTTCTTAAGTTTTTCTCCAGGTACCCTTTCTAGTTTCTAGTCCCTACACACCCAGTCCTAGGTGTTAGTACTGGAGTTCTGGAGGTTACTGGCTTTATCGTGATCATTAACTTCTGATCAGGCCTCCAGGCCTGATTACCAGAATTTAAGTCTTAGACTAAGTAGATTGGATAGCTCTGTCATCAGTAGAATTATCAGTTGGGTCAAACAATAGAAACAATTTCATTTATTCCCCTTCCTAAATTCCCTTGGAAGTTAAACTAAAATGTGTTTTTAACACCTAGCCCATAAAAACAAAAGCCTTTTGGAGCGCCTGGGTGGCTCAGTGGGTTAAAAGCCTCTGCCTTCAGCTCAGGTCATGATCTCAGGGTCCTGGGATGGAGCCCTGCATCGGGTTCTCTGCTCAGCAGGGAGCCTGCTTCCCCCTCTCTCTTTCTGCCTACCTCTCTGCCTACTTATGATCTCTCTCTCTCTGTCAAATAAATAAATAAAATATTAAAAAACAAAACAAAACAAAAGCTTTTCATTTTGAGTGTGGTAAAGAACTTCTCCCAGTGTACCTTATATACTTGCTCACCTGGTGGTTGCTGCCTCTTTACCTACTTGGTCCCAGAATAAAATAATCTCACTGGATCATAGGTAACGGCCAGAAAGAGTTGTGGTAGTAGACCGTGGTTCGACTGTGCTGGGTGCTTGCCAGTCATTTTTGCTTCAGAGAAATCTTGAGGAATAGAGTCTGGGGTATTAAGACAGCATCCAGACCGGTAGGATGTAAGAGACTGTAATATGCTGTAGACCAAATGGGCAACTAGGGGTTGGTATATTTTATGATATATTCCCTCAACAAGACACTGCTACTTATTATCTATGCTCTTCTCTGAAAGTTATCACGTTGTCAACGATAGCCTCATTCTTAAATGGTTAACTCATAAATCCCACTTATTAGAAGCTAGGGCTCCCTTTAACTATGCTATTATTTCACTTAGTAAAACTGTATTCTATGCTCAGTTCTGTAACTCTTCCATAACCGTTGTCTTTGCATTATGGAATAACAGGGTCCAGGTTTACCCTCCCACCTTAAAAAGCCTAAAAAAAAAAAAAAAAGATTTTTAGGCTTGGGACAACAAAGGCAGGACAGGGCAGTGATCTCTGAATGAAGGAAAGCAAGCAAGATGTAATGCCTGGAGAGTTTCCAGGTTGCAGCAAAAGAAGAGGAACCCAGACAAATCTCAGCAATCTCCCGGAATTGAGGAGACAGAGTCGGAAGTATAGGAAGCCGGACAGAAGGGTACCACAGAAGGGGAAGATTTGGAGAGCTGCAGTGTGTTCCCTTCAGTTCCTTTTTTAGCTCACTACTTACTGATCAGTATATGTGTGTGAGAAAGTTAGAGGTGGGGAAAAAAACGATCAGAAAGGAGTAGGGGCAACAGTCCCATAGGGTTCACAGAGGGCTGGTAGGAACTGTTCATGTTTCTCCAGCCAAGAGAAAGCCCTCTTAACATATGGAGCATCCAGTGACCCTCAGAAGGGTGTTGTTTCAGCAATGAGGACTAATTAGCCTGAGACTACAGTCTGTTATGGACCCATCTTACAAAGCTTTGAAAGAAAGCCTCCAATCAAATTGTTTCAAATAATGATGTTATTTGAAGAATAGCCCAAAGAGTAGCTGGAAGAAAGCCCGAAATACTCAGGTAAGTGCAGAAATCTCCAGGACCTACGAACATAAAATTCACAATGTCTGATATCCAATAAAAAATTACCAGACATGGAAAGAGACAGGAAAATATAGCCTATAATGAGAAGAAAAGGAAGGTCAACGGATAGAAACAAAGCCAGAAATGACATAGATGAAAGAAGTCGGTAAAGATGTTAAAACAGCTATTATAAAAAATATACTCTGGCTATTCAAGAAGATAGATAAAGGTGTGACTACGTTACAGAGAAACACTGAAGATTTGAAAAAGGCCCGATTGATACACTGAGTGAGATGAAAAATATATTAGATAAAATTAACTGAAGATTAGATGCTACAGAAGACAAGATTAGTGAACTTGAAAAACATGTAACTTTGAACATAGGAAAACATAGCATGGAAAATTATGCTAGTGGTTCCTAGATTTATAACTTCTACATAGAATTCCAGATTCTTATATTCAGGTGGCTACTTGACATCTGCTGTCTGGGTGACTCTCAGGCATCTTGAACGGAGCATGTGTAAAACAGAGTGGATAATGTGCCTGCCCTCCATTGCTCCCTCATCTCAATAAATGGCAGTTTATCCTTTTAGTTGCCTGGGCCAGAAACCTTAGGTTTATCCTTCAGTTCTCGGTCACCGTATCTAGTCCCTTAGCAAATCTTCTTGCTCATTTCTTTTTTTTTTCTTTTAAGATTTTTAAAAAATTTTATTTATTTGATAGATCACAGGTAGGCAGAGAGGCAGGCAGAGAGAGATGGAGAAGCAGGCTCAATCCCAGGTCTCAATCCCAGGACCCTGAGATCATGACCTGAGCCGAAGGCTGAGGCTTAATCTACTGAGCCACCCAGGCGCCCCTTCTTGCTCATTTCTTTCAGGTCTTTACACATCTCTCACCTCTCAGTGACACTTTCCCTGGCTGTCTAATTTTGCGTACCTTCCCTCAAACCCTCTTGTGCCCTTTCTTTGTTTTTACTCCTTAGCACTTGTCATTATCTAATGTAACATATTTTTCCATACGTGTTTTGTGTATTATCTGTGATCATTAGAATACCAGCTTTATGAGAGTAGAGATTTTATCTGTCTTATGGTTAAATATTTCCTCAAAGCTTAGAACAGTGCCTTACATGGCAGGTGCTTAGTAATAAATAAATGAAACATAGTCCCTTAACCAAAACTTTTCTTTTATTCAATCATTTACTTATTAATTATTCAGCATTATAGGAATCTTTCAGTTGCTATTTTTTGAGTGAATGAAGTGAGTACCTACTGTGTGTCAAGCTGTTTTAATTACTGATGATACAGAAGTGGGGAAAAAAAACCCATATAAATTTGGGGCACCTGGGTGGCTCCGTCGTTAAGTAGCTGCCTTCGGCTCAGGTCATGATCTCAGGGTCCTACGATTGAGCCCCATGTTGGGATCTCTGCTCAGCAGGGCGTCTGCTTCTCCCTCTCCCACTCCCCCTGCTCGTTTGCATGCACTCTCTCTCTCACACATAAATACAGTCTTAAGAAAACAAAACAAAACAAAACACACTTTCTGATTAAAGGACCAGCAACTGGAAGTACTTAATTGTATGATAGACTTATCCAAAAATGACATAAAAGAAGTAGTGTGTGAATATGGATGCAATTTAGATGGTTCAAAAGATGAAGAGAAACGTTCCAAGTGGAGGAACAGTAAGAGAAAAGGAAAAATGGGAGATGAGTATTGATGTTTCAGAAGACCAGCCTCCCTAGACCAAAGGCTTATATTAGTGATTCCTTCATAGAGTCCGCAAATACCACATGAACAATGAATATGTGCCAAGTGCTAAGCTAGGTGCTGTCCGTAAGCTGTGTCCTCAGTGGGGGAAACATGTACGCTGCAGAACAGAGTATCAATTATTCTGATCCAGGACTGCCCTGGACTCTGTCTGTGGAAGGCAGTATAGCAGCTTCTACCCTTTTCTGAAGGGCAGCTACTAGGAGGTGGTACCTAAACCCTTATTTCAAATCCACATGACAGCCCAGGACATGGGACTGGGGGGTGATCTGAAGAACTGTGGAAAAAGAGCTGCAGAGCAGGGCTTTATCTGGAAAATTGGCACAGGAATCAGAAAGCCAGTTGAGGCAGAAAAGACAACGATGAAAAGGGGAAAAACAGTAGTATGTGGTCTTGTAATAGAAACAGGAAGGAGGGGTGCCTGGGTGGCTCAGTGGGTTAAGCCTCTGCCTCCAGCTCAGGTCATGATCTCAGGGTCCTGGGATCGAGCCCCACATCAGGCTCTCTGCTCGGCAGGGAGCCTACTTCCCTCTCTCTCTCTCTCTGCCCGCCTCTCTGCCTACTTGTGATTTCTGTCAAATAAATAAATAGAATCTTTAAAAAAAAAAAAAAAGAAACAGAGGAAGGATATCCAGAGAGTCAGGAGTGGTCAGAACTACAGCTCGTAAGTCAAGAATAGAAAATGAGAGGAAGTAATTGAACTTGATGAGAAAGTAATCCCTACAAACCTTCAGATTTGCTATTTTAGGAGAGTGGTTAGGAACAGAAACCAAATTGCAGCATGGACCTATAAGACGGTTTTGAATAGGGTGCCTGGGTGGCTCAGTTTTTAAGCATCTACCTTTGGCTCAGGTCATGATCCCAGCGTCCTGGGATCGAGCCCCGCATGGGGCTACATGCTCAGCGAGAAGCCTGCCTCTCCCTCTCCCACTCCCCCTGCTTGTGTCCCCTCTCTTGCTGTTTCCCTCTCTATCAAAAAAAAAAAAAAAAAAAAGACAGTTTTGAATAGATACCATGGCCATAAAGCAAAGAATTATCTTTTATGTGTGAGCTGTTACCACTCACACATGGCTTTATGGAAGAGCTATTAACACTTTGTTCCTCTTGTCTTACCAGCTTAATTACTTCTAGTGATTTACTGAAAACTATCAAATTCAACTTAATGGCTATCAGTTAACTGCACAATCCACTTTGGTTTTTTGTCAGAAGCATGAAGTGTTATTTCTAGAATACTATCCAACCCTTCAATGGCAGTGCCAAGACTACTCTGGTCATTGTTCTTACCATCATCACATTACTGGGCCCAACCTTGTCACTGTCTATGAAGGACAGACTGTTTTCCTTCTCCAGTGTAGGGAAGAACCCAGTTCTCCCTACTGTGTGTTTCTTCCCTGTGAATCTCGTTTACTTTTACACGGAACACTTCACTTCTGACACTTCTGGTCACCAGTCGTGTGGAGGTTTTCCCCCACCACAAGGAATTCTCTGCAATACCACCTGGCTGTCCTACAGTTTCACTTGACTCTGACATATCCACCTGGAGATAGCATTGGATCCCACAGATTAAGGGCTCATTCGTACAAGAAAGTCCCCCCAGGCCCCTGCCACGCACATACTTCAGATCCAGCCACAAGGCCAGGCATCTGTAGCCAGCTACATAACAGAAGTTCTAGCGACCCCCCTCCTTGGGTTTGAAGACTTGCTTAAAGAACTCAGGGAAGCATTTATATTTATCATGTTATTAAAGGGTATGATAAAGGATACAGATGAACAACCAAATGAAGAGCTGTGTATAAAGCAAGGTCTGGGAGGGTCCCAAGCGTAGAAGCTTCTGTCCCTGTGGAATTGGGGTATATCACACTCTCAACGTGGTTGTACTTGACAGCCTGGAAGCTCTCTGAACCCCATACTTTGGGATTTTATGGAGGGTTCATTATGAAGGAGTGATCAGTGATCAATCATCAACTCCTTCGGGGGCTGGATTCCAGATTGCTAATCGTGACTTGGTCTTTCTGGTGACCAGCCTGCACGCAGGAGCCTACCCACAGGCGCCTCATTAGAACAAAAGACACTCTTGTCACCCAGGAAATCACAAGGTTTTCGAGGACCCTGTGTCAGGAACAGAGGTAAAAACCAGTACTGCAATAAGAGATGCTCCTAGTGTTCTTACAACTTAGGAAATGACAAGGGGTTTAGGAACTTTGTGTAAGGGACTGGGGTAGAGACCAATACGTATCTTTTCTTATCTCACACTATCTTTTTATCAATGCAGGAAACCAAAGATAAACTCAAAGAAACAACAACAAAGCTAACTCAAGCAAAGGAAGAAGCTGATCAGATAAGAAAAAATTGTCAGGATATGATAAAGACATATCAGGTATGCTTAAGTTTTCAAATAGATTAGTAACAAAATTGCGTCAAATGTCAGTACTCTTGCTTCATTAATGTTTTGTATCTGTAATATTTGAAGTGTGGAATGGATTTGGTAGGGCAGTTAAATAAATGGCAGGTTATTTCCTGTGGTAAAGTACTTGCAGCTTAAGTAGAGATCTTATTAGAGAAGTTTTTAACCAAATAAAAACACTAGAAAATATCAGCAGAATGAAGAATACAAGGAAATGTGTAACCTAAAACTCATTCTGTATTATGTTACATATCTTAGGTGCTATTCTTGCTCATGAAGAATTGACATATTTAAAATCTTTGAGTACTAGTAATTTTTAAATACCTAAGGTATACATTTCACAATCTGTAAACTTAACTGCGAACACCTTCACTTTCCAAAGCGTAAAACTTTAAAAATCCAGTCCCACATTTTCATTTCCTTCCCATTAGGAGTCAGAAGAAATTAAATCCAATGAGCTAGATGCCAAGCTTAGAGTCACAAAAGGAGAACTTGAAAAACAAATGCAAGAAAAATCCGACCAGCTAGAGGTGAGTGGCTTTGTTCTTTTCATACCCTGAATTGGGCAATAAATACAGAGGGAAAGAATGAGTGGTGTCACCCACTTTGAAGGCCTTTTTGAAGGAATAGGCAATACATTTTAGGTCTTGTTTAGTACATAATGACTTGCGGTTTCTTTTAAATCTTTTAAAAGATGCATCACGCCAAAATAAAAGAACTGGAAGATCTGAAGAGGACATTTAAGGAAGGTATGGATGAACTACGAACACTGAGAACAAAGGTAAGGAAATCTCTAGTCTTGATTTCAAAGGAAGGGTAAATATCTTTAATTTTAGATTCCTTCTGATTTTTTAAGTGTTGGGGAAACACTTTCATTCTGAAAGAAAGAACTCAGAGGAGTAGAATACCAATTTCCTAACAGTAAAATGGACTCTTTGTTGAAATGAAAATGTCTTCCACTTTGGTCCCTTTGAAGTATTTGCCAGACATTCCTGTTTTATAGCACATTTGCTGTTTCTGTCACTTATCCTGGGCCCCTAATGCAAGGCAGTCTTCGGCAAATTAATTGGTGAGGTAGTTGGACTTTAGAAAATAATAGAATTTATATTTCTCCTGTATGGTCTTATACAGTTTTAATTTCTAACAATCTAGTATAGTGTTCATTGTAAAAATAGTATTCCTTTTAATATGAATGTGAAATATCATTGTATATCATTCATTTCTTTAGAAACAGGCTTTTAAGTTTCCACCTTGAATTTGCCATCATTTAATAATTTTCAGAGTGTCCTTCATGTGCCTTTCCATTTGTTCTCTGTGCCAGTTCTTTGAGATAGATGGGGAAGGTATATCTTGTTTTCAGGTGAGGATATGGAGATTCAGCAAAAATAATGTGACATGCTAAAATTCCTGTGACTAAATCACAAGAAATCAGAGACTGAATCCCAGGACTGTTAACATCCCATTATGTTTTCGTCACATTAATTAATCCTGTTCCAGAATTTAGCTAAGTTGTTTTTTGTTTTGTTTTGTTTTGTTTTTTTAAGCAAGAGCAAGAACGAGTGCACAAGCGTGTGAGTGGTGGGGGAGGGGTAGAGGGAAAGAGAAGGAAAGAATCTTAAGCAAGCTGCTCACACAGTATGGATGCCGATGTAAGGCTCAGTCTCTCAACCCTGAGATCAGGACCAGAGCCAAAATCAAGAGTCTGATGCTTAACTTACTGAGCCACCCGGGAGCCCCTAGCTTGGATTATTAATATATAATCACTAATGAAGTAATTAAGGAACAAGAAAATACTGTTGATAGTCTACTTTGGTTATGATATTGATAGGTGAAATGTCTAGAAGATGAACGATTAAGAACAGAAGATGAGTTATCCAAATATAAGGAAATTATTAATCGCCAAAAAGCTGAAATTCAGAATTTATTGGACAAAGTGAAAATTGTGGATCAGATACAGGAGCAGCATCAAAGGTATAAACCAAGCAACTTGTGTTTTATGCTAATCAATAGGCTTTTTAATTCTATCTCAAGATTCTGTTATTAAATGTAATTATTACACTAAACAAGAATAATTTTATAATTTTACTCGCTAAAAAATTTAAAATTCCTAAAAAAAAAATTTTAAATTCCTGTTTTCATTTGAACTTTTTGGGTTATCTTTGAAGTTCCTATTATGGCTTCTAAAAATCAAAGTTTATATTCACTAAATATTGGAAGTAGCAATTTATAAAACAATGGATTTTAGTTTCTTAGTCCATTCTTTAATGTTCAAATTATGCTACTTACAGTACTTATTTCTAAAAGGTAGATAAATATGTGTATCTTTGTGTGTATTGTAGTGCTAGGTCAGGAGCTGACGTTATTCCTTGGCTTCTTGTAGAGCCATTTAGCTAAACTCTACTCATGACATCACCTGGTAGAGCCTGGATTCAGCCTGAATCCAAATACCTTCTTTTCCATATCGTACCAATGGCTGCTGCTCAGTATTGCTAAAAATCCTCACCATATCCAGGTTGGTGCTGCGATAAATCCATGGTTAGCAACCTCAACTGGAAATGTTAAATGACCTCTAATCCTACCGTATGTCCTAGTCACAGCCTCTCCCCCACCTTGGAGCATCTATTCCGGACATTCCTTCGTTGTTCACACTTCTGGTTTCCCTCTCCTCAGTATTTACTCTTGGCAGGAGGTTACCTCTTTTTTACTTCACAGGAGAAATGGGAGCTGCAGGGAGCTGTTCATACAGCCTCCTTCTGTCTGTTTTATGAACTTGCATCTGCAACCATTCTTTTTTCTCTTCTGTTGTTAGGGAATAAATGTTCTGTTCCCTGTGAACGGAACTGCTCTCTCTACTTCTGTGGATCCCAAGCTCTTTTGCCTTCCCGGGGTCTTCTTGGATTATTTCTTCTTTATCCTTTATCTCTTACTTCTCTCTACTTTTTGTTATTAGAAATGTCAAAACTGCTGTGATGTTCCCCCACTTTTTTTCTGTCCTTCAGAGCCAAACATCGTTGTAGAATCTGTACTCCTCCTCCATGCTTGCACTTCCTTTGTCTCTCTTTCCCCCTTCACTTCAGCCTAGCTTCTACCCAAGATTCCATTAAAAACTGCTAATGCCTCCTTAAATCTAGCAGATGCTTCTTGGACTAAGCCTTGCTTGAATTTTCAGTATTAAAACCATTAAGCCTATTATGTTTCTTAACATTGTGTGTTCCTTTGGCTTCATATCATGCTTTCCTGGTGTTCCTCCCCACTTTCTGGCCCCTCCTTTTCTCAGTCTCCTTGGCAGCCTTCTCTTTGTCATATACCTATTTTGTTACTATTTTATCATACCCTGAGTGGTCCTAACTATTCCTGTAGTGTGCTATAGGATCTTCAAGTCATTATCTTCAGCCCTTTTGGCTCAGCCCCAGACATACAAGTGTCAAAAGCACTTCAGACTTTAACATGTCCCAAACTGATTCATCTGTCCCACCCGTAAATACACTCCTCTGAGGTTCCCAAGATGAGTGATGAGTGCAGCATCCACATGATTTTCCAGCCCAGGAACCTGCGCGTCCTCCTTGGTTCTCCTCTCCTTCCCCTCATACATCTAACCAGTCACAGAGTAGTATTGGTGCTAACTCTTCAGTATCTTTCAAGTTCATTTATTTTTCATGCCCCACCGCTGCTGCCGTTGTCCTTTCTTTTTGTTTTTTTTTAAAGATTTTATTTATTCATTTGTCAGAGAGAGTGAGCACAGGCAGACAGAGAGGCAGGCAGAGGCAGAGGGAGAAGCAGGCTCCCCGCTGAGCAAGAAGCCCGATGTGGGACTTGATCCCAAGACCCTGGGATCGTGACCTAAGCCGAAGGCAGCCGCTTAACCAACTGAGCCACCCAGGTGTCCCTGCCGTTGTCCTTTCATCTGGAAAACTACCACAGCATCTAGGTTTTGTTGAGGTTTTTGTTTTGTTTTTTTTTTGTTTTTTGCTTCCCTTGTAATCCATTTTCTACACTGCAGTTAGCATGATCTTTTTTTTTTTAAGGTTTTATTTATTTATTTTACAGAGATCACAAGTAGGCAGAGAGGCAGGCAGAGAGACGGGGGAAGCAGGCTCCCCGCTGAGTGGAGAGACTGATGTGGGGCTCGATCCCAGGACCCTGGGATCATGACCTGAGCCGAAGGCAGAGGTTTTAACCCACTGAGCCACCCAGGCACCCCAGCATAATCTTTTTTAATCCTTCAGTGCTTTCCCATTGCATCAAGGACTGTCCAGTAAGTTCAGATGCCATGGCATGATTTTGAAAGAGCATCAGTGACCTTGCTTCTCTCTCTATGCCTTCCCTTTTTGCACTCTTGGGTTTCAGCAATAGTTGTTTACAAATGTGGATTGGTTGTCTTCTGTGAGCATGTGCTGTGTTAAGTGCTGGGAATATAGTGCCATCCTAATCTTCATCAGTGTGGAACATGTGTTTGTTAATGCCAACAAGAAAGTCATTCTCGTTCCCTCCTAGATCTAGCACATCCTGTTTCTTCTACCTGGAACATATTGTGTTGTTCCGCTCACTCCTACTTTTTCTTCAGATCAGGAAGTAGCAAACTGTGGCCCATGAGCCAAATCCAGCCCACTGCCTTTTTTTGTAAATAATTTTTTTTTTGGAACACAGCTACTCTCATTCCTTCATGAATTATCTGTGGCTGCTTTCACACTGCAGCAGCAGGGTTGAACGCTTGCTGCAAAGATGATATGCTATAGAAACTTAAATTGTTTACTGTCTGGGCCTTTTACAGGAGAAGTTTGCTAGCCCCTACTTTATTAGTTTAAACATCGCTTATACTAGATTAGGCAGCCCATTCTGTGCTTTCATCTTCAAAAACGTTTTATCACCTATGTAATTTCCTTACTTGACTGAAAGCTCTTTGAAAGCAGGGCCCATGTCAGTCCTACTTATACTCGCAGCTCTTAGTTTCTTGCATATATTATTAGGTAGTCCTACAAATCCAAATAAATAATTTGGATGAATAAAAGTATCTTTATAAAGTATTTTATTAGATGGAAATCCCAAACCATTAATGTAATGTCTTTTAGTAGTTTATTTTTTCTTAAGTATAAACTTTGTTTTTTAGAGGTAAACAAGAAATTGAAAATTTGAAGGAAGAAGTGGAAAGTCTTAATTCTTTGATTAATGACCTACAAAAAGACATCGAAGGCAGTAGGAAAAGAGAATCTGAGTTGCTACTATTTACAGAAAAGCTCACTAGTAAGAATGCACAACTCCAATCTGAATCCAATTCTTTGCAGTCACAATTCGATAAGCTTTCCTATAGTGAAAGTCAGTTACAAAGTCAATGTGAACAAATGAAACAGACAAACACTAATTTGGTAAGTATACATTTACATTTAACTTTTAAAGCAACCTACAAGAAGCACGAATTAAATTTTCCTGTTAGCATAAACCTACTGGTAGTTAAGTTGAGCTCTTTTTTTTTTTTAATTGGTCTAATTTTCTGGTAATTTCAAATGCTGTGAGAAGTGTCAGTTTTTCCTTCCAACTTGTTTAGAGTGTCCTTTTTCCCTCCTATTTATATAATTTATAACAAAATACCTCCTTAAAATGCTTATGAAAAAGTGTTTCACTTTTGAAAATAAGAAAACCATGGTTTTTTGTCTTTAGTAACTGGAGTTACTACATATGTGTGTATGTATAAGAAAAGATTTATTTATTTATTTTAGAGAGTGTGCATGTGAGAGGGGAGGGGCAGAGGGAAAGAATCTCAAGCAGACTCCTGCTGAGTACAGAGCCTGACACAGAGCTCGATCTCATGACCCCGAGATCGTGACCTGAGCCAAATCAAGAGTTGGATATTCAGCTGATTGAGCCACATAGGCACCCCTGGAATTACTATATATTTTTTAAAGTATTTCAAATTTCTATATTTTTATAGTTTAAAACGGTTTAATATTTCTGAGTTATCAGAGTGTCTTCAGGTTACTCATGAAAATAATTTGACTTGTTAGTCCAAAATAGAGACCTCTTGACATAGACTGTATTGCATGTATATAAAGGCAGATGTGTTAATATGCCCCCTGCATTCCTATATAAGGAATTTGAGGAGTGTGGGAAACAAAACCTGGTAAGGAGCAATTCTGAAACAATCTACTGTCCAATTTTCAGGTTCTGAACTGGGAGTGGTAATGGAAACAAACAGGTTTTAAAATTGGTGTTTTTTGTTTGGTCTTATTTAATATTTAGGAAAGTAGATTGTCAAAAGAGGAAGAACTGCGAAAAGAGGAGGTCCAGACTCTGCAAGCAGAACTCGCCTGTAGACAAACAGAGGTTAAAGCATTGAGTACCCAGGTCGAAGAACTAAAAGATGAATTAGTAACCCAAAGACGTAAACATGCCTCCAGTGTCAAAGATCTTACCAAACAACTCCAGCAAGGTATAATATTCTCAAATACTTAGACCATAATGTTGCATCATTTAGTCATTAAGGATTTATAGAAAAAATACATTTTACACCAGGTTCTACCACACTGATTAGTGCTGTATGTTCTTAATGTATTAATGTTTATAAACCAAATCACTAAACCTCTTGGAGTTCCATGAATAGTTTATAACGTAATCTTCTTTAAAGGACATTCATTCACAAAATCCCAAAATGTGAAAGTTGGGAATATACTTGAGGGCAGTAGTGTCTAAATTTTTTTGATCACATACTTCAATCTGTAAAAAGTATTTAAGCATTTGTTCTCAGATTTATATATATTTATTTATAAATTTTAAATGTATCACTCTACCTTTAAAAACATGAAAAATAGAATCTGATTAAAATAAATGTAATAAAAATAAATAAAAATTTAAAAAAACAGAATCTTTTCAAAGATCAGATGAAATGCAAGTGTAAGTGGAAGTTTAATACTTTCTCCCCACACATGAACCAAGTTGTTTTGTGCAGCACCTCGGGTACCTGCACCCACCTTATCGACCTCTGTCTTGGAGATTGTTGAGCCCTAACCTACTTCATCTCAGAGGAAACTGAGACCCAGACAGATTATGAATGACCCAGACACAAGGATTAACAGCTGGGACTGGAACCCAGATTTCTTTCATTTAAAAATTTAAACTGTGCTATGTGCTTGGATACAAAGATGCCTAAGATATGTATTCTAACTTCCTAATCTCTATTATTCTCACTACTTTGTGTTAAAATAGGGTGAAATATAGTATTAAGAGATTTAGCATTTACTTAATATGAATATATTCAGATGTTTGCCATAAAGGTTCAGTTTGTTTTTATAGCTATAATTGAAGGGAAATTTCTGGTATCATAGAGATCATTTAAATCCATCAGGACTCTGAACATTAGATTGCTGTGCCTAAGTGATGTCATCATAGTGTTTCTGTGTATTTTGTATTTGACCTGTACATTTCTAAATACCATTTTATATGAATGACAGGTATAACCTCCTGTCTAAAGTATGTATTCCACAAATTTTTCTTGTGTTTAAGCCATTTTTGCCTGAATGATTTTAGCAATTAAAATCCGAAATGGTGGGGCAAATGGTCATAATTATCACAATAATTTGTTTCTTTTTTCTGTAGCACGAAGAAAATTAGATCAGGTGGAGAATGGAAGCTATGATAAAGAAGTCAGCAGCATGGGGAGTCGTTCTAGTTCATCAGGTAAAAAAACTTCTGGTTTCAGGGACGCCTGGGTGGCTCAGTTGGTTAAGCGGCTGCCTTCGGCTCAGGTCATGATCCCAGCGTCCTGGGATCGAGTCCCACATCGGGCTCCTTGCTCCGCGGGGAGCCTGCTTCTCCCTCTGCCTCTGCCTCTGCCTACCACTCTGTCTGCCTGTGCTCGCTCGCTGGCTCTCTAACAAATAAATAAATTTAAAAAAAAATTATAAAAAAAAAAACTTCTGGTTTTAGTTGTTATCTAGTGACTGATTATAAAAAGAAGTAGCTTTTTTTTGTCCTAGAAAGTGTTGATATGCTTTTTTTTTTTTCTATTTTGAGTTATAAAAAGTATTATTTCTAGTTAAATAAGTTCTCATCATTATCCGGGATTTCATATTTGTAATGGGGTTCTAGATGATCTGTGTCCCTACCTCCTCTTATCTTACCCGCTGCTTCTTTAAAATTCTTTGTGACAATTTCCTTTTCCATTTTTAAATTTAAATTTGTATCTATCCATATAGAGAGAGATTTGTTATAATGTGGTCTCTCTCTTTTTTTACTTTTGTATTTTTTTTTTTAAGATTTTATTTGACAGAGACACAGCGAGGAAGGGAATATAAGCAGGGGGAGTGGGAGAGGGAGAAGCAGGCTCCCCACTGAGCGGGGAGCCCGATGTGGGTCTCTATCCCAGGACCCTGGGATCGTGACCTGAGCCAACGCTTAACGACTGAGCCACCCAGGCACTTCTTTTGTATTACTTTTTAACACCTGAAAACTAATGAGATGATCATTATAGATCAAGATTTTTTATATATACATGTATGTTTACATCTTTTGGCTTTTCCCATGGTAGATATGTCTGTGCTCTGAAGTGAAAATGAATGGAGTCCATAAAATTATGATTCATATCATTGTGGAAATGGTAATTAGCAAAATATCAGTGTACTTGTCATTTTGGAATGCCAGGAATCATGCCAAGCACTTTAAACATATTATTTACTCTACAGAATAGTTCTGTGAGGTGTTACAGTTTGCATTTTAGTGATGAGGAAACAAAAGTTCAGAATGGTTCCATGACTTGCCCCAAATCCACAGTGACAGAACTCTCAGACTCTGGAGTCCTTGCATGCCATGACACTACACTTTCTCCCAGGAGTTGCACACTAGGGGGGAAACATCAACTGTTAGAGTAGTGGGAAAATCGCATAGTAGAAAAAACATGGGTTGAAGCTCCACATAAGTGTGTAGAACCCAGGTCTGTCATTTATTAGCGTGTGATGTTGGATAGGATATATCACTCTTAAATCTACAAAATGGAGTTGAAAAAAGACTTAATGTTTGTAGGATAAAGAGGATCAGAAATTTTTCTCAACTGATGTTGATAAAAGTAATAGTAGCTAACATTTACTGAGTGCTTACTTATATGCGCTGTTCTAAGCACTTCACATATAATAATCCTAGGAGTTAAATAATAATATTCCCATTTTAAGATGAAGTGACCAAGGCACAGAGAGTTAAATAACTTGTCCAATGTCACACAGCTAGAAAGTAGAGGAGTGGGATTCGAGCCTAGGGAGACTAGTTTCATAACTTAACCCGCTGGCTGTGTTCTGTCTTCTCTGTCCGTCTTTGGCTCTCAGTTTCACTTCAGACTTGTTATTCTGACTTTTGCTTTGAGTTTCTTCTTTCTTTTGCTGCTTCCTCATCCTGTTCCTGAGAGACATAATAGGCCCTTTTGGTATTTCTGTCATTCATTTATTCAGAAATAAGAACTCAGGCCAGGTATGACTTGTGTTCTGTGCCTGACTCTGTTAGATTGCATATTTGCAGGTTATACTAGAAGAAATAGTATGTGACATTAGCAGATGATTCTAGATTGAGTACAATATCTAAACTGATTTTTTTTTTCTTCAGGGTCCCTCAATGCTCGAAGCAGTGCAGAAGATCGATCTCCAGAAAATACCGGGTCATCAGTAGCTGTGGATAACTTCCCAGAAGTGGACAAGGCCATGTTGATTGAGAGGATCGTTAGGCTGCAAAAAGCACATGCCCGGAAAAATGAAAAGATAGAATTTATGGAGGATCATATCAAACAGTTGGTGGAAGAAATTAGGAAAAAAACGAAGTATGTATTATTATAACACAATCTGTGTTTGAAATACCATTACTTATATGGTAAATTTGCTATTTTGAAAATTAAACTTATCAAGAGCCAGTCTTTCAAAAAATAATTCTAAATTTTAATCATTCAGTTCCTAGTCTATTATTGTTCACTTACTATGTTCTAGGTTTTGGGAATACAGAGGTGAAAGAAAACACAGGTCTTTAAGGTGATCTATAGTTCAATAGATCTTAGTTTTGTTTTGTTTTGTTTTAAGATTTATTTATTTATTTATTTGACAGAGAGAGAGAGAGCGAGACCGAGAGAAGGAACACAAGCAGGGGGCATGGGAGAGGGAAAGGCAGGCTCCCCGCTGAGCAGGGAGCCTGATGCGGGAGTTGATCCCAGAACCCTGAGATCATGATCTGAGCCGAAGCCAGACAGTTAACCGACTAAGCCACCCGGGCGCTCTGATCTGATTTTTTTTTTTAGGATACTAAGATAACTTTGGCTTTAATAAAAGCATGGTGTTAGCTTTTGATTTTCATGACTGTGGCTCTAAGAGAGATATGGGGTTGTGGATTATCTTTCCTGTTGGGTAGGACATAGTGGGTAATTTATTGGGCACCTGGCAAGTACAAGATTCTGTGCCTGAGACTTAACAAAATTTCATTGATTTCTTAAAACTCAGGGACAAATAAATTAACTGGTGGTGTTCAGGTCAAGTCATTAAATATTCCAGAGTCGCCATTAATCCAGTAGGTGACAGACCAAGAGCTGGGGATTTGGACCCAGCTGGGACCAGGTCAGTGTGACCTAAAGTCAAAAGCTGGATTCTCAAGCTCCCAGTAGTTGGGCACCAGGGGCCTCAAGCTAATAACCGCCTTTTGAACCGTGACCTTCTGGACCTAGGGTGTCCTGGCCCCTGAGCGGGATGGTGCTGGCCTCCCCTGGGGTCGGCGGGATGCCTGGTCAGCACAGCCTGGAATCTGCTGTGCGGTGTGTCCCATACAGGTTTAATTTGCTCTACTGTTCTTTGTTCTGGTACCATGCATGAAACCTTACTTCTCCTCAGTTACATTTATGAGATGCATTTTTCATGCAGTTTTGTTTTCTGTTTTGTCCCCCTGCTAACTGGCCTCTGATATGGTTTTTTTGTTCATCTCACCTGTGGGTTCTCCATCCTGACCCTGTGGCCTGTAACCTTTCTTCCTCATCCCTACAATAGCTTGTTCTTCTCTCCTGAGAGCTGGGCTCTCTGGGCCTTGGGACTTCTTTCCTCACCTGGTAAAAAGAAAAAAACAAGCAAAACAAAATTGCTGTGCAAACTTCCTTTTACAAATACCATATTCTTTTAAGAGGTATTTTTTATATATTGCAGCTTTTTACCCATAATTTTTATTTTGAAATAATTTTAGGCTTAGAGAAAAGTTGGTCCATGACTTTTAAAAGAAAAAGAGGGGGTGCCTGGGTGGCTCAGTCAGTTAAGTGTCTGACTGGTGATTTCAGCTCAGGTCATTATCTCAGTGTCCTGAGATTGAGCCCTGTGCCGCCTCACCCTCCCCTACATCTCCTGCTCGCACACACATGCGTGTACATGCTCTCTGTCTCTAAAATAAATAAATCTTCTAGGAAAATGAATGAAGTTCTAAGTTTAGTAGCAAGAAAGTAGAAAATATTAACAAATGGAGCAATAAAGAAATTGCTAAAAAATATTTTGATTAGGAGCGCCTGGGTGGCTCAGTCAGTTGGGTATCTGCTCTTGGCTGGGATGGTGGTCCTGGGATCTGCCCCGCTTCAGGCTCCATGCTCTGTGGGGAGCCTGCTTCTCCCTCTCCCTCTGCCTGCAGCTCCCCCCTGCTTGTGCTCTCTCTGTGTCAAATAAATAAAATCTTTAAAAATGTATATTTTTAAAATATTTTGATTAATAAGGAAAGAACTAGAATATCAATGTTTGTATATCTTTAATATAAATACTATGTTGAACAAAAATGAGATTAAGACATCATCTGGGAGCACCTAGGTGGCTCAGTCTGTTCAGTGCCTGCCTTCAGCTCAGGTCATGATCCTAGAGTCCTGAGATAGAGCCCTGGGTGGGGCTCCCTGCACACCAGGGAGTCTGCTTCTTCCTCTCCCTCTGCCCCTCCCCTCTGCTTATGGGCACGCACTCTCTCAAATAAAATCTTAAAAAAAAAAAAAAAAGATACCATGTGAATAAGAAAAATTATTTTCTAACATATTACTGTTATTAACCTATTAGGTACTTGTTTTATGCTAATCATCTTCATGCTTATGATTAGTTGACTCTTGTAAATTTTAATGTTTTTAATTCTGCAAGTATATAACTGACAGTGTCATTTTATTTTGCAGAATAATTCAGAGCTACATTTTACGGGAAGAATCAGGCACACTTTCTTCAGAGGCATCTGATTTTAACAAAGTCCATTTAAGTAGACGGGGTGGAATTATGGCATCCTTATATACATCCCATCCAGCGGATAGTGGATTAACCCTGGACCTCTCTTTGGAGATCAACAGAAAATTACAGGCAGTTCTGGAGGATATGTTACTAAAAAATATTACTCTGAAGGTATCTATATTTCTCATTTACTTACTAGCCAGTAGGTAAGCATGGCATAACGGTGCCTCTCCTAGTGTGAGCCAGCCCGTAAATGGACTAGTTCTGTAATACGAGGTAGCCATTTTACCTGGAGACAAAATTTTTGTGTTTTTCTTTAGCTAGTAAGGAAAGGAAGAAAGAAAAAAAGCAGCTTAGCTATTGGACAGTTGTTTACTTTGTAGTGGGTGGCCTTTGACGTGTATAGTTAGTTATAATCGATTGCTGAGACTCTATTTTAAGATTAAGGCATTCATTCTCTAATGTATTTTCCAGCTTGACTTCTTGCAGCTTTACCCAACCCGACTATTCTATTTGTGCTATGTTTGGGCCTTCATGGTTAGTAAATAAAGTTGTAAATCTAGTAACAAATCTGTGCACTAAAATTTGCCGTAGCTTCGGTAAAGAGATTCCAGAATGGGCAAGTCTTATTACTGAAAACTGCCATGCACCTGGTTTATGCCACAGAACGTTGAAGACTAATCCTTACCCCTTCAGTGTCAACATTTAAGCGAAAACAGTTCAAAATGAATCTATAGACTTATGATACTTAATAGTTCTGTTTTCTTTTCCCCTTTTTCTAATTGGTAAAGGAAAATCTGCAAACACTTGGGACAGAAATAGAACGTCTTATCAAACACCAGCGTGAACTAGAACAGAGGACGAAGAAAACCTAACACACAGCTCTTGGTCACTAAACAGACAATAGCCACATAAGGAACAGGTGCCACTGCCCAGTATTGTTGGAAACTTTTCCCTCCTTTGTGTGTCAGCCAGTAAAAAATTGTTTTGCTTCATCTGTATAAAAAAAGTATCCTTTTACAATACGAATGCATTGCTGTGTATACTGTAAGAGAATAAGCTTTGATGGGATTTGTGTTTGTATAGGGACAGCCTGTCACTGAATCAGAACAGCTGAAATCACTGATAGTCCTATGAAGTGCTGAACAGGACTACAGGGCTTTTGAAAACCCCTTCTCCATATTTCTTCCTTTGAAAATATATTATGTCAAAAATGATTCAGCCTTTTAAAATTATGCATGAAAGGACACATGTTAATTATTCAGTAATAATGCTGTTTCTCCAACATGAAGAAAACTTGAAGTGATTAAAATTTTGTTTTACATTCCAGGATAACATTTGGTTGTATTTTAGGGATGTCAGTGAATCCTTAAATCTCTTAATTTTCATGGAAGCTAATAGGAGAGCCAGCTCTTGGTAGCTAGCAGTGATCAGACATTGCATACCTCTGTCAGGTTTCTTTATCTGTGCTAGGTACATTTTTTTCCGATTCAAATTCCTTGAGTTAATGTTGAGTTTTTTTATTTTTCAGTTACACAAAATATGATTTTAAATAACATGCTCACTTAGATTTGTGGACTTCAGTTGTATTTTAAAATATGAAAGAGATTAGTCATTAGAACAGAAAGATGAATAATGAATTCTTTTGAAACTGAAATACTTTAGTTTTAGTGACATCAAGTATAAAGATAAATGTTTAAGATATTTATGAAGAACCAGTTCCTGAGAGAATCCAGCATATGGCTCTGTTAATCATTTCATTTGAATACCATTCTTTACCATTGATACAATTATATATTCCAGTGGAGGGATCTTACAGTCCCCAATGTGATGTGTTTCAGTATATTTATTTAAAATATAAAATAATTACATCCCTGTAACCAAAGGAATTTTAGAGCCAAATTTGTGTATCCTGGTGGATTTTTACAATAATTATTTAAGATGTGCACTTAAATGTTGCCAGTCATAGTATCAGTATTTCCACATCATTGGATTTTGTTCCTTCCTCTTGTAATTTGTCACTTACCATCATTTCTGAGTGTGGTTTTTCACATTTCATTATATTCAGGTCATTTCTGTAATAGGATACCTTGGCTAATAAGCAGATGTTGCCCCAATTGTCACTTATGTTTTAGGTTTTTGCATCCTTTTTTCTCTCAAGAGAAGTAAGCTTTGGGATGATGGATTAAAAACCTTTAAGGAATTGTATGGCTCTAAAAGTTGGGCTCATGGTGGCAATAGCCCTTTAATGCGTTTTAACATTTTTTTAATCATTGTTTAAAACGATCATTTACTAAATTTTTACTAAGGATTCAATGCAGCGTCTTATCTTTTCTGCATATCGAGTTATGTCTTGCCATTCAAAACCAAAATCTTTTCAGAATGAAGATCTAAGTCCAAAAACATCTTTTTTAAAATAGCTGTAAGAAGTGTTAGTCTTACCATAAGGTGTCTTGTTCTTTTTACCAACAATTTATCAAAATAAAGTAAGAGGGTAAGTGCAATAAAATTTGAATTACCTTCCCATTTTTCTAGACATACCACTGATATTCATGAAGACTACTTAGAGTAGCCAACATAACTAAATTTCATAACTTCTGTGATAGAGGTTCATACACTACAATATTTGTTTTTTTCCTCCAAGACACAAAAATGTGTGAATGGAGACCAAATAGGGATCAGATCTGTAGTGTCCTATGTCTGTACACTTTTTAAAAATAAATACATTGTATTACATACAAAAGTGAAACATTCCAATATTAACATTTGTGCCACCACTGTTCATTTGGGGAAGTCAAATGGTGGCACGACTTTAGAGGAAAGCTATTATAAAAAATATTCTGACTTGCTGTTATTTTTCAAGCTCTGGAAATTTTTGAAGAAAATGCTTTTATTTTCCTTTTGTTCTTCAGTTTCTACCATATCTTTTTGTGTATGGATTAGAATTGAGCAAAGTAATGTTCAAAGATGTGCATATATCAGATCTTTATACCTGTTCACAAAAAGCTCCTAATGTAAGGTTTTAGAGGGTCTTCTTCTCTTAATATATTGAATATATGGAGAGAAGAATGGGTGTCTGGAAGAGGAAAATGGTCTGGATAAACCTGAGATCTGGGGCAAAGTTTATTTTATATGTTCATTATTAGTTGTACACATCAGAGGTTGTTTTGGTTAGCACTATTTTGGTTTCTTTGAGCAGGAAATTATTTTTTTGGTGTGTACATCTCTATATGCTTTTCTGGGTTTTAATTTTGAAGTGAATTCTTACTGTGACTCCCTTTTTTCCCATACCACTTCAAACTTTAGCCTGCTAAGTGTTAAGGAATGAAAATAGTGGGTTTGAGCAAAGAAATGGGTTTGAACTTTGGTGTTTTGCTTTCTTTTTTAACTTTCCGTTGTCATCACCATTTAAAGTGATTTATCTTGAATTAAGTTCTATCAGGCTACCACCATGTAATTTATTCACTTAAAAAACATGTATTGAAAACCTGCTATTGCTAGGCAGCATTCGGGTACTCTAATTTTCTTGGTGAGCAAATCAGAGCAGTTGCTGTCCTCCTGGCACTGTGGTCTAGTGACAGTGGTGGGTAGGCAGTAGGAGCGCTCTTGGAGCCTCTGTGGCTCGAAGCCAGCTGCTGGGGGAAGAAGGCCAAGCCACTTGTGCAGGTAATGGCCCAGAAAGCTCACTGTGGCATGAACTCTGGGAAATGAATCCTTGCTCTGGGGTATGCTGAGAGCAGATCACTGTTTTCACGATGGTCTATACATTCCCTAACTGTCAGAGTTTGATGTTTAATTATTCTTTAAGAAAAAAGAAAAAAAATCCAAAGACCATCAAAAGGTATTTGATTTTTGCCATTTTAGTAAACTGTTAATGCCTACTTGATGCTCACAGAGATTAATCATGTCTTAGTGTGTATTCCTAAACTGTGTTTTACCAGTATATTATTTTCTAAAGATTTTTTTCATACAGATTTAGACCAAGATTTACTGGTAGAAAGAAACCAAAACATTAAAAACCATTAATATTGTAAATGTTATATATATATACTACTGTGGTGAAAATATTTTTTATCTATCATGTTGCTACTCAGTATGGTAAATTTGCCTTATGAATGTTGACTCTAGTAGGCTGTTTTTCAATATCCTTTTTTTAAAAACAAAACGATCTTTTTTTGACACTAAGATTGTTAATTTTTAACACCAGTTGGTGGCACTATAAACCTGAAATTTTTCAAGGTTCTGAACGAGAGAAAATAATTGAAAAAGTATCCAAACATGAAGAATTTTCAGGAAGATAAGTGAAAAATACAATTGTATAATAAAGATGTATTTTCTGGGATGGAATCCTTTTTTAAAATGCATATGGCTGTCCATTTTGACTACAATAATGAAACTTGTTTATCTTCCAAAAGTTCATATATATATATATACATATATATATACACACACACACATATATGTGTGTGTGTGTGTGCATTGTACAGATAATCTTTAATTTGATTACACTGTTCATTTTGTAAATATATTTCTGTATAAAATGAAGCTTTTCAAGAGAATTCTATGTATATATTGTACTTATTAAATAGGTAATGCCTGTTTACCAAGTTGTATTTTAGTAGCATCTTTGATTATTTATTTACATACACCACTTGCTAAACAGACTGATTCTCCAGACTGTTGGCAAGGCTGCCTCAAATTGCTTGAATTTTCGTTTTTAAACCACAGTAGGAATTTTTGCTTTCCACAGTTACCTTCATTATACCAATTGTTATTAGAAGTCATTGAACAATAGTAAGCAGATTAAATTGAATGCCACATTCTATTTCAAATTTGTGTTTTAATTATTGGTAACAAAATTTGGCCTTTTACAAAAGGCAGATTTTCACATGCCTGTTTTCACAGACATTTTCACATGCCCATGTGAAAATTTCCCATTGAACTTGATAAGCCAATGACATATTCACGTGTTCCACAAACCTATGTACTCACTTGCCCAAATTATCTAGCCATAATAATAAAGATCTAATATGTTCAATAAAAAGATATCGGAATGGCATTAATTTCATGAAGTTAACATGTGTGTAGATATTTCACATCACGCTGTGTTGTTTTCCGTTTCTCTCACAGTTCGGGTACACTTAAATTATGCCACGTACCTTCATGACTTCACTACAGGAAAGAATCTCCTAAAATAGGAACCTTGGAATAAGGGTAGAAATGATAGAATAGGGGAAGCTTCTGTGAGGTCCTCAAGAGTCTGCTTCCCGGTAGCCTACGGATTTGTCTGCAAGGAAAGGAATGCATGCAGAAGAGAGTGAGTGAGGGAAGAGATACTGGCTGTGGTGGGGTTTTTTTGTTTGTTTTTTTTTTTAATTTTTTTGTTTTGGTTTGTAGTTCTTTTTTTTTTTTTTTTTTTTTTTTTGGTTTGTAGTTCTTAACTGGTCAGTAGGACCCTCAGGCATGAGATTAGAAAGATCATTCCACTGAATTTACATCCATGTCTGTTTTTTTTCTTAAAAAAACTGCTCCAGTGCATGTAGAAGGAGTACCTCCTTCAGTAGGACCAGGAGCTTAAGAGGGTACCTGTGGCTGATGAGGGCCAACGTGGTTTTTAATGATTCTCTTTGAGAACAGTGTGACCACGCTTGATGTTCCTGCCTCTGTAGAGATGCAACGTTCATTCCTACACTCTGTAAGAGACTTGAGTCTTGTTTTTTGTTTATTGTGTTTTTTTAAGCTTGGATTTAAGAAGTATGCTATTTCTGAGGAATTTTCAGCCTTCTTTTCTTTCTCGATTGCCCAAAGGCCATGCTGTTTGCCAGATAGACTCTCAGCCCCTAGCTGCACTCCCGGAAGAGGGATAGGATGTTATACTCCAGAGAGAACTCTCTGCCATTAACATATCGCAGAAATAGTTCGGTTGTCCATTTAGGATCCACTGAAATAAGTTACTGAGAGTCGACTGCTAGTTGCATTAACTTGGGGGAATATATTAAATACAGGAGTGATTTTCCACAGCATTTCACTGTATGGTCTTTGTTTTTAATAAAGGCCCAAGGGCAGTAAGTAGTGTGTGTGTATATATTTTTAGCACCTTCCCACTTTGCTGGTCCCGGGAAATACCAGTTAAACTTGCTACACGACCTGTTATTTCTTGGGCTCTTTTTGTGAGCTCTAACTAGGTGAGACACTTGCAAATGCCCATCACACCGGCTACCCTTGCTGCAGGTTTGAGCTGTTCTGCCCTCCCCATGGGAGAAACACTCTCAGTGTCTATTCTTCCACCAGAGCTCCCTTAGATCCCATCTCTCCAAAAACCAGGTCCCCAGGAGCCTGTGCCAGTGGAGGGTGCTGCTGGATTTTGTGTATTGTTACTGTGTGAATTTGGGACCAGGTTGGAGGGAGACCCTGTGGGACAAGCAGGCCAGAGAGACTGTTTCTGGCATCCTGATTGGGATTCAGAACTCACTTTGTCTTAGAAATCTTACTTTAGGGGCGCCTGGTGGGCTCAGCTGGGAAAGCATCTGATTCAATTTTTGGCTCAGGTCATGATCTTAGGGTTGTGAGATCAAGCCCCATGTCGGGCTGTGCGCTGGGCGTGGAGCCTGCTTGGGATTCTCTCTCTCCCTCTGTACCTCCCCGCTCACACGTGCTTGCTCTCTCAAAATATAAATAAATATCCTACTTTAAATAAGGAATACTTTATTCAAAATTTATGGGTAAAAGGGGCTTTGAGTACTTGCCAGAAATGTTTACCTTCTTTATTTACTTTTACTTTTATGAGATTCAGTGTCTTCTAAGCTCCAAGGCACCAACTTTCAAACACTACTGAGGCAGAAGCCCCACGGCCGGGCTCTGTGCTGGGATGATGTTGCCTGTGCTGCAGCTCCCAGCGCCTCCTGAGAAACCGGGTGATCCAGTTTCACAGTGTTCGACCTCCTAGCCGATACTGGGACCTTGTGCGCCCAAAGCCCAAGATGTCAAGTGCAAAAGCCAAAAAATGTATTTTTTTTCATCATTCTTTTAAGATTTTATTTTTGTGAGAGTGAGAGAGAAGATGCATTGGCAGGGGATGGGGGCGGGAGAAGCAGGGGGAGAGAGAAAAACTTCAGCAGACCCCCCGCTGGCCATGGAGTCTGACCTTCAACGGATCCCAGGCCCCCGGGATCATGACCTGAGCCGAAGCAGATGCTGAACCGACTGAGCCATCCAGGCGCCCCCAGAAGTCACTCTTGTTGAGGTTTTGTGGTGCTTTCAAAGGAGGCTAACTAGCTCAAATACTCCCAAAGCAAGTGATCTGTGTTTTGATAGAACTCAGGCCGTTTGGCGACACTAAGACTAGGCCATGACGCTCAGCAAGACACAGGCAAAGTCATTTCTTTTTATCCTTTCCTAGATGGTCTGCCTGCCTTTGGATTAACTGAGTGTTTTGTATGATGCAATTATATCTCTGCAGTTGGCTTCTGAGTTATGCCTCATTTTAAAATGTTTTCACGGTTGCCTTACAGTTTACAAAATACCTGTAAAATAGGAAATGCTTCGTGTATTCATCAGTCCTTGTGCAGGGACCGTGCTAATAATCTGGGATGGACCCGAATTTGCTGCTGATGAAGAGAATCCCTTTCCACTTTCTAAGGCCTTTCAGAAGCACAGATTCTAGAGACGAAAGAGGGCTTCAAGACAGAATATCCAGTCCCAGACTGACCAGACTTTCAGGTTCCATGGACTAGTAAAATTTCCAAGACAAAATTCTGACCATGTTGGCTTTTTGCTAAGTGAGGATCAAAAATCATGAGCACTTATCAGCATAATATCATAAAAGACAAGACGTTTTATCAGTTAAAAAAGTGGTTGAAAAGTTCAAACTTTTAAATTAAATGAGTGTAGCTCTTTGAAACACTGTCTTTGTTTTTCTCAGCTTGCTGTGGCCTGGGTGGCAAACCACCCACCCCATGCGGCCCCTCCTACAAAAATCAGAAAAGGCCGGCCGGTGGAATGTGACTTCGCCAAGGTCACCTGTCAGTCAGCCTCTTCCTTGCTGTTCCAGGCACTGCTGTCCTGATGGTGCCTCAGCCCCAGGGAATTTAATCCACACACCCCTCCTGCTTCAGTACATCCTTGGAACCAAAGGCATTCAGGAAGTCTGAGGTGGAAGACGTGTGGATTATTTTTTATTATTATTTATTGCCTCTCGGATCCCAGTGCATTCTTCAATACCTGCTCTGAGAAAATCCCTTTACCCTTTTGTCCTTTTGACTGAGCATGGTGACAAGTTCCTCAGGAGAGGACGATGGAGGCACGTTACAGGAGAAAGAGGCTTCTGGAAGTTTCGGGCAGGGGCTGGGTTTCAGACTTGGGAGGACGCCCAGTGGAGACGGCCCCAGCCATCCCTCTGCAATCTTGCAGCACTTGGTGATAAACTTTCCGTGGCCTTCTCCACGTGGAAACTGAAGCCCCCACGTGGCTACACACAGTCGCTTGTCCAGAGAGTCCCACGGTGTGGCCAGTGCCCGTGCCCACCACTGGCGGCTGGCTGGCGGCTTCCCTGCCGGCACCGCGGAGGTGACCTAATTACTGCTGGCGCAGGACTGCAGACCAGCTCCTGGCGAGCCAAACCACTGAACGTCTCTGCTAGCCGGTGGGCTGAACCCCTCCCAGGGTTGTGCTTCCTCAGTGACTCTCCCTCAGTCCCCGTGTACCGCCTAGAATTTTCTTGAACTGCTCTTTCATCACAGGTAATAATTCTTTGTATTAAACTCTGGCCAAAACTACTGTGTTGCTTCTCTCTCCTGACCAGACCCGGCCTGAAGGTAAGAGCGAAGTACAACTTACAATCTCCTGAAAAATCCCAATGGCAAGAGGTTGACCCTTGATACACAGAAACTTAATGTTTAACAGAGCAAAGATAGCACTTCTTCTCCTCTGTCATCTAACAACACATCCAGTACCATCATTTATAGGCAAAGCTCCATGGGAGTGTAAATACCATACTCGGAAGGAGGTGGCAAGAGACCAGCATCTGAGACCGCAGAGGCTGGTGCAAGAGGACCGGCTTCGTGCTGGAAGGGACGGCATCGTAGGAGAAGGGCCTTCGTGGATAGGTCGCAGCATCTGGGAGGAAAGCTAGAGAATCCGGATGGAAGAAGGCACCGTGCCTTTTTGCTCGGGCACGCTAGGTGTCTCAGAGATGGTAACAGAAAACGTGTAGAAGGAATAGCTCGTGGTCCTGTTTCGCTAGAGCTCGATCTGGACCATGTGCTTGGCACAGAAGGACGGAGTCTGTTTTGCATTGCTAACCTTCATCATGCTAAACATTTATCAAGCAACGGTAAGACCCACAGGAATGGAAGGGACCTTAGGAAGGTCTGTGAACGGCCTTGAATGCCACACACAAGAAACTGAGAACTGAGTTTGCCAGAAAAGTTGCTTCAGCGGAAAGCCACCAGTTGGGGGCCCGTCCATATTAGTATATTGACTAGTCATCATATTAGCAACAACAGGAATCTCTTTTCTTGTGGTTTAGTAATGATACTTTCAGAAACGTGCCTAAGTATACAACTTGATAAATTGCTAGAAACCAAACACAGCTGTGTAATCAACACCCAGAGTTTGCTTTGCCCTGATTGGATCAGGACTGATTCACCCCAAACCCCTCCTCATACCCCAGTGATTAGCCATCCTGGAAGAACGGCAGTCCTAACTTCTAATAGCATCTTTTTCCTTTACCTCACTTTTTGGGACTTAACACAGAGGCACTACTGTAGGAGGTATTCTGAGTCAACATCCTGTTTAAAGGATCATCGGCGTTGTTGGGTGTTGGTCTAGGTCGTTTATTCCCTTTGCTGTATAGTATTTCATTGTGTGGGTACATCACAATGTATCCAGTCTAATATTGATGAGCTTTGGGGAAGTTTCCAGTCTGGGGCTCCTAGGAACAAAGCTGCAATGATAAGCTTATACACGTCTGTGGCAAAGCAAACGGATGTATATTTAGTGCACATATGTCGGGCACTAGAATAATTGAGTCACAAGATACACACATGGCTATTTTTAGTAGAAACTACCCAACTTTCCCAATGTGGTTGTACCATTTGTACACCCACTAGCTATGCATTAGAGTCCCACTTGCTCTACATTCTAGCAACCATTTATTTTGCACAGGCTTAGTTTTTTTAAAAGATTTTATTTATTTGAGGCAGAGCGAGTACGCGTTGGAGGGAGGGGCAGAGGGAAAGGGAGACTCCATGCTGAGCAGGAAGCCTGACCCATGGGGCTGGATCCCAGGACCCTGAGATCATGACCTGAGACGAAGGCAGACGCTTAACCGACTGAGCCACCCAGGCGCCCCAAGTAAAGACATTATTTTTTTAAAGGGGACGCTGAAATGTGTGGGCTAATCAGAGTGGGTGACCCAATGGAGGAAGACTCTGCAAACCGTGTTCTTAAGAAATGATTAAGAAGAATAAGGTCTTTCTAATTTGGAGAAGGGAGGATTCCAGGGAGATAAAAGCACTGTGTCTGGCAGAGAGCTAAAGAATTGCCAGGTAAAGAGGGGTTAGACTGGTCTTTTGGGGTCTGACAAAAAGCAGCAATCCCTCTAGATTCAGAGACCCACCCAGGACTTACTGGGGATGAAGCCTGGGGGGCACTTAATCCCAGGTTGACCTGTCTTCAAAACCCAGATCCTTTTTATTTTTATGCTCATATATCAGTTTTATTTTTTTAAACAACTGGAGATGTCAACATATAAAAATTACATATATTCGAGGTGTACAACTTGATGTTTCAATACATGTATACAGTGTGGAAAGATCAGCACAATCAAGCTTACAGCTCACTGTGCTTAATATTTGCCAAGCACTCTTTTTTTTTTTTTTTTTTTTTTTTGGAGCTTGGATCAAGAGTCGGATGCTGAACTGACTGAGCCACTCTGTTGTTTTTTTTTTTTTAATATTTTATTTATTTATTTGACAGGGAGAGAGAGAGATCACAAGCAGGCAGAGAGGCAGGCAGAGAGAGAGATAGCAGGCTCCCTGCTGAGCAGAGAGCCCGATGTGGGGCTCGATTCCAGGACCCTGAGATCATGACCCGAGCTGAAGGCAGAGGCTTAACCCACTGAGCCACCTAGGCACCCCTGCCAAGCACTTTTATAGGTGATTTTATACATAGTAACTAATGTAGCCAATACTTCCTCTCTTTAGGGCCAAATAATCAGATCTTAGGAATTGAAGTTTGAAAAACAAGAGGTGTATAGATCTCTATGGGTATGTGGGAAGAAATGTATAACTGATTATTTCATTGGTTTTGTTTATTTGTTTGTTTTTAAAGATTTTATTTATTTATTTGACAGAGATCACAAGTAGGCAGAGAAACAGGCACAGAAAGGTGGGGGAAGCAGGCTCCCTGCTGAGCAGAGAGCCCGATGCAGGGCTCGATCCCAGGACCCTGAGATCATGACCTGAGCCGAAGGCAGAGGCTTAACCCACTGAACCACCCAGGAGCCCCTCATAGTTTTTTTTAAAAAGATTTTATTTATTTATTTGACAGAGACGCAGCAAGAGCAGGATAAAAGTAAGTACCGTATGTGTTTATTAAATGAATACATGTATGAGTGAATGAGTAAATTCTGTGGCTCTAGTTCAGCGAACCCTCTTCATATCAGGGGATCCTTGATGTCATTTTTCATCTCTTTTCAAACAACCTCAGATTTCCAACCTTATGTAATCGTGCCCACTGCACTTCAATTCATTCAACAAATATTTGTCAAGTGCACCTGGCACTGTTCTAGATACTGGGAACACCAACAGTGGACATTCTTAGTAAAGATTAAAACACGAGCATGAAGCAATACATTCAGGCTAAGGGTAATTTCAAAACAAGTTGAGGAA
Organism: Martes martes; assembly: GCF_963455335.1. Taxonomy (NCBI): domain Eukaryota; kingdom Metazoa; phylum Chordata; class Mammalia; order Carnivora; family Mustelidae; genus Martes; species Martes martes. Next base: position 16,106,221 of record NC_137902.1, read on the forward strand.
TTATTTCAAAATATTTTTACCCCAAAGAGAGGAATTGGTTTTTTCTTAGTTGGAAACCGGTTGTCACCTGATGTCAAACGGAGTGCTGGCTTGGGTTGCTTTCAGCTACAGAGACGGCGTGCCAGGGAGCCGTGAGCTGTCATGCTTGGTGTTTTCCGCAGTCTCAGTGGCACTGGAGTGGGGAGTAGGAATGAGCGAAACGGAGGATAGAATGTGAGTGAGGTAACACACAAGACAACACTGAAGTGACTTGGGTCTAGACTGCGGGGACCTAGGGAACCGTGAAAGGCAGAACAGGGCCCCGTTAGGAAATCTGGTCTCTGACAACCTGCCCCGGAACATCCTTCCACCCCACCGCTATTTTAAGCACCATGAGGGGAAAGGACCACAGTCTGGGTAAACCTAGGAAGCATGTGAGCCAAACGGAAACGTGTTGCGGGAAATCTTGGTGCTTAGCAAGGGTGACGTCTCCAAGAAATGGCCTAGACTGGAGTCCGGCCAAACTCGGCACGTCGAGAAGACACGGATCAGGCCGATCAAAGGAGCCGACCCCACGGGCGCCTTACAGAGTGCAGGGCTCCTGTGCTACCCTAGAAGGCTCCTGTGAGATCAGAGCTTTGGAGGTATTGATCGTGGCCTTGAACAGGTCAATTTTAGTTTTTTGTTTGTTTGTTTTTATATATAGAGAGAGCAGGTGTGAGAGAGGTTGGAGGGGGACAGAGGGAGAAGGAGAGAGAGAATACCAAGCAGGCTCCATCACCGGCTAGACACATGGCTGGATCCCACAACCTGGAGATCACCACCCGAGCTGAAATCAGGAGTCCGACACCCGTCCACTGAGCCAACCAGGTGTCCCGAACAGGTCAGTTTTAATAAAATCAATAAATATGACAACACTAGCAACCGAACACCCCCGACAACGGACTAGGAACAATTTCACACTTTTCATGTTTTCGGAGGGTTTACGCACAAGGGCAGAGCCAAATGCCTCCCCTCCAATGTGCTAATTCATGGCTGTATTCATGAAAATAGACGCTAGTCCTAAATCAGTTACGGTTTTAGATAACTTATGTTTGTTAACTTATTTCATTCACGGAAAAAAAAAAAAAAACACTTATTTTAGAGAGGAACAAGCTAAGTAAGTTTAAGCGACGTGCTCGAGGTCACCGAGCTAGCCAGCGGCAGAGTCGGAATTTTCACCCAGGCCCCCTGCTGGAGTGCGTGCTCTCAGCCAGGACCCCAGACTCCCTCCTCAACAAGATCCTCCGTCCCAGCACAGTGAGGAAACAGAAAAGAACACACAACCACCACTTGTCTAGCAAGTGAGTGAATTATAAATTATTCAGTGTTCTCTTAGCTACTACTCGTCTAAGCAGTTGGAAGACCAGCTGCACAATGCCAAGGAAAAAGTAACATAGGCCCCATAAACAAGATCACAATAAATCTCTGTATTGGTCACATTTTCTCTGGGTAGTTCAGATCAAGTTGTGTAGCCTAAGGTACAATTTACTCTACAGGTGACTGAAAAAGAAAACCACATCTAGATTATTATAATATACAAAAATGGCATGTATTTCTTGCATGTATTAGAGTCTCTAGGAAAGCTTTCCACTCCTTGCCAGTTTCTTAGCTAGAAGGATATGGAAGTTGATGCTGGCTTCCACAAAGACAAAGACCTGTCCTGATAGTGGACTGCCTTTTGATAATTGGCCACATTTTAACTGAAAGGAAGCAGAGTTTTATCACCACATTTTATTTTAGTTTATTTATTTTTTAAAGATTTTATTTATTTATTTGACAGACAGAGATCACAAGCAGGCAGAGAGGCAGGCAGAGAGAAGGGGGGAAGCATGCTCCCTGGTGAGCAGAGAGCCCGATGTGGGGCTTGATCCCAGGACCCTGGGATCATGACCTGAGCTGAAGGCGGAGGATTTAACCCACTGCGCCACCCAGGCACCCCTTGTCATCACATTTTAATACATAGTAGAAAACCACACTGTCTTAGGACTGCTTCAAGTTATATTTTTTAAGTTATATATTCTACTTATAAATATATTTTTATATTCGAAGATTTTTTGTTTCCTCCCTTGGCAGATACTCTCCTAAAAATCATGATGACACACAAAAGATTCTTGTGTTGACTGCTTTGGTTGATTGATTTGCCAGCACCCATTTTATAAAAGCTCTTTGGGCTTTAATGCTCATTGGGTAGGACAGGAGTATGGTTTATCATTTCTAAATTTCATTCCATTTTGTAAAATAAAAATATTGCCCAGAAAGACCCAAGATTTCAAGGCCCAGGACAGTTGCTGACATATTAACATTTCATATTCTAACCTAATGAGTGGACATGGATCAAATATCTGTTGTAAGTGATGCATAGAAAGTACAAAAAATATTCAAGTAGAGAGATCTATAGATTAATCACATGAATGCGACGAATTACTGCCTGATACCTAATCATTAAAGAGGAAAATGGGGGAAAAATGAAACCTCAGATGATGGAAATACAAGTTTTTCTGGAGTATGTTCCCCTTAATATTATTAATTTTGACCATTCTCATTACTTTCTCTAAATACAAATGAATTTCAGACGATTTAAGGAGCACCCTGAGATGACAAGAACATCTAACAGAATTAGTGAAACTTAACATCAGAACTTCAAGCGGCTTTAAAAAATTGAAAAGCACAAAACTGAATCATTTTGTTTATATCAAATCATTAAGAAACCATCCTATGCACACATGAAAATGTTTAAATTGAAGTATTATTTTATGCTATCACATTTTGCCTTGAGTTTTGATGTTTATTTGTTTTGTTTTGTTTTTTAGTTTCGTCAAAAGAATGGGTTTTAGTAATCAGAGAAGTTAAGTTCATAATTTGTTTGCTTACATACAAGGGGCTCAGTGTTCGTCTTCAGATCTGGGCTTGTTTTCAGTTCCTCACACCATTTCCCACTGACAAGTTCTTTGCCTGGAATGGTTCTGGGAAATCTTAAGCCAGAGCTGCTTTTCAGAAATGTGCAACAGGTCTTTCCGTGTGTTGTTTATTTCCAGGCCACTGATTTTGTGCTGGGAAGTTCTTGACATCATGTGATATGCAATGCAAAGAGGACAGCCATCTCCTGGAATAAAGCTGGCATTCTTCTGGTGCAAGAGCTTGTATTTGTGGGGAGGGACACACTTGGACAAACTGACCAACATGAAAAATGAAAGAAGAGAAGTTTTTGCACCATCAAAAACTCTAACAGCAGAGATCTGATATGAACTTGAAGGAAGCTGTGGTGAAATGGGTAGAGTGTACATTCTGGAATCAGACCTCCTGGGTTGGATCGCTTGATCCAACTGCTTGATCTAATTGCCTCAGTTTCCTCATATGCAAGATGATGATGACAGAGAGATTGTCATGAGATTCAAATGAGATAATGAGCACAGGGTGCTCTATGCAGTGCCCCAGAGTGTGAGCACTGAATAAATGTTAGCTGTTGTAACATAGAGAATTCAGGACACCGGCATTGAACATGGCTCTTCCAAGCTTGGGAACTTTGCAAGGTCATAGGCAGTAGGTGAAAGGCTGCAATCATGCAAATGGCATGATGTAATTAAAGACTTGGCCTTATCCTTAGAAAAGAATTCCCAAAGCAGTACAAATCATAAAGGCATAGTCACAGAGTTCTTGTAGAAACTCCTTGCCTCTAGTTATAAAGATAACAAGGATTGTGTGTGTGTGTGTGTGTGTGTGTGTGTGTGTGTATGTGTGTGTGTGTGTGTGTGTGTGTGTGTGTGTGTGTGTGTGTGTAGTCTTTGTGCTGTGGATCATGTTATCACAAAAGAACAAGATGTTACCCGCTACAAGATATCAGGCACAGAATCCTTGACAAAGTGGTTTGGGCTCATGACCCAACACACCAGCACAGGACGAGTCCATTCTCATTGATCTTCTCTCTGATGAGCCTCACGAGGTATTTTTTGAAATTGCTTAGGTAAAAATAAAGACAATTCATCAAAGCCTTGCAGATTGGTCCTCATAGAAGCTCCTAGAAAGTTCGGTGGGACTGAAGTGTATGCTCTAAACGCCACTAGGTGGCAGAGGAATGTTATGAAACCAGCTAATCATCTCGGAGGACTTTGGTGCAGCCCGCTTTCCTTCTCCTAGCTGGGTGGGTGGCCTGTCTGCGAGATCCTGACGGGACCTTCCTGTAACGTGGACTTGTAGTCCTTGCCCTTCCACATCCTCAGCCTCTGGAAGAGTCTGTGACTTTGGACGGCAGGCCCTAGCATCCCCTAACAGATCAGGATTGTAATTCTACTGTTGCCCAAATCCCTAAACCAAAAATATCAAAAGCTTTCCAACTTTTGAAACCTTTATTTTCAAGTTCGGAAGAAAGGGCAACATTCTTTTAGGCACGTGGCCGGACACTTGTTAACAAGGATGAGCCCAACACACTGGGACGCCATCTTTCCTCCTGACATTGGGCAGATCTACTTCTTAAGTCCCACCCCCCACTCTGTTTCTATACAAATCTTAACTTTTTAACCTCAGAAATCATTCTTTTGGGATATTGAGCAATGTTTCTAGTGCTCCAAAATTTGGGAGGCTAGTTTGGACTAAACTTGAGAGATTTAATCAATTGGTCTTATTTTCATTTTTTAAAAGATAAGGTCCTGAGTCTGAGCAGGAACGCATTCTTTTTGTTCCTGGGGTCTAGCTCTGCTGTACTCTATCTGGAGAGAGTTCAGGATGGGTTTGATCAAGCAGCCCGCATAAGCAGAAAGGAGCTATCCTTCTGGAAAAAAAGCTGCTGTAATGTCAGGTCACCACCACATGAAGCAGAAATCCAGCAAGTTCTGCTTTATGATTTGGAATTTTATTATATTCAATATAATTTGCTAATAGTAACAATACTTTCCCACTATTATTTGTAACCACCTGATTAATTGTTCTAATTTATGGAGAGAAACCAAAGATAACTAGTTGAGGCCCTTGGCTTAAGAATCAAGTCTTCCCCCTCAACATCAACATGGCAGATGTTGACTGGAGATTGGAGCATGTGGCCTGAAAAGGATTCATGTAAAGAGACATGATCAGGCCCTTACAGTCTCAAAGGACACCTTCTCGAGGTGACAGGGAGTTGGGTTCAGAGGTGGCAAATAAGAATATGTTCTCCCACTGGACCCCCTTCCTCCCACCTCTGTCCAAAGGCCTCAGTGTGTTTCAGATCTGTACAAGGCCTTTGTTGGACACAGGCGTGTTCTCTTACTGACGAGCCACTAACCTCTGATGTTAGCTGAGATGCTGGCAAACCATTTTCTGTCCATCCAACCCCATCTGCATGTGATTGCCTCAGTGGCCATTTGCTCCCTCTGTGAGTGGAGATTCCCAGGAAAGGATCTGTTTCTTGGCTTTGGGGATAAAGTGGGAGAGAAAATCCAGTTTTCCAATAAAGGACAAATTAAATTTAGGGGCTTCCAAATTAAGTCCATAGACACTTCTTTATTTTTATTATTATTATTTGTTTAATTTAAATTCAACTAGCCAACATGTTGAATACTCATTTCCTTCCTTAAAGAACCCCTCTGCCTTGGTAAGCCGGGAGCTGGGTCCTGGGTTCCTCCTGCTTCCCATTAAGGGGTTACTGGAAACGCAGCCTAGTCAAGGGCGGCACGGGCAGAGAGCGCAGGCTGGAGAGCTGAAAGGTAGGGAACAGCCATACCCTCCTCTCTGAGCCTCCCATTTCCGTGACCATGTGTCCAGGCCCTGCTTTGAAAAGGTGCCATGAAGTGGAGAGTGAGCTGGGAACAGCTCCCCTTAGGAGCCCACTTCGTTCTGGTCTGGCTGCGAGTCCTTGTCCCCTCCCAGGTTGTCACTTGCAGATTCCCCGCAGCTGGGACCACTGCCCTACCTCCTTTCCTCTTCCAGAGCCCCAGCTCCCCCTGGCTGCACTCGGAGCCAGTGTCTACCTCTGGCTGGAGCCCCTTGCAGCCCACTCGGATGCTGACCACGTTTCTTCCCGCCCCTGGGAGTCTGCTCTGCTCCGTGCTTTCCTCCCTGTAAAGAAAGTCATACTCATTTCAGTCTTTCCCATGCTGGATGGTTTCTCGCTTGTTAGTGGGGGAAATTTTCTCAAGGAGCCATTGCCATTTCATGTATATAACATTTGCTTTTGTGGCTAGGTGCATATCTGAAGCTTTGAGAATAATATTGGGGCTTACCCAGAAATTTGCAAGCTTGCTTTCAAGGGTGAGTGAAAAATACGGTTTTTCCCATTAAGGACTCAGTTGTGCTGCATTGGGAAGGGGTAGTGTACCCTTCTGTGGGGGCTTTTTAGAAGATGGACATGCACCCCCCACTCTGGGTCTCCACACCTCATTTCATGGTGCTTGGGGACCCACAGACTTAAACTGGCTGCTGGAAACGTGGGGAGAGCCCCCGTGTCACAGTCTGTACGGGTTGCTGACTTCCCTCGGCGTGAAGCTCACAGGTTTGAGGTTAGCCTTTATGGGCATGATTGGAATCTTTGCCAATTGGGCATGTATTGACAAAGACCCAGTAATCATCCTGAAAACTACCAAGATGATCCCAAAGAAGACACCGAGGCATATTTTTGATAAGCCCAGCTAGCACGTGGCAGGTACATTAGTGAACAGAAACCCACATTCTCAAAACACTCAGGTTTGGGTTCTAGAACTGGGCAGGGGACAAAATCATCATGGAGGCCCACCAGTAGCCAGAGCAGAGATGGAGAACCCAGAATGTGTCCCCCCACCCCGCCCCCCACCCCCGCCACCCCCGGCTGTGGCCGCACACATGGATTATGTCACCGCCACTTCCAGCAGTTACTATTTTAACCAGGTAGTGCCTGGTCTCTGCCTGCTGGAAAGTCATCGAGCGTCCTTCCTCCTGTCTCCCTCTCCCCCCAGCAGTGACAAATTCTAGCCCTTTCTGCAGGAGACATGTTCTGCCCAGAATAGACCTTGGCTCCTGGGCCACCAGTTGCAAACCGGTCTTCATGACCGAGGGGCTCTTGTTCCCTCTGCTTTAAGAAGTGTCCCCAGAGGTCAGGCCCAGTGGGAACTCGGTGAGTGTCCCCTCCCGAGGCAGGGAGGAAAGGGGAAATGAGCTTGTCGAGCAAAACATTGCTCCTACCGATTTCACTTCCGTTTCAGAAGGCAAAGTGACAGAGGGTGCTCCAGGCTCCCAGAGGGTAAGGGGGAGGCAGGGAGAGCATTAAGAAGAGAAGTAAAAAGGTGGCCCCTGCCTGAGCAGTGGGAGGGATGCCCTTCAGTTACCCTTGAAGGCGGTGAGTCCTAGTCGAGGGTCTGTTTTAATTGGAATTTGGTCCACCTGAAGAAGTTGAGTTTTTCTCAGAATGTCATTCTTTGTGTGTCTCTCAAATAGGAAATGTGAATATTGGGTAAATCAAGGCAGATAAGGAGGGACATTTTAGCTTTCCTCTGGGGCAAATAGAGAGTGGCTACAGGGGACCCTGAATCATTTTCCAGTGCTGCCTAGTATCAAAGGAATGTTTTGCTGTAAATACGAATGGAACCAAAAGGCACCTAAAATGAAAGGAACATTCTTTGTGTCCGCGTGCACGCGTAACCCCTTGGGCAATTTGACAGAGAAGAAATAGTAAGTAAATCAGAGCCCCATTACACATTAGCAGCTCTGAAGCAGGGGGGTTTTCCCCCTTAAGTCAGTCCTTTTATTTGATAAAGGATTTTCACATTGGGGCATGTGGACTAAAGTTCACTCTGCTTCTTGACTGGGTTTTCACCACCTTGAGCCTGTCTTCATTTGCTTGTGCTGCCGTTAACAAAATTCTGCAGACTGGGTGGGTGGTTAAATGACAGAATTTATTTGCTCACAGTCTTGGATGCTAAAGTCCAAGATCAAGGTGCCGGTAGGTTTGTTTCTTTTCCGAGGTCTCTCTCCTTGCCTTGCAGATGGCCGCCTTCTAGCTGGGCCCTCCCACTGCTGTCTCTGTGAGCACAAGCCTGATGTCTTCCTTGCTCTCTGTGTCCTAATGTCCTCTACTTTTAAGGACACCAATCATATTAGATTAGGGCCACCCTAACAACCCCCTTTTTATGTAATCATTTACTCCATTGGGTATGGGGTCAGTGTAATCCATTATCTACAGATCACGCAAAATAGCAAGTTGGCCCGATGAATTTTATAGGAAATTTCGTTAAGCAAGAGCAGACTCCTAATTTCTCTTCCTATGTAGCTTCTGGGGAGCTTCGCTGAAAATATCTCTTGCCTTCAACAACTTCCCCCTGACTCTTCCTTCCGCAATCACAGACGGCTGTTCAGGATCTGAAGGTTCAGAAGAAGTTGGAGGTCATCCTGGGTTTGAGCCTGGGGCCACACAGGCTACACAGAGTCTGGAAAAAAAAAGCAGATTCTGTCAGTTTTAGAGGCTGAACACCTGATAGAGTGAGGCAAACCTAAGTTCAATGAGAAGCAATGGCCAGTTACACACACCGCACGCATACACACACAACATGCACACACACACACACACGAGTGCACAGAGACCAGAAAAGTTTGCACCTGTCCTTGCATAAAGAAAGTAGCATTGGTATTTGTTACTGGTAGGGATTCCCAGCCTGTGCTAAAGAATGCCCTTTGTCCATAGAGGGTAAAATAATACTGTCACCGCCCTTGACCTCTCTCTCTCTCTCTCTCTCAAATTTTGAAACTTCAAAACTGAATGAGGAGCATAATACCCAAGTCTGCTATGTCAGCCATGGGAACCCCTTGTCTGTTGGCTTCAATGTCATGTGATGGGGTGTAGGCAGGATGGGAAATGGAACTACATCCTCTTTGGGTGTCCGAGAGCTGAGTGGCAACACCTTGATTTCTTTCTGGTGCCCAGTCCCCATTCTGAAGTGCCAGAGTGCCAGGAAGGAATAGAAAGTCTAGAGCACAGGACAAAACCCGGTGATAAACTGAGGCAGATACTGGCCTCTGGCACCAAGGCGGGAAGGAAAAACAAGAGAACCACGGGAAAGTACAGCTTGCTGCATGAAAAGAGCCAACTCCAAAGAATGGGAAGAAGAGGGACCTCTGGAATTTAACTTTTTACTTTGGACCAACAGAGTATTTTGTAGCCCAGAAACACTTTTCCTTTGGACTCCAACCTTGCTTTATGTCCAAAACGGGACTGGAAATGGGCATTAGGAAGCCAAAAATATCAAACAACCTCAGATCCTTGGTTAAAAACATTAGCAGCAACACACGACAGAGCTCACCTCCCCCATTCTTCACATTTCATTGTGAGAGGAAAACCACAGGCCGAACTTAGCAAATGGTGTTATAATGAACTCACAAACCTTCATGCGCTCGCTAGTGGTTTCTGAATCTCTGAGGCTCCAAAGTAATGTAAGATGGTCTTATTTAATACGCGTTGCGGAAGGAGGAAACATAAACACATTTTTAGTCTCTTTTTGCTAAACATCCCTTTCGTTTACTGTTTCTAGGCTCAAAGGAATGGTCTTCTGGTGATTTATCTACATAAATTTGGGATGAAAGGAGTTAACATGTGTCAGTCAGGGTTCTTAATAGCAAGTAACAGAGGCCAAGTCTGGCCCCTTAGAGCAGAAAGGAATTTATCCAAGTGTGTTAGATACTTCTAGAATCCCAGGAGGGCTAGACAATGAAGCCTGGAGGCTATGCAGTCAACAACAATCCCCAAAATCAATCCTTGAGCTGTTCCTAGGGATTGTTCTACTGCCTTCTCCGTGAGCAAAGGGATTGTTGCTTGCACTGTGACCCCTCTCAGATCTATGAGCTGGTTGCAGTGCCCACCACCCTAGGCAGCATGCCCCCAAATCCTAACCAGCTTCTCTGGTTCTCGGGTTGTTCCTCCTTCTCCAGAGATCGCTATGCAAATCTTCCCCAGCCCCAATCTCTTTTGGGAAACCCAACCTTGTCCAGTGGAAGGGGGCTCATGCTCTAGAACTATCCGCCCCAATGCACCCTGGTTGCTTGTGCTCAGGTTGGCATTGTTCTGTCTGGAGTAGCACCTGGGGTGGTCCAGACCCCATGATCTCTGAATCCTCGAGGCTGGGTCTCCTTTTTCCCAGTTCTGCCATGAGTATGGCAGGCACTCTGGATTCTGTGACTACCTGACCCTTAGAGCGAGCTCATGCATAGCTCCGAAGGAGGGACAAGAAGCCTCACAGGGCAGTCTAGTGTAGACTCATATCGAAGGAGACAATTCTCACATACATTTCAAGGTTCTCTTCCGACACAGCGAGCCTTATTTCTATGCAGAGTGGTCCCACCTTGGAGTAGTCCAAGCTAGTAAAGAACCCATGGTACTTCCTGTTGACTAGTCCCATTGACATCCTGGCAAGCGCTCCTGGCTGACCATTTATGGAGAGGACTTACCGTCTTTTTGTTCTCCATCTCCCTCTTAGGGGTGGAAGGCAGTATGGGACCTGGTGCCACTTTTTCCCATTACTGTATCATGTGTCACCCTCCATTTATGAGTTCAAGGCCATATACTGAACATCTAATAGAGCAGAATCACCAGCTTAAGAACGAACTATGCCTATTTTTCTCAGCTATAAGCTCATCGGAAAGAGTGAGAGGTATTTTTTTTCCTTTTCTCAACAGAGGGACCAGGTTCTGTGTTCTGGGTGTCTGGACTTCTGTCTCAGGGGAGCATTAGATGCCTTTGTTTTCAATCATCTAGGAGACAGGACTCAACCCAACTGGGGTAAGGAGGGCTCCATGGGTTGAAGCGGAGGGGAGGAGGGTGGTAGGGGTGGAGCTCCAAGGCTGGTTGGAGGGAAGGAGGGGAGATCTTGAAATAGTGAAGACCCAACCCAGTCTGCAGGCACTACCTGATGAACGGTGACACTTTGGACCACCAGGGCTGGTCACCTGGAAGACAGAGAATGATCAGGTACTGCTGTGTGTGACTCTAACAGCCCAGGCAAGTGACCCCCACTACTGAGCCTGGCATGCAAGGAGGGGTGCACAGGGCATTAACGGCCTGCCAGCACCCGGACTGGTTGGCCTGGACTCATGCAGCTAGCGAGGTTCACCTCGGATGGAACGGCAGCCCGGGGCAGACGGCTGGGGACCACACCCACAAGTACAGCTAATCCTGGAACAACACAGGTTTGAACTGCTCGGGCCCGTTGATTCGTTATACCAACTAAACCCCCAACTTTATTTGGATGTCTCCAGTTTTTCCACTAATGCCCTCTTTCTGTTCCAGGATCCAATCAAAGGGGCCACATAGCATTTAATCAGCAAGCCTCTCCAGTCTCCTCCAGTCTATGACAGCGTTTCTGTCTTCCCTAGTTTTTCATGACCTTGACCGTCCTAAGGAGTGGTGGCCAACTATCCTGTAGAATGTCTCCCAAACTGAGTTTGTCAGATATTTTTCTCATGCTTGGAATGGGGTTGTGGGATCTGGGGAAAAAAATCCCACAAGGGTGAAGTGCTCTTCTCATCACATCCTGCCATCAGAGGGTCCATGACACCCACATGACATCACTGATCATGTCAGCCTTCATCGCTCAGTGGACGTGATGTCTGCCAACTTTCACCACTGTCAAGTTACGAATCCCAGTTCCCTAGTCTCTTCTTCTAAAACCACCCAGCCCTTTTTTATTTGCAATAGAAAAATAAAGAAATAGGGTGCTGCTTGCAACTGAGTGTCACGGAAGCGTTCTTGACTGTTATATTTATATTTGAGCAAGGGTTTTCTTGAAGCCCTCTGCCTCGACCAAAAGTAGCAACTCTAATGGTAGGAATTTCAGGCTCTGTGACAGTTGGGTGTGGGCGTGTGGGCCTGGGTGATAAATGCAAGCAGCGTTCTCCATCCTCCCGCTCAGGCAGGGCCCTGCGCCTCGGCCTATATATAGGACCAGAGCATAGAGTAGCCTGTTCATAAAATCTTGGTACAGATTTGAACACTCAACACACCCACGCACATTCAAGGGAATATCCTACCACTTATTTGCTAACACGGGGTAGAAGTGCAGATTCGGAAGGGGTGATGATTGTTTACCCAGGACAAATTAAGCATCTTTGGTGGAGAGCGTCACTGGAGAGGAATATGGCCCCCTTTCTATTTCCGGTCCAACTTGTTCCCAACGAGACAGTCACTCCATTTTGAGAGTAAGGCCCTCCCCCCATCCTTGAAATTGGAAGCTACATGAAGATAGATATGAAAATAAGCATACAGCCCCCTCCCTCAGTGTTCATGCTCCCCGCACAGAGAGATGCTGTTGCAATTATTTGATCTTATGGCTGCCTGTTTCCGCTCTGGATATGACTTCAAGGATCTCTTCTTTTCTTAAATGCCTCCGATGACCCGAAGAGGTATGGATGGACTTTCAGGTTTAATGCTTTAGACGGAAAGTACATTCCTGGGGTTGGGGTTGGGATCAGCAGAAAGACTATGGATCATTCAGAACCTCCGCGATGACAAAGTGCTTGTTGGAACCTTGCAGAAGTTGTTTATTGGGCTTCTGACTCGTACAGAAACAAAGAATTTAGCAACAGATTTGGAGCAATAAAGCATGGTAATGTTTGTTCACACTTCGTGCTGTCAGAATTAAGATTCAGTTCCATAAGCCCTCGACTTGGGTCCTTCACAGAAACCATCTCATAATATCCCTTCACGTGGGCTGTGTTACAGCAGTTCTGCGGGAGGTGAGAGCAAGGCACGGATTTGATGGAAGGCTTTTCAAGTGAGTGGAGATTAGGAAGTGGCCTCGGGGGGTTCTGAGTTCAGAAAGGCACTCTAGTGTCCGCTCAAGATCAAGGGTGAAGCTAGCCTCCCACACCCACCTCATTTTAAACCTTCTCTTTTATTCAGCCCTTTTGCTGGAAGTTGGACTGCAGGGCAGAGGATTAGAACAAGATTCTGCCTCTGCTCCTAAGAGGCTCACAGTTTGGAGGGGGTGACCACAGGAAAAGGAGAATGGGAGACAGAAGGATGAACAGTGGCTGGAATTACCCAGGTGATGAGGTGGGGTGGGAAGAGCAGGGCATTCTAGGCAAAGACAGGGGCAGGGGCACCTAAAAGCCCCAGAGGCAGGGCGGGAGAACTCCAGGTAGTGAAAACTAACCAGCCTCCATGGAAACAATGGGATTTTGCTTCTCTTAAAACAAATGGCATAACACATTAAACTTCTTTTGGAATTAACATGCCAACAGAGCTAAGGAAATCTGGGGAAAGGATAACGGGAAGAGAAAGGAGCCTTAAATGTTAAAGGAGATCAGAAAGCTGCTTTTAAATGTTATGCTCTGTGCATAAGAATTGATAAATGGATAGACAGAACAGACCACTTAACCTTAAAGAGACCCCAGGACATTTCTGTATTTAATAGATCGTAAGGAACTAATGGAGGAAGATGTGAATTATTCAAAAAGTGGTAGAGAAATTGGTTGTTTGTAAGAGATTGAAGTTACAGCCTCATCTGATATATTAAAATACATTATAGATGGCTTAGCATAAAAGTAAAACATGAAGCCTTTTAAACACAGAAGAAAATGTCACAATTGAACACTTTCTAAGTACCACATCAATTGAAGAAATTGTTCTGAAAAAGAATGAGATTTTTCCACAAAATAAAAGAAATTCTTCTGTATCTAAAGAAACACTAAACAATAAAAAGGCAAATGATAAACTGGCAAAAATATTTTGACACTATGATAAAGGATTAATAGCTTTCTTTTACAAGCAGACTTTACAAAATATTAAGAAAAAGTACACCAGAAAAACAGGCAACGGACATGAACAGAAGTGCACACACCCAATAAAAGTTAAAGAATGTTCAACCTTGGAGGTAACGAAAGAATGCACAATAGGGGTGCCTGGGTGGCTCAGTGGGTTAAAGCCTCTGCCTTCGGCTCAGGTCATGATCCCGGGGTCCTGGATGGAGCCTCATATCGGGCTCTTTGCTCAGCAGGGAGCCTGCTTTCCCCCTCCCCCCGCCTGCCTCTCTGCCTATGATCTCTGTGATCTCTGTCTGTCAAATAAATAAATAAAATCTTAAAAAAAAGAATGCACAATAAAATGAAAAAATAGTATATGTTCACCTGTCCAAGTGGCAAACATTTCAAAAGAAGGGACTCTGGCAATATGTACTATGAGCCGCGAAAATGTGTTCATTACCTTTGACCCCAAATTCTACCTTTAAAGATCTACCTGAAGGCTAGAATTTTGAAAATAATAACCCCCCACCTTTTTTTTTAAAAGATTTATTCATTTACTTTAGAAAAAGAGAGAGGAGGAGGGAGGAGCAGAGGGAGAGAATCTCAAGCAGACTCCCCTGGGGGGCTCGATCACAAGACCCCGAGATCATGACCCAAGCCGAAATCAAGAGTGGGAAGCTCAGTTGACTGAGCTACCCAGGCGGCCCCAACAACACTGTTTTTAAAAGCAAACTCCCCTTCCATAAATGTATGTAGGACCTAAACCTACACATTACAGCTCTTCTCTTTCACATCATTTTACAATATTGTGAAGAGAAAGGGTTTGTAGTCAGATTATTGAGTCCCTCGGAGAGAAGCAACAGGGAAGTTACTTAACCTTTCTGAACTTCAGTTTCTTAATCTTTAAAACGGGATTTTGCTGTTAGAGCAATTCTTGTAGTTGAGGGAGGACACCTACTAATCACTCAATGAATTGTGGAGTCGCGGTTTCCATGTCCTCACCACGCTGATCCAAGCCCTAACATGCATTTGCTCCTTTGACTTCAAATATCAGGTAAACTACCATTATGCATTTAGGATTCTGGTAGAGAATGGGAAGATGGCAGAGGAGGAGAGAGGGAAGGAATTTTAAGAAAATCCTAAGGATCTTGGTATATGCTGGAGAAAAGTGGGCACCATGAAGAATAAAGTAGTCCAAGTGCTCACATGGGAAATGGAAGCCTCTAGGAGCTAAGTATTGATCAGCTTAGGCAAATAAATAAATAACTTAATATTTGACCAGACAAGCTTTTGGGACACATCTATAGTGAAGGAAGCACCTAAACTTTTGCTCTGCCTTTGCCTGAAATATCTGACGTGCCAGTCAGCAACGCCCGCCTTCCTGTGTGAGACACATAGCACTTGTGTCAACCTAAAGGCTCGTGGTGTCTCTGCCTAATGGAGGAAACTCAAAATGGGCATAGAGACTTGGCTGGCAGGACAACGCCCAGGTGGGGTGATGTCCAGCCTCTTCCAGATTCCCACTGAAGAAACACGAACCGCCTGCCTTAGAGCTGGAAACTAAGGAAGACTGGCTGCCATGTGCCCGAAACACGGAGGAAGTTCTGTCATCTATAGCTCAGACTCCAGCAGATTAAAGTAGGGATGACTCCATGTGGGGCTGACTGTGTAATGCAGACCGTGGGCAAACTCTCTGCCCCGGAGAACCCAGCCTGAAACACTTCAAAGCCTGACCCGCCGTATCTGTGAATTCCTGGGGCTTATGTTCTCACGATCCCTTCTGTCTCTGCCCCCTCGGGCCCCACACCACCCCTGCTTGGCCCCATATCAGTCTGGCCAGAAACTCCAACCCTTCAACACTTTCCACAGAGAATTCCCTCAGAACAGGCATGTCATGAGCTCAGTGGTCTTAAGGCGGTTGGTTCCCCCCCCCACCCCGCCCCTGCCTCCGGGACAGTTTTGCCTCCCAGGGGACATCTGTGAGTGTCTGGAGACATTTTTGGTTGTCACAACTGGGGGAGGGATGCTAGTGGCTTCTAGAGGGTAGAGCCCGGGGATGCGACAGCCCACCACGGCAAAGAAGGATCTGGTCCCATGTGTCAATAATACTGATATCGAGAAACCATGCCTGAACTAAAGATGTGAGTGAAGGTGATGAGCCAGGTGTTGGCACCCAGTGCATGGGTACCTGCCATTTCTGTGTCTTCCCTTCCTCCTTATATTTTCTCTGCCCCGGCCCCCCGCCCCTGCCCCCTTACTTCTCAGGAGCAAAACGAATCCCTCTCCCTGCCTCGTGGTCCCCAGCGAAGCCATCCCCTTCACTGCTAAGAGTATGTCTCTGGCGTTTCATCCACTCTGCCAAGCAGCTCGTCAAATTCTTTCCTCTAAACACAGTGCTCTCCCTAAGAAGAACACTGGTTAGTGTGACCTCTCCCACCCACATCTTACTACACACACATGTAAAGGAGCCACTTCTCTGGGAAATGGAAGAGGCACAGACCCTCCCCAGCCTTTGGGGAACAGCACATTCCTGTACCAGCACTGGTACTGGACAGCGGTGCCAGGCAGGGTCAGGGACCCTGGGGTGGCTGCTCAGAGGATGGCGGTGTCAGGCAAAGCATGTGTGTGGCTGTACTCATGGACAGGGTCTCTGGCCTGAAGATGAAGCCCTCTCCCCAGCCCCACCGGGCTCTCTGCCGAAGCTGCTGGATTATGGAGAAACCGGAGTGAATCTTTTGTGTAAGAAATCCAACAGGTGGGGGCGCCTGGGCGCCTCAGTCTGTTAAGCGTCTGCCTTTGGTTCAGGTCCTGGGATCTAGCCCTGCACTGAGCTCCCTGCTCAGTGGGGAGCCTGCTTCTCTCTCCCTCTCCCACTCCCACTGCTTGTGTTCCTTCTCTAGCTGTCTCTCTGTCAAATAAATAAATAAAATCTTAAAAAAAAAAAAGAAAGAAATCAAACAGGTGGCCCCATCATGTTTGAAAGACTGTACCTCCACTCCCACTGGCTCATCCACCTGTCTCTGGAAGGCTCGACTCAGGATACATGTGACACAGACCACTCCAAGTTCTAAAGAAAAGAGCCCTCGGGAGGAATCAAGCAAACATGCAAAACAAACAATGAAATAAACTCAGTGCAAAAAAAAGGTTTAACTTGAGTTCGAATAAGGTCCAAGAAGACACGTCTGCTGGGACAATGGCCAAGGTGATCTTGGGGAGGAGGTGTCCAAGAGCAGGTGGGGAGAACTGGAGGTGGGAACTGCGATTGCTACATTGCAACCCCGGGGGGCAGGGGGGAGGGTGGTGCTCGATAGGAATTTCAATTCAGGGGCCCCTGGGTGGCTCAGTGGGTTAAGGCCTCTGCCTTCGGCTCAGGTCATGATCCCAGGACCCTGGGATCGAGCCCTGCATCGGGCTCTCTGCTCGGCAGGGAGCCTGCTTCCCCCTCTCCCTCTCTGCCTGCCTCTCTGCCTACTTGTGATCTCTTCTGTCAAATAAATAAATAAAATCTTAAAAAAAAATAATTTCAATTCAGCGAAGGAGAAGATAAAATTGAGAAATTCTCCCAGAACCCAGAGGAAAAAGAAAAAAGAGATCATGGGGCAAGTTTAATAACAAAAAAGTATTATTTCAAAAAAGAGGTTGGGGAATAGAAGGGAGTGGAATGGAAGCAGAAAGGGGCGGGGAAAGACACTCAGAACTGCTATCGTTAATAAAATAAAAAAAGGTGGTGAGGGAATGAGGATCTTCCTAGAAAGGGTGAATTCAGACCTAAGGAGGAAGTACAATGTGTCCTGAGAACAGGCGGAAATAAACCTATTAAAGCAAGATCCAGCAAAGAGTGAGGCCTGCCCGGGCCCAACCCACTCTGGCCAGCAGCACTTTTTTTTTTTTTTTTTCCCATTTTTTATTTATTTTCAGCGTAACAGTATTCATAGTTTTTTCACCACACCCAGTGCTCCATGCAATCTGTGCCCTCCCTAATACCCACCACCTGGTTCCCCCACCCTGCCACCCCGCCCCTTCAAAACCCTCAGGTTGTTTTTCAGAGTCCATAGTCTCTCATGGTTCACCTCCCCTTCCAATTTCCCTCAACTCCCTTCTCCTCTCCATCTACCCTTGTCCTCTATATTATTTGTTATGCTCCACCAATAAGTGAAACCATATGATACTTGACTTTCTCTGTTTGACTTATTTCACTCAGCATAATCTCTTCCAGTCCTGTCCATGTTGCTACAAAAGTTGGGTATTCGTCCTTTCTGATGGAGGCATAATACTCCATAGTGTATATGGACCACATCTTCCTTATCCATTCATCCGTTGAAGGGCATCTTGGTTCTTTCCACAGTTTGGCGACCGTGGCCATTGCTGCTATAAACATTGGGGTACAGATGGCCCTTCTTTTCACTACATCTGTATCTTTGGGGTAAATACCCAGCAGTGCAATTGCAGGGTCATAGGGAAGATCTATTTTTAATTTCCTGAGGAATCTCCACACTGTTCTCCAAAGTGGCTGCACCAGTTTGCATTCCCACCAACAGTGTAAGAGGGTTCCCCTTTCTCCACATCCTCTCCAACACACGTTGTTTCCTGTCTTGCTAATTTTGGCCATTCTAACTGGTGTAAGGTGGTATCTCAATGTGGTTTTGATTTGAATCTCCCTGATGGCTAGTGATGATGAACATTTTTTCATGTGTCTGGTAGCCATTTGTATGTCTTCCTTGGAGAAGTGTCTGTTCATATCTTCTGCCCATTTTTTAATATGATTATCTGTTTTGTGTGTGTTGAGTTTGAGGAGTTCTTTATAGATCCTGGATATCAACCTTTTATCTGTACTGTCATTTGCAAATATCTTCTCCCATTCCTGGGTTACAAGGATGGTTCAACATTCGCAAATCAATCAATGTGATAGAACAAATCAATAAGAGAAGAGAGAAGAACCACATGATCCTCTCCATTGATGCAGAAAAAGCTTTTGACAAAATCCAGCATCCGTTCCTGATTAAAACGCTTCAAAGTATAGGGATAGAGGGAACATTCCTGAACTTCATCAAATCTATCTATGAAAAACCCACAGCAAATATCATCCTCAATGGGAAAAAGCTTGCAGCCTTCCCATTGAGATCAGGAACACGACAAGGATGCCCACTCTCACCACTCTTGTTCAACATAGTATTAGAAGTCCTAGCAACAGCAATCAGACAACAAAGAGAAATAAAAGGTATCCAAATTGGCAAGGAAGAAGTCAAACTCTCTCTCTTCACAGATGACATGATTCTTTATATGGAAAACCCGAAAGACTCCACCTCCAAACTACTAGAACTCATACAGCAATTCAGTAATGTAGCAGGATACAAAGTCAATGTCCAGAAATCAGTGGCTTTCTTATACACTAACAATGAAAATACAGAAAGGCAAATTAGAGAATCGATTCCATTTACTATAGCACCAAAAACCATAAGATACCTCGGAATAAACCTAACCAAAGAGGTTAAAGATCTGTACTCGAGGAACTACAGAACACTCCTAAAAGAAATTGAAGAAGACACAAAAAGATGGAAGACCATTCCATGCTCTTGGATGGGAAGAATAAACATCGTTAAAATGTCTATACTGCCCAGAGCAATCTATACTTTTAATGCCATTCCAATCAAAATTCCACCAGTATTTTTCAAAGAGCTGGAGCAAATAATACTAAAATTTGTATGGAATCAGAAGAGACCCCGAATTGCTAAGGAAATGTTGAAAAACAAAAATAAAACTGGTGGCATCACGTTACCTGATTTCAAGCTTTACTACAAAGCTGTGATCACCAAGACAGCATGGTACTGGCATAAAAACAGACACATGGACCAGTGGAACAGAGTAGAGAGCCCAGATATGGACCCTCAACTCTATGGTCAAATAATCTTTGACAAAACAGGAAAAAATATCCAGTGGAAAAAAGACAGTCTCTTCAATAAATGGTGCTGGGAAAACTGGACAGCTATATGTAGAAGAATGAAACTTGACCATTCTCTTACACCGTACACAAAGATAAACTCGAAATGGATAAAAGACCTCAACGTGAGACAGGAATCCATCAGAATCCTCGAGGAGAACATAGGGAGTAACCTCTTTGATATCAGCCATAGCAACTTCTTTCAAGATATGTCTCCAAAGGCGAAGGAAACAAAGGCAAAGATGAACTTCTGGGACTTCATCAAGATCAAAAGCTTCTGCACAGCAAAAGAAACAGTCATCAAAACAAAGTGGCCAGCAGCACTTTGCCGGCACTATTTGGAAAAAGCATCTGCATAACCCCCACATTTTCCCCTAACACTACCTGCAGGAGTTCTCTAATCTGCAGCTGTAAGAAAACAATAAAAAAGATCCCATAAGAATAACTGCAAGCCATCCTGATTAATGGGGAATTGTGGTTTATTGCAATTAATGGAAGAAAAATATAGATTGCACACACGCATCTCCTGATTAGATGATCATTATATTAATTTCCTGAGCACAGGGAATTGGTGAAAATCCTCTGTTTGGTGTAGCTGAGAAAAAAAAAGTACGTGTTTTGCTCTAGTCTGGATCCTTTTCTGCCTGGGTCCAGGGTATGCTGCTGCTCCCCTTTTGCAGGTCCCATGCTGGTCTGAGAGGTCACAGTCATAGCCTCTGGTTTCCGCCCATGTCCTTGTTCACGGCGATTTTTTTTTTTTTTTTTACATTTCAAGGAATAGTTTTATTCAAGCTTTTGAGATGCAAGTTGTCATTATGAGCTTTGTTCCCACCAGAGTCTCATTTTGCATTATATTAGCTATTGTCAGTTGTGTGTTGAGATACAGCAATATTTTTCTTTTTTAATTGAGGCAAAATGGACACACAACATTATATTAGTTCCAGGTGCACAACATCATGATTCAGCATTTGTGTGCATTATGAGATGATCATCATCACAATAAGTCTGGCTAAGTATCTGTCATCTTACATAGTTACAACATATTCTTTTTTCTTGTGATGAAAACGTTCGAGATCGATTCTCTTTGCAACTTCCAACTATGGGCAAAATAGGTGAAAATGATTAAGAGGAATAGACTTCCAGTTATAAATCAGGTTTTTTCCCCCAGCACAGTCTCCTCACCACCAGCCTGTCTGTTCCTGCTGTCTCCCACCCCTGGGGGCATGAGCTCCTGGGGCTCTGTCCCACGCCTGCTTGCTCTAGGATGCAATGTTGAGCTCTTTACACCCCTGGATATACTATGCCAAGGGGAGGAGTTAACTCTGCAGCATTTGGTGGGGGAAATAAATTCCTAATTGGAATCTGAGATGAAGACGTTTCCCTACGTGGTAGAGACCTGGGCTCCATCAGGCTCCCCATGTAGTGCCTTAAAACACCCTCCTGGCCGCTACAGCTCGGGGTTTCCTACGGGGAACTCATGCCTGATCCCATGTGGATGCAGCAGCATTACTCAGTGCTGTGTCAGCCCTCAAAACCTGTCCCCAGCCCCCTGAGAATGAGCTCCAGGGGGATGGAGGTGACTCCCTGCTCAGGCGTTCTGAGTTAAACAAATGTGGACTTAGTAGCCAGTTGGGAGGGAGTCACCAGAAGATTGAGAACATCTGCAGAAGCTGGAAAACCCACTCGATCCCTTGCCTGATTTTGCAAACCCGGAGAATTCCTGTAGCTCCGAAGTCGAAAGGCGGAAATGAGAAGCACTTGTGAGCTCAGATAATGCTGGAATGTCTTCAGAAGAAAAATCTAGAAGAGTCGATTATGTAGAAAGGGTTGAGGTACTCTTACTTTCATTTTTATTCTTACGTATTATTTAGATTTTTAAAAATCAGCTACATATTTTATTTTTCTATGTTTTTTAAGCCTGTTAAAACAAAACAAAACAACAACAAAAGGGGGATTCTTGGCCAGGAACACAGAGGTGCTAGGCTTGGACACTTGGTCTCTAAGTCTTGTAGAGCCTTGAGTACCAGAGCCTGACTGGACACATTAATCAGGACAGGGGACTAGAGTGTGAGGACAGAGAGAGTGTGAGGTGGAGGAAGAGTCCTGGCCTCAGGCAGGGAGAAGCCCAGGGAAGCCTTGAACTCTGGTTTTGATTTGAACTCTTACAGCGGATGCCCTTACAAGACCACCTGTGGTAGATTACCGTAGCAACTGTCCTTACCAAATTCCACGGCTGCGCCTTTGGTAGTCTCCTCCCACGGTGGGGTGGGGGCGCTCTGGGTTTGGTCATATGACTTGCTTTGGCCAATGGGCTGTCAGCAAATATGGCGCGCAGTCCTAGAAGCGTGGCTGTTTGTGGCCCGGCTGACGGTCAATACCGGCTTCCGGACGCGCGATGTGAGGCTGCGTTAGACCGCCCAGCCCCCGTGAACCACCTGATAGAGGAATCTCACGGCTTGAGTGACTCCGGTCCGGCCTGCAGACGAAGCACTAGGTAGGCCCAGCCCAAACGGCTGACCCACACAACCCTAAGAAAACAAACACCGTTGTTGTGTTAAGCCACCAAGTGTCCGGGTGTTTATCGTGTGGCAGTATCCCGCTGGTTACACCGTGTCACAGGTCTGGTTACATTTGCGTGTAGCACCTTGCTCTGCCCACATTACGGGGTTAATAAATGAGTCCTCTTATAGGCTTTATTGAAGGAGGCCCGGAATGCGGGAATGAAAAGTAGTATGGCACAGTTAGGGTTAAGCATTTAATCTCCCTGTGACTCAGGTTTATTTCTGGATTGGGGGTCTTCTGTCGCCAGGTGTAGGGAAGGGTGGGTGATGTCCGCGAGTTCTCTTTTCCTTCCACGGGCACCAGGAGGTCAGAAATGTATTTTCAACCAAAGGAGAGAGCTTTGCCCAGTTCCCTATGTGCGTTCTTCTCTCCTGTGAGAGTTTGAGGGCTTTGGGAAGAGGCCTGGGTCCCATCTGAACTACCAAAGGGTTCATGTCCCGGAGCCCCAAGGCTCCCGGGTTGAGTCCCTCCCTGGGAACCCACCAGACAGGGCTGCTAGAGGGCACCGATGACTTTGCATGTGTTTTCCCCCCTCCCGTGGAAAGGGAAAGAGGAAGGTCATGTGTAAGGGATGGACATGCATCTGAATTTCGTGGGGGGTGGGGGGTGGGAAAGAGCTTTGCAACTTCAAAGTATAGTCTCCAGGAGCTCTCAAACAGGCATTTTGTCTTTGGGCCCTGTGCTTGCACATTATAGCCAATCACTTAATTAATTTGTTAATGTTTACATTTATAACGATTAAAAAGGATAATTTAAAAATGAAACAGACCCTTTTAACTAGAGCCTTTTTCCTCAAGTGATTTATTTAATGAATCATACTTTTCTTATCTCTTCTCCGTGGAGAGGCCAATGACTACAGTTCAGTTGTCAGGTTTCTCAAAAATGGGTGCCCTGTTTGACCCCAACATGGGCAGTGCATGCACGGATCTGTCTTCACCTCTTGCAAAGGTCTTAACCTTTTCTTCTTTCCTGCAGCCTTGCCCACAGTAGGAGAAATAGCAGTCATCTGAGGTGGTTTGTTGTGCTGGTGCCCCTTCTAAAAATCTTTCAACAGCTGCTTAGGACATTGGGAGAGACCCCAGGACATGTTTTCCCCAGGGAACACCGAATACACCCCAAATGGAGTACCTTCCTTTGGGACATCCTAGGGCTGCCCTCTGGGAGTGCACCCTTGGTTCGCTTGAGGCTTTTTGAGCATTCCAGGCTTTGCCATGATGGGATGTCAAAGGCTTGGGTTTATAGGACCTCTGGAGGTTCACCATCAGAACCCCTCAAGAATGAGTGTCTTATTCACAATTTTCAACTTTCTATTTATTCAGTAACAAGTCAGTCAAAAACAACAGCCCATTATGAATGATCTGGTTTACTCGGTGTAGAAGCTATTAAAGAAACATGAGATAAGAGTCTCTGGTTCAGAACATGAATGTTCTATATATTAAGGGGAAAAAAAAGTCAAGAATGACAAGAGGGAAGAAACTGAAGGCAAGTGTAAATAAAAACAAATAAGCCCAACAGTATTTCAAAGGAATAACACAACCATTGCTGAGTAGAGGTGGGGGAGGGAGAGAATGAACCCAAGCCCGTTTTCAAACACCATACTTTGACTACATACCCTCAGTCCAGGAGGGGAAAAACAGCTGCCAACAAGTCTCAAACCGCTTTTAGTAGATTTATTTTGTGTAGTGACACGGGTGTGGAATGGGGCACATGAGTAAATAGGTCAGTATCTTAGGAGCCAGAGTCTGCGTGGTGAAGAAAGGGCCGTGCAAATATAGAATGGAGGAATGCAAGGAAGAACTGAGATTGATCTGGGGTATCAGTGAAACTCATGATTTCTATTCTTGGCCTTTGACCTTTGGTTTCTATCCTTTGATCACTTTCATCTGTACCTCTTCCCATCCTGTTCCAGTCACAGAGAATTTCCTTCCCATCACTTCAGTATATTCAAACCCTATCTCTTCTCCACAAAGTCTTCTATCTTCTTTCCCTCTGGATGGGAGCCATTTCTTCTCCAAGTGCACATGGTTCCATAACAGAAATTCATTAAAAACACGTGAACATTTACCTTAGAATAAAGTTACTTATGAGAGTCTTACCTTACCGACTATAAGCACTTTTTGATGAAGGACCAGCATCAGATCCTTCTTTGTTTCTCACAGGGTACCCAGGATATCAGTAATGACTCATTCAATGAAGAAGGAAGGGCTTATTTGAACAAGAATAACCAAAGCATTCTACAAAAATCTAACGGTACACACGCCAAAGAGGGAAGATATTCCCTGATGATGAATCTTGGTTTTAATAAGCTCCTTGTGGATCCATAGGGTGATAGGTCCTTCAGAAAGTTAGGTTGCAGTACATGCTAAAAGAGATATAATATTTAGAACAAGGGAGGTGATTAGGCCAATCTGCTTGCCTTCAGCAAACTATTTTCTGATGTTTGACTTTTTGGGATTATATTCAGTTATTTTTGACCACAATTTAAGAGCCTTGCAATCTGCATGCTCAAAATCATGCCATGAGCAGAATGGAATGAATGGGATTGGTTGGACCGAGAGAGACTCCTGGGGAATGGAAGGGGCCAAGAGAAGGGAATATGCACTAAAGTTGACTTCAAGCATCTGAAAAGATGCTATATGGAAGAAGGATTAGATTTACTTTGTGTCATTCCAAGGAACGGATATAAGGTCACTTTCAGTGGAGATGGGTGGGAGGGAGATTTTTGCTTCCGCATAAGAAAGGGCTTTCTGACAAATAGAGTTATCTAACTGGGAATGGCCTGTTGGGGTTGGTATTAATTATCTTCTCAACAGTGAGCTGGGAGAGCTGGTCAGCTCCGTGGTGTAGGACAATCGTGTCATGGGATCAAATTGTATGACTTCCAGATACCTTCCACCTCGAATTTCCTATGACTCTATGATGCTACTTAAGAAGACAAGACCCAAGAAACACTTAATGAACAATAGCATGTGTGATGAAATAAAACCAACGAGTCCCAGAGAGCCAGGTAAGAAGCAGTAGTCCTGGGGTCGGGCTTCACAGGGAAGTGGGTAGAATAAACATGGGATAGGGCAGGGTGGGGGGAGAGAGGAAACTTTTGGTGGAATGCCTGGCATAAGCCAAGGGGAAGGTCTGTGCACAGCAGTGAGGCAGAGCTGGGAACATGGGCCAAGAAACGATGTTCTGTAGGAATGTGGGATCGGGTTGTGCTTTGAAAGTTTATCAGAGGAATTAATTCAAACAAACAAAACAACCATGCCCTGCATTTGAAGTTCTAGTTCTTATTTCTGTCCATTACTAGCTGAGTGACTATGAGCAAATCATGTTTTCTGGACCTTCACTTCACCACTTTGCAAATCAGTAGACTGTGTGGAATGGTGGAGATTCCTTCTGCTTTATCAGGCAATGGCTTCTTGAGATAAATGATTGGCTGCCACTGTAGCAGATTCATGAGCAAAAGAGGGACAGGAGAGGAGTATTGGGGGAAGATTAATATAATATGCAAGGTAGATTGAAGTTGGAAGGGACCAAAGTTGGGAAGAACAGCCAAGAGGCAATTCCAGTAACGGTTTCTCAAAATAATATCATTCAACTTTAATATTGTTTACTCAGAGTTTTCTGCCACCATGTCAGGAAGCATGAAGTTTGGTCCCCCTCTATGACAGTTTTGTTTCTAGGTCAAATGAATTTCCTGTTTTCTTGAGGAATTAAAAAAAATGCCACACAGATAATACCATCACTCTATCCACTGCACCAGGGACCAAAGTCTGATTTTTACATTCTGTCGTGAGAATGCTTCCCATGAAGGCTCCCTTAGCAGCATTTCTCTGCTGCTATGTCCTGCAAAATATTCAGCACCATCCAAACAAGTACTGAGACAGAAATCTTTTACACATCATTTTTTCTCAGCCATCATGAAGAGATGGCCCGATCCAAACCTGGCCGGCCAGAAAATTCAGAATACTGATCTCTTATAGCTGCCAGGCAATTTGTTTTGTGATGAAGTTTCATCCCGAGTTGCAGAAGAGTTCTTGCCATGACAGCGTACTCTGGTTCTTAAAATAAAGTGTTCTCCACGCAGAGCTGAATGCCCAGGGCCGCTCACAAGAGGCGATGACTCCTCTCCAGGTCACCGATTTGCAGCTGGTCAGACTGAGAGGGAAGGAAAGTCACAGCTGCCTTAGGGTACCCATGGCTGGCGAAGGCCGGGGGTGCGATGGATGGGGAGGAGAGGAGTCTCTGATCACCGTAACTGGCTGCTTCAGTGAGCTAGAAACACTAATTAGAAAGCCAGTAGGTTGTAGGTCAGTGGCTGGAATGTCTTCAGAGAGTGGCCTGACGGTGATATTTTATGGCAGATACTGCCTGGTGACTAGTCAGGGAAGCATGAGATGTGTCAGTCTACAAGTTCAGCAGGCGGTGGTGTGATGAGAGCTCACACACGGAGTATGAACAAGGTGACTAGAATACACTGAGGTGGGGAGAGCCTGGGTATGCCTCTGGGAACACCTCTTTGGCAGTTCCCTCTGAATGGGTGTCAGCCACCCTGGAACCCCACACCTGCTTTTCTTCCATTTCTGCCTTTCTTCCTTCCCTCCTGTGCTCAAACAGAAAACAGACTCTGGAGAAGGAGGATTTGGGAAGCAAGACCAAATCCAGGTGAAGGTTGAGGATGGGGAGTCATTTCAGTCTCTTCACTCCTAGGTCATCAAGCCCAACGTGAGAAGCGGAATCGACGTGAATCGTGGGCTCACAGCCTGGATCACCTTAGGTACCGTGGCCCTCTTTTCTCTTTCCCTCGTATTCCCGAAGCGTGGTCTGTGGACCAGTGCTGGTCTGCGGGGGCTTTTCCATCTTGTTTCTTTATTTTACAACCTACAATGAGATAACCACAGAAATGAGGATAAAGCCTGGGAAAACTTGCTTCATAATCTGGCATTGTTGTGATATCCAAGCACATTGTGACTGTTTTACCAACGCATTGGTCTCCAGGGGATCGGAAGCTTAAAAACTGGTCCTTTTTCACAAGTAGTTTGAGAAGCCCTGCTTGTGCTCCCTCACGTCGTGTCAGTGTTGACTTAGGCCCAATTGCGTGAGAGTGTCCGCTCTTGGGACATAAACCTCACAGGAGTTGACAGTCTGGGCTTTGTGTGGCTAGCTGATGATTCGAGGGTGGTGGTCTGGCCTTCCCTCGTGTCATGGCAGATTCCAGAAAGGAAGAGCCCATTTCTCCATCTTCTTTGGTGTCTACCTAAGCCTCTGGCACAGGGCCGAGAACAGAGTAGACACACAATACGTATGAGTTGAATAAAGTTATTACTGTGCAGTCATGGTGGAAAAATGAGATAAGAATTTGACAGCTGTGTGTGGCTGTAGCAAGTAGGTGACTTCTTGACTTTTTGTCTCCCTGCTCTTTCTGTGCCCATCCTGAAGATAAACTTCTGGGACCACAGATAGGGACTGGGAAGGACTCTGCTTCTGAATTTGAAAAAAGCCCGAATCTAAAAACAACAGGATTCTATAAGGACTCTT
Organism: Martes martes; assembly: GCF_963455335.1. Classification (NCBI taxonomy): domain Eukaryota; kingdom Metazoa; phylum Chordata; class Mammalia; order Carnivora; family Mustelidae; genus Martes; species Martes martes. The sequence continues at coordinate 16,133,942 of NC_137902.1, forward strand.
CAAAGGAAGCCAAACTCTTGCTAGGCAAATCGTGTGGTCTGGTTTATCTGTGAATTATCTTAAAATTCTTCTGGGGGGCTGGTGATTGGAGGCAGGGGTTCTCAAGAGTAAATATATACCTTGGGTGCCAGCAGTTGGCAGGGGAACGATTTCACTGTGCTGCTGGACAGTGGTAACACCTAATAGTCTCCGATAGGAACCAAAGCCTCAGTGTGGCCTCAACGGTCACCCGCCTCTCTGATTCCCAGATTGCAGGGCAGAGGAACTGAGATGCAGAGAGAGTAAATGAGTTGCCTTTTTGGTAATAAATTGTAACCTTTCTCAAGGATTTATGGCAAATATAACTTTCTTTGGGCCAAAGTTTAATAATACAAAATCTTACCACCAAAACGAATGCAAAGGAATAACCACAGCATTTGACGGTTATTTGGGTCAGAGGAAGGCCAAAAACATAAGTTGGCAAGAGTGTGTGTCTCAACCTGGGAGAGAATGCGTATGATAAGAAGTAACAAGCTAAAGGCCAGGAATCTGTGACCCTGAGGGTATACTGGCAGTTAAAAAAAAGTTCATGTCCACTGGAAAATTCTTTTCTTTTCCCTCCCTCTCTCTCCCTCTCCCTTTCCTTCCTTCCTTTCTTTTAAAGATTTACTTATTTATTTTAGAGAGAAGGAGGGGAGAGAATCTCAAGCAGAGATTGGAGCATGACTTGGGGCTTGACCTCACAACCCTGAGATCACAATCTGAGCCAAAACTAAGAGTCAGACACTTAGCTGCCACCCAGGCACCCCTGGAAAATTATTTTCTAAGTCCCATTTTATTTAGTATAATGTAACTTGATGAGTTCCCATAACCTTCAGGGTGGCCCGTAACTCCTAAGTGCGGAGTTTCTCAGCCTTGGCACTACTGACATTTTGGAATGGGTGACTCTTTGGAGTTGTGGGGGACGGTCCTAATGTTTAGCAAAATCCCTGGCCTCTACCCTCCAGAAGCCAGCAGCCTACCCCCTGTGGAAAATGTCCTTTGATATTGCCAAATATTGCCCACAGTTGAGCACTACTGCTGGGTGGGACGGTTAGAAATAAAAATGTAGTGTGATGATGCACAACACCGTTGTCGTTAGGGAAATACAGACTGAAACTGTAATGACATTATCCCAGACCTATAAAAAATAGCTTGTGTTTAAAAAAAAATGACAGTACGACATGTTGGCAAGGATATCAAGAAACTGGAAGTCTTTTTTTTTTTTTTAAGATTTTATTATTTTTTAAGTAATCTCTAAACCCAATGTGGGGCTCGAACTCGTGACCCTGAGAGCATGAGTTGTATGTTCTTCCAACTGAGTTGCCCAGGCACCCTGAGAAACGAGTCTTTTTTTTTTTTTTTAAGTAATTGTCATTCTACTCTTTAAAAGATTTTATTTATTTATTTGAGAGAGAGAGTGAGAGGGCATGAGCAAGTTGGGGGAGGAGCAGAGGGAGAGGGAGAGAGAGAATCTGAAGCAGACGCCACACAGCACGGAATGGGATGCGGGGCTGGATCCCCTGACTGTGAGATCATGACCTGAGTAGAAACCAAGAGTCAGTCCCTCAACGGACTGAGCCACCCAAGCTCCAGAAACTGGGAGTCTTGTACAAATAGTGGGAATGCAAAATAGTACAGCCACTTTGGAAAACAGTTTGGCAGTTTCTTATAAAACCAAGCATATGAGACTCCTGGGTGGCTCAGTAGGTTAAGCCTGTGGCTCAGGTCATGATCTCAGGGTCCTGGGATTGAGCCCCACATCGGGCTCCCTGCTCAGAGCTGAGTCTGCTTCTCCCTCTCCTCCTGCCTGCCACTCCCCCTGCTTGTGCACTCGTGAGTGCTCTCTCTATGAAAAAAAAAAAAAAAAATCAACCATATACTTATTATGTGACCCAGTAGTCTCACTCCTAAGTATTTATAAAAGTGAAATGAAAACTTATATTTGCACAAAAACCTGTATGTCAGTGTTTATAGCAGTTTCATTTATAATTGCCAAAAAAGTAGAAACAACCTAAATATCCTTCAACCTTTGTATGGATAAACACTATTGGGTTCGTTCATACAACAAAACACTAATTTACAATGAAAAATATTCAGTTACTGATACGCACAATCACAAGGGCCAGTCTCACATCCACGGCTGCCCATAAAGGAAGCCAGTCCCCAAAAGATGTGTGCTTCCATATAGATGACATCCTGGGAAAGGCAAAATTGTAGGGACAGGAAGTAGATCTGAAGCTGGAGGTGGGGTAAGTGTTGCCCACAAAGACACAGAGGAATCTTTTGGGTGACGGAACTGTTGGATATGTTGTTTGTGCTTTGTGATTACATGGGCTGTATGCCTTTGTCAAACTCCCAGGACTGTCTGCCTAAAGGGGTGAATTTTCCTATATGTGGTCCATAGATACTACCATGTGCATTAATTTGAAAACATGAAAAATAAGTGCCAGTATTATCAGAATTAAGTTAGCTAAAATAACTATAGTTCTCAATCTTTTCCAAGCTAAAAATTCACACTGTTCTTAGCCAAATGGGCAGAAGACAAGTGGTAAAATATTGTTTCCATAGCAAAGGCCCAGACGTTGTGATTTAATATTCCTTAGGTATTCCTTAGGTACAGTAAATGGCCTGGACACCATCTAGCCCCTATAGAAAGCAGACAGTCCTTGCCTTACATATAAAAACAAACTTTCAGCATGAAGCTCTAGCCCATTAACTGGCCTCAGACAGGTCAGGCTCCTTTTTTTAAATGCAAATATATGCAGTCCTGGGGTCAGACATTATCAGAGACACGTCTTGGGCAGGATCTGCATCTTACACTTTGTATTCTACGGCTCCTCCTAAGAGCAAGTGTTTAGCAAGTGTTTGATGATGATGGTGATGATGGTGGTGGTGGTGGTGGGATCAAGGCACAGGACAGTGTAACCCTGTTGTGGTTTAAGGGTTTACCTTCACCTACATTGAGCCTTTTAAAAAGGCCAGCTTTGGATGGAAGAAGAGTGGAAAGTGGATATAGAAGGACAGAAGGAGAATATCCAGCATTCTTCCCGATCACCTCAGTGTGAGAAAGTTCTCCAGATGAGAAATCAAGAATTTTAATTGGTAAGCTTTCTCATCTTGAGATAAGAGTATGTCTTGGGTTCCACTAAGCCATCTTCAGGGCTGGGATTACAGCTCCCCAGAGGGAGTATTTTAGCCTGAATCCCCTACTGAGCTGCCAAGAATAATGATCTTAGGTGTGAGACTTAGAACTCTCCCAGAAGGCTGTCTTCAAGGTCAAGGGGACCATCTGGAACTGAAATGAGAGATCCGCTGACAGGCGGGAAGGGCTGAGTGAGGGAGAGCTCACGGGGCGGGGCGAAATTGGCATTTCGCCCCCTCATTTGAAATTCTTCCCTTATCCTTACTATTCTCCATTTTCTTTTTTTAAAACATTTTTAAAAAACATCAGTAAAACAAACTGTAATAAGAGAAGCTATAGGAAAAGATAACATTTAAAACATAATTTCAATATAGTAGACCAGAAAGTCACCAAGAATCAAAAGAAGACCCTTCTGCCCGATAGGCAAGCCGGGAATATATGATCTCCACTGTTGAAGCGAAAGATACAACAGGTTCTTCTTGGGAGACACTTAGGGCCAGGTAACAAGTCCGGTCAAGGCCTCATAGAGGGTTTGGACCAAAGGGTCTTTGGCTGTCCTTGTTCTTTGATTTCAGCCACAGGTGCGCACCTGAGGCTGGAAATACCACTGACATTACGTCCAGGAGCTCTCCTCACCAAGCCAAAGGGAGGCAAAACTCACCAAAATTATAACCAGTCTTCTCCTTCTCTTTCTAAGCTCTTCTGCTCCAAACCAGGGCAGGTTAAGCCCATGGGAAGAGACTCAAATACAAGGAACCCCCCCCCCACACACACATTTCCAAGGGACAGTGTGTGCTGTCTTAGCTGACTTGCACTGAAATCTCCATGTCCTCGGCCAGAAGTTAGGGGGCAAGATAAGAAAAGTAGGGACCCTGGATGGAATTGCTGAGTGTTACCTGGAAGGACAACTTGAAAGTTCAATGCCTCCAGACATTCCTTTCACGTCAGTTTCCTCTGGTGTGGTTCCACAGAGGCCAAATTTATCAAAACGCTCAAATCCTCTTCCCTCCATAAGTAGATGACATGCCAAAAGATGTTTTCTGGAAGCCAGATGGGCTAAGTCCGCCCTCTGAGTTCCAGCTCTCACAGAATTCGAAAATGACAGAGTGACATGCTGGGATCCAAGCTTGCAGATCCCACATTTACTAGTTACTGATAGATAACGGGGAAAGGATCGAGGCTTCAAAGTGCATGTTTTGGAAGTTATGTAAATGTGTATATTTATACAATGGATGATGAAAACCTTTTAAAAACAAACTTGGGCATTTACATCACAGACCTTCAGACTCCAAAAAGGTTGTTGTGCTCTATTTCAACTTGCATTCACCAGCATGAGATTTTTTTTAAAAAGATTGTCTTGCCATGAAATAGTGAAAGAAAACCCGCACACAAAAATAAGGTTAATGAGGCCTCCTTCCAGACCACTACTCTGCATAATTTGAGGGATGGAAAAAGACTCTCTCTCAGAGCAGGGAAGTGACAAACTGTGACAAGACATAAGGAGAGAAAATGGAGGCAAAAGCCGTAACAGAAGTCAAGTAGAGAGTCCATAAAAAGGGGAGAACGTAAGTATTTACTTTTTCTACTTTAATGAACTTTGTGGGGTGATGGGTGAAATAATTCTGGGAGGATAAAAATGTGCTTTCATCTGCAAAGCACTTTCATTTGAATAAAAGAGCTTCCTGAAATAAAAACACAAGTATTTTGGCTGGTCAGTACTCATTGCAATTCATTAACATGTTATGCTTTTTCATTTAAAGATCAGAGATCCGCATGATACCCTCCAAGGTGCAGTTGGGTGCCTTTTAAAAAGATTTTAATGTTTTTTTCTTGTGCATTAATATCATCACTTTAGGGGTGTCTGGGTGGCTCAGTCGGCTGGATGTCTGACTCTTGGTTTCAGCTCACGTCATGGTCTCAGGGTCCTGGGATGGAGCCCTGCATTGGGCTCACGCTCAGCGTGGAGTCTGCTTGATATTCTCTGTCTCTGCCCCCCTACTCCCACTCACCTACACTCTTTCTCTCTCTAAAATAATAAATAAATAAATCTTTTAAAAAATATATCATCACTTTAATCTTTCACTATCTAACAGGAACATTTTCCCTACGTGAATCATCCTTTTTAAAAATAGTTCTCTCGACTAGTAGCCACAGAGACTCTGTAAGATGTAGAATGCCAGATCTCAAAACATATTGGCTGGAAAATCGTAGAATAATACCTACAAATTAGCAAATTGTGGAACAGTGTCTATAATATGTCTATGACATTTTCAAAGTAACAAGACAATAGGCTATGCTCTGTCTATGTGTTTATATATAGTACAGGTAGAAAACCTGGGAGAAGATGCCTCATCAATACAGGACAGAGGTCGCTTCTGGGGAAGGAGAACAGACAGTGGTACTGGGCAGGAAGCCAAGAAGCTTCAGCTCTATTTTTTTTTTTTAATTTACATTTTTAAATTTTTAAGTAATCTCTACACCCAATATGACACTCGAATTCATCACACCCTGAGACCAAGAGTTCCATGCTCCACCGACTGAGCCAGCCAGGCGCCCCTGTCTTTTTCTTTTTAAAAGACTTTGGTGTCCAGATATTAATATTAATCAATTCTAGTAGGTGGTGGTATATAGACACCCGATCCTAGTAATCTTTACTTTTTTAATTGTCTTTATCTTCCTGTTGAATAAAATGTAAAATTTTAAGGACAAGGAAAAGCCTGTTGAGCTCAGTATAAGTCAATTACCAATGTGCCAACCATGGACGGAGCAGTTATTATCAGAAAAAAAACAAATACAAACTCGAAAGGTAGAAAATCACATCTGACCCTTTGTGTAAGGTCCCTTTGCTGAATTCTTAGATGAGAATGAATCAGACCCCCTCAAATACTAACTTGGTGCGGCTATTGATAACCTGTAGTTGTCACCCAATGTGGACTGGATTTTCCCTTTCTTTCTTTCTTTCTTTTTTTTTTTAAGATTTTATTTATTTGTCAGAGAGACAGACAGAATATACAAGCAGGGTAAGGGTAGAGGCAGTGGGAGAAGCAGGTTCCCCATTGAGCGGAGAGCCAAATGTAGGACTCGATCCCAGGACCCTGGGATCATGACCTGAGCTCAAGGCAGATGCTTAACCCACTGAGCCACCCAGGTATCCCTGGATGTTCCCTCTCGTTGCTGTGTGCTTGCTTTCCCTCTCTGGAATCCCTCCTCCCTGTATTTTCTGCATAATTAACATAACAGTTCAGAGTAAAAAGATATATATGTATATTCTTTTTTTCTTGCACTCTGACATGAGATTTGAGAATACAGACTAAATACAGAAAGGTAATTACAAGTAAGCCTCTACCCTATTAGTCAATTCATCTAGATTCAGTTGCACGGGCTCATCAGGCCTTTATTCTGACATCAGATGCCTCTCCCCTGCTTCTGTCTGCGTTCCAAGCCAGGGCTCTCTCTATGTCCTTGGTCTCTGCCCAGGTGAGAGACCTCACCCCAGTCAGGAATTAGACACTCTGCTGGCCTACTCAGAGCCCTCAATTTGCACCGCGTGGTCTGAGCACATGTCTGCAAGGACAGACTGCCAACCACTGCCCTGGATTTTTGAGCTTTTGTCTTGTGCCTCTCTCTGCCAGGTCATGTAAGTCATTCTCTTCTGGTCAGTTTTCCAGCCCCTCAATTTGAAAATACACATCCTAGTTTGTGAGTGGTTGGCTCGCAGAGGAATTTTTCAAATCTTTCAATATTTAAGTGAGGTTTATAATAAAACGACAAACATGCTGGGAACTTTCAGAAGTGTAGTTTCTTTTTTGTTGTTTTTTTAATGGATAAAAGATAAATAGAAACACGGAGAAACAGATACCTGGGGCTATTGGGTAAGCACAAATAAACTGGTTTCTGGTTCATCCTGTTAACAAACCGTCTTAATCTCTTTCTCTCTTTTTAAAAAAGATTTTATTTACTTTTTGACAGGCGGAGATCACAAGTAGGCAGAGAGGCAGGCAGAGAGAAAGGAAGGGAAGCAGGTTCCCTGCTGAGCAGAGAGCCCGATGCGGGGCTTGATCCCAGAACCCTGGGATCATGACCTGAGCCGAAGGCAGAGGCTTAACCCACTGAGCCACCCAGGCGCCCCCGTCTTAATCTCTTTTTAAAAGGCATTTTTTTTCTCCTATTTTTTCTTGGGTTTGTCCAAATATTCTAGTAGTGTGCTACGGTAGAACAAGTGCAGAAGGAGTACAGGTGTTGGAACCTGACTGTCCTGGATCCAAGCTCACCTCCCTTAGTCTCTGGGTCTCAGTCTTCTCATATGGTAGATGGGAATAGTAATACTGGCATCTTTTTTAATACAAAGGATTAGAAGAAAAGCCTCTGTCCTCACAATCTCCCAAACCTAGCACTCAGAATCTTCCCACACTACCCAGAAGGAGTGATCACCATTGAGATGACGTCTGAAATGATCTGCTCGGAAGGGACAGGGATGTGCAAAATATCTAGCTCTGGGTCCTCAGCTCAGCTGCTCTGGAAAACAGACTTCTTTCGAAACGAGCAATCCAAGCGTGAGATCACTGTTTGGACTGGGTAACTGTTAAGGTGGTTGTCACTCTGGGACTCCATGATTCTCTGAATATAAATTGTTTTCTAGAAAGAAATGAATGTGTTGAGTTAAAGTTGCACCCATTTATACAGAGTCACCAGACCGGACAGAAGTTCCAGTTAGTTTACCGACTTGTTTAAAAAAAAAAAAAAAAAAAAAAAACCCGACAAAAAAAACAGGTCTTGCGGCAACGGGTTGGACTGCTTCATGGAAAAACTTCTCAGCAGCACTACAAGCCGGAGAAGGAATTTAGAAGGCCTCCCTATGGCCAGCTGCACTTGCCTTCTTTTCTTCAAAGCCGGAGGTTGGCTGTCAAGTTTATGAAGTCTTTTTTCTCTAGGAGATCTTGAGAATCCTTACTGTGGCATCAGGGCTCCCAGCAGACGCATTTCAGGGGAAGGAGGGGAGCGGGCTATCATTATTTGGATTCCAAAAGTAAAATCTTAAGAACAGCGTCATCCTCGAAAACACGTTTTTGAAATAACTTCCAAGGAGCAAGTAGGTAATGAGATAACAATTTTTATTTGCACCGGAAGGTACTATTTGTGGCCATTATGACTGCATCTCTTATTAAATGTGTCAAAGATGTTAAAATGGATTTCAAATAAGAGGAAAACCTAAATGCCAGAAAGAAAAATCCTGACTAATGTCTTTAGCCCAATGTCATGGCTTCGATAAGAAATGATGGACTTTTCATTGGATTTTTAACCAAGGAAATAGTAGCTCTCTTGTACTGTAGGTGTGTATCTAAAACATGGTTATCTAATGGCCTTTGATCGGTTGAACCACATTCTGCACATTTTAACACTTAGGTGGATACAGTGTCATATTTTCTGCTAATTATTCCTTTGAGTGCTGAGTAAGTTCTTCGGAAATGTTTTTGTATTCTAGTTTTCAGCACAGGCATATGGGTAAGCTTTAATAAACACTTCACAATTAACTTTTCAGGGATGCTTTATATTCATATCCGGGTGATTGTCAATTAGCCAGGACTCTATCCCCCTCTCCGCGTGCACACAGTTGTTAATGACAAGTAATCCAATGAATCTGGGGCTGCTATTTAAATGTCTTCTGCTCAATTGCATGAAGTAGTTTACATCTTAGGGTTCTGAGGATGTGGAAATTTGAATTTCCCTAAATTAGGGGGAAATTGTGGAAAAACACTGGGGGGCCATGGAAATGAGTTATGTAGGGTCCAGATCAGAAAGAAAAATACATATTTCATCATGCATGAGAAAGGAAAAAGTCTTTTTGCGTAAAACAGAAGCCGCCACCGATGTTAAAAGTGTGATCTTCAGTCGACAAATGCAGATATATTCTTGGATCTTCTGCCTTTGGACGTTACCCAGGGCATCATGCTTCAGTGTTGAGGCAGGAAGAATGGGGCCAGCCAATTAGTTGTAACCTTCATTCTCCAACTCCAGGGTCATTTGGAAGCTCCTTTCTTCCTTCCTTCCTTCCTCCCTTGCTTGCTTTCTTTTTAAGATTTTATGTGATAGGGAGTGAGAAAGAACATGAGAGGGGAGAGGGTCAGAGGGAGAAGCAGAATCCCCACTGAACAGGGAGCCTGATGTGGGACTCAATCCCAGGACCCTGGGATCATGACCTGAGCTTAACCAAGTGAACCACCCAGGCACCCTGGAGAGTTACTTTCTTAACCAAAACCCAAGCTGCCACCACCCACCTGACAAAGCAGGGGGAGAATGGGAGAACCCTGTGGGGGGATGGGAGGTGGTGCTCCCACTTCTGTGTCCATTAAAAGGAACTTGGTGTCGTGGATGGGAGACTATCTGGAGCATTGAATGCGGGTAGATGAGAGGGGAAGCTTGGGAGGACGGTGCAGGGGTTCCTAAAGCCCTGTACAGCCACTGTCCAAGTTCACACCCAGGGCAAGTTATTTGACCTCACTAAGCCTTAGTTTCTTCATCCGTGAAATGGGATAACATTCATCTCAGAGGGCTCTCCGGATCAAGTGACATCGTTTGTGAGGGCAGTTAGTGTTGTGCTAAATAAGCTAAAAACACTAAAGAAAGATGAGCGATGCTTTTTAAAGCATGCTCTTGTATTTGTGCATCATTCCTGAAGTATTCCTCTTTTCCTAATTTCTACTCTTGAACAGGTCCAAAACACAAGGAGCATAACTTGTTATTAATGTGATGTCGTGTCCTGTGGGTCAGTACTGCTTCTGTTAAGGGCAAACCCCCCTCCGTTTCCTTATGATTTGCTGTTGGTTCTGGATCCCTCTTCCCCAGCTCAAATGGAGTCATGAATTCCGATGTAATTAATGTCTGCTGTCACTTGCTCCTCTGATTGTTTACGGTTTTCTGTTGTCTAATGACTACATGTCTGGGACTCCTCTATTTTTAACAAACATCTAAAACTTGACAGATGACAGCTCCTGGGTTACCATTGTTCATTAGAAATAGGATTCTGAACAGGTAGGTATTAAAAGCAGAAGGGACATGGACTTATTAGGGAAGGTCACCTTAATATACGATTATTTTGACGTGGCTGGAAAACAGTATAACAGAGAGGAACAGAAAATGCCCGGTCAACACCAGCGCTCTCGGTCAAGGGAACTAAGAGCCATAAGTTATGCAATGGACAGACAGAGCAGTGGTGGGTGCCAAGAATCTGCTTCAATCTGCCTGCACCCTGTTCTGAAACTGAGTGACCTTCTTGGAAGTGGGTGAATTTACCCTGGTATTTCTGGCAGCAGTTCCGGTTCTCAGGCTCTTTATTCTACCAGTGGCACTTCTAAAGTAAGAAATATGTTGTCTGCCTGATACCAAGTCCTTGGTGCCAAACACATTCTTTTAATGATGTAGGGGAAAGTCCTCCATAAATTGGACAATAAACAAACTATAAGGAAGAGAATATAACCCTTTCCTCGTTCTTCTTGGGCAACTCACCTGGCTCAGAGCTGATGCACCAGCTTTTCCTAGAATGAGGAAGGATATATACATGTATATACACGTGTAGAAAGGAGATACACACACATACACACACATGCGTGGACATGTGTATAGATATACACATCACGTGCATACTTGCATTATATTTAATAATCCTGGAACCTATATTTTTCTACCTGCTTTTATATAATGTCTGCATTGGCTATAAAGAAGAAACATTTATCGGTCACGATATAAGAAATATTGTCATTTGGAAAACAATCTAAGGAAACCAGAAATGACTGTTTCCTTCCCCAACATTTGTCCCCTCCCCATCATGATTCTCTTGCTTGTTTTGTTGTGTTTTTGTTGGTGCTATGAGAGTGTTTTCACTTTTAACACCTCCTTGGAGGTGGGTCAACAATCCCCACAACTCTCTGTCTGACCCAATGCTGAGCCATGAGTCTGTTCTCTTAACTACTTGGTGGCTATCTCTCCCTGGGTGTCCACATCAAACTCAAGAACCTCAAACCACACATCTAACTCTACCCAAACCTCACCCCTGCCCAGAAAGCCTGGAAATAGGCTTTTCCTCCTTTTTGCAGTTATGGCCTTGTCTCATCACTGACACTCACTGAACTCATGTCCCTTTCTCTAGTTCTTTCTCCACCAGTCCAGTCTTCTGTGTTCTGGTGGACTGCACGTAGTAGAACTCAAGTCTGAGTTGTTCTTTTACTTGAAACCTTCAGTGACTCTCTCTACTCTTCAGAATGAAGTTCAGAATTCTTGGTAAGGTGTATTAACTCCATCCCAGTCAGGCCTGTGCCTGTGTACCATGGATCCTCTCCCATGTGCTACCTTGGTGGCCTTACGCCCCAGCCATGGAAAGGTTCCTGCCATCTCTGGACTCCAGCTTAGTCTTCCTTGCCTCCATGCCTTTGGAAAGTTCTCTCCGCTGCTTAGAATGCCCTTTCCATCTTGGCAAAAACCACTCATCAACCAAGTTCCAGCTAACTTAAAACCTTGTGGCGATGCTTTCTTTGACTGTTTCTGCCCATTTGGGGATCTATTTCCTCTCGGGGAGGGTGGGGGGTCTCATGGTAAACCCTGCATTATTCAGTTGGAGACTAACATTGCCCATTTCCTCCACCAGGGGCCAGGATTGGCAACTGTGTGTTTCCATTACCTACGATAGTACCCATCTTCTAGTTGGAGCTCATGTTTCTGCATAGAAAAATATAAATCAATTAACTCTTTTAAAACCCCTTAAAAATTATTGAGTTTTCCTTCAAGCAGAACTTGAACTTTCAGGAACACATCCATGGTTAAATGTAAGGTAGTTACAATTAATCAGAGCTAGGAAAGGGTCTTCACTGCTACCTGTTCAACCAGCAGTCTTTTTACAAATTCAGTATTGTGGTTAAGATACTCACTGGGGTAGGGGGGTGCCCACTAGATACCATGCCAGTCCCAATCCCTGGTTCAGGGGCCTTTTTTACTGATGCCTCCATTGGAAGTGACTAGAATAGGAATTATTCATAATACTCTCATGTTAAGATTTAGCCTGCCATATAAATGTGGGTAATTCTACAGGTCAGACAAACTGCTAGTTTATATAAATAAATACTGAAACAAAAACAGTTGTACTTGACCCCTAGGCAATAAATCAGGTTGAAATGGAGCCATTAAAAATGTCAACAACTCTGCCCAGGAGAGGTAATGGAAATCACCTTAGAAAGGAGAAGAAACAAGTAGTAAAAAAGAGAATTTAGGCTTGACTAAGTTCAGGTCATCTAACTAAACTCTGGGCTGCCTGAAAAATCTAAAAATCTGTCTTTTAGCCCCCAGATCTGTTTGTGGGTCCCCCGGGACCAGTCTGTCCCTTGAGATTCCATGTTTTTCCTCTGAGCAGGTCAGGCTTAGGAATCCACAGGAAAGGCTCTCAGCATCCTGAGAACCACTCCCAGGTCCTCCCAGAAGATAAGGGGTGAGTGAAAACAAAACAAAGGAACTTCATCTTTGTTCAATCCTAGAAACAAAATTAAATTAGAATCTGGGGCTATGGATTTACTTCATTTTTAAAATGGGCTGATATGTATTGAGTGCCAAGTGTGGTCATCCTCATTTAACAGATGAGGAAGCGAGGTTTGAAGAGGTAAATCACTGGCCTCCCGTCACAGATCAAGTGACAGCAAACTTAGAACCTCGGTCTCTCGCCCTGGTAACCACTCCACTTTGCTGCTGCTTCATTCTGAGTGGTGAAAAGATTGGGAGTTTTACTGGGGCTGGATTAATTAGGACAAGTGGTACCCTATCCAATCATGGCTGGCAGGAAGGATTCTGGAATGCAAGGTGGAAGACTTGGTTGGTTCTGGTTCTGGCTGAGATTCACTATCTAGAAGTGAGTTTTTACTGGGAATGGTGGTGAGCATCAGGGAGAAAATAAAGACACTGGGTGGGCTTATGCTTGATGAATGACCATCGTAGCTTCAAGAATTATGACTCCGACATCAAACATAACAGAACTCTTAGAACCTGGAACTGAGACCAGCCATGTCCACGTGACTTAGCTGTTTGTTCCAGGAAGCCTTCCGTCAGGAATGATAAGATTATAAACCAATAAATAACTGCACAGTTTGCTTCAGGAAATCCCGCAGATCAATTTACCAGAGGCAACAGGCAACCAGCTTGCTATTCAAACAGCAGTTTACTTGTTAAGACTTGTTTCAGTCCCCTTGCTCTGCTGTGCCCATCAACCGTACACGTGGTACTGTAACTCTGCCCATCAACCGTACACGTGGTACTGTAACTCTGCCCAGCTCAGTCAGCCCCACCTTCAAAGAGCTGCTGTAGATCACTGGAACCAGATCCTAAAACCCTATAAATATCCATCTTCACTTCCCCTTTTGAGACACTGCTAAGATTTGTCAAGATGGTGTTCTCCCTGACCGCAGTACATTCTAATAAATGTGGCTTTGCTGTGTCAACAAATGCTCTGGGGACTTTCAGGGAAGTACAGTACCAAGTACTTTCCATCTCATTTTATGGATGTGGAGCCTGAGGTTCAAAGACACTAAGTAACTGCACTTAAATCACACAGCCAATACATCTACGGAATCAGATTCAAATCTGGATGTCCGCTTTCCAAGGCCAGGTTACCATGGAAGCCTCAACTTCCTTATCTGTGAAATGAGGGAATCACATTGGCTCATGAAGATTAAGATTCTTTGTTACTTGCTCTCAATTTGAATAAAAATAAATTTAACTATTTTTAAAGCCAGAATAAATTTTCTTCCCTTCCCATTCTCTTTTGTTGGACTATTTCCCCCAATTTTTGCTTTACATGGTTTTGTCTAAATAAATTGCGAACCTAGTAGAAAAGGACCCCATCGAATTTTTACTGTGGTAAAAGACGCATAACCTTACATTCACCATTTTAGCCATTCTCAGGTGCTCAATTCAGTGGCATGTAATATATTTAAAAAGGCCGTGTACGGGGGATATCTGGCTGGCTCAGTTGGTAGAGTGTGTAACTCCTGATCTCAGGGTTGTGAGTCTGAGCTCCATGTTGGTTGTAGAGATGACTTAAAAAAAATTACAAAACACAGGACTCCGGGGTGGCTCAGTCAGTTAGTGCCCAACTCTTGGTTCGGGCTCAGGTCATGATCTCAGGGTCAAGAGATCCACCGTGGCTCTCAGTGGGGAGCCTGCTTGGGATTCTCCTCCCTTTGCTCCTCCCTCCCCTGCTCTCTCTCTCTCAATAAATCTTTAAAAATATTGCGAATCACTGCTGAGAGAAATTAAATAAAATTAGAGGAAAAAGGTTGTGCAACCATCACTGTTCTCCAGCATCAGAATAGTTCCATCACCCTAAAAGGAGACCCCCCCCCCACCCATGAAGGATCCTCCATTCCCCCCTCCTCCCAGCCTCTGGCAGCTACTACCTCTATTCTGTCTCTGTGGATTTACCTACTCTGGCTATTTCGTATGAATGGAATCAAGCAATATGTGGCTTTTGTGTCTGTTTTGTTCACTTAGCATCATGTTTTCGAGCTCCTATCACATTTTGTGTTTTTTAAGAGTCATGGCATATTTTTGATATGCCATGGAAGAGCAGCAAAGGAGCAGTGACATTAATTATGATTGAGAGTTTTTGCCCTACTGGGAGTGGAGAAGTGGTCCTCAAGGTTAGCAATGTGAAGGAAAACCCCCCACATTCCGTGGCCACTTGACCTAAGGAGAGCTCTCCGTCATTCTCCCCAAGCTCAGGGCCAAGCCTGATATGGAGAATACGTGCAGGAAGGGCGAGGAACCAGTCACCTGGCCTTGTGGTGCCTTTGTTGACCTACCTGGTCGTTTCCCTGCATCATCTTTCCATGCTCATGAAGATAGTGTATTGAGCTGCTGGACGGAGCCTAGCAATAGGGTGAGATTTCAGCTGGGATCCAGCTTGCCCTTAGGACAGTTCATATTTAATTTCATCAGACTAAATGGAGAGAGGCTGCAGGGAAGTTTTTCTGCGCACACCTGCCAGGAACCATCGCTTGCTTAACTTCCCGTGCAAAAGGAAGTCAGCCTTTGCAATGGGATCGCGAGGCTAGTTCATGCCTGCCTTCTGCAGGTGTGCCAAGGTGCTGGTGTTGGGGAGCGAGGCTCTTTGAGACCCTTAGATTGAAAAGGATGCTTTTTGTGAACCGTTCAGATAAATGTGCGGAAGGAAGCGTATATGGCAGCACACTCTGAGTCCTCTCCTATCAGACTCCTAAAAACATCAGAAAGGAGAAATGGCGTGACTGCTACTGACAAATCTAAATCATGATTTGAAGCCAGAGACTAATATAAATCTTTTCTCCAGGGACAGCGCAACACTTAGAAAATTTACTTCATCATTTCCTTTCCCAGTTAATGTCACATTGAAAATTGATGCTTGATGCATGGACTAGTAGAAAATTTTATGTCTTTCTGTAGAGGACCTCTTTTTCTGTTTTTCTCCCCTCTGAATTATGGGTGATAGGGATGTAAAAATACACAAAGGAAAGCTAAAAATGCCATTATGTTTTTTCAACATTTAAGATAAAGAGACAGGGTCACAATGAGTTCAAAAGATTTTATCTTATAAATATTGTATCGAGAATCATAAGTTGAGATAGATGTCACAGAAGCCACCAAAACATATGACCACAGTCAGTTTATGAGGGAATGAAGCCCTCCAGGGTACTGATTGCTGTGAAATGATAAAACATTAGCTTTCTTTTTAAATATGGCTTGCATCTAAGGCAGAAATGCTTAACCAGGGGTCAGGAGACACCTTGACAATGACTGTGACATTTTTCACTTTTTATGTATGTGCATCTTTCTGGGCAAAAATCCTAACTTTTTTTTTCTTTTCTCTTTTATAATCTCAGAGGGGCTCAAGGATAAGAAGTTTCTTTGTTCTAAGAGGTAGTTGGACTACAGTGATTTTAAGATTTTATTTATTTATTTGACAGAAAGAGATCACAAGTAGACAGAGAGGCAGACAGAGAGAGGAAAGGAAGCAGGCTCTCCGCCGGGCAGAGAGCCCGATGCGGGGCTCGATCCCACGACCCTGGGATCATGACCCGAGCCGAAGGCAGAGGCCCCAACCCACTGAGCCACCCAGGTGCCCCTGCTACAGTGATTTTAAAGGTCTCTTCCAATTCTGAGATTCCTTGGAACCAGCCGTGTATTCATCAAGAACACTTTCTTAGCAGGTAGATGTAGACATGTAGATAAGCAGAGAAGCAGAAGATTGGCTATATATATATATTGCTATTATTTCCAAAAAATTTGCCAATAGCTGCCAAGAAAATGCCCATCAATCACCATCATGCCTTTGGCCATTTTTTTTTTTTTTTAAAGTAGTTTCCATGCCTGATGTGGGGCCAAACTCGTGATCTTGAGATCAAAAGTCACATGCCCTCCTGACTAAGCCGGCCAGGTGCCCCTGCCCTTGGCCATTCTTAATGTCTGCTAATAGGATGCAGCCTTAGTTATTTAAAATCTCTCTGCAGGGGTCCAGACTCTTGATTTCAGCTCAGGTCAGGATCTCAGAGTCCTGAGATGGAGCCCTGAGTCAGGCTCTGCTCTCAGTAGGGAGTCAGCTTTTCTCTCCCCCTCCCACTTGCCGGTGCACATGTGCTCTCTCTCTAAAATAAATGAATGAATGAATAAATAAAATATTTAAAATCTCCCTGAAATTGCCACTGTCTCAATAACTGTGTTTCTTACCCCTTTTGTAAGTATTTATTAAATACTCTTACTCATAAATTAATCAATTTGGCGTATTTAGTAGGTTTCAATATGTTTCACTGCCTTCCCTGAAAATTAGATGCCATTTTACAAGGGAACATTCCATATTACAGGTCCATAGTTTCTCATTCTCAATTCCATAATCCAGAAAGCTCTGAGGATAGAGTTTTTTCCATAAATCATTTGAGAGTAAATGTGACCTGACTTGGACTCCTTTGGCAGCAAAACCTGACCTGAACTAGCAAGAGTCTATTTATAGTCATTATTTGCCCACTTAGTATGAATGATCAAACATTTCACTGCAGAGACATTAATGTTTGATTTAAAAATTCTGACCTGGACCCTGTTTAGGGTATCATGTAATATACAGTGTATGCGTACGCACCATACTCCCTTCCTAAAACTCAAAAAATGCTCAAGAGTTGCAAAGCACCTCGGGCCCCACAGTGCCTCCAATAAGTGTTTGTGGACTTATCCCATATATTTTGCCTAATCTCTCTCTTTAGAGCAAGATACATAGATACGTATCCATCTATATCTCTGTATCATTGAATGAAATGGAAAAAATGCTATTTCTGTTCGCAAGACTAGTAGAATCAAACACCTGGGTTCTCATAATGGAGAAACAAACAAGAGCTTTTCTAATGGGGAATATGCCTTCATCTCAGTGCTATAGGGGAGCCAGCAAAATGTCCTCCCCACTCGCACCTTCCACGAATTCAGGAATAATGGGTGAGAGCAGAGATAGTCTGTCTTTGTAAAAAGACAGGCAGATCAGTAAGACTTGACAGTGACTTGCTTAAGTATCTTAAGTTCTGTGAAGGAAGAATGTATCAGTTGGAAGGAGGGGACCTTGGTGACAGAAAAAGGTGAGACAGAGTCAAATGTTGGCAGGTGTCCATCCAAGCCCAGCTGAGGAAAGAAACAAGAGTAGACCTTAAAGCCAGCAGATTTCCAATATTCCAACCCACCATAGAAATGGATGCATTGGTTAAGTTTTAGCCTAATGGCCTTAACATTAAGTTTTGCAACCAGCTTCCCTTGTTCTGACCCCATGCTCGCTAAGCAATCTTTCGATTATAATTATCTTTCCTGGGCATAATGAGAAAAGATCTCATCATGCTCAGGGAGGTGTAGGAGGCCTTGTGACAGTTGCATTGTAAATTATTGTAAATTATTAATCTGGCTTTTATATATCCATCTCAGGAGCTGATCTAGAGAAATGCATTCTTACCAAATAAGTTTTGGAGGGTTTAGGCCGAGGGTCTGTAAATGCCTGAAGGCTCTGCCTTTTGTGGGAGTCTCCTAGTGGTTCTCTCTGCATTGCTGTCCACCTCCCCAGTCCTCCCCAGTCCTAACCTCAGCACTGAGTTTCGCAGAAACAATCATCCTGGTATGGTAATGCAAATACAATGCTATTTAAATGAACTCTGCAATATTTAGTACATATATACATAAAGAACACCAGTTAAAGTCCCAATGCTTTGTCAAAAGGCAAGAATCCATATAATTTCCCTTAAATAGCTAAAGATTTGACAGGAGCTCTATTTCTTGTGTTAAGATGGGAAGACAATGATTGTGAATCCCTTTCAAGTAGAAAAGCCCTGAGTGGGAGATGCAGACTTGGAGAGGGCCATTCTGTTTGTTTGCTCCAAATATCTTCTTTTATGGGTAGAAGGTGATTTCTTACAGGATAGAAATGCGAGCATAAAATTAAAACAAATATGTGTGTCAGTGAAGTGGCATCTGATTGGTTCTCTTAGCTCTGTTAACTGTTGGGGTCCAAGGAGACCGCAGAGGCTAGGGAGAGAGGCTTTTTCTCTTGAAGTCCAGCAAGAAAAAGGGCTATAGATCTCTCAGTTAGAAAGGAGAAAATCCCATTTCGAATAGAATACAATACACGACAAGTAAATCAACAATTTTGCACGTTGACAACTGAACCTAGAGCCTAGAACCCGTCATTCCAAGTCAACAGTTGTAGTGAAATGCCTATTTTTAAAGAATGGTATTATACAGTATACCACCCTCATGCTCATTGAATTTACACTGTCAAGGTCCGTCATTCCAACAATCTATGTGCCATTTCTAGAAATAAAGCCATTTCTTGGAAGTACTGGGGAAGAACCCCATTGTTTCCTGTGACGCCTGGCGGAGTTGGCTTCATAGGCACGTCAGCTGGAGGTTTGCACCTTTCTTAGCGAAGTTATTCTTTACGTCTGTAGGAGAAATCCGAATGTACAAGGGAAATAGAGGGTCATGTCAGATCTTCTTGCGGCGCACAGTGCTTCTCTCTCTCAGAAAAAAAATTATTTCAGGGTTGATCACAGAATCAACCACACATAACACTTTCCCTCTGTTCCTCCCGTGCTCACGTGTGCACATGCACATTCTCTCTCTCAAATAAATAAATAAAATCTTTTTTAAAAATAGAAAAATGTGGCTACTAGAAGACGTAAAATTAAACGTAGAGCTTGCATGTATTTCTGTTGGATAGCGCCAGTTTAGAGCCTTGACTCTCGGCCCATGTGACTGGACTCAACCACGCCTGCCTCAGGGGCCTTTGTCATTTGCCACATGTGGAGGTCCAACCCCCCAGCCAGAGCGAGTGCCTTGGGGACAGGCTCAGAGTCTTAGGCTGCTTGCTTCCCATACAGCACACTCACTCAGTGCATAGTACCCTTAATCTTTTTTTTTTTTTTTAAGATTTTATTTATTCATTTGAGAGAGAGACAGAGACAGAGAGAGCCCAAGCAGGGGGAGAGGCAGAGGGAGAGAGAGAGAGAAGCAGACTCCCTGCTGAGCCGGGAGCCCAACGTGGGGCTCGATCCCAGGACCTGGAGATCATGACCCGAGCCAAAGGCGGACGCTCAAACCATCTGAGTCCCCCAAGCACCCCACCCTCAATCTTTTAAGAACAGTCAAGTGTCTGAATTGCATCTCACATCTGGAAGACTAATGACAGAAATCCTCTCAATAGCTCTGGTGTCTCCTGAGTACAACTAATGTGGAGAAACTTATTTAGCCATTTAGGTATATTCCTACTCAAAAGATTCCAAGAGAGCTGTAAACATTTGTCCTTTGGGGAGGGAGTTTTCCCAATTGCCTGTTTGGAGAAAAATTTATATTGCCTGTTTTGTCCTGTGTTCACAAGGATGCTTTATGCATGGACTGTAAGGACTTACTAATTTTTGTTCTACACTTTGTTGCTTTGTACAGTATTTTTTCAGATCTTTGGAGTTTTATGGCTCTGGTGACATTGAAAAAAAAATTAGCAGTGTGATTCTAGGAAGGACAATACATTGATGTCCCCAGCCAGGAGCCACACATAACACTTTACTGTGCTGTATTTCATTCTAGCCTCAAGCGAGGAGGAATCCCTGTAGCTGGGATGAGTCCCATTTGAACAACAGGAAGAAT
Organism: Martes martes; assembly: GCF_963455335.1. Lineage (NCBI taxonomy): Eukaryota > Metazoa > Chordata > Mammalia > Carnivora > Mustelidae > Martes > Martes martes. The sequence continues at coordinate 16,154,277 of NC_137902.1, forward strand.
GAAAGAATTTGAAATTTGTAGGAGTGCATGGAAACAGTGCATAGAAAGCTGAGGAAGGGGGTCAGTGTTTTTCATATTTATCATCAGAAGCCTTTTTATACAGAAAATAGTGGATCCATCACTCATCCTTTGTGAAATTCTATGGGGATAGGTCATGAGTCAACACAGCAAGAGGGATTTGTGTTAGCTACAAAGGAAATATTTGCTGATAGGACAGGCTATAAAATGGTAGGGCGTGTCTTTAAATCTTGAGCTGAATTCCATCAATTTCAGTGGCCTGCTCTTTGATCAAGGTATAGCGGTATTGTTTACTCGATATATCAAAGTCCTTCCCACATCAGAGAGTCTGGAATTTTTCTTAGTGACTCAGTTTTACTTAAGTATGCCTATTTTAAGAAAAAAATTATTTCAGGGTTGATCACAGAATCATTTAAGCACAAGGAATTCTTTAAGAGGACTGTCTTACTAAAATGTTACCTTTAATGGCTTTAGAAAAATCCCTGGAGTGCAGAAAATGTCGTTGGAACATCTATTAATGTTTACTCTTTAAAAGCGTTTTTAACAAGGACATCAAGATTGCAGGTGAATTCCTCCAGTTAATGTAACAGATATGTTAAGTCCGTAAAGTTCCCGTAGGTCTGTCACTGTTTACAAAGTTGGGAACAAAGAAACCCAATATTCTGTGAGCCACAAAAGAGGTAAACAAAAAGACAAACTCCCCTTACTCTCAGCACTTTTCATCTCTGCATTGCTATGCCCAGAAAGAGAGAACAATCCAGAGTTGCTTTTATCATTTACAACTCAATACAATACAAAATTGTAGAGGTGAACAACTTTTCAAATTGACTTACTTTTTTCTCAAAGTGGCTGTGAGTGAAAAAATCATTAAACAACCATTTTTGCTTCACACATGGCAAACAGGTTTTTTTTTTTTTTTTTTTTTCTTTTAATAAACATATAATGTGTTTTTATCCCCAGGGGTACAGGTCTGTGAATCGTCTGGTTTACACATTTCACAGCACTCATCATAGCCCATACCCTCCCCAATGTCCATTTCCCCACCACCCTCTCCCCTCCCCCTTCCCCCCCGCAACCCTCAGTCTGTTTCTTGAGATTGAGTCTTTTATGGTTTGTCTCCCTCCCAATCCCATCTTTTCATTTTTTCTTTTCCTACCTCCCCCCAAACCCCCCCCACCTTGCATCTCCCCTTCCTCATATCAATGAGATCATATGATAGTTATATTTCTCCGATTGACTTATTTCGCTAAGCATGATACCCTCTAGTTCCATCCACGTCGTCACAAATGGCAAGATTTCATGTCTTTTGATGGCTGCATAGTATTCCATTGTGTATATATACCACATCTTCTTTATCCATTCATCTGTTGATGGACATCTAGGCACTTTCCACAGTTTGGCTATTGTGGACATTGCTGCTATAAACATTCGGGTGCACGTGCCCCTTCGGAGCACCACGTTTGTATCTTTAGGATATATACCCAGGAGTGCAATTGCTGGGTCGTAGGGTAGCTCTATTTTCAGTTTTTTGAGGAACCTCCACACTGTTTTCCAGAGTGGTTGCACCAGTTTGCATTCCCACCAACAGTGTAGGAGGGTTCCCATCTCTCCGCATCCTCGCCAGCATCTGTCATTTCTTGACTTGTTAATTTTAGCCATTCTGACTGGTGTGAGGTGGTATCTCATTGTGGTTTTGATTTGTATTTCCCTGATGCCGAGTGATGTGGAGCATTTTTTCATGTGTCTGTTGGCCATCTGGATGTCTTCCTTGCAGAAATGTCTGTTCATGTCCTCTGCCCATTTCTTGACTGGATTATTTGTTCTTTGGGTATTGAGTTTGATAAGCTCTTTATAGATTTTGGATACGAGCCCTTTATCTGATATGTCGGGCAAACAGGTTTTTTAAAGCTGGTGTTTGGGGAGGTTATTTTATTCAGCTGCGGTTTCTGTAGAACTTTAAATGTGATAAAAAGGGAAGGACCGTTTGTTTGGATGCATGGGGTACTGTGTATTTATTTTGCTCTTCTTAGCTGTTCCTTTCACTTAAAAAGAAAAAAAAAAAAACAACAACCAACAACAACCAGGGATTTTTGTGGGTGGAGTTGCAGGGAAAGGGAAAAGAAAGTTAGGAGGAAGTATTTGAAATGATAGACTTTGCAAAGCAATAAACTCCTATCTCAAAGGGTTTCACAAACAAAGGCTACTGATCTGGCTTTGTGGGAAGTGAACCTGAGTGGCAGGAAAACCAACCCACTTTCCCAAGGTCATTGGCCACAGTGGCCAGCCAGAGCAGCCAAAATCTTTGGGCCATCTATTTGAACAAGTTTTTGCTCTCCAAGAATAGAAATTTACTCATGCTAGCCTAATAAGGACTAGGAAAACTGATTTACACATAGTTGAAGGTGGAAGAGCTAATGTTATCCTTTGCAGTCAGGATACTGAAAGACTGACGAGGTCCTATGGTTAGAAACTGAAAAATAGGGGTGCCTGGGTGGCTTAGTTGTTAAGCGTCTGCCTTTGGCTCAGGTCATGATTCCAGGATTCTGGGATCAAGCCCCACATTGGGCTCCCTGCTGGATAGGAGGGCTGCTTCTCCCTCTCCCACTCCCCCTGCTTGTGTTCCCTCTCTCACTGTGCCTCTCTCTGTCAAATAAATAAAATCTTAAAAAGAAAAAGTGAAAAAAACAGAAAAACAAAGCCTAAGAAAGCCCCATACCTTATACTCAACGTGAAGACCTTTTATAGGAAATGTACAAACAATAGTTAAAATGTTTTTTCCCCCACTCGTAATTACGAGCAATACTGAAATTCTCAGGAAGAAATCCAAACTTAAGACATTTAAAATGCATCATAGGTAAGTTTTGTGGCATAAATTGGAAGAAAATTACAGCATGATCTTGCTAATACTCATTAACAGCTATTAGCAAGGGAATGTGGAGAGAGAAGAATTGTAATCAATGTATTGAGATATATTGAAAATCAGAGCTGTAAGAAACTGTTCATGAGAAATGAATGCTTCCATGAAGACAATTTATCTAGAACTAGATGTTCTAGGTATTTCAAGTTCATTCGAGAAGAACTGAAGAACTGCTCAAGAGAAGGACTAGTGCGTGTGCTGGGTCCCAGATGAGAACTGGCTTCAGGTACAGAAGGTCGATGGATGTTCAGAGACATCTTGCAGGACATGCAAGTGAAGGCAAAGGTGTATAGGATTATTTCCAATGCTGTCTTGGGCTCCACTGGCATTACTGTAAAGATCATGCTCTAACTATGACGTGATTGGGTAAACTTTTCCTTGCGGCTGCTGCTTCTCCAGTCTGTAGAGCAATTGGAGTTGGAAGCCTATTCACTCCTCCATCAAATGACCAAATTTTTTTGATTCAGAAACTCTTCTCTTTCTCCTCCCACAAAAGGGTAAAAAGACTCTGCTGAAGGTAAGTTAATCCACAAAGTATCTATTTATAGTATTATCACCTCTTTGATTACATTCTAAGGGCTATTTAATAAAGACTCTCTAAATGAAAGCAAGGTGAAAGTGGAAATTTCAGGAGAGGTGTATTTCTCAGAAAGAAGTCTAGTGGAGTTTGCTTAAAATCCTTGCAATGTAGCAGGGAAGTTTGGGACACACTGAATTACAAATTCTGAGATTCCGGAGCAAGATTTTGTTGGAAATTTAAATAATATAGAGGGTATGTGTGAAGGGGAAGAAAGAGAAATTAATTTAATTCCATTTGCTGATGTGACTGTAGCACGACTATTTTTAGGTATAATCCAAACAGTGCATATCTTCTCCATTTTGATTAGTAGGAAATTGGCAGGGATTCAAAAGAATTAGTATTTCTCAGCACAATATGCCAGAAACGTACAAAATAAAACTAAATTATCTGTGCCAATGTGCTTAATTTGAATTACTGCTAAGGGTTTTTTTTTATTATTTATTTATGTTTTTCTTTCAGAAGAACTAATGGGTCCAACTTTGTTTTAAAAAAATTCTTTTTAAGCTTTTCACATATGGCAGCAAAACTTAATAATTTTCCTTTAGACCCTTGCTTAGAAGCTCTTGCTAAAAACTTAAATGGTTATATCATCCTGATACTGTGGGTGCAGAATTTCCGTCTGGCAATTTTACACATTGCCAGAGGAAGTTAGCATGTTCAAAATGCAAATTAAGAGAAGCTAGGAAAATGTGCTTCCCAAGGAAAGGCTTCACAATAGCCACTTAGAAGTTATTAGTAATTCCCAAAAAAGAAGTTATTAATAATTCCAGTTCCAAAGAAAGCATGGACTGAAAAAATAAACTCCATTTGCAAAGTTTTATCTAGGCAAGTTCACCAAGGGATTCAGCTATATTCTATACCAATTACATGTTTCTGCGCTGGAGGGAGCATTTATAGATGCTGGGATATCTTGTTATGCACTAGAGAACTTTGCACAATCTCAACATAATTTCCAATGTAGAGAATCAGTGAATCTTGATCACATTGAAGGTCACTGTGTTAATTTTAAGGTTTATGCCTTTGGAATTTGTTGCACACAAACCTAGGGCGTAAGGTTGATTTTCTGCATATTCTTTGCTGTCCTCTGTCATTGCGGGAGTGTATTATTTCACCAGATTAAACAGGATTGACAGTTCTCTCCTCCCATTGCCACAGCGGTTGGGATTGACAGCCCAGTTTCCTGCATTTCTGTTATAAATCAATGTCTGTCGTCTTCAAAAATAACAAAAAGTAGTTATCACGGAGAGTCAGAAGTCACCCATTGGTCTGTTTCGGAATCCTTATAATGCTCAGAGTACCAAGGGACTCTAGAAAAATCTTTTTCTATTTCCTACAAATACGTACTGACTGGTTCCAAGATTATAGTTGGTTCTTGTAATTCACTAAAGAGTTTCGACCAAGTAGTTAAATTATATATATTTGTTTACTAAAGTTTAAAGGAGTGTCATGATTTTAAGACCTGAGGTTTGATGGGCCTGGGAAATGGGGCTGGGAAGATGTCTTTTTATTTAGACGCAAGGACTTATTTAAACAAAATAACGAGGAAGTCAGGAGAGGGAAGCATTACCCTGGCACTTGAGGGTTCTTCAGATGACACTGTAGGTGTTGTCTGTTAATTTTTTAGTATAAATTAAAATGAAGAACAACAAAACCCCTAACAAAATGCATCGTATATACTCATGGGGTAAGTGAGGATAGAAGTGGGCTCTATTCATTTCTTGGGGAACAAGTGAGATTTCATCCTGAGATAGATTTTATATTCTCCAAACTAAGTTTCTTTTTTCTTTGTATTTTTAAGTAAGTTTTGCCATCTTCCCCCTCCCACCTCCTTTCTTTCTTTCCTTTCCTCTCCCTTTTTCCCTTTTTCTTTCCCTTCCTCTCCCTCTCCTTTTTCCTGGAGAAGGGGGTTAAACTTCATAGCCACTTCTGTTCATAGAACCTTCTGTTGGTCTCTAAAACATCTACATCATTAACCTTTCTCAAAAGACTGTCTCCTGGTCTTTAGAATATTCTATTGCCAAAAAGAAAAAAAAAAAAAAGAGGATATTCAGTCTTCACTTTCCTTAGCAGAGATTCATTTCTTCATGCTAAAGCTCAGTAGGGAGTCAAAACTTTATAATCCTCACTTTGGTTTCTTTGCTGTACGATCATGAAATATAATGCTTGGTTAAAAATAAACAGATAAAGACTTAAACTTATACTGGAGAATGCAGAATTAATCCCAGGATGGAATTTCTCTGTCCTTTCTTTAGAAATCAATTTTATGAAAAATAGCCTGTCCATTTGGATGTCACAGATTTGGTGGGGGGTCAAACTTTTTCACATCTGCCTTTCCCTGTGACCTGCCCACCCCCAGATTCTGGAAAAATGGTCTAGATAATTATGTAAGAGAAAAAAAAATGTTGGCTTAAAAAGCTGTTTTCATACATTTTTTGGGTAAGCATACAAGCCCTTTCCATTCTAAACGGCCACTGAAGGAATCTGCACACACTGATCGTCATCTATAGGCTGTGATTTTCTACTGGAAAACAAAAACAAGCTGTGGAAGCCACTTACCTCTTTTCCAGGCGGGCAACTCATTATTCAAGGAGTTCGTTTTTTCCCCTGCGTTTCTGTGCAAAGTTGCAATTGATTTACCTGGCTCTATCGCCTTTTTTTTTTTTTTTTTTTTTTAAGATACACAATCCCACATATTACTTCTTAAGTCAAGTGCAGCAGATGGGATCTTGAAAACATCTATAAGTAGTCTAGAATACCTTGAATCCGGCTGTGAAAATTTAGGGCAAGTCTGCAGCTCTCAGTAGGTGCATGCCTTATTTGGTCTAGAGGCATTTTGCTATGTTACTGAGTCATGAAAAGCTATTAAAAGAGCTCTATGGGAAACCCAGCCTATATTTTGAACAAAACAAACTGTCTCTTCCATTATCACTGACCCCTTACAGACACACGGTACATAACCTTGATTGTGCTTCATTGGTATTTATTGCACATGGACCAATCCCTCACACAGTAGTTAGTCGCACCAAAGTATAAATACTTGGTAAAACACACAGAGAAAATACCATTTACACACGAGTGCTAAACTTTACCAGCAGATTCACGTGGGCACTTGGACATAAAAAAATAATAGAAATCCTTAAGATAATTATATTTGTAATATGGATACAGTTACAGTACCATGATAAAAGAGTATAAAAATGTATTTTTCCAATAAATCATTAGCTCAATAACATACCGGACAACAGAAGTCGAGTTCGAATTTTATTTTTGTTTTGTAAGATCTGCCCCCTGCCCCAGTTAAAAAATATTCAATTTCTTTTTGTGCAAGTAATATCTTGTGTGGACTTTACAATTCCTAACACTGTGCAAAAATGGTATTTGGAACCACTCCTTGTTTTGTGTTTTGTTTTTTTACCCATGTGTGCAGTAATCTGAACTGTTTCCTCTTGGGTTTTTTGTTTTTTTTTTTCTTCTTCTGTCCTGTCTTCAATGGACAGGGTCACATGTCACAGAGGCTCAGCGCCTGGTCCTCTCAACTAATATTGATACATAAATAAGCTGTTTAATATAAACAAGACTTTCTATCTTGCTGTGCAATGTGCACAGTGTGAGGTAGAAACCCCTCAGCCCGACCACCGAGGCGCGTTGGGGACAGCAGGTTTGCCCTACAAAAAGAAAGCAAGGTGAGGCTTGTTCCAAGAATAGCTTAAAATTTCTTGAAACGTGATTTTTGCATCCAGCCTTTCCCTGTGCTTTAAGGACAGGGAAAATCATTACTCAGGAAGTCAAATGAAATTTCTCTGGAAAGCAAAGGGAACATGTCCTGACAACTGTCATTCCCCCTTCTCTCTCCCGTGGACCGCTCCTGTTCCCTGCAACGGGGACGGAGGCCAAGTTGATAGCCTTTTATGCTTCTCCCTTCCACTACCCAGTACTCAAAGCAAGTGTCAAAAACCACCTGGAGGAAAAAAAAAAAAAAAGGACACCCCAAAAAACTGAAGATGCATCACACGCACACACCAAAGAAGGCCGAAGCACACACACACAAAAAGAACCCAAGACAAATCCGCAAGCCACTCTCCCAGCCCTCCCCAAACTTTCCTTTCTGCGCAACGGTCCGTGGCTTTTGTGTTTGCCTTGGATGAATCAGACGAGGTTTGCGGGCTTCGAGTTCACCTGCTATGGGTCTTGAGTAAACACAGATCGCTTCCCGCCCCCCTCCCCGCCCCCCGGGAAGCCATCAGGGGCGCCTGGGCGTTCTTGCTCCCGGGGCGCGGGGGGCCGCCAGCGGGCGCCGGGCGCTACACCTTGGATTCCGAGGCGCCCGCGGGGCGGCCCGGCTCGTCCAGGCTCGAGTCACTGTCCGCCGCCGCCCCGCCGTTGCAGCCGGCCCAGGGCTCCAGCAGGCGCGCGGGCGGCGCGGCCCCGACGTCGTCGTCGTCGTCGTCGTCCGAGGCGGCCCCGGGCGACGGCGGCGACCGGACCCGCGGCAGGCAGCCCGAGGCGCGCGGCCGGTCTCCGGCGGCCGCGTGGCTCCCGCGGGCGGCGCGGCGCGCGCAGCACAGCAGGCGCTGGAAGGCCTTGCGGAAGTCGGGGCTGCGGCAGTAGATGATGGGGTTGAAGGCCGAGTTGGCGTAGCCCAGCCAGTTGAAGAAGACGAAGAGGCGGTCGGGCACCAGGTCGCGGTGGAAGGCCTTGACCACGTTGGCCAGGAAGAAGGGCAGCCAGCAGAGCGTGAACACGCCCATGATGATGCCCAGCGTCTTGAGCGCCTTCTGCTCGCGCAGGGCCACGAGGCGCGACGGCCGCCGCTTGCTGACGCGCCCGTTGGCCAGCGGGGTGGTGGCGGCGGCGGCGGGGCGCGGGGAGCCTGGCGCGGGCGCGGGCGAGGGCGGCCGCGCCGGGCCGCTGAGGAAGCGGCGCTCGCAGCTGTCGATCTTCTTCACCTGCTTCTGGGCCTCGCGAAACACCCGCAGGTACACGAAGGCCATGATGCACAGGGGCACGTAGAAGGAGACGACGGACGAGGCGATGGCGTAGGCCCGGTTGGTGACGAAATCGCAGCACTTGGGGTCGTTGTAGCAGCGGCGCGCCTCGTCGCCCTCGGCCCGCCACCAGTGCATGAGAATGGGCAGGAAGGACACCAGGGCCGAGATGGCCCACACGGTGCACACGAGGGCCCGCGCCCGCGCGCGGGTCAGCAGGCTCTGGTAGCGGAAAGGCGACGTGATGGCGAGGTAGCGGTCCAGGGCGATGACACACAGGGTCTCGATGCTGGCCGTCACGCACAGCACGTCCACCGAGGTCCAGAGCTCGCAGAAGAAGGAGCCGTACTCCCAGCGGCCCCGCATGACGATGGTGGCCCCGAACGGCACCACCAGCAGCCCCATGACGAGGTCGGCGCTGGCCAGGGACATGATGAAGAGGTTGGTGAGCGTCTGCAGCCGCGGCGTCTTGGCGATGGCCACGATCACCAGCACGTTGCCCGCCACGATCAGCAGCACGATGAGCGCCATCAGCAGGCCTATGCCCGCCGTCCACTGCTGCGACAGTAGCGCGGGGCCCTCGCTGGTCGGGGTCAGTGGCGAGGCGGACGGCGACGCGGGCACCAGGAGCCGCGCCGCCGTGGCCGCGCCGTCGGGGAACGGCGCAGCCGACGACAGGTTGCAGGGCTCGGAGGCGCCCAGGGCGAGCGCCCCCGCGCCCATGCCGAGCTGCGGAGGCCGGGGGCGGGGGGTGTGGCGGGGTTGGGCCGTGGTGGGGGAACACCCCAGGGGCCCGGGGCGGCGGGGCGCGCGGAGGGAGGTCGCGGCCAGGTCAGGGCAGCCGCTGCGCGGGGCCGAAGGCATGGGCGCCGGGCCCCTTCCCCGCCCGAGCCGTGCGCTGTCGCCGCCGCCGCCGCCGCCGCTGCTGTTGGAGCCGCTGCCGCTGCTGGAACAGCCGCCGGGACCTCAGCATGGTTCTGAGCGCGCTGAGCCCGCGGCCCCGGCACCCAGCACCCACCCCACCCCGCTCCCACTCCCCCGAGCCAACCCCCGAGACCTCGCGTCAGGCTCCTGCAGCCAATCCGGGCAAAGGCACGCCCCTATCTAGTTCCCCCCACACCCCCTCCCAATCCCAACTCCCCACACCCCCGCCCCCCTCCCACCGGCGGTTCAGCTGCTCGGGGGAGTCCGGGGCAGATCGCCGCACGAGCGCCGCCCCCGCGCCCGCCGGTTCTTGCAGGCGCGCCCCTTACAGCGCCCGCGGGTTTCAGGGCCCTGTGTCCCCTACCCCGCTACTGCGCCCGGCTGCCACCCGCGTCCCCGCAGCCCCCTGTGGCCCCCGCTCTCTCCCGCAGTCCGCTCCCTCCCGCGCCCTTTTTGCCTCCCGCGCTGGGCTCCCTCCTGGGCCCCCCCCGCCTCAGTCCCCTCTACCTCCTGTGCCAGGTTCCCTGCGGAGCAGAGCGCGCGCTCCCCTTAGCGGGGAGGGGACCTCGGCGCTCTCCCCGCGCCCGGAGCGGCTTGGACAGTCTGTCCGCCGGGGTTGGAGGAGTTTGGCGGCGAGGTTGTTTCTCGGATCTCACAGCCTTGCAGAGTGTGTGTAAAACCCTTCCCCCGTCAAGAGGGGACCCAGCCAGCCTGCGCCCTGCCAGCTCGGGGGATCGGAGGCGGGTGTTAGTGCTTAGAGGAAACTTTCCAGCAGAGCGCCCTGCGCCTTGCCGGAGCGAGCCCCTCAGCTGTCACAGAACGCTCTCTGGGCGCTCTCGCAAGGAGCTTCTGTTGTTCCGGTGCAGTAGACGCAGAAAGGAAGCGAAGGTTTGTGCATCTGACAGCTAACGCTGAGGACCAGGTGGAAAATCACACACTCCTCAGCCCCGGCTAATGAATATGTGAGTATGATGCAACAGCGCGTGTGGATAGTCTAAAGAGAGGCTTAAGGAAACACACATGTTAACGTAGAGCAAATGACACCGCCAAGAACAAAGAACACATTTAATTACGTCCCAGACTTTTCACATTCAGTTACAGCACCTGTATTCTGTGTTTTTTTACTCACATGATTTTATATTTTGAGCTGGGTCAATACAAACAAAAAGGTACTGTTAGTTTTGATTGACGTAATGAGCTGACATTTCAGAGTCCTGGGGCTGCTCGGTTGCTTTCTCCTTTTGCCCAAGTTCCCAGATTCGGAAAACTCTAGGGTTAGTTTTGGAGGGATGAGAGGAGAAAATATGTAAATACTCAAGAGGGTGACTATCCTATAGCATTTCGAGTTCCATCAGTGGTTTTTGAGTTGGCGAATGAATCCGTGTGAAATTGGCGAGTTGTTAGCCCGGCTGTGGGCGGATTCTATGTAGGGAACAGCCACCTTGGCAGCAGCGGGACTGCAAGCCCCCTCTCTAATCGGGCCATGGTGACGTCCTCAGCTCAGCCTTGAAAATGAAAAGCCTTTAATGGAATCCTGGAGAAATAAACAGCCTCTAATTACCCATGTAAGGGTGCACGAAAACGTTATACACCGCTCACATGCCTTTCTCGCATCGGAATAAAAAGAATAGGGTCTGGGGGGAGCATCGACACCTGGACCAAACCCATATTCTTACCTAGCGGAGAGAGACTGAGTGTCACAGCTACCCAAGTCAAGAGCTAAAAGCAAGGCTTATTCAGTTTATAAAGCTGAGCAGTGTTAATCACCTTCCCTTACTGAAATCCAAACATAAATTTGCTTCAGGCCCAAACTGAATGATCAATCAGTGTTACAAGGCCGGTGGGAGTTGGTGTGGGTGATTTGTTTATTCACCCCTGCGCCAAGACTTCTCAGCCTAGTTCTGCCCAACTTGGGGGAGGCTGAGAAGGGGGAGCAAGGAGAGGAGGGGGCGGCTAGAAAGAGGGGGAGGAACAGGGACTGCACCCCGAGTTTAGCGTAAGCTCCCAAGAGGCTCCGTTACCTGTCACTGCAAACTTGTCTCCCCTTCAGGCTTCCTTCTGTTGCCGCCCTCAAGAGGCAGACTCAAAATAGCCAAGGGGCTGGAAAGAGTTGAATTTGACACAGCCCAGGAAAGGGGTTCCGAGTGCTGGGCCATGGAGTGAGGTGTAGGGAATGTGGGGAGGAGGCTTTCTATCCTGCTCCATCTTTCTGTCAAGAGGTGTTACTGGAAGAGTGTGTGCCAAGCCTGAGTGCCCATCATGGGCCAAGGGATTGCATTTCTGTGAGCGATAAAACCAGAATGTGGTTGCAGAGGTTCGGTGCAGAGGCCGGGATGCCAATAACATTACCACAAGTATACATGTCTGTGTATCTGTGGGCATTATGTATAGATACACGCATTTGTATACATAGGTATGTGTATAAACGTACCGTGCACCAGGGCATGGGATTAGAATTGTCACAAAACTCTCCTGAAACTTTTTTCCCCTGCTCAATCAGAGGTACATCAAACTCCCCCAAATTGCTGGTAATAAATACCTTAAATCACAAATATTCCAAATCAGAAGGTTATTTTATCAGGAGTTCCAACACAGGGCTGCAGGTATAAAGGGGACGCAGGCATTCTTGGAGCTTTCTTTCACATGTGTTTATGGAAAAGTGTGGAATAGCCCATGTTCCACTCGAGTTAGCTTTCTTTTAAAATAAAATGTTTTCAGATCTCCTTTAAATCCTACATGTCATGACACTTTTGGGGGGGACACTTTTGAGATACCCTTTTTGGTCCGTAGATGAGAATATAGATTAAGAAAAGGGTCACCATATCCACTCATACAGGTGTTACATGTTGCAGGTTCAAAATTAGTAAGTCCGCCATTTCCCCAGTTCCTTCCTGGAAACTGTCAAAATGAATCAGTTCTTTGGAACCCACAGATTTGACAGTACTTTATGAAACAACAGAAAGCTCCAACAACAAATGCTAATAAGCACATGGAGAGGGAGGGGCTTCTTCCTCCATAGTTCCCACCCCCACCTCCCTTTTCCATCCCACCACCATACTTCCTTGTTGGCACTTGCCATGGTTTCTCTTGGATCTCCCAGCCTCCAAATCTCCCAGCTCCATTTAACCTGGCACCCCATCGTCAAATTAATATTTCTAAAACGCTGCTTTGAAGCAAGATGCTTTTGTGTTGAGAAACCTTCACTCCTCAACCTGGCATTCAAGGTCCAGTTCCAAATGGCCTTCCCAGCACTGTCTTGTTGTGGAACTGTCCTTGTCACCCTAACTTGCAGTTCTGTGTTCTTTTTCCTTTTTTGGATCGATACTCTTCCTTTTTATTTATTTATTTATTTATTTTGGTCTGTTCTCTTTCCTATTGGGTTCGTTCCACTTAGAATCCCCTCCTCCATTTCTGTTTCAGTGGAGTCAGCCTTCAAGATTTGGTTGATAAGTTTTTTATTTTACGATTATCCCTGCCCACTGTTTCTGGAAATGATCTCTCCATCCTCTGCCTACAGTAGTTACTTTGCTAATTGCATTTCACAAGGTAATTAACAATATGTGCCTTTGACACCTCTAATATTTTTACTTAATTTTTTAAAAAAGATTTTATTTATTTGCAGATAGAGATCACAAGCAGGCAGAGAGGCAGGCAGAGAGAGAGAGGGAGAAGCAGGCTCCCCACCAAGCAGAGAGCCCGATGTGGGGCTCGATCCCAGGACCCTGGGATCATGACCTGAGCTGAAAGCAGAGGCTTTAACCCACCGAGCCACCCAGGCGCCCCTTGTTACTTAATTTTTATATGTTTTTCTTTTTTGTTCTCAGATGAGAGCCAGGATCCTGTACATTTTTGTATCTCCCCTGTTTATTAATATTTATTTAACTTTAGCTTACCTTTATTAGTATTTACTTAACATAAAGTTTTGAGTCATATGTATTTCCTAATTTGTTAAAATCTCATTATTTACCAGTATGAGAAACAATTGTTTTTGGGAGTTACAATCTTCCCTCATGCTTAGAATTCATAGTAATATTTCATATTCCTGTAGTCCAGTCCATTTTTTCATGTGAGTACTTCAAAATACTTTGTAAATACAGGGTAGGCTTGTGAGATAAATTTATATCATACCTACTCAGTAATGAATAAAGTCGGACATAGGTAATAGGTTTTCCAAATGGGTCACACAAGTCCACATTGATAAAAAGCACGACCTAATCTTCATAAATATTTAAGGTGAATGACCTTTTCCCTTAGCCTTCATTTGTGATTCTACATATCCAGGCTTTTCTGCTCTGGGTGAATAGCTAGCTGATGACTTGAATCTTGTTTCAAGTTCTAGATTGAATGCACATTCTCTAGAGCAGTGATTAATAGTGATTATGACCACCTATGGTTGCAAGCCGTGAGCTTGGCCAACACATTTCCACTCTTGAGTTGATTTTGCTAGAAAATGAGATAAAAATAATAATGAATAGCCTAACCAGACAACTCCTGGAATGTGGGCCAAAGGAATTGGGGGGGATTTCCAAATAAAGCCCCAAGAAGTGTATCAAATCAGTAAGTTAGCAAAATTTGCCTTGAGGCTGGTCATGAGTGGCGGGGTTTGTTAATGAGAGCTCAAGTGGCTGCTTCAGAGGAAAGACACACAGCTCTTCCCATAAGGCAATGCTACTGCTGAAACTGTCACTCAGGGTAATTAACCAGAGCACAGCCTGCACCCGTGGCTGGCGCTTAAGGTCACATACCGGTTTTGCAGCCACAATTTGCACAGGGACAAGCAACTCCATCCACTGTGATAAGAATGAGGACAGTGTGTAATCATGGCAAAGCCTGGACTATTTGGAAAATTCAGAAGCTTTCCTCTCTCCCACTTCCTCCCTTTTTGCCATCTCCTCCTTTTCCTGGTGTGTCTCATGACTGCATTGAACAATGCTAGAGCCAGTAACAATATTTTTCAAAATCTGGATGTATTGGAAAGCATTCAGACCTGGGAGGCAGAAGATCCAGGTTTGTGTCCTGGCTTTGTCACTTTTCGGTTTGACCTTCCGCAGTGGGTTCATCTGTAAAACGGACAGACCGTTCGTCCCCTCGCGTGATTGTGCGTGGATTAAATGAGTGAGTGAATGTGAAGCGTTCTTTTTTTTTTTTTTAGTATATGTGCTGCCGAAGCGAGCACGAACGTGAAGGGTTCTTGAAGTTACATCCAGCACCATATATTTGCAACAAGTTCAGTCTTACCCAATCCTCATGACCTTTCAAAGCATGAAAGGGGTCAGAATTTGCTCATATGAGAAGTCCATTCACTTAAATCAGCTTCTCTTTTATCAGCTGAACTCTTCTCTCACACCCGATATTAATATGACTCAGAGGCTGGATAACAGTGGACTATTTTTAAATGCTTTTTACCTTTGGCATATCATCTTTTTAAAAAAGTTTCCCCCCTTTTTTGGTGTCCTTCCTTAGTATGAGTCCTATTCTTTTTTATTTTTAAGTATTTGTTTATTTGAGTCTCTGAAATAAATTCCTTTAAAGTATTTCAGCTGTGAAATATTAGCTGTAAAGGATTTTTTTCCCCTCAAGTCAACTACTTAGGACCATGACTAGTAACTTAGGGGAAAAAAAAAAAGGAAGGCAATGCAATATAAAACTAGAGCCAACTCTCAAAAATGTTGTTCTTATTCAGCTATATAATGAATAAAAATGGATCTCTGGCCAGCTGATAGCTTACCTTTAGGTGCTCGTGGCAGTAGGAGTCTCATGGCTACACATGAATAGCATTTATTTAGCTTCAGTGGACCCAAGTCCAGAGCTTGTGGTGACAGCAAGCTGTGCTAGTGATTGAAGAGTCTAGGCTTTATTCTAGCAGAGTTTTACCATCTTCCAGATAAAACAATTATGTCGTCACCAGCTGAGGAGTTTGTAACAACAAGAATCCCTGCATGCCCTTGTTTTAAGTTTCTGAAGGGTAGGAATGATGCCTTTTAAACATTTTAGCTACTGGGGGCACCTGGATGGCTCAGTGGGTTAAGCCTCTGCCTTAGGCTCAGATCATGATCCCAGGGTCCTGGGATCGAGCCCCGCATCGGGCTCTCTGCTCAGCAGGGAGCCTGTCTCCTCCTCTCTCTCTGCCTGCTTCTCCACCTACTTGTGATCTCTGTCTGTCAAATAAACATTTTAGCTCCCATTTATGCCGGCCATGTAGCTGATACTTCATAAATCCCCGTGGAATAGAGAAAGCACTTTAAAAGCTTATGTGTAGTAGATTGTCCCAGATATAAGAAGACATTGTGTTTTCCGTTCATCCGTGGAACATGACATCTGGGTCATCCAACTGAATGGAATTGCCAAAGGGAACCAGTGGAAGAAGCTAGTTGTCAGCTCTGCCTCCCTCCAGGTGATAGACCAAATCATTTACATTTCTTTCTTTTTCACTCGTTACTTTGAGACCCCAAACGAGGATCTTCTTTCGCACTTCCACTTCTTGTGGAAGCTAGTGTATAGCTTTGTTGTATAGTATATAGTTTTGTTGTACAGTGTATAGTTTATATACACTATTGTAGAGTGTATAGTTTGTATAGTTTTTCTAGTTAACTTACTCATTCTTATGTACTGTATAGAAGCCCACCCAGACCCACTCAACATAGAGAGGCATGGCAGGTCCCTTGACTTGCAAGGGCTGAGGCTGAAGACGCCAGTAAGACAGTATTGCTGCTACTTGGGTTTTGACAACCAGTACGGCCAGTCTTCTTGCTTTGAAAATAAATATCAACCCTTGGACGTGACATTTATTTTCCACAGTGTCTCAGCTTTGCAGCTCCTTGAATAAAACCTGCTAAAGACCTTTATCTCATGACAGATTTCTGTCTCCAGAGCATTATCCCCTAATTAAATGCTGAGGGGGCAATGACCTTCTTAACAGGCCTCTTTGAAATAGAATTTACTTTTTACACTGGTGGAGAAATGATGGGATTTTTTTTTCCTCCCCATTTTAATATGGAGAAACTGAAGCATAAAGAGACGTGCTTAAGTTTTCAAGAAAAGGAAAAGGGAGTTCTTGACTTTCCTGCCTCCTGAGCTAATCTTCAATTACCAGAACCTGCATCCTTCACAGATTTTGGCTCACCCCTGATGACTTGTCAGCGTAATTCAATTGCATGATATATTTGGGATCTGGAGCGGGTCGTGGAGTAATTTTTTGAATACAAAGCCCTGAACAAGGGAAGAGATTCTATCATGCAATGTTTATTTGTGTTGTCCAATTGGCTTAAGCATAAGAGATTTACAAGAATAATCATATTTAGCCACACAAATGAAATTCTCATTGTTGGTGCATTTCAGTTCGAATTTCCAAAAGTGCCACATGAATGCTAGCTCTGAAGACAAAAAGAACACCAAAGAAAAGCCAAACAATTAAGCAATTTTTTTTTTTGTTTTGTTTGCTTTTTAATCTCTAACTGGAAAAAGATTTCACAGAAGACTCTTACTGAGAATGAAAGGCTCAAAAGTTGTGACAGCCTTGGGGATTTTATTTAAGAGTCTAAATAAAGCTGCTTGGGAGTTTGGAACAGAAAAATGAAAAGCCAAGCTCTACTTGCTTTGCCATTCTACGTCCTAATACCTTTTCCAAACCAGGTAGTCATAGACACACTGAGCTGCGAGGCTCTCTGAAATGCTGGGGAGAGGCACTAATATGGTATTGGCATAGTTCTGAAAACATTTTTTTTCTTACTCTGAAAATGTCTGACTCCGACTTGTCACCATTTCCATCCTACTCCCTACCTTTCCTCTCTCCTGCTGCCAGTTACTCTGCAGCATGCATGTTTCACCCCCCCCATGACTAATTAATAGAGGCTATATGCCTTTTCATAGCTCTCTCGCGGATAACAATATGGTCTCGGCTTATAAAAATCCCACACACATATATTCATGTGTATGGTTTTCATAAGTCCTCATCTGGGAGGTGCCTCAGAATACAAACAATTTCTTAAGCAAGTTAAAAGCCCATGATTAGTCTTGCAAAAAATAATAATCAGTATTTTATAGAATAGCCAGTCTTGATGGCAGATTTTGAAAATATTTCTGGCCTATGCAGTTTTGTTTTAGATGCTTTTTTATTACATCATTTCAAAATATGGCATTTAAGCAAGATTACACTCATTTTCATGATTAGTTTTGACATTTACCTCTCTCTATACCATAATGATTAAGAATGCAGGCTCTGGAGTTAGACCACCTGGGTTAAAATCCAGGTTCTAGCACTCAGTAGCTGGGTGACTCAGAACAAGTTGTTGAACACCTCAGGTCCCTGTTTCGTCATCTGTTAAATGGGATTAATAATATCCCACCTACTTGGGCGCTGAGGTGTCAGTGAGATAGGGCACAGATGCATTTGTCATAGCGCTTTGCTTATCGTACATACCTAATAACCTCAACGTTTTCTTTTCTCCCCCTGGCACCACCAGCATCACTACAGATCATGGCATAAAGCAGAAAAATCTTCATTCTGTGCGAAACCAAGGGTGGCAAAGAAGGCAGCTTCCAATCAGTGGAAATTGAATAACTGAGTAAATGTGTTCTTTTTTAAAAGCGAGAGGATGTAGTAAAGAATCTAATTTGGTCAGTACTCTTTTGGTTTCAAAGACAAGTTTATTCCTTTGTGGTCATTTAATCTGATTATCGTTCCGCTTGGGGAATTAGAATTTCCTAAACTAATTTTGCATCATGGAAAGGTCATTCCAGAGAGTTCCACCCTATGGTATAACCATATTCCAAGTGTAGAAACAACAATGACAAAAGAAAGCCTCACTGGGCTCTTGATAGAGGAGCCTGTTTCCCCAGATATAATTGATCCAAGCTGCTGCTTTTTATGGGGTAAATTCTTAAGACCTCAAGGAGGCCAGAAGCTTCTCTTGTGACCCATTTTGTGTCCATTTAGCACAGTCCTTCAATTCCCTTGAGTACAAGGGGTCTCACCACCTGGTCCCCTGAGAACGGAGGGTAAAGAAGTAGGCAACAAAAGAAGTTTTTCCAAGTCTCTGAGGTTCGACCCCTAGGAGACTCTTAGACCCTAACTTAGAACTATTAATTTTATTTCAGAAACAGTTTCAATGCCTAATTTTCCTTGTTTCTGATCTTTCAAAGCAGACGAGAAGAAACATATTGGAGCGAAGGAGTAAGGCCGGTGCAGGGGGCAAAGAGGACATTCGGGAACTTTCTGTTAGAACACAGGGAAATGAGGGGTGCTGTGGACTGCAGAGACAGTGTTCTGTACCCACATCCACTGATGACCCCACATCATTAAGTAAAGTTTATGGGGGCGCCTGGGTGGCTCAGTTGGTTAAGCTGCTGGCTTTGGCTAAAGTCATAATCTCAGGGTCCTGGGATCGAGCCCCACATCAGGCTCCTTGCTGAGTGGGAGACTGCTTCTCCCCTGCCTGCCATTCCCCTTGCTTGTGCTTGCTCTCTCTCTGTCAAATAAATAAATAAAAATATTTTTTAAAAAAAGGTTTAGATGGTGTTTTTTAGTCATCCTCAGTGAAAGAGTGTGCATTGTAGAAATATCTTTATTAAGAGATAGTAGTATGAAAATTTCCGAACTTCGTATTTTCCAGAACACTTCTGTTACCTAGAAAATGAATCTATGTGGACTATTTCATTCTCCAGTGATGCTGGAACCATGAGGCATGAATTAGACTGCTAGAAGTCTAAAATCGAAGTGCCAGTCAGTTTCTTCTGAGGGCTGTGAGGAGAAGATCTGTCCCAGGTCTCTCCCTTTGGCTGGTAGTTGCCATCTTTCCTCTATGCCTATCTGTGTCCAAATTTCTCCTTCCGATAAGTACACCTGTCCTATTAATCAGACCCACCTTAACGACCTCACTTTATCTTCATTACCTCTGTAAAGATCACATTTGGAGATCCAAATAGGGTCACATTCTGAGGGGTTGGGAGTGCTGGGGAGACACATTCAACCCAGAGCAAGATGTTACTTGTATGTAAGAAAGTTTGATGCCTTATGCACAATCTCTAGTCACCTGTGTTCCAGAATGTTCTATTATGTCTTCTAGGACAGAGGGCATCAGAATGACTTCTCATAGTTCACACTAGAGATGGCTCCTGATTAAGTGGCATCCAGACCCCGGTCAGAACAGTGACCTTTGTTGTAGGATTACAGCTGGCCACAGAGTCACGAGTGCCCCCAGCTAAATGTGGACAGATCAAGTTCCTGGGTGTGCCGAGTAAGTAGCCTGGGTCTTCACGTGGAGGGGGAGGGATACATGCGAGGCACATCCCTGTTCACTGTGTGCTCCAGGTAGGGTTAAAGGCCCTGCTCTTTTATGGTTTGCATTGCATACCAAGAAACTCAACTATTGTCTTGCAAGTGAAATAGGAAAATTCGGGGATATGTTAATAATTCCCATTTCAGGGGGGAAAACCGGCCAATCCATTCAGCTGGTTGTGCGGACCACTTTTCAGCGGGTTGCTTTGACATTGTGTGGACACACAAACAGTTGTTCTCCACAGCTGCAACAGGGGTGTTATTTTTCCTGAACCAGAATTAGGGTAACAGACAGCAAATAACTGGGTAGGAGAGACACAACAAACCTTTATGACTGAGGAACAAAGCTGGCCTTTGAGGCAAGATAAACTCAGGTCCTCACTCAGAATCCATTGACTACCAGGATTTTTATGACCTTGAAGTAATGATTTTGATTGAGAGGGTGATTCAGATCCTAAATGATTGGCAAGCAGGTGTTTGACTAAGAAATAACTCCCTTCGGTATATCAGCTTAGATTTATTATGGAAACTGAAGCTCATGAATGTTCTAATTTTATCTACCCTTAAGTGGTATAGCTAATCGTCCTTTGTGGACGCTGATGACGGAGCTGATAATATTTTAACCTGTGCGTGGCCGTGGACCAAATGAACCTGGCTTTACGCCCACAACACAAAACCCAAAAAAGCCCCACCTGATTAAGGTTCAAGAACTCAAGCTGAGCATTCGTCTTGCCATTTGATGTTCAGAAATGGCTCACAGCTGGCCTGGGCGCATCTGCGATAGGAGCTGAGTCTGGAACCCGACGCCTGAGTCTAACAATCTGAGGATCTTTCTAACATAGTGTGGCATTCTGTGTTGCAGGGAAGCCAACTCCTCCTTACAGATGAATCTGTTACGTGTGCGCTATGTAAACAGCATGAATTTAGATGTGTACGAAACAGTATTTTTTAAAATGTCACATCCGAGTGTTTGTAATGACGAGGTTAGTTCAGTAGAAGCATCTTGTGTAAGATGGCACTTAAAGAAAAGCTCGAATCTGTGCATCTGAGTATTATTCAGTCATCTGTTTGGGCAACTATATTTTTAACTGGATTTATGATGAACAAATAGTCTTTCTGAACTCCCAAGCTGTGTTTCCATACTTCAGTTTGGTTTATTTTCCTCTCAATTTCCTTCAGAACCCATTACAGAGAACTTTCTTTGGAAATTTCGTAAAGTTAGCAGCATCCGTCAGAAAGCACCAAACCAAACAACCAAAATTAAAAACTGAGAATAGAATCATAGGGCATATGCGTTCTTTTCCGAAGCAATGTAACAGAAACAGATCTATGTCGCATTCTCTTTCTCTTTCTTTTTCCTGTTTCTTTTTCTCTTTATTGAAAACATCATCTGTGGCCATGCAGAACGTCTGCCGACACTTCTGAGTGCCAAAGAGTCTTTGTATTTTTGTTGATGGAAGTATCATTATTGTCATAGTATTAATGATAATATACAGCTGTAAAAACCCACTTGCCATGGGATGTAGGATAGTAAGTCTGTATGAAAGACCTGGACGTTGTCTTCAAGAAGTTTCCCTTTAGAGAGTTTCCCACCCATCCCTCCATCCCTCCATCCCTCCCTTCCTTCCTTCCTTCCTTCCAACTTTATTGAGGAATAATTGACAAATACATGTATATATATTCAAAGTATATGATGTGATGATTTGATATACATATAGGTTGTGGAATGATCACCAAGATCAAAATAGTGCATCTATCACCTTGAATAGTTTGTATAGGTAAGTCTTTCCTATTTTGCAGTGTCAACGTTCCTGTTCTCTGTTTCTAAGAAATTTTGTTGTCATTTTGTTTTGCTTCAGATTCCACAGTATTTGACTTTCTCTCTCTAGCTAGTTTCACTGAGCATGATGCCTTCCAGATTTGTGTTGTCACAAACAGCAGGATTTCCTTCTTTTTCACGGCTGAATAATATTCCATTATAGCTATCTACCACATTTTCTTTATCTCTCCATCTGTCAAAGGACATTTAAGTTGTTTCTGTGTCTTGGCTATTGTGAGAAATGTTGCAATGACCATGAGAGTATAGGTATCTCTTTGAGATCCTGATTTCAATTCTTTTGGATATGTACCCACAAGTGGGATTGCTGCACTACATGGTAGTTCTATTTTTAATGTTGTGAGGAACCTCCATGCTTTTTTCCATAATGGCTCCACCAATTTCTATTCCTACCAACATTACACCAGGGTTCCCTTTTCTCCTGTCCTCACCAACATTTGTCATCGCTTGTCTTTTTTATCAGAGCCAACCTAGCAGGTGTGAGGGGATATCTCTTTGTGGTTCTGATTTTCATTTCCCTGATGATGAGTGACAGATGTCACTAGGGACTGGTCAGAGCCAGTGACTAAATTCCAGACACTATTCTAAGGGTGTCCTTTGCGATGTGTCATTTACTTCTGGTAATGGCCTTGTCTGGTATTATGTTTGCGTCATAGGGAGGAAACTGAGGCTCAGAGAAATTGGGTGATTTGCCCAAAGTTTCACAGCTGTAAATGGCTGAGGGGGACTTCCAGCCCAGCTGTGGGACTCCAAGGCCAGAGCTCTTGACCACTCTAAAATAAAGCCTCATTTTATTTTTCTCCTGTTTTGAAACACCTTCGTTTTTTGGAAACTAAAATCCAAATTCAATTGCTGTAAGAAAATCTTAAGTGAATACTATGCATAATACCATGTGAATGTTTTCTGTGTTTAGCTTTTATAAAAACTTTATTATTTGTAAGGATGTTTTCCATGAATGCATAGGGCCAGTTCCCCACGATTTACCAAATTCTGCCTGTTCAGCATTTCCTCTCTTCCACTGTTACCATGTCAGGTCTGCCTCTCAACTTCCTACATAGTCAACAGTCATGCCCTTTCAACACTTTTAGAATTGTCTTCCGATTTCTGTGACCAACAGGGAGAAAATGACCATTAACTGGGGGCAGCACCACTGGGAACAGCATTGGTGAGAGTTGAACTTGTTCCCCAGGGGCCCAGACAGCAAGCCCGCCTTTCACATGTAGAGCTTTTCTAGCATGAATTGGCTAATCCTGTATCCCCTCAATTCCACAAGACATAAGCCAGGCTCTCCAAAAGTTTCTCTTAATGCCTCCTGCTTGGTTTGAGGGTGGTGGGAAAGAGCCAGTCCTCTGCAAAGAGCCTAGGAGCAACACTCAAGCCTCTGGTTAAGACGGTCATGATGGGCTGGGCCCCTGTGCAGTGTTTTAGGTCACCCCCTGCAGGGTCTTCATGGATGGTTTGCCCCTCTCTTTAGAATGCATGGGTGCCTGACAGACTTTGTTCTCAGCCCACACTGAGCATCAGAAGAGTCCTCTGTTGACATCCTGTCACGCATAGTTTGGGGAGTTTTTGGCACACAGCTGTAATCAGAATGATGGCGGAGGCAGTGAGAGAAAGGGAGGGATGCCTTAGAAGGACATTTGGTGACATGAGGCTGCCAAAGACGGGGAGCTAACATTCAGTGGCACAACGGGGATAAGTAACCCACATACCTGGAGAAAAACATCCCGGATGCTGAGATGAGACCTTGGAGATGTGAGAAGACCTATAGGAGAATTCTGTTGAGGAAGCAAAGAGAACAGAGCTTCAAGAGAAGGCATGGTATAAAGGACTGGCTCCTAGAGACTCAAAGAGCTCCTAAAAATCAAGAATGAGCAGACTAGGGGCACCTGTGTGGCTCAGTGGGTTAAGCCTCTGCCTTTGGCTCAGGTCATGATCCCAGGGTCCTGGGATCGAGCCCCGCATCGGGCTCTCTGCTCAGCGGGGAGCCTGTTTCCCCCTCTCTCTCTGCCTACTTGTGATCTCTGTCTGTCACATAAATAAATAAAATCTTTAAAAAAATAAATAAAAGTTGGAAAAAATAAAGAATGAGCAGACTAACAGCTTAACAGAAAATGGACAATCAGATAGCCCTCAACAAAAGAGAGGTGGCCCCCAACATCTGCAGAGATACTCAGCCTCACTCCCAATAAGGGGGTCCCAGGTGAAAACTGCCCTGGGATCCATTTCCCACATTGGAGATGGGCAGACATTTTGACAAGACACCATGTTGTCAATAAGGGGATAAGAACACTCTGATGCAGTGCTGATCAGAGTGCAGGATGGTTCCATCTCAGAGCAGGTGGCCGTGGCAGCACCCCCCTGAACCACACACCGAGTCCGTCTTTGACACAGAGGGCCACCTGACTGTCCCAGAAACACAGTTCTGTTCTGGCTTCTAGGACAGCTGCTTCTCCAGTTTTCCTCCTGTGTCCCGGTTTGTACCTCTGAACATTCTTTGCTGACTATTCCTCTTCTGCCTGCCCTCTCAGTGCAGGAATGCTTGGGGCTCATTCCAGAGCTTTCTTCTCTATCTCCACTCTCTCCTTAGGTCATCTCATCCAATCCCATTGCCTAGTTGTTCTTTTTTTTTTTTTTTTTTTGGCATTGTGAAATATCCATTTATATAAACTTCACCATTTTAAAGTGTACCATTTAGTGGCACTTAATACATTCACATTCTTGTGCAACTGCTACTTCCATGTGGTCCCAAAGCATCCCCCATCACCCGAAAGAAAACTCTGTACCCATTTAGCATTCACTCCCCATTCCCTCCTTTCTCAGCCCCTGGGTACTACTAATCTGCTTTCTGTTTCTGGATTTGCTTATTCTAGATGTTCCGTATAAAAGGAAGTATTCCCCTAGCACAGTACTTTCAAGGTTCATCAACAGTCAGGGCTTCCTTCTCCTTCATGGCTGAATAGTATTTCATTGTGAGGTTATTCTGCATTTCATTTATCCCTTCAACTGTTGATGGCCACTTGGGTTGTTTCTACATTTGGCTGTTTTCAATAGTGTTGCTGTGAATATTTGTGTACAAGTTTATTTTCAATTCTTTGGGGTCTATACTAAGGAGCGGAATTGCTGGATCATATGGTAATTCTGTGTTTAATCCAACTATTTGTTTGTTTGTTTTTTTAACATCCATAGACTGACGACTTGCCAGATTCCTCACAACTGTCTACCTCAAATCTTGCCTGGCATACAGACGTCTCACAGCTGACTTATCCAACACTGAAGCTGTTATTCTCTGCTCCCTCCAGACTCCTCCTCCAGCCTTCCCAGCTGCCATGATGTAGGGACTCCAGTGGAGGCCCTAGGGCTCACCCTCACTTTTCCCTTTTCTAGCTCTCCCCACATCCAGTCCATTGGCAAGTGCCATGGATCCTGTATTTGCCATCTTGTCACCCTTTCCCTGCGGCTCCGTTGGTCTAAGCCAGCAACTTTCACTCCTGGCCCTAGAGTTTATTCTCTGTTCTGTGGCTGAGAATCGCTTTTAAAAAGATATATGTGATCTTGGGGTGCCTGGGTGGCTCAGTGGGTTGGGACTCTGCCTTTGGCTCAGGTCATGATCTCAGGGTCCTTGGACCGAGCCCCGCATCACGCTCTCTGCTCGGCGGGGAGCCTGCTTCCCTCTCTGTGCCTGCCTCTCTGCCTACTTGTGATCTCTCTCTCTCTGTGTCAAATAAATAAAATCTTAAAAAAAAAAAAAAAGGTATATATGATCTTTAAAAAAACCAAAAAACAAAAAACCCTAAAAAGATCACTTAGCCCTCCAGCTTCAAGCTCCCCAGTGGTTTCCCACTGCATTTAGAATTCAACCCAGACTTCTCCGTGCTGGCCTGTGGTAACCAGTTTGCTGCCTCCCCCTTCCTTCCTTCTCCCTTGCTGTTTTATCACACTGGCCGTTCTGTCTGTTGAATTGGGACCTGCCACAGAGACTCTGAGCTTGCCCCCTCTGTCAGAAACTGCATGCCAGTTCCTCATCACTTGTGAAGCTTCAACTCCAGTGCTACCTCCTTAGGGAGGCCTTATCTCACCGCCCCTCCCCCAGACTCCACTAATCTTGATCTTATTATGCAGATGTCTGTTTTTTTCATTGATCTGTCATTGACATTTCACATCATTATCTGAAATTACCTTATTTATAGTTATGTGTTTATTTTCATTATTGGTGTTTGTTCCCTCCCCCCCATCCTTTCCAACCCCCTTTCCCCAATATCAGCAGCATGCAGACAGGAATTTTGTCAGTATTCATGGATGACTCTTCAGACTCTTGTACACTGCCTGGCATCTACGAAACAACAGAGAAAGCGTTTGTTGGACGCTGTTGAAGGAGAAAGGTTCACATCTCGCTGGCCCTGAGCAGATCTTCTTGATTCCACTACCACTTCTCATTTCCCTCCTCCTCCTCCTCCTCCTCCTCCTCCTCCTCCACGTGCTTCCAGGAGGAGTAGATCATACCTAATGTATTTATTTAGTCATTACTCTTTCCCTCTGTGACCCTAAACAATCCAGCTTTCCCCACCACTACCATCCAAAAGCACTTCCTCAAAGATCTCCACAGAAGTCAAAACCAGTTGCCCTGTGCACTATGCCCTTTCTGTAGCACTGGGCACTATTACCCCTGTTCACACCCATGGTTCTCCCTTTGACATATTGTACTCTCTTGGCATGACTCCTGCCCAGGGGCATTGCAACCTGGGAGTACATCCTAGATGTATTCAGGAAAGTATTGAAGTTCCAGCCATCATACCTGGGGAGCAGCCTCGCTCTTAGCCAGGTAGTCCAGAACAATTTCGATAGGTCAGTGGCATGAATTCCCCACGAAGAGTGCAAAGGGGAGCTGCTCAAAGCACCAAATCCCCTGGTCTCATTCAGGTGGTGATTCGGCAGTGGTGTGTCGTGCTGGGTACCTGGCAGACATGGAAGGTACCCTCGGTCAAATGGCCCTGCTGAACCACCTGCTATTTGTAGTTGACCTTGGCCTGTCCATTGGTCTTCTGTCTGCAAACTAAGATCATTTTCTTGTGCCTGTGGAATCTTGTGATATATTCCACTGGGTCAAAGGTATATCTGCCACAATTGGACACGTGGTGTTCTTAATCACAGTCCTTGTCTTGCCCCACTCAATTCCCACTTGATGTGACGGATGTGGAGGTTGGGAGTGCCCACCTGTCTCATCTACTGGCTACATGGCCTTGGACAAGTTACTGCAGACCTTAAATCCTCTAGCTCCACATCTGAAAACTGAGCAGAGCCACTATGACCTCAGAGGTACCTTGACTCTGACATGAGGATGCCCTGAACATTCAGCCATCAATAGTTCCCCATTGCCCTCCTCCATAGGTCTGCCATTCAGGCTCCCACGCTATGATCCTTGGTGGCTTCTCAGATTCTGCCTTCTCTAGCTTGCTACGTCCTGGGATTTTGTCCTGACTTTCCACTGCTTATGGAGACCATTTTCCCCTTGGGCTTTTCTTTGAGTTTCCATATTAAAAAAAAACAAAAACAAAAACAAAAACCAGAAACATGTATTAATTTTATAATTGGGGAAAAAAATCTCACCATTAATATTGCTTTGAATTACCCATCCTTATTTCAAAAGCCATGTGTCCATAAACCCTTTCTGGATTACCCCATCTTCTGTGGGTGCTCAGACCTTTGAATCCACTGGAATCATTCTTTTTAAATCCATCCTTTTTAAACCTCTCTGGAAACTCACAGAACTTAAAGTATACAAAGTCGAGTACGTATGGGGGTATAATACAAACATACAACCAATTGTTAGAGAACTCAAAATGTAAACCCAGGGGGCAGATCTTCACTTTTCACTCACTGGGTATTTTGACTGCAGTGACCGGTGACTGTCCAGCTGCTCTGCCCATGATTTCAATAAATATTTGTTTAATTGAATTGTTAACCAATGCATGTAAGAACAAGCAGGACCTACATGCCTTGTCTCTTATAAATAGAATAAAAATAACCCGTGTAATTCATCAGATTAGCTGATAAAAGGTTTTGTTCTTTTGTCTGGAGAGCGGGCCAGAAAGAGACCATTTAGAAGCTTGTCTTTTCCAAACCCAGCAGTTTAATGCCACTTGAATGGATGAAAAACAGCAGCAGTTATAATGATCTATGAGTTCATAGCTATCTTTTGCTTTTCCACCCATGAAAGATACTGGAAGTACTTTATGAGGGCCAGAGCTCACGAGGGGCTGGGGTGCCGCCCTCATTCTCTGACTGACAGAACAGTAATTGTAAAGGAATGTTTATTCCTGCACCGACTCTCCACTCCAGGTCTCGCCATCACTCACACTGCTGTGCGTGGTTTCACTCCACCTGCCTCCTACCTTATTTTGTGGGAGCAGTCTAACTATGAGGGGATGAGTGCTTTCTTACAGATTTTTAACAGATTTTTGATTCCTCTGGGCGGTTCATAGAAGAGAGCTGGAGATGGCCGTTTTCATCCTATCGATCAGAATGGGAGGTTGAATAAGACAATTCTCTCCACTGTTTACTTGATCATCTGTTTAAATTTTCCCTTTTCTTTAAACGTGAGCCAAAGATCCTCGTTCCATTTTTCGTGATTGTGATCATCATTAAACAGTCTCCTCTCCACACCTTCCTGTTGTGAAGTCTGTACAAATTGGGTTAGTTCCGGTCCAGAAGGAACTTGTCATTTAAAACAACATAAAGGCCAGTGTTTCTCAATCCCGGGGGGTGGGGGGCAGTTTTGTGTCCCTGGAGGACATGTGGCAATGTCTGGAGATATTTTCGGTTGTTGTAACTTGGGCTGGGGAGGGGGTGTGGTTCGGTATCAGTCTCTCATAGGTAGAGGCCAGGGAAGCTGCGAGCCATTCTGGATGCCTTAGCGGCTCCACCATGAAGAACAACCTGGCCCAGCATTTCAGTAGCACTGAGCTTGAGAAACCCTGATATAAACGTATGGACTTAAAGGCACAAATAGTTTAAAAATGGTGATAGATAGACTGAGAAACGTCTACCCTCTGTCGAGAAGGTCTAGACAAGAGATGGGAGGGGCCTCGGACAACTTGATGCTACTGAAACAGCCTGCGGTGGCGGGGGGCGGGGGGGGGTAGGGAGGGTGGTGTGGGGGTGGGGGTGGGGGGAGTGGGGGGGTGGGGGGGTGGCGGCTTCCCAGGCAGCTCTGGGAAAGGGGTCAGGAGGAGGCAGGAGACCTTTTCCGAGGCGAGGGATCTTCACCAGGTGTGTGATGACTTAAAATCCTTCTGATTTTTACCATGGGGGTCTACAGCTGACAAGAATGCCAATCATTTAGGAAACAATCACTGCTCGCCAACCCTTTGCATTGGAAGCGATGGACTTTATTCTGTGATTTCGAAAGTACTCACAAAGGCCAGAAACAACGGAAAGTTCAGGATCATGTTAATTCAAAGACCCAAAAAGAGGAACCATTCAGCCAGCTCAAAGAAATGATTGCATCATTTCCTTGTGTGCGGTTCAGGTTAAAAATAACCTTTAATCCCCATCAAGAGCAAACTGTCTTGTCAAAGAGAATTAGGAAATTACCTCAGAGCAGGTTAGAGGGTGGGGTGGAGAAGGGGCGATTCATCAAGGAAGAAATTACTTGCTGTGTTTTAGGACTAAACTGTCTGAGTGCCTGCAGGAAAGGTGGGACTGAGGGGGTACAGACGTGAAGGGAGAGGCAAGGAAGGTGCATGGGGGCAGTCTTGGTAGGTTTTGTGTGGAGAGGCACAGGCGTGCTACCTGGGGAGGAGTGGGCTGGCTCAAGTGTCTTGCAGCATTGGGCAACTGGCTGTTCTCTTGTTCTCAGTCTTGGGCAGTCTGCCTTGGCCTTGGGTGCTCACAGAGATAGACGGTAAACCACAAGCTCCATGCCCATTGGGCCAGTGATGAAACGTGGGGAAAGCTGACCTTCTATGGGCCCCAGAGCCATCTTGGTACCTTGGCATCACCACAACACACCGGGGCCACCATTGCACTGGCTGTAAAGGAGTGGGGGAGGGATGGCATCTGCTGAACAAAGGAGGCTTTTTGACCTTTCAGATTAACCGTAGATTTCAGCTAGCTGGCGTCACCTCCTATTTGCCTCTGTGTTAAAAAGTCCCATTAAAAACAAAAAAACAAAAAACCCAGAGGTGCTGTAAATGTGCCCTGAATTTACATTAAAGACACTCAAATATGAGCAAAGATTGTCAGGGGCTGTGATGTCCTATCTCACTGTCCCTCCAGCCTTGTAACTGGGGATAAGGCTTATTTCTCTGGAGGTAATCAACTAGACTCATTCTACCCAGTCATTTCAGAGCCTGTGTGAATATGCGTCTTGTGGAAACTGGCACTTGAAAGATTAAGGGTTGTTTTCTTTTCTTTTCTTTTCTTTTTTTTTTTTTTTTTGAGGTTGCACTGTACTGAGGTTGAAGTAAATCTTCACATCTGATCTTGTGTGTGTGTGTTTTTAAACTCAAAACCACAATAACTCTGAGCGTGGTTTTTAGACATGAGCAATACCACGATATCCTGTGTAATAAGCAAAAGAAAGAAACAAGAGAAGTATGGTTTCCTTAGAACTGTCTAACCCAAGTGGCAGAGTAGAAAACACACAGGCTGGACCCAGGTTTAAGCCCTACCTCGCCTCTTACTAGTTATAGATCCTTGAGCAGTTCTTACTAGTTATAGATCCTTGAGATTTGATTATGTCATCAGCAGGATGGAAAAAACAATGCTTACTTCCTAGAACTCTAACCTGAAATGAACAAGTTCATATGTGTTAGAGCCCTACGTAGTGCCTGGTGTTTGGTGGGTGCTTAATGAATAATAATTATTACCGTATTTTTTTTCTGTTCAAGAAGTGCAATGTGTCTTTGAGACATTGTTCTGTTAGTGATTATATGTCACGTTATATAATATACCACAAAACCGTGTAGTTACCAGTAGTCCGACCAATGCCAACACAGTTTTCATTAGTATTATCATCAAAACCCCACTGTGAGGCACTCTTCATGTAGAATTAAAACTTGCTCACCTGTTTGCCAGTAGCACTGGGAAATCAAAGATATCTGCACGTACGTAGATGTAAGCCAACTGTTAGAGAAAAATACATCATAATGAATATGACATCATTTGGTTTGAAGGCTATGGAGGTTTGGTCAGCAGAAGCAATAGCTCAAGGGAGATGCTGGGACTCTAGCCAATAACTTCTGACCTACAGACAGAGAAGAGACTCTGGGAACTGAAATGTTTCTTATCACATTTTAATTCAAAAAATAGAACCTTACACTCTGAGCCGAATCTATAAATGGAATAAGATACCAGGAAGAGTAGTTTTCAGGTGATAAATAGTGCAGTTGGCAAAGAGCTTTCTACATGTGGCATCAGTGAAGCATGGGACTTTTTTTCTGCGTATTCCCACCGTGTGTATCATCAAAACAGATGGATGTCTGGAACTTACTGATAATGCCATACATTTATATAACAGTTGTATACCAGGGCACCTTGACATGTAGGACCTCAAAAGTGGGGAAACTTATTGACTGATCTGTCTCTTCGTCCACCCATCCATTTATCCGTCCCCCATCCATCTACCCACCCACTTACCCACCATCCCCCCCATCTACCTATCCACCCACCCATCCCTTCTCCCAACACTAATCGAATGCATACTTTCTGCCAGGGCCTGGGCTGGAGGCCATGGCAACAAAGATGGAAAGGCTCAATTCTACTCCTCAAGGACCATTTCAAAGCACTGAGAGCTGGACACAGTCAAAAGGGAGACATTCAAACCTCAGTGAGTTACACAAGGGCTGCCCACATAGCACACTTTCAGTAAATACCAAATAAAGGCGATAGAAATAAACCACAGGTGTGTGGAAAGAGATGCTGTTTGCAGCTCTCTCAGAATTATTTATTTTGAGAGCGAGGGATTTTGAATCTGAGCTCCATCCATTGAGGGGGAATAACTCCAGTGAGTAGGTGGCTCTTGCCTCTCTTTCTAGCCCACATTCCTCATCTCCAGAGAGAATGTTTCTGTGGCTCAAAGCCTTTAATGGAGAAAGTTCTCCCTAACAGGCTGTCTTCACTTCAAGCGAGGGAGGGCCCTTTGCTGCATGCTTGGTTACTGACGATCCTGGTGGAGGGAGCCCAGGGATCATTTTCACGTTCAGCTGCTGAGTGGGCTGGATGGGGGCCATCTGTGTTACTCTCCCATTATCTAATATGGCTGTCCAGGGCAGCCAGGAATGGGTTTTTGAAAGAAATACTCAGAAAAGTTAAAAAATAGCACAAATGTCACCCCTGTTCACTATCAAGCTGCGATTTATTGGTCATCTTAGTTTGTCTTCTGTGCCTTTTGCCAAGGATTTAGCCATGTATGTTTTGGCTATTTTGAATTAGAATTTGAAACTGCACAGAAACTCTGGTGCCATTGTGTTTTTTTTTTTTTAACAGACAGACAAAAAATTGGATTCTGCCCTTGTCTGTTTTAAACATCAGCAAAACTGAAATTGATTGTCATATAATTCTAAGTTATAATAACTTTCACCTACTTGGATTCAGTCTGCCGTTTTGGCATGAACTGATGGGAGTTAAAATATTGTGCAGCTTAAAAAAAATTTATTTTCCTGGTTTGGATTTGAGAGGTTCTGGAGGTTTGAGATTTGAGAAAGATCATTATAAAACACATCACCATCAATCAAATTACTGAGACCATGGTGTACATGGTGTTCCATTCCAGCCTTGCGGAAATCGTCCCATCAATTCTAATCTGGCCATTGTCACTGAAGCAGACAAAGAATCAATCAAATCAACAAGTATTTATGCAGGAGGTAGTGCACACTTGTGGCTGTTTCAGGGTAGGAATTGGAAGAGGAGCGGGACAATGCGACAGATGTCTAAGATACATTCCTTCATTATGTCAACAGTACAAAGGAAAAATAGCAATTTTTTTTTCTCAAAATAGCGTCTGCCTTGATCATTAGCTTTGAATAGATGTATGATTTTAGGTTACAAGGTGGGAAGTATTACAACTGCTCTGTACTTTCAATGTCCAATGAGTTATTTGGGGAAGCAAAAGCCCACAGATTTTATTATACTGGTCTGGTGTTTTCTTTTTGACAATTGCCGCTGATTTGGGCAGCAGAGGAAGGACCCTCCATCCTGTCTGCCAAAGAGCACAACAGTATAGACACGGCTTCAAGGGAGTTATTCCCCCCCCCCAAATCCTTGCTGCTCAGTGATCAGCAAGACCCCGCATGTCGGGGGGTCTTGTATGGTCTCTAAGGCCCACACAGCTGACCAGCAGGCAGGTGGATGCTGATGTTCTGTCCATAGTCACAGAAAAGTGTTGCAAGTGGCCAGGCTATATACCAGTCTGACTTTAAGAGAAATCCAGACCCTTTTCCAATAAATAAAACCACACTTGAAAAGTACAAGGGGAGTTTTCTCTGTATTGTCCAGTTAGGGAGGCATTCAAAGCACCTGTGATTTTCCTAACAGCTGCACCAAGGTGTAATTTACATGGTATAAAACCCCACCCATTGTAAGTGCACGGATCAACGAGTTTTAGTAAATTCATACAGTTGCGCAACCATCAATGTAAGCCAGCTATAGAACACCCCCCAAAGTTCCCTCAGGCCCATTTGCAGTCAATCCCTGCTCCCACCCACAGGCCCAGACAACCACTGATCTGCTTTTTGTCTAGGAATTTCACATAAATGGAATCATACAATATGTTGTCTTTTGTGTTTGGCTTCTTTCACTCAGCATCATGTTGTTAAGGTTCATTCATGTTGTTTCATGAATCAGCAAGTCACTCCTTTTTATTGCTGGGGAGTGCTCCTCTGTGTGGCTAGATCACTATGTTAACCTCATCATCAGCCAGTGAACATTTAGATCTCTTCCAGTTTTTGCTATAATATGCATGCTGTCACTGGAAACTTTAAGCAAAACATGACATGGCAATTTGGTCCACTCCTGATTTTGAGTTGTTCATGTTGCTGCCCTAGTTTTGAAATAGACTTGTATTAGGTCCACATGATATAAAGCACATCCGGAAGGGGGGAAGTTATTAAGTGGATAGTTTGTCCAGTTAAGACTTCAGTTATGCCCCATGATCCAGGTCTTAGAGACCTGAGATGAGCCAACTCTCCCTAAAAGCGAGAGAAATTTGCCCAAAGACACTCTTGCTTTTTTTCTCTTACTATATCTGTTTCTTTATTCTTCAAGTACTGGTTCCAGCTACCCCGTACTTCCTCATTCACTCGTGCACAAATATTTCATGGACCTTTCCTTGTGTTAAGGTAGGTGCAGTAGTAGGTAGGTGAAGGACTCAAACATGAAGAGTATAACCAGTTTTGCATAGGTACCCAAGTCAGTTTTTTGAACATTTTCGACTGAGACCCACAGGAAGAAATACAACTTGCTATATATAAACAACGAAGACAAAAGTTTCATCGAATGGTACTTAACATTACCATGTGTGGTGCACTATGCTATTTTCTGTTTCATTAAAAAAGAAGTTGATTGCAATCCACCGAATGGATTTTGCCAACACTCATGGGTTGCATCTTGCAACTTAAAAAAAAAAAGTTTCACAAAATGTTAATACTTTGGGATAAAGAGGAGAGGGCAATGCCTTCCATCCAGGAGGACTAGGTCAGGGGAGAATCATACGGGGGCTGAGCTGGGGGTGGATGGTGGTAGACAAGAGGGTGTGAGGACCTTCTTAGCGATGCAGAGACCGCTCTGACCTTTGTTTGTCTAATTTCCACCAAGGCTTGGATGACAGTCGTCCGGGCAAGTCCTATGTAATGAGGAAGCCAGGCCCCTGTGGCTTGGCAGAGGTGGGTGGCTGAAGGGGTGACAGCAAGAGGAATTTTCCTTGCTTCCCAGCGAATAGAACAAGCCCAGCTTCATAAAGCAAATGTGCTCTCAGTTATTCGAAATTTACTGCCCTTGGATTTGATAATAATTCTCTTGGAGTAGCTGAAGTGCACAACACTGAACCAGTTTTATGATTTCCCTGGAAGACCAAACACTTGGGCTATGTCTCCAATTCTTTTGGAATCAATAATTATCTTTGGCTTGTTTCTTTTTCCTCTTCATCCAATCCTTTAAAAATTCCTTCTCTAGCCTGTTTTCTCTCTGCTCTCTTTCTTATGGAATAACTAAAGCTGGACACGCCAACAAAACAGTGCCTTCCATCAGTGCTCCCCAGATCTTGTATTTGGTGGTACTTCTCCCTGTCCCTAATTCTTGAGGGAGACAAGTGCTGTGGTGGGGGTGGCTTTCAGATAAGCAGGGGAAGGATTTTTTTTTAAGGCATTTATTGAGAAGTAATTATTGACTAAGCATTTGATATACTTCATCTTACTTCATTCTTGAAATGAGCCTATGAGAAAGATACCCTTGCCCTTTAAAGGGGGGCTCAGAGAGGTTAGTTAGCTGACCGGAGATCACAAAGCTCTAAAGTGGTGGAGTTGAAATTCCAACTCAAGTCTGCCGACTCTGAAGCATGTGAGGTTGGTGGTACCCACCCAGCAAACAGGCAGTAAGAATCCGTCGTGGGCAGACAGCATCCCTGCCCTGGGATGCAAATGGAACTCTACAATGAAACCTGGAAACAGCGAGAGTGACCTGGCAGCTGTGGGAAGTTGGTCTGAGAGGTGTGTGGGGGAGCAACTGAGGGGTTGGAAATTTATCTGGAGGAAGTGGTGAGCCTCTAGGGGTCTGTGAACAGGGGAGTCATGTGGCAGATGGGGGCTGCATCTGGCGGCAGATGGGAGGTGATGGACATCTGGCTCAGGAAGGCAGCCCGGGGGTGGAGGTTGGAGGGGAGGGCAGAGAGGGATGGCACGAATGTGGGAACCCGACCAGACTTTATAGCTGATTCTGTCCAGGCATCAAAGCCTTGCGCTTACTCTTCCCGCCATCGTGGCTGATGGGAGCGACCCCCCTCCCTGGCTCATCCAAGACAACTCTTTTGGAAAAGTCCCCAAGCCCTTGTTATTCCTGAATTTGGCTCCTGGGAGAAGCCCTGTTGTTTCTGGCCTCTGGCTGCTGCCAGATTTGGCTGGAGGTCTGTTTCTTGGGTATCCTGAACTCATTAGTGTGTGTGACAAGTTTAACTGCTCTCAACCACAACAAATTATTTCACATTTTTCCCCAGTAGCGTTTACGTGATTTTGGAGCCTATGAGTTTCCTCGCATTGGACCAAGTTCCACAGTGCTCCCTGCAATATGGTGGCCCCATCTGCTGCTGTTTCCTACAGTGTTTAGCCTAAAAAATCTTGAGTAAAGCCTGCCACGTTGGTGGATTCCCATTTTCAACATTTTCCTGTAGCTTCATAATTTCCTCCACCCGGAACTGGATCTTGGGCTTCAAAAACACGGGACTCGGGCTGGTACCGCCCAGCACCCTGACCTTGTCACTTCTGTCCCTCCCTGTGTTTGACCACACAGCCCTTCTGGCCACCGTTGCTCACCTGACTCTTGATCTTTGGGAAAGAGGTGAAGTGGTCACAGCACCTCACAGCCACCCACAATTGGGAAAGGCTGGGATTTTAAAGTTAAAAATGCAGAAAACAGCTTTAGCAAAGCTGGGCCAGTTCTGTCCCCAAGAAACAGCAAAACCCGGAGAAACCCTTGATTTTCCAGTAATTTTCAAACTAAGACCAGCCACTGGGAAAAACCAGGATTGATGAGTAGGGATGGGGTTCACTGGCTAGGGAACCTAGGGAAGCTGACTTAATGGTCTCTGGACCTCAGGTTTCGGGTCTGTAAAATGGGTTCAGAGATCACCACTGCCTGCTTGAGCAGGTGCCATGGTTGGATGCACTAACATCCCCCACACCTGCCCTGGCACAGGTGGGCTGGTCCTCATCTTCTTCCTTATTTGCATTCATGCCTTTGGCTTGTGGGTCCCTTACCTCCTCTGAGGCAGAATAGTGCAGTGGTTAAGAATGTGGCCTCATGGGACGCCTGGGTGGCTCAGTTGGTTAAGCAGCTGCCTTCGGCTCAGGTCATGATCCCAGCGTCCTGGGATCGAGTCCCGCATCGGGCTCCTTGCTCAGCAGGAAGCCTGCTTCTCCCTCTGCCTCTGCCTGCCACTCTGCCTGCCTGTGCTCGTTCGCTCTCTCTCCCCCTCTCTCTCTCTGACAAATAAATAAATAAAATCTTTAAAAAAAAAAAAAGAATGTGGCCTCAGGGTCTGGATCCTGGCCCTGCTTACTGGTTTATGGGTGACACTGGGTTGACTTCGAAGTGCCTGGGCCTCAGTCCCCCCACAGGTACGTCGGGGCTGCCGTGAGCGGTAAGCGAGCTGATCTTGACCCTCCTCCAATCTCAGGACTCTTAGGAGCCCCCCGCCGGCCGAGGGAGCAGGCTCCGCTCGTCTTCCCCTCTCTTCCGGTTACTCATTCCTTCTCTCCGACCAAAGACCTAACACAACTTGGAATTCAGGGCCGGCGGGACCCGCGATGAATCTTGGATTCTGGGTATGACTGCGGAGAAAGCCGCAGAGCTGTAGTCTCAGCCCTAGAAGCTTTAGAAGCTCCTTGTCTCCTGGACACATTTCCTGTGGCCGTTAAGCTTTATGAACAGGCTAGTTCCTTTGGAAGAAAAAAATTTAGAAAACTTCATTTTTTAAAAATGTTAACAAACAGTGGTAAAATATATATAACCTTTGACATTATAAAATTTGACATTTTAGCCATATTTGAGTGTATGGCTAAGCGGCATTAAGTATGTTCAGATTGTTGTGCAAACATCACCCCTGTCCACCTTCAGACCTTTTTTGTCTTGTAAAACTGAAACTCTGTGTCTCTTAAACGCCAGATCCCCATTCCGCTTTCCCTCTGGCCCCCAACGAGCACCATCCTGCTTTCTCTCCCTGTGAATCTGACGGCTCCAGGGACCTCGTACAAGCGGAACCATACAGTATTTGTCCTTTGGTGTCTGGCTTCTTTCACTAGGCATAATGTTTTCCAGGTTCCTCCATGTTATAACAGGTGTCAGAATTCCTCCCTTTTTAAGCCTGAGTAACGTCGATTCCACGACTGGGAGATCATGACCTGAGCCGAAACCAAGGGTTGGACACTTAACCAACTTAGCCACCCAGGTGTCCCCATCTTCACCATTTTTAAGCATATAGTTCAGCAGAGTTAAACACATTCAAATTGATGTGAAACAGATCTCCAGAACCTCTTCGTCTTCCAAACCTGAAGCCTCTACCTGTCAAAAAATAACTCCCCTTTTCCCTTCTCCCCTAGCCCTGGTAACTACCATCCTACTTTCTGTTTCTATGAATTTGACTACCTTGCGTTCCTCCTGGAAGTGGAATCATACAGTGTTTGTCTTTTTAGACTGGCTTATTTAGTCACTTTTTGTGACTTCATGTACTGCCCTCCAGGCTTATCCATGTTGTAGCAAGTGACAGGATTCCCTTCCCTTTCCAGGCTGAGTAATATTCCATTGTGTGTAGGTACCACGTTTTGCTTGTCTATTCACCTGTTGGTATATATTTGTGGTGCTTCTCCCTCTTGGCTCTTGTGAACAGCGCTGTTATAAACATGGGATGCTGCGCTCAATTCTTTTGGATATATACCCAGAAGTAAGGTCGTTGGATCATAGGGTAGTTCTATTTTTAATTTTTTTTTAAAGATTTTATTTGTTTATTTGACAGACAGAGATCACAAGTAGGCAGAGAGGCAGGAAGAGAGAGAGGGGGGAAGCAGGCTCCCGCTGAGCAGAGAGCCGGATGTGGGGCTCAATCCCAGGACCTTGGAATCATGACCAGAGCTGAAGACAGAGGCTTTAACCCACTGAGCCACCCAGGCGCCCCCCCTATTTTTAATTTTTTAAGGAACCCCACACTGTTTTCCATAGCCACTGCTCTAATTTTAAAATCCCATCAGTAGGACAGAAGTGTTCCATTTTCTCCACAACCTCGCAGACACTTGTCATTTTCCATTTGTTTGTTTATTTTCCCATAGTAGACATTCTGATGGGTGTGAGGCGGTAACTCACTGTGGTTATGACTTACATTTCTCTGATGATGAGCACTGTTGAGCATCTTTTCATGTGCTTGTTGATCACTCATGTATCATCTTTGGAGAAATGTTTATTCGAGTTCTTTGCTCATTTTTAAGATCAGGTTATTTGATGTCTTCATTGTTGAGATGGAGGAATCTTTAGCTATTCTGGATATTATCCCCTTATCAGATACGTGATTTGTAAACCTTTTTTCCCATTCTGCAGCCTGCTTTTTCACTCTCCTGTTTGTGTCTTTTGGCGCATAAAAGTTTTTGAGTTTGGTATCGTCCCATTTTGGCTATTTTTGCTAAGTAATTTCATTTTTTAAAAGATTCTATTTATTTATTTGAGAGAGAGAGAGAGAGAACGAACGCAAGCAGGGGCAGGGGCAGGCAGAGGGAGAAGGAGAAGTAGATTCCCTGCTGAGCAGGGAGCCCGATGGGGGCTTCATCCCAGGACCCTGAAATCATGACCTGAGCCAAAGGCAGATGCTTAACCGACCCAAGGTGTCCTTAAGTAACTTCATTTTAAGACAAAGGGAAGTACATGTTATATTTGTGTATATGTTATATTCTATATAAGCTTGTAGATTTTAAGACCAGTGGAACAGATCTCTAATAATAATAGCAAATTATAGCATTTCCCTATCATTTCATTTGGTGCCAGAGGAAAAAAAGTCATGATGATGTTCATTTTGGAGTAGTCAGAAATCAGGGTGGGTAGTTCAGGGGTAAGTACAGTCTCTATAGTCCATGTTCTGGGCCCGGGTCCATGCCCTTCTTGGCTGTGTCATCCAAATGTTTACCGAGTTCTCTGAGCCTTAATTCCTTATCTTTAGAAGGAGATAATAACATCTTCTGTGTTATCTTGAAACTTAGGTGTGCTGATGTCTACAAATTGCCTGGTACAAAGTAAGGATGTGCTCAGTAAACCGAGGCCATTGCTCTTCTAATCCCACGCTGGCCGATGTTGCCTGTTGTTCCAGAAGTTTTAATTAAGAAAGGCATGGTGGGGGATGCCTGGCTGGCTCAGTGGGTTAAGCCTCTGCCTTCAGCTCAGGTCATGATCTCAGGGTCCTGGGATCAAGTCCTGCATCGGGCTCTCTGCTCAGTGGGGAGCCTGCTTCCCCCCATTTCTCTCTCTCTGCCTGCTTCTCTGCCTACTTGTGATCTCTCTCTGTCCATGAATAAATAAAAATCTTTAAAAAAAAAGAAGAAAGGCATGGTGGCAAAACTGTTGAGACAATAAAAAGCTCAGTGGTCACCAGTGGTTCAAGGAGAGGGTGGGGTAATTAGGCAGAGAGCGGGGGATTTTCACCGCAGGGAAACTGTTCTGTATGTTAACAGTGGATACATGACATTTTGCATTTGTTTAAACCTATAACGTGGACAACACACACACACAAATGAGCCCTAGGGGAAACTATGGACATATGTTAAAAATATTGTACTATATGGGCTCAGCAGTATTAACACGTGTGTTACACTAAGGCAGGATATTATTAATGGGGGACGCTGTGTATGATTTTCTTATAAACTGAAACTGCTCTAAAAGATGCAGTCTGTTACTATTTTTTAAAAGTGTGGTCATCAACAATGCAACAATACAATGTGCGGTCCCACCTAATTCTCTCCATCCCGGGGGAAACAGGTCCTCCTCGTGCACCTGCCATTAGGTATTGTCTTGAAGTTCTCTCACCATTTGATTGCCTCCCTGATTCGATCCTTCACCGGGTTTTTCTCCTAAGGCACCATCTAATGGGAAAGGGGTTTTGGATGGATCTGTCATCCCCTGACAAGGAAAGACAGGACTGTCCTCTCCTTTCTGAGGCGAACGTGAACAGCCAAAGATAGAGGGGCTGGGGCAAACAATAGAGCATTCGTGACTTATCCTGGGCTGACATTTCAAACAGAGGAATTCACCTGCAATAAGTTCGTGTCCTAATTACAAGACCTCATCTCTTACTAGCTGTACTACAGGTCAGCAGGGACCCTGAGTAATAATTAAAATCTCATGTTTCACAAGGGTATCTGGGTGCCCCCGAGGCTTACTCTGGGGACCGCTCTTAAATACTGTGCTGTTCCCCTCCCACCCATGCTGACTAGTCTCAAAGTAATGGTTGCCATTTTCCTTTTTGAACCAAATGAAAAGATGGGGAGAGAATATAGCTTACACTGAATGCCAGGGAGACCAGCCGACAGCACATTCATGTAGAAATACTCTGTACCAAAGCCGTTTTGCCTTGTTTAGCTCAATACTCAGCCTTGGGAACTGAAGTACAGTCAGAAGCTTATGAGCTGTCCTTGGCATTGGACACACCTCTGTCACGTCAACACTGAATGGTGCTTTTTGGACATTACAGCTGCACTGCCATAATGTCAAGCTGAAGGTAAATAATATCAAGTGTAGAATATTCTTGGGTGTTTGAGAAATAGCCATAATAAATAATACAATATTCGTTGAAAAGCTTTGGAATTTTCCTCCTGGTGCTGAGCGTAGCCATCATGGCCACCCTCTGGTATGCCCTTCTTTTTTTTTTTTTTTTTTTTTTAAAGATTTTATTTGTTTATTTATCAGAGAGAGAGAGAGAGAGAGAGCGCGTGCGTGCACAAGCAGGCAGAGGCAGAGAGAGAAGCAGGCTCCCCGTCAAGCAAGGAGCCCGATGCGGGACACGATCCCAGGACCTAGGATCATGACCTGAGCCGAAGGCAGCAGCTTAACCCACTGAGCCACTCAGGCATCCCTGGTATGCCCTTCTTTGAAGTTACTCTCCATCCACAGCCCTCACTGAAGGCAGGGGCCAATTTGGGAATGTTTGCCTTTATGCGATTGGCCCTTGGGCCCCAACTGATTGGGTCACAGGGGTTCCTGACCTCAGAAGAGAAATGCTGAATGGGGACAGGAAAGCTGGAGTTTACTGGGGGCCCCTGGAGCCCTGAGGTCATGTGAAGATGCGGTTTGGGCATGTGTCCTGGGAAGCCAGCTGCTTAGCTTGAGGGCGGGAAGCAGAGGTTACGCAGGGAAGGCAGATGTGCAAGGAGAAGCAGAGACAGGAGGACACCACCCCAGAGAGAGGGACATGGACAGGGTAGCAGCCTGATGACATTCCAGGTCCCTGGAGGCCCGCTAAACTTCCTGTACTAGGATCCTAGGAGGGGCTCCCTTTGCCTCATAATAACCCCCTTCTTAACTGTGCTTTTGGGGAATCAATATCTGCTCCTACCACCAAATGCTATGGGTGGAAAGCCCTCTGATGCTGAGTGTCTGCCTGTCCCATCAAAAACAGACTCTTTTAGGAATGCATTTCAAAAATGGACCAAGAACTTTAATAGACCTTCCTTCAAAGAAGATGCAAAACCAACCAACGAGCCAATGAAAAGATGCTGAGTCATTAGTCATGAGGAGAGTGCAAATCAAAGCCATAATAAGATACCACTTCATACCCTTTAGGATGGGTGTTATTAAAAAGAAGAAGAAGAAGAAGAACAGAAGGAGTGGCACTTGAGAGGCTCAGCTGGTTAAGATGGTTAAGAGACTGCCTTGGGCTCAGGTCATGATCCCAGAGTCCTGGGATTGAACTCTGTATTGGGCTCCTTGTTCAGCACGGAGCCTGCTTCTCCCTCTCCCTCTGCCTGCTACTCTACCTGCTTCTGCTCTCTCTCTGTGTCAAATAAAGAAATAAAATCCTTAAAAATTTTTTAAAAAGAAGGAAAATAACAAAAGTTGATGAAGATGTACATAAAGGGAAACCCCCCCGTGTGGCTGGTGGGAATATAAAATGATACAATGTTGTGGCAATTCCTTAAAAAATTAAACATGGACTTACCTTATGACCCAGCAAGTCCACTCCTAGGTATAGGCACACAAGAACTGAAAGCAAAAATCTCCAACGGCTACTTGCACATGAATATTCAAGTGTGTGAATAATTGCATTATTCGCAATAATCAACAGGTGGAAATAACCCAATATTCATCAGTATTTTTGGTATGGATAAACAGAAGTGGTCTATGTATACAATAGGATAGTCAGCCTTAACAAGGAATGAGAGTCTGATATCTGCTACACCATGGATGAACCCTGAAAACGTGCCTACTGAAAGAAACCAGACACAGAACGGCAAATGTTGTATGATTTCATTTATATGAGGTACCTAGAGTAGTCCCATTTGCAGAGACAGAAGTAGCATGGTGGTCATCAGGGACTGAGGGGAGAAGGGAATGGGAGTTGTTTAATGGGTACAAAGTTTCAGTTTTGCAAGATGAAAAAGTACTGGTCATGGATGATAGTGATGGTCACACAACAGTGTGAATGCACTTAATACCACTTAAGATTATATACTTGAAAGTAGCTAAAGTGAGAAATTTTATATATGTTTTGCTACAATAAAAACAAAACAACAAAGGACAGTGGGGAGCAGTTTCCTTTCCTTCCTTCATCATTTTGTTATGGTCATTGAGCATCAAGCAAATGCCCCTTGATGCTTCCTTACCACGAAGTTTCTGTGCTGCTGTATATAGGTGAGACATAGTGATGCGATGGGGGGAGCTGATTGTTGTCTGATTTGTGTTGTAACCAGCATTGTTCCAGACCAATTGGAGTGAAGTCCTGAAATAGTGAGCAAATGAAGTATGATTTTGTGCTTATCTAGTGGAGCTGCTCCCTTTGAGAGCACACACGTCTAAACCTTTGATGGGCACACTCTTTTGAAACTTCTTCCTAATAATGCGGTGGCATGTTTTTTCTTACTCTGTTAGTAATTTTGCCCACACTGAACACAAAGTTTCCCCTGTAGGTTGTTAAAAATAAGTTAGGAAGAATGTTCATCATGGAACTATTATGATAATGAAAAAGCTACAAACAGTCTAAGTGTCTAAGGTAGAGATGTAGTTAGGTCCGTCATGGTATAACCATACAATAGACTATTATACAGCCATTAAAAATCATGTTTCTAAGGATATTGAAGGATGTGAGAAAATGCTCACAATATAATAGTGAGTGATACAAAACTGGATATTCATCATGGTTCCAATTTTTTATGACCATATCTGTATAGAAAATTATTTTAAGGAAAAATATTAAAATGTTAATTTTAGTATTATTCTTTTACATACTGTGTGATTATTTAAGAGCAGAAAAATTATAGGTAACTTGATTTTTTTCCTTATACTTTCTGGTTTTTTTTCCCCTATATGGCATATTGTAAGCTATTATTAAATTCAGGAAAGTTAAATGTTACTAATTTTTTTAAAAAGATTTTATTTATTTATTTGACAGACAGAGATCACAAATAGGCAGAGAGGCAGGCAGAGAGTAAGGAGGAAGCAGGCTCCCCGCTGAGCAGGGAGCCCGATGCGGGGCTCGATCCCAGGACCCTGAGATCATGACCCGAGCCGAAGGCAGAGGCTTTAACCCGCTGAGCCACCCAGGCGCCCCCACTAATTTTTTTAAAAAGAAAGTGAGGGGTGCCTGGGTGGCTCAGTTGGGTAAGAATCCAACCCTTGATTTTGGCTCAGGTCATGGTTTCAGGGTTGTGAGATCAAGCTGCTTTGGGCTTGCACTGGGTGCATGGAGTCTACTTGGGATTCTCCCTTCCCTCTCTCTCTCTGCCTTTTCCCCTCTACCTACTCCCCATCTCCAAAATGCATACTCTCAAGAAAGAAAGAGACAGAGAGAGAGAAAGAAAGAGATGGGTTAGTTTTGGTGCCTGCAGGAGTAGAGTGCAGTACTCTCAGGACAGTTTCAAAGGCCCAGAAGCCCATTGCTGAGTGGCAGTTTCTAGCCCACTCCTCCTGGAGACATCAGCTTGGTGCATCATTTATTTTGTTT
The DNA here is from genome assembly GCF_963455335.1 of Martes martes. NCBI lineage: Eukaryota > Metazoa > Chordata > Mammalia > Carnivora > Mustelidae > Martes > Martes martes. The sequence goes on from NC_137902.1 coordinate 16,198,711, forward strand.
GTCAACAATTAGAGGTATAATGCAGCCACTTGCTTCTTTTGCTAGAATTTGTGTCTAACTTTAATCACTCACTATTGTATTGGCACTTTTTCTCTAACTGGAGGTTTCACTACCTATCCCCGGCACCAATCCAAAGTTACACAGACCCTTCCACTCCTGAGTCCCCAGCAGCCCCCATTCTCCAAAGTTTTAGAGTTCCTGATCGCTTACTCAAAGAGATGAGTGATTCATGCCCGGAATTCCAGTGCTTGTTTATGATCTACAGAGCAGTTATTTTGGGGAACTTTGAATTCATCTTGGTTTGAGTATTGCGGAAAGGAATAGATTACTCTTCTTCCCCAATAAAATACCTTCCCAGCTTGCTATTGTATGGATTACTTAAACCACAAACAAAATAAAAGCTAGTGACATACTTCCTGGTGTTAGCATCACAGGCATTATTACAAACGGAAAATTAGGCCAGCAATTCAACGCAAGTGGTATTTTATACTGCTCGTTATCATTTTCCTGATGAGAACAGTACTTAAGATTGTGCAGGTATTGTTACATTTGCGTTTTGTAAATATAAACCCTGTCACTGGCCTAAGCATCTTCTCTTTTGGAATATTTAGGATATTTAGTGTGACTTGTCTGTCTTTTGCTGTATATGAATCAATGCAGGATTATGTAGCAAGAATTTAACTCAGAGTTATTAAAATCTGTCACCACAAAGTAGAACACTTGTTTGCAATGACTGAGGAATATATATTTTTTTAAATTAAGGAATAATGGTAGTACGTTCTTGGGCATTCTTTAAGAAAGTCACCCTGTGTCTAGGCAAAAGTACCATATTCTTTGAAAACTTTGGAAACAAATCACTTTCCTTAGCCAAAATGGAAGCAACTAGGCCATGAAAATGATTATCTGCTTTGGAAACAGATACTCTACGAGACTGAAATATAAAATACTCTTGCAGAGCAACTGAAAAGAGCAAAACCTTAAAACAAAGACTAATCTAGAACACTTGCTAGACAGAGTGGCCAATGTCATCAGATTCAGTTCTACCAGCACAATGCACCCTTGAGAGTCTTGTTTGACATTGTTGAATATTGAGTCTGTTTGGACACAATTATGGCTATTGTTGGTCACAGTTCTGGCATGACACTAAACTAACTTGCTTGGGCTGTCATTATCTCAAGGTCAAGTTCAGACCATACCAGAAAGCTTAGCTACAGCTGAATGAGTGACAAGTACAAGATCAAGACTATTTGCTACGGTGACTGAACACCTCATAAGAACAAAATTTTAATCAACATGACATTTTATTCAAGTAGGGAATAAATAACACAAAATAAAAATGTTTTAAAAAATATTTAAAAAGAAATGGATACCCAGTGGGGAGAGGACATGAAATTCCTCTAACAAGTCTGTCTTCTGGGAATAGCCAGGGAACCCCTCAAACGCACAGAAAATGCCTCACCTTAAAATAGTGAACCCCTGCTAAAGTTAAATGTCCATCCCAGGAGCTGACCAAGGAAGTTAATTACAAATGAACACATGAATAAAAGTGTTAGGAATGTAATCCACCAGGTTATAGACACCAACTGTTTAGTCAACTTTTGTTGATTGAGTTTCATGTCATCAAAAAAAATCTAAATAATTATGATGGCATTTAATAAGGCAGCATCCATCTATTCATTTAACTTAACATGCCGAAGCCTCCTTTAAAAATGGGAAGAAGAAATAATTTAGGGAAAGTAGCTCATGGTTATTGCTTTTAAAAGCTTTATTGAGATGTAATTCATATATAATTCATCCATTTAAAATCTACAACTCAGTGACTTCTAGTGTATTTACAGAGCTGTACAACCTTCACCATGGTCATTTACAGAACATTTTCATCACCACCAAAAGAAACCCTATATCCCTTAGCCATCACTTCCTAATCTCCCCTTAACCCCACATCACTTCCAGCCTTAGGCAACCACTGGTCTACTTTCTATCTCTATAGATTTGCCTATTCTATATTTCATATAAATAGAAATAATACAGTATGTGTGTTGTATTTGGCCTATTGTTTCCCAGTTTCATTCATGTTGCAACATGTATCAATTTTTCATTCCTTTTTATGATTGAATACTATTCCATTGTATGATGATATCACATTTTATTTATCCGTGCATCTGTTGATGGACATGTGGGTTTATCCACTTTTTGGCTGTTATGAATAATGCTGCTGTGGACATTGGCATACACATCTTTGTGTGGAGATATATTTTCAGTTCTTGTGGGTAGAAACATAGGAGTAGAATTGCTTAGTCATATGGTAACTGTGTTTAACCTTTTGAGTAACTTTAGTTTGTAATTGTGGCATTACATTTTCTTAAACATTTGACCCAGCACATATTTATATATAACTCAAGCAGATAACCCTTAGAGCTCTCATTGTAACTCTAGTTTACCCTTTTGAGGCTATAGATTCAGATACTCCTAGGACATGCAAGTCTTTCTCACTGCTCAGGACCAGAATTTTCTGTATTGATTTGGATTTATGTATGTGACACCTCTCTCCAAAATAACATAATGTGACAACTTGGAAATTACATGGCTTATAATGATAGCGACCCTGAAGGGAAGGCAGACGAAGTTAAGTAGAGACACTGGGATATTGAGCTACTTATAAAAGTCATAGTAATTTTTGGTGGCCTGAAATAAGATCTTAGACCTGAAATAAGATCTAATCACCATGTCTACACCCAGAAGATGTAGGATGTGACTATCTTCTGAATTATTATGAGAAAGAGCTTTCTTTTTATGGGCACAAGTCCCTTTTACTTTTTCTTCCTAGGAATATTGACAGTGTTTTCAGGGGTGCGTGCGTGGGTGTGTGTGTGCGTGTGTGTGTGTGTGTGTGTAAACCAATTAAATTGAGATAGGTGTGATTCTCTCCTTATGTAGGGCAATGTAAACACTTTTTTTTTTTTTAAAGGAACCACTTAGCACTAGCACACCAAGAATGATTTGTACTGGACACACTGTGTAGAATGTCCACCACCTCTAGAGCCAAGCTTTCTTTTTTTTTTTTTTTTAAAGATTTTATTTATTTATTTGACAGAGAGAGAGAAATCACAAGTAGGCAGATAGAGGAGGAAGCAGGCTCCCCACCGAGCAAAGAGCCTGATTCGGGGCTCAATCCCAGGACCCTGAGATCATGACCTGAACCAAAGGCAGAGGCTTAATCCACTGAGCCACCCAGGCACCCCTGTAAACACTTTTTCAAACAAGGAGTTTAATAGCAATTTTCAAGTATATGTGTCACCCAGGTAGCTTTGGGAAAATTTTAAACATTAGTTCTAAGACTACACTCTTATTTTTATATGTATTTCCCCCTGTAAAGCCTTTAATTCTTCTCAAAAATTTTTATCTGTAAAGGTTTACTTTTTTAAGGTTTCTGTCAAAGTTTATGTTCTTGTAAGTTTTGGCATTTCATTGATTCATTCATTCATTATATTTATTCATTCAAATCCATTCATTTATTGAAATCTAATGGGAATTTCAAGGTGCTCATAGAGAGAACAAGAGAGGGACATTTGATGGGATTGGAGAGGTGGACACAGATGGATCTTGTAGAGCTCTGGAGGTTTGGTAATAAGGATTTTGGGTTTCATTCTGTGGTCAGCAGGAAGCCACAGTTGGGTTTCAAGAGAGGATGTGATATAAGATGTTTAAAGAAGATACCTCTGAAATATTGGAAATGCAGGGCCATTCAACAATCCACAAGAGAGATGATGGTGGCTTGGATTAGGGTGGCGGCAGTGTAAATCTAGAGAAGAGTATGGGTTGGGGGTATATTTTTGGAGTAGCCATAGAAGTGGAATCGAGAAAGATGAGAGAGAGAGAGAGAGAGAGAAAATGACTCAAGCATTACTCCTAGGTTTCTGGTTCAGATCACTGGTGATGGAGGTACCCTGCAATGAAAATGAGGAAGACTAGGGAAGAAGGAAAATCATGAGGTAATTTTGGAATATGAAGTCTAACATGCCGTAAGACATCCAAATGGAGATAGTAAATGAGCATCTGTGCCCATCAAGACAAGCTCAAAGGCATGGCTTAGGTTGGAGAGACATTTTTCAGGCATTTACAGCCTATTGATGATACAGCCGGGGGAATACTAAGGTCTCCTTGTGGGAGAGCGTGGAGGGAGGTAAGAAGGGGCTCGAAGGCCATGTCCTGGCAGGCATTGAGAAGTGGGATAGAAGAAAAGGGTCTTGCAAAAGGGATCCCAAAGAGGCAGAGGTAGAATAGAAGGCAAGTCAAGAACATGGGAGTCACAGGAGCCAAGAGAGAAGAATGTCTTTTTTTTTTTAATATTTTATTTATTTATTTATTTATTTATTTATTTATTTATTTGACAGACAGAGATCACAAGTAGGCAGAGAGGCAGGCAGAGAAATGAGGAAGCAGGCTCCATGCTGAGCAGAGAGCCCGATGCGGGGCTCGATCCCACGACCCCGGGATCACGACCTGAGCCGAAGGCAGAGGCTTTAACCCACTGAGCCACCCAGGCGCCCCAAGAGAAGAATGTCTTGAGAGGGAGGGAGGGAAGAAGAAGCTGGAGGTCGTGATCAGGGCAATTTTAGTAGGATGACAGGGAGATAAGAGTATAACTGGATTACCATGGGTTGAAGAGTGAAAGGGAGAGGTGCCTGGGTGGCTCAGTGGGTTAAGCCTCTGCCTTTGGCTCAGGTCATGATCTCAGAGTCCTGGGATCGAGCCCTGCATTGGGCTCTCTGCTCAGCAGGGAGCCTGCTTCCCCCTGTCTCTCTCTGCCTTCTCTCTGCCTACTTGCGATCTCTCTCTCTGTGAAATAAATAAATAAAATCTTAAAAAAAAAAAAAAGAGTAAAAGGGAGGTGGATCTAGTGGGTATACAGACAATTCCTTTGAGAAGTTCCGAAGTGAGAAAGAGCACGGAAATGGGGAAGTGGCTAGAGGTGGATGAAATAGGGAGTTTCTCTTAACAGAGATAGGAGTGCACTTGGTCATTAGTGAGGATGAAGGAAGAGAGAGAGAGAGAGATTGCTAGCTAAGCACTAATCTTTTCTAAAGTATGAAAGAGGCAAGATTGGCAGTTGAGAGCTAGGGTGCGGGGAGGAAGATGTGTAGGATTCCTATCTTGTGCAGTGGGAAGATATGCTTACTAGGGAGAGAAGGATTTGGAATCTCAAGCTGTCTTGAGGACCATTTAAGATAATTCATTTAAAGGGAAATCAGATTCGCCCATGATTGTTTGTGAGATGAGTTTTGGCGATACAGAACACAGCATAAAGTAACAGTGAATCCCAGAGTGGGAATGGTGCATTCTTCCCCCATTCTTTTTTAGTTGACTAGGGAGAAAGCCTCAGGGTGGTGCGAGTACAGCCATAGCCCGTCTCTAACTTCTGTTAATGTCCCTTTTTAGTCAAGAGAGAGCAGGTCTCAGACTTGGAGCTTTCCATCTGAAATGATGTCAAGTAAGAACTGAGTAACACTGCTTTACTTTCATTGCACTTGATTTTCTGTGATGATTATGCTTTTGTCGAGGGATACAGGTTTTCCATTTATGAGAGTGAAACACAATTTTTCTTTTAAAATACAATTATGTGAGTTCACAAAGTGAGACAATACGAGGAAAAATCTGTGGGAGTTGAGAGTATAGAGTATGATACATGACCAAAATGGTGATGGTGGCAGAAGAAAGACTAGGAATTGCATTTCCTCATGTTGCCTGGCCTGATTTTCATTAGGGTGACAGTTTACTTTCTCTACTCCTATAAGTTAGTGTCAAGGGGGTGGGTCTGAAAGTCCCTGAGATGGGACGGGCTGCACTGTGGGTCGGGAACTGTACAGATGAATTACTAGCCCAGCATCCCAGGAACCACCAATGGCAAGTGTTTGTGAGTTAGCTGGGGGACAAAGAAATTCCAGGGCAGAAGAGCAGATGGTAGCACTAGCTGGTGCTGTGCTCTCCCCCTACACTCTGCACCCCAGCTGTTGCCTCCTGCTAGAGTTCCTCCTGCTGCCATCCGTGCCCACCTTCCCTATGTAGCATTATCTTTCTGCTTTAGAACTGTTCTCTCTGTCTGCCCTCCTGTGTGAGAGAGAACACAAGAGAAGCCAAGGACACATGCCCAACCATCTGACTTCAACCTTGGCCCTTGACCTTTGTGAAGCATGGGCACAACCACTGGATGAATCAGAGACTCTGGGATTTCCCTGGTCCGTGGTGCCTTAAGGGAACATCTCATTTCCTAAATGGACAGTGTGCCTTTCCTGGTTGAAGGAGGGAAAAAAGTGCCTTTTCTTTGTTCATTTCTGGATTTCTAGCCATATAAGTAGACTTGTTTCTAGCAGAATAGTGTCTTGGAGGGTGACCAGCTTTTCCTAGTTTTCCTGGGACTGTTCCAGTTTTAAAACCCAAGTCTCACATCTTAGGGATCCCCCTAGTGTCAGGCAAACTGGAGGGGTTGGTCACCCTCACCTTAGGTCCAGAGAGTGGCATTTCTCTTAGACACTAAAGAATGTTCGGATGGCTGTGTCCAGAAATCTGTGTTTTGACAAAGTCAAGGGTATTAAGTGATTTCCTCATTCAGACTTAGACCACAGTGAAAATATTAAAACCATGCTGTTTTTGTTAATACAAGTTATGTAATGCATCAAGAGAAGGTTTTGTTGCATCAGCAGTGGCTTTAATTGGGCTGAGCCAGGAAAACCTACAAAGAACCATTCTTCAAGGCATGTTTATAAAACCTGCTATGTTCATAGTGAAACGTAAGCCCCAGCCAGCTTCTTACAGGTGCATTGATCCTACAGTGTACCGGTCTGCGAGACAGCCTGTGCTCACCCCAAATATTTGGGATTTGCATTGTGTGTTACCTTGCAGTAATGCTAGCTGCCATGATAAGCAACTCCAAGATGAATAATTGCTCAAAACAGTAGAAGTCAACTTCTCATTCGCTTAAAGTTCACGACAGATGTTCTTGATGGGTGGGTAATCCTCCTCTAAGCAGTGATTCGGGGACCCAGGCTCCTTCCATCTTGTGGTTATATCCAACACGTGGCTTTCAAGGTTGTCGTTTATCTGCATCAAGCCAACGGAAGGGTAAAGAACATAGAAAAACATGCATGGAAACTTTGGGGGAGGACAGGCTTGGGTGTGGCATATTTCATCCATTCACAGCCCATTGGCTAGACCTCAGCCCCAGGCCATGCCCAACCACAGGCTGGTTGGGAAATGCTGTCTAGCTAGTGCCTGGAAAGAAGAGGACGTGGGTTTGGGGAAAGTTGGCAGTGTCTATGACCAATGATTGTCTTGTGTCTTTCTTACTATAAACCAGAGGCAGACTGAATCCTGAACATAAGAGACCTGCAAGTATAGACACATGGGATTGAATTCTGTTTCTTTTCCTCTTTCCAAACATACTCTATCCTCACACATAAGGTGTCATACTTTTTTTTTTCTCCCAAACTATAGCTCATTTGGGTCAAATAAAAATAGGCTATTTCTTAATGTGTCATCTCAAACTCTTTAGGAAAGGAGGTGTGGTCATAATTATAAACAAATACACTTGTAACATGTGAGTGACCCTTCTGGTTGAACAGGGCTGGAGAGTTCCCCTCGAGCCTAAGGGTAACTTCATAAGACTCATGGAGGTCTGCATTAGTTTTCTATTGCTGTAAGAAACTACTACAAACTCAGTGGTTTTGAACAACACCGATTTATTAGGGTTCTGAAGGTCAGTCCAAAATCAGCCTCAGTGGGCTTAAGGTCATGGTGTGCACAGAGCTGGATTCCTTCTGGAGTCTCTAAGGAAGAATCCATTTCCCTGGCTTTGCCAGCTTCTAGAGGCCACCGCATTCCTTGGCTCATGGCCTCACATCATGCTGACCTCTGCTTTCATCAACACATCTCCATCTCTCTCTGACTCTCCTGCCTCCCTTTTAGAAGGACCTTTGTTGATTACTTTGGGCTCACTTGGATAATTCAATATAATCTCTCCATCTCAAGGTCCTTAACTCAGTCATGCCTGCAAAGTCCCTTTTGCCAGGTAAGGTAACATTTCAAAGGTTCCAAGGATTAAAACCTGCAAATCTCTGGGTGAGTAGGGAGCTGTTATTCAGCCTACCGTAAGATCCTATGCCTCTACTTTGAGTGATAATCAGCATGTCTAAGTGGGATGGGGTAGGTAGCAATCTGTAGGATCCTGGAGGGACTGGATCATCAGGAGATGTAACCATCATGACGCACTGGTGTCAGTACACAATAGGAGAAGAAACACAAAAACAAGCAAACATACAAATAACAACTTGTGAACACCTTCATGGAAATTGACAAAGGTGTGGGTAGAAGGACCTCAGAGTCTTTGTGTGAGTATAAAAAGAGAGAACAGAAGTGGTTTTTGTGGAACCACATTATGGATAGATAAAAGAGTTTGCCAAAGCTGATCACAGAATTGGCAAAGGGCTATGAGCATGGTAAGTAGTGTGGGGACTTCTGCTAGGGGGTCTCTCAGCTAGAATAGAGAGTCTGACATTTCTTACTTTGCAATCTGTTTAATCTCCCAGAGATTTGAGAACGTGGGGAAACAAGTGACACCCTCAGGACCCAGTTCTAGCTAATAGAGAGAAATTAGTTCTGTGGAAATAAAAGTAATCTTGGAGAAGAAAGACCATGGGGCATCACTCATGTGTATAAATGATTTTATGTGTGGGCTGTGGGGAGAAAGGGGAGAATTATATTTGTTCCCGGGGCTATGCTATGTTATGTTCTATAAATAGTGCAAAAGTCCCAAGAAGCAGTTAATTGTATTAGTTATCTACTGCCATGTAACAAATTGCCCCCTAATTTAATGGCTTAAACGTAGTAGTAGTCATCTATTATTATCATCCCTTATGGTTCCGAGGGTTGATTGCATCCATCTAGGAGTTCTGGCTTGGGGTATGATCATGTTAGCAGGCAGACTGTAGTCGAGGCAGGAATAATCCCAAGGCTTCTTCGTACACATGTCTGTGCCTGGGTTGGGAATGCCCAGACACTGAGGAACCGAAAGACCTTCTAGCTTCAGGATAGTCAGACTTCTTACATGGTGGCTCTGGGCTCCACAGTGGTCTCCCCATAGAAAACAGAGGACACTTAGTTCAAATTCAAATTTCAGAGAAACAACAAATAAGCTGTATTAGTATAAGTATGTCCTGTGCAGTATCTGGCACATGCTGACACTAAAATATTATTTGTTGTTTTTCTGAAATTCAAGTTTAGCTGGGTGTCCTGTAGTTTTACTTGCTAAATCTGGGAACCCTATTCCAAAAGCACACGTCCTGTGTTGCCTTGCATGGCTCACTCTCAGAAGGTGGATAGAATTCTGCCTGCCCAGATAGGGAGGTTTCCACATCATACTCTAAGAAAAGGATACAGGATGGGGCACACATGTATATTTATTGGTGCAGCCATCTTTGGAAAACACAGTCTTCAGAGTAGCCCTCCACTGCACAGATCGGGAAACTTCAGTACAAGCAGGTTCCCTGACTTGGTGAGGTGACATTGCCAGGAGGTGGGAGTGCCAGGATTCAAGTCCATGGCTGCCTGGACACAGAATTCATTTTTGAGCACATGGTACCCAAGAACGAGAAAAGTGTTATAGCTAAGCACACAATCTAGACTCTGGGGAAGCAGATTTCCCAAAGATCAGAGGAGAGATAGGCCAGATGTCCCGGTCAGAGATTTTCAAATGAATGATGGCTCCAGGGGGTTGGGATTCTCTCAGAAATGTCACTCTAAGTCTGCAATTCTAAGTGATCCTCCTGCAGAATAAAAGGGAATAGGACTCGTAAAACCAGGGGCTGCCCAGGAAATCCTCTGATGTTCTCAAACTTTAAAAGGGCAGGAACAAAAATGGGAAGGAAGAGCACTTAACCAAGGACAAATAGAAATCCGTGGCAGAGAATTGTAGGAATAGCGGCAGGAAGTGTTCCACCCCGAGTGGGCTCAGGGAGAATGTCTGGGAAAACAAGGAAGGGCTAGACTTGTTGCTTCAGGTCAATGGTGTAACATTTATGGGCCAGAAAAGGAAGGAACTCTTTCAAGACAATGACCTTGAAACCAAAACAGCCTCTGGAATGCAATAGATGATCAATACATGTTAGTTCAGATATGTCGAGGAGGGAAATAAAGTTATGCCAGGATTGGCCCCAGTAAGAAAGCGCTGGGGTTTGTTTATTCTTTTTTGTTTGTTTGTTTGTTTATTCTTTTTAAAGAATTTTATTATTTGAAAGAGAGAGAGATAGCAAGAGAGATTATGAGCAAAGGGCAGGGAGTGGGAAGAGGGAGAAGCAAGCTCCCCAGGACCCTGGGATCATGACCCGAGCAGAAGGCAGCTACTTCACTGACTGAGCCACCCAGGTGTCGCAGCACTGAGTTCTTTGAAATGGGGTTTTTGGTGACAAAGATCTACAGCCAGGTGGGATGCTAAGAGTAGAGACTGTAAAGAAAACAAAAGTAATAAGCAAACATCAGTCTAATGTCCTGAAGGAGTAATTAATGACCATTAAGATAAATCATTGGCGGGCACCTGGGTGGCTCAGTGGGTTAAAGCCTCTGCCTTCGGCTCAGGTCATGATCTCAGGGTCCTGGGATCGAGCCCCACATCGGGCTCTCTGCTCAGCAGGGAGCCTGCTTCCTCCTCTCTCTCTGCCTGCCTCTCTGCCTGCTTGTGATCTCTGTCTGTCAAATAAATAAATAAAATATTAAAAAAAAAAAAAAGATAAATCATTGGCAAAAATTAAGACCACTTTTCCACTGCAGACTTAGCAGAAGACGTTTTGACTCACACGTATCTTTGGTTTGAAATGGTTAAGATGTAAAACAAAGTCATTCATTTTAAAGACTTTTCTTAGTTTAATGTTTAAAATCTTCTAACTCTGTATTTTCTCGCTAGGAAAAACCTCTAGCGGAGGGCCCGTGATGTGATGAACCCTGGGTATTAAATGCAACTAACAAATCATTGAACACTACATCAAAAACTCACGATGTACTATAGGTTGGCTAATTGAATTTAAATTAAAAAAATAAATAAAAACAAATTTAAAAAAAGAGAAAAAGAAAAAGAAAAGTAGTACCAAGCTTAAACATTTGCTTTCAGATCTTAGGCCTGAGTATAATTTATTAACTAAAGACATTATCTTCATGACTATTTTAATATTCAGCTCTGTGAACAACAGGGGACTTTTTTTGTGGAATGGATAGTACGATGCCCAAAAAAAAAGTTTGTTTTTGGTTTGGTTATGCTTAAAATGTGTTTGTTGGCAAAATAATTTTGACTAATGTAATCAATCAAATGCTTTGTCTTTTCATTTATAATTATAGACTTTCTGGATAAATGCTGGAGGTTTTCCATCAAGCCCCTGTGAGATCTGCATTCAGAACACCTGTAGTTGAAAGCATTTAGCTTGTTTTGGTATTCGGAAGTGTGTTGACAGACACCAAAAATAAGACATCAAATACATTTATTCATTTGTTATTTTTTTTGAATTCCTAGCAGGTGCAGTCTGTGTTTTGGGCACTGAAGACAGAGCAAGAAATAGGATAGGCCCTGGTAAACAAGTAATCAGATTAAAAAAAAGAAATCACAGTAAACAAACTGGATTAAAATCCCTGCCCTATGGCACCTTACATTCTCGTGGGAGGAGAAAACAATAAATAGGAAAGCCAGGAAGAGGTTGTTGAGATGAGAAGCCACTGGACGCAGAGGAGTGACATGAGCCAGTTTCGGCTTTTGAAAGGTTTGAACCACCATTAAATATCCTGGTGGAGGTGTCAAGGAAGAATTTGGATATGAGTCTGGAGCTGAAGGGAGAAATTATTGCTGGATTTGGGTGCTATCTGTGGATGAGAGTATTAATACCACGGGACCAGATTAGGTCAACCAAGGAAACATTTTAAATAGAAAAGTGCAAATAAAAGGCAGCAAAAATCCAAGAAGAAAGTGTCATGCATGGATACTCAGACCATCCATCGTTATTCCTGGTTCTGTTTCTTTCACAATGGGGGACCACTGTTGGGAGCACGGCTTGATTTAATTCTTCTGCAGTGCTCTGAGACCATAATCAAAGAAATTTACAAATTCCAAAATGCATAATACGTACATGTGCATACCGTAGTCCTTTGTGAGAAAAGCTGTGACTGTAAGTGGTGTCTGGTGGGCAGATGTAACTGACAAGACCCAGAAGTGGGCCAGCATTCTCAGCTACAGGTAACGTCCAACCTTTGCTCCCGGGACCAAACGCTGCTCTTGGCAGAGGCTGGTGCTTTGTGCAATTAAGGCCGGTTAAGGTCACAGTTGGCTTGAGCTTTTGCTCAAAAAGATTACTGTTGCCTATCCACAGATGGTCAGAGGCTAGCAGTAGTGTTCTGGTAAGCCAGCTCTCCGCAATGAGGTGGGGTGGGAGGAGCCCTGATTTTTGGTGTTTGCCTATTTCCATGATGTAAAATACTCTCACCACTGCCGATTATGGTTACCGATGATTTAACAACTGGCTCTCAAAATTCCTGTCATTTTCCTGCGTATCTAACGGCTGACGTCCGCATACCGAGTTTTCTCTTTCCATAACCTGTGGCTTTTGAAGCCTCCAAACCTATAGCTTCTCAGATTCTCTCCACTTCCTGTATCTGTGCCTACAGTTCACGTTGAAAATGGCACAATGGCATTTACCTCTGGAACTAGGAGCTCTTTCTCTGGTACAGTCACTTTTAACCATGGCCCCAAGAAGACATGAGCAAGTGTTTTCTGAATTGAACTGCTGAGTTGAAATGACTCTTTGTCATTTCCTACCACAGGACACTTATCCTTGCTGGGATGGGCTCTGTATCTGACATATATGACGCTTTCTGCACCATTAAATTATTCTGAGACCTCCTATAGGGAGGGCCTTGAACTTGATGCTGGGAATACAATGAGCACAAATCTGCCCTCTAGGCTCTTATAGGAGAGTTGAGAAAAATGAAAAGGATACCTGGGAAGGTTATAATAATTACTATTTTTTTTGGTTTTGTTTTAGAGTCAGCAAATGTGCCATGCAAAATGAGGGCTACAGATGGTGGATGCTGTGGGAGTTCACAGTAGGCAAACTCAGGCAAGCTTTCACGGGGGCTGGAATCTGTGCTAAGGCACAAACGGAGCACCACGCAAAGCTTGGGACTGGGATCCCATTTGCTTTCCTCATTTTCATTCGCCACTTTGCATCAAAGGACATACCGTTCCCCTAGGCGCTTTGAACGATCAGCAAAATGCTGGGGATGATTATACATTAGAACAAAGACAGACAATATATCTCTATCAATTGATTTACTTGCATCGACAGACAATATATCTCTATCTATTGATTTACTTGCATCGATGCCCTATTCTTCCCACACCCACCCAAAATTCGACCCAATTTCTTAAAGTCACATGTGGGAAATTCAACATCCTTTGGGACTCAGTGCTACTTAGGAATGGGAAAGAGACTGTTTACTGAGCCATTTTGCTCAGAGCCCAGCGACCTTTCTCCCATATGTACTATATTGTGTTTGGGAAAAGAAGCTCCATTAGTTGGTCAGGGGCTTCCCTCTGCTCACAGCAGCCTCTTTTCTCATGCTAAGCAGCAGACCTGGCATGAAGCATCCTAGGTGGGTCGTGTGGCTGGGAGAAGTCAGACAAAGCCTTACTGAGTGCCGCCACCTCCAGATGCCCAGGACGGGAGGCATTTTTGTGGTTGGTGGAAGACGCAAATGTCCCCCGTCATTCTTTTTGTGTATGCGATGGTGATTTGGGGGGAAACGCAGGAACCAGAAGACATCCAGACAGGGAGGCTGTTCTCACTGGCGACATTTGTGCCACATTCTTCCCCCCGCCTGGTGTGCATTGCAACACTCAGACCGGTGGCTTCTGGGAGCCAAGTGGCTGATTGGGAGCCCCAGGAGGCAGCAAACACAAATTAATCTTCGGGCCCACCAGTCCCCCTGAAACACACCACTTGCTAAACTGTGACTTTCAAGCCAAGAGCAGCAATTTTCCACGGCTCAAGTCTGGAAAAGGCTAGAAACCACATGGGTCAGAAAACCAAAGGTGGTTTTTTGGTATTTTGTATGGAGCACCCGAGGTACAACTCTAGAATTCCAGATGTGCTGCTGCTGGAGAAAGTGCGTGTCCATGAAGCTGCATAGCAACTTCGAAAATGCAACTGCTGGCGGTTTCCAAAAACAGACCATCGGCCAGCTTCATTTTGCTTTCCTGTCTTCCCTCCCTCCCTCCCTCCCTTCCTTTGTTCCTTCGTTCCTTCCTTCCTAGCTTACCTGAACTGCCAGACTTACTTGTTTGGAAAGAAAGTGGGGGGGAACCCCAAAACCTGGCACCCCTTGTTTTGTTTTCTCAATTTTCTTGTCAACTGACTCATGATTTTTAAAATGTCAATTTCAATCAATTTCAACTCTGCAGAACAGAAAACTAGAGAATTGATAGGCAACTGTTGGAAACAAAGGAACCATCTGGTTTTTTAAGTATAATTCTTCTCCGAAGTTCCCTCCAAGTACTAAGATCATTTATTTTTCCTCACTGCACCCTGTGAATATTCCTGTTTTCCCCTAGAGCCTCTACGCCCAACTCAGGTGGGTGTCTTTGAAAAGCCCACCCTTGGGGGGATGGGGCAGGCTTCCTGTCCAGAAGGCCTGTAGGGTAACAGGGACATCTGTCGCTGATGTGGGGAGGGCTTTGTTATGGGAAGCAGCTCCACAACTAGTGGAGGTCATCCAACCCTGGTTACTCTGGTTCATTTGTCATTTTGTAGTGACAGTTTTCACTTTCCTCCAGGAATCTCCAGGGAGGTTTTACAACATTGTGACTAAAACTCAGCCATGTGCTGATAGCTTCCCCAGACTAAAGATTTCCTTGCCCCAAAGCCAGAGGTGTCTCCATCACTGGGGCAAAGTCTTATGTAAGCCACGTGACAGCAACCAGTGGTCTCTCATCTTCCACCGTTGAGGGTTCCCCTTGGTCCGGTGCTTACTGGTTCACGCCCCTTCCCACGTTCGGACACCATCCGGCATCCACATCCGGGTTTCTGGAGGTTCCTTAGGAAGCCTTGAGTTCTGCTCACCAGGCCGGGCCTCAGAGAATTCTTGGACGTGGACTTCCCATGCTTAGCAGCTCACTTTCCTGGACCCCCTCTTTTCTCAGGCTCTTTCTCTCTCTTCCACCCCAGTGTCAAATGCAGCTCCCGGTCCACAAGACACCCTGTCACAAGGCTGTGGGACGTGGCCAGCTTTGCTACAGGCTCAAGAGTGATGGGCTGGAGTTAGAAGTGAATGTTGCACTGTCCTGATCTGAGTCTGACCTTCCTCCTCAGGCCCTAGGGTCCTCGCTCTGCCCTTGGGTCCTCTAGTTCCCCACACCCGCTCCTGTCACCCCAGCTCCTCTCCCGTGTCCCCCACCCCCAGGCTACCCTCGCCCTCCCTGGGCAGCCCCGAAGTCTCCCATTCTGCCCACTTGATTTGCTGCAGTGCATTCTAAGCTCGCTCTTCCCGGGAAAACTATGCCAAGGTGGCCTGTCCTCCCTCCACCCAATGGCCCACCAAACCCATGAGGATATGTTCATCCTTAAGGATGTAAGCGAGAAGCAACCATCTACAAGCAGAAAGGAGTGATGCCGCTCTGTGATAAGGCCACAACTAATAATTTGGGGATCGGCCTTCTTTCTCACTAAATTCAGCTTGCTCTGTTCCAGTCTAAGACAACGCAGGGTCTTTGTTGCACCAGATTTAGGTTCAAATACATATCACGTGCCTTCGGTGCCAGTCATTCCAGTGAGCTCTACACATTCAAGAGTGGACAAGCCAGGCATGTCCCCAAACACGTGTCACTGGTGGAGAAGGGCATGTGGGGGCCTGCCCAGAACCCCAGAACGTGCTCAGGCCCCTCACTCCAGCCACATTCTGTTTTACCTCTGGGAATTCGGGTTGGACCAACAGGCGAGGCCTGGAGAAGAACTTGTGCCTTACAAGCTTGGAGACCACAGAGCTCAGAACATCCTCGGGGATGCTGGGGTCCCAGACGCCCAAGTGAAGCCTTAGAGCTACCACCCCAAGTTGACTCCAGCTCTGGCTCTGCCTCTGGTCGGAGCTGGAGATGTCCATTCACAGGGTGACAGCTGCAGCCCCAGTGACAGCCGGGGCCCAGAGGGAGGTCAAGTCTGGGGTCACAGAACACCTTCAGTGCAGTGGATGCCAGTTTCTGCTTTGTGACCATAGGGGTGAGGGGAGCTGCAAAAGCCATAGATGGCATGATTGTGGCTCTCAGCAGTTGTGTCCTCATTTCTGTGGTCAAGCAGAGAGGCTGAGAACATTTTCTGAGAAGAATGATCCAGTAATGCTGGCTGAGGGCCAAGGGCAGAGAAGCAGGTTAAGGTGGCCCTGACCCTTCCCCACGCCTGTAGAAGGGGCTGCAAGGAAAACCGCTAGATTTTGTCTACATTTAAAAATTCCAAATGCCTTACTTTCATTTCTTTGAGAACCCTCTGCTGTGCTTTCATTGCCGTTTTAGAAAGGCATGGAAATAAAACCGCTGGTTAGGGACCAAGACGCCACCTGTAACTTCAGTTGTGACCAACTTTGTGGTCCAGACTGGAACTCCTCCAACTTTGACAGGCATGTGCGATCCCCTGGGGGTCTTGTTAAAATGCAAATTCTGACTCAGTGACTCCAGAGTGAGACCCGAGACCCTGTGATTCTGCCGTGCCCCTGAGTGATGCTGAAGTTGCCGGCCTGTGGCCCACACTCTAAGGGGCAAGGCTTAAGGATCTCCTGGGCTCTGCTGAGACCAAGTCCACAGTTTGGAGTCACCGTGAAAGGGACAAGGACAACAGGAGTGCCCCAGATAAGGCTGACAGGCCGATGTCCGTGACCAAGAGAGAAGCAGCATTTCTCTTTCCCACCCTCCTCCCACAGCTAGAGGTCACACTCCTGGAACTGGGTTTGAGCGGATGTTTCTTCTCTCCCTTGGCAGACACCCTGCCTCCCTTGGATATTTTCATGTGTCGAGGATGGAGCCACGTCTCCAAGACCCTTTCTAGTTGGTAAGAAGAGCAGCTCTGGCTCCCAAGTCAGAATCTGACTTGTTCTTGAACGAAATTTCTGTGGTCTTGGCTTGGGGAAGTATCAGTCTTCTCATATTCCAGAAGAGTAGATACGGTTTATAGTGGGCCAGCATTTTGCCATGCATATGCTTCACAACACATTTGCAAGGAGGTTTTCCTACCCCCATTTATAGAGGAGGAAACGGAGGCTTGGAGAGAAACTGGGCAACACATCCAAGGTCACGCAGCTGACCATTTACAGAGCTGCCATTGCAGATTGTGGTGCTGCCACCACAGTTAACTGGTTTTCAGTGATGTATTCAAAAAGCTCAGGGTTTTCCTGGATTTCAGACACTGAAATCCATTAGTTGTGACCCTGCTACCAAACAGGGTGACCTTAAATTACCATGGACAAGAGATGGGAAAGGGTCATTAAATACAGGCAACATTCATTACTTAGACCAATGGATATGCCCTATGATTTTTTTGAATTTCAAGGGTAAGGGAAAACAAAAAATGTAGGCTTCCAGGCAAGTTATTACAAATGAATATGTATCAGTGCGCCTTTAGATTTCTGTTCTATGACATGGAACAAAAGAAGTAATTGTTGAACAGTATCAACATAATTTTTAGGAGATATGTTTATATATCCATAGTTCCGACATTGAGCCAACTTAATGTTCACAAAGACATGATCAGATTCTAGACCTCAGAAAGTCAACTACCTACATGCCCTGACTAAAAAAAGTACCCAAAGAAGAATGAATACAAGTTAATTAGCAGATGAAGTAAAACAAATGACTTAAGAATGGGGAAGACACAGTATAAGTATATGGTGTTATGTGACCAGCTAAATACAAGTAAATCTAAATAATTATTGGTAATGTGGTTATAAAACTTCATGTAAATATAAAAGTAATTATTGAAAGAGAAGATATATATTATTAGTAATAATAACTTAAGCCAAAAATTCCCACTCAAATAAACCAAAGCTGGAAATGGCTGAAAGAAGCAGAAAGTAAGCAATAATGTACTAAATGTTGTGTCTTATATAAAAGAAAAACAGCAGGCACTATTTCATTCTTGTTGTAGATAATCAGAGAAAAATGAATTTAAATTAACATTAAACAGTAGCATAGTAAAGAGAAGACATGTCATATTTCCCCCCAAATTATTAGAAAAGAAAAAATAAAATAGGTCAGAAAAGTATACCTCAAAATGTACACAGCTGTTATCCCCAAGTAAGGGAATTAACGTGCGATTTCATTGTCTTCTTTTTACTTTTTTTGCATTTTCCAAATTTCTGTAATAAACATGAACTATTTTATAATATACAAATGAAAGCCCCAAAATTATCATGGGAAAGATTTGCTTCTTGGGGAAAAAAAACCAAAAACCAACTACATGTGCATCCAGGAAACCAGTTTCACACAGTCTAATGCCAAATAGTGATGCTAACTGGAATGTTCTCTTTAGTCTGTAGTTTCAGGAGGAACCTTATTGTTTCTAAGTCTCAAATGTAGGAATGAGTCATTGACGTGCCTGGAACCTCCTGTGATTATATCAGTGATATTTGCTTTGTGGATAGCATCAGATGAAGGGAAATCTCAGTGACCTTGAACTGAAAGGTGTGGTCACTTTACGACCTGATAGAACCTTCTCTTTTTAGCATTTCATTTTTAGTTCATTGGAAGTCATAATTTTTATCACCACTGCCACTATCGCCACCATCACCATCACCATCATCACTACCAACACTACCACCATCATCCTCACCATCATCATCCTCACCGTCACTACCAACACTACCACCATTATCCTCACCATAACCATCATCACCATCACTACCACCACTACCACCATCATCCTCACCATCACCATCATCCTCACCATCACTACCAACAAACACCACCACCATCATCCTCACCATCATCCTCAGCTTCATCATCACTACCAACACTACCACCATCATCTTTACCATAACCATCATCTTCCTCACCATCACTACCAATACTACCACCAGCATCCTCACCATCACCATCATCATCCTCACCATCACTACCAACACTACCACCATCATTCTCACCATAACCGTCATCGCCATCACCATCCTCACCATCACTACCACCAGTACCACCATCATCCTCACCATCATCCTCACCCTCACCATTGCCATCATCATCACCACCACCACCACCATCATCATTATTTCTACTTTTTATTGAGCAACTGCCAGGAGCCCGTCTCCATACCTAATGTATTATGTGCACAATGTCATATTAATTCTCCCTAGAACTCTATGAGGTAAGAATCCTTTCCCCTTCTTATAGCTGAGGAGACAGGCTCACAAGGTTAAATTACTTGTCTGATCATTGATGACCCAGCATGAATTATAGTTATTTTTTAAAAAAATTATAACCATTTTATTTTGATAATAAAATGATACCACGGATTTGGGAGATTAGAGGGCAGAAAGAAAACCGTGCATCTCCTCTACTTCCCATTGCCCTTCTCTTGCTGTATTTTTCTCCACAGTGAACATTACCCTCTAACATACTATAGATTTTACTTATTATGTTTTTTTATCTGACTGTCCTCACTAGAATGTCAGCTCCATGAAGACAGATTTTTGTTGGGCTTGTCCACTATTGTATCCTCATAGCTTGCACATGATAAGTGCTCATTAAATATTTGTTCAGTGGAGATGTTGACCTGAACAAAAACGGAGATTGGGGGAAAAAGCTGGCACGGGTAGGAGGAGAAGGTAGAATTGATCTAGAATATTTGGTCTTAGGGGCTGAAGCATGCTAGGGGAACATGTCCTTCTGGCAACTGGGAGTGTGTGACGGGAACCGAAGGGCCAGGCCCAGCCTGGGAGCCTGGCTCTGGGAGCTGTTCAGAGGGAGAGAAAAGGGGGAGGAGAGAGAGAGAGAGAGAGGAGAGAGGCAGCTTGACAGCTTGACAGTTTGTGCTGTGAGGGAGCAAGAGCTCTGTGAGTACAGCCGTGGAGGGACAGGAGAAGAACCGGGAATGTTGGGTTTTAGAAATCAAAGGAGGAGAAAGTGTCAAGGAGCAGGTAGTCAAACATGTCTTAAGGAGCAAAGATTTCAAGGAGAATTCGGGGGAGGCTTGGGTGTTGAGAAGAGGCCATCGGACTTGATTAGAGGTCATGGGTTTCCTTTCAGCGAGGACTCTCCGGTAGATTGGCACCATCTAACATGGCAGTTGGACACTTGAGAGGAGGCAAGCTCGAGTTGAGATGTGCTTCCAAGTGCAAAAAAACACACTTAACTATGAAGATTTAGAAAAGTTGGGGGGGGGTGGAAGAATGTAATATGGCTTAATAATAATATTTTCATTTCAAATATATTAGGTGGGGTATTATATGAATATATAGTATGTGTATAGTATGTATTAGGTCAAATAAAGTATGTTACTAAAAGTAGTTTCAACTTTTTTTTTTTTTACATTTTTTAGTAGGATTACTAGACACTTTCCAATGACACATGTGGCTCATGTGTATCATATTTCTATCGGACACTATCAGGCTAGACTGCAAGGGTTAAAATTCAGCACCATGTATAAACTTGTCTTTCTTGCCCTCCCTCCCATCCTTCCTCTCTCTCTCTCTCTCTCTCTCTCTCTGTCCTTCACTCCCTCCTCCCTCCCTCCTTTCGCAAACAAATGCCTTTCAGCAGCTACAGCATTTTCTGATGGACACTTACTTGAGCGGTTGACCTTCATTTTCAATAAAAATTGATGCTTTTTGTAATATCAAATCACCACATTGCCTTAGCATTAAGCTGCCTGGAGCCATAGTAAAGTCAGTGGTAGGGTGATACCTAGTACATTAGCTGTACCGAGCTCTTAGCTTCCTTGGGAGAAGAAGAAATGACATAATGAGGTTTCTTCTAGATTAAGCAGCAAATAATGAAATGAAATGAAAGCCTTGGAAGAAACCACCTACGTGAAGTCCTGGAATTGTAATTACCCAACCTCCAATTTGGCAAAAAGTTTTTTTTTTTTTTATACAATATAACCATCTCTCAAATAATGGTCCCTCCTGGTGGGAGGTAGTGAGACTGTGGGTTGCATGGGTCCAAGGTAAAGATGTTACTGATTTGGACACTTGAACAGCTGCTTAAAAAGGAAATTCCCAATGTTCCTCTTGGCTGGGATCAGGAATTATTCTTGGACGCTGCGAGGTCAGCCTTTAGCCTTTATGTTTCTGCTGGTAGGGCAATGACTTTGCTTACTTAGAAAAATAAAAAAGGACACAATACAGTAAGTTGCTTCTACTCCCCTCTGGTGTCTATGGAAAAGCATTAAATATTCAGCATTAAAGTCTGGTGCCCGGTAGCTGCATGGACATCCTTCCTGAAGGGACTAGAGGAGTTTAGGGCTACAAAGGACCCCAAAGGTAATCATTTCAGTAGACAAAAAAGTAGACTCAGAGAGGTCTTTGGTGTCATGACCACTGTCTCACCTCATCTGTCAGCAGCAGAGCTGCAAGGAGACCTCCCATCCACCCTGCCACCTGCCCCCCATGGCTTTGCCTCTCCTATGTCCCCGAACTCCCCTTCCTTGGGAAACTCTGTGGGACCAGAGCTGCCAAGAAGCTCCTATACCTTTGGGAGGTTCTCTTCACCAGTGATTTTTTTTTTTAAATAAATGAAAGGAAAATGGTTCTTTCCTCAAATACTTATTTAGGAACTTGGGGTTTAAGTGAACACCTCTGGTAGCCATTAACATTTTTAATCAAGGAGCAGTGAAAATAAAACCAAGATTAATTGATTCTTTCCTAGGTTGGCACAGCTATAACCTTGGTCGAAGGGCAAAGAAGGAATTACAAGAAGTTTCCTATGTAGTGACCTTTCTATAAAGGGGGGGAACCGTTTTGCATCCAGAATCCTAGCTCAGAGGTAAGATTCACCCCAACACGAACAATGTCACCTTCCAGGTGAGCCAGAGGAAAGACAGAGGTTTGCACAGATGGGAACACCAGTGGCCATATCAGTAGGCACTGGGTTCCTCAGAAGCAGACCCTCAGATGGAGATTCACGTGGACAGGACTTATGAAGGAAGTCTTCCCAGGGACTGGCAGGGGTGCGGGGAGCAGGAGAAGGAGCAGGGGAAGCTGAGTGCGGGGATGTTCTCCTGTGAAGTCCCAGCCTCAGCCAGATCCCGCAGAGGAGCCCTGGAATGTCAGTTCTCCCTCCAGAGGAGTCCACACCTGGGGCAAGAGAGCTGATCTTCCATCCCTCTCACTGGTCGGTCATTGGTCAAGGGCTGACCTGACCAAGTGAGTTCCCAGGTGGCCCCGGTTCCCTGTACGTGTAGCCACACAGGGTAGTCTTCTGGAGCGAGTCGTTGGTGTGGGCCGGAAGCAGAGCCCACGGGGCCAGGGGCTGGACACATGAGCCAGGGAGGAAGAGATCTTGGCATGGTCCCGCCGGTGTCTGCTGCACCCCCAGCTTTGGCCTGAGCAGAATCTCGACGTCATCCATGATTCTGCTTCTGTCTTCCAGGGTTTCTTCCCCAGATGTCTGGGTTGGAGCGTGTAATGGACATTTGTTTTCTGGTTGCCCAATAGCCATTCCCTCTTTCCTTTGATCACTGTAATTTAATTATTATTAGGCAATTGAGCAATACTAAATGAACAGTAATTTCAGGAAATGATTCTTAATCTGTATCTTTTGGCAGAGATGACCAGCCCAGACATCCTGGGTGGGCGTGTGTCCCGGGCCCAGGCAATCAGCATAGTCCTTTCCCTGTGACCGGGTGACTAGTTCAGGGATGGGACCCCAGTCAGGAGTTGAATGCAGGGGACAGGAATGACTGGCAATTTTTAAGAGAAAGATATTTTATGTAGAGAAACAGGTGCTCATGAAGTCCTTGGAGGGCTGGAGGGGCAGGCTCTGGCTGGGTCTTCAGCAAAGATGCTTCTGCTCGCCAGAGGTCAAGTAAGAAGGTGGGGAAGGAGGAGCCCCGAGACCACTGTATTCAAGAGCGTACCCATTTGTTACAGTGCAGGCCTCAGAAGTTTCTCACCCCCCACGAAGCTGGAGATTGTCCACAGGAACAGCTCTCCTTGTCTGGGCGCCACAGCTGAGGTAGCAAGACCGTGGTACCTCGGTCTCTGCTGCCTTCCAAATGTCACCCCAGGACATCTGGGGGGTGGCCGCTCGTTGGCTTGGCTGAGCCGGAGGCTGGGGGTACAGATTTTCAGGTTGTAGCCTTTGCGGCCCCGGGAAGGATTTCTAGAATGGTGGGAATGGGGTCTGAGAGTCAACTCCTGTGGCCCCCTATGCAGGAAACAAGGGTCAGGACTTTGGTTTGGTCACCAAGGGGGAAGAAAAGCTCTCTCTGCTTCCTGCCGGCTATGAATACGAGAAGAATTGGTTTAGAGCTGCCGGAAGCGATCCTGACCTTGGTAAGGTCCGAGAATGAAGCCAGTGTGCAGTGGAGAACGGAGTCAGTTCGAGAACTCTAGAAAGCCCTGGTCTCCACGACACCTTTTCAGGGTCCAGAGAGGTGAGGCAACTTCTTCAAGGTCACACAGCAGTGACCCCGCAGGGCTAGATCTAGAACACCTGACACCCAGTGCAGCTTTTCCCCATCATGTGGTCCTGCACTCAGAGCCTGTCCTCCCTTCCCTCCGTCCAGCACCTGCCGGGGCTGCACAGGCCCCATTTATTAAAGAAGCTGATAGGCCTGACCCCTCTGAGAGAGCGGCGCTGCCTGGAGAGGGGCCCGAGCAGAAATGCACTCAGAGCACATTTTCGGGGCAGACGCGGCGGAGCCTGGTGTGTATGAATAACTCATAACTGGAGCTGGGCTACTGCGAAGTGCAGAGCTGGCTTTGAAAACACCCTAGGGGTTCTCTGTGAGTGGCACGCGAAAATGTGGCCACACCGGTTCAGGCTATTTTAAGCTTCGGAAACCAAGGGAGGTTAAGCGGGGTGAACTGGCGGGCTCTGAGGGCAGATGAGCTCCGGGCCAGCTTTCTCTGTGCCTCCAAGGTCACCTTGGGCCCCTTGCCTGTCACCAGTGACCTTGCTTTCCTCTTTCCTCTGCAAGGATGGGAAGGAAGGACCCTTATGACCTCAAGGGGGGAACGGGGCTGAGCCCCCGGCCTGGTGCACCTGTTAGACAGGAAGGAGAGTGAAGGTATCGTCCACCAGATCTCGAGTGCTTCCCTTTCATTTATCTGTTTGCATTGATTTTATTAAATCTCACAAGGACCGTTTGAGGTACACACAACCATTATCTTCATTTGTCACAGGAAGACAACAGAAGCTCGGAGCAGCTAAGACGCTTACGCAAGGGCTCAGGCTGACATAGCGGGACTGGAGTTTGAAACCAGGTGGGTCTGCGTCCTTCATTACTATGCCCCGTGGCCTCCAAACCCAGGAATCACCACGGGGACTCCATATACGTGGCTTTCTATTCCTCCCAGTGGCTCTGGAAGTTCATTTATAAACCCCATTTTTCAGGGGCGCCTGGGTGGCTCAGTCGGTTAAGGGTCCACCTCGATTTCAGCTCAGGTCGTGATCTTGGGGTGATGAGATTGAGCCCTGAGGTGGGCTCCACGCTCAGCAGGGCGTCTGCTTGCTTGAAGATGGACCCTGTCCCTCTGCCCCCTGCCCTGCTCGAACGCCCACTCTCTCTCAAAAAATTAAAAATAAATCTGAACCTCATTTTCAGATGTGGAAACCAAAGCTCAAGGAACTTAAGGAATCCGCCCCAGGATATACAGTCCTGTCCTTCTCCTTGCTGGCCGAGGTTCTTACCTTTCTCCCTTTAAGCACAAAGACTTCTAGTGCCCTGAACCAATTTCACGGGCTCTCAGAGGACACTCACTCCAATTCCTCTTCATTTTCCGCAGAGGAAACCGAGGGTCGAACAGGTTGGGTGATTTACCCAAGGTCACACAGCTAATGGACGATGGGCTAGAGCCCAGACCCTGGACACTTCGCTGAGTGTGAGCACCCTCTTAGTTTCCAACTCCCGTTATAATTTCAGGGATCTTTTTTCCACATTTCTAGCTAACCCTCATTTGGCAGTAGCTTCTGCCACTTTGGCTTCCGGTTTCTCTATAAGTTTACTTTATCCTCTGTCAAGGGGTTAGCGATCTGTGACCGCATGAAGGGATTGAATTAGGACTTCTGTAATTATGATGGAAACTTCTATATAAGAAGACACCTTTTCAAGACAGGAACCCTCCCGTAATACAGTGTTCACACCTACAGTCTTTGCTTCTGAGGTCCTGAGCACAGCTACACTAAAACCCAGGCAACCAAACTCCTCTAGGCTCCCCTTCATATTTTCCTTGCAAACACCTGTGTTCTGGTGGAAGGGGCTGGGCCAAGGGAGGTGGGGAAGGGTAAGCAGAATTAAAAAGCCTAGAATCTGGGAACCAATAGGCATTTGATGTGGTTTGGCTTTTCTTAAGCATCTTAGACAATCAATTAAAAAAAATTGTTTCTACTGGTGGTAAAGGAGATGTTGCAGTTCTAAATAATAACTGACAGAAAGGCACATTTTAATTCCTTGACTGACTCCTTTTCTGAAATCAACAAATATTTATCAAACTTCTCACCTTGGCCAAGTACTGCGGAAGCCGGGTGCTGGGAATCCAGAAATGAATCAAACTGGGCTCTGCCGTCCGGGAGCCCCAGTCTAGTGAGAGAGATGAAAACAGCCATGAGTAGCTCCAAAGCCGTGTGTGTGGTGCTGTGAGGTAGGCAGGCCTGGTGTCTGGACAGAGTGTATGGCCCTTGGCATTTCCTTGGGTGGGAAGTATGGGATGTTTGAGCTTCATGGAGGCCTGGGAGGCTGCCCGGGTGGGAGGCGGGGCCTTCCGGGCAAAGGCAATGGCATATATAAAGGCTTGGAGCTGGATGAAGATACCTCGAGGACCCCAGGTGGTAGTGGCCATGGAGAGGGTTTTGGGGGAAGGAGGAGATGACGTTGAAGGGTTTGGCAGGTTTTGAAGAGCGCTGCATGTTACAGAGAGGAATTTAAATTATCTCCTAGAGGCCACGAAGAGCTGTTGAAGAAGTTAAGCAGGGATGTGATGTGACTGGGTTTCTATTTTAGAAAGTCACTCTGGCTGCCATTGGAGGGTGGAAGGAGCTTCGTGAGACCGCCAGTGAGGAAGCCGTTGAGGGGAGGAGGATGATCAGAAAGATGATGACGTGGCGCCTGGTGTGCCCAGGGACCAGAAGGTGGAGATAGAGAGGACACATGCATGGAGATATTTAAGCAGAAGACAAAAGACTCAAGAATGAGGGCTAAATTTTTTAACTGGGTGTTTAGGTGGCAAACATTCCTAAAAGAAAGGGGGGATGGTTCTCTTAAGAAATTTTAAAAAAAATTATGAAAATTATGACATATATGAAATTCAGAAAATAGAGAAATGGAAAAAATACACAGTCATCCCATCATCATGGCACAACTCATATGCATATTCTGATTTATTTTCTTCCAGTATTTCTCCCTAGTTTGTAGCCCCACATCAGTTTCCTAGATGACATGTTTCCTTGAGCATTGGCTGGTGAACGGGAAATGCACGCTTCTTCAAGCCTAGGAAAGAGTCCCTTTTAGACCCATTGCTGGAGGCCCCATCCTTGCTTCCTATTTTGAAGGAGGCCGATTTTTCAGCATCTCTAAGAGCCAGTCACTTTGATCCGGGACTTAACTGGATCGCGAGTGTTTGATGGTTTCATTTGTCCCATGGCTTGGTGCCCCTGATCATTTGTTCCCATCTACCTCCCCATCGGCCATAAAAACAATCAAGATGATGGAATGCCTCCTGCCTTTGTGTCCTGGAAAATTCTGCCTGAGATGCCAAGAAATGACAGCGCTCAGAAGAATCCTTGCTGTGGCTTGTGAGGCCCACTTGTTGAAGTTGGTGAGGAGAGCCTCGATGTTTCATTTAGCACCCTGGCATTTTCACTGCCAGAATATTCTCTGAGCATAGTTCCGCTTCCAGGCTCGCTCCACAGGGCGTGTCCAGCTTGGAAAATAAAAAGTAATTGATGAGAAGCTTACAAAAAAGTCGTCCTGGCTCTAGCTGGCTCTCATGGGTCAGAACAATTTGCTATTGGCAAGCTCCGTGTTTTGCGTAGGGATGGAGAGAAAACTGCAGCCTTCTTTGGGGAAGGGATTAATGCAGAATGTCTGCTGTCTTGACTTTGCATGAAAGGCCTCAGGGGGCAAACCAGACAGTGGCCTTATTCTGTGTTATCAGGCTGAAAGGTGATCTTGGGCAAAGCAGACATTTGGTGGAGAGAGGCTGGCCAGGAAGGGGAGCCAAGTCAGACTGCTAGCCCGGTGTGAAGGTGTGTCTTCAGCGGAAGGTTGGCAGGCCTTGGATTCATTCCTTGGATTGTCCCTGCCCTGCGTGGCCACCAGAACCCTTCCCTCTCCTGGGTGCCTCTGGGAGAAAATGCAGCGCTCTATGAACCCAGGGCAGGAGGGAGCTTGAAAGTAGGAGCTGGATCGTGGAGAACTGGGAGAAGACTGATGCCCAGCCGCAGGGGTTGGGACTGTTTTTATCTCTCACGTGCCCTTGTGCAGGGAGAACAGGATGGCATCCAGCAGCATGTTCTCTGGGGCTTTGCCCAGGCTAATTGTACATGACAGTGGCCGCTCTATGCTCTTCCATGGAGTGCTGGAATGGCTGTGCGGGCCTCGGGTGGCCTGGCGGTGGAATTGGAAAAGGCTCCCTCTTGGATTTCCGGCCCAGCTCAGCAGCGGGCGAGGGACTCGGCTGTGCGTTCCCGGGGAGGCTGGACAAGCGTTCCTCCTGGCCAGTGCTGCAGAAGGGGGCCTTAACTGGTCACAAGAGGGCACCGTCCTTGACCACTAGGCTCTTTCATGCAGGCTGAAATGAAGGTTGGACTTTGCACTCCACATGGGTCACTGGGAGATTTTGCAAGACAGTGTGTCGGAGTGTGTGGCTTCCTGTGTGCCTCGCCCCTCACACTCTGTCCACGTGAAAATGACCGGTGAGGCCAGAGACAGAAGGATGTCTGGGAGCTCAAGGGAGGCTGGACCGTGCTAGTAGGAGTAGAAGCTTACTGGTCCGCAGAGTGGGAAGCTGGTTTTGAAACCGACTGGGCTCTTTAAAAATAGATAAAGAAAACCAAGTGACTTCTTTTTTTTTTAAAGGAAACCACTGATAAAGGAATTGTGACCCAAACAAAGAAAAATGTAAGCACTCTGTTCTTTTGAGAGCAATAAAGGCAGTGAACAGGGAAATGTCAACAGCCATGACCCGAAGTGTGCACTATTCTCGAATCCCATTTCCATCTGTACACAAAGGGGAAATTCTTGTTTTCAAAGTCACCTTCACTAAAAGGTGTAACTCAGTGAAGGAAATGGGCTATAATTATAATTATTTTTTAGTTTGTTCTCTCAATCAAAATAGCTCATAAGTAGAGTATCCCAGTGCAACTTAAGCTGATGTCAACGCGTGTCCCAAAGAACCTGCATTGGCCCTACATTCCCACCTGGGGTTCAGGCGTCTGAGTAAGAATTTCTCCATGAGGAAGCTGAGGTCTATTAATCCATGGGACCTTTCATTTATACGGCTCCTAGGCTTGCTTTATTTCAGTGTGTGGTTCCTGAAGGCAGACAGAATCAAATTGAACCTTCCTGATTCTTCTGGTAGTAAGTGATAGAAACCAAATTTGAACTACCTTATAGAAGCACACAAAAACTGTGAGAAGAAAGGGGTGGGTGGGGCTCGAAATTGATTAGGTCTTGTAGCTGGGAACAACATAGGCAGAAGTAGCAGCTGCCCGCTACAATCTACCTTAGCACCCGATGGGGACAGAAGCCTTAGCCTCTTCCATCCCTGCACCCCAAAGGACTACTGCTTTTCTGTTGTCACTGGGCCATGTCCCATTCAGAAGCTCTTCTTTGATCTTAACTCACCTTTCCTGTTTGAGCATGTAGCTTACATTCCGCTGGCAATCCTCATCTTTCTAATTCATATTCTAGGAAGACCAAGACCCCCAAAATAGTCTTGACCTTGTAATAACCCAAGAGCCCTGAACGGATAGGATGCTGTGGTGTTAGAATCTTGCCTTAAGGCAGAATTTGGTGCTGGAAGCAGATGCGACTCAAAGTTCTTTCCCTCCATCTCAGTAAAACTCCTCTTTCCACGATTCCAAGGAGTAGACTTTTGAATGTAGTCTACTGGCTCTGCTTCAAATCACCCAATAGGCAATACTTATTGAATTCTTCCTCTGTCGCTGGAGGCAAAGAATAGAACAGGAGACTGAGTGTCTTTACTGCATGAAACAGAGATCTACTTGGCTGAGCTGAGGGAGACCTACTTACTGCGAGATAAGGATTCCTATGGCACAGTTTCATGGAGATCCAAGAATAGGGCCATGAGCACTGGGCATTGCAAAGAACGTACAGGGAAGATGACTGGGGGTTCCTGCTGGATATGCCAATAGCAGGTGTCTTCCCCCTAATACCACTCACTGGGATGTGTGTGCTTGTGTGCTTTTTATTCAGTTCTGCACTCCTGTGCATCTGTAAGTAAGGTGTTCATTTTATTCACAGCCATGTTCCTGAAAGCCATGCAAAGTGTGGCCTAAAGGAAGTGTTCCTTGTATTTTTGTTCAGTGAGTTCATGGATCTTCATCATATGCTCTGCCATTTCAGTGACCAGCTAACTCCATGTGCCTGCTTCTATCAGGCCTGCTTCCAGCTGGTTCCTCTGGTGCCTCTGCATTTCCAGTTTTTTCTCCCATAACTCTGGATTGCACCTGACCCGTCACAATCTTTTCGACCTCATCTCCATTTTGACCATTTGGTTTTAGCGTGCACCATTAACTGACCAAGTCAGTTAATAAACTAGGATAGCCTAATTTATTAGTTAAATTCTTGGGAGGGAGGGAAGGAGGAAGATAGAGAGAGAAAACCAGTTAGAGACGCCATCCATTTGTACCCAGTCATGGGTTGTGAGCCAACAAGAAGATTGACGGTCCCTGGTCTGATGCCCACGTTGATCATCAGTGGAAGTGCAGGCTAGAGTTCAGTGTCAACTGGTTCAAAATAAAAGTTCCTAGGCAGCAGAGTCTGTGGACAAGGCAGTTTCTCAAAGAATAGAGTATGTCTGGAAGGCAGTATTTGACCTCTCTTGTAAAATAAGGCAAACTCTCTAAAGAGCTTATTATAATTAGGTAAGACTTAAAGACAGTTCAGTATTAATCCATGTAGGATCTGTTTTTGCTGCCTAACAACCCTTCTTCCCTACTCATAAGAGACATCGCAGGCCAGGGCAGAGTTCTGGTGACCCAGGATAGGCTCATCACTGGACCTCAACTCCCTAGCCCTAGTGATTGAGTCAAAGGTGAACATGTGACACAACACAGTCAGTAAGAGTTCTTCTTTGAAATTTTTAACAATGGGTCTAAAAGAAGGGCAGCTGGGTGGCTCAGTCAGTTAAGCATCCGACTCTTGATCTCAGCTCATGTCTTGATCTCAGGGTTGTGAGTTCAAGCCCTGTGTTGGGCTCTACAATAGGTATGGAGCCTACTTAAACACACA
Source organism: Martes martes (assembly GCF_963455335.1). Taxonomy (NCBI): domain Eukaryota; kingdom Metazoa; phylum Chordata; class Mammalia; order Carnivora; family Mustelidae; genus Martes; species Martes martes. The sequence continues at coordinate 16,229,406 of NC_137902.1, forward strand.
AAACCAAAAACAACAACACAACAACAACAAAAACAATGGATCTAAAAGAGATCAGATCTTTTTCTCTTTCTGATCATGGAGTTGTTGGGTTATGAGTTTAAACCGCCAGCAGCCATGTCCACCATCATATGGAAGAAAGAATAAAATACTGAAGTGGGGACAAGACACTGAGAGAGAAGCTTGACAGCTCTCACTCCTAACAGCCCAAGGTGACTTCTATCCTTGTTTCTGTTCTTTCCATTATTTGGTTCACAGGTCCAATAAATTCCCTCCCTCTCTCTGTCTCTTTCTGTGTCTCTTTCTTTTTTTCTTTCTCTTTCTCTTCCTTCTTCCTCTCTTTGCTTAGGCTACTTTAAATGGACTTCCTTATGCAAGCAAGGTAGTTTGAATTAAAACAAATGCTAAATTTGGCCATTTAATCTAAATATTTGTTAAATGAGCAAAACCATGAAAATTATAGATATTCAAGGGAAAGAAAAAGAGACAAAGGCAGAGAGCTAGTAAGCAAGCCAACAGTCAACACTGGCCAAGAATCTAGAAAAGACATCATGGCCGTGTGAGCCTTCTTGATGAGGATTGAACTTGACTTTGAAGAGGAATGGGATATGAAAAGATAAAGGTGAAAGGTAGGGGCGAGCCTTCCAGGTGAAATGATGTGGAAGAAGGCATGAAGAGGGGAATGAGCATGACATAAAAATGGGTACACGGTTACTTTAGCCTTGCTTTCCTAAGGTTGATTTCATGTATTGATTTCACATGAAAATTCTTTAGGGATGTGGACTAATTCTTTTGCATCCCTGTCATCAGCAACAATCCCTATTATTATGTTAATTTCAAGACCAGCACTGCTAGTGTTCTAGAAATACAAAGTGGCATTCTCACAATTCCCATGTCACCAAGAAACTTGTTCCCAATGGGGAATGATCATAAGAATAGTCATACTTTTGGGTCCCTGGGTGACTCAGTTGGTTAAGCGATTGCCTTCAGCTCAGGTCATGATCCCGGAGTCCTGGGATGGAGTCCCACATCAGGCTCCCTGCTCCCTGGGAAGTCTACTTCTCCCTCTGACCTCCCCTCTCATGTACTCTCACTCTGACTCTCTCTCTCTCTCTCTCTCTCTCTCCAATAAATAAATAAAATCTTAAAAAAAAAAAAAAAAGAATAGTCATACTTTTGAGTTTCATAGCATCTTACTTTCCATGATTTAAAAGCTCTTCCTATAAGAACATTTTCAGCATCTTCCAAAATGCCTTTAGCTTCTACTTGGTGCATGGTAGATTTAAAATTCAAGATGTAAAATTCTTTCAGTTTAGGCACTATTTTATTTTATTTTTTTAAAGATTTTTGTGATTTATTTGAGAGAGAAAGAGAGAGCACACAAGCAGGGGGAGGAGTGGAGGGAGAGGGAGAAATAGACTTTGCTGAGCAGGGAGCCCGACGACAACATAGGGCTCGATCCCAGGACCCTGAGATCATGACCTGAGCAAAGGCAGATGCTTAACCCACTGAGCTACCCAGGCACCCTAGTTAGGTACTATTTTAAAATCCAATCATAGATTCATGAAATCTATGAATTCTCTCTCAAGAAAAAAAATAGACGCATATGAAAATTTCTGCACAAAACTGCAAGGGATATTCAGCCATTCCTGGGACCCATCCACATTTCTCTGGGGGTCCATTGAGCCCCTGCTGAAAAATGTTGGTAGGTAGGGGGGTTATTTTGACTTTAGTATTTTAGTTACTTTGCAATACCCTTTTGCCTAGAACAGCTCATGTAAATCCTTTTCTGCTGCTTTTCCCTGGTTGTGCCTTGTTTTGCTTACCATTTTGGTTATTTTTTATTTTTTTTTTTTTACTGTAACCTGCTTGTTTTCCTTGGGAAATTTTTTGTAAGACTGTTTTGCAGCCTAGGTTGGGGATGCATTTTTTCCAAAGAGGTCTTGTGTTTGTTTCTGCCAGGTACTTAAAAACTCTGCCAGTTCAGAATCTCTTGAAATTGTATGAATAGCTTATGATTTTTTTGACCATTCAGGTGACATGAATTTGGGCTCATGTGGGGGGCTGAATGCTGGCCCCCTAAAAGACGTGCCTACTTCTTAATGCGCAGAACCTCTGAGTGTTACCTTATTTGGAAAAACAGGTATTTGCATGTATATGCATGCAAACATGTATAATTAAGCCAAGGATCCTGAGATGAGATCCTCCTGGATTATCTAGGTGGGTCCTAAATCCAAAGACAAGTGTCCTTAGGAGAGACACACAGAGGAAAGATACACGGAGGAGAGATGTCAGAACTAAGGAACGGCAACAGCCGCTGGAAGGTAGAAGAGGAAAAGGATGGCATCTCCCCTAGAACCCTTGGTAAGAGCGCAGCCCTGCTGACACCGTGCTTTCAGACTGTTGGCATCCAGAACCGACAGATGTCTGTTATTTTAAGCCCCTGGCAGCTACAGGGAACCAATGTGGGCTCCAAACAGGACTGGCCTATTATGATAACTCCTCCAGGACCCTTTCTCTGGCCGGCTCTGCTTTGCACCAAGATGGCGTTCCTTACTGGAACAGAGATGTCGACATCGAAGCAGGCTATTTTACCTACATACCAGCCCGCCCCCCCGTTGCAGGGACGTTGGCGGAAAGTGTAAGATTGCCAGGTCAGGGACAAAGGCCAGTTTATTTCCCTCAACAGCAGCAGGAGCCAGAGCCTTCATGTGGGTTCATTGTACCCCAGTATCCACAGAGTGATGTGAAGAGGACAGGACGTTGCCTGCACACACTGTCGGAAAGCAGTCTTGAGCTCAGTGAGCCGAATCGTTTATATTGGGCAGGAACCATGCCTGCCTCTCGTGTGACAAGGAGATACTCCCTTTTTTATGCCAGGTCATAAATCCGCATGTTTTTGTTCTGGTGGGAGAGACTCTCTGCTCATGAGATATGCAGGAAGGTAAGAGAGCCATATTGAATTGTCCCCCCAAAAGAGAGCTGGGGGGCGAGGAGAGGGCTGCATCTACTTCTCACCCATTTTTGCTCTGAAGGTGTGTTGGTTATCAATGGCCGCCGCGTAAAACCATCTGTCCAATTACCAGAAGGAGCTAGACTTTGGAAAAACCCACCCCTGCCCTGTCCTCTGTTTTCTTTTGTGCTTTCCATATTTGAGGTGTTCTCCGAGCCAGGCAGCTCTTCTACTTCTGCTGAGAATTTTATCACCTGCCAACCTACACGGCCGCTTTGGGAATGGAAGTGCTCAAGCCAAGATGGACGTATACCTTAGTTCCCTGTAACCACCTGCGTTCTACCATTTGGGTTCATTCCATCCAAGGCAGAAAGCCACTGAGGCAGAAGCAGATAAAATGCGGGTGTGGTTGACTGATGGTAGTAGGAGGAGGTGAGGCAGACACCCCGTGGCAAAGAAAGTCCAAATTGTCTTTCTTAAGTGAAGTTCAATGTTTCTGAATTCAGTACTTAATCCAGAACAAAACCCAACCCCTGCGATGTGGACTTTCTTTTTCTTCTTCTTTTTTTCTTTCTTATTTTTGAGAGCAAAGCACATGTTTCCCCCTGCGTCAGCAATGGGGGAAACACCGAGTTAAAGGCAACCAAAGGACACGAACTTGAACTGAAGCTTGAAAATATAGGCTGTCCTAGATCAGATCTCAAGATTAGGAGACATTTTGATATAGAGCTGAACATAAGTCTTTTCTCCTCCAAAGACCAGTTACCCTTTGCTCTGGAAGCAGGAAGGGTAAGCTTACATTTCCCAGGGTGGGCAAAAAAAAAATTAAGGCTTCAGTTGAGCAAAAACCACAGTTTTCCCAAGACTTATTTTGATTCTTTATCTTGGGGGCCAGCAGGACATAAGACCTGGAGTTGGAATGTGCGTCTGTAAAGGTGAAGGTGTCTCCAGGGCTGGCGCCGGTAGGCTTTACTTAGAGCTGCGTCGAAGTGCACCATGACCCACGATGGCTGTGGGCTGACTTGTGGTCTAGCAGCATCATGAGTGCTTGCGTGCGAAAGACCGAAGCAGGTAGTGTAGGAACGAGCCTGGCTGCTGTCTCTGCAGGGATCCCGTAACAAGACGAGAGGGTCTTATTCTGCCCTAGATGGGGGTCTGGAATCTTCAGAATGAGGCTTGGGAGCATTGACTCGCCCCAAGGACAGTGCCCAGCCCCAGCTGTAGTGTCAGTCTGGGCCAGCCTTTGGACCAGCTAAACGAGGGGCAAAATGGAACTATAGAGGGCACCCTTATTTCACAGTAGGGGACAGGGAGACCTGGAGGTGAGAAGGGCTTTACCTAAGGCTTTGTGGTCACTGTGTTGGTCTGGTCCTCTAAGAAGTTGGCTCCAACGCAGGATTCAGTAGGCAAGAATTTTATCAGATTTTATCAGAGCAAACACCCATGTGGGGGAGAGCTGGACAAGATCACGGGGCAGGTCTGATCCGAGCGGAAGTATTCTAGACTGCTGTGCGGGCCAAAGCAAGTTCACAAGGCTGTTGGGGTTGGGACTGCCGAAATCGGCTGAGAGAGGAGCCTCGTGTCTCCCAGAAAGGGGGCCAACTTAGAATCCTTGCCATGTCATTCACTGGCCTCTGTGAAAGGCTGTCAGTGGATTTCAGGGGTGACAGCTGGGTCCTTTAGGTTGATTTCACTCCCTGCAGTTGGAGGTCTACTGACAAATTCTCACGGCGGCCTCAATACACTTGATCTTGGACTCACAACGGGTACCCATCCTTTCCCTTCTCCTCTCTCCATTCTGCTTGACTCTCGTTTTCTGCTGTCACCTTGGTGGGTCTTGGTGGCTTACTTAGTGTTATGACCAAAACTATCATTCCTGGGACTCTCTGAACCCTTGATCACAAACACTTTTCTGGCTTGGGTTGGTGCTCATGTCTCCTCACATGGAGAGGCAAGTGAGCACCAGGTGGTGCCCAACTGCCCTGCTTGGATTCACACATATTCCTCTCCTCCCCCATTACATAAAAGCATCTCTCTTCTCTGGATTATCAAGGTCAGTACCTCTGCCAGTATAATGATTTCTCTCTTCTCCTGCTGATCCTTGGGCACGAATTCAAAGCACACTGATGGCAGCCACAAATTGTAGTTCAGAGGAATGCTTGATGTGTCCCCTACCAACAATGGGTCCCCTTGGGAGATCAGGACCTTCAAGCAGGCAGAATCCAGAGTCATGGGATAGGAAGCTCGAGATTCTCAGTGGGTCATCGGGAGTGATGGCAAGCAGAGCCCCTCACTGCAGCTTCTACCCCTTGGTTTCTAAACTCATGTATCTGTCCTACTGGAGACGCAGGACTCTGACCTAATAAACATACCACGTCCTAAAGGATGCACCCCATTTTTTCTTGGGGTTTCCTCTGAGTTGACACTTCCAACTGCACCCTTCAAAGGTGTTCTAGGATTCTGTTCGAGGATTCTGGGAGGTAGGCTGTTCCAGTGCAGATCACCAGGGCAGCTGCCCGAGCAGATATCTGATTGGAGAATGACATGCCAGTGTCTACACTTTGCAGGTACCCCCAATGTTCAAAAGTGACTTGGCTAACTTCAGGGAAGGTGTTATATTATCTGTAATTTACTTCCAAACACTTAACCGTGTGTGGTATGATATATGCATGGGTGCTGGGGTTAAACTCCGGGAAGTTAGTCAACATTTGGAGTACACTAACCAGGAAGCCACACTCTCACCATGGTGAGTTTGCATTTGAGAAGTCTACAGCCTTCAACCGTTGCGCTAGATGACCTCCAAATAAATTCTCCGTCCTCCACGCTGCCCAGTGGGGGCCCTAAGAGCTGACCTTGGTAAAAGGCACTAACCCAGCCTCCCTGCCTCTGACTCCCTGTAAGATTCAGCTGCTGGAAGGCAGAGCAGGAGACTGTAGGCTGGAAGGATGGAGAGGCTGGGGGGTTATCCTCCTTCCCCACCCACAGCCCAAGCAAGCCCTTTGGGGCTACGCGTCAGCAGCGGCCCCTCTTGTACACCTAAGGCTCCAGCTGCTGCTGATCAGCGACAGATCCCTCCAGGTTCTGAGAAACTCTTCTTCTTCTGTTCCTTCAAGCTTTGGACAAGGATGGCAAAGCCTCTCACCATCACTTACCCTGGGGAGCTTCCACTTCCATTTGTTGTTTCTTTTTACCCTGACCCCACCTTTGTGACGGTGCCTTCTTAAGTGTTCTTCCGTCACCTCATCTGAGTGTGCTGTCTGTCTTCTGCCAGGACTTGGACGGAGAGAAACACTTTTACCTCAAATCCACATTCAAGTGTTTATTAATTAGTATAGGGATTTTCAGAAATTATTCTTATAGTGGTGAAATGCATGACGTGCAAGGTATGTGAATCAGTTGGCTAGAGATGGCAGATAGGTACCTTTGCCTTTGCACAAATAGGTCGAGAAAGTTCGACAGCCTATACCTTTTGGATTGCCGTTTTGAGCCTCAGCCCCTTCACACGGGAATCTTGATGATAACTAGACCCTCGGCTGAAACTCACCAGCCCGTAGAATACTCTCGCGTTTGCCTTAAGGGAATCCAAGAACAGAATGCAGGGATGTTATCAAGCTTAGAGGCAGCTTGGATGACTGTTGTATTTTGCTTTGTTATGCCTGCTTGCTTATTAAAGTTAGTATGTGTGTCAGAATTTGATTAGGACTTCTAGATTGTGGAATGAGAGACTGTTCACCCTCTCCTCTCTCAAACCATTAGAAGCTACCAATACTACCTGAAAAACCAACTCAGTAATTGTGAACCATCAAGCTGGCTTAGGTCGGACCACAGCAGAGAGAAGCACCCTTCTCTTCTCCCTGATGAGAACAGAAGAGAATCGCTGTTCCCAGACACTGGGCCTTCCCAGAGACCAAAGACCAAAGACCAAGTGGTACAGTGCTTCCCCTGCCCTTTGTGGCCCACAGGTGGGAGGGGGGAGGAAGGGTTTGCCATTTCTTAGTAAGTGCTGCACAGGTTCCCTGGTCTCTTACCTGATGGCTCTTTTCAGAGGCTGGGGTACATAAGGACTCTGTTTTCATCTCTGGGCCCTCATTATAGGTTTGGGGCCCCAAGTCACATCACTGCCTTGTTACAAGCTCTATTTGCAAAAGTAGCATTTCATTGCAGGAACTCTCCCAAGAGATCATATGGCTAAAACATCCTCAAATTTTGGGAGAGGAAAAGAGGCCCAGGGAGGCTAAGCTACTCCTCCGAGGCCACTCTTATTTGTTGGGCAGAGACGTCATTGGACCCAGATATATGCAGGGTTCTATGTACAGCTGAGCTGACTGTGCAGGAAAGCTGGTATAGTAGGATTAAGTGCAGGAATTATATGGAGACACACCGATCCATCACCAAACACTCATCCAGTAGTTACTACGTGCCTAGAACTAGGCGGTAGGGGTCAGGGGAAGAAGAGGAGACACGTTCCCTCCTTGAAGAAGTCCCTGTCCGGTTGGGGACTCTTGCTAACCTGGGAAATAGCAATGAACTAGCTCACGGGGTTGGGATAGTTCTAAGAACCCAGGAGGGCAAAGAATGGTAATCCAGGAGGCAGGTGAAAGGTGTGCTCCAGGCCTGGACAGACTCGGTTCAAATCCTAGCTCTCCTCGGTTCAAGCCACTTAGCCTTTCCAAGCTTCCCTTTGCTAGTCTATGCGGGAATAAGTGCCTATGTCAGAGAACAGTGAAAATGCAGTAAGACCTTGCTGCTAACACGCTTTGCGTGGACTTGGACTACACAGTAAATGCTCTGTTGGCTGGCTCTAATGCTCTATTGTCTATTGGCTGGCCACTTAATATTAATTAGTTTATTTAGTAACCAAAGAGGAGAGCGAATACCTTGCTTCTTGAACCAGCCTCACAGTGCAGCCGGTATTCCAAAGGGTCCATTTAGGGGGGAGCAAAATCTTGAAGATGCTGATTAAATGACTGAAATGACCGGCCAAGTAAACATGATCCAGAGACAGGATTAGTCAAGATCAACCAATTATGGTGGGATTACCCGGCCGCTGCCATGCCGGGGTTGACTAAAGTGTCACACAGTATTTGAGGAGTGGTAATCACCTGCTTTCCCACGTACTTCTTCATCTCCAGCCTTTCGATTGGCCACATATGTCAGCGCAGAGCTAAAATGACCAAGAAATCCATTTTTAGACTTGTCTTTGTAGAGCAACAGCCATGCAACTGTGTAGAAATGGATTAGTTGTTCTTAGGGGTTCTGTTTGCTAATCTCCTTACCAGCTTCACAAATACCCCAAGGTCAGGTTTAGTCCTAGATCAGTCTACCGTAAAGCAACTCCAGGGTGATAATAGGATGAGGCCAGAGTGCCCTCCTCTCCCTGAGTTGTCATGAGTGAATTAAAAAGGTGATCTCCAGGCTACCTGCATGAATGGAATCAGAAGTAGAACACTTGTCCAACCATCCAAATATTCCAGTTTCAGGAAAATTAAATGTTCCAGAAGCCCAAAAAAGTACCTTTGGCTCAAAAACCAGTATCTTAATCTGAAAGAAGTTTTCACCAGAGAGTGAAGCCTTAATCTGGTATAAACACTGCCAGGACCCCTGTGGTTCAGAATCAGTTGGAAAATTCAGGATATGAAACAAGTGAGGTTTGGTTTACTTAGGGCCATAATCTGACTGTCAACACATAGGAGGAATTTACTGTTCTCTTAGCCCCGGCAATGGTGACAAGCCTGTAGCCTTTTAGACTGACTTGTGCCCTGACACTGGCTTCGCACAAGGAAACAAGAATGAAATCTACCACAGAGAGAAATTCCATCCCTGGATCGGCCCCAAGAGCTTCCTGACTTACCATCTACTGCTAAGGAAAAATTTTTTCTTTAGAATAGTGCAGCTTTGTCTAGTCATTAGCTTTGCAGTTTTTCCTGGGAATCCTGTTTTCTCATTTTATGTAGGTCATGATTAACTTAAAACCAATCAACATAATAACCACTTCACCTCCATTAGGAGGCCTCCCATCAAAAACCCAGCAGATAACAAGGGTCTGAGAGGACGTAGCTTATGGCAACCCCTGGCAGGATTGTAACATGGAGCGCTTTCTGTGGGAAATAGCGTGGAGCTTCCTCAAAAAAATTTAAACTAGAACCACCGTATGACCCAGCAAATCTATTTCTGGGAAGAGATACAAAAGAATTGAAACCAGGGTCTCACCTTGATATTTGCACACCCATGTTCATCGCAGCCCTATTCACAATAGCCACGAGGAGGAAGGAACCCATTCCTCAATGGATGAGAGGAGAAACAAAATGTGGAGTATACATAGGGTAGAATCTTACTGAGCCGTAAAAGGAAAAGAAATCCTGTCACGTGCTACAACAGGGATGAACCTTGAGGACATTACATTAACGGTGTAGAAATAAGCCAGTCACACAGAGATAAATACTGGATGATTTACTTATGTGATGCATCTAGAGTAGTCAAAATCCCAGAGACAGAAACTAGAGGGGCGGTTACCAGTGTGGGGGGAGAGGAGTGAGGGAGCTCATTTAATAGATTTAGTTTCAGTTTTGAAGTGGGAAAACGTTCTGGAGATCTAGTTCGTAACAGTGGGAATATACTTAACACTACTGAACTGTCCACTTAAAAATTAAGACAAAAAATTTTGTGCTTTGTTTTTTTTACCAATAAAAAAAAAGTCAATGTCATACATGCCTCCAAGAGCTACGGTGAGCTGACAGATGGACGAATGGCTAAATGGACAGGTAGTTAATAAAAAGAGCCTAATGAAATGTTAACTGTACAATCTAGGTCATGGGTATATGGGGGGTGACTTTAACATCTCTTCTACTTCTTTGCATGTTAGAAAATTTTCATAATGAAATGTTGGCCAACACATGAAAAAGATCAGTGTCATCATTAAGATCTGTATACGTGCACTCTGTCAGTCAGACCTATACCCGACCACGCCAGCTAATATTTAAAATTGCGGCACATTTTTCTTAAAAAGAATTAAATCCCTCTGAAAGAGTAGACTATTGTAAAAATAACAGAGAGACTCTTCAGTATTTGCATTTGCTTAACATCCGTTCCCTGCAGATAACACATGCACATTGGCTTTTAGCAAACTGCTCCCGGTAGAAGGGCTTTTAGGCTGAAGAACACGTGGCCTCCGTTCAACCTCTTGCAAACCAACCCCCCCCCCCCCCCCCAGCTAACTGCATTTGCTCACTTCTGTTTGTTTCTGGTGGTTATTTCCCTGTCTTTAGCGAACACGCTGACACTGCTGTTTCTCATTTTATCAACTTCAGACATTGTCTGTTGCCTTCCTGCCTTGAGAGATGTGGATTCGCTCCAGTACCCTAGCCCCACCCACTACCCACACCATCCCTGCTTCCACTGCCGTCCCCCTCCCCCCTCCTCCCAGCCAAATACACCCCCCTCGGGTCCCCCACCTGTTATCTCTGCAATCGCGAATGTCTACCCAGATCGCTATTTCTTCTACTGTCAACCATCCTGATCATCTCTTGATTCTCTGTAAGGTATTTCCTATTCCCATCGTCCCCCACACTTCTGCACCCGCTCACCTTCCCCCCGCAAGCTCTTCGCCAGTGTCTTTACTTTTATATCATTATATCAGTTCGAACGTGCCCAAAACAAAAACCCAAACCCGACAACATCTCCATGTTGAAAATCCCATTCCAACATGAGGAACAAGCACGTTGCTAAGACTAATGTAGGGACTGTAGAAACAGCTGCACAACTGATATCTTCACGTTTGCCAACACTGAGTTCAGACAACGGGGGTCTGACCATAGCCTCGTCGTCCCTGCAAGGCAGATGGCAAGTTCATCGTGATCCCAAGTGGGAACAAAGACAAAAGGCATTTCACAAACTTCTAAGTCTTTTTTTTTTTTTTTTAAAAGATTTTATTTGACAGAGAGAGCGAGTACAAGTAGGCAGAGCTGGAGGGAGAGGAGGAAGCAGGCTCCCATCGAGCAGGGAGTCCTATGCGGGGCTCCATCCCAGGACCCTGGGATCATGACCTGAGCTGAAAGCAGATGCTTAATTGACTGAGCCACCCAGGAGCCCCTCTTTCTGTATTATTTAAGGAAAAAGCACCATATCTACTGTGCATCCTTGCTTTATTCTGAAAGTTCTCTACATCTGCATTAGATTTTTAAAACTGAGATTCAAGAAAGCAAGACAGAGCTATCACAGACTATTAGAGGAAAATGAGGCCAATTTAGGGGATATCCTTGGCCTTCTCAGTTTATCTGAGCTGTCCCTAAAACTGTCTCAGCCTGGAAGGACCGTGGCTTGAGCCTTTTAGCATGTCCTCCCTGGAGTTGCAGGCTTTATTTTGTCCTGCCATGTGTCTGTGTGGTGCGCATGTGGGATACTTTCACGAAGCAGCGTAGAACGTCTCTCCAGGAATTCAAGGGTTCCCATCATCTTGGTTTTTACTGCACTAAAGCCTGAGTCTCCTGAAATGCAGACCAATTCACACTACAACTTTGCTGGAAGATGTCCAGCCCAGCGTATTGATCTGGTGGCTGTGTTATCAGAAGCCGATTGTTTATAACGTGTTCTGACACGCACGGAGCTCTCTCTGTGCCCTATTTCCCGCCAGACACTGCAAACAGCCTCATTCCAGGATTTCATGTAATGCTTTAAGACTGTGACAGTCCCAGGTTGCCCTCTGATACAGTCAATCAAGTAGAGAATCCCTCCTATTTTTCTTATTTGACTAGAAGAGAAAGCAAAAGCTCAGAGCAATTCTTTGCCTTACTCTGGTATGTACCAGTTTGCTGACTTTCCTTATACTCGAACAGACCTCTGTTAATTCCAAGTCTAGAATGCTGGCCTCCACCTGCCCCCCCCAGCCCCCGGCAATATCCACCTCCGAACCCCAGGAATCTGTGAATGCGTCACCTTACTAGGCAAAAGGGACTTTCAAATGTGATTAAGGACTGGGGAGAGGGGTGGATTTTTCTAAATTATGCAGGTGAGTCCAGTCTGATCACATGACTCCTTACAAAGAGCGATTTCCCGGTTGCAAGGAGGAGATGTGACTGTGGAAGGAAGGGGTCAGATGGATGCCATGTGAGAAGGACTCGGGCTGCCATTACTGGTTTTGAAGATGGAGGAAGGGGGCCATGAGCCACGGAATGTGGGCAGCTCCTCGAAGCTAAAAAAAGGCAAGGGATTAGTTTCTCTCTTAGTGTCTACAGAAAGGAACGCAGTCTTGCCAACACCTTGAATTTAGCTCTGCGTGACCTGTTTTAGGCTTCTGACCTATAAGATAATGTATGTGTTGTTTTCAGTGACTAAGTTCATTGTAATTTGTTTTAGTGACATTTGATAACCGATACACTGCCCCAGTCCACACCGGCATGCCCTCAAAAGATACAAAGACAATCAATTCTTTTTTTTTTTTTTTTAATATTTTTTAATCCTCATAGTACCCCTGTGAGATAGAGTCTCATTATCTCTGTTTTTCTTTCTTTTTTTTTTTTTAAAGATTTTATTTATTTATTTGACAGACAGAGATCACAAGTAGGCAGAGAGGCAGGCAGAGAGAGAGGGGGAAGCAGGCTCCCTGGTGAGCAGAGACCCGATGGGGAGCTTGATCCCAGGACTCTGGGATCATGACCTGAGCTGAAGGCAGAGACTTTAACCCACTGAGCCACCCAGGCGCCCCAGACAATCAATTCTTTATAACAACTAGGCACTTGAGAATTGCTTATAAATCACGTATGGGGAAATGTCAGCTACCTGGGACTCCTGCAAAATATGTCAAGTTATACCTTAGTTTCTCCAAATAGCTCAGGATTTATTCATGTAAGACCCAGACATTTTAAAATTCATTTTTAAAAAAGATTTTATTTGTTTATTTGAGAGAGAGCATAAGTGGGGGTGGAGGGAGGGGAAGAAGGAGAAGCAGACTCCCTGCTGAGCAGGGAGCCAGACATGGGGCTCCATCCCAGGACCCTGGGACCATGACCTGAGCTGAAGGCAGATGCTTAATCAACTGAGCCACCCAGGCACCCCAATATTTTTTATTTTTAACATTTTATGAGATGAACATTTGCAACTGTTAGGAAGTATAAAATTTAACATTTTAAGTTAAACATTCAAGTTTAATATTTTAACCTTTAGGAAGATTAAATCCTTTATAAATTATACAAATATATATATACAGACACATACATACTTCTTCGTATACACGGATATATATATTCCTTTCTATTTAAGCAGAATACATTGAACTTGATTTCACATTTTTGTGATGCGTGGGGGGATTTCCTATTTTGAACATTAGTTATTATCCAATATTATAGCATCACCGTTGTGGCTGACTAAGTACTGGAGAACTACCATATGTGGCAGATTTTCTGGATTGATCCCAATTTTAAATATTCTCTCCTGCTTTCCTTATTTTGGTCAAATCACCTTTCCTGATTTTCCGCTCAGGTACCTGGCGCCTATAGCTGTATGGCTACTTGCCTTTGAAACAATTAGCCCCAAACTACTGTGCAAAAGGGAATTCTAAATCGTGTGTTTGCCTTGAATACATTAAAAAGAAATAAAAATATTTTGCAGTTCCCTGTTCGTTGCCTTTCAGCCCCGATAAAGAATTTTCTGCACCAGCTTCTTAGCTAGTAGTGTCACCATGACGGGGCTGCTGGCCTGGGAGACCAAGTGACGGGGGCCACGGGGTGTTACCTGGCTGTCACATCCCACAGCTCATCTGTAGCCAAGCCACAAGGGAAACTCAAACGCCTTCGTCTCTCTCTGTTCCTTGACCTGATGAGTCTACCATCTTGCTTTTGACTTTGACGGCAGCCCTGGCGGGTCTCCAGGGGTGGGTCCTTTAAACAAGACTAGAGCCACCAACCAGACCAACCAGTGTGACTGTGGTCTCCCTTCCCAAAACAAAACTTTCTTCCCACACCCAGTCCCAGAAAACCTAAACCAACTCAGGCCTCCAGGCTCCAACCACAAGCATCTTCAGAAGGCACACGAGATGTTCCGTTTCTTAGCAGTCTGACGGGAGGCCACCAGGCTCACCACCTGCTGAGATGACTGAGACAGGAAGCTCCTTTCCAGGGGACGATGTGGCTGGAACCAGCTCTGTATATAAGGCCTCCCAGCGTATTGGTCCTCGCCTGCTGCGAACCTTTGTGATGAACTGAGTCACCCTTGTGGTAACTAATTGCTCTTTGAGTACAAAGAGGTGTCAACAAGCCTGTTGGGATGGAGGTGGTCTTCCTCGGAGTTTACTTGGCTCAGTGAGGGAGGGAGGGGTGGGGAAGAGAGAGAGAGAGAGAGTGTGTGTGTGTGTGTGTGTCTGTGAGTACGAATTGTGTGCATGCCTCTGCGTGTCCATGCGCATGTGTGTACGTATGTGTGTGTTCACACATGCAACCAAAGGAAAAGCAGATACGGAGAGATGGGAGCCTAGCAGGAAAGGAGAACCAACAGAGAAAGACAGAGGAAGAGCCCCATGTGGGGACAGACACACAGAACAAGGGAGTGAAAGAAACGAAAAGGGGGAAACAAGGGACAGAGGATAGAGGCAGAAAGTAAGAGCACAGAAAGAAGATGGCGCACGAGGCAGAGAAAAGGAGGGGTCCGAGGTGTGAGGCCTGTGTCATTTCCAGACGTGAGACATGCCCTTTAGGGGAGGCGGTGGAGTTGGAAGCTCCTGGAAAGTTAATGTCATTTCCTTGCCATTTTTCTGTCTTCTGGTCACACGGCTGCTGTCTTCTGCCCCACGGTCCCGTCACCCAGCCTCAGCCTCCGCTCCAGCCCCCATGGCCCCGGGAGACCGAAAACCTCTCTGTGGAGCTGTGGGTTTATTTTTTTCTGATAACTTAGCAACATCAAACAAAAGAAGCCATGCTAGTCCTCTACCTCAGCAAGGCAAACAGTCGCCGCCCCAGCCTGGGTGCCTCCCTCCCAGGACACACACACACGGACGAGGCTGGAGCCAGAGGGGCTCGCAGGGTCCGTGGGTTTGTGGGGGTGAAGGGGCAGGGACCTGAGTCTGGGAACAATAAAAACCCTGTCTGGCGTTTAGTGTGGAGCAGAGACCAGGGAGAGGGGTTGGCCTGGGAAGGGATGTGTCCCAGCGGGACAGACCATCTGCCTGCGGACTGCGGAGGGTCTCAGGCCCAGCTTCCCCATGGATCTGCTGCCTGACTTGTTTTCCTGTTTACACTTGGGTTGGTTTGTTTATTTATGTTCATGTGCAGAAGATGGAGTCACACTGGATCCGTGGTTTCCAAAAGTTTCTGGGGATTCCAGCAGGTTCCCTGGGGCTCCTTCAGGGCCCGTGGGTGGAAGGGAGGTAGTGGAAGGAGCTGGGAGTCAGGTCTCCCATCTGCACTAACCTGAGCTGCCCCACGTTGAGGTTCTGCTTCTGTTCGAAGACGGCTAAGCCAAAGCAAGCGTGGAACCCCTTGTGTGGGACACCGTCCATATCCCTGCCCATCCCTACACTTGATGGCTTACTTTCTACTCCAGAGGGTAGAGCTGCACTCCTGGGACCCCAGGATGGAGTGGACAACGCACTTCGGCAGAAGAGAAGGCTCATTTCTTCCATGTGATTGAGGGATCTCGACTCTTCTTGACTGAACCCCAGCGCTGGAAACTCACCCAGAAAGGTTGACTCCTTGGGACCAAGGCACATCCGTCCGGGGCTGAAGGAGGGCACACCCCACCCTGAAGGGCATAGTCTGGGCACTCGGGAATTTCTGGGTGGGGCAAACCATCATTTGACGTGGTATTCAGCCATAAAGAAACAAAGAAGGTACTTCCTTGAAATCAGTGTTACCTTGATGATAACAAATCCTGCCAGAAACCAGGGGAAGTCCAGATGAGATGATTCGTTGGGTTAGAAGGTCAGATGAGATGAGATGATTCGTTGGGTTAGAAGGTCAGAGTCAAGCTCTGTGGGATGGCAGTGCCTTCCTGCCAGCCAGCTGCATCCCCTGCACCAAGGCCTTCGCGCCCCGCCCAGCCTGTCCACACCTCCCCGGGGCCCACCCACTTGGTCAACAAGCAGATGTTATCCCTCAGGATATGTCAGTGAGGCATGTGCCATTTCTGGGCTTCCGAGCTGCTCCCACTCACGTCACAGTGGATTGCCCATTGCATGTTCCAGAAGGATCAGAGGGCAGGCAAGTGATGGGAAAACCAATGCTCCTCTCTTGAGTTGTCTTTGAGCTTTCCTCTTGGATTTGGGAGCACTGAGGTGGGGGGACCTGCCTGGAGGCTGAGTGTGGGGCAGAGGGGGGAGGCATTCGCCATCAGATGGAAAAACGACCAATTGCTCAAAAGCCAGGTGGATAAATCCGCCAAATCAGTGAAATGGCATCCTGTTCCCTCCGGAGGGGACGGCAAACACAGATGGGCAG
Organism: Martes martes; assembly: GCF_963455335.1. NCBI lineage: Eukaryota > Metazoa > Chordata > Mammalia > Carnivora > Mustelidae > Martes > Martes martes. The sequence continues at coordinate 16,245,777 of NC_137902.1, forward strand.
AGCAGAGTGCTAATTACATCTCAGAAGAAGATGCTAAATATTTAAATGCCTGCCTGGTGTCGATTCATATCAGAGGGAATTTTATGAGATTGGGTTTCATGGGCAGTAAAACTTGTGTACCGAGTTCTTTTCTCTTCTCTCTTCGAGAAAGTGCTGTGTCCGTGTTTTACCTTGTAGCAGGTGATGGCTAGGTTCCCTTTATGGAAACCATCAGCACCTTCAGCTTCGGCCTGAGTTCTCCCACCAGGAAGTTCTCCAGCACCGCTCTCTCGTAGCCGGGGAAATCACTCCATAATTGGACCGTGGTTTATTACTGTTTCTAGGGGCAACCACTTCGGATTTCTGGCGTGTGGGTGGTTTGCATACATGAGTCACGCAGGTGTTCATGTTCCTCTGGAAGAACCGGCCGGATCCTTTCACCGGGCCAGGGCCCTCATTGCCAACCCGCCCTCTGGGGAAACTTGCAAAGGCCAGCCCCCTTGCTTCCAAGGATTGCGTGACTGCCGGGACCGCCATATGCAAACACTCCAGGGCCCTCGTGCCTCGGGTCACAGCTCTGAGACCCATTCTTGCTGTGTCCTCCCTCCGTAAGTCACATGCCTCCCATTCCTGGCTCAGGCAAGACAGCACGTCCTGTATTAGTGGCCCGCCCTGAAGAGCTGGCCTTCCGAGGTCTCTCCACTGGTGTCAGAGATGGCTTCCCAACCCTGTAAGGTTTCCTGGTTCTTCTAGAAGTTCGCCTGGGCAGCGGAGGCTGAGGGTGGCAGCTCGGCTCTGGCACAGGGGGGTTCTGGAAAGTGCTCTGCTGATGGAGCACGGCTTTAGTAGATGCATTCTTCCTAGGATGCATCCACAAGGCAAAGTGTTTCAGATCCGAGCACCACAGAGTATAGGTGACAGAGATGGACCCTGTCGCTTTGTGCAGACATCTAAAGGGCTGCTAGGAATAGGGTTTCCTCTACCAAACCACAGCTGGGTCTGAGTCAGTTCTGGCTGCTGTCACAGAACCCCATAGACTGGCTTCTAAGCAACAGACATTTATCCCCCACAGTCTGGAAGCTGGACAGTCTGGGTTTGTGATGACAGTCGCATCCCAACTCACAGACTCTTGGTGTGTCCTTACCTGGTGAGGGGGCAGGGCGGCCCTACTGGCTCTTCTATAAGGGCACTAATCCCCTTCCAGAGGGCTCCACCTCCCTAACCTAATTACCTCCCAGAGGCCCCACCTCCAAATACCATCACAATAGGGAGTAGGTTTCAACAGATGGGTGGGGGGAGGGCACAAACACTCTGTAGCAGGCTGTGGTCCGAAATTCTACTTTTAGAGATTTGGTCCTTTATGTTGAGACACAATGTGACTTATTATACTGTCAGCTGTTAGCAGCTTTGTGTGAATTAGTTTGTTCCAGAGTCCAGTGTGATAGTTGGTCCAGGCAGATTTGGATGGGGGGGAGGGGAGAGGGAGGAAAGTCAGGACAGAAATAAAAGCTGGGATGCGGTGTCTCTGCCATGGGACCAGGGGTGCAAAAGGGCTATTGCCAGGGCGGGCTTCTTGTCGGATTTGCTGACAATATTGGTGGCCGTGGCAACAACCCCAGTTTTAAATTTCCCTTCCTCCCATAGTTCACAGTCACGGACACATAGTAGGACTGAAAGATGCACGCTCCTCAACAAGAAGACAGATACTGTGATGATTCCACTTCCTCGAGGTCAAACTCATAGAGACAGGAGGCAGAGTGCTGACTGCCAGCAGCCAGAGAGAGGGGGGAGATGGGGAGCTGTTTAGGAGCATGGAAAGGTTCTGGAGATCAGTTGCGGAATGCTGTGACTATACTTAATACCACTGATACGTACACAACCATAGTGAAGATGGTAAATTTTTATGGTACATGTATTTTGCCAGCATTAAAAATGTTCTTCAGGGGCTCCTGGGTGGCTCAGTGGGTTAAGCCTCTGCCTTTGGCTCAGGTCATGATCTCAGGGTCCTGGGATTGAGCCCCGCCTCATGTTCCCTGCTCACTGGGGAGCCTGCTTCTCCTTCTGCTTCTGCCCCTCCCCCTGCTCGCGCGTGTGCTCTCTCTCAAATAAATCTTTAAAAAAATAAATAAAAATAAAATGCTCTTCAAAAACAATTTGGGCTTTTCGTATAGTAGATCCTCATGTAACAGTCAACTGTTTGTTGACTTGATATCTGCAGAGCATATCCCTTTTGGGAGTTCCCAAACCTAGGAGAGAAGCTCAAAAATACAAACAAAAATGAGCATAAAGGGCATGAAGACCCTCAGAAGCTGCTCCCCATTCTGCCATGCTGAGGCCATCCCTAGCCCCTCTGCTCCCCATCTCCACACTCTTCCCCACCACGGCCCTGCCCGCGCTTTGTCTCTCCTGGCCCCCCCTTCCTCTCAGATTCCTCAAGGTCCCTTTTCCTTCTGGGATGTTGACTTGTGCCTTCCTGAAGTCCGTCTTTCTCATTTCCCTCGCTCCTCATGGCTCTCAACCATTGCTTGATCAGCAGAAGGCCTAGACTTGAGGTTTGGGTGTTTATGGAATTCTTGGCGAGGCTGCGGTGGGAGGATGAATGCTGGAAGGGTTGAGGGAGGGAGGGAGGGAAGGGGTGGCGAGTGGAGGGGATGGAGGGGTGGTGGGGAAGGTGGAAGCCTGGTGTTGGGTTGGAAATAGAAGCCGGCAGGGGAAGGGATGGTGAACACAGTAAGGGACCCCAAATACATTCCCTCAACACTGTTGGTTTTTTCCTGTCGACTCAGGACTCTCTTATTTCTCAGATTTTATGTGGTTGGGTCCTTGCTCATATTCTCATGAAGTTGTGGGATGCAATTCAGTTCATCACACTCAACAGACCTTATTGGAACCTGCTGTACCCAGAGTGCCACTCAAAGGGTCAGAAATGGCATCCGCCCCCAAGCTGCTTATGCCCTAGGTAGAAAGGAGGATTCTTCCCTGATCACACTTAGCTTGGTGACTCAGTCTTAGGAGAGGGTCTCACTAAACATAAAGGGGTCTCCAGATTATATGAGTTTATAAGAATTTGGCTTTTTTGCCCTACTTTTGATGACTCGCATTTCTTTAAGAGGGTGGTCTCTCTGACATTTTGGGTCAGTGTGTAGGGATGCCCCACGTGTTCCAGAGCATTTAGCAACCCTGCTCCCAGGCACGAAATGCTAGGAGAATCTCGCACCCATTGTTTCAGCAACCCTCCAGAAGATTCTCGTACATCTCCATGTGCTGGGACCAGGACATGGGGGCCACGTTGCTGGACTGAGAACCACCGGACTCTAGGGTAGATACGAATCCCTCCCCTTATGTAGCTTTCCAAAGGACGTGACCCCAGAAACTGCCCCACAATGCTTAGACCCCAAAGCCAGAATGACAATGACGAAGAAAGGATCAGATATGGTCAAACGAGTGCTGAGGAGCAGCAGGGGGTTGTGCTGTGAGGTCTACCCACCCCTTACCCAAACCTAAGCCAGTGGGATTTCCAGAGCAGCCCTTGAGAGTTTTGACAATGTGTTGATGTAGATGGGAGATCCAGGGGGCTGGCCTCTGACTCCAGGGGTCTAAGTGCTGCAGGAAATCAGAAGGCCAGAGAGGACTGAGTGTATCAGAAGTGCTGGTGGGAGCCCCCTGCTCTGTTCCCACAGCTGTGGGAGCAGAAGAACAGCCATGGGGCCATCTGGGGTCTTGTGCTAAAGGACCAGCCTGGAGGGGCCAGGAGACCCAGGCAAGGGAGACTGGAGGTGTAACCTGGAGGAAGTCAGGATGGCCCCAAAATAAGGATCTAACCATCCTGTTAGGGAGCTGCAGGAGAGAGGGCACGGCAGTTCAGTTTCTGAACGGGCCCTGCCTGAGCCTTAGCCTGGACTCCGCTGGGCGGAAAGAAACAAGGAGCTTAGGAGTTCCTGTTGGCATAGGAGCTCCCATTGGAACAGGAGCTGTCTGCAGCCGCTGCTTCTCTTCTCTCCTCCACCTCCTACCACCCCCCCCCCCATCCTCCACCTGGCAGGTGAGTGAGAAGAGAGTAAAGAGTGAGAAGAGCATAAGGATTAGAAGAACTGCTTCCCCCTCCCCAGGGCACCCGGGTGGCTCCATTGGTTAAGGGACCAGCGCTTGGTTTTGGCCCAGGTCATGATCTCAGGGTCTTGGGCTGGAGCCCCACAATGAACTCCTGGCTCAGTGGAGAGTCTGTGTTTCAGTATTCTCTCTCTCTCTCTCTGCCCCAACCCCTACCGTCTGCCCCCTCCCCCTGCTTGCTCACTCTCTCGCTCTAAAATAAATCTTAAAAAAAGAAGAAGAAGGAGGAGGAGGAGGAAGGAGAAGAAGAAGAACTGTGCCCCTCCCTATCAGGATTCCCACCCGAAATAATGCCGTGCTGGGGAAGGAGGAAGGACATTCTGTTTCCAAACTGAGTCCGTCTGGGCCTTCAAGGGACTGTGGGAATGTGGAAAGCCCTGAGCAGCTGCTGGAGTTTTCACCTGGCTGCAGGTGAGAAAGAAATTTAAAAGACATGAGAGAGCAAGAGTGAAAGTTGTGTTTGATCACGATCCAAGTGTCACGCGAGTTTGTGTCCGTTTCAAATAGATTAATTTCAGAATAATCATCCTAACTCCGCTCCGCCGTGCTCTGTGTCAGCGGCTGCGGGGGAACACGGTCAGCTTGCCTAGCGGGCAGCAAAGACCTTGGCGATGGCACAGGTTTTAGAATGGCCCCTCCTCCCTTCAGACGATTGGGCCTTACCAGTCATCATTTAGACGAACAGTGCAAGCTTCTGTAATTAACATATTGTCGTCAACTAGAATGTCTGCTGGGGCTGAAAATCGCAATGTGTAATTTATTGTGATTGGTTTTCACTGAATGGGATAGAAAAAAAGTAAATTAGCCATAAATTTAGAGAGATGGCACATGGTAAAACTTTATGGAAACTGCAACACTAGCAGAGAAAAGGCCAGCTCCCAAGAACACACAAGAGGAAAATGGTACTTCCTGTGAAATGCCACCAGATCCTCGGAGGATAGCAAAAGCTGGGGTGTAAGGACTGGTGCTTCTGGTTTTTCTAAGAAATGACGTGGTGGAGGCTCTGGGAGCCTCCGGGATGAAGAGTGCACCACCAGTCACAGGCACTCGGCAAGGAGCTCGTGGAAACCCCTCAGAGCTCTCTGTGGGGCGTGCACGTGACTTGCCAGGAAGCTCGGAGGCTAAAGCCAGTGGGAGGTTTGCTGCTTTGCCTTCAAGCCTTGGCCGGTGCAATTATGGTGTCTTCGTCAGCCGGGGCTGCTAGAACAAAATACCACAGACTGGGTGGCTTAAGCAACACACACTTCTTTCTCTCAGTTCTGGAGGCTGGAAAGTGCAAGATCGGGGTGCCAGCAGATTGGATTCTTGGCGTGGGCCTCCTTCCCAGCTTGCAGATGGCCACCTTCTCGCTGTGTCCTCACATGACAGAGAAAGGAAGCTCTGGAGCCTAGCCCTCTTCTTGCAAGGACACTGATCCATCACGAGGACTCTATCCTCACAACCTCGTCTAAACATGAATTTCCTTCGAGAACCCCACCTCCAAATACCATCACGGTGGGGCTAGAGCTTCAGCATCGGAATCTGGGGTGGCGGGGGGAGCAGAATTGAGCCCACAGCACGTGGTAACCGTCCCGGGACACAGATAATAGACCCTCTGTCAGATGTCCTCTCTCCTTCACCTTGGCCAACACCCAGCTGAGAACGTAGATGGCAGACGGAGCCGTTTCCTTTCGCGCTCTCCAGGCTTTCAGGAGCCAAAGTGGGGGGAAGGAATGAGCCTGAGCAGCGGCGTGACCAGCAAGGACCTTCAAGTGTTATTTGTTGGGTTGAGCGTGTCTGTATGGGTGTCTTGTTCCAAAAAAGATTTAAGGTGTTTGCAAAGATAAAAAGCACTGTTAGGCGGTAAGAGAGATGAGGCAAAAGGACAGGATAGAGACAAAATAGAGGGCCGGGCCTTAAAATAGAAGGCAAATTAAATCTATTTTGCTTAACTAGGGAAAAGTGCCATGTTTTCTGGGAAGCCAGTGGCATTCTGTTCCATCTCTCTTTTAAATTAAGAGTGAAGCAGTGTTAGTCTCAATTTAGGGGCCTGCATTTTGATGAGCTTGCTGTGTTTTGGTTTTTGTTTGGTTCACTGACCTTAAATCTCCATTTCAATAAGAAAAGCAGGCCCCATCACAGCCAGTGAGTTTTCTTGTAGCCTCCTTCCTCTGGGGATCTTTTGGTGGGGAACTTGGCAACTCCTGAGGGTAGCAGAGGAAGTCAGAGGTTAAGAAAGAATCAGCCTGTACAATGCAGAAACTCCAAAAAAGAAAATTCTGGAAAGAATGTCCATTTTACCTCTTGCATTTAGATGGATTTAATGATTTTCTTCTAAAAGGGAGTAAGACTAGGTAGGCATCCTCCAGTAAAGCTAAAAGCTTCCTAAATAAAACAGGATTATCAGGATAATTGACTTAACTTTTTCCTTTGGCTGTGTAGGCACAGGGAAACAAAAAAGGGCTTATTCAATTCTGTGATATTTTTATTTGTTGGAACAAAGGCCGTCTTTTCTTTGAACCCCAAGCCTTGTTTGCCAAGGTTATCTTTATTCAAATGCTCTGTGTTAATAAGCAACACCTCTGTAGGCTTACGCAGAATAGACATTTTCAGCTGCTGGTATTAAAAAACAAAACAAATAAGAAACAGGGAAGTCACACAAGTATTATATTAATATTGTCTAATGGTTCCCCATTATCTACAGGATCCAGGCCAGTTTCTTAGCCAAGGATGAAAGGCTTAGCTACACTGACTCTTCCAACTTGGTGCCTCATTTTTTTTTTTTTTTTAAAGATTTTATTTATTTACCTGATTGAGAGAGAGAGAGATCAGCAGAGGGAGAGGCAGACTCCCTCTGATGTGGAGCAAGGAGCCTGATGTGGGGCTTGATCCCAGGACCCTGAGATCATGACCTGAGCCACGGGCTTAATCGACTGAGCCACACAGGTGCCCCTGGTTCCTCACTTTTCCTCCAGAAACTTCCCGAAAGGGATCCTCAGCTCCATAAAAAAGTCTTGGCGGGGGTGGGAGGAGCGGTGCCTGGGTGGCTCAGTGGGTTAAAGCCTCTGCCTTCAGCTCAGGTCATGATCCCAGAGTCCTGGGACCCAGCCCTGCATGGGCTCTCTGCTCAGCAGGGAGCCTGCTTCCTCCTCTCTGTCTGCCTGCCTCTCTGCCTACTTGTGATCTCTATCAAATAAATAAATAAATAAATCTTAAAATTAAAAAAAAAAGTCTTGGGTGTCTCAGATCCAAGCGCTGACACTTAGTTCCTCCTTCTCCGGCTTCTTCACGAGCAGCCTACAACCAAGAGTTTATGGCCGCTGGTAATAAGTCTTTGGCCAGCTCCCTGGCCTGTCTGCCTCCGAGTGCCCAGGAAATCAGCTGGGATTACTTGGAAGATTTAAGGTCAATGGAATCACTTGGGATGGATGCTGTTATGTGCTGAACTGCGTGCCCTTAATTTTCACATGTTGAGTTTTAATGCCTGATTCCCAGGACTTCTGAATATGACTATATGTAGAGATAGGCCTTTAAGGAGGTGAGCTAAGTTAAAATGAGGCTGTTAAGGTGGGCCCCAAACCGGTCTGACTGGTGACCTTATAAGAAGAGGAAATTTAAACAAATAAAGAGACACCAGGGATGGGAACACACAGAGGAAAGGCCATACGAGGACACGGCGAGATTGCAGCCATGGGTGAGCCAAGGAGAGAGGGTTCAGGAGAAAGCAAACCTGTAGGCACCTTGACCTTTGAGTTCCAGCCTCTGGAACTATGAGAGATGCCTTTCTGGTGCTTTGCGATGGCGGCCCAACTGCACCAATACAGGTGCCCTCCGTAAAAACCTTCCTTTGAGCTCAGTTCATTGCAATCATTCTTCCTCTCCACTCATAATTATTTTCTGTAACCATTCATTTGAAAATTATACCTGAAGCTTAAAAATTAGTTGATTTGACTCTTTGTGATGTATTTTATCACCTCTGGTTCTTCAGTCATTAACCAAATTTTACTGAGCCCTACTATGCCCTCTTCTTTTTTTTTTTTTTTTAAAGATTTTATTTATTTATTTGACAGAGATCACAAGTAGGCAGAGAGGCAGGCAGAGAGAGAGAGAGGAGGAAGCAGGCTCCCTGCTGAGCAGAGAGCCCGATGCGGGACTCGATCCCAGGACCCTGAGATCATGACCTGAGTCGAAGGCAGAGGCTTAACCCACTGAGCCACCCAGGCGCCCCTACTATGCCCTCTTCTAAAGCAACGAGAGCCCCAGATTTTCCAGTTCAGCTTCAAATCTGCCACAAAATCAGATACAGCCTGGAGCACTGCAGGGCTGAGAGAAGTGTGACGGGTTTCTCTGTAAAAGTCACCATTGTTCTGATTTATTAAAGTAATTGGAATTGTTAAAGAATTTGGAAAATATAGAGAAAAGGATGACTGTGAAGATAAAAATCACTCACAAAATGTCACTACATGGGGAGAATCGTTCTTATCATTTTGAAGAATTTCCTTATAACCTGACTTTGACACTATGTGTTAGGAATGCTTTCCTAGGTTCTGAAATAGCTCTTTAAAACCATTTTGACACTGTAATATTATTCCATTGTACAGACCTATTTAATCTATTTATTTTACAATTCTCCTGACATCTGACTTTTTCCTATGATGATGTTGAGTAGCCTGACTCATTCATTCTCCATATAAATCTATCAAATTCCCAATAGCTTCCTTGTGATAGATCCCAAGAAGGGAACACCAGGATCATGGGACATGCACTTTGCAGTTCTTGGTAGACACGCCCAAACTGCTAGCCAGGAGTGATGGCACGCACTGGACATGTTTTTACTCTAACATAATCAGGGACATGCTACGGGTCCTTCTCCTGCTTAGATCTGATAACCCCAGACTTAGGACAAGAATCTTTATTTTTTTATTTTTTGAGACTGGAGAGGCTTGTGTTTTAATGACAAAACAGCGGTTTTGATTACTGCACCTTGATTATGACACCAACCATTAAGCGTGTCACGATCAAGATGTAAGACTGGAAAACTGAGTTTTGGGGGTTTTTTTAAGTCTAGGATTTTAAATCGAGCACAAAAAGTAGAAGGACCTTTAGAAGCCACCTGCCAACTTCATAAGTGGCCAAACTTCAGCCCAGGGAAGTGGATTCCTTCAGGTCATGGAACCACTTGTCAAAGGATGGTGTCGGCATTCCTGTTTCCTGGGTACTAGTCGTAGAAACTTCTCTTATGGGATTCAAGTCAGGGCAGCAGGAAGCAAGAAGGCTATAACGTAAATGTTTCCTGCCAAGAGCTCCCTAACTCAGCTGCTAATAAAAGGCTTCTCAAACACCTTCTCTTGATGAGTTAATTAGGAGGCCAGTGGGTTTACAAAGAGGATTCTGAAATAATATTTCTGAGTAAAAGATATAGTTAGAATTGAAGATTGCCCACTACAGAAACTCCGGTACTTGCCTGCAGAGAAAATGAGACCTTAATGCCTTTTGGAGCTTTTGACTGACTGATGGAAGCCCTGTGCTCACCTCCCTTCCCAGGGCTTGTGGAATGAATAACGAGTGAGAAGTAAAGCATTATTCTCGCTTATCTTGTAACTTGGCAAAAAATAGATCGAATATCCAAGGATAGTGGGCGAGGCAAAATGTTTGTCTTCCTTTTTTGAATGTAGAAACTCAGAATTCAAATAAACTAAGTTCTAGATCAGCACAATCTAATAGAACATAATATGAGCCGTAGACGTAATTGTATCTTTTCTGGTGGGCAAAATAAAAAATTGTTGTTAATGTATTTATTTAACCCAAAATATCCCAAATATTATCATTTTAACATGTAATCAGTGGAAAAATTATTATTGAGCTCTTTTACATTTTGGGGTTATACTAAATCTTTGATACCTGGTGTGCTTCTGCACTTATAGCCTATCTCAGTTTGGACTAGCTGCATTTCCAGGGTCAGTACCCACATGGGGCAAATGGTTTCCGTATCAGATTGCAGAGCCCTGTGCAACAGAATTCAGTCTCCGGGGGACCCATGCCTGTGGAGCTCATTAGCAAAGTGGAAGAGGTATCTTAGAATAGAAAAGATGATACGGTCATTTCTGTTTTAAAGGTCCTGTAGGAGGGGCGCCTGGGTGGCTCAGTGGGTTAAAGCCTTTGCCCCCAGCTCAGGTCATGATCCCAGGGTCCTGGGATGGAGCCCCGCATCAGGCTCTCTGCTCTGCAGGGGGCCTGCTTCCCTTCCTCCTCTCTCTGCCTGGTTCTCTCCCTACTTGTGATCTCTGTCAAATAAATAAACAAAATCTTAAAAAAAAAAAAAAAAAGAAATGTGGATGGGAGATGGGGTGCTTGGCTGGCCCAGTTGGTGGAGCCTGCGACTCTTGATCTCAGAGTCAGGAATTCAAGCCGCAGGTTGTCCAGAGAACTCACTTAAAAATAAATAAATCAGTTTAAAAAAAGAAGTGCGTATGGGAGAGAGAGAAATTAATTGGCCTCAGCTGGGCAATTTTGCACCCTTGGCCGACAGCTTCAATTCACATCCCCAAGTCTCAAAAGATCGTCTCCTGCTGACCTTGTAGGCTCCCCAGCACCCCCCCCACCCCCCAGCTCCATTCCTCACACCCAGAGGAGCCCCGAGGGCCTGGCTAGGGTGAGGAGCCACAGGAAAGGTCTAGAACAGGATGCCACAGTTGGCAGAGGGTTTGTCTTATCAGGGACGCACAGAGAAAGAAAGTCTCCTTGTTTGGGGAGGGTTTCTTTTGTTTGCTTTTTCTTTTCTCTTTTAGCTGAGGGGAGTTCCCGGGAAAGATGAATGCCTCTGGAAGCGGAAATTCTTTGCAATAAGAAAAAAAACCCACCCGGTGCGGACACACAGCCCACCGAGCAACTCCCAGCCACACAGGTTCAGCAAGGGTCTGGGTCCTGCGGCTCAGGATCTTGCAGGAGGGCAGGTCTGTGGCGGGCCCGGGGCCCGGGGCGCATGCCCTGCCTCTCCCCTGGGCCGGGGCTGCCTTCCCAGCACCAGCGCCCTGAGCCGCCTTGCCGATTGGAATAAGGGGGAGACCAGGCAGGCCAGGCAGATCTTGGCATCTCGGCTTCTGCAAGTGAGGAAGCTTTGAGGCCGCCTCCTAGGAATCTGGGGGAGGCGTGGGGATCCCGAGCCCAAGGCGGTTGTCGGGGGCGGGGGGGTCCAGACAGGCAGAGGGGGTGGCCAGGGGAGGCCTCAGAACGAAGGTGATATTTGAACACAATCTACCCAGATATGGGGTGTTAGGCAAGTTCTTTATCCTTCTGGACGCCTAGCAATAGTCATGGCAAGAACAGAGCTAACAGGCGGCATGCTTGACCCGCAGCCTTCCGAGTTCCTTACGCACGTGGAACTCATTGACTCTTGAGGCAGGTGCTATTCTTTGCCTCAATTTACAAGGTGGAAAGGAGAGGCAGAGAAAAAAGTAGGTTTGCCTGGGTAGGTTAGCTGCGATCACACCGTTAATGACTCAGCAGGCAGGTCTGACTCCAGGGCCTGCCCCTTTCTTTGCCAGCCCTAAAAGGGGTGGTCTCCAACGGGGATCTCGGGTCCGGCCCGATGTCAACAAGCAAAATTGAGAAGGAGTGATTGCCTGTGCGTGGCTCGTGCTTTATCCGGGCGGGTTCCTCCCGGTGCTTCCATTTCTCTGTCTCCAAAACTGAGTAACTAACCGCTGTTCCCACGTCGACCGTTTCTGAAGCATCGTGCTGGACTTCAGGGGACACTCCAGTGTGACGCTGGCTGGGGAGCCAGTCCTAAGAAACAGATCCTCGCTTTGGGCAGAAAGAAGCAAGCGCATTAGAAAGGTAGGCAGGACGAGGTACCACCCGAAGTCTGCACGGCCTACGTCCAGGGTGGGCAGTCCCCTTGGGGCCGGTGGGGGCCTCTGGCAAGACGTGCTCAGAGCGGGTCTTGACTACCAGCAGGATGTGGGTAGGAAGTGAGTAGAGGGGGGCAGGGTGGGTGGTGCGCCCAGGCAGGAGCGGCACAAGTTCAGGCTGGGACAATGCAAATAGCGAGTTTATCAGAAACGATCCTATTCTGAAGCCTGTTTCCTAGAAGTGTTACGATTAATAAGCACAAAACCGTTCCCAAATCCTGATTATCTGTTCTGATTTAGGGGCAAAGAAGCTGGGCAACTGACAACATCAGCAAATCCCAAAGTAATTTCCAGCTGGTTTGGGAACGCAGCTGCTTTGACCTCCTAATTATGCTGCTTGCCCGGGACGCCCATCGATCGCCATGGCCAGGTGGGAAGCTGGCATGGACCGACGGCGGGAAGATTCTCTTTCGTGGGAGAGAGGAAGAAGAGCCAGAGGACTGAGCACAGCCGGGTGAGTTCTGTGTATCTTGTTACTTACACTGAGGGTGTGTGACCTCCGGGCCAGTTTCTCTTTAGCTCAGCTTCCCCATTCTGTGAATGGGGGGTACCATCCAACCTGCCTCCCTGAGTTATTTAGGGACCAAGGGAGCTAGCTGATAGTGTCTGCTATCAGCGCTGCTCCCAGGCCCGCTTGGAGCCAGCTGATGGGTTTCGTGAGCCCATCCCCCGGTTTCTGAGGCTTTGCTGGCTTCCAGAGGCTCCAACCTGAGACCTCCCTCGGTGGATGGCCCTCGGGCTGCAGTAGCTGCTTCTCCCCCCTCTTGCTGGTTTCTCCCGGGAGCACCTCCGTGGTAAATCACTCCCACACGAATCTTCTTCTGAGCCTACTTCTGGTGAATCCAACCAAAGGCAGTTTACAAAAGCATTTTTGAAAATTTGCAAGTGAAACACATACTTGTACGACATGACCATTTGAAATAACCTCAGAACTGACTGTACAAATCTTACATCTCTGAATTATTGGGGTCAGCACAGAACGAGAGGTCAAAGGGGACCTGATGCTAGTTGTTGCATAATTTACTGAGTGCTTTCCGCCTCCGTGACTACCCTGCTTCTACTTTGTGCTCGCCGCCCCATCATCAGATCAACCGGGAGCCTTCATCTTCTTGGGCCTCTGGGGGCCTCCACTGCTGCCCCGTCAGCTAAGGCTGCACTGTTTTCCACCCAGGGGTCGTCACTTATTCCCACTACACTCCGGGCTCGACCTTTCTCAGGGCTCCAGGAAAAAGCCAAGACTTGAGCGTAGGACAAGGGCGTGGGTTGGATTCATATTTGAGAACCATATAAACAAGGTGCATGCTTTTGGAAATTGTCAAGGGGGCAAAGCATGAACTCAGATTTTTTTTTTTTTTTTGGAACTCAGATTATTTGATCAACAAAACTTAAATAGAAACAGACTATTCATTATATCCCCCGATTTAGTTACTTTTAACAAGGAACACATACGCACATGCTTTCAAAATAGGTCCTCAAGATTCAAAGTCTTGCTTTGATCTCTCTCCTATGGTTGATGAGTTTCCACATATCAGGGACGTCCTTGGGAGCCTGGGGACAAGGACGGAGGCATTGCCATGTTCAGATGCTCAAAGTTTTCATCTTCTTCATTTAAGGAGAACATTACATCTCCCTTTCAAAACCAGATCACTGTAAAGACCATAAATAATCAAACTCACCTTTGAGACCCAACAGCCTCATTTTCTAATGGCCAAATTCTTGGCACCCTGTCCTATATGCCTTCATGCCAACAACTGGAGAGCTAGCCCACGTGCTCGCCTATTTATATGAGCACTGTGCTGCTTTAAATCAAGTGGACCCAGCCTGGCCTTCTTGACTTCCCTCAGAAAACCTAGGCTTGATCTGGAGCAGGACCCAGCCAGGGGCTGAAGGAGGGATGGGGGGGGTGGGTGGGGGATGAGGCAGACTTGGTTGAGACCGGGAGGGAAGCCAGAGAGCTGTTTAGCCTGCAGCTCCCCTCCATCCTTGTGGGGGCATCGGCGGAAGGCACAGGCGGGTGGGGTCAGAACCACCAGCTGCTTCACTCGAGCCTTCAGCAGCAGAGAGGTCTAGCGAAGATTGTCCTGTGTTCCAAAAGGAAGGCAGGACCCAGGGACAGGGAATCCAGAACCCAGCACTAGGACATCTGGAATAGAGTTGTGCGGGAGAGTCAGGGCCTATGCTGAGAACAAATCATGGAATCCAGCAGGTGATGCGGGGAAGCTAACCCGTTAGGCGCAGAAGGACAGAGCACGGACACAAATTAGGAAACTGGCAGTTGGCCTGAGTCAAAGCTGAGAGCTGAGGGCATGAGCTCCTTAAATCCCTCTTGCACGGCCAGGCAGGGATTGACCCTGAGGGAGCCGCACCGGGACTGACCAGACTCGAACTCAAACCCAGGGTCTCTGACTTTTGAGTCAATGGCTCCATTAAGTGAAGTTTCCGGCAAATACCCCCAAATCCTAGGTCTACCTGTTACCCTTCTCAGTCCGCCTGAAGGGCCCAGAAGACGTTTGTCACCTGGGCATGCAGATATAGGGGGAAATGGGCTGGATGTTTGTGGAACATGAACTTACTGAGCATGAGTCTGGTACAAAACACTCGACGTGAGTGAACTAAGTAAACGGACCACTTCTAGAAAAGTCAAAAATCCTCTTTTTCCACTAGAAGACATCAAACCCCACGAAGGTAAATTTCCAAATCTCTAGGTTCTGCTGGAATTCTGTCGTAGCAAATATTGACTGAAGTTGGTGGGCCGCTGGCAAGGTCTTGTCAATGTTTCGGTTATCTGAAAACTCTGCCAGGCTGTAGTGGGAAGATACCGTTGTGGGGAGTCAGGAGGCCTGGCTGGCTTCGGGCCCAGGCTCTGTTACCAACCAGCAGGTGTCCTGCAATGACCCCCTTCGGCTCACTGCCCGCCCACTTTCCTTCTTTGTAGCATGAGGGTGTTGACCGAGAAGACCTCTCAGATCCTTTCTAGGTCTGAAAATGCATGGTTTTATGACCTAAATGGGGGCATGTGGCTAAAACCATCTGCTGTTAATCTGGACTTCAAATCAGTTTGATAAACGTTTTCAGGCTTGGGAGATGGCCCGGGTACACTTGCGAGATCCAGATTGGCCTTTTCCAAACCCCAACTCTGCATGAGACTCGTGGCCTGGGGGAGCCGTTTGGAGCCTCCAGGCTGGGTAGACGGTGCAGACTTTGGTGCCACTGACAATAAACATTGGTCCCTATCTGGCTGAACCCTGCAGTAAAGACCACGTGGAGTATTTTCTTTCTCTCTTTCACCTGGACAGAGCTCAGTGCAAACACAGACTGGAAACTCCAAATGAGGACACAAGCATTTTAATAGATAGTCTGTCAAAAACATTAAAATTCTTCCAAGGGGTGCACCAGACCTCCAGCCACATTGACATAGGCTGTCGGAACAGACTCTGAGACCGTGCTCTGGAGTCGCTAGGGAGAAGCAAGACAACTCCCGTGTGAAACCATCCTTCATCCGAGCTGGTCTCCAGCAGCGTCTGACCCCTATCTCAAATGTCTGCCGTTCTCCTTAAAAAAAGGGGGCGGGTAAAGTGAAAAATTTTTTTCTTCGAGGGGAATGTCAAATGCTCTGACAATGGGAGGCTGTCCTTTTGCATGAGCATTAGAAAAAACATCCGCTATGGTAGAAAGAGTCCTTCAAGAAAATGGTATTCACAAAAAGGTTACTTCACAAAATTGTGAATCATAATCTGGATCCGCAGGGAGAGGCTGGGCAGAGGCAAGTGCTGGGCCAGGCACCAGACCAGCTTGGGTGGTGAGGACAGGTGAACAACTCTCACCAGCACTCCCTATGTGGGGCCGTCCCTTTGCTGTGCACTTGCATTTATAACATGGGAGAAGACTTGTTTCCGGTCATCAAAAGAGTATACAGTGTATGGAATATCCCCGGACTAAAAGTGGGCTCCGTGAGACACTTGGACACCCCATGACACATACTTCTTTCTTATCCACGATGATGGTAAAGAGCAGCCCAGATAGTCCAAAACCACAGGGAGTCCGAGAATAATTTATAGCAGGCACACACATGATTGTCTTATATTATTTCTAGAGTTCTGTTCTAAAATCCTGTACTTGTAGAATGAGATTGTCTGTGCCCTTTAAAAAAATTGTGGTAAAACACATAAAAGTACCCTCTTAATTTCAAACCATCCGTTACGATATTGTGAACTGTAGGCACATTGTTGTACAATGGATCTCTAGAACTTTCTCACCTTGCAAACTGAAACTCTGCAGCTGAACAACTCCCCTTTTTCCTCTCTCCCCAGTGGCTGGCAACCACCATTCTACTTTCTGTTTTTATGGGTTTAATTTCTTTAGATACCTTGTATAAATGGAAACGCGCAATATTTGTCTTTTTGTGACTGGCTTATTTCACTTAGCAAAGTATCCTTGACGTCCAACCTTGTTGTAGCATCTGATCGGATTTCCTTCTTTTTTAAGGCTAAATAATATTCCATTGTACATCTAGGCCACGTTTTGTTTACCTGTTTATGGACATTTAGTTTCTTCCACCTCCTGGTTGTTGTGAATAATGCTGCAGTGAACATGGGTGTGCCACTATCTCTTCAAGATCCTGTTTTAAATTCTTTTGGATAAATACCCACGAGTGGGATTGCTGGATCGTATCATAGTTTTATTTTTAATTTTTAAGGGACTTCCATACTGTTTTCCATAGTTGCTGCATGAACTTCTGTTCCCACCAACAGTGCACAAGGGTTCCCTTTTCCCCACATCCTCACCAACGCTTGTTATTTCTTTTTGATAATAGCCATGTTAGTAGGTGTGTGGTGGTATCTCACTGTGGTTTTGATTTGTATTTCCCTGATTAATGATGTTGAACACCTTTTCAAGTACCTGTTGGCCATCTGTATGTCCTCTTTGGAAAAATGTCTGTTTAGTTTCTCTGTCCATATTTAAATCAGATTTTTTTTTCTATTGAATTGTAGGAGTTCTTTATGTATTTTGGGTATTAACCCTTTATCCGATAGATGATTTGCAAATATTTTCTCCCATTGCCTTTTCACTTTGTTGAGTTTCCTTTGCTGCATAGAAACCTTTTAGTCTGATACGGTCCCACTTGTTTATTTTTGCTTTTGTTGCCTTTGCTTTTGGTGTCAAATCTGAAAAAATCATCATAAGACTGATGTCAAGGAGCTTATTGCCTATGTTTTCTTCTAGGAATTTTAGGGTTTCAGGTCTATGGTCAAGTTTTTTTTAAAACCTATTTTGAGGGGTGCCTGGGTGGCTCAGTTGTTAAGCATTTGCCTTTGGCTCAGGTCATGATCCCAGGGTTCTGGTATTGAGCCCCACATCGGGCTTCCTGCTCAGTGGGAAGTCTGCTTCTCCCTCTCCCCCTGCTTGTGTTTTCTCTCTCGCTGTGTCTCTCTGTCAAATAAATGAAAATGAAATCTTAAAAACAACAACAACCTATTTTGCGTTACTTTTTGTGTATGATGTAAGACAGTGGTCCAATTTCATTCTTTTGCATGTGGGTATCTGGTTTTCCCAGCACTGTTTATTGAAGAGACTACTCTTTCCCCATTTCCTTGACTCCTTTATTGTAAATTAATTGACCATATAATTGTGGGTTTATTTCTGGGCTCTCTATACTGTTCCATTGATTTATGTATCTATTGTTATGCCAATATCATACTGTTTTGATTACCATAGCTACACACTGTAGTTTGAAATCAGGAAGCATGATGCCTCCAGCGTTGTTCTTCTTTCTCAAGATTGCTTTGGTTATTTGGGGTCTTTTGTAGTTTCATACAAATTTTTAGGATCATTTATTCTTTTTATGAAAAGTGCCATTGGAATTTTGATAGGGATTGTACTGAATATGTAGATTGCTGTGGGTAGTGTGGACATGTTAACAATATTTATTCTTCCAGGGGTGCCTGGGTGGCTCAGTGGGTTAAAGCCTCTGCCTTCGGCTCAGGTCATGATCCCAGGGTCCTGGGATCGAGCCCCACATCAGGCTCTCTGCTCAGCAGGGAGCCTGCTTCCCCCTCTCTCTCTGCCTGCCTCTCTGCCTACTTGTGATCTCTGTCTGTCAAATAAATAAATAAAAATCTTAAAAAATATATTCTTCCAATCCATGGGCACAGCATATTTTTCCATTTATTTGTGTCTTCCTTAATTTCTTTCATCAGTATCTTATAGTTTTCACTGCATAGGTCTTTCATCTCCTTGGTTAAATTTATTTCTAGATATTTTTGATGCAATTATAATTGAAATTATTTTCTTAATAAGAACTGTCTTTTTGACAGTTCATTATCAGAGTATAGAAACACAACTGATTTCTGAATATTGATTTTGTATCCTGAAACTTCACTGGCTTTGTTAATTAGTTTTAACAGTTTTGGTGGCGTCTTTAAGGTTTTCTATATATGGTACCATGTTATCTGCAATTAGAGACCATTTGACTTCTTCCTTTTTGATTTGGATGACTTTTTTTTTTCCCCCCTTGATTGATAGCTCTGGCTGGAGTTTCCAGTACTATGTTGAATAAAAGTCATGGAAGTAGGCATCTTTGTCTTGTTCCTGATCTTTGAGGAACAGCATCTAGTTTTTGGTCAATGAGTATGATGTTGGCTATGCGCTCATCATATATGACCTTCATTATGTTGAGATACCTACTTTGTTGAGAGTTTTTATCATAATTTTTTAATGTGCAAAGTGGGTCCTTGTTGAGGAAGGATTCATAGCAAATCTCTTGGCATCATAAAGTCATACAAATTGTGGTTTCCCTTTTTTGGGTAAGGAAATAAGAGTTTGAGGACCCTCAAACATGGAGATAAAAGTCCTGGTGGAGAGGGGGCCTCCAGGGAAAAAAGGGCGAGGAGAGATTCCCCCGTGATGGGAATGTCTGTATCAGGGAAGTCTGGTGTTGAATTATTACCAATCCCTGTGCTGTTCTCCAGTTCCATTAGATCCAAATGCTTGGTAAAAATATATTGCCATTTCCATGGTGCTAGGTTGGGAGTGGGGTGAGTGGAGAAGGAGGAGTGATAGGGGCTGGTGTGGGGTAGAAATAGAAGAGCAGCAGCCCAGGGAGGTCAGGAGCCAGAATGGTAGTAGCAGACATGGTGAGAATGTGAGCCCCTGGAGTGCTGGGAAATCTAGAGATGGTCCTGGGTTTCACACCAAGGAGGAGGATGTTATTTAAGGTCAGGGTGGCTCAGAAAGGATAAAGGGGACACTGTTCCTGCCCTGAAATTTGGCAACAGTGCAGTTAGGGGGAGAAGGTGAGTGTGCATGCACATGCGCGCACACACACACACACACACACACACACACACACACACAGGAAACATACCTGGTAACTAAGGCAGCAAATGCTAAATGTGCATTCATTGAGCAGAAAAGGTAAGAAGCACTATGAAAGTTTAGAATTCAGAGGGGTCAGACGAGATCGGGCGCGTTCAGGGTGGTATGGCCGTAGACTAGAATTCAGAGGGGTTATTTTGGCTGGAATCTGTGGTAGCACTGGTACATGCTTAAGAACCAGCCCCTGGGGAAGAAAATAAAAGCTTTACTTTGTAGCGTTTGCCACTTTCCATGGTGTAAATATGTAATTCCACTCTGGTTAATTTCAAGTCACCAAGTTGACTTCATGAAATGTGGAGTTGGGAGGAGACACAGGAGACACACAGGAGCCCATCATTATGGAGCAGTTCTGCCACAAAGGTGCAGTAGATGCAAAGACACTCAAGCAGAGATTAGCATCAAGTGTATGATAGTAATTCAGAAGTGATGAGTTCTGAGCATTTACTACCTCTGTCTTTAATTTATACAATGCCACTTTTATTAGTGCCTACGTTCAATAACTGGCTTGCGAGATTCCTGGAAAATTACCAGTTAACTCTCATGAGCTGATATGAGCCAGCTCTGGGACCCCTGTGGCTCAGGACAGGCTTTTTGGAGAAGGTGGGACTTAAGCTGGGCTTTGGAGGGCAAAGAGGAGTTTGATAGGCCTGGCAGAAGGCATTGTAAGGAAGGCAAAAGATATGGCAGAAGTGTGGCCAGTAAAGCAGGTGGCATGAGTGACAATAATAGGGCTTCTCTTGGTTCTGTAATGTTTTAAGATTAAGAAACTGCCTTTTTAGCAAATCAAAAATGACGGAAAAACCCAGGAGGCATTGAACACTCATAATACACATATAGCATACAAGGCACCAAATACTTGTGGCATACTAAGTATAGTCATACCAGGTACTGAATATTTATAAGGTCTTACAGTGGTCACATATTGGTGTTTCCCATTCTGGTCCCTTGTGTTCCCTGCCGGGTGAAATGCACAGCAGCTCAACAAGGTAATCGACGAGCTACTATTATGGCCGTGAGCACTTGCCCCTGCATTTCCCCCATGGAGCAAATGCATATTATGGGCCCAGATATCTTCTGCCTGTGGGTCCCTTTTGCTCAAACCTCAACTCTGGTCTTCTTAGTGAAGCCATCAGTGGGGAAGGTTAATGGGGCCCAGAGAGACAGGTTTACCCAACCACTGCATAATCCAAGGCTCCGGTAGTGTGGTCCTTCACTACTACCCTAACCCACCTCTTTCCCCTTGTTTCTCGATTTTAAAAATTGACTCAATAAACTGTATTCATGTCTTAGTGAGGGCTGCTGTAGTGGAATACCAGAGACTGGGTGGGCTATAAACAACAAAAATTTATTTCTCCCAGTTCTGAAAGGCTGAGAAGTCTAAGATCAAGGGGATGCCAGTCTGGGTGTCTGGCCACGTCCCAGTTCATAGGTGGCTGTCATCTCACTGTGCCCTCCTCCAAGATAGAAGGGGAGAGGAAGCTCTAAGGGGTCCCTTCTATAAGGGTATTAATCTCATTCATGAAGGCTTCACTCTTAGGACCCAATCACCTCCCCAAAGCCCCACCTCCTAATATCATCACACTGAGGATTAGGTTTTCAACGTTAAGGACTGGGGTGGGGAGGATCATGAACATTCAGTCTACAGCAGTTAGTTCTCTAGGGCTATGTGAAAAATTATCCCACAACTAGTAGCTCGGAATAACAAACATTTATTCTCCTAATTGCTATGGGTCAGGAATCTGGGGGGATCCTCTGGTCAGGGTCTCTCACCGGCTTTAATTACGGCATTGGCTGGGCAGCAGCTGTCTCAAGGTCAGCTGGGGATGGATCTGCTTTTAAGCTGCTTAGGTGGTATTGGCAGGATCTTCCCGATTCTTTGTGCTGCTGGTCAGAGCCCTCAGTTCCTTGCCACGTGGGCTGCTCTACAGGGCAGTTACATGGCAGCTGTTGCCCATCACCGTGAGGGGGTGAGAAAGTGAGAGAAGGGGAGTAAGACAGAAGTTGGAGGGACAGCCCCTCGCTTTTGCCAGATTCATTAGACTGGAAGTCACTAGGTGTCCAGTCAGTGCTCCAGGGGAAAGGATTATACAAGGATGTGGCTTTTAGGACACAGGGGTCATGGGGGCCATGTCAGCAGCTGTTCTGTGTCACATAAAGTTCTGTGACTTGCAGCTTAGACAGCTCACTGGTGGACTGAGGGGCTGGTGTCGCATCAAAGTAATTCCATACCCCCGTCCCCCAGAGGTTCTCACCCCTGTCTCACAGCAACCTTGAGATGTCAGTGGTGGTGGTCCCATTTTATAGCAAAGGCATTGAAAGTTTAACGACTCCTCTGTGTCCACATAAATAAGTAAAAAAGCCAGACCTTGAACTCAGGTCTCCTGAGTTCTAGGCTGTAGCCTTTACCCTTTGCTATATGGGACTAGGGTGAATAGTGTCCCCTTCCCCATCCCCCGCCCCCACCAAATTTATATCCTCCCGGAACCTCTGAATGTGACCTTATCTGGAGCTAGGGTCTTTGCAGATATGTTTAATTAAGGTGAGGTCATACTGAATTAGGGTAGGCCCTAAGTCTAATGACAGTGTCTTTATAAGCAGGCCATGTGAAGACACAGACATGGGGGCTGGGGAGCAGATGCCATACAACGATGGAGGCAGAGACTGGGGTGATGTAGCTAGAAGCCAAGGAAGGGCAAGGATCACCAGCAACCATCAGAAGCTGGGAAGAGGCAAGGAGGAATCTTTCTTAGAGTCTACAGAGGCCTTGTCAACCCACCAACACCTTGATTTCAGATTTCTACCCACCAGCACTGTGGGAGAATAAATGTGTGTTGTTTGAAGCCACCTGGTTGGCCGTCATTTGTTATGTCATTGAGCTCCAGGAAACCAATATTTGTATTGTCCCCCTCAAAAAAGATCTCAGCCACAGACTTCCTGATGTCTACAGCACGGTGAAAGGGTTTGTTGATAGTGGTTCACAAAGCACAAGGACTCTGGATTAGCCTCCATAGAGAATTCAGTCTCCCAGTTCCCCTCCTGGCCGGCGGCATAGCCTGTCTTCTAAAGCCAGCAGCCGTAACCCAGGACTGGGGGGAAGAAAAGGGATGCGGTGAGTAGATTCTCTGCCTGTGATCTAAGATGATAAACATTACAGGACAGAAAACGTGGGTCCATGAGATTTTCTTTCTTCTTCCATGTGACAGGCCAAAGATTAGAATCCCTCTGCCCTTCTGCCCCTCATTCCCTTGAACTTGAAGGCACTTGGAACGACCAGCTCACAATAGCTCCGTGTGTGTGTATGGAGTCATCGGTAGTCTCTGTTCCTTGCATGTGCTGACTTAGAATAAGAAGCAGAGGTCGGGGTTCACCTGGAAAAGGGGCGGGTGTGGCGGGATGGCTGTGGGATGTGTCCTTCTGTGCATCCATGGTGGGTTCACACAGAGGAATCCGCAGCATTGCATCAAAGGAGAGGGAGGCTCAAAGGATGTTCTTCGGACTCAGAGCTTTGGCAAAGGACTCTTGCTCATGTTTGCAGCTGTTGAAATGTAAGAATTTCCTCTTGTACAAGGAAAAATAGCTCATCATGTGAATTGTGATTAAGGTTTAAGGATTATCCTTAAAATAACACTAAAAATCATGCCTAAATGCCTGCCACCTTCCAGCTGACCTTCTGATGAAAGCAACTGTCCCACTTGTATTCTGCAGGGCCCGGTGACTAGTGATTCACAGTTTGTGGTCCAAAAGCATCTCAGACTGGAAGGGACCTTAGAGATGGTCTAAACCTACTCCTTTGGCAGAAAGAGAAGCAAGGGCACAGAGACTCTCTCCAGTCCATCCAGAAGCTTCCCTGTCCCCACCAAGAACCCAGCTGGATCAAGGGCTCTGTCCTCTGTTTGTCTTCCTACTTCTGTTCTGGTGTCTTCTTCTGACCTCCGTATTTGTCTGTACCACCTCGGTCCCTACAGCATCTGTAGTTGACATGGCGGACTCAACCATTTGTCCATCTACCTATCACTATGGGTCCACCACTCTGTACTGTGGTTACAGAGATGATTATGGCAAGATCCTTGCTGTCAGTGAGCTTACTGTCTAACCAGAGAGCAAACACTTGCATGCAAGGAACTAGACCTCAAGTTAGACTCCTCCTTCCAGAGACTGTAGTTCCCATCTAGCAAACCATTGGAAGAACTGGAAAATAATAGTCGTTAGGGGCCATGGTCTCACGAGGAGGTACCATCGATGGACCAATGTCATTTGAAAAGTTAGTGGAACATAGATTTGGCAATCCTACATCCTGAATTTTTCAAAATAGCTTCGATATGAATTATTCTCTTCAGTTCATGTTTTTTAACTGTTGGTCATCAAGAGCTGGATGACACTCAGCCGGGGTTTCCTGTACCCAATCCAACTTCTCTACCTCCTTCCTACTTTGCCTCTGACAGATTCGTTCTTTGGACCGCAGTCTTATAACGTATCTATTCTTGGAAGAGTAACACCCTAAGCCGTAGATGAGCTGTATCTTCAGCAAGCACATGAAGCCCGTCTTCGGACAGGGTATGGCTTGGGGCATCCAGAGATGCTAAAGTGTACCTGGGAGCATGGGGCTGTTGAGCTGAATGAGACCTGGAATCTTATGAAGACCACAAAATCGGCATCAACAGAATGCTTCGGGGCTATTCTCAAAGGGCCTTGGGGATAAGCATTCAGGGTGATTGGGTAGAACATGAGAGAAGGTCCTGGGGAGTGGGAAAGAATCTGTTTCTTCCAGTCATTCTACCACTTTACCCAGGGCCGGTCCTGTTAGGAGCTCACTGGCTGGGGGCCGGGAGATGCAAACCATAGCAAGCAGGGAGAGATCTAGTCTTTGCTTTTCAGTTTTATAGGCAAAGTATCCCCCGCTCTTTCTTTTCCCAACAGCTTAGAGAGGAAAGAAGTCAATGTTGCTTTCTGGATTGGTGCAAATGTTTTTTTCTCTCTGTATAAGGACAAATGGTTCCCAGCAAGGCAGATCTTTCAATCATGGATGACTTTACCCAGAAATTAGGGAGCGTGCTAGGGTGTGGTCTCAAGGCATTCCGGGCTTCATCCATCCAGGTAGCCCTGACACTTGTCTCTGTGCTGTCACAGATGTCCTTATCCCCACCTCCCCCCATTGACTTTGTCTTACTGGTGTCTCAACAACAATTACCAAGGTAATTAAAGAGTATGTTATATAATATGCATGTTTGAAATAGACAGGTAAGTTTAGAATAGATTTGCTGTATTTTCCTTCAGTAAAACTTATTTTATTCATCCAAATCTATTTTAAGCACCGACTGTATACCAAACATGAATGGGGCTGAAAAGGGAAGAGTCCTGGGGTAGGGCAAGGTATAAAGTCTTCCCTCCTCCCTTGGGGAGAGTTTCTCTTTAGCCCAGAAGCTTTCTTCCCAAGCCAGTGAGCTCGCTTACATCCCAAGGCTGGGAACTCAAAGACATCATCCCAACGCTCTTCTTGATTGCTTTTTGTCTGGAAAAACACTTGAGAAACCTCTGTTTCACAAATATTTTGGCTTCAGGCATTTTGACCTGTTGCTTTTTATAGTGCTGCCTCGAACACTTGGCCTATGTTGTCCCAGTCTCCAATCTTGTCTACGGATTACAGGAAAGACCTCGGAGGAGGGCCCAGAGAAGTTCAGGGACCTCTTGTAGGTTGGACAGGGAGTTAGGATGCCTGAACACTGCTCCCAATTTAACACCGGTTTACCGGGGGATGGGCTTAAACACCATCTTGGGCTGAGAACCATCTTCGATGTCTAACTTGTGTCAGGGCCCTCATCTTTCCGATAAGGAAACTGAGTCCCAGAGTGGGTTACTGGTGGTCCACAGCCAGGACATCACAGACTCCTTGAGCTGGAAGGCACGTGGGTCCTTTGGTTTTCTAGTTTCATCCAGCCCAAAGGAGCAATACTTTCCACGTGCTCTTTGCCAGCTGATTCTCCAGCCTCTGCTTGAACACCTCTGGAATTGGGGGGTGCATGATCTTTTCTCTCCATTGCACTTGCAGTCATGTCTCATTGTTGTCGAGCTCTTCTCTGTAATCAGAGGGAATCTGGTTTCCGGCTGTATCCACTGACAGCCGCCTTGCAGACCTATCCCAACACAGCCTACAGCCTCTGTGTCCTAGGAAAGTTGTCCCCACCGTGGATCCCTTTACCCGACTGGACCATTTCAGGTCACCCTGCCTCAGTTTCCCTGGTCCAGCCTGCCTCTCTTTAGCATGGCTTAGTTCAGAATGTTTATTTATTTTGCTTTTATTTATTAGTGGTAACTATCCCTTCTGTAGGTCCCGCCCATCTCCCCCTTTTCTCAGATGCAGAAGGCTCTCATTAGAACATCAGTGAGTTCACTGCACTCATTAAAATCAGGACAACAACAAAAAAACCTTGAGTGTACTTCCCCTGACAAGCCTCCTTAAATATAATCACAGATCTGTCATGAAATCTGCAGGCTTATGAGGGGTTGTCAAAGTCTTTCCTGAAGTCGGAGATGTTTAGGGGGGAAAAATTATTTTACATTAACTGAAAAGGAACAAAGTAGAAAAAAACAAGGACCAAATGATTTTGGGAATGTTATACATAGCTACAATGTTGCGAGCTTTGCCTTGATTAATGATAATGTGGCAGATTTCGAAAAGAGAGAAAGATGAGCTTCTGAGGTGTAGTTGTAATTCTGAGCATGTAATTGGTCTTGACATTTCCGTTCTACGAGTTCTTCTCTTAACTGCGTGAGGAGGCAGGCGAGGTAAGAGCCTTGAAGTCTTTCCAGTCATCCAGCTTCCCACTTCCGGTTCTGGTGGGGAGTAGACCAAAAGGCACCCAAAACGCTCCATTTTCTTTGAGGAATGTTCTGCTTGGTAATTCCCATTGTTAAGTTGCCTCCACACCCTGACTCTGGAGGGTTTAGGGCCTCTGAAGCATTTACCATTTTTAAAAAATTTCTTTGTAAAAGCCATTTGGCTTTATAGCTCAACACCAAGGAGAATTCAGATCCTTCTGGTTTCTACAGATGGGATCGGTGCAAGGTGGCTCTGGTTTCCTCTGTTTCTTGGGGCAGCCCCTTTGAGGTCTGGTCAACATCCGCCTGTGCCCCGGGTTCCTGGATCAATCCCTCACTGGCCTAAGCATCTGATTGCCTCAAGGGCCAGCACAGATGTGTCCCTGCATTGCGTGGCATTGGGGGAGTAATGATAAGGACAAGCACTAAGGAGATCTAGTGCCCTGGCTCCGGGGGGACTCTCCAGCCACGATCACATCACTTCCGTCCTCCTCTGATGCCAAATCTCCCAAGCGGTGCAGGGATTTCTAAGCCTTCGGCAATTACTCAGCATAATAAGATTTCAGAGCTCTCCCTGTCTTAAAATGAGCTTTCCATTTTCTCACCAGCCCACTCCCCTCCCCCGGCCTTGCCCTGAATTAGAAGTACATCGGCAGGAAGATTCACAGGCCCCTAAGCTGCCCAGTGGCGTATTTCTGTCTTCCATTTCTCCTGTGAACGTCCCCTTGCCCCTTTTCCTTTGCACACCGGGCTGGACGGGAGCATTTCATCCAGACACAGCTACCCTGCCCTGCCTGGAAGTAGGGCATTGTGCAAATCCGCTTTGCCTTTCCTCCAAATGAGAAAGCCGTCTCCTCTTTGTAAATCCCTAGTCATTGTGGTGAGGATTATGAACAAGCCCTACAGAGATCGGTTTTCGAATGAAATGCAAGAACCCTTTCAAGTGCCTAACCCTGATCGTAGACTTGTAGTCGTCTCTGGAGTTGGTTTTGAAAACCACGTCGATGGTGCCCCAAATTCAGTTATGATACACCTGCACCTGGCAAAGGAAGAGACATCAAAGGAAGACGCCATGTGGACGGCGAACAGAAGGAAACGCCAGGCGCGGACATTGATGACATCTGGCTTTTCTGGAGCCTCATGTTTGTTTCTCAGGCAAAGACAATTAGTGACTTCAGCCAGGGCTGGGTGTGGCTCTGTTCTGTCCTCAAACTTTACTGTCAGTCTGTTTCTGAAGCCTGCTTACTTCCCAGCAGAAAGGATGTGTCGAATGTCTTCCTTGTTACTTTTTAAAACTTCGATGTTAATAAAATAATCTTTTAGGTAAGACGTCCATGTCAACCGTGCCAAGTCAGGTTTAGGCTGTGGCAAAGGAAATGCCGCTTGCTTGCTTTTAACCTAGGGAAACAGAACATTGCTTGGGAGAGAGAGGTCTTGGGGAGATGTGCTCAGAAGGAAAAACAACAAATATTTTTAATTAATGTCACTTGTCTTTTTTTATGGACGTTGACGTGTTTCGAATTTATTTTTGCATGCCAGTTTAACACTATCTCCTAAGATCTTTTTATACTTTATCTCTGAAATGTGTCAGATTCCAAACTGACACCCTTTTAATAGGAAGGAAGTGGCGTTGGTGGCTCTTGAGTGGCACGGACCGGGGTTTGAATCTTGGGTGGGCAGCACTGTTTGGGTGCCTCTGGGCATGTCATTAACCTCAGGGGACGATGGCTGTCCCCACTTACAGGTGGCAGGTGGAGACCAGATGACCCCGTCCATGGGCATCGCCAGCGGGGCTGGGCACAGAAGGTGAAGAACCCTGGCCGAGAACCGGGTTTTTCTGAGAACGGCCTGGGGGCTTCCGATTCACCGGGCAAAGGCCGAGTCTGCAATCGTCTTCCCTCCAGCCTTCCCAGGATATGCCCAGGCTTCAGCCCTCAGTAAATAACAGATTTAATCTCAGGGGAAACAAGTGCATTTTGTTATGGGTACGGAAACATTTTATCAGTCTTCAGACAAAGTAAACAGCAGATGAAAGAACGTCCTCTTTCCAGTTGTTCTGACGTGGAGGGCGAGAAAACGGCAGCGTGAGTGGCTCAGCGGCCTTAGGGCCACCTGGACGGTCACAAACAAAGCCGTGATATGGGGCAAGTGCGAAGTCAGGGCCCCGCCCCAGCGCTTCGGGGTACCCGGGTTCTAAGGCCTGTTCTGCCGTGGGGCCCCAGTCATCAGCCATGTGGGCCTGACTCCCCCCCCCAAGGCTACGATGGCTCCACTAGCTTGTCCCCCACAATTCTGTGACCTCCTGAGGCCTCCAACCAGCTCAGGCAGGCTGTCCTTCCCCACTGCGGGGTGTTTGCTCTCCCTGGTGGTAAAATCCCATCTGGTAACACCCACCTGCCAAAAAGACCCCCGGGATGTGGTTTTCCTGGCAGGTATCCATGTCCCGGGGAAAGACCCCACCTGGCTATCTCTGGGGGACTCCAGGTGGGCCGGCCAGCCCCGCTCAGGGGGGGTCCACGCGAGAAATGTTCTTTTCGGGGACACTGCCCACTATCAGGTGGACGGGCCCCACGCTTATGTGGGGGCTCCTTTGAAGAAGAAACACGTTCACCTAGAGCCTGTGGTGATCATCCAGATGGCCAAGAAAACGTACCCAAGGCCCCAGCCCGGTGACAGAAGGTCTTCACGGGGAGTTTTAGAACCTTCCTGGTTTCGTTCCAAGCTGCCCGTCCCTGTCTCCATCTTGCCGGCAGGCCAGCTGTCTCTCAGTGGGAGTGCAGGCTGCTGTTGCTTCCGGACGTGGGCTTGGTTGACACTGTCAGGCCTGCTCCGTCTGAAAACAGCGTCCACTCGCTCCAGCCAGAAGCACTGAGAAACCTGACTGGGGGCTCTGTTGTTCTCAGAGGACGAAGCCTGCGTCTTGCTGGAAAATGGGCCACCAGTTCAACTGTGTGTCTTGGCTTGGTCTAAGCACACATATTCTTTCAAAATGCTGCCAAGGCAGAATAAAAGCTTGGTAGCAAACCATGAGAATGAACGTGAAGAATGCTTTATTTGCCAGTAAGATGCTGCCTGAGGACGCCATTTCCCTTTCCTTAGCTTGCCAGCAACCATGATGTTGTCAGGAGGCCATGAAGTCCCAGGATTTGTTGCCATCGCAGGCTTGCTTTCCACACAATGAGTGACGCTCTTGCTTTTCTCTTAATTGTTCTTTTTACTCTCTATCTGAGACTTGGGTTTATAGGGAGGAGTCTTATTTAAACCCCCCCCCTTTTTTTTTTAAAGCAAAAGCTGTTCTTGAGACAGGGTTGAGTGTGAGGCTATGAGGGGCACACAGGGAGAGGGTGAATCTAGGATGGTGGTAAAAAAAGAAATCAGTGAGCTTGGGAAACACTAAAAAACCATCCATCAATCGGTGAGTGCCTTCTGCCAGGCCTGGTGCCTGTGTGCGGAGCCCATAGCCTGGCCTTCAGACTCCCTTCTGGGTCTTTCCAAGGAAAGCCATTTTATAAAGTAGGTTGACCTAAGCCACCAACACCTTTGCGGGGCTGAGACAGGAGAGGCGCCAGGGCCTGCTTGTCTTTTTCCTTCTTCCATTCCTCCTCCTTTTCTTTTTTACAATCACAACTTCCCATCTGTATCAGTTTTCGATGCGATGTTGTGACAAAAGACCACACACCTAGAGGCTTAAAACAGCACCCGTTTGTTGTCTAATAGTTCTGGAGGTCAGAAGTCCAAAACATCTCAGTGAGCCAAAAACATGACTGCTTCCCTTCTGGAGGCTCTAGGAATGATGGTTTCCTTGCCTTTTCCGGCTAATGGAGGCCACATGCATTCCTGAGTGACAAAGTCACCCAGGTTCCGTGGACCGAGATGTGGGTATTTTTGGGCCACCAGTCTGCCCACCACACAACCGATTCATGGCACACACAGGGCTGGGGCAGAGGGGGAGCGCGGTGACTGCTCATGACAGGGAGGCTCGCGTCAGACTTGATTAGTTTTGTGAGTAGGCCGGGAGTCCAAAGCCTCTGGGGTGGATTTAAACCAAACCCGTCCTTCAGCGTTCTTTCTTAAAAAAAAACAAAAACAAAAACAAAAACAAAAACAAAAAAAAACCCAAAAAACAAAAAACAAACAAAAAAACCCCACACAGCTCCCTGTGCATTTTATCAAAACATTAACTTAGCTTGTCAGACACAGAGACCTGTGTAAATAGATCTAGAAGAGATTATCTATTGTATTTTACAAGTCTTCGGGCGCCCAGGCGACAAATGGAAAAGAAGGATTTTTTTGGTTGTGGAGGGGAGATCTTCAGAGGTAGGCAAGCTGTTGAATCTTTTGGGTACAAGTTTAGGGAGGGAGATTTTGTCTATAGTAGAAGGTAGGGGGGCGCCTGGGTGGCTCAGTGGGTTAAAGCCTCTGCCTTCGGCTTGGGTCACGGTCTCTGGGTCCTGGGATCGAGCCCTGCATCGGGCTCTCTGCTCGGCGGGGAGCCTGCTTCCCTCTTGCTCTCTGCCTGCCTCTCTGCCTACTTGTGGTCTCTGCCTGTCAAATAAACAAAATCTTTAGGAAAAAAAAAAAAAAACATTTTTATAGTAGAAGATAGGAAAAGCCCCAGAGTGCTTCTGAAATGAGTAAAGGGAGTTTTCACCAAACTACTGTACTTACTCAAGTCCTGCCTGGGTTCGCCATTGCTGTACCTATTCCTTCCCCTACAGTAAATAAAACCTGGCTGCTTCCTTAAGCAGAGACTGTTGCTGTTTCCCTTCAAAAAACAACTTAGCCACCACGGCTACCAAAAATAAGAGCAATGGAGATATGCCTATGCCTTTGAGACAAGATACAGTTTTAAAGAACTTTTCCTTTGGGGGGTCTAATGTTGTCTTTAAAAGATTCCTTCCCTTTCTGTCCCCTCTCTCCCAGCAGAATCACAATCTCTAGAGGAATATCTTTCTAAAAGGGAGGTAGGCTCAGTAAATGATCAGGAAGTTTCCTTGTGGGTCAGTGCCCCGCTGTGGGTCACAAGATTCATTTGTGATAGTGTGAGGATAGGAAAAGGCAAGCGAATAGTCCTTTGACAAAGACCAATCTCTGTCCGTGTTTTAATCTTTGATCTGGTAACCATATGTTGTTTCTGAAGGATTAGTTAATTAAAAGACCTTATTTTCAGAACCCGTTGAACTAGCAATATGCCAGAAAATAAGAAAGAAAAAATTAAGTAAATTTGTCGACTGCAGAAACGTCTCAAAAAATGCTCAATGAGTTTTTGGTAAAAATTTTAAAATTAATCTGGAGGGGCGCCTGGGTGGCTCAGTGAGTTGGGCTTCTGCCTTCGGCTCAGGTCATGGGATCGAGCCCCGCATCGGGCTCCCTGCTTGGCGGGGAGCCTGCTTCCCTCTCTCCCTCTCTGCCTGCCTCTCTGCCTACTTGCGATCTCTCTCTCTCTGTCAAATAAATAAAACCTTTAAAAAATTGATCTGGAGTAGGGAGAGAAGATTTTACTCCAAATCACGAGCATTTAACTCACAAGAAGTGAATACTCACAATTCGTTCGGAGATCACACTTAAAGAGCCACTGGTAATAATGAAGTGGTGCCTGTGACTTGGACGCCTCTAAATCCACTGTATTTTTTAGGCCAAAAAACAGTAGGGGCAGTTACAATTCAATATTGCTTTGCTGTTATTGTTTTTAAAACAATAGTAAATATTTGCAGTTTATTTAGATAGTTACTGTGTCGGTTTCCTAAGGCTGCTTAGGAAACTTGGCAGCTTGAAACAACAAATATTTTCTCTCCCGGTTCTGGAGGCTACAAGTCCAAGCTCAAGGTGTTGACGGGGCCAAGCTCCCTCAGGGCCCAGAGAAGGTGCTGTTCTGTTCCTCTCTCCCTAACTTTTGGAAATCCTTGATACTCCCTAGCTTGTAGGTAGGTGTGTGACTGCACCTCTGACTCTGTCACTACACAGCCTTCTCCTTGTGTGTCCCGGGGTCCCTCTGTCTTCACATGGCCTTCCTTCTCTCCTGTGGTTGTCCAAATGTCCTTCTTTTTGTGCAAATACTGGTCTTTGGATTAAGATCACCTTAACGCAGTGTGACCTCATCTAAACCATATCGCAAAGACACTATCTCCAAATTAGGTTATATTCTGAGGTTCCAGGTGGACACGAATTTGGCAAGTCCATTGTTCAACCCCAGTACAGTTCCCATCTCCCTGGATCAGCTTCTTTGTCCATGAAATGGGGATACTATTACTTGTTCATGGTTTTTTTTTTTTTTTTTAAGATTTTATTTATTTATTTATTTGACAGAGAGAGAGAGAGAGAGAGCGCACAAGAAGGCAAAGAGGCAGGCGGAGGGGGAGGGGAGGAAGCAGGCCCCCCGCTGAGCAGAGAGCCTGATGCAGGGCTTGATCCCAGGACCCTGGGATCATGACCCAAGCCCAAGGCAGAGGCCTAACCCACTGAGCCACCCAGGCGCCCCCATATTTGGTTTTGATGAAGTTTTAGAATATAAGTGAGGTTCAGTGGGGTGAGGTCCAGAGCCGATGACCAAGAAAGAATTCTTGACACATCTTTGGTGCAAAATGGTGGCTTATTAAAGCACGGGGACAGGACACGTGGGTGGAAAGAGCTACTGCGCTGGGGCTGTGAAGGGTGGCGGGTTATATACTGTGGGGTTGGGGGAGGTAAGGAAAAGGGAGGGTTTGAAAGAAGAAGACACACAGAATACGGAAGGCTTTGCTGTTTGTCAGGTTAAGGTTGTTTTCCTTTTAGCAAGGCATTAACAGTGAGATAGTTGGAAGCTTCCCGGGGGAATATCACACTCCTGCTATCACACATCCTTATCGATGAGCTTTATAGGTTTAGAGGAAATTTAACTTTATTTACATTTCCCTCTGCCTCTCTCAGTTTTAGGGAGGGGAAGATGATGTTAGGGCTTCAAGAACTGAGTTATGGGTCTTTGGAAGTTAGGTTATTGATAAGAAAGCCGCTTAGGACGTTTGTAAATGGAGGGAGACTCAGGTCTTGCAGGATTGTGATCTCTACAAGTTAACTATTTGTTTTTCCTTTAGGGCAGCCAGGAATGCCTGAGAATGTCGTATATATCTCATGGGGGGGGTTGTGGGGTGTCAGCTTCTGCTTTGTCCTCGGCTTGCCTTTTGTTCCCTCATCAGTTTTAGTGTAATGAATGTAAGACTTGTTCTCTGAATCTTACTCCTGAGATCTAGTGAGATCAGAGCCAAACTTCCTCTGGAATTATTTTTATGTAACCTAAAAATTACTAAGCGAGGAATTTTTTTTTTTTTTTCTGTGTCATCTAGCATTTCCCAGAACATACCTTGGGAAACATCAATTTCATAACATGGCCTATGTGTCAAGTAGAAATAATAAAACTAGAGATGTGAGTAGAAGATCTGAAATTGTCTCCCCCCCCCCTTGAAATCATATGTTGAAAGGCTAATCCCCAAGGTGATAGGGTTAGGATGTGGGTGGGGGTCCTAGGAAGGTGCTTAGGTCATGCGGGTGGTGGTACTCTCATGGATGGGGTTAGTGCTCTTGCTAAAAAAAAAAAAAGACAAAAAACAAAAAACCACAAAGCTAGCCCCCCACTTTCACCATGGGAGGACACTGAGAAACTGGGAGCCAGTGGTCTAGAAGAGACATCTCACTGGGACCCAAGTACACTGACACCTTGATCTTGGACTTCCAGCCTCCAGAACTGAGAGAAGTAAAATTGATTATAAGCCACCCAGTCTGTGATATTTTTATAATAGCAGCCCAAAAGGACTAAAACTCTTACCTTCAAGTCCCAGTCCTACACACACACACACACACACACACACCCCTACTTTGAACCCTTGAATTCCAGGTGAGATTTTTGGCTTCAGAAGGGTTTTGGAATTTCTACTAGTGCAGCTTAACATTTTCATTAGTAGTTGGATGGAAGCCTTAAGCTTTGACGACATGAGATGATGCACGATGGCTTTGGAGATGGCTAACACGGAAGTCATAAAGGAAGAGTTTCATGAGTGCAAGGCAAGGAATGATGGCTCTTGCCCAGAGGACAGCAGGTGAGGATATGGGGGGAGGAGACCGATTTCTGGAATGACAGTGTGTGGAACTCCATGCACCTGCTCCTCAGAGAAACTGGTAAAAATGATTAAAAAACAAATAAACATTTAAAGCCTCTGGAAATGGTCCTAAGTTCAAACAGTAAATGAAGAAACATCTTGAGAAAATCTTTGCAGATTTGGTAAAAAGTTGAGAGTCTGGGGTATTTGAAACAAGACTGCCCTCTCCCTCATCCCACAAGCTCGGCAAAGTGAAGCCCCTACTCCAGACAGCGGTGGCCACCAACCCAGCTCCCAGTGGAGGGCTCTTTCCCTGGGAGGAGCAGGAACTCCGTGATTCCAACACCCCAGCTACCAGTTGCTGAGGCTTAGTCTTGGCAAGTATGGTCAAAAGGTGGGGGCTTCCCTGTTTTGCCCAGCCCCTGCTCGCAGAATAGGGACTTGACCTTGGGAAAGGTGGGATAAGAACGTTGGAACCTGCACTGTCCTTGCCCCTGCTGTTGAGGCTGTGGTCCCATGCCAGAGAGGCCAGCCAGGAGGACCTCAGGCGGCCCCTGCCCCCGCCCTTACAGGGAGTGCTGGGCTCCTCGAGCAAAAATGTCACTCAGAGCAGCTTGCCATTGTGGCATTCCCAGTTCCAGGGCCCTGGCTCTGATATTTGGCCCCGGGATGGGGGGTGGGGGGGAGGAGGAGGGGAGCAACGATTGTAAAAACCAGCTCATCTCTTCGTGGAGGGACTAATTTCATTTACAACACAGACTGAAACAGTTCAAGTATAAAGGCGCTTGCAAGAGCAGTGGAGATCGTGGTTAAAGGCAACTGACAGGTGATTCATCAATTTCCCGAACAGCCTAGACTATAGACTGGCTGGTTTGCAGGACAGAACAGAGGAATACGAGCTGGGCAGGAGCCCTCCTGAGGTCAGAACAAACACCAAGCGCGGACCTCAGTAACTATTCCTTCAAAGGAGCCACACATTGACTGAGTTCATCTGTGGAGCAATTTATGCCCAAGTGCACTGTTGGAAACAATAGAGCAGTCATCTGGAAATTAGGAGCGTTTAATAGCTGGGTGTGGTCAGTGAAAGAGAGGAAGGGGTCCCTGTGAATACCACAGTCACCCCAGGGTGACTGTAATCCAGCCGGTCACTAAAACTAAACAGGCAAGGAATAATAACAACTCGGGGGCCTGTGTGCAGAGCAGTGGCAGGACGTTATCGAAAGTGTTCAGTTTCCAGCAACAACAACAACAAAATTACGAGGCGTGCAATGGAACAGGAAAGTATGACCCACACACCAGAAAAAAAGCAGGCTGCAGAAGCTGCCTGTGAGAGACAAGATGTTGGATTTAACAGAAAGAGACTTCAAAATAGCCACTATAAATATGTCCACAGAACTAAAGGAAAGCGTGATTATCGAAATAAAGGAAGGTATGACGACAGTGTTGCATTGCATAGAGGACATCAGTGAAGAGATAAAAATGGTAAAAAAAAAAAAAAAGGACTAAATGGAAATCTTGGAGTTTAAAAATATAATAACAGTTTAAAAATTCACTAAATCAAGAGAGTGAGAAGACAAGTCACAGACTCCCATTCTGATAAAGGACTATTACCCAAGAAGTCAGCAATGAGAAAATGAGCAACTTGATTTTTTTTTTAAAAGGGCCAAAGATATGAACAGATGCCTCACCAAAGGAGCTATATTGGTGGCAAATAAACCTATGAAAAGAGGCTCATCATCACATATCAACAGGGAAAGGCAAATTAAAGAAATGAGAGATACTACCGCACACCTATTAGAATGGCCAAACTACAGCACGCCAACAATGCCAAATGGTGATGAAGACGAGGAGCCTCAGGAACTCTCATTAGTTAGCTGGTGGCAGTGCAGAGTGGTATAGCCACTCTGGAAGACAGTTGAGCAATTTCTTAGAAAACTAAGCATTGTATAACACACACACATATATATGTATATATATATATACATATGTATGTATATTTTTTTTATCACATCCAGCAATTGTACTCCTTGGTATTTACCCAAATGAGTTGAAACCTTATGTCCACACAAAAGTCTGCACACAGATGTTTATAGTAGCTTTATTCATAGTTGCCACAACTTGGAAGGAACCAGGACATCCTTCAGTTAGATGAATGGATAAATAAATTGTGATACATCTAGACAATGGAATATGATTTGGCTCTAAAATAAATGAGGTGTCAAGCCATGAAAAGATATGGAGAAATCCTAAATGCATACTTGGGAGAAGGAAACCTATCTGAAAAAGCTACATGTTATGATGCCAAGCATACGACCTTCTGGAAAAGGGAAAACCATGTAGCTGTCAAGGGTTAGGTGGGATGGAAGGATGAATAGGCAGAGGATTTTGGGGGCAGTGAAACTGTTCTGTATGATACCATAATGGTGGATACATTTCATTAGATATTTGTCAAACTATGGAATGTGTAACAGCAAGAGTGAACCCTAATACAAGCTACGGGCTTCGGGTAATAATGATGTGTCAGTGCAGGTTCACCAGTTATAACAAATGGACCACTCTGAAGTAGGGTTGTTGTTAGGGAGGCTGTGCATGAGTGGGGTAGCAGATACATGGGAAATCTCTGTACTTTCTGCTCAATTTTGCTGGGAACCTCAAACTGCTCTAAAAATAGTCTATTAAATTTACTAGAGACTCGACAGCATATGTGAACTAGCAGAAGAAAGAAGTTAGTGAGCTTGAAGGTAAATCAATAGAAATTATGTCCGCTGAAGAACGGGGAGCAAACGGAATGAATAAAAACGAAGAGTACCTCAGGGAAATGGGGACAGCATCAAACACATCAACAGGATAACTGGAGCGAGAAGAGAGAGAAATGAACAGAAAAATTATCAAAGAAAAAAAGTCCAAATGTGTTGGAAAATGGTGTCCTGTACATCCAAGAAATTAAACTCAAAATAGGATAAAAACAGATCTATGAATAGATACATCATGATAAAAAATATGAAAGTCAAAGATGACAAAAATCTTGAAAGTAAGAGAAAAATGTGTTACACGCAAGAGAATCCCAATAAGATTAGCAGAAACAATGGAGGCCAGAGGCAGGTAGCATAACATAGTCAAAGTGCTCAAAGACAAAAACTGTCAACCAGACAGAGTTATGATAGACCCCACAAGTTAAGGGGTTAATAAAGTTCTACAACAAGACTGATCTCCTGTCAGATCAACTCGCTACAAGCCTGGAAGGTTCCCATGACCTCCATGGGTTCAGTAATTCACCAGACCAATTCACAGAACTCGGGAAAATATCTAAATGAGGAGACATTTGTCTCTTGAGGTGTGGGAGGATCCCAAACACAGGGCTTCTGCGCCTTCTCCTCATGGAATCAACGTCTGTCACCCTCCTGGCACACTGATGTGCTCACCAACCTGGAGTCTCCACCATTTGTGTCCAGAGTTTTTATTAGGATTACAGTATAGAGGCATGATTTACTGAGTGTTGACCATGTGCTTGAACTCAAACTCCAGCCCTGCCTTCTCCTCCTTGGAGGTCAGGAAAGCAGGCTGATACCGTATGGCTCAAGACGTTAACCCTAGTCACATGGTTAGTCCTTCCAATCATGATCAGTCCCCATCCTGCTACCCAAGACTAATCTCATTAGCATAAACTTAGACGTGATCCCAGGGGCTCATGAACAAACGACACTTCATCACTCAGATTCCAAGGGTTTTAGAAGGCCCATGCCAGGAACCAGAGGCAAAGACCAGGCCAATTCTTTATTATACAACAGTCATAACCTTCCATTCTTTTTACATGTTGCTAGATTCTGTGTGTTCGATTTTTTTCCTTTTTTTTTTTATTGAGGATTTATACATCTCTATTTTTAAGAGAGGTTGGTTTGTAGTTTTCTTGTGACAGTACCTTGTTTTGGTACCAGCCTCACAGAATGAGTGGGGAAGCGTTTTGCTACTTTTTGCAAGAGTTTTGTGAAGAATTAGTATTAATTCCTCTTGAAACACCTGGCAGAATTTGTCAGTGAGGCATCTGTTCTTGGAATATTTGGGGGGAAGTTTTTAAATTACTACTGCCATCTATTAACTTGTATAGATCTTGGAGTATTTTCTATTTCTTCTTGAGTCAGTTTCAGTCATTTTGTCTTTATAGGAATTTGCCCATTTTATTAAAGTTATTAATATTTTTCATCCATAATCTTTCTTACTTCTGTAAGGTTGGTAGTAATGTCCTCCCTTCTGCTTCTCTGTATCACTGTTCTGGAGATGGGAGTGGGGATAGAGGCCTGCTTTTGGGGAGTGATGCTGATGCTTTGTGAGGAGGACACCGGGTGGGATGGTAGCCTCTGGTCTTTCTGGTTTGCATCTGGTGTGGAACCTCTGCCCTGAGTGAGGGGGGCTGAGAGTGTCCAGAATTCCTGGCTTGCCACGTTGGAGTAGAGCCTCCGCTCTGTGAGTGGCCATGGGTGAAGGAAGACAGACCTTGATCTCTTGACTGCATGCACCTGGAATTTAGCTTTTTCCAGCCTTAGTTGGGGAGATGAGAATGTTGGCAGCCTACCTTCCTGGGGGAACCGAAGCAGCCTTCTCCCGGCAACTGGGGGAGAAGGAGTCTGAGCTTCTTGGCCTCACCCACTGGAGTGGAGCTTCTGTCATACTGATCTGGGGTAAGGGGAGTGCGGGACTGGGTCATGGCTCTAGGGCCACAGATTCTCAAGCTTTTTACCTAGATTCAGACTTTCTTGAATAAATGTTTCTTCATTTGCTATGTCTTAGAACAATCTACAGGGATTTTAGATGGTTATTTATAAACCATTTTCACCAGTTATGGTTGTTCAATGGAGAGAGTCCTCAGAATTTCTCCTGTGGTGTTCTAGAAGTATGTCTAATCTCCACTATTAGCTATTCTTTTCCCAGAATGCCCTGCTTACTTAATTCTTGGCTGATGGCTTCAGGTGGCCGTGAACCGCTCAGGGAGGGCTGACAGGACACGGAAGCTGAGGGAGAGAACCTAGGGGGCATTTATGCGGGGAATTAGTGTTGATTTGAAGACAGTGCTAAAATATGAAATGATGAACTTTGAAAAGAGAAGGATAAGGGTATGAAGAGCCCGTGCATGTGTTCGTTGAGTGACACACAAGTGGAATGCTTTAGGATGCAGAGCAAGGTCCTTCCACACAGAAATCGTCTCTTCGCAAGGTTGTTAAATAATAGAATGGACTCCCCACAAAGGTTGCAGAATTGCATTTTAGAACAGGCTAGACCCTTATTTTTAGATCTCGTGAGTGACTAAAATGCAACTTTTCTGTCACCTCATTCGTTACGATAAAATCTGACAGAGGCACTTTATTAACACAAATTATCAAAATAACTTCGGTGTTGTACCTTTCACCTACCACTCCGAACCACAGCAAAACACCCAGGAATATCTTAGAGTTTGTAATCGCAAGGTGCAAGCAAACCAAATAAGGCTCTGGGCCACACGGATGATTATTTTGTTCTTCCTCCAGAAGGTTAAACAAATAAGAGCAGCTGTCTTTCCTACTGGCTTCCCTGCAAGGCTGACCGAGGTGTGTTGCTGCCCGAAGACCGGGGCGCAGGGTAAACAGCCTCGTTAGAACCCTTGCGATGCTTGGATTCTTAGGTCATGCCAGCTTCCTGAACACGGGCAAGCTATTGTTTTTTCCCTCTCCAGGAATGGGGAGATAAACTACACTTCAAATATTTATCCTCCTTATCTTTCTTGTTCTAATAAGGGACTCGGTTGTGCGGCCGTTTCCAACGAAATGCCTAATATAGAACCGGTTTGGTTTAAAGAGGTAGTTGTTATTTAACGAGATGATGCTTTTCAAATTAAAAATCTTAAGAATATCGGGGTCAGTGAATGCTCTCTCGGGTTGGCAGGATCGCAGAGCTCGACCTTTCCGCTCCGCGAAGGGCAAGTCCGTGTTTTCTTCAATAAGAGGAAGAAGAAACAACAGGCAGAGTGGTAATGTCTAGCAGTTTCTCTTAGCAACGGAATGAAATTAAAATATGCGGGGCCTAGATTTAAATCGTAATTTCCAGAGTGTAATGAAACTTAACTACTTATTAAAGTTGTGCTCTAAGCTTGAATGGAACTTGAGTTTTGAGGTCAAAAAGGGGACACTATAACTGGCCAAATATGCACACCCATGGATGATATACATTAAATTATACATGTAGAGCAAAATTATGTATGTGTGTTACACACACACAGAGATAGTGATATATTCATAGTGATTATAACTAATAGAGATAGATAGATCTCTATCTAGGAACTTGAATTACTGAAATGACAAGCAGATACATTTCCCAAGTTTTGCAAGCTGAACACTGCCTTTTGGTAGGAGAAGTTAGCCCTCGTCACCATCCAGTGATGTCTAGGGGCTGAGGTTTATTTTTCAAGAAGGGGAGAAGCCCCTCAAGATAAATAAACATCATTTCAAATCTGTTTTAAAATCATCACGTTTTGGTGAAACTAGGATGAGAATTTTTTTCACATGAATGAATACTATAAAGATTTATTTATTTATTTATTTATTTGACAGAGAGAGAGATCACAAGTGGGCAGAGAGGCAGGCAGAGAGAGAGAGAAAGAGGAGGAAGCAGGCTCCCTGCTGAGCAGAGAGCCCGATGCAGGGCTCGCGATCCCAGGACTCTGAGATTATGACCTGAGCCGAAGGCAGCGGCTCAACCCACTGAGCCACCCAGGCGCCCCAGGATGCATGAGTGTTATAAAGTCCGAAGGCATAAGCATGGTTTGGAGGTTATGGAGATGTCTTTAAGCTAAAAAGTGAGACCCTCCCTGAACATAAAGGAGGTCACTTTGAGTGCTTTGCCGAAGAGCAAAATGAAGTACAGTGTGCGTCCTTCTAACAAACTGGTGTCTCATCTTAGTTTCATTAAAACCTGATGATTGAACACCTGATTGGACGTGATCCGTTGATTCATTTTGAGGGGCTCACTGCCCTCTTGGATGGCCAACCACACGGACGCGTCCCCGGATGCCGACGAGGGTTTGCTCCCCACACCCAAGGGCGATTTCCGATGGTGGGAGTTTGGAGATACATTTGCCTATCACGTCACTTACCCAAGTTCCTTGATTCCTTAACAGCTGACAAGATAAGCACTGAACACAACATATTCTCAATATCTAGATGTACTTCCTGTGTCACGAAAGAAAGAATCATGTAATAGAGAGTAATTTGGTTTTTTTGGAAAGCTCTTAAGTTCAAGGTCATGAATCTGTAAAAATAGTATGATGACTGTATGTTGGATAACCCGTGATTTTTTAAAAAATAAACCTTCATTTAAACAAAGTTTAAAAATATCCTAAATAAGGTTTTGTATACATAAAGAATATTTCAAATATTTTGTGGCATATTCATTATTAAAAAAGGAGGGGGATGACTATCTAATTTTTTTCCCCTTCAACATTCTTTTAAGTCTGAAGTTTGTTACCCAGTTAGGAGTTCACAAAGTCAATTGAATTAGCTAGAGAATGGAGTTGCACAACACTATTTACACTAACAAGGTTGCCTTCGGCAAGATAGTGTTTTAAATAATTTCCTCAGTCCTATTAAAAATCTGTGTATCTTTAAATGTACTAAAACTTGAGTTGGTTTATAGGTGTGCATTTCATCCTAAAAAAACAAAGTCCCAGGTATAAATAACAAATTATTGTTATTTTGCACTAAAGCTAAACAAGCAGATTTTTCACGGTATATTTCAAATTGCAGAATCTTGGAATGGCCCAGAACCTGAGGTCTTTGGGTTGCATTCCCCACTTGGGATAAACACATCAACTGTCTTTAAGTCTCTATTTGAAGACATTCACAGGCAGAGAAGTCAGTGTTCTCCATGGCGTGAATGACTCAATGTTTGGCGTATTCACTAGTTGTTAGTCACTGGGCTAGGTTCTTTTCTAATGTTATAAAATGATTCCATGAGGTAAAGATATCTAGTTTAACAGATGAGCAAACAATATCAGTGGAGAGGAAGTAACTTGCTGTGATCATTCTGTGATTATGTGATAGTGTCAGGTCAGCTGGTACAAAGTTGTATTGTAGACATAATACACCTCATGACAGATTTACTCTCATTTACATGATTTCTCTTCACATATGCTAAAATAATCAGTATAGGCTTTTTCTCCCTTCCCACAAATATTTATGTATTCAACCCCATTTCTCATATCACTCTTCATCACCCTCCTGGTTACCTTTTTCAGGACACACACAAAGTAAGCAACGTGATTGTGGGAAACAGAAGTAATCCTTTTCCCACTTTAGTTTGCTCTACAAACTTGTAATATTAATTTGTAAAATTTCAAACAATACAAAAATATATAGGGTACATAAATACCAGTCCCTCCCTATCCCCTATATTCAACTCTATATAGTTATTAGAGTTTGTCATCTCTTTCCATCTATCTATTCTTTTCTTTTTTTTTTTTTAATCTCTATACATATGCAGTCAGCTCTTGCTCTGAACAATTCTGATTCTGAACCGGACGGTGTCAGTTACAACAGTTTAAGTAACACCACTCCTGCAAGAACACGGTTCTAATTTCAGCCGCACAGATTACTGACTGTAATCACCTAAGTACAAACTTCACTGTCAGCTCTTCAGTCCACAAATCACAGTGCAGTAACAGACATGTCCTACGACCAGTGACCAGTAACGTCACTTCTTCCAGTCTGTTGGTGACTGGTCGCTGTGTGTTAGTTTGTGCACTGATAGCAAAGTGGCAAAGGGTGTAGCTGTGGTGATTTCTTGTTGGATAACCAAAAGAGGGATTTGGCCAAAAAGACCGAAGTCCAGCAAAGAAACGTGAACACAGTGGAAGTGACATTTGAGTGAACGTAGGGGGAGTGAGAGCTGGCCTCGGGAATGCTGTTGTTGTTGGGCAGACTTGATGTATATTCAGGGACACTGATGGAGGGTGACCTTGATGTCCATGAGGAGAGTGGCTGATGAGAAGAGTCCATCCATGATGAGAAGGATGATGATGTCCCAGAGGAAGTGATGATGGAAAAACCTTCACATTAAGGACACCATGGGAGATGGAACACAGCACTGAAAACATGGTTGGAAATGTTGGAACCCGATCCAAACTCAGGCAAAAGAGTTTTTGCCTTTGAGAAAAGTATTGGCTACTGGAAATTTTATGATGAGAAAGAAGCAGGCACCTTTCAAATACTTTTGATGTTTTCTTATAAAGAAATAATAGTTTAATTCTCAACATTTGTTATGTTTTAAACTACAGTGCGATAATTGAGCTTTATTTTTTCATTTTCCCATACTTTCATAATTTGGTGGGAGGCCTTTATTTACCTTGGCTCATCAACCCTTTTGGTTTATTTATTTATTCTCTCTCCTTTCAAGTACAGTGCAAGCTCTAGAGCAAGGACCTTGTCTGAAGCGTTCATCACTGGACCTAGAAACGTAAGAGATGCTCAGTGAATAGCTGAACGATGGATCTGCGTTTGCTTTAGTGACGCGAGCGTCTTCTCACTGCTTTCCTTTATGAGCTGTACGCGCACATTCTCTGCCTGTTTTCCAACTGGGGTATGTTTCATAGGATATTTGATCTTCTGTTAACACACACACTTGAAATATACATATATACACATACATATATACTTCATAGGAGCTTGCAATAAGATTAATTTTATGTCCAGTTTTATATTTTGCAATACCTTTTCGTTTCTGTTCTCATTTGTTATACAGATGCTTGAAGGTTTTATGTAGTCATACATATCAATCTTTCCCATTATTGCTTTCGGGTTTTAGGTCATACTTAGAAATGCCATCCCCACCCCTGACACTATATATTCTTCATTTCTTCTGGCACTTGGTATTCATAATTTCTATGTTGCCATTCATTCCTTTCAAGTTCTGTATACAGTGTTAAGTAGGGATCCTTTTTCTTGCCTTTTTAAAAAAAAATATTTATTTATTTTGAGAGAGAGACCGTGAGTCGGGGGAGGGGTAGAGGAACAAGGAAAGAATCTCAGGCAGACTTCCCGCTGAGTGCAGAGCCCAATGCAGGGCTCAGTCTCATGACGCTGAGATCGTGTCCTGAGCTGAAATCAAGAGCTGGATGCTTAACTGAGCCCCTCAGGCCCCCTTAGAGATCTTTTTTCTTTTCAAATGTTTCCAGTATCATTTACTGAATAGATCACCTTTCCTAATTGCAGTTTTTATACTTGTGATTTTAATTACTGTAATTATGATTGCATGATTTTGATTATTTGCTTGCAGTTTTTTCTTTTAATTACGTACTACACTCACTTCCCCAAAAGTTCAAATACTAAATCGTGACTTACAGATTTGTAAGCAGTAAATGGTATATTTAAAACAGAAAGCATATTAAAAACAGAAACATGGCTTTAGAGAGAAAATATTTAATCTATTTCATGGAAAAATGTGCAAAGTTTTAGAAAAGAGGCATTAGGCATTAGTGTACAGTATAAATACATTCTTTTATAATCACATGTATTACATTTTAGAGTTGGTAATGAAGGCTGGTGCACAAAATTCATTCTAAATGATCTTCTGTTAACACATGCACTTGAAAAAGTCACTGAAATAGTCTTGAAATA
Source organism: Martes martes (assembly GCF_963455335.1). Classification (NCBI taxonomy): domain Eukaryota; kingdom Metazoa; phylum Chordata; class Mammalia; order Carnivora; family Mustelidae; genus Martes; species Martes martes. The sequence continues at coordinate 16,290,651 of NC_137902.1, forward strand.
CATGTAGAAATACAGTGTTGTAAAAAAAAATACTAATCTATCTGCATGAAACACTTAAAAATGCAAACCACATTAATTTTTAGAATTAGAGCATGAATGGAAATACCGGTATATGGAATTATAAATTGGATTTCATTGCATTTTTTCTCTTTGGAGGAAAAATAAATGTAACCAAACCTTTGGAATGACAGATATGAAGTCAGCACAGCAGACAAACTCTATCCACATTTTTATCCACACAAAAGATGGGAGAGTCTGAGTCTCTTAAAACTTGACAAATTTACGAAATGTTACAATTCAGGAGTGTATTATACATATAGATCTCAAGCACACAGCAAACTTTGTCCATAAACCACATATAAAGTAATGACAGCAAGGAAAACATTTCTAAGTTGGTTCTCAATGCATCCTAATAGAATTTCAAACCTTTAAAAATATTAACCTAAATATTCCTAAAATATTAGCAAGGTATATTGCAAATTAGGGAGAAATTAATCTTCAAATCACACAGGGTACTGTTCTCCTCTGGAAACTGAGATATCATTAGGAATTCTAGAAAAAAAAAAAAAAACATAGCACAACAAAATCCTTCTCCTCTGTTATTTGTGAAACCATAGCTCCTCACTGAAACTTCTACAGAAACTACTATTGTTTTTAAAGAAAGGGAAGCCTAAGGTGCGGAGAGGAAGTGGTGGTGTCTGTTTCACAGGTAAATGTGGATGATGAGTATCACAGGCATGCATGCATGAACAATTACATCTCAACTCCACACAAGCAAACACTTGTTAGTTTCGCACGGTATAAAGTAGCTCATGCAGCCCATCCCATTGGTGCTCACAGCTTGCTTGGAATTCTGGCGGGATGAAGAATAATGGCCACCAATTTTAACAATAGAAGATTGTTAGATAGCAGAGTCCTGCTACATTTTCAGAAAGGAGCCTATTTTTACCCCTCATTACCATAATTTATCAACTGATGTTTCGCCCTGCTAACTTTAGTATATATTTTTCCTGAGCACAGCACGGTAGATAAAGAATCAGAAAAAGACCATTTAGATTGGGCATATTTAAATCTGAAGGCCGATTTTTTTTTTCCCCTAGTTCTCAGCAGTATGAAGTCTCATTTCACTGTATTTCAGATCTTAGTGTGTAACCGAGTATATTAAAACCAGAGGCAATAAACTGTCCATGTCATTCATAGTCTCAAGTTTTCAACATTGATTTTGCTTCACTCTGTGTTACTGAGAAACACCAGCTCTGTCTGTTGCTACTAAAAGAGGAAGGAATTCATACCATGCCCAGACAGTCACAAAAAGGCCTGGGTATATGCTTGGTTAGTGTTTTTTTAGGATATGGTTGCTGGTACGGGCAGGGAGGCTGATTTGGAAATCCCTGTAACTTTTTCCTTTAGGTTGGGGGCTCTCAACGCAACTAAATACCCCTTGGTATTTGAGAGTGACATGCCTCGAAGAGGGACACACAGGACAGTGGAGAAGTCTAGGCAAACACTCCACAGCCAGGATGTAGGTTTCTCACTTTCCAGCTCTAACCTTTCAAATAATTAAACCAAATCAGCACGTGAAGAAATGGAAGGGTTGCAATCAGCAAAGCTGCCTGGTCCACTGTACCCAGGACCTCTGTCATCAGACTGGCGGCTGGGAGGCCAGAAGCAGCCAGGGGAACCTGCAGGTCTGATGGAGAAGGGCCAAAGTTTGCTGGTCATGTAAGCCCGAGCTGTAATGCTGTTCTTTAGTTAATCTTATGGCAAGGAAGTGGGGAATATGGGCTTTTAGTTACTCAGGATCAAATAGTGATTTTGATTAGTGTGAATTCATTTAAATAAATCATGTATGTGCGCCAGGAGAAAGAGGAGGAAATCTTTGTGATTAATAGTGAATTCTACTTCTAACGTATGACACAGTAATTACTTTTTAAGTTGTACAAATCCTTATGGGTTTCAAGAAAGGGATTTTATGAAAATTAACAAATTCTAATAATTAGCAGACTATCTATTGAAAAGATGTTTATAATCATGTTCCTGGATGATCATGAATCACAGTGGTATGTAAAATTTTACTTCGTTCCTTGCAGTGCCTAACAGTAGAATAGGCTGGCCTGGTGAAAACTTTACTGTAATAGAATCACATATATTTGAGTCACTGGGGTGGAGGGTGAGAGTGGTGGTGGGTCTCATACCGAACATCCTTTACGTAGTAAGGAAGCAAACAACTTTAGGGGCTTTACGTGTGTTAACAGGTTGGCCGAATGTTATGCTTCTGAACTCATTTTGGTTATTAAAAACAGAATTTTCTTTAGTATAAAGATGGTTAGGGTTTGAGACAACCCTGTGCTAAGAATTCAGTTATCCTTTATGACAAGGTCTTATAATTACCTTTTGAAGACCAATTAAAATAGCATTGTTGGAACTAAAACTGAAAAATCTACTTAATTCTTTAATACTTCCGTCTGCCAAGAAATAATCTGGATAATATCCGAATTTAAGAAAGAACGGTACATAAAATCTTTCGGGAAACAGAAGTATACAGACTGTTCCAAGCCAGGAAGGATAAGAGTGTATAATGAAAAGTCCAAAGAACTAACAGTTTAATGGATTTGATTTAAATTTCAAAAACAATCATCACTAGGACTTTCTGGATTCTTTGGATTGATTACTCTTTACTATATATAGCTTTGAGAGATTTTGGCCTAAAAAAAGCCCCTACTTTTCAGAGGCAGTGTAGCACGGAGGGGGAGCAGACTCATCCCCGCCCCGCTACTTCCTAAATGCATGATCTCCAATCTACCGACGTGCTCAGAACTTTGTTTCAGTTTCGTCATCAGGGAGATAAGGAAAAACAGTATCTCTCTCAGAAGGCTGTTGTAAGGGTTAAATGAGTTGATGCATAAAAAACACTTAGAAAAGTGCCAGGCACATAGTAAGCACTCAGTAAATTCAGCTGTTTGTACTACTTTATTTACATACTGCAGAGGCTGAAGAAAGCATGCACAGAAGTACTCTTAATTCTGCAGTTTTTCGCTCTCCATCTAGGAACAGAGGTAGGAATTAGGAGACCTGTTTTCAGAGAAGATGTACATCACTCACTATTCACCTTTTAGTCACTCCAAGCAACTGGCCGAGCAACAGCCCGAGCCAGGCCCGGTCCGGCATCAGGCACTACTCTGAGAACTTGAGTTCCGTCACCCGTGTTTTCACATCTGTAAAATGGACGTAACATCTCCTTGTCTGATTCATAGGTTACTTTGAAGCCCAAATGAGGCAAAAATGCGGGAAGGCACTTTGAAGACTTTGTAAAGCACCATCAGAGCGTGTTACAGGAATGGCTGTAGGGTGAGTATGTCCGGACCCTCTCAAAGGAAGTTTATGACTCCTAGTTCTAGGTCTAGTTAAGAAAATTTTCATAAAACTGTAGGTTTGTTTCTAACTATAACATCATTTATAAAATCGTAATATATTTTATTATAAAGTTTCTCTTCTTGAACCCCAGCTCTATGGAGATTATTAACATATCAAATAGTTGGTCGAGAAATATTTTCCTTTAGAAATTTCAGTTGCAAAGAAAATGTCAAGCTATGTGTTTATGCTTATAAATTAGTATCATATTAACTAAGTGAATAACTGGCAGTTCCATTAATTACTAAATGCTTTCCGAACACTATTTCACTTACAGCGAACTTAACGCTTACAGTGACCCCATAAAACAGGTAGAACAGTCCCATTGTATAGGGTTAGAATCCTAGAGCCTGCAAAGCACGTGCTCTTATTCACTCTACTACATTACACTATACAAGCACCAAAAGAAAAAGTCATGATCATTTCTCTCTTCGTCAAATCACATAATTAAGCGAACCAACAGAAAGAAGGGCTCCAAACTACATTTTGATCCTTGGTAATAAAGACGACTTTAGAAAAGTTACATTAGCGCTTACAATTCAGTTCATTTTAAATCTTTAAAAAAATGCTTCCATTTTTTTTTTCTTTCTGGAAATAACACATTGTTCACTGAAAAAAGAATACAGACAAGTAGAATTAAAATATTCATAATTTCATTATTCAGGAGAACCACTGTTGACACAGTTCCTCTCCATGTATTTTTATGCAATTGTGAACTATGGAATTTATTTTTTGGTAATTGTTCTTAAACATGATGCCAAATACAATGGTAAGACTGAAGTCTTTTTAATTGGCAGATATGCTAAACTAACAGTAAATTTTGTGCAGGCAGAAAATTATTTCTATGTATTTTCAACATTTTCCTACATGGAAAAACAAGCAGAGAGTAAGTTATTTGGTGATAGTAACTCAACACTACACTGCCCAGGAGAGAAACTTAGATGGAAATTCTTGACTTGATCTTTGTTTTCTATGTATGTGTACACAGATAAACATGCACGACATATATTTGTCCACATATGCAACATGTTTCTGGCTGGGTTAAGGTTATAGCTTTCTGCAGGCCCAATAATCCTAGGACTATAGTATTAGAACGGTCAAGGAGAAAATTGTTTTGTAGTCACTGAACTTCACTGAAGTTAGACTTATGGATGATTAAACTGTTAAGTTTTTCCTTGTGAATAGGTTAAATATTTGCTTGAGGCAGCATATTTAAACTAAACAAAATTCTTTTCAGGGACCATACTAATCCTGAGTATAAATTCAGAGAAAAAAGTTCTACCACTTGTGAAATGGTATCATAAGGAGTAGTGGAAAAAATCGTGACAAAGCAGCACAATAATTTAGGGCAAAGATTCTAGGTATGATGTCGAAAGTGTGTGTGATGCCACATTACTGACACTTTGATTAAGGTGACTTAAACAAAAACCTTCCTCTTTCTAAATTATCACTGGCCATTAATTTATACAAGAAGAGAAGCAAAAGTTAAAAAAAAATATGGAAGTCCTTATAGAAAACAGAAGGCAGACAAGGATCAAGTTTTTTAAAAATAAACTTTCTAGTGCTTCCTCTTATGTAAGAGTTTATATTAGTCATAAGTTCTAGGAACCTATTTATACTGCTCTAGTAGGATTTACAGAGAATCATACTAAATCCATATAAATAATATTTTTAATGTAAGAAACGGTACACACTGGTGACTGGGTAAGAATAAGAATGTTCAATAAAACTATACTTTGAAAGAAAAGCATAAGCCTAATACTAACTGAAAATTGTCTAGACAAAAGAAGTATTAAAAGATTCTGAGAAACATGCAATACAGAACTATATGTATGCTTGTGTATTATACTGAAAAATTAATTATCAGGTTTATTTCTGAATTAGGTTAAAACTGCATATACTTCTTAGGGAATGAAGTATTCTCATCATGTCCAACTGGAAGGAGAAGTATAGTATTTCAAATGAGATTAAAACATGACTTCATCCTATTCTCTGTAAAAGAGTATTAATGTTATACACTGCTTTATTACAGAATGTTTTTTCATGGAAAGAAAAGGTTTATGAGGTAATTATATATAATTTTAAACAAGATTCTTCTTAACTGTATATTTCTACATCTCTTTAAAAGTAGCATTAGCAGGTTACAAATTGAACCCAAGTCAGGACTACACACTTCCTTACTTCAGAGGTTTGGGTAACCTGAGGGAACAAAGCTGATATGCTCAAAACTCTATTTCAAGAAGAAAAATGGGCAGATGATGCACTTCCATTCTGCTTTTGAAGCGTGAAAGGCATATTATGCCATCTTGTCTATTGATATTTATTGGATAAATAAATACAGTTTACCTGACGTTTTAAAAATCCTGTAAGCTGATTAAATCACGAACATACTGAATCAATTACAGTAAAACGAAGAACAGGCTTTTAAATAGCTATAAATGGAAATGATGATAATAAAAACATGTTCAGTATCTTCTAGTGACAATTTCATTTTGGATTAAAAACAACCCCAGTGTCATTAAATCACTCTATGTTTCAGCCCTAATATTTTAAAAAGAGTAATAAATATATATACATATTAATAGCATGAAAGTGCTTCACACTAGAATTTTCTTTGAAGGCTTACAACTGATTTTTAAAAACATCACAATAAATGATAATTTAAGTTCTGAATATAGGAACCAAAAACACAAACCCCAACCAATCTGCATATTTTAATGCTTACAACATATATACTCATTTACTCAGATGCAGCTGTCCCAATTTATTATCATAAACAGTATCACAGACAGTAATATGTCCCCAAGTCCCTCTCTCCGTGGAAGACACGGTATCTCTGGGGACCCATACATTACCGGGTAAAACTGTATTCCTTCAGAAAAAGTTAAAGGAGTCTGTATATCCTTTCACATACTTTTTCTGAATAGAGTTATAAGGCATTAATAATGGTATGTTAAAATAGCAAATAATTTATAATAAAAATAGAAACTCTCTTTTAAATCACTTTCAACCAAGAGAATCACAGGAGAGGACAAAGAACATATTTACCACCCAGATACTCTTTAAGTTTCTACTGTGATGTAAAGACTGTTTTTTGGCTTAAAACAGACCTTAGACTTTGAATAGCAGGTGTCTTGATACCAACATGTGGACTGGATCTTAGGTTCTGTTTAAAGTTATTGTGAAATTTATATATTCAAATGTGCTCTTTGCTAGTAAAGGTAGAAAAAGTTAGTTAAAATATTTGGTTTCATTATTATTAACAGTATTCACTGCAAATCAGCTTCATGATAATATTCTAGACTACAGTGTGGATTTAAGTTTTGTGCCAAATAGCAGCAAAGATTACTAAATCATGGTTCAAACGATGGTCAGTGATTTAGCTGGTACACAGCCAGAATGAAGGAATTTGTTTATAATAGATAAGTAAATATGGAGCATAGCTTTATTTTAATATCAGTTGCTAGAACTGAGCAGTGGGTTTCTTGGTATCCAGAGGCAGAAATAAAGTTGCTTTTCCTAAGAGCGATGATGAGGACAGAGGACAGCATCCATGGTGACTGTGTAGCTAACTGGCTTGTTAAAATCCATACTTGAGCTCCACTGGAGCGATGCCCCCTTGGTGTGCACTGCTTATTTGTAAAGGCTGACTGAACAAAATTCCCTTCATCATACAGGCACTGCTGTCTGCACTACAGTAATAAAGGAACACGTGGATAGATATCACCACTTCCAGTGATAAGCAATCTCCAGGAATCTGCAGTGAGATCGCTGGTTGACTGGAAATGCTCTCTATTTCTCCGGAGGGTATCTGTCCTTGAAGAAGCCATTCATTGCCTAGAAAATAAAAAGGTAAATTACTAAGACTGTGTAAGAGACAAGGTAATTCGACAAACCTTATGAAGACTGAATTCATTCAACCAACAGATATTTAACGAAAGCCTCTAAGTGCCAGGCATTATGCTCTGTGTGAAGGACATAGATGGGTAATGACCACCAGGAGAAGTTCCCGGGCTAATAATCTTGATATCAAATTTCTAAAATTCTTCCTTTAAACACTGTAAATTGCAAATTTCTGCTGAAAGCAATCTGAATAATGCAAATATGGCTATAGATCCTTAATCCTTGAAATTAAAAAATGAAACCTATTAAGTTCTATAAATAAGTAGGTCATTTTTATCAGATAAAGTGTTTAAGAAGAACATACAACAACTACAAAATAACCTAGGGTACACCAATGTATGTACAACTCTGCGGTGACTTTCAAAGTCAAGATTATGATGAATTATTAAATATCCAAAGGTAAAAACCAAGAAATACATTTTTAGAAACAAGTAACACTGTATATATTATTCAGATGGGCTCAATAACGTAAACACAAGATTCTGTCTACCTCATTTTAACACCTAACTCTTCTTAGATTTAAATACATAATTATAAAACAGGTCTAGTAAACCACTAAAAATCTTCAAGCTTCTATATCAGAATTTTAAACATGTCTTTATTCATGCAGTGCCTCTCAGGACGTCTGTGTCGTACTGAGGAAGGCCATGTTTACATGGACTTTCGGCTTAAAGGGGTTAGAAATCAAAAGCCCGCATCTGGAAAACACAGGACATGCTTTCCTGCCGTCTTAAAGAGTAGACACAGAGCACAGTCTCATGACTGCTCAATGACTTTGGTCATCAGTACAAAAACTGGACTGCCTGAGTGGTAATGAAATTCTATGTCTACTTTTTAGCTTTTTTCTTTCTTTTCACCTCAAGATGGGCCAACAGACTCAGAGCACCTGCTTCTATTAGGCCTCTCCATCTCCCTTCCAGTACTGCTTCTAGTTCTCTCTTGGTTGAAAAATCAAATTTAAGAAAAATATGTCAGGTTGGAGAAGGAGAAAGTAAAAGGTGAAAATCTAAAGAGTTAGTAAGTGAAGAGCTTTTAAACCATTATTTAAAAATCTCTTTAAAATTCTTTGGCTGCCTTTGCTTACTTGGGAGAATATGTTTTATTTCATGGTTGGCTCTGCTAGATAGCAGAATAGTGGGGAACTTTTTATATTTTAAATCAAAACAGGAAAACAACTGTGCTATTTTAATGTCCAATTCTAGAAATAAACACCAAAGTCTTTTTAGATATTTTTCAGATATATCACATGTGGGATTTGTGAAGTTATAATATGCCAGTGGTGCTTTTATAAATGCCTTTTTTGGAGGGGGGGGCTTAAAATCTTCCCATGTGCTGACACCTTTAAGATTATATAGACCAAAATTTAGTTAAAAATAAAGAGATGTTTTAAGTTCTCTAAATAATTGGCCAAGAAGAAAAACCTTCCTTTAATCACAGATGTACAAATGTACCCTATAAAATAATTTTCAAAAACCTTAAATTATTAGGACTCTTGTCTGAAAGCTTATTTGCCCACGTACAATGAAAATGGAACCACTATTTTGGACAAGGGATAAAATAGTTAGGAATTTTCTCTACAGACTACTTCACCTTAATACTACCTGTATTTTATATTCTAGTGGCTCATTATTAATCTGTGTGTTGGACCAAACAGACTTGAACAGGTTCCTCTGCCAATATTGTATTTTAAAAATCAACCCACTGCTCTTTAGTTACACACGGAGAGGGGAAATTAACAGTGATCCCCATCGACACAAGTGCTTGCCGTCTAACAGACACGGCACAACAGTTAAGCCAAGGGTCGAGGACTGAGGAATGGCCCGGGTTTGAGGACTCCCCTGTCCCTGCCCCTGTCCATGGAGCTGGCTCTGAACCTCTCCCTCCTCCTCACCTGCAGAGCTCAGCCCTCTCTCCCTCGTGGTGGGGAGGGCGGTTCCCACAGCTCCGGCAGGCACCCCTGAGCCGGCCTCCCCCCTCTGACCCAGCAGTTCCTCCTGGATCTCTCTGTTCTCTTGGTGTGGATGCCCAGCGGGTAGCGGCATGACTGCAGCTCCGGCCCTGAGAAAGCAGCAAGGTAGGAAGGCACAGAGCCTGGGACTGGGAAGGCACGAGAGAAGTGTGTGAGAGGGTAGGAGGGGGGAGGCGGGAGGAAATGGAAGACTGAGAACATGTGAAAGAGCGTGGGAGACCAGGCCAGAGGAAGGTCATTAGAGACAAGAAGTCAGCCCTTAGTTCTGGACCGCTGGTAGTTTACAGTAGTTGTCCACTCTATTAGAGGGGCTGGGAAGCACTGCCAGCAGGCCAGCGGCAGGCTGAGTCCTCAAACAATTGAGATCACACAGTGATTCAAATACACATTCAGATCTTCACACAATTTATAGTCACTGAATACTTTGAGAATAGACTCAAACAGGAAGTGCTCTTAGCTTAAATGACTACAAAGTAGTGAGTAAGGACAAAGGCCCTGCCTGCGTTCAGATCACAGTGATTCATCCGTATTCAATTACATATCCTTCAACAATGTTTTAGTCTACTTGGATGGCATACTTTTAAGACACGGTTTGGGCATCCGTTTTCTTATAGCAAGCAAGTGATGGGGCTCGAGTTCTACCTCTGGCATCTCTAAAGAAGAAAATGTAGCTTCAGGCTTAACTGGTAAATCAAGTCCTTTTGAAATGAAATGAGCACCAGCGGAAAGCGCTGAAGCACTGGACAGACGCAGACGTGCGAGAGTAAAAGGTAACGGTACAACCACCAAAAAGCTGCATCGGAAAAAGCCGAAATCAAGTTACTTCAGTTAAGAGAGAGTATTTTTAAAAATATCCTACTCAGAGGGACAATCTCCTTCTTTAGAATGGACTCCGAGATTTAGATCACTACACCACTGGGAGGTAACTGGAAAGTACAACTTGATACTGGAATGTCTACAAGATTCGTCTCATACCTTCAGCGGCTAGAAACCAGCAACTGGGCACTCCCTCGGTCAGCTTCGTTCCTGATGGGAGCTCTAATCTTAGCTTGAACTGCAGGGTCTGGCCTGGAGATGCAGCCACTGGAGAAAGTCTAATGTTTGGAGCAGATTTAGGTAGTTTGGGTAATGGTTTCTGTTTCTCTACTGGGAACGGGCCATCTACCACAGCATTGTCAGGTCTGAAGACTGGGAGCTAGGAAGTAAGAAGATCTGTTAACTCAAGCACGAGTACTTTATAGTAATTGTAAAGAGCTTATTTTTGAACCACAGTTGAAAAATGAGATTCTGTGTCAATGAAACTTAACTCCTATTCTAGTCTGAATTAGAAGAGTGCTTATTTAGACGTCCTCATGGTTATTTTATAGTTTCAGAAACATATTTCATCCCGGCTATAAGATTACCAATACTAAGGAGACAGAGCTAAGTTCATTGTCCAGTATGTTTATAGATGGTAGGAAATTAAAGTAAAACTTTATCACTTAAATGCAGTGGATATAATTCCACTTACAACTTTTCACTGCTGATTATAAGATGATCTATGTCAGGAGAAAATACTTATATTATGATGGCATAATATTTTATATTATGTACTACTGTATTCTGTATTTTTATTTTAAAATATATTTTGAGAATTCCTAGAATTTTAGGGAAAAAAGCTCCCCCCCACCAGCCAACTGTGATATATCAAGAGGTAGCTTGAAAATTTTTGGAGACTATATCCTAATCTTTAAAAATTGACTAGAACTCCGTTTAATAAGTTTTTTCCAATCTCATTTTCAATGTGTTGAGAAGTGTGGCTCCTAGAGTTTCCTTTGGGAAGTTATCTGGTAAGAGATTAATGTGTGATCTTTGTCTCCTATGATGAATCCAAGAATCCTTAAACACACACACATACACACAACACCTGGACAACCCAACCCATGTAGTGTGTATGTTCTGTGGTTCAGTGTGTATACGTCTATACATTTTTTTAAAGACATTTAAACATAGATGAAAGTTCCAATTCTCTCCAACTTCCAGTATCTTAAACACTCTTGTCACAAATGGAATTTTTATCTTAACAAGAACAGAGCATCCTGGAAGGAGGCATTCACTCACTACTCTACCTACATGTTTCACGTCTAACCTGGAGATGTTCTGACCAAAAGGGCCTCCTTCTGTGATGTGAGGACTTTAGTATCATTCTTAAAATGATACTCTTTAACTTACACTTTGATTGCTTACCACAGAAATCGTTTTTGTTTCTAAATCCATCACTTTAATTTGATGATTATTGGTGTCTGCTACATATAATAACTGGTCATTCTCTCCAATACACAAGCCTCCTGGTTCATTAAAAGTTGACTCGGTAAAGCTTGAAGTGGTAACATTACTAGCGTCTCCAGTTCCTGCTAATGTTGAGCAGTTTTTTGTTTTTGGATCCACAACTTTAATCTAAAAAGAAAGAACAATGCAGTATATATCCAAAGGTCAATTTCACGTTCACAGTATAGAAAAGTGTACTGAAAAGGAAACCAGAGAATTCTACTGCTATTAGCATTGTTACTAAATCTCAGAAAAAGAATAGGCATTTCCAGGGCACCTGAGTGGCTCAGTCAGTTAAGTGTCTGGCTTTTTTTTTTTAAGATTTTATTTATTTATTTGACAGGCAGAGATCACAAGTAGGCAGAGAGGCAGACAGATAGAGAGGGGGGAAGCAGGCTCCCTGCTGAGCAGAGAGCCCGATTCAGGCTTGATCCCAGGACCCTGGGATTGATTTCAGCTCAGGTCGTGCTCAGGGCTGTGAGACTGAGCCCTGCCTCAGGCTCCGTGCCCAGCAGGGAGTCTGCTTGAGATTTTCTGCCTCTCCCTTGTTCCTTCCACACTCATGCAGGTACTCTCTCTCAAATAAATAAATCTCAAAAAAAAAAATAGGCATTTCCCTATTTTCTTGAAAAGTCAAATATTCAAATTACAGACTCAGGGGAAACACTCCATTCTGAGAGCTAAAAACTCTGCAAACCACTCAGTTACATCTTATCTTTTAGCAGCAATCTTTGATGAAATTATTTCTGGAATCAAATTTTTTAAAATGTTATTCTTTTTCCTCACAATGAGACGCAGTTGAATAGACTTTCTTTCTCATGAACATCTAACACGGGTTGAGAATTGGCCGCTTATGTTAAACCTAATGATTTCCAATTGTGCCTCAATTATGTTAATTTATGGTGTCATCACAAGGTATTAACATTTTCCACTCATTTTTATAGAAAAGAAAAATGCAATAAAAATGGCAACAGTTGAAAAATTCGTGCAACAGAGACAAAAATGGAAATGCTGCTGAAAATGGAATTATTTGCTAGCAGGCACTGCAACTATGCAACAGCTCAAAAACGTTCCTTTGTTAGTTGACATATTAATTTCCCTGCCACCTGCTGCCTTCTTATTTACCCTGTTACTAGGCAGCTTTGATGGATCTCAATTCACGATTTTTTGCTGTAGTCACGGGGGAGTTATTTAGTCCCTTCCCCAGCTCCGAGTGCCATCACATCCTCTTTGCAAAGAAAGGACTAAGAAAAGAACAGCAAAGGCTCGTACATAGTTGTCAAAGACTGTTACTCCTCTCTATTTTAAAGTGGCAGTTGGAGGAGGCTCACAAAGCTTTCAGCTTTTAAATGCCACAGATGAAAAGCAGGATATTCTAGAATGCTGTTGAGACTCACCTTGTGATTATAAGAGTCTGCCACGTAAAGTAAATTCCTTTTCTTGTCCCAAGTTACTCCAAGTGGGTGCTGAAGCTTGGCATTGACTCCTACTCCATCAACATCACCAAAAGCAAATAAATTCTTTTTTTTTTTAAAGAAAGAAACAGCACGCATTAAAATTTTTATAGTGCTACCGCACAGGGTATAAAAAGACTATATATTCTACTTAAAGGCGAAATGGTTCTGATTTCATATAAATCGGCCTGGGTATTCAATTCAGACAAAAAAAAAAAGACAGAATTTTAATTGTGGCACTTGGTAGTTTTATTCACAGTAATCACACATCTGGTCAGGAACCAGTCAAGTCTACTAATCTGCTCTTTCCACCCTCCTGCCAAGTATCTAATTTACATTTTCCTCTTCCCTCGGTGATCGGTATTTATCCTTCCATTCTTCCTGAAGCCTTGACATTTGTGTAATCAAATTAGAGTCAATTGACTTTTCTTAGATGGTTTTGTTACCTGTGTTTTCTTTATATGCACATTTCCTTTGGCCTGACTTTCACTTTAATTTATGGACAGGCCAAGAACTAGTTCTCCTGAAATTGATTAACTCTTCACTATTTGAAACATGCAAGCGTGCTAAGGGTCTAGCATGCGAAAGTGACCTTCACACATTACCATGGGATCTCTTTCTCCTCCCACGAGGTGCTTCACTGCTCCATCTTTCAGCGAGACGGTTCTCACCGTGCTGCTCTCACTGTCTGCGACAAACAGGCAGCTCCAGGGATCTTCTGGGGCCAGAGAAAGACCTGAAGGCTGGGCAAAGCCCGCCTTGTGAGGATATGCGTTATTTCGGTTCTCTTCATTTCCGCTTCCAGCAAACCGAAGGCAGGTTCCTTTTTTCAGCTCACTAAAAAAAGCCAAGTTCATAGGTGGAATCGACATCATTATTTTGTGTCTAATTTCGTAATCAAATGAATTTAAGTGATGAAATTGGTGGAGATAAGCATTGTTAAGAAACAGACGTGATCTTAGCCTTAAGTGTGCAAGTCAGCTTTACTTTCCCTGTAGTTTTCCTAAATCATTAACTTACTCACTTTTCTTTTTTTTTTTTTTTGGACATACACAAAACTGAAACTATTCTCAATGGCCAGAGAGGAAATCCCTGACAAGAATGATCATATCGTTGACTGGATAGTGTGTGTGTGTGTGTTTTCTACAAATGGCCAGAGACAGGTACATCTGGATCCCACCTTAACTTCTTAAAGGACGATTATACTGCTTTAATCAACTGTAAAATCAATTTCTTATATACAACAGGGAAACTTCTACTTAAAGGACTTTGCAGTGATTCTTTTTCTAAGAGAAAATTTTATACTTTGTCTTCTGGATTTATGCTAGAGGAAATAGAAGGAAGACACGGTGGTGTGCTGTGTTGAGGAGGGGAAGCAGCTGACTCAGGATGGAAAATAATGAGACAACATGTACATCATCATCTCCAGGTATGGCCCAGCAAGCCGAAGTCTAGGATGACCACCAATCACTTATTCATTGATGTGTTCCCCATGCTAAATTAGGTAGAGAACAGGGGATAGAGGCAAAGGGGCACAGACTGTTTACAAAAGTCAGCCACTTATTCAAGAAACTTATTTAAAAATGTAGTCAGGGAAATATATGTGATAGCTAATATACCAAACAAATAAGAGATAATTAATATGAATCTTAATTTCAAATAGGAGTTTCTTTAAGTAAAAGAAAGAGTGGGGAGAAAAAGTAACTTCTAAAATGTTAGCAGTCTTTACCACTGGAAGATCAGTAATACAGATCAGGCATCCTTAAAACTATGATACACGTCCATGGGATCCGACTGGACATTTTCCTATTAAGAACAAGAGTGAGAACTCTACTTATTTGGAAATTTAGCCCACTCTTGACCATATGGGTCGAAAATAGCCATCAATTAGAACAGTGCATTCTGGCCATCTCTGTTACTGTTTATAATTGTGCCTCATGTTAACGTTCCTGGTCACTGTACTGTCAGGCTATCATCTCTTGCCTGGAGATAACCATAGTCCCCTCACTGCTATCTCTGTCTCTAGTTTTGTCCCAGGCCAAATGCTGCCAGTGTTCTTTCAAAAGCACAGATCTAATCATTTCACTAGCTAGCTCAAAACTTTCCATAAAGGCATGCAGAATAATGTTCACATTTCTTCAAAGGACACATAAGGCGCTTCACAATCTGGCTTTTACCCACAAAACTAGTGTCATTTCTTGCCTGGAAAACCTCCACTCTCCTAAGTCCTACTCCTCTATCCAGTTTTAATTTAGCAGCTTCTTTCAGGAAGCCTTCCTTGATACCTCATATTTTACTGATATTGGGTTCCTCTTATTTATGCGAGGGACAATTTTACTTTAAGGGACAGCTGAGTAGGAGGAAATGGTTCTGGAAACCAGTAAACAGTAAACAGTAAACCAGTAAACCAGAAACAGCACCAGGGAGAGAAGGAAAATGAGGGAAGCGGGAAGGGAGACAGGGAGAGAAGGAAAATGAGGGAAGCGGGAAGGGAGACAGGGAGAGAAGGAACTTATCAGTGCAGTAATGTAACTACGTAGGGAGGGTAATGAGGTCACAGAGAAGAATATGGTCAGTTCTACCTGGAACGTGTGGGAGAAGAGACAAGGCTCTACAGAAGGGGTCTAAGAAACTGTGCAGATGCGCTACTTTTTCATCTTTATGTCCCCAACAGTGGTGGTGAAACTCCTACATTTACTGTATAAACCAGGCACTAGGCTGAGCTCTTCATACACATTACTCATTTTCAAAACATGCCTATGAAATAGATCTAAGAGACCGAAGCACAGAAGTTAAACTGGCTCTCCTAAGCTCCCACAGACAGTGAGTGGCAGAGCCACGATTCAATCTCAGGCAGGACCACAAAACCTGAGCCACTAAGCACTCTGCCAAGTAGCGTTCAAACGTCCGCGTTCCTGAGCAGGGGTACGGGAACCGCGTGTTAGGAGATGAGGGGCCACCAAACACTTCTCTGGAGGCTCGACAGGACTGATCTTCCCCATTCCTGGAAGTCAGCAATGGTGGCCACAAGACATACTTGGGCTGATGAAATTTAAGTAATGCTGATGTGTGTCACTTCTGAGCGACTCACCACCCCTCTCTCTGCCAGGATTACGGGCAAAGGTCCAGACGGTGGCTGCTTCATCAGCCCGGTCAGCAGCCTGGCAGAGGAGCGCTCCCCACCGAATCTACGTGAGCGGGCAAGAAACCAACCTCGTCTCACACTCCTGAGAATCTGGGTTGTTTGTTACGGTGCCAGAGCCCAGCGCATCCCGACTAGCACAGAGGCGTTGGGAGAAGAGAGACCTGAGGAGAGGGGATTCTGTGAACTCGTGTAGTTCGCCCAGAGAGAGAGAGACGGTCACTTACTTTTTCTTTGGTAGTCTGCCACAGTCCAGCAGCAGTGCCCATATCTGATGAGTCCCTGCCATGGCTATCCACAGAATGTCATCTCTTTGGACCTCCGAGCCTTTATAAAAATAAACAGGAATTAATATATACATATCTCGTTAATACAAATACTCCACGTCTTTCAGAAATTTAAAGACGACAGCAGTATGTTTATAAATCATCTGAAGAAAAAGTATTTACAGTTTTAAGTTGCTTTTTGAAATTTTTCCATTTTCCTTGTGAAAGGTTTCTTTAGATTTATAAATTTACCTGTAAATTTGCAGAAATCCAAAGTATTCTTAAATAGTAGGAAGTCCCCCTGCATCTCTGGGCACAATGTTTTTAAATATCTGGTTTCTTATTTGATATAATAGGTTGACATATACTCTCCAAAGAAACTCTGCCAGTCAAACACCTAGCATTAACCACTGAAATCATATGCTTTAATAACAGGTTCTTTGAATAATTTCTCATGAAAAAAACCCTTTTAATAGTGTAAGAAACAGGTATTTCCACTGGGGGTGCCCAGCTGGCTCAGTCAGTAGAACATGCGACTCCTGGTCTCGAGGTCATGAGTTCGAGCCCCACATTGGGCATGGAGCCTACTTAAAAGTAAAATAAAGGGGTGCCTGGGTAGCTCAGTTGGTTAAGCATCTGCCTTCGGTTCAGGTCATGATCCTAGGGTCCCGGGATCCAGTCCCACATTGGGTTCCATGCTCAGTGGAACTTCTCTTCTACCTGCTGCTCCCCCTGCTTGTGTGTTTAGTCTGTCTCTGACAAATAAAATCTTTAAAAATATATATATTTTTAAAAAATATATTTCCACCACAGAATTGGCTAGACTTCGAAACACATCACAGTTCCTATTTGAAAATCCATTATTTAATTGGCTTTGAGGCTTTTTCCAAAAACTATAGTTGACATGCAAAAAGCCAAAACTATATTACAATATAGACTATACAATATATTACAATTGTTTACGCAAACTCGAAAGTAATTTTCTACTTTCTTAGACCGTTACAACTTAACTACAATGTGAAAAGGCTCTATTTTTCAAATTAATGCTACTGTTAAAATATTTAATTTAGGAGTGCCTGGCTGGCTCAGTCAGTGGAGCCTGTGACTCTTGATCTTAGTCGTGAGTTCGAGCCCCACGTTGGGTGTGGGGCCTAAAAAATGTATCTATTTATTTTAAACTGTATCTTGAGGTGACTTTTACATGTAGTAGAGAATTTTAAAAATAATTTGGTCAGATATTCCTTTTGCTAAAAGAAATATCTTGGTAAGGACATTTTATTTGTTATTTTAACTTCAAGTAGTGTGTGTCCAGAAGGAACCTGTTTTCCTTCACTTGCTTGTATTCCCTTCAAGTGTCTTTCAATTTAATGACAACAAAAATAGTATTGATGGTTCTCAATAAATTGTGGTGGTTATGTGCCAAGCACTTCATAGAGATTATCACTTACATTTTCTCAAATGCCCCAAGGGACAGGTAGTGTTATTAGGCCCTTTTTACAGATGAAGGAATTGAGGCCTTAGAGAGGTGAGGGAACTTGCCAGGATCCCAGCGCCAGTAAATGAACAGGAAATCTGACACCAGGCAGTCCAACAGAAAAATCTGGATCACATGTTGCCTCTTTTTCTGTGTTCTTAATTGCTATCCTATGAAATCTAAAGGAAATTATTTCAATTTAATTTTTCATAGTCAAATATTTTTATGAACAAAAATTATATTAAAAGTGACAAGGGCATCCATTCATTCTGGGACTCAGTCTCTGCTTAATCACCTTCAGAGCAGATCAAAAGCTTTTCCTAAGTATTTTATTTTGCTCCTGCCATGTGAGGACAAGGTACAAAGGTGACCATCCATAAGCCAGAAGAGAGCTCTCACCAGAAACCAATCATGCTGGCATCTTGACCTTGGACTTCTAGCCTTCAAAACTGTGAGAAAATAAATTTCTGTTGTTTAAGCCACCCCAACTGTGGTATTTTGTTATGGCAGCCTGAGGTGATTAAGACATTCCCCCTGAGAACAGAAATGAGACAAGGATATCTGCTAATCCACATTTTTATTTAGCATCATTTGAGGCCCCAATTTGTGCAACAAGAAGCAAAAAGTATAAAGACTAGAAATAAAGCTGCAATTATTGGAAGATGACCTGCTTTGAAAGCCTCTACCTTGCCAAAGGAGAGTTGTGTTGGTATATAGCTGAGTGAAAGACCAAACCAGTTCTCCAAACAGACCAGCCTAGTTCAACCAGGGTCTATTATATAAGGGCCAAACTTCATAGTAGTAAAGTGCGGACAGTTTGTTTGGTTTTGCTCTCTGTGTACTTACTTCCTTTAGAAACCTGAGGAATGAGAAAAAGTACAGAAGCAAAGGCTGTGTCAGATCATGATTTCAGTGTCTTGGGATTTCCCATGACAACTGATGGTGATGATGATAACGACAGTGGGAAGGAAGGAGGATGGTGACCATCCAGAACATTTCCTATATTTAAGGCACTGAGCTAAGGAATAAGCACCTTACGGGGATTACTTCCTTTAATTTGACTTTAGTAAGTCTTATTCTTATCATCTCCATTTTACAAAGCAGCTGAAATTGAAAAGGGTTAAATAAATTATTGAAATTCACATAGCTAAACATGGAATAATAATCTATTAGTGAGTCTGACTCCAGATTATTCGTGTTCTGATCAGAATGCAGGAAATACAGAAGTGAGCCTGGGCTCTTCTGGCCAAGTCCCTGCTTGGCCCACTGACTTCTCCCTCCCTCCTGCCTCTGCCCCATGGTCTTAGCTCAGGCTTGAAGTACACAAAAGCATTTTCTGTGTGATCGGAAGCAGAGATCTGATTAAATGTAATCATGCCTGTCTATTCTAGGATGTGTGCCTAGGTTCACTCCTGTCCTTCCCTCCCAGCAGCCCACGGCATAAACCTATGGCTGAATAATCTCTTACCAGGATTTTTTCCCAATCCCTTGCCTTTCCATTTTTGGGTTGTTTCAGCTTATCGGCAGCTCTCTGTGACTCACAAGATGAAACTCTATGTTATAGCAAATACTTCTGCAGTACTTTCTTTGGGGCCAGGCTCTATTCTAAGTGCCTCATGTATATTAGCCCTCATAATTCTTGTAATAAGCTTCTGAGCTAGATACTATTAATATCTTTAATTTAGATGAGGAAATTGGGGCATAAAGAGACTAGGTAACTTGTCCAAAATCACATAACTACTAAGATGTAAAACTAATTAAAACCCAAGTGGTCTGGCTCCAGTCCATGCAATACTGCCCCTGAGGAAGTTTTTACCCAGCCCGATCATTCCCCTGAGGGCTGAAAGGTTTGTTTTTGCAGATAAAATAAAAGTTGAAAGAAAGAAAGAAAGAAAGGAATGAAGGAAAGAAGAAAGAGGTCTGGCACTTATAAAGCTTATCAAACCAACCAGAATCATATTAATAATGTATATTGTTCACCCTGGAGTCTGAAATCCGAAGCACACAGTTGTACTACCACATATGGGTATTTTGTTCCTTCTAACAAGAATGTGACAATCATGAACATCTCAATTTTAAATTGAGTACACTTAGTATTATTGATTTTCAACAGTCACTTAAAAATAAAAGAGACAATGCCAAAAGATGAAAAAGGTTTAGCAAGTATTTTAAAAGGCAAAATCTTTCATTAGTAAGGATTAGTGAAATAATTTTTGAAGATAGGAATAAAACCAGCAAATGAAATACGAAAATAAAAGCAAATTACCTGCCAATGAGCTTCTAAAAATTCAGTGTTATATTAAGCAGCTATGATCAAAAATAGATCCCAATCATTAGAACCCTCTAAATAGCAACTGGGAAATTGTCCATTTGTGTAGTTTTTTTTCTACACAGCCTCTAAACCTCCTAGGAAGCAAAACCTCAGGCCATTAGGAGAAAGAAGTAAAGCCTAACACCCCCATCGCACAGGAAAACATGAATCATAGCTGTAGAAGGGTAGAAAAACAAAAAACAAAAACCAAAACCAACCTTTCTACCTCTCTCTGGAGGAGGGGCAGAGAACTACCTTTGGTCAAAGACCCCATACTGACACCAATACAGGTTTTCCACTGCTGAGGGAGCGGCAGAAAATTCCTCAGAACCACTCAGGGTTTAGCTGCCAGAGACAGAAAGAACAGGAACAATGAAAGAGCTCCCTACCTACCTCCTTTCATGGAGGCCCAGGCACACAGAGTCTCCCGGAGACTGAGGCTGACCAGAAGAACAGAACACCTCCTTAGCCCCACTGCAGCCTAGTACAGAGTACCAAACAGCAGCCATCTGCCTCGTGGGGAGCTGCGAGAGCGCAGGGAGACGAGCACCCTGGGACTCAGCTGTGCAGGATGACTGAACACTGCCAGGTACTGACAAAGAAAAACCCTCTGGCATGTAGGACCCTGTGCTAAGGTAACAGCAGCCCAGTGCCAGAGTGATGTGAAAGCTGTGATAAACTGACAGTAAGCACAGCAATAAAAGCCCAAGTCAGCCTAGGTTCTGGTTAAACTGACTCAACCTCCCTTATAATGGCATAAATACACTGATCTCATCAGCCTCTAGAGTTCTATTCAAAATTACTGGAATATAACAAAAAATGAGAAGACACACATAAAAGAAAAGCAGAACAAAATAAAATAAAACAACCCCAAACCAAAACCCAAACCCCATTTTCAAGAGAAAAAGCAATCAACAGAAACAGACACAGAGATGACCTGAAATTTACAACTACACAACACGGACTTTCTCTGTTAAAGAATCTAGAGAAAAAAGTGGTCAACACACCTATACAGACGAAGAATTTAAACAGGTAGATGGAATCTATAAGAAATAGTAAAATGGAAATGCGATACCAAAAAGAATCAGTGATAAAAATTCCTTCAACAAACTCATCAGTTGATTAAACATAGATGAGGAAACTGATCCTAAAGATAAATCAATAAAAATTATATGAACTGAAACACAAAAGGGAGAAAAAGGGGTGAAATAAAAAGAAAACATGGTATGTAAGAGTTGCTTACATACAAGTAACTGAAATCCCAGAAAGAAGAGAAAGAAAGGAGCAGAAGACATATTTGAAGAGCTGAAGGACACAAATAATGAAGGACACAAAACTAAAGACTCATGAATTCTAAGCAGGATAACTCCTGGACATATCAAACCAAAGAGAAAATCTTGATGGCAGTCATGAAGGAACTAGGAAAATAATTAGACCTCTTGTTTAAAACTATGTAAGTTATAAGGCAGTGGAACAACATCTTCAAAGTGTGTGTGTGTGTATACATATATATATATACACACATATATTAAATATATATTATTTATATTAAATATATATTATGTATATTATATTTTACATAATACATTAAATATACTAAATATATATTATATATATTTAAAAGTCAATACAGACTTGCATATGGAGTAAAAAATACCTTTCAAAAATAAAGGTAAATACTTTTTCAGACATCTCACCTCCAACCACCCTACTTAAAAAAGGAAGGCCAAGAGAAATTAATGTGAGTAGACATGTACCTCAAGAAATGTTACAGAAGTTCTCCAGGCTAAAGTGGTATTATTCCAGGACACTTGGGACTCTAAGAAAACAGTTTGGCAATTTCTTATAAAACTACACATACACTTAGCATATGACCCAGCAGTTTCAATTCCTAAGCATCTACTCAAGAAAATAAATATGTATGTCCACATAAAAACCCATACACAAATGTTTATAGAGGTTTTAGTCACTGACATAAACTAGAGATATTAAAAATGTCTATCAACTAGTGAATTAATAAACAAAGTGTGTTACAGCCATACAATGGAATACTACTCAAAAAAAAGAAAAAATTGCTGATACAAGCAGCAACAGGGATGAATGTCAAAAGCTAAATGGAGGGGCGTCTAGGTGGCTCAGTGGGTTAAAGCCTCTGCCTTCGGCTCAGGTCATGATCCCAGAGTCCTGGGATCGAGCCCCATGTCGGGCTCACTGCTCAGCGGGGAGCCTGTTTCCCTTCCTCTCTCTCTGCCTGCCTCTCTGCCTACTTGTGATCTCTGTCTGTCAAATAAATAAATAAAATCTTTAAAAAAAAAAAAGCTAAATGGAAGCAGACAGACAAAAAGACTATAATGAGCAACAAGAAATAGATGATTATTGCCAGTAGCTGCAGTGAGTGGTAGAAGGGGTGGGAGGGAGACTGAACAAAGGGTCATGAGAACTTTTGGGGGGTGATGGAAATATTCTGTATCTTAATTGTAGTAACGGCTAGAAGACTGCATAGGTTTATCAAAATACATAGAACTTACACGTAATAAGGGTGAATTTCACTTTCTATAAATTATACCTCATTAAAAAATTTTATTTAAAAAATCTTATAAATACAAAGTCAATGTGATAAGATAATAAAAGAATCTTCTCTCAAGTTTAAATATGAAACCATTTTAACAAAATAAAAACACATTAGTCACACTGTATAAAGTTTATTCCTCAAAAAAATCTCATCTATTTTAGAGGATGTTTTTTATATTTTACAGCATATTAATGGAAATCAAAGAAGCATATTATCTAAGCACATAAATACCAACACTAGATTTTTAGACTAGGATACTAAACAGCCAGATTTCAATCATTTAAAGTTGTATAAGAACAGCTAAATTATAAAATGCTGATTAAAGGGCCAGGGAAGGTTAATGGGATTCGGGTACATTGTCCTTTCCATAAAATTATTCTAAATCAGGTAATATCTAAAGTACTTAGAGACTAGCAGGGGTTTTGACCTTTATGATAAAAAAGCTCTTAGAAACACGGCAAAGATTCTGAAAAACTATAAATTTATTGTAGTTAGTAATTATTTTTAGTGCATTATAAATAATAATAAAAATGAACAAAGATGAAACAATCTCTTTTGCAAAAACCGTTTTGTGTTATTTTTATGCTTTTATTACTGTGATGGCATGACTGGGCTAAATATTTAGCCCATTAGTCACCATTTAAAATACATACATGCACCTTCACAATACATATATACTTAAATAATCAGAGGTACTAAAGTACCTTTCTCTAAGCTCTTGAAGTATGTTGTTTCTTAAATGGGTCTCTTGATAAGATACACATTCAGTTGTGTATTCATCCACATTATTTTTCGTTCTTTACCTAATCTATTGTTTTTAAAGTTCAATTTTTAATTAAACATACATACAGGGGCGCGGGGTGGCTCAGTGGGTTAAGCCGCTGCCTTTGGCTCAGGTCATGATCTCAGGGTCCTGGGATTGAGTCCCGCGTCAGGTTCTCTGCTCAGCAGGGAGCCTGCTTCCCCCTCTCTCTCTCTGCCCACCTCTCTGCCTACTTGTGATCTCTCTCTGTCAAATAAATAAATAAAACCTTAAAAAAATTTAAAAAATACATACAAATGGATACCTTATATATAAAGTTTAATAACTAAAAATCTATGCACACAACCAAGCTGAAGAAGAATATTATTTGAAAACCTCATGCATCCTTCCATGATCATATCCCCTCTTTTCCCCACAAGGAACCACTAGTCTAAAAATTTGTTTTTCATTTTATTTTCTTTTTTAATTTTACTATGTCTGGATGGATCTCTCAACGTACAGCTGACCACTGAAAACAGGTCTGAACTACATGGGTCCACTTATGCACAGATTTTTTTCAATCAATACAGTATAGTACTGTATTTTCTCTTATGATTTTCTTAACATTTTCTTTTGTCTAGGTTACTTTTTTGTAAGAATACAGTATATAGGGATGCCTGGGTGACTCAGTCGGTGAAGTGTCTGCCTTTGGCTCAGGTCATGATCCCAGGATGCTGGGATCTAGTCCTGTATTAGGCTCCCCGCTCAGTAGGGAGCCTGCTTCTCCCTCTCCCTCTGCTGCTTTCCCTGCTTGCATGCTCTCTCTAACAAACAAATGAACAAAATCTTAAAAAAAAAAATACAGCATAAAATACATATAATATACAAACTACGCGTCAATCAACCGTTTATGCTGTCAGTAAGGCTTCCAGTCAACAGTAGGCTATTAATAGTTAAGTTCTGGGAGAGTCAAAGTTACATGCAGATTTTCCCCTGCGGGGAGGTCAGTGTCCCTAACCCCTGCATATTCAAAGGTCAATTGTATAGTCTTGCTTCATAGTCAACTTTCTGTAAGAGAAATCATATTTAGGTCTCTTCTGTACCTTGATGTCTTACTCAGTTGCCTGAGACTTGTCTGCAAATGCTAGCTGTAGCTGGGGGCCATTGTCTGCACTGCAGGACAGCCTAACGGAGGAAGATACCACAACCCCGAATCTAGTTTCCATGTTTTCCTCCTGATAATTCCATCCTCTCTCAAACTCACAACTATACCAGAATTTCACAAATATTCTCTTAAAGTGTTAAAAAACCTAAGTGTTTAGAAGAACAATTTTTCTAAGCTAGTCCCCTTCAAGTTGCGTTTAATTCCACATCTGTTTAAACTAGTTGTACAATTACATAATTTATTTATATAGCAACCAATTCACTAAGAATGCAAATGGAAAGCTGTTTTTATGAAAACAAAATTGAATACTTCAGAAAGACTTAATAAAAGTAGCCAAGTCAAATTGTTAAACTAAGTGTGGAAAGACAATTGAAAGAGTAAGTTAAAAACACTGCAGCCCTCAGACTTCCTTCCAAGTGTTTCAAAATTCTCATCACACTTTAAGGAAACCCAAACAGTTGATACGGAGTGGTACAAGACTGTCAGAGGCTACATGACGGCTTTGGTCCTACATCAAAAGATTGCCTTAAAAATGTACATTTGTGGGGCGCCTGGGTGGCTCAGTGGGTTAAAGCCTCTGCCTTTGGCTCAGGTCATGATCTCAGGGTCCTGGGATCGAGCCCCACAACAGACTCTCTGCTCAGCAGGAAGCCTGCTTCCTCCTCTCTCTCTGCCTGCACTCTGCCTACTTGGGATCTCTGTCAAATAAATAAATAAAATATTTTTTAAAAATGTTCATTTGTAATTCTTAGAAGAAAGTATTTTTACTTTTATGATTCTCAGATTTAAAAGATCTTTTCCCCAATATGGACCAATTATAGTTAATCACATCAGTAATGGATTCTACTCCATTTACTTCTTTTATTTCCACAGAGGATTCAGGTAGTGTACAAAGAAATACCAATAAATTTAAAATAAAAAATAGAAGCAGTCAGTAAATAGGGTAGAAAAGAGATACAGCTGTACTCAGAGCAAAAAATGAATGCCGGGGCGCCTGGGTGGCTCAGTGGGTTAAGCCTCTGCCTTCGCTCAGGTCATGATCTCAGGGTCCTAGGATCGAGCCCTGCATCAGGCTCTCTGCTCAGCAGAGAGCCTGCTTCCCCCCGTCACCCCGCCACCTGCCTCTCTGCCTACTTGCGATCTCTGTCAAATAAACAAATAAAATCTTAAAAAAAAAAAAAAAAAAAGAATGCCATGTTTCCATTATACTTTACTAAAGATAACTTGTCTCTATGTTTTCTAGCAATCAGTACAACAAAGCAAATAAAATCAGTTATGATATTCAAATTATCAAGAGCTTAAATCAAACTTAATACTTAGGAAAAAAGTATTATCTATAGTATAGAGATCAGAAAAAAATTTCTCTACTAGAGAAATTTATTTATAAGGTAATGACTGAACTACCAACAAATCCCTATAGTAAAAATCATAACATGTCCCAAAGGACTCTATTTTGATGAAATACATACTATCAAACACATATACACACATACAGATATGTATGTGGTGATACATTTTTTAATGAATGACATGATGCCAAAATACTATTTAGTAAAAACAACTGTAAGAACAAATACCACTTTCCCCATACTCTGACAATATACATTAATCCAGGACTAGATTTTAGAGTATTTGAGAGCAGTGGCTCTGAAAATGCTTTCGGGTAATGTACAAATTTGAAATTCCGATGAAAAACTGACCAATTCCCCCAAATCTTTTTTTTTAAGACTTTATTTATTTATTTGACACTGAGAGAAGGAACACAAACAGGCAGAGTGGGAGAGGGAGAAGCAGGCTTGCCACGGAGCAGGGAGCCTGATGAGGGGCTCGATCCCAGGACCCTGGGATCATGACCTGAGTCGAAGGCAGACGCTTCACTGACTGAGCCACCCAGGTGCACTCTGCCCTCCTGCAAATCTTATATAGAATTTCTGAGAAGTTTAAGTACCTCAAAAAAGCCTAACCAGGAATGCCTGGGGTATACGACTGAAGGTTAAAAACTCTTCTACTAGAGCAGTCATTGTGATTACAGGTCCTTCATATAGTGCATGAAAACCATTTTCTCTTAATATTTTGAAAGGTGTTAAGCTTGAGTGAATTCAAGATTACTCCTTTTGCCAAGTACCTGGAGTGAAGCTATTCTAAGTCATAAGTGAAATGTAGAGCCATATGCTCTTAATGATCTGTTAAGCTAAGGCAGGACTCACTTCCCTTATGGAGAACTTGAGCTTAATAAAGACGGCAGTCTCAGCACGTTACTCCAGTTGGAAGCTGGGAGGGTACTTGTCTCTACAGCCAAGATTTCCCTTAGAAAACAACTTGGGTGCATTCTCAATAGGAAATAAACAACCAGAGATTCCATGCTATAAAATATGAAAATCTTTTAGCCTAGAAAAAATACTTAAAGAAATCCAACTAAATAAAGTATCCAGTAAAGTATATCCTGTTTTGAAGCAATGCAAATTGATTTATGTGACAGATGGAATTAACTAGTTTTAATTCTTCACTCCTCTGTTGTAGTACTGTACATCCATACCCTTACCATGTCCTCACTGCAGGCAAAGTGCATGTCCCTGCTCCATGACTTTGAGCTTACTCGTGTGATATGCTTAGTAACAGTAAGTAAGCAGATACGACATGAGCAAAGGCTTAAAATGTGTTTCACGGGGCTTACTCTCCTGTGATCCTGCCTTTTGGCAAAAGAATATGCTTCAGACAGCTGTTGGTTCAACGAAGTTGAGAAACAAACGGGGCAGATCTAGACCCAAGAAACAGCCTGGAACTTAGTCCAGGCTTAGCCTTCATCAGCTGAACCCCAATCCTATATATATATATATATACATATATATATATATATATATATATATGTATATATATATATATATGAGTAAGAAATAAAGCTTTAGGTTTGTATGAGTTTTGGGATGATTTCTTATGAAGTGTTATTGTAGCAATTACTAACAAATACAGTAAATACAAGTTGTAAGTTGCAAAACATAAATATCTTTAACTGAAATGTTATACGCACTATTAGCTTCAAATCCCTGGGGGCTTACATGCTAACCAGAGAAAAATTTTTTTTCCCATGAGGGAGGGTGACAGCATATACCGAAGTAACCATTCTCATCCACTTTGACTATTTTACTGAGAGACAGGTTTCAAACTATTTTTCTGTCTAGAAGGTTTATGTTCAAATAGCTCAGTGAATCAAAGGCAAGGAGGCAGGGCTGACAGATAAGTCCTGGTGGGGATAAGAATTTTTAACCCTGAAATATTTAGAATTGAGGGAGCACGGTGACAAAAAGAAGACTGAACTATAGCTGCTTTTACTACTGTTTTAAAGTTCTCTGCATATATCCCCTTATTGATTATGCCTTGGGACACTGCTCCCCTCCCTTCCCAACCCCTTCTCCCTGTGAGCCACTAAAACAACTCATGCTTATTAGGACACAGAATTCCAAAAATAAAAGTCACAAAGTAATTTATGCAAATACCCAAGTTGTTATTATAAGTGCAGTAGCACCAGAAGTTCATTCAATTATTTTATGAATATTAAAAGCTTTATAAAGTTAATCACAATGGAAAAAATTAAGGTCTTTGAATTAAAACCAGATTAACATCACAATAGGAAATTATCTCAAATGTAAAGCCACTAAACTAAGCTAGTGCTTATTCACTCTATAAATATAATTCAGATCATACAAACCATTTAGTCCCAAATTCTATTTTCAATGTATTCTATTAACTTTCTTTATTCATTACTCTGGTTTTACATAATAGGTTACTATCTCAGAATCACTGAGGGCCAATGAAAAATAAGAGTACTAATGCTCCAAGATTATTTTTAGTCAATTAATACAAGTAATAAAATTATAAAGATAATGTAAATCTCATCCATTATCAATATCTACATAATTTAGTAAAGTTTTTTTAAATTACCCAAATGGAGCTATTAATATTTCAATGCAAATTTTAATAATCTAAAAAAAAAACAGCTATCATTTCTTGATTTCATATTACAGTAAATAAAAAGGACATTTTTAAATAGCACAGTTCATGAATAATCACTTTAGGTTCTGAAACTACAATCTTTACAATTTAAAACTATTCAGAACTGTATTAATTGGAAATTGCAGCTAAGACAAAATTTTTTAACATCGGAGTAATATATAGTCTATCTTGTGTATAAAATATAATACGTAATGTTATATGTAACAATGTATACTGTAAGTTATATTTATTACTGCTGGCTTTATTTGTACATAATAAATCCCACCATAGGCAATTAAAGTATAAAACAAGTAGCAATTAGAATTAATCCAAATGAATGTCCCCAGAATATTTTAAAAATCTTATATTTGTTAAGCAAAGTTTACTTACATTTAGTATTAAAAGTTTACATACCTGAAGTCCCAAAAACTACATCCCAAGGGGAACTAATGGGTTGTTCTTCTCCTTGAGCTCCGCCTTCTTTATCTGTACCTTGAATTCCAATGCCAGCTACAGTGCTCACCATCTCAGCTTCTAGATCAATCTATAAAAATTAACATGTTTTATGCAATGTATGTTACTTTTGGTTTTTTTTTTTTCCTTTTGGTACATGAAGATTTCCAATAGAACATATAGAAAGTTTTTGCAACACAAATACTCCTAAAAAATAAAAAGCTAAAAAAGAACTAATCAAGAATAGGGGGAGCTTATCATTCAAATGCACAAAACACAGTCCTTTTCATTTCCCCACCTATCCACTCCCCCCTTTCCTCATCACTGGACACTACAAGGATTTGTGTTGATGTCATCTTAACTATAAAAGATGTTGAAGAAAGTGAAATTTGAAATTTCAAAGCAAAATCTAGAAAGATGCATGTTTCTTAAAAGTAAACGTATGGGGGTGCCTGGGTGGCTCGGTGGGTTAAAGCCTCTGCCTTCAGCTCAGGTCATGATCCCAGGGTCCTGGGATGGAGCCCCGCATCGGGCTCTCTGCTCAGCAGGGAGCCTAATTCCTTCTCTCTCTGCCTGCCTCTCTCTGCCTACTTGTGATCTCTCTCTGTCAAAAAATAAATAAAATCTTAAAAAAAAAAAAAAAAGTAAACGTATGTGGGGCACCTGGGTGGCTCAGTGGGTTAAAGCCTCTGCCATAGGCTCAGGTCATGATCTCAGGGTCCTGGGATCGAGGCCCGCATCGGGCTCTCTGCTTAGCAGGGAGCCTGCTTCCTCCCTCTCTCTCTGCCTGCCTCTCTGCCTACTTGTGATCTCTGTCAAATAAATAAATAAAATCTTAAAAAAAAAAAAAAAGTAAACGTATGTATTTCAATTATGCTTGACTAGTAATTGACAAATATAGAGCTTAATATGTGCTAGGCACTGATCCAAGAATCATCCATCCTCACAATAACCTATGATTGTGATTTTGATTAATATTGAGGAAACTGATGCAAAGATCATAAAGGTAAGACAAAGATCTGGGATTTAAACCCAATTAGTTCTAGCTCTACTACATTACACTGCCTCCACTTTATAAACTGAAATAATGAAGTCTACTGAAAAAAGGCACTTTGGTTTAATCTCCTAAAATCCTTCCACCCACATTTACCATGAAAATTACCAAACACAAAAGTCGAAAGAATTTTGCAGCAAAGATCCATAAAAGCACTACTTCCTATCAACATTTCATTTACTTGCTTTTCACGTATCTTACTGAGCTATCAATCCCTTAATCCATTTACACTTTTAGATGCATTTCAAAGTACACCATAAACATTAGTACACTGGCCCTAAATATCTCAACAGGCTTATAATTAACAAGAATTCTGTATTTTTTCAGTTCCCTTTTTTTCTTTGGAGCCGAGACTTACAATGAAATGCACGTATCTTAAGTGTACCATTCAATGAATTCTCATAAATGCATTGTAGCCTCAACTTACATAAAGATACTGAACGTTATATTCACTCCAGTAAGTCCCTGTAAGCCTCCTTCCAATCTCTCCTACCCCCAAAGGCAAATAGTATTGTTTTTCCATCATAGGTCAGTCAGCTATAGCTCTTCCAGGACTTGAGATAAACTGAATCAAACAGTATGGACTCTTGTGTGTGAGGCTTCTTTCACTTACCAGGTTTTTGAGATTTATTCATATATATGTAGTTTGTTCCTTTTTACTGCTGAGCAGTATTCCATGATAGGAATATACCACAGTTTATTTACTTATTTTCCTACTGATGGATACCTGGACTATTTCCAGTTTGGGGCCTTCAAATAGAGTTGCTCTCAATATTCTTGTTTAAGTCTTTTGGTGAAGGTATCTTTTCACTTCTCTTTTGTACATAGCCAGGACTGTCACTGCTGTGTTACAGGATTAGTTTTGATTTAAAAAACAAAACAAAACAAAACACAAAACTGCCTGAAGAGTGGTCTATCATTTCTGTATTCCCTCCAACGTATACAAGTTCCAATTATTCCACATCCTTGCCTTGCCAACCTATGGTGTAGTCAGTTGTTCTTTTTTTCTTTCTTTTTCTGTTAGTCTTTTAAATTTTAACCATTCTAGTGGATGTATTTCATTATGGTTTCACTTTGCGTTTCCTTTTTAACCCATGATGTTGATTACTTTATGGGTTTGTGGTCATTCTTACATCTTCTGAAAGAGGTCTGTTCAAATCCTTGCCCATTTTTTTTTAAAGGTTTATTTATTTATTTATTTGACAGAGAGAGAGATCACAGTAGACAGAGAGGCAGGCAGAGAGAGAGGGAGAGAGGGAAGCAGGCTCCCCGCTGAGCAGAGAGCCTGACGCGGGACTCAATCCCAGGACCCCGAGATCATGACCTGAGCCAAAGGCAGCGGCTTAACCCACTGAGCCACCCAGGCGCCCCTTTGTCCATTTTTTATCTGTAGGAAACTTTATATTTCATGGATCTTAGTCCCTTCGGATACATTTTGTAAATTTTTGTGACTAATTTCTGACAGCCTGTAGCTTGTCTTCATTGTCTTAACAGTAAATTTTAATAAGTTTTAAATTTTGATAAATTCAAATTTATCTTTTTTATGACTGTTGGTGTTCTGTCTTTGAGAAACCTTGCCTATCTGCAAGTCACAAAGATTCTCATGTTTTCTTCTAAAAACTTCATAGCTTTAACATTTACATTTAGGTCTGTGATGCATTACTGAATTGATGTTTGTAATATGATGTGTGAGATAGGGGTCATGTGTCTCCCCACCCCCAGCCCCAAATGAATATCTAGTTGTTCAAGCACAATAGGTAGAAATGACTTTCCTTTCTCCCTTATTACTTTGATGCTTTTTGAAAAATACGAGGCTACTTCCAGAAATGCCATTCTTTTTTATTGAAGTACACATCTATCTTTATAAAAGTATCACACTGTCTTGACTTAGTATAGTATTACACTGTCTTTAAATCACATGGTGTATCTTTTAACTTTATTTTTCCAAGATTGTTATAGATAAAATAAATCCTTTGTTTTCAAACCTCCATGTAAAAATATTGGAATCCACTTGTCATTATCTTTAAAGCAAAACGAAACAAAAAAGCCTGATGGAATTTTTATTTGAGACTGCATTAAATCTACAGGTCAATTTGGAGAGACTAGATAATCTTAATCTTGAGCCTTCCAATCCAATCACTGGATTAATTTTTCTCAGCAATGTTAAATTTATTTTGTTTTATTACTATAAATAAAATTTAAAAATTCCTGTATTTTGTTAACTTATTCTCTGTATTTTTATTACTGTAAATAAAATTATAAAATTGTAACCTATTACTAGTATATAAAAATACTGTTGATCTTTTTATACTGATCAGCAACCTTCCTAAATTGACTTATTCAAGCAGTTTTTCTCATAGATTTCTTAGAATTTTCTACGTAGCTGATATGCAATTACTAAATAAAGACAGTTTTTCTTTTTCAGCCTGTATGTCTTTTCTCTTTCTTGCCTTATTATAATGGCTAGTACTTCCAGTATAATTTTTAACAGGTGTGGTAAGAATGGGGATCCTTGCCTTGTTACCAATCTTGGAGGAGGAAAGGCATTCAATAATTTGCATTAAGCATAGCTTTAAGATTCTTGTAGATGCCCTTTATCATACTGAAGATGTTCATTTCATGTTTACTAATTTTATCATAAATAGAAAAACATTTAAAAACATTTAATACCTAATCTAGCAAAGCAATCGTATGGTTATTATCTTTTATTCTGTTACTATGGTGAGTTACATTGAATTAGTTAAGCAGTATCCTCTTGCATTATTTTTAGTGGCCATTCTTTAATCTCCTGAAAATGTAAAGAATATTCATCAATGTAACCTTATTTATATTTTTACTGAACCTAATCTGCAAAAATACAATAGGCATCTAGGGATGGGTCCTTGAAATACATCTTGACTTAAGAAATGTATTTAAGACTTGGGGCACCTGAGTGGCTCAGTAGGTTAAGCGTCTGCCTTCAGCTCAGGTCATGATCCTGGAGTCCTGGGATCAAGCCCACATAGGGCTCCCTGCTCAGCAAGGAGTTTGCCTCTCCCTCTGTGTGCTGCTCCTTGTGCTTGTGCTCTTTCTCTCACTCTCATTCTATCTCAAATAAATAAACACAATTTAAAAAAAAGAGAGATGTATCAAAGACTTGTTATAATAATTCCTCTTGCAAAAGCCACAGGTCCAGGTGATGTTACAGAGGAGTTTTAATGAATATTAAAAAACTATTAATTTTAATGTTAGACAAATTACTAAAAAAAAAAAAAAACAGAAAAAGAGCAAAAATTAATTAGCTCATTTGAGGAAGCTGGTGTGACCTTGATTCCAAAATCAGGTGAAAACAGTATAAGAAAATATAGAGCCATTTAATTTATGAACATGAATTTTTAAAATATTTAATTTGGGATAATCAAATCCAACTTGACTTTTTTAAAAAAAAATCATGATTAGGTAAGATTTATCACAAGAATAAAAAGGTGACTGAACATCAAAAATCTATTAACTCATTACATCAAGACACCAAGGGCAAAAAATTATTTCAATAAACATAGAAAATGCATTTCACAAAATCATAAAATAATTCTTAGTAACCAGGAATAGAAAGTTTGGCCTCATGAATAATTTTATTTCTCAAAGTTATAAAAAATATTAAACTTCTGGAGAAAATTTACTCCCTTTAAGATTATGAGCATGACAAGACATATACTATTACTGCCAATGTTTAAAAGCATTTGACTCCTACTTCCTGATTTAAAAACTTATTAAAAGTTACTGTGATACAGGCATAAGAACTGATATATATGTCAGTGGAATAGACCTGAAAGTCCAGAAATAAACCCATGCAGGTATGAGTAATTATTTTCTAAAGGTTGCCAAGACTACTCAATGGAGAAAAAACATTTCACAAAATTTTATGTTTTGTGGGAAAAATGGAGATAAAAGTCTCTTCAATACATGATTCTGGAATAACTGGATATCCACATTCAAAAGAATTAAGTTGGACCCCTACCTCACATCATATAAAAAAAATAAATTCAAAATGGAGCAAAGACTGAACTCAAGGGGCCATAACTATCAAACTCTCAGAAGAAAACACAGGAGTACATCTTCATGATCTTGCATTTGGCAATGTAATCTTACACAGGATACCAAAAGCATAAGCAATGAAAGAAAAAAATTGGGAATCATCAAAATTTAAAACTCTTTACAACAAAAGATATGATTAAGAAAGTGAAAAAGACAACCCACCAAATGTGAGAAAGTGTCTGAAAAATGACATATCCCATAGGGATTTGTATCTAGAATATACAAAGAACTCTTACAACTCAATTAGAAGAAATGCAACCAGGTTAAAAAACAGGTAAAGAATCTGAACAGACACTTCTCAAAAGAAGATATACAAGAGATCCATAAGGATGGGAACAGATGCTTGACATCTTTACTCATTAGGGAAATTATTAACAAAACCACAGACGCCAAATCATACCTAGTAAGAGGGCTAAAACTTAAAAAACGGAAAATAAATAATGGTGAAGATATGGAAAAAATGGAACCCACAAATATTGCAGGTAGAAATGTAAGACGGTACCACCACTGTGGAAAAGTCAGCAGTTAAACATAAAATATAAAACATGTAATTCAACAATTCCTTTACTTCGGTATCTACCCAGGAGAAATGAAAATATATGTTTACATAAAACTCATACATGAATTCATAGCAACCAAAAATTGGAAACACACTAAATGTCCATCAACTGGTGGAAAAAATATGGTATAGCTATACAATGGAACGCTATTCAGCAATACAAAAGAATAAACTGCTGATAAGCTGTATCACAGATGAACTTCAAAAACATTGCCCAGAATAAAAGATGACACAAAAGGGTCATATATTATATGATTCTATTTCTATGATATGTTCAAAAGAGGCAAATTTATAGACAGAAAGTAGATTAGGGCTGGGCCTAAAAACAGGGATTAACTGTAATTGGGCATGAGGGTTCTTATGGGGGACAGAAAATGTTCTAAAAACAACTTACGGTTATGGCTGTACAACTTATGTACATTTCCTAAAAATTCTCAGATTATATACCTGAAATGAGTGCTATATAAAATACATCACAATAAAGTTGTTAGAAAAACACACGCAAACATTACATCTTACAAGATCATATACAAATAGAAAGATTTGAATTAAACATGCCAGAATGACTGGCTACAGGTGTGTTTATGTAGGGGAACAGCAAGAGTGGGGCTAAAAAGGAATTTATAAATTACTAAAGAAATTATTCTAATCAAAAGTCAGGTCTGCATGAAACAGTGATATTTGTGAAATATGAACGTATATGATCAATCTTCTGCATATGAGGCCTTAAACAAAAGTAAACTGCAGTCTGTATTTTTATACATTTAAAAGGAGAAGAAATAATAATTCCATCTCACTTTATTTTGCAGACATTAAACTAAGTCATATAATTTTTTTTTAAATTTATTTATTAGTCAGAGAGAGAGAGAGAGAGCGAGCACAGGCAGACAGAGTGGCAGGCAGAGGCAGAGGGCGAAAGCAGGCTCCCTGCCAAGCAAGGAGCCCGATGTGGGACTCGATCCCAGGTCGCTGGGATCATGACCTGAGCCGAAGGCAGCTGCTTAACCAACTGAGCCACCCAGGTGTCCCATAAGTCATATAATTTAAAAATAAGTTCATGTAGTCTAAATTTTTGTGATTATGTTACTTAAAATGCATTTGAAATGCAGCGAATACTCTAAAACCCATTACATTCTAAAGCAAGAAAAAACCACAGAATTATAAAAAGTACACTCTGAATATTGTGGACTAAATACCTATTTTAACACCTTGTTAGATATCCAAGACACCATGCTGAATTAGAGAAGCATACATACAACCCTGAAAAGACAATGATAAAGAAACAGTGACCTTTAAGGATTTGGTAACAACAGAAAGGCACTTTTTCCCAAAGCAGGAAATGGTGACATACCATAAAATCATTAATCCTACAAAAAGGTCTGCCTAAAAAAGACTCTTCCGTCAAATAAATTTAGAAATACTGCACATATATCCCCCCACTAATGTATTCACAATATATTAACATATTAAAGTCTCTAAGAACAAAGTCTCCAAGACTCATCAAGAATAAATCTGCTTTAATTAACAAATCCAGAAAATCCTTGCCTCATATGTTTTCAAATTAAGAGGAATACACACTTCAGAAACTATTTCACTAAATAGGTTATTTGCTCAAAAATTCATTCAATAAATATCTACTGAACACCTATAATGGGCCAGCCTCTGTCCTAGGTGCTTATGATTTCATCAGTAAAAATAAATTTTGTGACCTCATGGAAATTTAACTTAAAGTGGTATACAAGTTCTATACATGTTTTTTCCTATTATATTACATGATAATATTGCCAAATGGCACAAATATCAATACAGAGAAAAAATGAGAAAAGCAAGAAAGTACCTGAAACAATGTGCTTCGGCAGGATGGGTTAGATGAACTTAATTATTTTCTAAATAGACAGCAACTTATAGGCCAATGCATTATAGCCAAAATATTCATTAATATGAAATGTTTAAAATAACTAAGTACTTCTACAGTGGGATACTATGCAGTCGTATCATTCACGTGACTAGTATGGAAAACAAATTTGAAAGAACTGCAGAAGATTATTATGTACAGTATGATTTCATTTGTTTAAAAAAAGGATTCTCTAGAGACAGCCTTTTAAATATAAATTTATTTGTACAGGAGTAGAAAATTACTGAAAAGACAAATATTTTAACAATGATTAGTTACCTCTAGGGACCCGGAATAGATGGTACAAGCCTTTTTTACCTTTATGTATTAATTCATGTTTAGTAAATAAGAATCATATATAACTTTTATAATGAGGTAAAACAAGGGGTGCCTGGGTGACTCAGTCGGCTAAGCATCTGCCTTTGGCTCAGGTCATGATCTTAGGATCCTGGTAGAGAGTCCCGCATCGGGCTCCCTGGTCAGCGGGGAAGTCTGTTTCTCCCTTTCCTTCTGCCTCCTCTCCCTGCTTGTGCTCTGTCACTGTTTGTCTGTCTCTTGCTCTCAAATAAATAAATACAGTCTTTTAAAAATAATTTTTAAAAATGAGGTAAAACAAATTTTAAGACTGACTGATAATTATTTCCAGGCAAAGCATCAGAGCTGAAGGGAGGTGGGAATGGTATGATTTTTTTTTCTAGGTTTGAGAAAATTTAACTGAAAAAAGGACATAGCATCACTCTGTAAACAGTGGTTAGGAAAACACCGCAAAATGAGTTTTGGGGTGATTAGGCACTTTGAAACAAAGGATTAAAAAAAAAACTTGATTGACAGGTTTGTCTTCTGTGACAACTAAAGGCTGACACACAGAAAAACAAGCTACCTAAGAATAAAACAGAAGCAGTTACCTCTGAAAAAAAAGCTGTATAAGGAGGATTTGAAGTGTTTAAGTATCACCCTCTCATTCCAAATATTTAATGTAGCACGTAAATGCCATTTTTTTCTGAGTAGAAGATTAAAACTTTCCTTAAAATTGAAAGTTACCTTTCTTATAAGGTGGTTTTCAGTATCTGCCACGTATATGATATTATTCCTTATGGCTACACCCTGTGGTGAATTAAAAGTTGACTCTGAAAATATTCCATCTTTTCTTCCAGGATTGGGTCCTAAAAGACAAGATTGCCACAAGACAATTTTTTCCACTTAAAAAGTTATCTCAAACCCCCCCCCAAATATTTTTCTTTCCTTTATTTTCTTTTTATTGTATCTATAGGGGAAGATGGATGTTAGCTGAACCTGTTCTGGTAATCATCTTACAACATATATAAATCAAACCAAAATAAATAAATATAATTTGTATTTAAAGCTGGGATTTTAATATAAATAGCATGATACTTTCACCTAAAAACTATTTCTCAAGATATATTTTTCTCAAGATTAAGTTTTGCTAATGACAGGGCTTACTGGATAATGGTTACGTCAGTAGCATACATCAGAAGAGAATATATTTTTTAAACTATTTTAATTATCTACTACCTGGACTGGAAATAATTAAAAATAATTTTAATCTTTTCACATCAAGATGAATGGTTTTTTAACAATTTTGGCAATACACAGAAAATTATGAACCTTTTCCTTAGAAAAATATATATGCCCATAAGATGTCACAAACAATTTCAAGGGGTTCCTAGATCCTGAGGGCCATTCAAGCATTTCTTAATAGTCTATGTACCCCAGGTTAAGAAATCCGCATATTTACTATTTCACTTTGCCACAAAGTTCTATCCTATAAATGCTTGGAGAGACAAAGAGTGGTTCTGGTCTAATGGCCTACTTCTCAACTTCTCTAATACATGCAGAATTTCAAAGGTGGAGAGTACACAACATAAAAACATGTAAGTGTTACTTCTGTGACCAGACAATAAGCCATACAAAGCCTGTAAGTCAGCACTCCCAAACTATGCTTTGCAGAACTCTGCTGTCCTAGATGTTAGTAAGAGAAGTAGTATAATGTAGTGGCCAGGAACAAGAACTCAAGAGCCCACGTGACTTAGTTTAAGCTTTACCTCTTCCTAGCTAATGATCTAAGCAAGTTCTTTATATCTCAATTTCTCTTCTGTAAAATGGAGTAATAATATACCTAACTTATAGCACTGTGAGGACTAAATTAATACAGGTAAAGCGCTTAGAATAATGCCAGGCATATATATGTTTGCTATTATTACTATTATTAATAATACTATTATTGTTGTTAATGGGAGTTTCCTGTAGGAAAAAGGGAGAGTATCATGGTCCCTTTAGATTGGAAAATACTGTATGGTATAACCTCTCTTGAATATTCATGAGGAACATAAGCAAAGTAAAAGACTGAGGAGTAGAGGGACACCAACACCAATAAATGTCTCTTAAACACCTAACCAATATTTCCTGATTGTATCTGACCACAGAATTTTTAAAAATTATTGTAGATAGCTTTTAATTTATCGCAAGATACCATTATTCCTAAAAACAGGTTTGGGAAAGGTAGCTTACTGCTGGTTTTTCTGTTTAACAAAGGAAAATATTTATTTATACCATTCTGAAAATTATACAATTAAAAACCTTTTAACCATTTAAATGAACCTACCAAAACATAATTTTTAAGCAACAATTCTCATAACTGCCTGTCATCAACTCAAACGTCAAGTTGCTGAAACAAAAGAAACATAAAACATATACTCTAACAAAAACAAAAAAGAAGAAATGTGAAAAATTCAAGAGCTAGGGGAACAATATCTAGGCATCCTAAGAATAGCACCAGGCTTAGGAGTAAGACTAGTTTATTTGCATTCGTAATGCAGATAACCCCTCCCTTATGTACTAATGCTGCATATGTTACCAAAGCAAGATTGCAAAGAGATGAATTACTTTTGACTATTATGTTACTAGACGTCAATTCAGCTTGAGTAAGCAGGATTAATAAGAATGTACTTAACAGGTTTTATTAACTATGTAGATGTCAGTATGAGCCTGTTTTAGATCTAAAACCAGGGTGATAAATTTCAATTTCAATACATTTCCTTGAGCTTTTTTACTGTAAAATATATTATGTACCATAATTAGAAGCAAGCTTTACCTCCAATGCTGTACTGAATTTCTCCATTCTTCCAGACGACCAAAATTCTATGATGTCCAGTGTCTGCTATTACCAATCTATTAGAAACATGGTCTACTGTTACTTTGCCAGGAAACAGCAATGGTGAAGGAGGCAAAGAATCTTTATAGAGTTTTACTTCAATTTTATTATCTCGGATCTGTCCCCTGTCTTTGTAATACTTTAACGCCATGGAAGTATATAAAAATAGTTTATCTTTGTGTCCCTCTCCAATCAAAGAAAATAACATATTTCCACGGGGTCCAAGTATGACCAGAGTTGGCCAGCAGGAAACTTCTAGTTCTTGCCAAAGACTGGCATCTGCATCATTAACCACAGGGTGGGTGATGTTGTATCGAAGAACAGCGCTCTTAATGTTATCCAGGACTTTTTCATTTGGAAACTTAGCCGAGTGAACACCAACAATCAGAAGACCATCTAAATGGGAAAAATTATAAGTTAAACATCATGAAGCATTGAAGTTTGAATGTCACCATCCACACATTAGGTTATGGGTCATTAATAAACAGTCCAGAGTTTTTTTGTTTTTGTTTTAAGGGAAGAACTAAAACAGTGTTTTCAACTGCATTTAAACATGAATTAAAAAATTAACATTTAAATCTCATGACAATCTTGATTACATAAAAATATATACGATCAAAATAATGTGGGTATTTCAGGACTGAACCTCTTTGTGTCCTTTATCTAGACAAATTTTTTAAAAACATTAATTTTTTTTTAAGATTTTATTTATTTGACAGAGAGAGAGATCACAAATAGGCAGAGAGGTGGGCAGAGAGAGAGGGGGAAGCAGGCTCCCTGCTGAGCAGAGAGCCAGATGCAGGGCTTGATTCCAGCACCCTGAGATCATGACCTGAGCCAAAGACAGAGCCTTAACCCACTGAGCCACCCAGGCATCCCCAAAACATTAATTTCTTACAAAGATACTAAAATACTGTCATTTTTTCCCCTTTAAAATTCATAGTGGCTATGACTGCTTTTTGCTAGTATTTATTGTCATATTATCCTCTTAGGTTTTTCTGGCCTATCTACATTACAGATTAACAGGATGAATATAAGATGATTCTATAATACAAGGTCTTTATTTAAAATTACTATTAAATGGGGGCACCTGGGTGGCTCAGTTGGTTAAGCAACTGCCTTCGGCTCAGGTCATGATTCTGGAGTCTCAAGATCAGGTGTCACATCCGGGTCCCTGCTTGGCGGGGACTCTGCATCTTCCTCTGACCTCTCCCCTCTCATGCTCTCTCTCAAATAAATAAATAAAATCTTTTTAAAAAATACTATTAAATGGTTCTTAAAACAAGCCTTAATTGTAGATAGCAGAACTGCTAAAAACTAAGAACAACATATTTCTTTTACCTAATCAATACAGTGTGTCAAGAAGATGATACAGGAAAAAAAAAAGTAAAAAGCATTTGGCTGGATTCAGAGAAAGAACTCAATACTGACTACCAAGATAACAGAGGTAATATATAAATTACAATTTCCCAACCCACTCATCAAAAACTATGCACATCAGCATGAAGAATAAATAAAACCACACAAACTGGGGGGTGTAATTTCCTGATAGCCCATCCTTCCATTTGCAACTATTAACTCCCAACAAAACACATACATCACGCACATACACACAGAGCTCCCCTGCCTAAGGACACAGAAAAGTACACAAGAGCAGGTACATTGTTAGCAGGGGGTCAAAACTTGGAGAAGCCGACCCTGAAGGGGAGTTTCCAGTTTTCTTTTCTCTTCCATGGCTTTGCCTTCAAGACGGGCCCCAGTTTAGAAGCAATGCAGGTGGTGAAAACAATGGAAATCCCTTCCTGGCCCAAGGAGCCAGGGAGACTGGAGGGTGTGGAGAAAACCTCAAGGGGAGGAGAGCAGGAGATGGGGACCCCCCCCCAACATCTAAGTATGAATACTCACAAGTCTTGGCTTAACTCCTAAACTATACATGTTTGAGGCAGGCCTACAAAAGTATAGCAGAGGCTTGAGCTGAAGAACCAAGAATTGAGTTGCTGTGCTGATGAAAGGAGAGGAGAGCTGATAGAAGATGAGACAGAACTTATAGTCTGAACCAACAAAGTTAAATGCCTGTGAAAACAAGTCACAGATCCCAGCACCAAAATAAAGCAGAAGTATGAATTAGTAGACAAAGACTTTAAAGGAACTATGACTATGCTCCATGAGGTAAAGAAAAACACAACTGAAATAAACGAAAAGATAGGAAATACAGACAGAAATAGAAACTGTAAGAAAGAGCTAAATGAAAATTTTAGAACCTAAAAATACTATATTTAAAATAAATTCACAGGATGCCTGGGTGGCTCAGTAGATTAAGCAGCTGCCTTCGGCCCGGGTCATGATCCCAGCATCCTGGGATCGAGTCCCACATGGGTCTCCTTGCTCAGCAGGGAGCCTGCTTCTCCCTCTGCCTGCCACTCTATCTGCCTGTGCTCTCTCTGACAAATAAATAAAATCATTAAAATTTTTTAAAAAAATAAAATAAATTCACTGGATGGCCTCAATGGTAAAAAAGAGATGACAGAGAAAAGAGTCAATAAACCTAAAAATAGCTCAATGGAAATTATCCAATATAAAGAACACAAAGAAAGAAGACTGGAAAGCAAAAATGAACAGAACTCCATGGACCTGTGGAACAGTTTAAATGATTTAATGTAAGTAGATTTGGAATGACTGAAGAAGAAAAAAAGACTGGGCAGAAAAAAAGTCTGAATAATACCAAAACTTCCAAAATTCAACTGACGATATAAATTTACAGAATTCAAGAAATTCAAGAATTCAAGAAATTCAAGAATTCAAAAAATTCAC
The DNA here is from genome assembly GCF_963455335.1 of Martes martes. NCBI lineage: Eukaryota > Metazoa > Chordata > Mammalia > Carnivora > Mustelidae > Martes > Martes martes. The sequence goes on from NC_137902.1 coordinate 16,333,374, forward strand.
TCTAAACAGGATAAATCAAAAGAAAATCACGTTAAGACTCTGAAAACCAAAGATTAAAAACCAAACCCCACAAACATTTTGAAAGAAAATACACACAGAAATGACAATGTGATTAGTGGTTGTTTAGGCACTGGGAAGAATGGTGGTGGGGAGGAGTGGGAAGAATTATACACTTAAAATATGTGTAGTTTACTGGGTGTCAGGTTTACAAAAACACAGTTTTAAAAAAAATCATTAGCTCTGGAGTCATACTCCCTGTAATCGAATTCTGGCTTTACGACTTACCAAGTTACTTTGGGCAAGTTACTTAACCTCTCTGGGCATTAGTTTTCTTATTCATAAAATTGGGAAAATAATAGTAACTGCCTCATAGGTCAGTTCTGAGGATTAAAAGAGACCATCTGGGGTGCCTGGGTGGCTCAGTGGGTTAAGCGTCTACCTTCGGCTCAGGTCATGATCCTTGGGGTCCTGGGATCGAGTCCTGCATCAGGCTCCCTCCTCGGTGGGGAGTCTGCTTCTCCCTCCCACTCCCCCTGCTTGTGTTCCTGCTCTCACTGTGTCTCTCTCTGTCAAATACATAAATAAAATCTTAAAAAAAAAAAAAGATAATCTGTATAAGACATTTAGCATAGTACCTCGTATACTGTAAAAGCTCAACAAATGTTTACTATCATTTTTTTAAAGTTATAGGTACAAAGATAAACAATAAAAGAAAAATACATTTTCTAACTAAAGCAATTACTAAAATAAAATAGCAAGGAAAATACATCGTTTGAACAAACACAACAAATAAAAGCTAATACATACAATGATTATGCATAATCATAAGTAAATATGAATGGGCTTCGCTCATCTATTGAACGAAAAAAATCTGGATACATTCTGTATACCAGAAATACAACTCAAACAAAGTTAACCAAAACAGCTAAAAATAAAGGGGTAGGCAAAGGTGCACCCGGAAAAGAAAGCAATACAAGGTCATGATCCTAATATTAGACAAGGCAGATTTCAAGCACCAAAGCATTAAGCGTGACAAACATTTCAATGCAAAAAGCATTCACAACAAGATAAAACAGTAACAGGATAAAACAATAATGAATATCCATGTACCAAATAATAAAAGAAGCAATCTAATAAAGCAGAAACATGCCACTCTCAGTGTGAACCAGATCAAGCAGATACAGAAAGCCTAATTAACATAATCAGTGAGGTAGATCTTATTGATACATATCAAATTACACTGTGATAATATACTTTCTTCTGAAATATACAGAGTATTGATAAATACTGATCACATAAAGAAAGCATTATGAAGAATACACTCTAACCACGATATAATAAAACTGCATATTAGTAACAAAAAACAAAAGTAGGCTCCATGCCCAGTGTGGAGCCCAATGCGGGGCTTGAACTAACAACGAACCCTGAGATCAACACCTGAGCTGAAATCCAACAGTCAGATACTCAACCTACTGAGCCACACGGGCACACAAAAAAGCCTTTTGTTTAGGAGAAACACACTATTTCTGTGTATTTCTCCTTTACTCTCACATTATGACCACACTCACAACACTTTTGACACCAGAAATGTGGGTTTTTTTCCCCATTAGGCAATTGTCTGTAACACTGAATGGGTGTCCCATGACTCAATTCTAATATTAACCACGGTCAGTGCAGACACCACAGGTTAAGAGTTCAATCCTATAAGACAGATGGCCCTGCCACTTTAGATGCCAATCACAAGTAATAGGTCTCCAAATTATCCTCAACTTCTGTTGGACTTGTCTACAAATGAGAGATTTGACTTTTCCCTTGGATTCAATTATTTGCTAGAACAGCTCACAAAACTCAAGGCAACAGTTGTTTATCAGTTTATTATAAAAAGATATGATAAAGGATAGAGATACACAGAACAAGTTGTGGGAGTGGGGGTGGAGCTTCCATTCTCTCACCAAGAACTTCACTTTCCCAGCACCTTCATGTGTTTACCAACTTGGAGGCTCTCTGAACTCTGTACCTCTGGAATTTTTATGGAGGCTTTATCACATAAGCATTACAGATCATCAGCTCCATTTCCAGCCCCTTTCTCCTCTGGAAAATGGGGTGTAGGGCTCAAAATCCCTCGCTTCTAATCATGGCTTATTCTTTCCTTCTGGTGACCAGCTCCCATCCAGAAGCTCACCAAAGATCACCTCAGAATAAAACACACTGTTAATCTCCCAGGAAATTCCAAGGGATTCAGGAACTCTGTGAAGAACTGGGGGGGTCAAAAACCAAATATGAAAACAAATGATGCCCTAGTGCTCTTATCAGTTGGGAAGTCACAAGAGTTTCAGGACCTATGTGCCAGGAACCCAGGACAAGAGACCAATATATATATTTTCTATTATCTCAACACCTGTCCACTTAAAAATTTTAAAACTCTCTATTAGCTGGACAGAAAGGTGAAACAAAAGTTGAAATTACAGAATTTCTATTTTTTTTTAAAGATTTTATTTATTTATTTGACAGACAGAAGTCACAAGTAGGTAGAGAGAGAGGAGGAAGCAGGCTCCCTGCTGAGCAGAGAGTCTGATGCGGGACTCGATCCCAGGACCCTGAGATCATGACCTGAGCCGAAGGCAGAGGCTCAACCCACTGAGTCACCCAGGTGCCCGAAATTACAGAATTTCTAAAAAATTATAATGAATGTACTATATAATTTATGACATAAGAAAATTCATAGTCTTCAATTCAGAGCCTTAAACATTTATATCAAAAATTAAAATAGATGATTAAATACCCTGCTATAAAAATCTAGGAAAACACATAAAAGACCTCAAATAGCCAAAGCAATCTTGAAAAAGAAAAATGGGGTGCCTGGATGGGTCAGTTGGCTAAGCATCTGCCTTCAGCTCAGGTCAGGATCCTGGGGTTCTCGGATCAAGCCCCACATCGGGGTCCCTGCTCAGCGGGGAGCCTGCTTCTCCATCTCTCTCTGCCTGCTGCTCTGCCTACTTGTGCTCTCCCCCTCTCTCTCTGTCAAATAACTGAAGAAAATCTTAAAACAAAACTGGAGGTCTCCTAATTCCAGACTTCAAGTTATAATACAAAGTGGTAGCAATTAAAACTATACGGTACTGGCATAAAAATAGACACAATGATCAATGGAATAGAAAACCCAGAAATAAACCCGTAATTACATGGTCAATTGATCTCTGACAAAGGAGGAATGAATAAACAATGGGAAAAAGACACTGTCTTTTTCAAATGGGGTTGGGGAAACTGGACAGCTACATGCAAAAGAATGAAAGTGGACCAATTTTTCACCATACACAAAAATAAACTCAAATAAACTCAAAAAATAAACTGGATTAAAGACCTAAATGTGAGACCTGAAACCATAAAAATCTTTGACAAGAACACAGGCAGTAATTTCTCTAACAACAGCCATAGCAATATTTTTCTAGATATGTCTCCTGAAGCAAGAGAAGTAAAAGCAAAAATAAACTATTGGGTCGAAATCAAAATAAAATGTTTCTGCACATCAAAGAAAACAATTAACAAAACTAAAAGGCAACCTACTGAATGGGAGAGATATTTGCAAATGACACATCCAATAAAGGGTTAGTATCCAAAATATATAAAGAGCAGATACAACTCAACACCCAAGAAACAAATAACCCAATTTAAAAATGGGCAAAAGACATGAACATTTTTTCAAAGAAGATATCCAGATGGCTAAAAGACACATGAAAAGATACTCAACATTACTCATCAGCAGCAAAATGCAAATCAGAACCACAATGAGGTATCACCTCACACCTGCCAGAATGGCTAAAATCAAAAACACAGGAAACAAACGTTGGTGAGTATGTGGAGAAAAAGGAATCCTCTTGCACTGTTGGTCGGAACACAAACTGGTGCAGCCACTATGAAAAACAGTATGGAGGTTCCTCAAAAAATTAAAAATAGAACTATCCTACAATCCAGTAATCACAGAAATGGGTATTTACCCCCAAAATACAAAAACACTAACTCAAAAAGATACATGCACTCCTGTATTTATTGCAGCATTATTTATAACAGCCAACTATGGAAGCAGCCCAAGTGTCCATCCATAAATGAACAGATAAACATGTACACACACACACACACACACACACACACACACACACACACGGAATATTATTCAGCCATTAAAAAGAATGAAATCTTAACATTTGCAACAACATGGATAGTTAGAAAGTATAATGTTAAGTGAAATAAGTCTGTCAGAGAAAGACAAATACCATATAATTTCACTCATATGTGGAATTTAAGAAATAAATGAACAAAAGAAAAAAGAGAAAGAGACAAACCAAGAAACAGACTCTTAACTACAGAGAACAAACTGATGGTTACCAGAGGGGAGGAAGTGGGGGGATGGATGAAATAGGTGATGGGGATTAAGAGTATACTTGTCATGATGAGCACTAAGTGCTCATAGAATAGAATTGTTGAGACACTATATTGTACACCTGAAACTAATGTAACACTGTATCTTAACTATACTGTAATTAATATTAAAAAAAATGTTCTTTGGGTTTTAGAAGGGTTTGTATTTTTATTCCAGTGGTTACCTTTGTAATAATACTTTTTATCATTTTATAAAAGTATTAATCCCCATTTTTCATAACCTTTTATTATCTGGTCAATAATATTTTAAAATTAATTAATTAATTAATGAGAGAGAGAGAGAGAGAGAGCAAGCATGCAGGGGGAAGAACAGGAGGAGAGAGAGAGACTCTCAAGCAGACTCTGCACTGAGTGTGGAGGCTGATGCAAGGCCTGATCCCACCACCCTAAGATCCTGACCTGAGCAGAAACCAAGAGTCAGACACTCAACTGACCGAGACATCCAGGCGCCCCTGGTCAATCATTTTTAAATGGCATCCTTTAATTCCCACCTATTACCTATACAATAATCAATAGTTTTCTGTTTTCCATTCTCTCCTTCTTTTTTCCCTTTCTTTTTACTTGTATTCTATCTCTATATGATTTTACATTATTCTTCTACTCACAGGTGACAGAGTTATATTTTGTCAATTTAGCTAAAGTGATACTGTTTTCCAGTATTCTAGTCCCTGCCTAGTTCTTATCCTTTAGTGAAAGAGATTCTTTACTAGCGAAGTGGAAGGAGCAAAGGCAGCAGCAGGCATATTCTCTTTTGCCTGGAAGACTGGTGCAGCCACCATGTGCTACTGCATTTCACACTCTGCAGCTTATCTGCCGTCTCACCTTGCTGGCTGGCTGGTTGTGGGACAGCCGCTAAGCCCCTCACAGCTGAACCACAGCTCCTGCCAGACCTCCTCCCTCAGCTTCTCCAACTCCTAGGTCAGATGAGTGTATAACTCCACAACAAAGGACAACAACTTACTCTGTTGTCACCTCGCTACTTAGCTTGGAAGTCTGCATGGGTCCCAGTTCATGCCTGCGGGTGGCAGCTGCTTTTGCTCTCCTTTATTTCATCTCCATCTTCCCTCTTCAACTGCCTGACCAGCTGACTTCAAGTTGAGGCACCAGACACACAAGTAACAGTCATATGCAGACTAGATAAGCAACCCCTGTAACTATATAAGGTCAAGCGCCCATAATAAATCCTTTATTATTTCTCATCATGGATATACATATGAAATCTTCAGCCATCCATCTCTCAAGTAGATTCACCAGAAAGTAGATTCACAGGTACACCTACTCACAGGTGATTCTCTGAGTTCTTGAACACTCAAAACTAGTTTTCTATAACCCTGATTGAATCTTGAAAGATAGCTGGTTAGCTGTAACATCCTTGGTTTATAGTTTCTCTATATAAGATTCTTAAAAATGTACTGTTGCTTTGCTTTGTATGTTATGTATGCAAAGTCTGTCCTGTCCAATTTACATGCTTCTGAAAGTCATCATTTTTCGTGGAGGTCCTGAAATTTTTTTTTAAAGATTTTTTTAATTTGACAGGGAGAGAGATCACAAGTAGGCAGAGAGGCAGGCAGAAAGGGGGAAGCATGTTTCCTGCTGAGCAGATACCCCAATGCGGGGTTTGATCCCAGGACCCCGAGATCATGACCTAAGCTGAAGGCAGAGGTTTAACCCACTGAGCCACCCAGGCGCCTCAGGTCCTGAAATTTCTTAAACATCTCTAACGTATAATAGTTTAAAATAGAATACTTCTTGGGCTGTTATACTGTGTCAGTTTTCCCTGGTATCTGGTAGTACCTTTCAATATGTAGATTCAAGGTTTCTTTTATTTTCAGAGGATTTTTTGGATTCTAATTTTACATTATTAGTTTTGGTCAGTTGTTTTGATTTTTGTGTTTAGTTTAGTTTGATCTCTTCTGTCAGTCTTTCTATTCAATCATTTCCTCTGTTTCTACTTTTTTTTTTCTAGCTAATTTTCATTCTCTAAGTTTACCTCCCTCTTTACTTCAATGCCCCTTATTCACTTTATATGAATTTATTGCCCCCTAGGCACCTTGTAATTTAGTCTTCATTTCTAACATAATTCTGATCTTTTCTTACTCCTTTTCTGAGTCCAAGCACCACTCATTTCTTACACCTTTGGGCGGGGTGGGGGGGGCATTTCCATTCTTAGT